>NW_026843706.1:0-1200000 GCF_030254825.1 Meriones unguiculatus | reverse complement strand
TTTTGCCCTCTTACTCTCTTATTCTCTCACTCTCCTGTTCTCTCCCCTTTCTCTGTCAGGGCACTCGTTTCTCTTCCTCCTATCATGTCTTCTTTCCTTCTCTCTCACTCTCCATCTCCATCTAATAAACCTCTTTCATATGAAATCTGTTGTGCACATCATCATTTCATTGAGCCTAACATTAGTGCATTGGAAAAGGCTCTCCTGATAGCCCCTGGTCTGGTGTACCAGGGACACTTAATCAGACCATGATGAGGGCAACAGATCTTTTTTCGGTTCTACCTATCTCTAACCACCACTCAACCATATATGACTTAAAACTTACACTTTCCTTCAACTGGTTTGCCCTTACCACACACACCTGTCCATTTGTTCATGGCTGTTCAGACTCAGCATCCTGTCATGTGCTCTGAGCACTGCGGACATGGTGGACACTCACACTGCTCCAAAATCACATTGGGGAAACTAAAAGGCTCAGGCCAGAGGCTGAAACTGCTGCTTCAGACACAGGCACAGCCTGCTTCTAAACTATCACAGTTAGGTAAGCAATTGCTGGGGACTCTGCACACACACAGATGGCTGTATGTTGTGCCACTGCCTCAGGCCCAAGGGTGAAGTTTTAAATCTCCCATGGAACACCTGCCACCAGAGGAGGCTTGCAGAAGAGGGTTTTCAGTTGCACACACTTCTGATCAGCCACGCCATATAAATGCAGAGTTTCAAACTCTGCCGAGACAGCCTTCCCACCAGCAAGCCCCTGGTTTCACTATGGTGCTATGGTCCCATATCACACATGGATAGCCGCCATGTTCATTTTGGGATAATGAGGGTGAAGCCACAGCAACACTGCCATCTCCACTAAGGCCAAGCACATGGTTTCACCACCATCTTAACTTAGGCAGTCATATGATTGGCAGCTTAGTTATAAAAACAAACAAGAAAATTCCCCACTGCCAGCTGCTTTTACTACTACTCTGTTTCTGTCCCCCTCTTTTCAGAGCTGCAAAACTGCAGTCTCTTGTAGACCCTAAAAGGCCACTGAGCACCTTACTCCATTCTAAAGCTACCTATCTGGCCCTATGTTAGAGCCAGCCAGCAGAGTCGAACGGTTCTTGAGTCGGGAGTGAGGATTAAAATTAATATAACACACAGCACATAAGAGGCTTTTTTAAGAAGGTCCAGACTCCATAGCCACAGCAAAAAGCCGCCTTAGCAGCAACCTCAAGGCTCTAGCAGCAACTCTCCTAGCTGCAACTCCCCGCCTGTCTTTTTAGTGTAGAGTTTTTAAGCCAGAGTAGAAACATCTCAGAACAATGGGTTAATTTCCTTGATGAGCCTGAGGAAGAGGTGTGATCCTCACAAGCTATCCCACCTGCTGTCACAAACAAAAGGAGATGGACTTGCAAATTCTACCCTGACTAGTAAAGGCCTGGTAAAAACAGTCTCTCCGCTGAGATTTAAATATCAAAGCAGCTGCCGGAGGCATGGCTCCCGACACGTCCTCTTTTTTTTATATTTTTAAAATTGACCATAACTTAAGAGTTATGGAGCAGAAGATTGTGCTTGTCTTAGATTGTTTCTCTGGAAAGATATATCCTTATTTATAAGAATATGCCCCAGAGAAAACTTACCCACCATTGACTACCAACCTCTGCTAGGGTAGACACTGTGTTTTGATCTTGTGCAGATCAGCTCAGCTTTGACATACTAAAAGGCCTTCAGGCAGGTTTGTTGCCACCCATAGGAGCATCTCCTAATACAAGCCAAGTCCAAAATAACACTCCAAAAGTGAATAAGCAGGTGACTCATTGTGTAAATTACCAAGTCTGAGAAAGATTCACAGGAACCATAATAAAAGGCTGTCTAGCAAACAGAACCATTTGAAAGTTTACAAATACAGTTTGTTAGTTTACATCCAAGTCAAGAAACATTAAAGTTAAAATCTTGTTAACATTTCCAAACAACCAAACAAAAGGAGAATTTACATACGCAGTTACAGGGCCTCCCAAGAGTTTTGGAAGCAAATTTGTTTTGCTCTGCTGAAAACCAGAGCCAGATCAAAGTTTCACAGTAAGTCTTTTTTTATTCTTCCTGATTTTGTTGAGAATTGTCCTTAGTAACAGAACAATCAAGTCCAATCCATTGAATAAGAGGTTATTCTTCATGATGTCCTCTCCCAGGAGCAGAATGAAACAAAGGCGGGTCAGGAGCTTAGGTCTAATGCAGCTTTTTGGTCTCAGTCAGGGCAGAATTTATGGTTTTCTGTAACGGGAACATCCTCCTTCTGGGGAACAACTCCTGCAAACCGCACCAGCCTCTCTGGAATCCACCTGGCTCCTTCTGCATCCTGTGGAAAAACACAAACATGCCCTCTTCCCCATATTAATACGGGGTCGGGGCCCTGCCATATTCCAGTAATCAGATCTTTCCATTTTACTTGGGCATAATTACCTTTGGTATTAGGATGCCACAATTGATCTGATGCAGAACGGCCTTGTATATCCACATTCAAAAAATGCATGATTAATATTTGGGGATATGACTCCCCCCTTTTTTATTTTTTGCAATTGGTTCTTAAGCGATCCATGGGCTAGTTCCATAATTTTTTGGCTTTGAGGATTATATGGAATGCCCGTTTTATGAATTATACTCATTTGTGCACAAAAACGCTGAAAATCTTGACTTGTATATCCTGAGGCATTGTCAGTTTTTATAATGGAAGGAATACCAATTGCAGCAAAACACTTTAAGCAATGACTTATAACATGTTTGGTGGCTTCCCCTGTTAAGGGAGTTGCCATGATAAATCCTGAAAAAGTGTCAATTGTTACATGAACATATTTTAGTTTCCCAAATTCTGGGACATGTGAAGATCCATTAGTGAATACTGTTGGATCTTGAGGTAATTGCTTTTGTTTAATTATTTTAAGAAATACAAAAGCATGCTCATTGGCAAACTGAAGTAATTTATCTTTTGGATAATGATTGTCAATACGTCCTAAATAATGAGCAAAAGCTATGGCCCAACAATCTGCATTTTGAAACAACCAATCTACTTGTTGTTTGATCAAAGGGACTCCAATTAAGGAGGGCTATCTCCCAAAATACTTGCGAGATTCTGTCTGAGCCATTTGAACTAAACTAGCCACTGCTTCATAATATGGTGTCAGAACTCGAACAGGAGACACAGGCAAGTGCAGCCATAATAATGGTCCTTCTTGCCACAATATAGCAGTTGGAGTATGAACAGTAGCCAAAATGTATGCACCCCATTCTTTTGAATAATCAATATATTGAACATGCTGCTTTTCAATAGCTAATTCTATCTTTTGCAAAGCATCACGAGCTTCTTTGGTAAGTTCCCTTTTTGACAAAGGATCAGCCTCTCCTTTTAAAATGTCAAAAAGTGGTTTTAGTTCTCCTGTTGTTAATTTTAAATGGGGTCTTAGGCAATTAATATCACCTAACAACTTTTGAAAATCATTTAAAGTTTTTAGGTTGTCTTTTCTTAATTGAATTTTTTGAGGCATAATGGTCTGAGGATATAATTTATGTCCCAAATACAAATAGGGTGGCTCTGTCTGCACCTTTTCTGGTGCAATTACTAAACCTAGATTCTTTAAGGCTCCTTGTAAGAGTGTGAATGCACTTAATAAAATCCCTTCATTTTTATGAGCCAGTAAAATGTCATCCATATAATGAATAATATACACAGAAGAATATGCCTCTCTAGTTTTAAAAACAGCTTGAGCCACAAATTTTTGACATAAAGTCGGACTGTTTGCCATACCTTGAGGGAATACAAGCCAATGATACCTCTTCATAGGTTCTTTAAAATTTACTGATGGCACGCTAAAAGCAAATCTTTTACAATCTTGAGGAGCAAGAGGAATAGTATCCAATTGCTGTCCTATTTCCCTGTAGATTCCTTCTCCAGCAAGCATGTCATGAGTTATAGGAATTCCCTGAGCTCGATTAAGTTTAGCTGTAGCTTGACAATGCTCTGCAAATTTTTACTTCCATAATAAATTATCTCCTGCTGATAAGCATGTTCTTGTTAACTGTTTCCAGTCCCCTGAGCAGAAGGCCTCAATGGACAAGGACTCCAACAGAGCCTGGGTGAAAGGCGCTGTACGACTGTATTGGCAGCATGCAGATGTTAGTTCTCTTATTTGTTTAAAAGGTATAGGAGCATGGACGCTCGCCATATTACCCTCTCCATCAGGTTGCTCCAAATTGGAAAACCATAAAACTCAGGTAAATCTTCTCCATTTTGCCTAGTTTCTTGTAAAGAAGCTTGCAAAGGGGATAGAGTTGTCTGTACAGTGGACAAAGGAAAGGATTGCCTTGTCTTCTGGGCCCCTGAAAGTGTAGCATTCCCAGCAGGAGGGCCTAGGCCTTCAAACAATGATGGGATTGGAGTGCGAGTTTGAGTCTCATTTTCCTTAGTAGTTAATTCTCCAATTTTTCTGTTTATTTCCTCCAAGCCATACTCCAGTCTTTTAATTTCTTTTTGCCAAGGCTTATGCTTTTTAACATGCATAGCCTGAATTGGAGGGTATCTCTCAGAATAATATTGATCTGGTTTGTCCTCCAAATCTGCAACCTCGTTTGGATGTAAGTCTTCCTCAAAGTCTCCTTCTGGCAAGAAATTATTGTCAGCAGCAGGGAACTATAACTCCTCTGGAGGAGCTGATGGTATAATATTATTTTCTCTTGAATCCTGTCATCTTTCTAACCTTCTTATCTCTTAGCCTGAAACTTTTGCTTTCTCAGTTTCCTGTCGCTTATACAGACTACCTTTAATTAAGTTCCATAAAGAAAACACTAGGCTAATGCCTTGTCCCATTTTTATTCTGGGATTTACTCACCGTGCCCTTTCTACATAATGTGAGCTCCCCAAACAACTGCAGTGTGCTTCACGGGTCCCTGTATCTCAAGTCCCACTTCCAGGAGGCAATCTGCCGGACCCAGCCAGGAGAGTCTAACAGTTCTTGAGTCAGGAGTGAGGATTAAAATTAATAAAATAACACACAGCACACAGGAGGCTTTTTTAAGAAGGTCCAGACTGGACAGCCAAATTCTACCCTGACTAGTGAAGGCCTGGTAAAGCAATCTCTCTGCTGAGATTTAAATATCAAAGTAGCTGCCAGAGGCACCACTGCAACACCCCTATCCTTTCTTTCAGATGAGATTCCCTCTATGAGAACTCGGCCTTAGTCTTGGTTAGAGTTACTCCAAGGTACTTTATGTCATTTGAGGCTATTGTGAAGGGTGTTGTTTCCTTAATTTCTTTCTCAGCCCTTTTATCTTTTGTATACAGGAGGGCCACTAATTTTTTTGAGTTAAATTTGTATCCGACCACACTGCTGAAGGTGTTTATCAGTTGTAGGAGTTTCCTGGTAGAGTTTTTGGGGTCACTCACGTATTCTATCATATCATCTGCAAATAGCGATAATTTGACTTCTTCCTTTCCAATTTGTATCCCCTTGATCTCCTTCAACTGTCTTATTGCTCTAGCCAGGACTTCCAGAACTATGTTGAAGAGATATGGAGAGAGTGGGCAGGCTTGACTTGCCCCTGATTTCAGTGGGATTGCTTTAAGCTTCTCTCCATTCAGTTTGATGTTGGCTATAGGCTTGCTGTATATTGCCTTTACTATGTTTAGATATGTGCCTCGTATCCCTGATGTCTCCAATACTTTAAACATGAATGGATGTTGGATTTTGTCAAATGCTTTTTTAAGCATCTAGAGAGATTATCATGTGTTTTTTTTTTTCTTTCAGTTTGTTAATATGGTGGATTACATTGATGGATTTCCGTATATTAAACCACCCCTGCATACCTGGGATGAAGCCTACTTGGTTGTAGTGGATGATATCTTTGATGTATTCTTGTATTGGATTTGCAAGTATTTTGTTGAGTATTTTTGCATCAATGTTCATAAGGGAGATTGGCCTGAAATTTACTTTCTTTGTTGGGTCTTTGTGTGGTTTATGTACCAAGGTGACTGTGGCTTCATAGAATGAGTTTGGTAATGTTCCTTCTGTTTCTATTTTGTGGAATAGTTTGAAGAGAATTGGAGTTAGCTCTTCTTTTATGGTCTGGTAGAATTCTGCACTGAAACCATCTGGTCATGGCCTTTTTTTGGGTGGGCAAATTTCGATTACTGCTTCTATTTCCTTGGAGGATATAGGACAATTTAATTGATTTACCTGGTCCTGATTCAGCTTTGGTAAGTCGAATCGATCAAGAAAATTGTCCATTTCATTTAGGTTTTCATATTTTGTGGCATATAGACTTTTGAAGTAAGTCCTAATGATTGTTTGGATTTCCTCAGTGTCTGTAGTTATGTCCCCCTTTTCATTTCTGATTTTGTTGATTTGGATGGTGTCTCTCTGCCTTTTAGTTAGTTTGGCTAAGGGTTTGCTGATCTTGTTGATTTTTCACAGAAACAAATTTTGGTTTCATTGATTCTTTGAATTGTTTAATTTGTTTCTAATTGATTGGTTTCAGCCCTCAGTTTGATTATTTCCAGCCATCTACTCCTTTTTGGTGTGTCTGCTTCTTCTTTCTCTACGGTTTTTAGGTGAGCCATTAAGTTGATTGAATGAGCTGTCGCAAATTTCTTTCTGAAGGCACTTAGTGCTATGAACTTTCCCATTAGCATTGTTTTCATTGTGTCCCACAAGATTGCGAATGTTGTGTTTTCATTATCATTGAGTTCTAAGAAGACTTTAATTTCTTTCTTTATTTCTTCCCTAACCCAGCTGTCATTTAGTACCAAGTTGTTCAGTTTCCATGTGTGTGTAGTACTTTTGCTATTTCGGTTGTTGTTGAGGTCCAGATATATTCCATGGTGATCAGACAGGATACAGGGGATTATTTCAATCTTCTTGTATCTGTTGAGGCTTGCTTTGTGACCAACTATATGGTCTATTTTGGAGAAGGTACCATGAGGTTCTGAGAAGAAGGTAAATTCTTTTGTGTTTGGGTGTAAGGTTCTGTAAAAGTCTGTCGGGTCCATTTGATTCATGACCTCTTTTAGAGACATTGTTTCTTTGTTTAATTTCTGTTTTGTTGACCTGTCCTTTGTGGAGAGTGGAGTGTTGATGTGTGGGGATCTATGTGTGGTTTAAATTTTATCAATGTCTCTTTTACAAATGTGGATGCCCTTGTATTTGGGGCATAGATGTTCAGGATTGTGATGTCTTCTTGTTGGAGTTTTCCCTTGATGAGTATGAAGTGTTCTTCCCCATCTCTTTTGCTTAATTTTGGTTGAAAGCCTATTTTATCAGCTATTAGAATGGCTACTCCTGCTTGCTTCTTGGGTCCACTTGCTTGGAAAGCCATCTTCCAACCCTTTACCCTCAGGTAATGTCTATCTTTGTGACTTAGGTGAGTTTCTTTTATGCACCAGATTGCTGGGTTTTGTTTACGTATCCGTTCTGTTAGTCTGTGTCTTTTTATTGGAGAATTGAGTCCATTGATGTTGAGAGAGATTAATGTCCTGTGGCTGTTAGATCCTTTGATTTTGATGTTGCCTGTGGTCATAAGGTTGTGTGTTTGGTTGCTTTTTGTTTTACTTTAGTGAGTTTAATTATTTCCTGTGTTTTCTTGAAAGTAGCTAGTTTTCTTGGGTTGTATTTTCCCTTCTAGTGTCTTCTGTAATGCTGGATTTGTGTGTAGGTATTGTTGAAATTTGTTTTTGTCATTGAATGTCTTGTTTTCTCCATCTATGAGGACTGAGAGTTTTGCTGGGTATAATAGCCTGGGCTGACATCTGTGTTCTCTTAGGATCTGCATGATATCTGTCCAGGCCCTTATGGATTTCATAGTCTCTGTTGAAAAGTCAGGTGTGATTCTAATGGGTTTGCCAATATATCTTACTTGGCCTTTTTCCCTTGCAGCTTTTAGTATTTTTTCTTTGTTCTGTATACTTACTGTTTTGATTATTATGTGGCAGGAGGATTTTCTTTTCTGGTCTAATTTATTGGGTGTTCTGTAGGCGTCTTGAATTCTTATTGGTCTCTCCTTTAAGTTGGGGAAATTTTCTTCAATGATTTTGTTGGAAATATTTTCTGGTCCTTGGAACAGGGAATCTTCTTTTTCCTCTACACCTATTATTCTTAGGGTGTGTCTTTTTATGTTGTCTTGAATTTCTTGGTCGGTCCATGTCAGGAATTTTTTAGATTTAACATTTTCTTTGACAGATACATCTATTTCTTCCATTGTATCTTCCACACCTGAGATTCTCTCTTCCATCTCTTGTTGTCTATTGGTTATGCTAACCTCTGTGGTTCCTGTTTTCTTCCCTAAGTTCTTTCTTTCCACAATTTCCTCCATTTGTGTTTTCTTTAATTTTTCCAATTTTATCTTCAGGCCTTGAGCCATTTTGTTGATTTCCTTCACTTGTCTGACTGTATTTTCCTGTTTTTCCATTAAATCCTTCAGCTGTTTGTTTGAAGAATCCTCTTTTTTCTTTTATTTCATTCAGTGATTTAAGTATTTCCTCTCTATAGGCCACTAACTGTTTGGTTGCAACCTCCTCTATTTCTTTAAGGATGGCCATAAACTGTTTGTTTTTATCTTCCTCTATTTCTTTACGCATTTTATTTGTATCCTCTGTTATCTTCTTCGTGATTATAGATGCTAGGTCCTCTTCTTGCATTTCAATTATGCTGGGGTGTCTAGGGGTACCTGTCCCTGGATAACTGGGTTCTGGAGATGCCATATTGCTCTGTCTTTTGTTGTTTGAACTTTTACGCTGGCCTCTACTCATTGGGTTATCTTAGGTTTTCGAAGTTGGTTTCTGATTTTCCCTGGAATCCTGTGGTGGAGAGAATCCTTTTGGCAGGAAGATGTTTTTTTTTTTTTTTTTTTTTTTTTTTTTCCTGAAGGAAGCCTTCTCAGCTTTTTGGCTATAGTCACTGGATGGCTGGTATTTTTTAGGAGTTGCTGCTGCTCACCTCAGGCATAGAGACCTGAATGGTAACTGTGGTCCTTATTAGTCGAGAGGGCTCTCCTCTCACCAGGAGAAGTCCTGAAGACAGCTGCCCAGTTTCTTGCTGTGAATTTAGTGATCTGCAGCTGTAACCTGTGTGTTCTGTGGTTTGGTCAGTTTTGTTAGGGATAGGTGGTTGCCCCGTGGAGCATTATCTGGGTGTTGATCTCGGGGATCCTGTGCTTTTGAAGGTCTGAGGTTGGGGCTCTGTGCCCCAGTACCCAAGCAGTAATCTGTGGCGGGTGAGTACTGCTCTCCTGGTAACAGCAGGTTATCTGGTGCACAGCAGGTCCCTGGGTTAGGCCAGTCTTTGGGATCTTTTCCAGGGATATCCAGGGTGGTCAAAGTCCATCACCTTTGCTTAGTTCCCTGTGAGGATTTCTCCAGACAGTGACACCAAGTCTCTAGTGTCCTTGGGAACACAGTTCTGTCTGTGAGGAATAGTTGGTACAAAGCAGGTCTCTGGGCGGGCACCACTCGTGCCTGCCTGCTAGTCTGCAGGAGCTGGGTGCCCAACTACTCTTTGTGCTTCCTGCCTGGGGCCAGTTTAGTGATGGGGCTCGTACTTGCCCGTCTGTGAGAGACTTTCCCCAGGTAAAGCCTGGGTCACCCAAATCAGCACTGTTTCCTTCCTTCCCTGTGGGGGACTCTCCTGACAGGAACTCCCAGACTGTGTTGGACTAGGGTGCGCAGCTCTGTCTGTGCTAGAGAGCTGGGCGCACAGGCACTCCCTGCTGGCAGCAGGAGGCCAGTTTAGTGATGGCAGCAGGTACCCACAGGAGGAGTCATTCTTTTAATTTTTTTTTATTCATTTATTTAGTTGTTTTACAGCAGAGCCTCACATAGCCTAAGCTGGCCTGAAACTTACTTAACTGACCAAACCACAAAACAGAATAACCTTGTAGCCCAGAATAACCTTGAACTTTTGATTGCCCCTGCATTTACCTCCCATGTTCTGAGATAACAGGAATGCTTTAACATGCCCACCCAATTTACCTGTTTTCTCAGTGCATTTCACCAAAACTTTTACCACTTTCATTCTTTGTCCAAGCAACCAATTTCTTACTTTTTGTTTGTTGGTTGACACACAGATTTTAACTCTGTTTCCCAGAACCCACAGCAATCCTCCTGCCTCAGCCTGCCCAGTACTGGGCTTGCAAGCAGAAGCCACCATCCCAGGTTTAAACAACCAGCATGTGCTTGTGTCCCTTAGGGTTTGAACTTGTCTCCACACTCAGCAATAGTACCCTCCTCACTTCCTCTTCACTCTTCCTCTCAGGCTAGCCTTAAATCGATAATGCAAACTGAGACTGGCCTTGAATTCCTGATCCTCCAGACTCTACCACCCAAGAACTGGTACTATAGGCCTGTGCCACCAGAACTGACTCTGTCTTCAGACACTTAGAGATTTTTAAAGAAAAATTGAAAACCATGCACACATATTTGCAATATCAACTTCAACTTCCAAGAAATATTTCCTGTAGGGGTGGTACATTCTCATTCACAATGTAATTATTACTTTGTGCTTAAAACTCACAAAAAAATGTTGCACTGGTGTAAAATAGCTCAAAAAATATGTGTCAATTTCAGAACTACTCACACATAGAGGTGGAGGTGTTATGGGGTATACACCAGAGAAGACTGCTTGGAAATGGGCTCAAGCCAACCGAAAGTCTTTCTTGGGTTGAAAGAAGGATAAGTCTTCCCTAGAACATGAGATAGCTATTGCTGTGGGACACTATACAAGTGCTGGGAATTGAACCCAGGTCCTGTATATGAAGAAGTGCTTTGTAAAATTTTTTCATTTTGTTTTTGAGATAGGATTTCCCTCTATCCGTAGCTGCCCTGGCTTCACTTTGTAGACGATGCTGGCCTTGAACTCACAGAGACCTGCCTGCCTCCCTGAGTGCTGGTATTTACAGGCATGGGCCACCATTCCCATCACACACTGAATTTTAATTGTCAAGGAGCATGGCTTTACTAGGGAATCCAGTTAAAGACTGAGCTGCCATAGGCTACATCTGGGCAGGGTTTCTAGGTTATCTCCATGCACAGTAATTGGTTGGAGTATCAGTCTCAGAAAAGACCCCTGTGCCCATATCTTTTGATACAGATGCTCTCCTTGTGGAGCCCCTGTCTTTCATTTTCTCCTTCTTTCATAAGATTCCCTGCACTCTACACAAATTCTCTGACAGGAACACAGTGGCTTGCTCTTTGATCACTTCCCAGTGAGGGCTGAGCAGCCTAACCAGGTCACAGAGGAAGACAATGCAGCCAGTCCTGATGAGACCTGGTAGGCTACGGTCAGATATGAGGGGAAGAGGACCTCTCCTATCAGTGGACAGGGGGAGAAGGGTGGGATTTGAGGGAACTATGGAGATGGCTACACCTGTGATACAAATAATAAATTGTAATAAAAATAAATAAATAAACCTTTAAAAAAATGGAAACACGGTTTTCCTTTGTTTTGCAAGTGGTCTCCTGGGCTCCCAGACTGACCCCATATCTTAACCTTAGCTTTCCCTGTAGCTGGAACTAATTGGCTATACAAGTTCCTTTTAGTCTGGCTCAAGTTATTCTTTTTCAGAAAACAGTTTTAAATTAGATTTGCATTACAAGTAGGTTTTCCTTGCATTAGTGTCTAAGCATCATGTGTGTGCCTGGTGCCCTTAGAGGTTTGAAGTTGGCATTGTCTTCCCTGGAACTAGAGTTATTGGTAGTTCTGAATGACTGTGTGGGTAATGGTAATTGAACCCAAGATTTTATAAGAACAAGTAATTTTTAAAATGTTTTATTTTATATTTAAGACAGGCTTTCTCTGTAGCCTTGCCTGTCCTTGGCGTACATGTAGACCAGGCTGTCTGGGAACTCACAGAGATCTGTTTGCTGTTGCTTTACTGACTGCTGAGGATACAGGCATAGGCCACCATGCACAGCCCCACATTGAATTTTTATTTTTTAGGATGAAGCTTTTACTTTATTTCGTAGGTGGGATCATGGGTTCCCAGACAAAAGGGAGATTTAAATAGCTGGAACTAGAGAGGCATTACAGAATCCTTTGTGTCTGGCTCAAGACCCTTTTTTAAGTTTAATTTTTTATTTGCTTTGCATATAAGGGGTTTTGTTTGTGTTTCTGCCAGTGCACCGTGAGTGTGCATGGGAACTGATTTTGGAAGGCTGCATGGAATCCCTGAAACTGAAGTTACCAGTGGTTGTGAGCCAGTGCATGGCTGTTGGGAATTGAAGCCAGGTTCTCTAAAACAACAGGTCGATTTTAATGATATTTTTTTCTGATTAGACTTTTTGATACAGGGATTCTCTGTAGGCTTGGATGACCTATGCTCACTTTGTATACCACACTGGCCTTGAACTCACATGAGTCTGCCTTCCTGTTCCTACCCCACATGCTGGGATTACAGGTAGCAGCCACCATGGACAGCCTAACTTTCATATTTGGTTTGTAAAGAAACAAGATTTTACTTTGTTGTCTATGTGGGCTCCTGGGATCCCAGACACAAGAGATGCATTGCTCTGAGCTTCTGTAGTCTCTGGCACTTAGGAGGCACATCAGTGTCCTTTGTGTCTGGCTCAAGACCTTTATCATACATGTTAATATTTTCATTTACATTTGTGTTACATGTTTGAGGTTTTTCTTGGCTTTGTGTCTGTGTACTATGTGTGTGCCTGGTGCATTAAGAGGTTGGAAGAAGGCCTTGTCTTCCCTGAAACTGGAGGTACAGGTAGTTCTGAGCCACTGGATGGGTGCTGGCAGTTGAACTCCAGTCCTTATAAGAACAAGTGCTTTGGGGCTGGAGAGATGGCTCAGAGTTGAAGAGCATTGTTTGCTCTTCCCTAGGTCCTGAGCTCAATTCCCTGCAATCAAGGGGTGGCAATGAAAAATGTATAAAGAGATCTGGTGCCCTCTTGTGGCTCTCAGGTGTACATGCAGGCAAAAAATACTGGGTATGTAATCAAATAAATAAATCTTACAAAAAGTAAGAATAAAAACAAAACACTGAAATTAAATTAAAACAAACAACTTACAAAAAATTTCAACAGATTAATTCACTTTATTTTTCTTATATAAAAACCTTTCTCTGGTAGCCATAGCTGGAGCCTGAGTCCTCTGAACAGAGACTGTGCTGTTGTTTTCACAAGAATATCACTGAATTCCTGGTAAGGACTCTTGGTGAACACAGAGGTCAGGGGTGAGATGGCTGATTAGATAGTGCCCTGTTGCTTAGGTTTTGACCAGCTCTTAAAAACTACGTGGAGAAGGGGGTTGTTAGAGAGGTTTAGCCGCAATATCCGGCTTGGATACAGCTCTCTATTGAAATGGTGCCCTTCTGTGAGAAGTAGCATCTCAACAGGGATGTCCAATTCTAGAAGCACTGGAGCAGGTATCTCAAACTCATGGTTAGAAAATTCAGAAACGTTGTTATGGTCATTCCTGAGAGGTAGAAGCCCAAAAAGGCAGGAATATATCCTCTACTCCCATGGTGCCTAGGGGCTTGGCCCTATTAAAGGTGCTGCCCGCACACATCCCTTGCTGGCTCGCCAGAGGAGCAGAGGAGTGGGGGTGGCTGGGACCTTCGCCAGACATGCCCGCAAGCAGGTGTGTATACAGTGGGCTAAGGGGGACCGGTCTCCTTGGAGTGTCGCGTGTTTAAGTAGAGACACCACTTTGGAGTAGCCGGGTTCCGTGTAGGCACTTAGGATCAGGAGGACTGAGATCCAGATAGACACCTCCCCTTACAGAGAAAAAGGGCCCTGGCAGCCGGGATCAGGGCCGAGGCCTTCAGCAACCGTGCAGAAGCACCTGGGATGGATGCAGGCTCTGCCGAAAAGAACAAAAGACCAGGATTCTGATGGGGTTAGGGGCAGGACATGGACGTCACAGAGGACCATAGAAACAGAGGGGGGTGATGGCGAGGAGAAGGGAGTGGCAGGGAACATTGCAGCTGTGACCCCTGAACCCAGGGACTGGCTGTTTAGAAGGTTCCAATGTTTGGCCGTTACCAGGGGAACCAGGCAGTTTCAGGCAGTACTGGTCCCCACACAAGGAGCACAGGACACAGGTAGGGTAGTAGTAAGAGGAGGTTGTGTCCAGGACAGAGGACAAGGGCAGACAGGGGCCTAGCCTTCTGCCTAGGCAGAATGGGCTGTGGGAGAATGGTCTGCACCTCTGTGGGATGTCCCAAGGGGGTAGGAGAAGGTTGCTGTGCTGGGAGGACTAGCTAGTAACCTGGGGCTTAGGATTGCTAAAAAGGGGGGCTTGTGTGGCTGAGGGGAGACAAATGGCCACCATGGGCAGGAAATTAGTTTATGGCCCAGCAGGAGGGATGGAGTCTCAATGCCTGATTGGTGGAAGCGCCCAGAGGTCCAAAAAGCAAAGCTCCAGTTTTGTTTCTAGAAGATGCCAGGAATTTGAGACAGTACTTGAAGGGGGCTGGTTTATGCGGGCTGACAGATGGGGCTGTGGAGCCAGGACTGGGCTAATGGTTAGGGCAGGGTGGGCATGAGGACGGTGGTGGGACAGGGCAGAGCCACGCAGGGTAGGTGGGAGAATGGTGTGGGGCATGGCTCGTGGGGAGGGGTGGCCTGAGGTGGGAAATATCACTGGACTCTTGTGAGAGCCCCTGGCTGAGCGGCCAACGGGAAGGTGAGGGGGCTTTTGCTTAGTGGAAGGAGCTGGTAATGCCAGCAACGTCCTGTTTTGAGGCCTGGTGTAGCTCATTCCAATGGACTGGGCCAGACTAGGCCACCAGTCCTGGCAGCTGGAACTGCAGGGAGAGTTTGGCTGTGGGTACAAGGCTTGGAGAGCAGCTTTCAGGAGAATAGGGGTTGAACAATTAATAATTAAACACTAACGATGTCGACAGAAAGCTGGAGTTTAAATTGAGGGCTGTACTTGTCTTTACACCTCACTAATGTGACACTTAAAGTAGATAAAGGGTCCACTACGAGCTTTTCGCTTTTTTTTTCTAGTTAAAGTTTTCCTGTGTAACTCAGGCTTAGAACTCACTCTGTAGAACAGGCTGTCCTCGAACTCAGAGATTGGCCTGTCTCTGCCTTCTGAATCATTCATTTGTTTTTTCTTTCTTTCATTTCATTGATTTATTAGGGTTTTTTGCTTTGTTTTTGTTTTTGATGTTTTGTTTTTTTTGAGACGGGGTTTCTCTGTTTAGCCTTGTCTGTCCTGGAACTCACTCTGTAGACCAGGCTGGCTTTGAACTCACAGATCTACCTGTCCCTACCTCCTGAGTGCTGGGATTAAAGTTGTAAACCACCAATGGGCATATTGTTTTGTGCAACTATGACTTGCTTTGTAGCCCAGACTGGCCTTGAACTTGCAATTCTTCTGCTTTTATCTTCCCTGTATTGGATTTCAGGTCTGAAACACTATTCCCTACTTTCTCAGTTAATTTAAAAAACATAGGGTACATTTGCTTATTTTTTGTGTTTGGATATGCAAGTACCATGGTAAGTATATAGAGATCAGAGATTAGACAACTTGCAGCAATTGGTTTTCACCTATTACAATGTAGGTCCACGGGATAAAATTCAGATTGTTAGGTTTGCTGGCAAACACATCTTACAGATGAGCCATTTCAACTGTGTTAATCTTGGTTAGTCTTAAATATGAATTATAAAGAAACAAGAACCTTAGGTTCTAGAATTCCACATCCCTATACATCTCCATTAGTAGGCAGAAGCTTATAATTATATGAAGCACACAATACCTTATTAAGTATGAGTAATTTCTAGAACGTCACTCTGATGAAATTCATGCCTACTGTTATACGACTTCCACTCCATTCTTGAAAACACTTAGCTCCTATCAAGACATATATCTATATATATGCAATCATATATGTAGACATATATAGACAGCCAGACAGATAGAATTAAAAACAAAATTTGTTTTGAAAGAGAAATACATATAGGGGCTGAGATGTAGCTCAGTTGGTAGAGTATTTGCCTAGCCTGCATCAAACTCGGTTCAGACACCAACACATCATAAATCAATGGCAGACACACTGCTGTCAATCCCAGCTCTCAGATGGGAGAGTCAGGAGAATAAAAATTCAAGGTCACCTTCCACTACATGGGGGTTTAAAGCCAGCCCAGAATCTAAGACAATATTCTTAGTTTTGAGGTAGGGTCTTGCTATTGAGACCAAACTGGACACATGTTAGTGCCTAAAGCTACTTCTGACCTTGCATTTTGGAAAGTGGTTGTTTCCCGCATTTATTTGAGAATGTTGATATCTTATTGCCTGTGTTGTTGGTAGACCTCGGTTTAAAATCCCCCTTTTTCCAGTTATATTATTAACATGGATATAAAAAGCAGCAGTGAAGAGTTTGTGGACTGTAAGTAGAGCCTTCTTTTGATTGCAGTGTGCATATATTAAATGTCTCTGTAGAGATGACTGATAAGAGATTTGGGACACTTGGATTCATATGATCCTATGTTTGGCCCTTTCTAGTGTTCTTTCTGGCTTGTTGAAATTTATTTCTCTGCTTTCAAGAGCGGGGGAATATATTCATTTTTTAAATGTGTTCTTTATCCCTTTTTGGTTCCTGGGTCTTTCATTTCCACTCTATCTTTCATAGGAAACATAGATTACTTTGGCTCTTACCTCTATCTCCCTCCCTTTCTTTGTCTTTCTCTTTGTTGCTGAACATCATATCCAAGGTATGATAATCAAGTGCTCTACCCCTGACCTATGTCACTAGTCTCCAGTTAGCTGTAATTCATAAGCTAGTTTTCAGGAGTAAAAGACATGAACTACTAGATTTCATGATGCTTCCTAATGCTTTTTCTTTCTTTGATTTAGATAAGTCTCCAGTGTCGGAGCAGGAAGAGTCCAGGTAAGCAGGAGAATGGTTGGACCTTGACTTTTCCTTTTTTTCACCCAATGTCCTAGGCAGGAAGAATTAAGAGTAAACATCACATTTTCTCAACAGCATCGTGTTGGATGTCTGACTTTATTACCAGTTTAAAGTATCTGATTCTTGTCTTGAGCCGTGCTTTAACTCTTCAGCTGTTGCTTCATTTTTATAGGTGTGTGTATGTGGTTGTGGGTGTGTGTGCGTATGTGTACCTTATTGTACATGGAGTCTTACTGGATAGGTCTGGCTGTCCCGGAACTCACTCTACAGACCAGGCTGGCCTCTAACTCATAGAGATCTGCCTGCTTCTGCCTCCCTCATGATGGGATTAAATATGTGTATCACCATGATTGACTAGTTTTGGCTTTTTGAGACAGGGTCTCACTATGTAGTCCTGGCTATCCTGGAACTCATTGTATAGATAAAGGTTGGCTTTGCACTTTTGGCCTCTGCATCTTAACTTCTAGAATTCATGCTCAACTAGTTGGTTTTTAAAAATGTCTTTGAACTTTCTAGTCTCAATCATTTAGAAAAAAAGTAGACATTTTGCCTTTTATGATCCAGGCTGCATCTTGCCTCATGGTGATCTTATATGTGTACTGTGATCTTATTGACAACCAATATAAATAACTCATCATATAGATATCAGAGTGTTTAGCCTAGCTTTTAGAGCTTCCAGAGAGCTGTCCCAGTAAGTTGTGGAAAAAGTGATCGTCAGGTAGAAATGGAGTGAGACCCAAAAGATAACCATGTGCTAGAAGTTAAGAGAAGCCTTTCCCTTTCCTTTCCCTTCCTTCCTTTCTCTTTTTCTTTCCTTTTCTTTTCAGGCAGAGTCTCTTTGTAGCCCTGACTGTCCCATAACTCACTACATACACAAGTCTGGTCTCAAACTAACAGAGTTCTGGATATAAAGTCATGTGCCATCATGCCCAACAAGAATGTTCTGTTTTAAAAAACATCAGTGTCTTTATTTTTGTGTAGAAGCATTTGCCTGCTTGTATGTATATGTGCTTACTACCTATGATGCCTAGAAGAGGTGTTAGACCCCCTAGAACCAGTTACCACCAGTTATAATCTGCTGTGTGGGTGCTGAGAATCAGACCAGGTTCTGCTGCAAGAGCAGCCAGTGTTAAGGACTGTAGAGATGGCTTGGTGATCTTCCAGAAGACAAAAGTTGACTCCTAGCACCCACATGGTGGCTTACAACTGTCTGTAAATCCAGTCCCAAAGATCTGCTGTCATCTTCTGGAAGCCAAATACATTGTATGCACATAGCACATGCATATTCACATGGGCAAAATTCCTATACATATGAAAAAAATAAAAATGGAAAATCATGACCGATGTAGTAATGTACAGGGCCTTTCATACCAGTGCTAGAGAGGCAGAGGCAGGCAGACCTCTCTGAGTTCAAGGCCAGCCTGGCCTATAGGGTGAGTTTTCAGAATAGCCAGAGATGTTACACAGAGAAACCCTATCTCGAAGGAAAAATAAAATAAAAAAGGAAAATCTTTTTCAAAAAGAACACCAAGTATTCTTACCTGCTGAGCCTTCTCTGCAGCCCCTTGAAGACAATAATTTTGTTTGCATGTGTCTATGGCAGGTCCTCTCTAAGTAGGTTTGTGTATCCTGGGCTTACTATGTTCAGGCTGTCCCTGAACTCACAGAGATCTGCCAGCCTCTGCCTCTGGGGTGCTGGAATTGAATGCATGTGCCACACACCCACCCTAGAAAGATTCTTTAAGGCTAGAGTATTAAGTAGGAGATCAAAGGTTCATCAAATTGGCAGCTTTAAAGACAACATACATGGTAGAAGTAGATTAAACTTGGTGTCTATTGTGGATGCAGAAAAAAATTTGTAACAAGTATTTGGAGTGTTTTTCTTCCGTAATAAAAGTGTTTCATGTCCAGAGAGGGATCACTGGGTAGAGGTACTTGCCACACAAGTCTGATAACTTGAGTTTGATCCCCCAAACCAGTGTAAAGGTGAAAGGA
The DNA here is from genome assembly GCF_030254825.1 of Meriones unguiculatus. Classification (NCBI taxonomy): domain Eukaryota; kingdom Metazoa; phylum Chordata; class Mammalia; order Rodentia; family Muridae; genus Meriones; species Meriones unguiculatus. The sequence goes on along the minus strand of NW_026843706.1, from coordinate 1,181,106 downwards.
GACACTTGATTTCACAAAGTTGTCCTATAACTTCCACATATGTGTTGTGGTGCATGCACAGCTAGACACACTAAACACCTCCACCAACATGGATAATTTAAAAGGTACATCTTACAGGAATGCATGCCTGTAAACCTAGACCTTGGAAGCCTGACGAAAAATTTCTGTGACTTCCAGTATATCTTGGGCTAAAGAGTAGCTGCTGGTGAGCTTCAAGTCACACTGACACAGCTTAGAATCATTTTAAAATAGGGGTTCTCAATTGAGAAAGCGCCTCCATAAGATCAGGCAGTATGCAAGCCTGTAGGTTTTTCCTAATTAGTGATTGAAGTGAGGGCCCAGCCTATTGTGGGTGTGCTTATCCCTGGACTGGTACTCCTGGGTTCTGTAAGAAAGCAGTCTGAGCATGCCAGTGGGTAAGCAGGCTCTGCTTCAGCTCCTGCCTACAGCTTTTAGCCTTTTCCTATTCTACTTCTCTCAGTGATAAGCACTGAGGAGGATGTGTAAGCCAAATAAACTCCTTTCTCCTCAAGTTGCTTTTGGTCGTGATGTTTCTTCACAGAGATAGTAACCCTAATAAGACATAAAATGTAATCAGGGTGGTGAACAATATGACAGACATGACTGTGTCATTTTGTGGAGGATTTTGAAAAGACGTTGGAACTTTGAGGGTTAGAAAATCAATTGAGTGTTCAAAGCTTGGTGAGCTCTTCCCTGGGAACACGGAAGGTTAGTGTTGAGAAAAATGCAGATGATTGAGGCCTGGTTTGTGAAGTTCCAGAGGGAAGATTGGAAGTCATTTAAGGACTCTATTGGGACTGTTTCATGTTTTGAGTTAGGAATCTGTGGTTGTGGGTAGCTGGGGCTGAAGAACTGGCTGTGAGTAACAAGATACTAGCCTAACTAACTTAAATCCTTTCCTTTGCTGGGATAATAGAGGCTGGGCAGCTGGAGCTGAGAAATTAGCAGTAACTAAGAGACCAGCAGTACTGAGGTGAAACATCCTGGAAAGTGTTTTCTCAGAATTGGCACACAGAAGTGGTGACCCAGAGACTGTTGTCTGGTTTGTAGCTTGTGCTGCAGCAGAACCTGCTGGTCTCCAAGAGTTACCCAGTTGGTACTGTTTATTTAGTCATGAATATGTCATAAAAAACAGCTGAGGCTCGGCACTGTGAGGCAGAGCTGCATTTCTCTAAGAGAACCCAGGAGAGGCTATTGGTAAGAGTGCAGCCCAGTTGAAGCAAGAGACTCCAGCCATTTGGAGATGCCAGTGTCATGGAACAAGCACCAAGAAAAGCGGCAGTCATGGAGTGGAGCCATCCTGATCTTAGGAGACAAGCTGGGCATGCTACAGAGGGTAAAGCTGGAGAAGATCATGACTGGATACCAGACATTAGACATTGAGTTACTTGCACAGTTGGAGTTTGGTTTTGCTTTGTTCACATTGTGACTTCTGTAAGATCCCTCCTTTTGTAAGAGCAGTGAAAAGGTGTATAGAATGATGGAAAATGGGGAATAATTGAAAGATTGAACAAGTGTAATGAAGGGGAACAGAGTTGGTGTAGGAAACACCCAAAATTTAACAAGTGATCATGCTTATTGTAGAAAGTAGGGGAAATGTCTTGAAGAGAAGAATATTGTGCTCATAGTTTCTTGGTTTGTTTTGTTTGGTTTTTCTACCTTACAACTTAGCTGTGTGGTGACTGACTTAGACTCTGACACTGGATCTCCCATTGAAAAACAGAGGGCTAAGATCTGTGAAATAAGCAACAAAGGCAAGTATCATTTCTGCTTAGAGAAACAGCTGAGCTCTGAAACCTTGGCACATGTGGCTGTTTTAGGATCTGCCTCTGCAAACCTTAAGTTTGTGAGGATTTTGTAGCCAGTTCCCCCATTTCTTTCTCCATCATGTGCTGATACCCTGCACCTTGGTATATATCCTAACATAGTTGCAACTTCCTGTTGCTTTAGATTTGGGTAGAGTTCTATCTGCCTAGAGCTCTGCTCTTCCTTCTTCTTCTCTTTTCATCCTTTATGTAAAAGAAAGAGGAGAGGGGAAGAAGCATGACTCTACCTTCTTTCCAGCTGTGTGGAGACTGGGGTTAGGAGAGGTTAACAGTGTAAACTGTTAAAGATGTACTATCTACTCCATATCTTATTGTATGAGGCAGCAAGCACCAAAAGTCCAGCTGGATCACAGTGACTAAATTAAGAACTTTTCTAAGCTAGAGAACTTTAACTTGATTTAGATGAAATACTGTTTTATTGAAGCAAGTGCCCTTATTTGCTATGTCCCACAAGGCATCAGATTTGTGTTAAGGAACAACTAAACAAGTACCTCATGCTGTTTAGACAGTAGGATTTCAAGGTGGGAATCATATTTTCGTAGCTAGTTTATCGGTCACTTCTCTCAGGTAAATACAGAATAGAGGGCACTATCTACAACTATGATTTCTAACTGTGATTCAGAATGTCCAAGCATTCAACTACTTCAGCTTAGTTTGTGTTCAATATCCTGCTGATGTCTGTATGTACAGAGTGGGTAGGAGTGTATTTACAGATGTCTCTTGAATTTCAGATGACTCCCGTGATGAGGACTAAATACTTGAGTATGAAAATGAGCTGCTTGAAAGTATTAATTCTATTATTAGTTCACCTGATGATTGTGTCCTGTGGGATCTTTATGGAGCTTCCAACAAACCATCAAGTGAGCCTAAGCCAGAGCCAGAGGCAGAGCCAGAGCTGGAGCCATACTCAGAGCTGCAACCTCAGGCAGACACCGAGCCCCAGGCTGAGCACAGGCCCCAACCTGAGCACAAGCCACAGCCAGAGTCAGAGCAGGAACTTGTACTGGAGCATGAGGGAGAATTGCAGGCAGAGCTTTAGCCCAAGACACAACCTGAGCCCAAGCTGCACCCAGAGCTAGAGCCAGAGCTGGAGACAAAGCCTGAGCCAGAGCCAGAGCTAGAGGGGAAGCTGCAGCTAGAGAAGGAGGCCCAGTCTGAGCCTGAGAGGCAGCCTGAAACTCAGCCAGATGTAGAGGGCCAGCTCCAGCATGAGCGCGAGCCACAGCCTGAGACTGAGACAGAGGCTGAGGCAGAGGCCAAACCCCAGCTAGAGGAGGAACCTGAGCCTGAGCGGCACCCTGATGCAGAGGCTCAGCCAGAGGTGGAGCCCAAGACCCAGCCTGACCCTAAGTCTGAGCCCCAGCTGGAGCCTGAGCCAGAGAAAAGGCTTGAGTGTCAATCTGAGCAAAGTATTACCAACAAGGAGGCTGAGGAGAGGCAGGCTGCATATCTGCTGGCCAAACAAAGGAAAAAAAGAGAAAAAACAGATTTATATGTATGTCACAGGGTAAGCCACGTAGGAAACGTCGTAGGGTTGAGCCGGAGACAAATCCTGAGCCAGATCCCCACCCAGAGCAAGAGCCTAAGCCCCAGCCTGACCCTGACACTGACCCTGAGCCTGAGCGCAAGGAAGAGGCAGAGGCCAAGGCCCAGCCACAGCTGGAGCCTGCACCCGAGCAGGAGCCTGGCTCTGAATCTGAGCAAAATATTACCGACAAAAAGGCCAAGGAGAGTCGGGCTGCCTATCTGCTGGCCCAACGAAGGAAAAAGAGAAAAAATAGATTCATATGTATGTCACAGGGTAAGCCACGTAGGAAACGCCATAGGCTACTCTCACAGAATGAGCCCAGCCTGCCAAGTGCATCTGCAAAGCCTAGGTCTCCTGATGTGCCCATGTCATCGGGCCAACCTGTTCATGCTGCTGAAAACAAAGCAGTAAGTAATGGGAGAGGCCAAGGGGCACGACCACGAAAGTGAAAATTGTCTCAAGTGGACGTGAGGGCTCCCATATCCATTTTCCTTATGCTCCAGTATGTATTTACAGTTCAGTCCCCTGGAGTGCTTTTTTTCTGAATTCCCTGTCCTGATGATATTCTGGGTCATTGCGCACCCCCTCTGGATAATTGTCAATCCCTTTATGTAGCCAGGAGTTAGAGTGGCTCTTCCCTCCTACATGTTGTAACATGTTGCTAAATGTGTCCCCTCATAAGAGGACTGTTCATGATTTATTCTCTGAGGGTCTAGCCTCATGAGTGGCATGTAACATGTTTAATTTTAATAAATAAATAAATGATATTCTTGGTGCCTAAGTCTCTGGCTAGAGTTATTGCCACTATGGGTTCTGGAAGAAGGCAAAATGCAAGGTGTGACTTGCAAATTGGGTGAAGGTGCTGCTGGGGACATGTGCTAATACCATACCAATCCTTAGACTATACTAGTCCTAGTTTCTCATGCAACCTAGCCTTCAAGGACCCTCATGGTAGTTCTCTGTACCTGTGACAGAGTTTACTCAGCCAACTCAGCTGGTGGTTGGTGACCCTAAATTGAGTCACTCAGAAAGTAGCAGTATGCAGCCTGCCCACGCAGTCTCCATAGGTGCTGCCCTGTGCTAGCCTTCCAGAGCTCTACTGAAGCTTCCATTTCTCTCATTTGCTTGATGGAATCAATTTCCATTATGCGATTAACCTTTCAGCTGATAGTGGACAAAAACTTGAGGGCCTTCCCAGAAGGAACCCAATGCACCAAAAGTTGAGAAATGCAAGACTGGGACATGATTGCATGGGACATGATTGCACATTTTTTTTTTTGCATGCTCATCAGTTCAGTGGATACTGAAGAGTTCAAGAGGATGAAGGAGTCTGGTTGGATGAAAGTTTCTGACAGTAAGGAGGTATGCACATGATGAGGTCACCTGCTGGTTCCCCTTCTTTCTGTCCTAGCCATCCAGCTAAAGCACCAGGCCTGTGTGCTCTTCTCAAATCCTAGCAGTTAACTGGCAGAGTGCTTCCTTCAACCTCACAGCAGCTCTGACCTCTGAAGTTTTCTTTGTCCTTAAACTCAGTTCAAAGATTGATATGTGGCCCAGACACTTCTTAGCTGGACACAGCTGATGGCCATCAGTTTACACTGAAGCAAGCCAACAGAGTTGAATGTGATGGCACATTAATCCCAGGACTCAGAAGGCAGAGGCAGGGAAATTAGGGGTCCAAAGCTACCTTTCACAAATCAAGTGCAAGGCTGTTTGTTCTCCCAAACTTTTAAACATACATCTTAAGGAATTTTCTCCATAACCCACTTAACTTTGTGTTCTGCCTAAAAATATGTTCCTACCTGACCTAATTTTTTCCTATATGCATAACAGAGCCAAAGCATCTACCACTAGTGTTCCAGTCTGACGTCACAGACACCCATCAAGCCGGACCTGCACTTTCTGTCCCAGCCATGGATATTCTCACAGACCCTGGAGAGCATCCAAACAGCCTGTTCTTCCTGGATGTGGCCACGATTTCTGCCTTTTGACCTCCCTATAGCATCCCCAGAATCAGCAGGAAGTAGGCAGAAAAGACTCTATGCCAGTTATTCACTTATTACTAACAAAAGTCTGGAATCGTGTGCTTCAGGCCCAGGACAAGTAGCTCCAGGTTCTCCCACCATTCTTCAGTCCCTACCTGCAGCCTTGGGTGGCTAGGAACTCTGTACTGGCAATCCTCTACCATGATCTTTCCAGGGCAGGGGCTTCCCCTCCTCCTCTTGACCATGTAATCTTGACCATGTAATATTTAGTTGATATTGTTTTTTATTCTCTCTCTTTCCCTTAGGACCTTGCATGGCAACCAAGAGCTACTCCCAATGAACCTACATTTGTGTACTTTAACTTGCCTTATGTGAGAATCAGCCCCAGCTCCTCATATTTAATTATAGAAAAAGGGAGGGATGTTATTATTTAGGCAGCTTGCTTCTAGGTTGTTCTCCTGCCCTCTCCCTTGTCTCTGTCATGAGACCTTCTCCCTTCCCCCTATTATGTCTTGCTCTCCTCTTCTCTCTCTCTCTCTCTCTCTCTCTCTCTCTCTCTCTCTCTCTCTCTCTCTCTTCATCTCCATCTAATAAACCTATTTCCTCTAAAAATCTGTTGTGGCATCATCATTTCATTGGTCCTAACAATAAGCACTGAAATTTCATGTGTAGGACACCACACCTAGTTCACTGAAGAGGAGTCTAATCAAGTGATTCTTGAATGCTAGTTAAGTATTCTCCTAATGGAACTATATCCCAAGCAGAAAAACTATGTTTATAATCATGCAAAATGTCCTGGGCTGCAGGCTCAGTGGGTAACATGTGTACTGTGTTTGCTTGAGGGTCTGAGTTTGGATCTGCAGCTCCAGTGTAAAAGCCAAGAATTGGGAACAAATATCTGTAACCCCAGTGCTGGGGTGGAGGTAGGTGAAAACAGATGGATTCCAGAGACTTTCTAGAGAACTAGCCTAACTTAATTGGTGAGCTCCAAGTTCAGTGAAAGAATGAGTATTGATAAATAACACTGTGGGTAGGGGTAGAGAGAAGGTTCAGTGTTTAAGAGCTTGTGCTGTTCTTGCAGACAACCTCTGTTCAACTTCCAACACCCTCATCAGACAGCTAACAACTGTCTGTAACTACAGCTCGAGGGGATTTGATACCTCAAGCTTCTGACAGCATACGAACACATGCATAAGTACATTTGCAGTCCCATTCCCAGAAACACACACACACTTAAAATAGCAAAAATTCAGCCACTTTATATAAAAAATAATAGAGTGGAGAGTGATCAAGGGAAAACTGAATTCTACCTTCCACTGGAGTATTCACACATACATCAATGCAACACACACACATACACACACATCAAAACGAGCAATCCAGTGCTGAGAATGTAACTCAGTTACTAGATTGCTTGCCTTGGATGCAAGGAGGCCCTGAGTGTGTCCCCCAGAACTTCATAAACGAACTGTAAAGACACTGACCTGTAAACTCAGCACTCAGGAAAAAGAAGCAGGAGAATTTCAGAATTTCAGACTCATCCTCATGCTCTGTCATGACAAGACGGGGCGTTCTACATGGGTAATATGCTCACCATCCACCTCCCTGATGCCAGGTATTTGCCTTGTGCCTGATGCTGTTAACTATTACCATGTGGTCCGGGAGCATGTCCAGCTTAGTCCAATGGAAGGGAACTGTTTTCCATCTATATTTAGAAATGCACCAACTGTATCTTGCATAGATACTCTGTGAACATCTGGTTCCCTCATGACATCCTGTTCACTTTAATATCTGCATGCTTTGAGGTAATTTTGTGCCCTTTCATTTTCTGCTATTGTCTACGGATCTAACATTCTTTTTCTTTTAAAATTTTATTTATACATTTATTTACTTGTTATTTTACGGTAGAGCCTCACATAGCATAAGCTGGCCTCAAACTTGCTCTGCAGCCCAGAATAACCTTGAATTTTTGATTGCCCCTGCGTTTACCTCCCATGTTCTGAGAATACAGGTATGCTTTAACATGCCCACCCTATTTACCTGTTTTCTCCGTGTGTCTCATCAAAAGTTTTACCACTTTCATTCTTTGTCCAAGCAACCAATTTCTTACTTTTTGTTTGTTGGTTGACACAAAGTTTCACTCTGTTTCCCAGGACCCACAGCAATCCTCCTGTCTCAGCCTGCCCAGTACTGGGGTTGCAAGCAGGAGCCACCATCCCAGGATTAAACAACCAGCATGTGCTTGTGTCCCTTAGAGTTTGAACTTATCTCCACACTCAGCAATAGTACCCTCCTCACTTCCTCTTCACTCTTCATTTCAGGCTAGCCTTAAATCATAAAGCAAACTGAGACTGGCCTTGAATTCCTGATCCTCCAGCCTCTACCACCCAAGTACTGGTACTATAGGCATGTGCCACCAGAACTGATTCTGTTTTCAGACACTTACAGATCTTTTTTAAGAAAAATGAAAACCATGCACACATATTTGCAATATCAACCTCAACTTCCAAGAAATATTTCCCTTAAGGGTAGTACATTCTCATTTACAATGTAATTATGACTTTGTGCTGAAAACTCACAAAAAATGTTGCACTTGAGTAAAATAGCTCAAAAACGTTGTCAATTTCAGAACTCCTAACACTTGGATGTGGAGGTGTTATGGGGTATACACCAGAGGACACTTCTTGGAAATGGGCTCAAGCCAACAGAAAGTCTTTCTTAGGTTGAAAGAAGGCATTGTCTTCCCTAGAACATGAGATATCCATTGTTGTGGGCCACTATACAGGTGCTGGGAATTGAACCCAGGTCCTGTATATGAACAAGGGCTTTTGTAAAATTTTTTCATTTTGTTTTTGAGATAGGGTTTCTCTCTGACCTTAGTTGCCCTGGCCTCACTTTGTAGATGATGCTGGCCTTGAACTCACAGAGACCTGCCTGCCTCCCTGAGTGCTGGTATTTGCAGGCATGGGCCACCATTCCCATCACACACTGAATTTTAATTGTCAAGGAGCATGGCTTTACTAGGGAACCCAGTTAAAGACAGAGCTGCCATAGGCTACATCTGTGCAGGGTTTCGAGTTTATCTCCATGCACAGTAATTGGTTGGAATATCAGTCTCAGAAAAGACCCCTGTGCCCAGATTTTTTTGGTTCTGATGCTCTCCTCGTGGAGGCCCTGTATTTCATTTTCTTCTTCTTTCATGAGATTCCCTGCACTCTGCCCAAATTCTCTGACAGGAACTCAGTGGCTTGCTCTCTGATCACCTCACAGTGAGGGCTGAGCAGCCTAACCAGGTCACAGAGGAAAACAAGGCAGCCAGTCCTGATGAGACCTGGTAAGTTAGAGTCAGATATGAGGTGAGGAGGACCTCCCCTATCAGTGGCCAGGGGGAGGAGGGTGGGATTTGAGAAAAATAGGGAGAGGGCTACACCTGTAATACAAAGAATAAATTGTAATAAAAAATAAATACACCTTTAAAAAAATCGAAGCACAGTTTTCCTTTGTTTTGCATCTGGGCTCCCCTTTGGTACATGCCTCTTTGCTATTGGCCACCTTCTTTCCTTCAGTATACTGTCACATTCCTGGTGCTGAGGTATCAGGCTAGGGACAACCATCTCCTTGCTGTGGGGGTTGCTATCACCCTCTCCCCCACACTGAGCTTGCAGGCCTGGCCTCTACCACCACCATGCTGATTAATTTCAACCAAATATAACACTTTGAAAGCAGGTAAACCAAAAGCGAAAATGGGAAACCTATTCTTGAATCCCTCAGCTAGGTATCCACTCCTGAGGTTTTCTCTCCTTTGTCATTTATTTCCAGGAGTCAAATTCATCGCCCCTTCCCTGGAAAGTAAGGGTAGGCCTCCTAAGAACCAATGAAGCTGAAATGCCATCAACCCACTTTCAGAGTTTCTTGAAATATCCCCCATATCTGCGTATGTCTAGGTTCTCTTTGTTCCCCAAATCTCTAAGTGGTAACATACAGCATATCTCTGATTTCTGCTTATCCAAAGGCTTTTACATGTGACAAACTGAAATGTGGGCTCTCTATCTTCTTTATCCTGATCTCTTTCTTATGTTGCTGTTTCCTCCTTTCCCTTTATTATTCTCTCAGGAGTGGTCCTTTGTCTGACTGATCCAAGTCACCTGTAGTCAGTGTCCAGTCTTTGTCGTTTTTCAGGGTCTGCTTTGCCATGTTCTGCACAGCTTTAGGGTCTGATTAAACTGGGGCATTGAGGGAATGAAGAAACCCCAGACACACGTAGAAAATCTAGGACAAGGTAGTCTGGCCTCATAGAGAAACCACAGCAGCACTGAGCCCAGTATGTTTATTATTTGTGGTAGAACAAAGAATCTGGGCCACTATAAACAGCTGAACAAGGAAGCAAGGTTATTGTATACAGGTAAACAAGGAGGCGGGGTCTATAGTACATAGCCAGGTCAAGGGGTCAGCTTTAGCTAACCTTCATAGCTAGTCTCCCTAGGGGTTCAGTTTTCAGGTGATGAACATCCAGAAGGAGAAAGCTATGGTGGACATATCCTATACACATTGTAAACATCCACCAGAGACCAGAGGAAGGCTTTGACATGCTCATGGATCTAAGACACTAATCATTGATGTGGCTGTGTCCATATCAGTGATTTACATTTGCCCAGGACTTCACTTGCTCCCAACATTGAAGAAATATTTAAGTGTCTATGTTAAACCGGCTATATCTGGAGCCATTGGTGTTCCAGAAGCTCTGACACCAAATGGAGACCACAGGGTGTCAGAGGGGCAGACTTAGGGAACTTGCAAATATCTCACAAGAGTTCCTGGAATGAAAGAGAGAGAGAGAGAGAGAGAGAGAGAGAGAGAGAGAGAGAGAGAGAGAGAAGAGAGAGAGAGAGAGAGAGAGAGAGAGGTGGGAGGACAGTGAGAAGAGAACACAGGGCCTTACATGTACCAGGTAAAAGCTCTAACAGCACAGTTGTTGGTATTCTGTTTTCTTTTATTGTGGTTGTTTTTTAAGGCAGTCTCATTCGGGAGAATAGGCTGAGCTCAAATGCACAGAGATTCCCCAGCCTTAGGCTTCCAAGTATTGGAGCTGGAAGCACAAGCCCCCGTGCCTGGTTATTGCCATTTTTAGTTTTGGTTTTTGTTTCTTGAGACAGGGTTCTTCCAAGTAATCCTGTCTGGCCTGAAACTAGATTTATAGAGCAACCTGACCTCAAATTCATTAGAGTTCCTCCTGCCTCTGCCTCCCAAATGCTGGTATTAAAGGCTTGCACCATCATGCCTAGCCCTTGGTTTTTTTTTTGAAACAAGGTCTCATATAGCCCAAGCTGGCCCCAAATTCACAATGGTAGTCAAGGATGTTCCTCAACTCCTGAATGCTGGCATTCTTATTCTTGACTACAATTGTGAAATAGGACAAAGAATAAAATCAGAAATGCAGTGGAGGCAAGTACGTTCCCAATGCTGTGACTATCCATTATCAGAACGCTTTCACCTTGAGAAACTAAAATTCTGCATTCATCCAACACTAATTCTATACACTGGACACAAAGGCTCATGCTTGTGATCCCAACACCAGGAAGAGTTTAGAGCAAGAGAATTACCCAGGCATTTGAGAACAACCCTTGTTACAGAGAGACGTCCAAGCCAACTTTTGCTGTTGAGTAATAGCCTGTCTACTACTAAGAAAGAAAGAAAGAAAGAAAGAAAGAAAGAAAGAAAGAAAGAAAGAAAGAAAGAAAGAAAGAGAAAGAAAAGAAAGAGAAAGAAATGCAATTGCCATGTATGGTAGTGCTACATACTTGTAATTTTAATTTTAATTTTTTTATTATTATTTTTTATTTGTCATTTTAATTTTTTTTACTAATTACACTTTATTCACTTTGTATCCCCCCATAAGCCTCTCTTTCCACACCTTCCAATCCCACCCGCCTTCCCCGTTCTTCATCCATTCCCCTCCTGAAGTCTATTGATAGGGGAGGTACTCTTCTCTTTCCTTCTGATCTTAGTCTATCATATCCCATCGGGAGTGGCTCCATTGTCATCTTATGTGGCCTGTAAGGCTGCTCCCTGGTGAGGGGAAGGTGATCAAAGAGCAGGCTAATCAGATTATGTCAGAGGAAGTCCCTCTTCCTATTTCTATGGAACCTACTTGGACACTAAACTGCCATGGGCTATATCTGTGCAGGGTTTCTAGGTTATCTCCATGCCTGGTACTTGGTTGGAGTATGAGTCTCTGGGAAGATCCCTGTGTTCAAATTTTCTGGTTCTGTTGCTCTCCTTGTGGGGTTCCTGTCCTCTCCAGCTCTTACTATTTCCTACCTCTTACATAAGATTCCATGTCCTCTGCTCAGCACTTGGCCATAAGTCTAAGCATCTGCTTTGATAGTCTGCAGGGCAGAGGCTTTGAGAGACCCTCTGTGGCAGGTTCCTCGGTTATTTCCTGTTTTGTTCTTCTTCTGATGTTCATCCTCCTTGCCTTTTGGGTTGGGGATTGAGCATTTTAGTTAGGGTCCACTCTCTTGCTTAGTTTGTTTAGATGTACAGTTTTTAGTAGGTTTATCTTATGTTATGTCTATATGAGTGAGTATATACTGTGTGTGTCTTTCTGCTTCTGGGACAGCTTATTCAGGATGATCCTTTCCAGATCCCACCATTTACCTGCAAATTTCATGATTTCCTTATTTTTCATTGCAGAGTAATACTCCATTGTGTAGATGTACCACAATTTCTGCATCCATTCTTCAGTTGAGGGGCATCTGGGCTGTTTCCAGCTTCTGGCTATTACAAAATTAAGCTGCTACAAACATGGTTGAGCCAAAGTCCTTATTGTGTACTTGAGCCTCATTTGGATATATGCCAAGGGGTAATATGGCTGGATCTTGAGGAAGCATTATTCCTAGTTGTCTGAGAATGTGCCAGATTGATCTCCAGAGTGGCTGTAGAAGTTTACATCCCCACCAGTAGTGGAGGAGGGTTCCTCTTTATCCACAACCTCTCCAGCATGTGTTGTCAACTGAGTTTTTCATCTTGACCATTCTGATGGGTGTAAGGTGAAATATCAGTGTCATTTTGATTTGCATTTCCCTAATGGCCAATGACATTGAGCATTTCTTTAAGTACTTCTCTGACATTCGATATTGCTCTACAGAGAATTCTCTGTTTAGCTCTGTTTCCCATTTTTTAAGTGGGTTTGCTGCTTTTCCACTTCTTTAGTTCTTTATATACACTGGATATTAGTCCTCTGTCAGATAAGGGGTTGGTGAAGATTCTTTCCAAATCTGTAGGTGGTCGTTTTGTTTTGATGATGGTGTCCTTTGCTTTACAGAAGCTTTTCAGCTTCATGAGGTCCCATTTATTGATTTTTGCTCATAGAGCCTGTGCTGTTGGTGTTCTGTTCAGGAAGTTTTCTCCTGTACCAATGAGGTCTAGGGTATTCCCCATTTTTTCTTCAAAACCAATTTAAAGTGTCAGGTTTTATGTTGAGGTCTTTGATCCAATTGCACTTTAGTTTTGTGCAGGGTTATAAGTCTGGATCTATTTGCATTTTTCTATATGTAGACATCCAGTTAGACCAGCACCATTTGTTGAAGATGCTATCATTTTTCCATTGTATGGTTTTGGTATCTTTGTCAAAGATCAGGTGTCCATAAGTGTGTGGGTTTATTTCTGGGTCCTCTGTACGGTTCCATTGATCCACCATTCTGTTTCTATGCCAGTACCATGCAGTTTTTATAACTGTTGCTCTATAGTACAACTTAAGATCAGGGATGGAGATACCTCCAGAAGATCTTTTATTGTAGAGGATTGTTTTAGCAATTCTGGGTTTCTTGTTATTCCATATGAAGTTGAGAATTTTTTTTTCTAGGTCTGTAAAGAATTGTTTTGATAATTTGATGGAAATTGCGTTGAATCTGTAGATTGCTTTTGGTGAGATGGCATGAGCATAAATATAAGAATGTATGAAGTGAACCCAGGAAACTAATCATCCATGCAAAATCGCAAGAGGTTTGTTTATTTTGACCATTGAGCAATGGGTCACCCATGCTGGTCAGCAAGGAGTGGTCCCAGAATACAAAGACTTTGGGTTTTTGAAAGACAAAACACGGGGATCTCCTGGAGTTTCGCTCTTGGTGATTCAGGATTGGATGACGTATTTAACTTTTAAAATAATTGGTTGGTTATAGGTCCGGTTAGCCCTGTCGTAATTATCTGATCTTCAAGTCAGTTTGGAATTTCCTGCCATATGAGATATAGCCACAGTTAAAGGTGGGAGAATGATTAACTCATCCCATGTCTGTTCTGAGGAGTGGGGGTTACAGGCTATGGATCAAAGGTCAGGAGTTATTCAGGAGAAGGATTGGTGCCATTTGGCCCAGTTTCCAAACAAAGCTCATCTCACAGGTGCCAGCTGGTGATTTTCTCTCCATTTAGTAGAGATCTCTGCTTGTTCTCTTCCTTATCTCTGCCCTCACAGATGGCTAATGTCAGGAACTTTTACATTCCTCAGCTCTCTAGAGAAGCACTAAGAGGCTTTAATTAACATGGGCCTAAAACTTGAAAATATAAGTTATGAGTCAATTAATAGAAACATAGGTTACAAAATTACTCTGATTCTTTCATTTCCCCCTTCTTTTTGTAACTTCTTCAATCATGAAGCAGCTGTACAGTGAGGATTCTATCTCAAGAAAAATTTCCCTTTTGACTCAACATTTCAGCCTGTAGAATGGGACAATGGGCTGGAGATCCATCTTCTGGAATGTCTTCAATGCTGATAATTGGACTGTTGATATCTCAGTTTGAAAGAGGCTGAAATGTTGGTCAAATGTTGGGGAAAGTCCATGGGTAGTTACCGTAGCCTGTAATTATCTGGGTTTTTGTTTCCATTTCATGCCTAGTCATATTTACTCTTTGGTGATGTTGTCTTAGTGTAAGCACTTACATGACACTAATCACTTCCCTAATAAACACAACCAGACGATTTATAATGCAGGGTTCAAACATTAAAAAACAAGCAAAGTAGGTAAGGGTCCCATTTCTTGAGTGCCCAAGGGAGTTACTTCCAACTGAATTTTAAGGATTTCTCCCGGATCTTTAGAGCTCCTGCCCAAGATATTAGAATCTCTTACTTGTATGCCAAAATCATAGCCTTTTGTCCAATCACAAGTTTTTCCTACTTTAGTAAAGATTACTAGGAGACAGTCAAAGGCTGGTCAATGAGGCAGTCCTTAACAGTCTCTGGTTATTTGATCTGATTGAAGAGACAGGGAGCAGTCATGTCTGCTTCCAACAAGTCCAGATTTCAGCTTGCAGTCCATAGCTGATCCCAGAAGTAGAGTCAATCAGGTGAAAATCTGCTGAGACAAATTCAGACTATAGACAGAAGTTGAGATTTGTCTATTAAATGGGAAAAATGAAGAATCCCAAGACCAGGGAAAAACTCATCTGGGATCCATTTGAGCTATGCCAGATCCAGGTCTCATGACCTTTTGCTTTTCATAAACTCATATGAATTTTTGGTACACAAAAGTAAATGTATATATTAAAAATCTCAGAACAGTAACATATCAACAAATCTAATACAACAACATTCTGAGAGTAACAGGTAAAACTATATCCAATGGAATGGGCACCATTCAGCTATTTGTTTTGTATCATTTATAAACAACTTAAGCTGGAAACAACCCAGATGCCCCTCAACTGAAGAATGGATGCAGAAATTGTGGTACATCTACACAATGAAATATTACTCAGCAATGAAAAATAAGGAAATCATGAAATTTGCAGGTAAATGGTGGGATCTGGAAAGGATCATCCTGAGTGAGTTGTCCCAGAAGCAAAAAGACACACATGGTATATACTCACTCATATAGACATACAACATAGGACAAACCCACTAAAACCTGTACATCTAAAGAAACTAAGCAAGAGAGAGGACCCTAACTAAAATGTCCAATCTCCACCCAGAAAGGCAAAGAGAATGGACATCAGAAGAAGAAGAAAACAGGAAACAACCTAGGAACCTACCACAGAGGGCCTCTGAAAGCCTCTGCCCTGCAGAATAGCAAAGCAGATGCTGAGCCTGATGGGCAACTGTTGGGCAGAGTGAATGGAATTTTATGTAAGAACTGGGAAGTAGTAAGAGCTGTAGAGGACAGGGTCTCCACAAGGAGAGCAACAGAACAAGAAAATTTGAACGCAAGGAACTTCCCAGAGACTCATACTCCATCCAAGGTCTATTCATAGAGATAACCCAGAACCCCTGCACAGATGTAGCCCAGGGCAGTTCAGAGTCCAATTGGGTTACATGGTAATGTGAAGAGGGACTGCCTCTGACATAATCTGATTGGCTTGCTCTTTGATTACCTCCCCCTGGGGGGGAGCAGCCTTCCCAGGCCATAGTAGAGGACAATGCAGCCACTTTTGATGTGAACTGATGGACTAAGATCAGAAAGGAGAGGAGAACCTCCCCTATCAGTGGACTTGGGGAGTGGCATGCATGCAGAGGGGGGAGGGCGGGTGGGATTGGGAGGGGAGGAGGGAGGGGCTTATGGGGGGATGCAGAATGAATAAAGTGTAATTGATGAAAATTTAAAAAAAAAGAAGGGGGGGAATAATTTAAGAACCTTAAATGACTTTCAAAAGTGGAGGAAAACATGGAGTTATTCAATTTACATGGAGCACGTCTCGCCCTTGAGGACAATGGTCTCCTGAACCTACTCAGACCTCGGACACCACCACTGCTAGTTCTAGAACTGATGCAGGATGTTCCAATGACGGGGTTAAGGCTTCTCATAATATTTCCTATAAGCCCACACCTGTTTGTTTATATCCCCCATTTTTATTCATTATTAGCCAGATAGAGCCAAGTAATTGTGGTAATGATACTTCCTTTTTTGCCCAATGCTGGAATGCTAGTAAATTTAGGTATGCCCTGGTTACTCGCATGCCTCGCTGGGTGCCTGTGCCCGTTGATGCCCCTCACGCTATGACTCTCTTCAGACAGAAAAGGGATCTTGGAATTACAGCCGCCATTGTTACTGCCATCTCATTGGCGGCTGTTGGAGCTACCACCATGGCATTAGCCATGAGTCATACTGGGCAGACTGCTCAGACCCCGAATAATCTTTTAGCCAATGTAGTTCATGCCTTAGATGTACAAAAAGAAATTAATGCTCAACTAAAAGGAAGCTTGATGGTGTTCAATCAGAGGATTGACCTCGTGCAGGAGCAAATTGATACCCTATGGCAAATCGCTCAACTTGGCTGTCAATGAAAGTATGCTGGACTTTGAGTCACTAGCATACAACAAGAGAATTTATCCTGTGCTGCAAATCTGTCTAAACAATTGTCGAGCTATATTTTAGGTAATTGGACTGGAGAATTCGATACTACGATGGAGCAGCTGAGAGTGGCCATTGTCAAGGTAAATTCTACCAGGGTGGAAGCAGGACTAGCCACAGGATTATCATCATGGATTGCTGCAGCCATGAATCATCTGAAGGAATGGGCGGGCATGGGAGCGTTAGCAGGCCTTCTGGTGTTGGTCTCCTTGATTTGCCTGTGGTATATATGCAAGATTAGAGTCTCACAACAGCGTAATGCAGCCATGACCATTCAGGCCTTTACAGCCATTGAAGCAGGACATTCTCCCCAAGCATGGTTGGATACCATAAAAAGCTAAAATGTTACGCTCAGGATGCGAGGCTAAGCACTGCACTCAGGGTCAGCCGCTTTCGACCCAGAGAAGAGCATGTCTGATTGTATGCAGGTTGATGACCCAGGTCCCGCCTCTGAGAAAAAGGTATCGGACAGGTCTGATGATCTTTGGGTGGATGACATCTAAATGAATATCAATACAAAGTCCCAATTTATTTCTCATATCAGAGATCAGACCTCTACTCTTGCCTGATGCGTCTAAAACTAAAAGGGGGAAGGATCTGACTTGCTTCCATGTATGTGGACCTATCTGCATTGCCCACATGGCACGCTGGGGTTGGCTACCCAGAGGCTATTTAAGCTGTGGGCTGGCTTTCCTCAGGGTCAGATGATTGTTCAAGGTTCCTGAATAAACTGCATTGAAAAAAAAAAGATATTTCTGTGTCAAAGACTACCCCAGAATTGGCAGACGTTAAGAATACCATAATAAAAGCTATGACTTTTGGGTCAGATATATACATTAAACAGATGTTTTTAGCATGATGAGAAGTACCTTTAAATCTATTTCCAGAAAACAACCAAAGGAAATTAAAATTTCAATCTTGTGACTGAATAGTATACAGTCAGTGCTCCACCAACTTATCAGAACCCTATTGATCAATGCCAAAATTCTGAACTTCTGAAATCCTATAACAACATAAGCACAAGGGTAGCAAAGAGAAGAAATTTAAAATATCTCCCGTTTTTAATATGTCTTTAATCATTTTATATCATTATAACTCATTTTTATATATCTTAAAACATTTAGACCCTCTAACTTTTCTTGCATTTATCAACCCCCGAAAAAATATTTTTCAGAGCAAACAACATTTTTTTGATTTTTATAACCTAAATTCCTGAGCACTGAGAATGTATCTCAGTGGTAGAATACTTGCCTAGTAAGTCTGAGGTGCTAGGTTCAATCCCTAGCACTGCAATAAATAATTAAGTCATCATAACCTATCCTCAGACCCTACATAAGCTCTAAATCTTTTTATCCAACTATTTATGATAAGACACAGGCAACTGACGTAAAGCATGTGAGCAGGGCAAATGTTTTTCCCTTTTTACACAAAATATATAGTACCTAGTAGTTCTAACTAACTAATGAACTGTGCAATGAGCTGATAGTGGACATAATTGTCTGCTCTTTAGCTGCCAAGCTACCGTTAACTTAACCTAGCCGTTAATGTGATCAGAGAGCTGAGAAGGATAAATTATGAGCTAAGTAAATGTACCCATCCATGTACCAATCAAAATGACAGAGATGACTAGTTAGTCCATCACCTAGGCAGTGTCCCTGGTTCCTGTGGTCTCCTGGCTTCCGGAGCAGAGGCAATCCAGCCATCAGGCATAGAGGATGAGAAACTGCTGCTGTGGAAAGAGGAACAGGAGAGATTGACCTCACCTCACCTCAGACAATGTGAAACAAGGACTCTCCAGGTGTCCCCAGCTTCACCCTCAGTTAGGCTGGGCTCTAGCAGTGGGCCAGTTGAGGCAATATTGCCCAGTGGTTAGCATACCACAATCCAGAGTCACGGTCATCTGTTGTTGTGTCCAAATGTTCTCAGAGATCTTGGGGAGTTACTGCCAGGAGTTTGGGACTTTCTGTCACAATAAACTTACATATGTTAAAATGCCATGTTCATCAGATCTCTGACAAGCTTGAGGGGCAACATATCTGAGTTACTCTTTGTCTATTTTTATCATCTGCTCTAAATTGTATCCTATAAAACAGAATGCTATAATCTCTAATTCTGGCATATTCCTTAGATGCATGTTTTAGAACCAAATTTCAAGTAGATCTATATAGTCAACCTTCATAGTTACCCATGCTAAATTTAAACTTAGAGAAAACAGCCTAAACATAGGGAGTAGGTAAAGCTCAGTCTTTACTGTAACTTTAAATCGGCTCTTTCTGGACTAAAATCAAAGCAAGACCTTTAATCGGGCACAATTTATAAAGGGGCTAGCAAATCTTATGCATTTTATCATCTTTTTTTAAAACTTAACAGCAAAAAGCTTTACACACTGGGATCAAATAAGTTTGAGAACCAATTGCCTAATAGAACAGTACAGAACAATCAGAACAATATAGAACAATTTTAAATTGTATGAATTATTCTGTCCACATCAAACCTGTCAGCCAGACAGGTTTGTTCTTTTTCTTTAAAAGAACATAAGAAGACATTTTGCAATGAAGAATCACCAGCCTTTTAAATGAAGTACAACATTTTACAGTTCTTTCTCACATACATTTGCAGGTATAAAGAACCAAAGCAAACATCATTCATATGCCCCCTGGCTTTTACATACATACACAGACCTTTCATAACATTCGATATACCTTCAGGTTCATAGTTTCATTCTTCTGGCTTAAACAGACACTCTTGCTTTAGACAAGCTATTCCTTTCTTTAATATCTCTTGCTCACTCTCTCTTGCTTTTCAGACAACAGAAACACTCCCATCAAAAGTTTCTTTAATTTTTCCAAAGGGTTGGGAAACTGTTCCAAGTTCTTTGTTAGACTGCACAAAGGTTATTGCTTTAAAAAACCCTGATAAACTGTAAATGTTTTATCACCTTAAGCATCTAGACATTTTTTTAAAACTCGTTTTTTCACCATCAAAACAAAGTATCTTCTTCAGCAGTGAATTCACAAAGCATAACCATAATTTAAAAAGTCAAAACTAGATTTTTAGACCAAAATTTATCAGTGCAAACAATTTAATCTTCAGAACTAATATCAACTTAGAAAAAGACTCCCTTTTTTATCCTAAAAGTAAATAAAATCATTTTGACTCAGAGATTTTGCAAACTTTGTTCCTTTCCTGAGCCACACCAGGTGGCAATTTACATTGTTGTTATTTAAACATATGCATTTATAGACCTTATAAACACATAAGCACGTATATATGTTTTAAACAAGAAGTTGAATTTAACCTTAAAACATACCCAATTATTTTTGATCATATCAACCATTTAAGATCAGTTGAAAATAATTATATAATGGCCATCTATTTAAACAGACAGATACAACTCTTTTTATTAGACTTAGCTGTAATTCTAAACATTAGAGCAAGTGCAGTTTTTTTCCTACATCGCTGCTTGGTCTGCAAGTTGCAGTTGACTTAAGCTTCATAGGTGGGAGGATGGAAGAAAGGAGCAAGAGGGTGTGGTGATCTCATGCTGCTCACTTCCCTGATGAGCTGGCATGGAGGCAGGGGGGAGGAGTTTTTCCTCACTCTCAGCTGCTGCAGCAGCTCCTGTCATGCAGCAGCTCCATTGCTGATCCCAGCCTAGCCAAGTGTAAGGACTTCCACCAAGGAGCCCACAAACCTTGCCGGCTCCCTCGCTCCCTTGTGAGCTTCACTGTAGCTTACCTCCCTGGCAAGGCCAGCGCTGAACCTTCTTTCTGGCCCTGCCTCTCCACTCCCCTGTGCTCCTTGACTGCTGCAAATTGTCTGAGCCCATCACAACAAGTGGTGGCATCAAGCCTGTGTCTTGCTGGCTGTGCATTGTTCTTCCACAGAGGCTCATGTGCCTGAGCACCGCCCAAGCTCCAGCCCCAGGGCAGCAGGCTCCCTGAGTCTCCCCAGCCCCCCAAAAGCACTCCCTCTTCAGCTCCCTTGGAAGGGAGAGCACACTGCTTGGTGTCACCTGCCCTGCAGCCTTATGCACTCCCCAGCCGAGAACTAGTTCTAATTTTAATGGTCCTCTGTCTGAATTTTCATCAGTCCAAGTCTACAAAGAAACAGACAGAGAAAAATACATACATACATGAGAAACACAGGATTCAAATTGCTGGGGGAGCATAATCTCGCTGTACCTTCCCAGTACAGGTTGGAGGAGCAGGATCCCTCCATATACTCCCTGTTCACTGAAAGGGGTGGGCTGAGCTTCCTACAGGATGGCCTCAGTGTTAATGACAGGTCTGTCTGCCTTAATGAGACCATTCCAGGCAAGTGGCCTCCAACCACTCAGGGGACTCCAACCCCTCTTACAGATGCTCACGAGCCAGACCATGAGGAAAGACAGAAACTCAACACTGCCACTGTTGGTATAACAGAACAAACATGTAACAGACAAGAGACACAGGACAAGGACAACCGTGTACCTACTTCCGAGCTCAGATGAGTCCTCCAATAGCCAGTGTCCAGTTCTCCTCAGTACACCCAATCCTGGAGGAGCCCCCAAGAGTTACAGACATTGGGCTACAGAATGTCAGCTAAGAAAGCCCGACATTGTACATCAAAGACTCCTATCCTGTTACCAGCTGTTGGGAAGCAAAAGGAGCCTGTCTCAGAATAAGACTGTTGCCATCATCCTTCAAATACCAACTCCAGAGACTAAGAGACAGATTTAACTGTTCCTAGGTACAGTTAGGTATTGTTGCCTCTGGATACCAGACTTTGTGGAACTAACAGGGCTTCTGTACACCAGCACAAAGTGGGACATTGAGCCCCTCATCTGTTCTGAGACTAAACAAAAGGCATTTGAGGTTTTAAAAACAGCTCTGCCTTCAGCTCCAGGCCTAGAACTTCAAGATGCTGCAAAACCTTTTTATCTGTTTCTCTTTGAAGCAAGACAAAAGAGATTTTAATTCCTGGAAATGTCCTGTGACACACTCTCTAAACAATTGGAAACTGTAGCCACCGGGTGGCCCACCTGTCTAAGTTCTGGTGGCTTCTGCTAGTCTAATGGAAAAACAAACAAACAAACAAACAAACAAACAAGTTAACTCTGGGTTGGGATCTTACAGTCACAACATCTCATATCTTTGAAGCCCTACTCCAAGGAACCCTGTAACACTGGTTGTCAAATGCTTCTGTGATTCAGTACTAGGCCCTAATCCTGGATTGTCAGTCTTACTACCTGTTTCTTGATGACAACGCACAGGTCCATGTCAGTCCCAAGAAACCAGATATGTGGGTGCTTCAGTAGTTACTTTAACAGAAACAATGTGGGCCCAAGCCAGGTACCTCAGCTCAGATAGCAGAACTGAATGATCAGGAGGGAACAAGAAACATCCACCATCATACATAAGGACAGTCATCATACTTTCACTACAGTGTAATTCTATCTTATGATCTACAGAGAAAGAGGACTTCTGAAGGAGAAAAGAAGTCTAGGCTTTCCTGTCATTCTCCATTTGGCAGGGGCCTGGATTCCAGCTGGGATCCTTGAACTGGGCTTCCAGATGAAAAATGGGGTTCTGTTTCTCACAGGGGCAGCCAGAGCACCTTACGGTGAGGGCTGAGTGCTCTAAGGGGTGTGGAAAAGGTTTTCCACAAGTGTTTCAGTTTAGCTCTTTTAGCATGAGGTCACCAGTGACAAGGGAAGCTTGGGCTCTCCAAAGCCTGTGCCAGATAACAAAGCGTTACAGCTCTTGGTCAAGTTGCTATGCTTAGCACAACAGAGGTGTGGGCCAAACTTTATGGCCTGTCAGTTTGCAGCCAAGATGCAGGCCAAGAGAGGCCCAGACCCAGTGATCTGCAACACAGAGGACTCTGTGGAAGAAAAATGAAGAATCTCACCAGGTCTTGAATTGAGAAAACATGAATGTGTGTACCTTTATGCATGTAAAATCAATGGCAATATAAACTCTTGGCAGAGGGAGGGATTTCAGGAGTGAATGTGTTTGATTCATTGAGGTCAGTGTTAGGATTGTGCAGCGGAGTAATATAACAGATTCTTAAATCACACAGTGTCTGGTTCCATGTGTGAGGTTTTCTTAACGGAAGGGGGAGGGGGGTAACAGAGACCATCTCTGGGCAGGGTACAAGAGAGAGAGAGAGAGAGAGAGAGAGAGAGAGAGAGAGAGAGAGAGAGAGAGAGAGAGAGAGGAGTACGAGTTCTTTCATCAGGTGACCCAGACCTTGTGCAGCTGGTAGCAGGTGGTCTACACGTAGACTCACAGTTGCCTGATATCCCGTTTGTCAGATCCCTTGGGAACTGGCCATAGAGATGTCTGCTTACACATCCCCACATTCAGGAAATCAGGGATAGTTAAATGGTCTGATCACAAGAAGGAAAATACAGTACATAAATATCCTTTGAAGGAGATCTCCATGTACAATTGAATGTCACTGCTGGATTAAGGTTCTTAGCAGGGTGGGGCATTTTTAGGTATTCCAAGATGCTTGTTAGAGCACTTTCCTTATCAAAGGAAGGACTGGCCTGTAATGGGCCCTTAGGGACATGTGACATCATTGCAAGACCTGGAGTTACTCAGATAAGGGGAGACATTTCAGAACTCTGCTGAGAAAAAGGACTCTATCCTCATAGATGGAGTGCAAATGATTGTCTATCCAGAGATGAACAACTTCATTCTTATCCAGCAGAGTCCCACACCTTCCTAGAAGATATTTGGCTTCCCCTACAAATTGCTCTCCTCCATTGTCAGTCTGCTGGCCTGGCTGAGAGACAAATGACCTAATACCTGTGGGGCTTATTGAAATTCTGGTGACATACCACAGCCTGGTACTGTCTGAGAGTCCATGGTACAACCAAGAAGAGCTAGGGGATGGGGGGGGAAAGAATAGATGCCTGAGCCGTATAGGCTGATGGAAAACACCAGAGGGAGATATCATTCTCCCACCATTTGTTAAAGATGCTATCTTTTTTCATTGTATGGTTTTGGCATCTTTATCAAAATCAGGTGTCCATAGGTGTGTGTGAGTATTTCTGAGTCTTTGATTTGATTCCCTTGATCCACCAGTCTGTTTCTATGCCAATACCATGCAGTTTTTATGACTGTTGCTCTATAGTATAGCTTGAGATCAGGGATGGAGATACCTCCCGAAGATATGTTTGTTTTTAGGCAGCCTGCTTCTTGGGTTACCTAGCAACTTATGATGTCGTCATGTGTCCCCTGCCATGTAGCCACACCTGACAGTGTGTTCAAGTTGCTCCTTAAAAGAATCAGCCAGCCTCTTTGTCCCTCTCTTGCATTTTTGCCCTCTTACTCTCTTACTCTCTCACTCTCCTGTTCCCTCCCCTTTCTCTGTCAGGGCACTCCTTTCTCTTCCTCCTATCATGTCTTCTCTCCTTCTCTCTCACTCTCCATCTCCATCTAATAAACTTCTTTCATATGAAATCTGTTGTGCACATCATCATTTCATTGATCCTAACATTAGTGCATTGGAAAAGGCTCACCTGGTAACCCCTGGTTTGTTATACCAGGGACACTTAATCAGACCAAGATCCTGGCAACAGAACTTTTTTTTCTGTTCTACCTATCCCTAACCTCCACTCAAACATATGACTTAAAACTTACACTCTCCCTCATGTGTCCTGCCCTTACCACACACACCTGTCCCTCTCTTCATGGCTGCTCAGACTCAGCATCCTGTCATGTGCTCTGAGCACTGCGGACATGGTGGACACTCACGCTGCACCAAAATCAGCTGGGGAAACTAAAAGGCTCAGGCCAGATGCTGAAACTGCTGCTTCAGACACAGACATAGCCTGCTTCTAAACTATTGCAGTTAGGTAAGCAATTGCTGGGGACCCTGCGCACACACAGATGGCTGTATGTTGTGCCACTGCCTCAGGCCCAGGGGCAAGGTTTCAAATCTCCCATGGAACACCTGCCACCAGAGGAAGCATGCAGAAGAGGGTTTTCAGTTGCACAGACTTCTGATCAGCCACGCCATATAAATGCAGAGTTTTTTGTTGTTGTTGTTTTTTTTTCAATGCAGTTTATTCAGGAACATTGAACAATCCTCGGACCCCGGGGAAAGCCAGCCCACAGCTTAAATAGCCTCTGGGTAGCCAACCCAGGCGTGCCACGGGGGCAATGCAGATAGATCCACATACATGGAAGCAAGCCAGATCCTCGGCCTTAGCCAAATGTGGAGTTGTTCGTGACAGAGAGCACTCACCATCGGGAAGGTGGAAGGCAGAAACCAGCTCCATCTTTAAGGCATAGTTTTAAACTCTGCCGAGATAGCCTTCCCATCAGCAAGCACCTGGTCTCGCTATGACACTATGGTCACACACCACACATGGACAGCAACAAGTCTCATTTTAAATTGATATGGATGTTTATAAAAATTCAAAGTTATGTTTTACAATATATATGATTCAAACCTGGTTCAAAATAATTTTTACATGATGCTAAAAATTAAAAGTTATAAAAGTCTGTTCAAATTAAGCTAATTTAAAAATGTATGTCCAACTGCCCAGGTCTCTATCAAATCCTGAAATAATAAATGCTGTTCCTCCTCCCATGAGCTGCCTAGGATCCAGGTCCACCACTAAGCTTTCTTAGTAACAGGTTTGTGATAATAAATTGAAACGTGATTTCAATATTGCTTTACATTTTTCTACTATATTGTTGGTTTTAAAACTCACAAATCAGGGATTACTATGTACAAGTTTTCACCAGGACTCAAAATTAAGATCTATTAATTTTAGAAGATTTATTTATGTTAAAACTTGATCATTGTCCTATAACTTCACTATCAAAAGTTAAAATATTCTTGGTATACTTAAATAAAAATGGTAATATTGTGAATCTATGGTATAACCTTAGACTTTTATAAACTATGAACTTTTTTTTCTTTTGCTGTCATTTTTTTCCTTTTTTTATTGTTTATTATTATTAGTCACATTTTATTAACTCTGTATCTCAGCTGTATCCCGCTCCCTTGTTCCCTCCCAATCCCACAGTCCTTCCCTCAGCTTCCCCCTGCCCCTTTCCAAGTCCAAGGACTGGGGAGGACCTCCTCTCCTTTCATCTGGACCTGTTTGCTCAGATATTTTCAGGGTTGGTTGCAAAGTCCTCCTCTGTGGCCTAGAAGGACTGCTCCTCCCTGGGGGGGTGGGGAGGTCAAAGAGCCTGCCCTTGAGTTCCTGTCAGAGATAGTCCCTGTTCCCGTTACTATGGGAAACCAGTTGGTTATTGAGCTACCACGATCTACGTCCAAGTAAAGGTTCTAGGTTATATCCATACATGGTCCTTGGTTGGAGAAACAGTTTCAGCAAAAACCCCTGTGCCCAGATATATTTGGACTTTTTATATACTAAATCAAACAGAAACTATCATGCTCTCACTTTAATGGACTATATTTATTACTTTTAAGTCTCCAACTTAACAGGGACAAAACCTAAAGTCCTAATATTTAATGGTTGAGAAATGCAAGTTTATAGTCAGTCATCTCATAGATGATCAAGTCCTTTCAGGTGTTCAAAAATGTATTTATAGTGCTACAGATGCAGACATAGTCTCACTGCTTACCTAATTTAAGAGCTGAGTATTTTCCCTGAGTCACCATACAGGAGTTGGTTTAAATAATAAGAGAGGAGTCTTCCCATCAGGCTCATCTACAGCAAAAACTATGCTCTAGACCTTGGCTGCTTCTCTGAGGCTGTTGGTATTCCCTCATAAAAAAAAAAACAAGAAGTCTGCAATGCCCCACCCCACCGGGGTATACCCTGAAATCAACTCTGCCAGGTAGCTATTTCAAAAGGGGCCAAAGGGGACACTGGTCCCACGGCTGCCCCAACAAGCCACACACTGCCTCCTGGCAGACTGGCTTTTGGAAGTCAAAATGTTCTCATTGCAGGCTTGTCCTCTGTGCCCAGCCATGGAGGCTCAACCAGTACAAGGGCCACAGACAGTTCCAGCTTTCGAGTACCTTGGCCTGATTCAGTGACTTCTACCACCATCACCCAGCCCAGGGTAATATTGCAGGTCTGTTTTGGCCTCACACTCAGGCCCATGGACACATTGCCAACTTCAGATGCCTTCTCAGTCATCTTTATATGAAGGAGACCAGGCCTAAAGCCTGAGTCCAAGAGTTGCTATTGTGAGGCCTAGATACAATATGCCTTGTTGCCAGACTCAAGAAACAGACCTCAAATGGAACCTTTTACCATCCCTCTAGCTAAAGGACAATAAATGTTCAAAGCAGTCTCACCTATGTCTCATAGTAAATAACTAGATACAAAGGCCTAAGGAAAATGTTGTTTTAGAGTCTTAAAATGTTTTAAAGTTGCTAAATGCAAGTTATAAAGGTTGCAAGGTCTAAGGTGATTTTATAATAAATAGATAAAAATACTTTCTATTTCCTACTGTTCCAATGCTAATGTTATATTGACTGTCCAGAGCTTTGGCCTTTATCAATAGAATTCTGATTTATTAATCTACTTCTCATACAAAAACATTCCACTAAACCACCTACTATCATGGGTCTGAGCTCAAGATTATGAATCTCCGTTAAATCTCCATAACGTGTAACCATACTAAACATTAAAATCAAGTGAGCTTTTGTCCCTTCTACTTCACGATAGCCTTCTGACTTCTCAGAGTTCACATTAAAGAATGTTTACGCCGTAAACACAAATGTGTATCTCTACTACCTTTTCTACAATGTGTATTTCAGTACAGATTACAATTGTGATGCTAACATGTCTAATGTTTCATCTCCTTTGTAAACCGTAAAAGTAATTCTTGGAAACTGCAGGAAATCCACCTGACTCCACCTCTCAGGTCAGTTGGGTTCCAGATAAGTACTGCACCTATTGCCTATCTCAGAGGGTGGGATTCATCCACTTTCCCTGGTTTTGGGACTTCCCCTTCTTGGCTACTTGATTTGTACATTCCTACATCCAACAAGCCCTGATAGGTGAAACTTCCTTTCTGGTTGGCATCAATTCCTGGCTACTTGACTGCTACAATTTTAACCCAACACCAGGCGATTGGTGAGGCTTCATTCTGGTTGGCACAGATGCTTCCTACCGCTCTCACCATCCTATATCCAAACCCTTCATCTAGGCCCTCCTTCTCCCTTGGTAAGATTTTCCCTCTAATGGCACGGTTTCTCTCCCTCCCCCTCTTGCTCCTCTGTGGAAATTCTAGTGCTAGGTAAACCATGTCTGCTAAGGGCAACTGTGCCCTTGGTTGCTGGATAATGCTGACAAGCTGTTGGGACAGATTGTACTAAACTACTGAGTCAAACCTTGCTCTTGGGGCACCTTGACAGGTGACTGTCTCCTACCTGCCCAATGGGAATAGTCCATTCGTCTATTCCTACAGATTCTCCTCTGGGATGTCTCCTGGAGAACTTCAGATTTCTTCACTTACTGCCTGTTTTAATGGCCTCTAAGCTTACACAGTTCTGTAAACAAACTTGTCCTCAATTTCCTTAGATGACAGATCCAAAGCAAAACCTTTTTGATTACTGCCAGAGACTGGGTAAATGGAAGCTCCCTCAGGTAAATGGAGGTTCCCATGTTCAAGTCTCTTTGATCCAAAACCTACACTGCTGTTTGTTCTTCCAAAAGTTTTAAACATACACCTTAAGGAATTTTCTCCATAAACCACTTAACTTTGTCTTCTGCCTATAAATATGTTCCAATAAACTGCCTGACCAAGGTTTTTCCTATATGCACAACAGAGCCAAAGCAGCCACCACAAGTGTTCCAGTCTGACCTCACAGACATCCATCAAGCCAGTCCTGCACTTTCTGTCCCAGCCATGGATATTCTCACAGACCCTGGAGAGCATCCAAACAGCCTGTTCTTCCTGGACTTGGCCACCATTTCAGCCTTTTGACCTCCCTATAACGTCCCCAGAATCAGAAGGAAGTATGCAGAAAAGGCTCTATGCCAGTTATTCAATTATTACTAACAAAAGTTTGGAATGGTGTGCTTCAGGCCCAGGACAAGTAGCTGCAGGTTCTCTCACCATGCTTCAGTCCTTACCTACTGCCTTGCGAGGCTAAGAACTCTCTACTGGCATTCGTCTGCCATGAACTTTTCCAGGTCAGGGGCTTCCCCTCCTCCTCTTGACCATGTAATCTTGACCATGTAATATGTCGTCACTATTGTTATTTTGTTTTTTTTTTTTTCTCTCTCTATCTTTCTCCCTTAGGCCATTGCATGGCAACCAAGAACTGCTTACAATTAACCTACATTTATGTACTTTAACTTGCCTTATGTGAGAATCAGCCCAAGCTCCTCATATTTAATTATAGAAAAAGGGAGGGATGTTAGTATTTAGGCAGCTTGCCTCTGGGTTGCCTAGATGTCATCATGTGTAGCCCACCAGTTAACCACACATGGCAGACATGGTTAAGTTTCTCCTTCAAAGGTTCAACCTGCCACTTTGTTGCCCTATTGCCTCTTGCTCACTTACTCTCTTGCTCTCCTGCCCTCTCCCCTGTCTCTGTCAGGGGACCCTCTCCCTTTCCCCTATCATGTCTTGCTCTCTTCTCTCTCTCTCTTCATCTCCATCTAATAAACGTCTTTCCTATAAAATCTGTTGTGACATTATCATTTCATTGGTCCTAAGAATAAGCACTGAAATTTCATGTGTAGGACACCACACCTAGTTCACTGAAGAGATGTCTAATCCAGTGCTTCTTGAATGCCAGGTAAGTATTCTCCTTCTTGAGCTATATCCCAAGCAGAAAAAATATTTTTATAATCATGCAAAATGTCCTGGGCTGCAGGCTCAGTGGGTAACATGTGTACTGTGCTTGCTTGAGGATCTGAGTTTGGATCTGCAGCTCCAGTGTAAAAGCCAAGAATTGGGAACAAACATCTGTAACCCCAGTGCTGGGGTGGAGGTAGGTGAAAACAGATGGATTCCAGAGACTTTCTGGAGAACTAGCCTAACTTGATTGGTGAGCTCCAAGTTCAGTGAAAGAATGAGTATTGAAAAATAACACTGTGGGTAGGGGTAGAGAGAAGGCTCAGTGTTTAAGAGCCTGTGTTGCTCTTGCAGATGACCCTGTTCAATTTCGAACACCCTCAGCAGACAGCTCACAACTGTCTGTAACTACAGCTCCAGAGATTTGATACCTCAAGCTTCTGACAGCATACAAAAACATGCATAAGGACATTTGTAGTCCCATTCCCAGAAACACACACACATACACACACACACACACAAACACACACACACACACACACACACACTTAAAATAGCAAAAATTCAAACACTTTATTAAAAAAAAATAATAGACTGGAGAGTGATCAAGGGAAAACTGACTTCTAGCTTCCACTGGAGTATTCACACATATATCAATGCAACACACACACACACACACACACACACACACACACACCAAAAGGAGCAATCCAGTGCTGAGAATGTAACTCAGTTATGATAGTGCTTGCCTTGGATGCAAGGAGGCCCTGAGTGTGTCCCCCAGAACTTTATAAACTACCTGTGGAGACACAGACCTGTAATCTCAGCACTCAGGAAAAAGAAGCAGGAGAATGAGAAGTTCAGACTCACCCTCATGCTTTGTCATGACGAGATAGGGCATTCTACATGGGTAAAATGCTCTCCTTCGACCTGCCTGCTGCCAGGTATTAGCCTTGTGACTGGTGCTGTTAACTATTACTATGTGGTCAGGGAGCATATCCAGCTTAGTCCAATGGAAGGGAACCGTTTTCACTCTATATGTAGAAATGCACCAACTGTATCTTGCACAGATACTCTGTGAACATCTGGTTCCGTCATGACATCCTGTTCACTTTAATATCTGCATGCTTTCAGGTAATTTTGTGCCCTTTCATTTTCTGCTATTGCCTATGGATCCAACATTCTTTTAAATTTTCTTTTAAAATTTTATTTATACATTTATTTAGTTGTTGTTTTATGGCAGAACCTCACATAGCCTAAGCTGGCTTCAAACTTACTCTGCAGTCCAGAATAACCTTGAACTTTTGATTGTCCTTGCCTTTACCTACCATATTCTGAGATTACAAGTATGCTTTAACATGCCCGCCCAATTTACCTGTTTTCTTCATGCATCTCACCAAAACTTTTATTACGTCCAAGCAACCAATTTCTTATTTTTTGTTTGATGGTTGACACAGAGTTTCACTGTTTCCCAGGACCCACAGCAATCCTCCTGTCTCAGCCTGCCCAGTACTGGGGTTTGAAGCAGGAGCCACCATCCCAGGTTTAAACAACCAGCATGTTCTTACGTATCTTAGAGTTTGAACTTGTCTCCATGCTCAGCAATAGTACTCTCCTCACTTCCTCTTCACTCTTCATTTCAGGCTAGCCTTAAGTCATAATGCAAACTGAGACTGGCCTTGAATTCCTGATCCTCCAGCCTCTACCACCCAAGTACTGGTACTATAGGCATGTGCCACCAGAACTGACTCTGTCTTCAGACACTTACAGATTTTTTAAGAAAAATGAAAGCCATGCACACATATTTGCAATATCAAGCTCAACTTCCAAGAAATATTTCCCATAAGGGTAGTACATTCTTTTTCACAATGTATTTAAGACTTTGTGCTAAAAATTCACAAAAAAATGTTGTAACTGAGTAAAATAGTTCAAAAAGAATTTGTGAATTTCAGAACTACTTACAGGTGGAGTTATTATGGGGTATACACCAGAGAAGACTGCTTGGAAATGAGCTCAAGCCAACAGAAATCTTTCTTAGGTTGAAAGAAGGCATTGTCTTCCCTAGAACATGAGATACCAATTATTGTGGGCCACTATACAGGTACTGGGAATTGAACCCAGGTCCTATAAATGAAAAAGGGCTTTTATAAATTTTTTTCATTTTGTTTTGAGATAAGATTTCTCTCTGACCTTAGCTGCCCTGGCCTCACTTTGTAAACAATGCTTGCCTTGAACTCACAGAGACCTGCCTGCCTTCCTGAGTGCCGTTATTTACAGGCATGGGCAACCATTCCCATCAAACACTGAATTTTAATTGTCAAGGAGCACGGTTTTACTAGGGAACCCAGTTAAAGTCAGAGGTGCCATAGACTACATCTGGGCAGGGTTTCTACGTTATCTCCATGCATGGTAATTGGTTGGAGTATCAGTCTCAGAAAAGACCCCTGTGCCCAGGTTTTTGGGTTCTTATGTTCTCCTTGTGGAGCCCGTCTTTCATTTTCTCCTTCTTACATAAGATTTCGTGCACTCTGCCAATATTCTCTGACAGGCACACAGTGGCTTGCTCTTTGATCACCTCCCAGTGAGGGCTGAGCAGCCTAACCAGGTCCCAGAGGAAGACAATGCAGCCAGTCCTGATGAGAACTGGTAGGCTAGGGTCAGATATGAGGGGAGGAGGACCTCCCCTATCAGTGTACAGGTGGAGGAGGGTGGGATTTGAGGGAACTAGGGAGAGAGCTACACCTGTGATACAAAGAATAAAGTGTAATAAAAAAATAAAAAAACCTTTAAAAAATGGAAACACAATTTTACTTTGTTTTGCAAGTAGTCTCCTGGGCTCCCAGATTGACCCCATAATTAGTCTTAGCTTTTCACTGTAGCTGGAACTAATTTGCTATACCAGTGCCCTTTATGTCTGGCTCAAATTATTATTATTATTATTATTATTATTATTTTTCAGAAAGCAGTTTTAAATTGGATTTGCATTACAAGTAGGAGGTTTTCCTTGCATTAGTGTTTAAGCATCATGTGTGTGCCTGGTGCCTTTAGAGGTTTGAAGTTGGCATTGTCTTCCCTGGAACTAGAGTTATTGGTAGTTATGAATGAGTGTATGGATAATGGGAATTAAGCCCAAGATTTTAAAAGAACAAGTAATTTTTAAAATGTTTTATTTTATATTTAAGACAGGCTTTCTCTGTAGCCTTGCCTGTCCTTGGCGTACATGTAGACTAGGCTGTCTTGGAACTCACAGAGAAATGTCTGCTGCTGCTTTACTGATTGCTGGGGATACAGGCATAGGCCACCATGCACAGCCAAACATTGAATGTTTATGTTTTAGGATGAAGCTTTTACTTTAGTGTGCAGGTGGGATCATGGGTTCCCAGACAAAAGGGAGATTTAAATAGCTGCAACTAGAGAGGCATTACAGAACCTTTTTTGTCTGGCTCAAGACTCTTTTTTAAGTTTAATTTTTTCATTTGCTTTGCATATAAGGGGTTTTTGCTTGTGTTTCTGCCAGTGCACCATGAGTGTGCATGGTAACAGATTTTGGAAGGCTGCATGGAATCCCTGAAACTGAAGTTACCAGTGCTTATGAGCCAGTGTATGACTGTTGGGAATTGAAGCCAGGTTCTCTAAAACAGGTCTATTTTAATGATTTTTTTCATTAGGCTTTTTTATACAGGGATTCTCTGTAGGCTTGAATGACCTATGCTCACTTTGTAAACCAGACTGGCCTTGAACTCACATGAGTCTGCCTTCCTGTTCCTCCCCCACATGCTGGGATTACAGGTAGCAGCCACCATGGTCAGTTTAACTTTCATATTCGGTTTTAAAGAAATAAGATTTTACTTTGTTGTCCATGTGGGATCCTGGGATCCCAGGCACAAGAGGTGCATTTCTCTGAGCTTCTAGAGTCTCTGGCAGTGAGGAGGCACACACATCAGCATCCTTTGTGTCTGGAACGAGACATTTTTTTTAGATGATAATACTTTTATTTACATTTGTGTTACATGCATGTGGTTTTGCTTGGCTTTGTGTCAGTGTCCTATATGTGTGCCTGGTGCCTTTAGAGGTTGGAAGAAGGCATTTTCTTCCCTGGATCTGCAGTTACTGGTAGTTGTGAGCCACTAGATGGGTGCTGGCAATTGAATTCAGGTCCTTATAAGAACAAGTGATTTGGGTCTGGAGAGATGGCTCAGAGTTGAAGAGCACTGCTTGCTCTTTCCGAGGTCCTGTGCTTGAAGAGTTTCAGTTAGCCTGAATATAATCCCATTTTGAAATATAGATTTTGACTGGAACTGAATTCATGTACCTGGAAATATCACAGGATGTACACCTGGCAGAATACAAAGTTAACTCTCCTAGCAACAACCTCCAGGAAAAATAACAGAATAAATGCTTCATAGAAAATAGAGACAAACTCCCTGGCAATAATCAATGGGAATCGGTTGAGAATTAGGTGGGAATATTCTCCCCAATGTGGTTTATAAAAATAGCCATTGTGATTATATGCCTTAGCCATTGTGATTGTGTACTTCAGAAAAGGTCACCATGCCCTGCTAAACTTCACCCAATTCTGTAATGCCAAGGCTTGTGCCTCCCTGCTTGCTGCCATGGAAACCCCCTGCAAACAGACTTTCCCTTTAAAAATCCTGTTCACTCGGAGCTCGGGGTCCCACTTCTCTACTGCTGCCGCAGTGAGACTTGGCGTCCGATTTCGATTACTCTCATAATAAAGCTTTCTTGCAATTGCATCGAGTCTTTTCCTGGTGGTCTCTGAGGGTTCCATGAACCTGACATAACAAGCTCAGTTCCCTGCAACCAAGGGATAGCTCTGAAAAATATATAATGAGATCTGGTGCCCTCTATTGGCTTTCAGGTGTACATGCAGGCAAAAAATACTGTGTATGTAATCAGATAAATAAATCTCACAAACAATAAGAAAATAAAACACTGAAATTATAAACAAATAACTTAAATTTTCTTCATAAAATGTAATTCACTTTGGTAGCCATAGCTGGAGACTGGGTCCTCTGAACACAGACTCTGGTGTGTGTTTTCACGAGATGATCAGTAAAATCCTTTTAAGGACTCTTGGTAAACACAGAGGTCAGGGGTGAAGTAGCTGATTAGATAGTGTCCTGTTGCTTAGGTTTTGTCTACCATTTCAGCCTTCCCGAGTCTACACTCTCTCTACCCCATTGATGGTACTGAAGCAATTTTAGAAGAAGAGATCTTTGCCCTTAATCCCATCTAATCGGCTGAAACGCTAAGTTCAAAGGGGCTCCCTGAAATTAGATATTATTTCTGGGACCTGACTAGCTGGAGCAGCAACTGGACAAAATGCCTATAGAGATGCTAGAAAGAGAGGATTGCAGAAGTTGGTTTGAATCCTATAATAGTTCTCCTTTGGTTACTATCCTATAAGCACCCTGATGGGACCAGTACTCATTTTGATTTTCACCTTTGGGTCTTATATTTTAAATCACTTGATGGCTCTCATGAAGTAATGCTTTGAAGCAATATAGTAATGGTACTCAGATCCCATTGTGGAAAATAAATCTGGAGGCCACTAGGAGTCATGTTTGGAAGACCCAAGATTGGGTCTTCAAATGATCATGGAAAGGGAGAAATGAGAGACAAAAGCATTAAAAATTAGATTTTTTTGAGGGGGATGGGAGTTATTGAAGTTTAAAGCACAAACCTGAACAAAGGCCAGACAAATGGAGACATGTCCAGCCACCTGTGGGGACGAACCAGCATTACTGCATTCTTTTCCTACTTAGTAGAATTACAGTTGCTAGGAAACCAGCCCAGATTACCCCCTCCCTAGGAAAGCTTAGTGATCAGCTGATAACAGGGAGGAAAAACAATGCCTTTTGTGTCTGACTCAAGAACCTGTTTTTGAATTGTAATTATTTTGATAATATTCAGGTTGCTTTGCTAGATAGAGACTGACAGAAGAAAGGAGGAGCTGCCTCTCAGTGTCCTTCTCACAACCCTTCATCTGAAGGTGACCATCCAGTTTGAACTTTTACCTCTGTCTTGTACTTCATTGCTCTGGGAGCCTCCTATGGTGCTTCATATGGTTCCTGTTTAGGCTGCTTGCTGGTCATAGTGTTGAATATATCCAATCTGGGGGTCTTCTTAGTTCTCTTGCTGTGGGGTACACAGGCGCTGAGGCAAAGTTTTCTAAGCCTTAAGGCTAGATTTTTCTGAGTATACACTGATATCCCATTTTCTGCTGGGCCTGGCAGATGGCACAGGCTTTCATCTGCTGCCTCTGCTGATATGGACCTGCTTTCATCACTAGGTGATTGAAAGCAGAAATGTGTGATGTCACTTGAATTGGGCTTTGGCTCTTGAGAGTGTGTTTGGGGCTTCTAGAAGTATAGTGCAGCTACACAGAGACACTTGATGAGAAAGCTCCTCCTCTACTAGGGAAGGTCATTCTCTACTGAATAACGTGATTTGCTTCAATCAAGTTCAGCCTTAGAAAGGATTAAAACCTGGCTACCCATCCTCAAATTAGCTTCCTTTTGTTTTGTTTTGTTTTGTTTTGTTTTGTTTTGTTTTGTTTTGTTTTGTTTTGAGACCTGTTTGTCTAGCTCTGATTGTTCTGGACCTGCTCTGTAAACCAGGCTGACCTCCAACTCACAGATATCCATCTTCCTCTGCCTCTGAGTGGTGGGATTAAGATGTGTGCTTTAGCACCCAGCAGCTTTCTTTGTTTTATTTATTTCTTTGCTTTCTTTGCACTCCAAGTTTTTTACACAGGCTTTTATTCCAAAATTCAGTAGGTAATAAATACTCTGACAAATTTTCCATCTCAGGAGCCTGTGAAGTCAGAAACTCCCCATACTGTCATTTCTTTTATTATCTCTGTGGGCTCATTTCTCTGACCCAGTTGCTCTAGCCATGATTTTTAAAAAGCCTCCAGCTATGGTGGCACATCTGATAAACCCCAGCAACAGGAAAGATAAGGCAGAATGATTGTCACTAGTTTAGGGCCAGCCATGCCTATATGACAAGACCTAGCTCATACAAAGCTGCTTCCACTGAAATCAGTAGTGGTTGAGCATTAGCCCTTTGTATGTTCAGCATTATTCTTTATTCTGATTGAGGTACTCCTTGACATATGGTGCGGAGATCATGGTTTAATGGAAAGACTGAGAGATTTGGGTCTGAAGATCTATCTCTGACCTGTGGGCCAGATACTTCTGAGCTTCAGTACACTCATTTTCAAGATGAGGTTCTTTGCAAACGTTTAAATACCATTGGTGGTTCTCAGTAAAGGTAGAGATGGGGTCACTCTGTGTCATGGGAAAGATTTGATGCTGAATATAAAAATGGGAAATCGCAGTTCACTCCAGATATTGTTTGAGTTGTCCACTTTGGGCACAGGAGAAGTGCTAGCTAAAAGCAGTGATTTAGAACCACATTGATTCAGGCCTTCAATACCAGGCCAACTGGGAATGTAAAATCCCAAAGGAAACGAAGTTCTTCTGGAGGTGAGCGAGTAGTTGGAATTGAATGAAAGGAACCTGTTAATAAAGAACAAAATTACTGCTTTTGTATAAAGGGGAGGACAGGGAAATGTTTAGAGAGGTGACCCTGACTTGCAAAGGAGATGCCAGAAGGAAGAGCCCATAGTGAGGAGGTAGTAGTGTCGGGAGCCATGACTCAGCGGCCTGCTTTGATATTTAAATCAGAGAGACAGCTTTTAGGAGGCCTTATCTAATGGCAGAGGAAGCTTGTCTTTTGTTTGTGACAACAGGTGGGATAGCCTGTGAGGGCTACACATCTTCCTCAGGCTCCTTGTGCAAATTAACCTATTGTTCTGAGATGTTTTACTGGTTAAAAATAACTCCTCAAAAAATAAAGTGGTAAAAAGGCTGGAGGCAAAGGAGGCAGGCAGAGACTTGAGACTTGCTGCTGGCACTGCTTGCTGCAGCAGTCTGCCTTTTGCTATGGCTGTCCAGTCTGGACCTTTAAAAAGTTTCCTGTGTGCTGTGTGTTTATTTTATTAATTTTAATCCTCACTCCCAACTCAAGAACCATTTGACTCTGCCCTGCTGGCTCCGGCATAGTAGTCCACATCCCAGTTGAGCACAGGGTAACGGAGAAATGAACTTCAAAAGCCAGTTGTGATAGAATGTTAAATATGGAGCCTATTATGCTAAATATAGCTTTATAAATCTGTTCAAAGTTTGCATTGAGTGACTGCAAAATAAGAAATACAGTAGCCTGACCTTAGCACCCTGATCTTCAGATAAAAAACAACAACAACAACAACAAAACAAACAAACAAACAAAAACTGTTAAATTACTCTTACCTGGCAACCTATGTCACAGTTTTGAAATGTCATTTCTGGATGGAGAGACCTTCTGTGTGTTGCTTAGGAGACATTATTATTGGATGTCTCACCATTCCAATGAATCGAACATATCAGATTGTTTTTTAGGGGCATATGATCACTTTTTTTTTTTTTTTTTTTTTGCCAAATCCAGCATCTCCATTCTCTCAGTATCCAAGTGTCAAGATGGCATCTCTAGACAGTCATGAAAAATCTGCTCCTTCACATCTCCTATCTAGCCTCTCACTACTATACTGCTATCCCAGGTTTCAACCATTCTTTTCTCTCTGGGTCTCTAGATCCAATCATTACTCAGTTTTTTACTTCTTTCAAGTGCCCCCACCATATTAGGAAACAGAGCCTCACATAGGCTCTATAAGTGCTTTGCCATCGAATACCAGCTACAACCCTCATTAATTCTTAGAAAACAAGGCTTTTTATCTTGTTTCTGATCTGGGGACTTACAATGTTGTCCAGGCTCTTCTTGAACCCCTGTGCTCAAGCAGAGCTCATATCTCAGCTTCCTGAGTAGCAGGAACTATATTTAAGTGTCTGCCACCAACCCAGCTTTGAATGACCTTCTTTTGGTGGAGAGGGCTATGGTACAGGTTGACATAGGGGGCTCTCAATCTGGAGAGCAGGCTGGTCTCCTACTCACTATTTAGCTCAAGGTAACCTTGAATTATACAGTCTTACTGCCTCAGGATTTCAGTGCTGGAATTATATAAACTGCTGAGGTTTTGTTGTTGCTTTGAATTTTAAAAAGGTTTTTATTTTTATGCAATACATTTTGATCATTTTCTTTCCCCTCACCCAGATCCTCCCTACCCAACAAACTTTAAGTGTACTTTCTTGTGCTCTCCTTCAAAAAACAAACAAAAAAAATGTAGGATAACAAAAAAACTGTATCAAAACAGAAAAAGACCTCAAAAAACCATAAAGACAAAAATACTAAAGCAAACAAAACAATGTTATTGTTGTTTTGAGATGAGAGCTCACTATGGAAGGATCTCACGGACTGACCTCTGACTCAGGGCCATCTTCCTGGTTCAGCCTCTCAAGGACTGCAATTACAGGTTAAATGTCTAATTCTAAACTCAGTCATTTGTTAAGAGTCCAGCTAAGCCAGGCAGTGGTGGGGCAGATCTTTAATCCAAGCACTGTGGAGGCAGAGGCAGGGAGATCACTATAAATTCAAAGCCAGCCTGCTCTAGAGACATGACCAGAACAACCAGGGGTACACAGAGAAACCCTGTCTTGAAAAAAACAAAAAAAGGAGTCCATCTAAGGATGGGTGAGATGGTTTAGGGCTATAAAATGTGCTGATCTGAGTTTAATCCCTGGGACCTGTATGGTAAGCAGAAAGAAAATACCGGACTCCCACAAGTTGTCCTCTGTCCTCCACATGTATGCTCTGGCATGTGCATATATGGACCCACACATACTAAATAAATGAGTAAATAAATGAATAAATTTCTTTAATTATTCACAATAGAACCCAGTTCAGATCTCTATTTTACCCCAAGCTTCTGCTGACCAAATCTCTTGGACACACATATATGCTGAGCCCACTTTTGTCCATAGAAAGAAGAAACTGAGCCTTGCCCAGGTGAATTTCTAGCAATCCCCACAAAAAGATGAATATGCTGGAGCTGCTCCCCCAAAAGCTGACCTCTTAATGTGCAGCTAAAACACAAACCAGCTTGTCATGGGTGGAAGTTTAGCTCTAAGAATCCTGGTAAGGCCACCCTTATGGCTGCTTATATATGCTTCTGTGAGAATATGCTGTGTTTGGTGCGGATAAATTCAAGGGGATGCTGGGCAGTAGAACAGAAGAAAATAGATTTTAATGCTCACAGTTCCTTTTATTCCTCTTTCAAGATTGGTTCCAGGACACCTTGATCCCTGAGCACACCATGCAG
Source organism: Meriones unguiculatus (assembly GCF_030254825.1). Lineage (NCBI taxonomy): Eukaryota > Metazoa > Chordata > Mammalia > Rodentia > Muridae > Meriones > Meriones unguiculatus. Next base: position 1,141,391 of record NW_026843706.1, on the reverse strand, counting down.
CCTCTTGGCTTTCTCAGAGGTTGTCCAATTACTTTGTAATTTTAGCCTTCAGTAGTTTTTGGTTTTCTTTATTTGTTTTTGTGGTGTGGGGAATGGAACTAAGGGCTTCATGTGTGCCAGGCAAACACTGCATTGCACCCTGCCTGAACAATATCATCAGCCTTCCTTTTGCTGATTTTTGTCTCTGAAAGAGGGTCCCAGCAAGTTTCCCATGCTAGTCTTGAGCTAGCTGTGTAACTCAGGCAGGCCTTGAACTTGTGATCCTTTTGCTTCAGCCTTCCAAGTGGCAGGACCAAGTAGGTCTGTCATAAGTCTATGGACTGTCTGACTTGAGGACTGAATCACACTGTTTCTGTGTCCTCTTTCTCTATTATTCTCTATTATTTGCAAATAGTTGCAAAGGTTGTGTACTTGTTCATTTTCAAGGACCTTGTCTGGCATGTGTTCCTCATCCCATTCTTTGGGCAGTAAAGAGGACTTTTGCTTTATGAAAGTAGTGGTGGTGAAAACAGATTGTCATTTTAGAAATACTTTTTGTTGGCAGAAGCTGGTGTTCGAGTGTTTGTCTTCCCAGTGGCTGCTGAAATATTACTGCACCATGTCCGTAGCAGCTTTATTCATCATAGCAGAAACCTGGAACCAACCCTGATTCCCCTTAGTTGAGGAATGTATACAAAAATCATAGTACATTTATACAATGGAATACTACTCAGCAATTAAAAGCAAGAAAATTGTGAAATTGGCAGGCAAATGGTGGGAACTAGAAAAGATCATCCTGAGTGAGCTATTCCAGAAGCAGAAAGACACACATGGTTGATACTCACTTATAAGTGGATATTAGACCTAATATAGGATAATCATACTAAAATATGCACACCTAAAGAAGATAAGCAAAAATGAACACACTGGGTAAGATGCAAATATATTCTTTAGAAAAAAGAACTTAAAAAGTGACAGAATCATTGTAAAATTACCTAGGTGTCTCTCTTTAGAATCCTGCATCTATGTATTTATGAGCCTTAAATTTTCTTAACTTTTTCTCTCTCCCCATTTCCTTTAACTACCATTTTCCCCATCCTTAAATCTAAAGTATGTACTTATTCTTAAGAACTCACTAACTTCAATTCCCTTTGGCCTGCCCTGATATCCTTCTCTGCCTCCTAGTGCAGACATAGATTTGCCAAGTGAAGAGCCCTGCGGGGGATTGGGAACATCTTAGCTACTGGTGGCACTGAATCCCTCCCCAGAGCTGCTCTGTCCTGAGACTCAAAGCTGCTCTCCTCCCAAGCACTGGATTTCCTGTAGAGTCCTGTCCTTGCACAGCTTGGGTCCTGAACCCTGACTAGGGAAGGTGAGATAATGAAGAAATGACAGAAACACAGACACAGAAAAACTGGAGATGAACAATCGGGAGAGGCCACAGCACTCTAAAATCTCAGCGTATTTACTACATACAACTGAAAAATAAAGCAGGGTTTAGGGTGCACGGCTGATCAAGGAGGCATGCTTATTTATTCTCAGTAGGCAAAGTTTCTAGAGGAGCAGACCTCAGGCTATAAACACCCAGGAGGAGAAAACTATGGAGGCCTTTTTCCACATACCCACTACCAACATTCACATTCAATTCCCCAGGGAAGGACTTGCCATCACTCTGAGCCTCATTTCAGGGGAAGAGTGGGTCTTTACCACTTTTCTATGAGTCTGAGACTTCAGTCCTTGCCATGGCTGTGCCTGTGTCGACAACACACATTCACTCAGCGATTCATAGGCTCCCTATATCTCCACCTTTCTTATTTTTGGATGTACAGCCTGAAGCTTCACACTTAGTCCAGGGGTGGTTGGCTGCAATGGTGACACTAAACTGTAATGATGATAAGAAGGAAGAGCATGACAGCTATTCTGTGCAACACAAACAGTAGGATATTTTAACACGACTGAAGCTGCGAAGCTCACCAAAAAATGCTTTTGCAACAACAGCAGAGGAACCAATCTGGTCACGAGCCTTTTGCTTTTCTAGGATGTGCTGACAAATCTGAGTCACAGCCACTTTATTATTGTGGGTCCAAGCACCGAAAAGGTAGGTCCTAGGGAATTCTCAATTATATTAGCTCTTAATACAGGAGTTGCTGTCACACACGTGTGTGACATATTAAAACTTGTTCTAAGTTGCAGGGCTAAAACCTATCCCCAACAGTTGGATGGAGCCCACTGGGACTCTAAATGGTTAGAGAAATGCCCCCCTCCAAACAGGGAATCACTAGTACAAACAGTCGTCACAGGATGTGACCAAGTCACTGAAAAGCATAAGACCAGCAACTTCTCCTCTGACTGGTATGCACAGAATTACCAGACAAATCAGTAACAGAGCCACTGTTTTGTTAAAAACAAAACAAAACAAAGAAAAAACTGGGTATCATTTAAGCCACTGAGATTTTTTTCCCTAGGGCTACATGCCTCTTGGCTATTGGCCACCTTCTTTCCTTCAGTATACTGCCACCTTCCTGGTGCTGAGGCATCAGGCTAGGGACAACCATCTCCTTGCTGTGGGGGTTGCTATCACCCTCTACCCCACACTGAGCTTTCTGCTCTGGCCTCCACCCTCTGCATGCTGGTCAATTTCAACCAAATATAACACCTTGAAAGCAGGTAAACCAAAAGCAAAATGGGAACATGCTTGAGTCCCTCAGCTGTGAATCCACTCCTCAGCTTTTCTCTCCTTTATCATTTATTTCCAGGAGTCAAATTCATCGCCCCTTCCATGGAAAGGAAGGTAGGCCTCCTAAGAACCAATGAAGCTGAAATGCCATCAACCCACTTTCAGTTTCTTGAAATCTCCCCCGTATCTACCTATGTCTAGGTTCTCCTTCTTCCCCAAATCTCTAAGTGCTAACATACAGCGTATCTCTGAATTCTGCTTATCCAAAGGCTTTTACACCTGACAAACTGAAATGTGGGCTCTCTATCTTCTTTATCCTGATCTCTTTCTTATGTTGCTGTTTCCTCCTTTCCCTTTATTATTCTCTCAGGAGTGGTCCTTTGTCTGACTGATCCAAGTAACCTGTATTCAGAGTCCACAGTCCTTGTCCTTGTTCAGGGTCTGCTTTTCCATATTCTGCACTGCTCTAGGATCTGATTTAGCTGTGGCATTGAGGGAATGAAGAAATCACAGACACATTTAGAAAATCTAGGACCAGTAGTCTGGGCTGTTAGAGAAACCACAACAGCACTGAGCCCAGTATGTTTATTATTTGTGTTAGAAAAGAGATTGGGGCCACTATATACAGCTGAACAAGGAGGCAAAGTTACTGTATACAGATAAACAATGAGGCAGGGTCTATAGTATATAGCCAGGTCAAGGGGACAGGTTTAGTTAATCTTCATAGCTAGTCTAACTAGGGGTTCAGTTTTCAGGTGATGAACATCCAGAAGGCAAAAACGATGGTGGACATATCCTATACACAATCTAAACAGCCAACAGAGACTAGAGGAAGTCTTTGATATGCTCATGGACCTGAGACATTAGTATCTGATGCTGTGTCCTGGTCAACAAAATACATTTGCCCAGGATTTCACTTGCTCCCTACCTTGAAGAACCTACTGTTTTAGGTTCTATGTTAAACTGGCTATATCTGGAGTCATTGGTGTTCCAGAAGCTCAGGCACCAAACGGAGACCACAGGGTCACAGAGGGGTAGACTTAGGGAACTTGCAAAGAGCTCACAAGAGTTCTTGGAGTGAGATAGAGAAAGGTGGGAGGACACTGAGAAGAGAACACAGGGCCTTACATTACCAGGTAAAAGCTCTAACAGCCCAGGTGTTGGTATTCTGTTTTCTCCTATTGTGGTTGTTTTTTAAGGTAGTATCATTAAGAAGTTCAAGCTGAGCTCAAATGCACAGAGATTTCCCAGCCTTAGGCTTCCAAGTATTGCAACTGGAGGCACAAGCTCCTGTGCCTGGCTTTTTTGCCATTTTTATTTTCAGTTTTTGATTTTTGAGACAGAGTTCCACTAAGGATCCTGTTTGACCTGAAACTAGATTTATAGACCAAGTTGGCCTCAAATTCATTACAGTTCCTCCTGCCTCTGCCTCCCAAATGCTGGTATTAAAGGCTTGCACCATCATGCCTAGTCCTTGGTTTTTTTGAAACAAGGTCTCATATAGCTCAAGCTGGCCTCAAATTCACAATGGTAGTCAAGGATGTTCCTCATCTCCTGAATGCTGGCATTCTTATTCTTGACTACAATTGTGAAGTAGGACAAAGAATAAAATCAGAAGTGCTGTGGAGGCAAGTACATTCCCAATGTTGTGACTATCCATTATTAGAATGCTCACCTTGGGGAACTAAAATTCTACATTCATGCAATGCTAATTCTTTACACTGGACACAAAGGCTCATGCTTGTGATCCCAACACCAGGAAGAGGTTGGAGCAGGGAATTGCCCAGGCATTTGAGAACATCCCTTGTTACAGAGAGACTTCCAAGCCAGCTTTTGCTGCTGAGTAAGAGCCTGTATCAAAATAAATAAATAAATAAATAAACAAATAAATAAATACAATTGCCATGTATGGTAGTGCTACATACTTTTAATTTTAGGAGGAAGATGAGGAATTCTCTGCCAGCCTTGGTTCTATCCTGAGTTCTTGTCAAACCTGAATCGCAGGAGACCTTATAAACAAACAAACAAGGAAAAACAGGAGCTGAGCTGAGGCTATGGTTCAGTTGATAGGATGATTGCATAGCATGAGCAAATCCTGGGTTTGATCCATAGCGCCACATAAAACAGACATGATGCTGCATGCTTGTAAGAGCAGCACTTGGCAGGTGGAAGCAGGAAGGTCAGAAAGAAGTTCAAGGACATTCTCACTTCTTCAGTGAGTCAGTGGCTAGCCCTTGTATATTTCCTTTTTCAAAATCTAACAGAACACTATCACAATCTTTCACGCTTCTGGCCCCTGTCAACTACCACTGAACTTTCTGTCTATGAACTTGACAGAATTGGGTATTTTCCTCTATATTGCTGAAGGTTATGTTAGTGTGTCCAACACTAAAGGCTGTTGTTCTACCAATGAACTTTGTCCCGCCCCGCGAGACCTAGTTATTCGTGGGGGCGAAGGGGGTCGTACCTGTAGGAGATGAGGGAGAGAGAGAAACGAGCACAAGTAGACGAATGCCTTTCAAGTGCTGATTTTATTGTGCAGTAGTTTTATTTTTATAGGGTAGTTCTGGCAGGGAGGGGGGTTTCGAGGAGGAGGAAATAACTGTGGAAAATCACCAAGACTATTGTAAGAAATCACTTGATTCATGTGATTGTTACAGTGGAGGCTCACAAGGTTATTCAGTCACTAAAAACAACGTCTATGGTTTCGGACATCTGTTGTTTGTCCGGCAGGGCTATTAACCGAAACGTATGATTCACAGACCTCTGTTGTTTGTCCAGCAGGATATTACAAATCAGAGTCTGGGGGCTTTGCCGGCTCCCGACAGAACTTCAGCTCCAGGCCTCTGGGTCCTTCTCCCATGTGGAAATTGTCCATTTCCATCTGTCTTATTTTACTTAGCATCATGTCCTTCAGTCTCATTCATGTTGCAGAACATATCAAATGTTCCTTTCATTTTAAGGCTTAATAAAGTTCTTTTATTAATATATAATTTTGTGTGTGTTTGTTTTTCAGGGTATTCTAGGGGCAATGAATGGCTTTACCAATGAGCTACAATCCCAGAGATATTGTCAGTTTTGTTTATGAATTTACTAATTAGTGGACATTTAGGCTGCTTCCATATTCTGGCTGCTGCTTCTATCTTTGGCTATCAGAAATACTCCTGAAACTAGGGCGATGGCTTAGTGGTTAGCAGGATTTACTGCTCTTCTGGAAGACTAGAATATGGTTTCCAGGGTCCACATTTCATAGCTTACAATTGCTCCAGGTCCACAGAATTCAAACAGACAAGGTATATATTCATATAGACATACATGAATAAAAATAAAAACAAAATCTTTTTTTAAATAAAAGAAATGCTGGGGCTGGGGGTATAAGTTAGTGGCACAGGACATGTCTAGCACATTTGAAGCCCTGAGTTCCACCTTCAGCACTAGCCTGGTTTGGCAGTACATGCTGTAATCCCAGCACTTGAGATGCTGTGGAAGTGCTGTGAATGTGAGGCCAGCCTGGGACACAGGGCAACACTCTGTCTCCAAACAACAGCAACGGGCTAGAGAAATGCTTACCTGTGAAGAGCACTTGCTGTTCCTCCAGAGGACCAAAACTCAGTTGCCAGGGCCCAGACCAGGGGGCTCTCAACTACCTGTAGCTCTACCTACAGAGGATGTGATGTCCTCTTTTGGACTCCTCACACATAAGAAATACAACAAAGAGCCAGACATGGTAGCACGTGCTTGTTATACCACTGCTAGGTGAGTGGAGTATGCACATCCCTGCGACTCACCGACAAGCTGGCTATCCTTCCAGGTGGTGAGCTCCAGGTCGACTGAGAAACCTTGTCTATGGAGGCAAGCAAAAACAATGCAAGCAGCTCTGGAGGAGCCTCAGCTGAGGCTGACCTCTCCTTCACATACTGCTACAGGTGCTACAAACACAGACACAAACACATATGTACACAAATGTATGCACACCTATATGTGAACATTAGGATACACACAAGCACCCACTCATTCTTTAAAGAAGAATCATTGCACCTCTTCCTTTCTTGGATGTATTTATTTTATGAGTATGAGTGTTTTTTAATGAATGAATTTCATTTTATATGTGTGAGTGCTTTGCTCAAATGTATGTCTGTGCACCATATGCACACCTGGTACACATGGAGGTTAGATGAGGGCATCAGATCCTCTTTGACTGGAGTTATAGATGGCCATGAGCCACCATGTGGGTGCTGGGGACTGAACCTGTGTACTGTGCAAGAGTAACAAGTGCTCTTAATCGCTGAGCCTTCTCTCCATCTGTTTCCTCCACCAATACAAATATTTTTAAAGTTAGACAGGAGCCAGCTATGGTGGAACATGCCTGTAATCAATCATAGAAGAGGGAGGAGGATCATGATTTCTAGATCAGCCTGTGCTGCATAATTTAACAGACAACCTTGGTTATTTATGAGTCCTGTCTCAGAACAGCAGTAACCTAAATAAATAAATAAATAAATGCCGATATTGCTTTTTTCTGGTGTTGTATCTGTTTTAATTATCCCACTCAACAGCTGATTAGCTCAGCCTCTTAGCTGCCATAGACTAAGGCCTAGTTTTTCTTCTTGTATTTTCCCTTTTCTCCCTATAGTGTGGTAAAATAAACCTTGCTTGCCTCATGGGATGCCATCCTCGCTAGGAGGAGAAGAAAAGGTGAGATACCAGAAGATAAATTAGCAGCTATTATTAAGACCTAAAGTAGGTACTGGAAAGAAGTTTATTAATGCCCTGAGGGGAAGAGCCACCTCACTGCATTCTTTCCCCACCCACTAGAGATACACTTACTAGGAAACTGGACCCTCCCCCCAGGGAGGAACACTTGGTCATGGTCAATGGTCTGGGAACCTTCCTATAGCCAATCGATTCAAAATGTAGCATTTTGACCAATAGATGCTTGCCAGGCAGAAATTGCCCCTGCCTTGGGCATGCTGGGAGAGACCAGAATCTATGTATCACCCAACTAACCTGGGCGCAGCGCGCTCAGCTCCCACCGCTTCAGTGGTGGGTGTTGTGGGCCCAAGATGCAAATTGTAATTTACAATAAAAAGACCCTCATATGTTTTGCAATTGGGTCTATTCCTGTAGATCTTTTGGGGGCTCTCGAAATGGGTATAGTATTTGGAGGTCCTACTGAGATTCCAGGGACCCCCAAGACCTCAGGACTGATCCGGAGGGTCTCATACCAGCTGGTAAGTGTTGTGTCTGTGTCTCAGGCTCAATCTCTGTCTTTGTGTTCCTGTTGGCGCCTATCTTCTGTATTCTGTTCTGCCTCGAGGCATCTGTATGAGTGACTAATGTGATTTGGACAGACGTGTCAAACAATAACAGTCACTGAAGTTGGGAGAGACGTCCCCCAACTTCATCAGTTTCTGGAGGAAGTCTAGAACCACCCACCACTCAGGCTTCTGTGGCAGAAGAGCCAGAGTGGGAATCTGAAGGTCTGTTTTTACAGTACCTTACCCAGGAAGGTTCTTGGGCCCATCCTGGAGGAATGTCTGAAAGGCCTATGTTCGGCCTGCCTGAGAAGAGTCAGTTTTGGTCCCAGGAAATTTGGCCAGCTGGTGAGTGTTTTTTGTCTCAGTGTCTCTGTGTAGTATTTGTTTGTATCTACCTTCTGATTTTTTTTTTTTTTTGCCTCATGAAACTTGTTTAAAATGTGTGCCTAAGTGTTTATTAGATCTATAAACGCATATGTATAGGTTACCACGTGGTATATGAAGTGCCTCAGTGCCTCACCGCCATCTTGACTTTACCATGTGGGTTATAATGTGACCGTCATCTTGGTATGGGTAAAAAAAAGGGGGGGGAACCTCAGTTAGAGAATTTTTATTTCCTTCTAGGTTAAAAGAATGAGTTATTTAAATTGGTATTGGTCTTAGAAATTAAATTGTTTGCACTGGTAAATTCTGGTTTTGAAATTTGGTTTTGACTTTTAAGATTATGGTTATACCTTGTGACTCCTCTCCTACAAAAGGGGTACTTTATTTTGATATTGCAAGAAAATGTTTAAGACTATAAAATGTTTAAAGTTCATCAGGCATTTGGGTATGACAATGATCTTGGGTAGTCTAACACAAAATTTGAATGTTTCTCAACCCTTTTTGAAAGTTTCTTGATCCTTTTGGGGAGAATAAAAATACTTTGGTATTTATTGTACCAATTTTTACTAAATGAAACTAAGCTGTATGGTTTGCACTGAGAAAATTGCAGTTTTTAGAATGTATCTTTTGGAGAGTTGTTTGTTTGATAAGCTGCTTTGTTTATGGAAAAACATGTTTCCACCCTGTTCTTTACCTTGAGACAAAGAAAAGAGGAAGTTTCACCAAGTTCCTTAAAGCTTGTTCTAAGTTCTTTAGAGTTTATGTGACCTTGGACCATCTTGTCTGCTACAGGGAAGTAATTTTAGAGAAAGACTTTAGCAGTTTCAGAACTTTTTGTATTAATATAACTTGTTTTTGCTTTGCCTATCAAAAGCAAATTGTGGATGCTGGGCTCCAACAGGATCATGTCAGAATGGAAAGTTCTATTTTGATGAGAGTTTTTATGTTGTCTGAAAAGTAAGAGAGAGAGCAAAAAAAGTAAGCATATCTGGTTAAGCCAGAAAAAGGAAGCTAGGAACCTGAAGGTATACAGAATGTTGCAGGTTAGTAAATGTATGCATAAAATAACCAGAGGGTAAATATAACTTAAAAAAGAACTGTATTTACATATGTTATAATTCAATTAAAAGGCTGGTGATTACTCATTGCAAAATGTTTTTTATGCTATTTTAAGGGGAAAGAATTCTGGCTGATATGTTTGGAATGGCTAGAATAATTCGTACAGTTTAAGATTGTTCTGTACTGTTCTGTTATGCAGTTGGTTCTAAAACTTATTTGATCACTAAGTTAGAACTTTTGGTTGTCAGAGATTATGGATGCTCCACAGTGTTTGCTGTATCATCAGCAGCACCTAATGGCTATGTTTGGTATTGTCACTCACAGCCTGTGCTAATGCTAACACATGGTTAGCCGCCATGATGGTTCAGGGATAGAGAGCACATGAAGCTGTAGTTTTGCTGCCATATTTGTTTAGGGCTTCCAGCTGAGTTCAGTTACACGTGGCCAGCCGCCATGCTAGTCCAGAGATAAATAGGGTGGAGCCATGAGTTTTCGATCATCTTTGTTTAGGTCTGTGAGTTATGTTCAGTCCTCTGATTAGTGCTAAATGCAAAGCTTTTTACTGTTCAATTTTAATGCAAGTAGTAGGAGCAGCAAGATTTGCTAGCCTCTCTATGAACTGTATCTGATTAAAAGGTTTGCTTTAGTTTTAGTTCAGAAAGAGCAGACTTAAAGTTATGCTAACAACTGCATTTGGTTAAGATGTTGAGCTTTACCTAGTGTCTTTGTTTAGGTTTTTTTTAAGGTTAAGCCTAGGACGGGTAACTATAAAGTTGCCTTTGTAAATCTACTTAAAATATATAATCCTAGAACATGCATCTCAGAAATAGGCTATAACCAGAGACTATAGCGTTCTGTTTTATAGGACACAGTTTAGAGAAGATGATAAAAACAGAGTAACTCAGATATGCTGGCCCTCAAGCTTGTCAGAAATCTGAATATGGCATTTTAACATGTGTAAGCTTATTGTGACAGAAAGTCCTGAAATCCCGGCAGTAGCTCCCCAAGTTCTCTGAGAAGATTTGGGCACAACAACAGATGACTGTGACTCTGGATTGTGGTATGCTAACTACTGGGCAATACTGCCTCAACTGGCCCACTGCTAGGGCCCAGCCAAAACTGTGGACACCTGGAGTCAATGTTTCACGTTGCTAAGGGCGAGGTGAGGCTATTCTCTCATTTCTTTCTCCACAGAAACAGTGTCTTCTCTTCTGTACCTGGCTGGACTGCCTCTGTTCAGGATGCCGTGAGACACAGGAGCTAGGGACACTGCCTAGGTGATGGACTAACTAGTCATCTCTGTCATTTTGATTGGCACATGAATTGCTATATTTATTTAGCTTATAATTTATCTTTCTCAGTTCTCTGAACACCATGATGGCTATGCTAAGCTTATGGTAGCTTTGCAGCTAGAGAGAAGACAATTAGATCCACTGTTAGCCCATTGATCAGTTCATTAGCTAGAACTACTGGGTACTAGATCTCTTATTTAGAAAGGAAAACAGGTTTGCCTTGCTCACAGAATTCATGTTAGTTGCCTATGTCTTAAGATAAATAAATAGAGCCTATGTAGGGTCTGAGGCTATAGGAGTTTAGGTTGTAAAAATACAGAGAGTGTTATTTGGTTTAAAAAATGTTTCAGGGTTAATAAATGCAAAAGATTGGAGAGTCTAAATAGGTGTTTTAAGGTATATAATTATGAGTTATAAAGATATAAAAATATTTTAAAGCATGTTAAAAAATGAGATACTTTAACTCTCCCCTTTTTTGCTACTATTGTGCTTATGTTATAAGATTTCAGAAGTTCAGAGTTTTGGCATTAATCAATAGAGTTCTGATAAGTTGATAGAGCACTGACTGCTTATTATTCAGTCACCAGGTTGAGATTTTAATTTCCTTTGGTTGGCTTCTGGAGATAGACTTAAAGGTGCTTCTCATCATGTTAAAAACATCTGTTTAATGTGTATATCTGACACAAAAGTCATAGCTTTTAATATGGTATTCTTAATATCTGCCATTTCTGGGGTAGACTTTGACACAGGAATATCTTAAATCTATTCCTTCTAGTTGCTTTGTTAAAGAAAAGTCCAAGCATCCAGGGTTTAGCACTAAGGCCAGTAATGTATTTCTGCCTAACTTTCCGTGTGAACATGAAGATGGTGTCTGAAAGTAGATGCTAAATGTATAAAAAATGGCCAAGCTCCATTCATGGCTAATTACCAACAGCTATGCCCACAGAAAAAAATGTTACCATGGACACATTTAAGTTGTGTATAAAGGTTATAAAACAAACAGCTAACTGATACTCATTCAGTGGGATGCATTTTTACCTGTTACTCTCAAAATGTTCGATTTGCTGATATGTTACATTTCTGAGTATTTAAAATTATGTATTTCCTTTTGTGTACTAGAAAATTTCATATGAGTTTCAGGATGTGACCTGGATCTGGCATAGCTCAAAAGGATTGCAGATGAGATTTTCCCTGATCTTTCCCATTTAATAGACAAATTTTAACTTCTGTCTCCAGTCTAAATTTGTCTCAGCAGATTTTCACCTGTTTGACTCTGTTCTGGGATCAGCTGTGGACTGCAAGCTGAAATCTGGACTTCCTGGAAACTGACATGGTTGCTCCCTGCCTCTTCGGGTGGATCAACTAACCAGATGCTTGGGACTTCCCCATTGCCCAGCCTTTGACTGGCATTTCAGCCTCCCTAGCCCCTGATGCCTACGGTCAAATAGTCAGCATTGAAGAAGCTCCAGAAGATGGATCTTCGCCCAAATTCCCCCTAAGGCTGAAATGCTAAGTCAAAAGGGGTTGGCTCCCTGGCATTAGCTATTATCTTGGGCATCTGCTTAGCTGAAATGGAAACTAATATTGCAGCAACTGGGTTAAAAGCCTACAAAGACCCTAGAGAGAAAGGATAATAGTTCTCCTTGGCTTACTACCCCTATATCCACCCTGAAGGGACCCCTACTCATTTTGATTTTTATTTTTGGGCCATGTATTTTCAATTACTTAATGGCTTTCATAAAGAAATGTTTGAGAGCAATATACTAATGGAAGTCAGATCCCATTATAAAAAGGTAAATCTATAAAATACAAGGGGTCATATCTGGAAGACCCAAGATTGGGTCTTCAAATGATCATGGGAAAGGGGGAAATGAGAGACCAAAAGATAAATTAGCAGCTATTATTAAGACCTAAAGTAGGTACTGGAAAGAAGTTTATTAATGCCCTTAGGGGAAGAGCCACCTTACTGCATTCTTTCCCCACCCACTAGAGAGACAGTTGCTAGGAAACTGGACCCTCCCCCTAGGGAGGAACACTTGGTCATGGTCAATGGTCTGGGAACCTTCCTATAGCCAATCGATTCAAAATGTAGCATTTTGACCAATAGATGCTTCCCAGGCAGAAATTGCCCCTGCCTTGGGCATGCTGGGAGAGACCAGAATCTATGTATCACCCAACTAACCTGGGCGCAGCACGCTCAGCTCCCACCGCTTCAGTGGTGGTTGTTGTGGACCCAAGCTGCAGATTGTAATTTACAATAAAAAGACCTTCATGTGTTTTGCAATTGGGTCGATTCCTGTAGATCTTCTGGGGGCTCTCAAAATGGGTATAACAAAGGGACTATGGAGGTTGCTTGGACAAGTTTCCTACTAGTAGTTGCAAAGTGGCTCTTGGATGGTTTAAGGAGATGAACTGGAAGCAGCCAGCCTCCAATCAACTGACAGACTCCCTTAGCTTCTGGACAAAACAGTAATGAAAGGGGACAATAAGTGACTTAGAAAGTCACAAACAACAGTGAGAGTTCATTACCAGATGAGTCTTGGTGAAAACTTGTACAAAGTAATCCCTGATTTGTGAGTTTTAAAACCAACACTATAGTAGAAAAATGTAAAGCAATATTAAAATCACATTTCAATTTATTATCACAAACCTGTTACTAAGAAAGCCTAGTGGTGGACCTGGATCCTAGGCAGCTCATGGGAGGAGGAACAGCATTTATTATTTCAGGATTTGATAGAGACCTAGGCAGTTGGACATACATTTTTAAATTAGTTTAATTTGAATAGACCTTTATAACTTTTAATTTTTACCATCATGTAAAAATTATTTTGAACCAGATTTGAATCATATATATTGTAAAATATAACTTTGAATTGTTATAAAAAATCCATACCAATTTAAAATGAGACTTGTTGCTGTTCATGTGTGGTGTGTGACCATAGCGTCATAGCGAGACCAGGTGCTTGTTGGTGGGAAGGCTGTCTCGGCAGAATTTGAAACTCGACATGCATGTGGCATGGCTGATCAGAAGTCTGAAAACCCTCTTCTGCATGCTTCCTGTGGTGGCAGGTGTTCCATGAGAGATTTAAAACCTCCCCCCTGGGCCTGAGGCAGTGGCACAACATACAGCCATCTGTGTCTGCGCAGGGTCCCCAGCAATTGCTTACCTAACTGCAATAGTTTAGAAGCAGGCTGTGTCTGTGTCTAAAGCAGCAGTTTCAGCCTCTGGCCAAAGCCTTTTAGTTTCCCCAAAGTGATTTTGGTGCAATGTGAGTGTCCACCATGTCTGCAGTTCTCAGAGCACATGACAGGATGCTGATTCTGAGCAGCCATGAACAGAGGGACAGGTGTGTGTGGTAAGGGCAGGGCAGTTGAGGGAAAGTGTAAGTTTTAAGTCATATGTGGATGAGTGGTGGTTAGGGATAGGTAGAACAGAAAAAAAGATCTGTTGCTAGCATCATGGTCTGATTAAGGGTACCTGGTATAACAGACCAGGGGCTACCAGGTGATCCTTTTCCAATGCTCTAATGTTAGGACCAATGAAATGATGATGTGCATAACAGATTTCATATGAAAGAGGTTTATTAGATGGAGATGAAGAATGAGAGAGAAGGAGAGAAGACATGATAGGAGGAAGAGAAAGGAGTGCCCTGACAGAAAAAGGGGAGAGAACAGGAGAGAGAGTAAGAGAGTAAGAGAGCAAAAATGCAAGAGAGGGACAAAGAGACTGGCTGATTCTTTTAAGGAGCTACTTGACCACACTGCCAGGTGTGGCTACATGGCAGAGGACATATGACAACATCATAGGTTGCAAGGTAACCCAGAAGCAGGTTGCCTAAAAACAAACACTTACATCTTCAGGAGGTATCCCCATCCCTGATCAAGCTATACTATAGAGCAACAATATTAAAAACTGCATGGTACTGACATAGAAACAGACTGGTGGATCAATGGAATCAAATCGAAGACCCAGAAATAAACGCACACACCTATGGATACCTGATTTTGATAAAGATGCCAAAACCATACTATGAAAAAAGATAGTATCTTTAACAAATGGTGGGAGAATGATCGCTCCCTCTGGTTTCTTCCATAAGCCTATATGGCTCAGGCATCGATTCTCTTTTTCCCCCATCCTCTAGCTCTTCTTGGTTGTACCATAGACTCTCAGACAGTACCATACTGTAGTATGTCACTAAAATTTCAATAGGCCCCACAGGTCTTAGGTCATTTGTCTCTCAGCCAGGCCAGCAGACTGACAATGGAGGAGAGCAATTTGTAGGGGAAGCCAAATATCTTCTAGGAAGGTGTGGGACTCTGCTGGATAAGGATGAAGTAGGTCATCTCTGGATAGCCAATCCTTTGCACTCCATCTATGAGGATAGAGTCCTTTTTCTCAGCAGGGTGCTGAAATGTCTCCCCTTATCTGAGTAACTCCAGGTCTTGCAATGAGGTCACATGTCCCTAAGGGCCCATTACAGGCCAGACCTTCCCTTGATAAGGAAAGTGCTCTAACAAGCATCTTGGAATACCTAAAAATGCTCCACCCTGATCAGAACCTTAGTCTAGCAGTAACATTCAATTGTACATGGAGATCTCACCCATAGGTTTTTTGAGTACTGTATTTTCCTTCTTCTGATAGGACCGTTTAAGTATCCCCGATTTCCTGAATGTGGGGATGTGTAAGCAGGCATCTCTATGGTCAGTCCCCAAGGGACCTGACAATCGGGGCATCAGGCATCTAGGCCACCTGTGGAATACCTGTGGAACACCTGCTACCACCTGCACAAGCTCTTGGTCACCTGATGAAAGAACTCGTACCTCTCTCTCTCTCTCTCTCTCTCTCTCTCTCTCTCTCTCTCTCTGTCTCCTACCATGCCCAGAGATGGTCTCCGTGACGCCTCCCCCTTCCATTAAGAAAACCTCACACATGGAACCAGTCACCTCTGTGATTTATGAATCTGTCATATGACTCCACTACACAATCCTAACACTACCCCAGCCAATCAAATACATCCACTCCTGAAATCCCTCCCTCTGCCAAGGGTTTGTATTGCCATTGATTTTACATGCATAAAGGTACACATATTCACGTTTTCTCATTTCAAGACCTGATGAGATTCTTCATTTTTCTTCCACAGAGTCCTCTTTGTTGCAGCTAACTGGGTCTGGGCCTCGCCTGACCTGTCTTGGCTGCAAACTGACAGGGCAAAAGTTTGGCCCAAACCTCTGTTGTGCTGAGCATAGCAACTTGACCAAGAGCTGTAACGCTTTGGTATTTGCCATAGGCTTTGGAGAGCCCAAGCTTCCATTGACCCTGGTGACCTCATGCTAAAAGAGCTAAACTATAACACTTGTGGAAAACCTTTTCCATACCCCTTAGAGCACTCAGGCCTTACCCTAAGGTGCTCTAGCTACCCCTGAGAGAAACAGAACCCCATTCTTCATCTGGAAGCCAAGTTCCAGGATCCCAGCTGGAATCCAGCCCCTGCCAAATGGAAAATGACAGGAAAGCCTAGACTTCTTTTCTCCTTGAGAAGTCCTCTTTCTTTGTAGATCATACCATAGACATGCGCTGTAGTAAAAGTATGATGACTGTCCTTGTGTTTGATGGTGGATGTTTCTTTTTTCCACCTGATCATTCAGTTCTGCTCTTTGAGTTGAGGTACCTCGCTTGGGCCCACATTGTTTCTGTTAAAGTAAGTACTGAAGAGCCCACATATCCGGTTTCTCAGGACAGTCATGGACCTGTGTATTGTCATCAAGAAACAGGGTAGCAAGACTGACAGTCCAGGATTAGGGTCTAGTACTGATTCACAGAAGCATTAGACAGCCATTATTCCAGGGTTCTTTGGAGTAGGGCCTCAAAGATATGAGATGTTGTGAGTGTAAGATCCTGACCCAGAGTTAACTTGTTTGTTTGTTTGTTTTTCCATTAGACCACAGCTTGGACAGGTGGGCCACCCGGTGGCTACAGTTTCCAATTGTTTAGACAGTGTGTCATAGGACATTTCCAGGCATTAAAATCTCTTTTGTCTTGCTTCAAAGACAAACAGATAAACATGTTTTGCAGCATCTAGAAGTTCTAGGCCTGGAGCTGAAGGCAGAGCTGTTTTTAAAACCTCAAATGCCTTTTGTTTAGTCTCAGAACAGATGAGGGGCTCAATGCCCCACTTTGTGCTGGTGTACAGAGGCCCTGTTAGTTCCACAAAGTCTGGTATCCAGAGGCAACAATACCTAACTGCACCTAGGAACATTTAAATCTGTCTCTTAGTCTCTGTAGTTGATATTTGAAAGATGATGGCAACAGTCCTTCTCTGAGACAGGCTCATTTTGCCTCCCCTCAGCTGGTAGCAGGATAGGAATCTGATGTACAATGTTGGGCTTTCTTAGCTGACATTCTGTAGCTCACTGTCTGTAACTCTGGCGGTAGTCCCCTGGTGGCCCTTTAATAACATTTTTTTTTCCTGAGAAACTTTTGATAAAAGGAAAGGAGGTCAGCATTTAAATCTTTGGGACAGCCTGGCCCATTGAAGTTGCCTGCTGTAACTTCCCTCTGGATCTATGCCTCAAAAAATGACTCAAAAAACAAAAATGTCTGAAAAGAACAAAAATAAAAACCAAACAACAACAAAACGAAAACAATGGAAAGAAAGACAAAGAAAAAATATCATTTTTCTCTGTGTCAATTTTTTAATTTTATTTTTTTCTTATTTACATTTTATTAACTCTGTATCCCAGCTGTATCCTGCTCCCTCATTCCCTCCCAGTCCCACCCTCCCTCCCTCACCTCCACTGTGCCTATTTCCAAGTCCACTGATGGGGGGGGACCTCCTCCCCATTCATCTGATCCTGTTTTATCAAGTATCTTCAGGACTGGTTGCAAAGTCCTCCTCTGTGGCCTAACAGGACTGCTCCTCCCTTGGGGGGTGGGGAGGTCAAAGAGCCAGCCATTGAGTTCCTGTTAGAAATAGTCCTTGTTCCCCTTACTATGGGAAACCAATTGGTTACTGAGCTATCACAGGCTACATCCGAGCAGAGGTTCTAGGTTATATTCATACATGGACCTTGGTTGAATGTCAGTCTCAAAAAAGACCCTGTGCCCAGATATATTTGGTTCTTGTGGAGCTCCTATCATTTCCCCATCATACTAACTCCCCTTCTTTCGTATGATTCCCTGTACTCTGCCGAAGGTTTGGTTATGAGTCTTTGTATCTGCTTTGAAAACACTGAGTTAGAGTCTTTCAGATGCCTTCCGCAGTAGACTCCTGTCATACGTTCAATGCACATCCCAACTGTCTTTATAAATGAGGATTGATCATCTTACCCCATGTCTGCTCTCTTGTTTATCTTTTTTAGGTGTCTACGTTTCATTAGGTTTATCATATCTTATAGGTCTATATAAGCAAGTATATACCGTGTTTGTCTTTCTCCTTCTGGGATATTTCACTCAGAATGATCTTTTCTAGATCCCACCATTTGCCTGCAAATCTCATGATTTCCTCCTTTTTGATTGCTGAGTAGTATTCTATTGTGTAAAAATACCACAATTTCTGTATCCACGCCTCCGTTGATGGACATCTGGGTTGTTTCCAGGTTCTGGCTATTAAATAAAGCTGCTATAAAAATGGTTGAGCAAGTATCCCTTTTGTGTACTTGAGCAAAGTTTGGGTATATACCTAGCAGTGCTATAGCTGGGTCTTGAGGAAGCACTATTCCTAATTGTCTGAGAAAGCGCCAGTTAGATTTCCAAAGTGGTTGTACCGGTTTACGTTCCCACCAGCAGTGGAGGAGGGTTCCCCTTTCTCCACAACCTCTCCAGCATGTGTTGTCCCTTGAGTTTTTCATCTTGGCCATTCTGATGGGTGTGAGATGAAATTTCAGAGTCGTTTTGATTTGCATTTCCCTGATGGCTAATGAGGTTGAGCATTTCTTTAAGTGTTTCTCTGCCATGTGATATTCCTCTACAGAGAATTATCTGTTTAGCTCTGTACCCCATTTTTTAATTGGATTACTTGGTTTGCTGCTTTTCAGCTTCTTTAGTTCTTTTTATATACTGGATATTAGTCCTCTGTCAGATAAAGGGTTAGTAAAGATTCTTTCCCAATCTGAAGGCAGTTGTTTTGTTTTGATGATGGTGTCCTTTGCTTTACAGAAGCTATTCAGTTTCATGATGTCCCATTGATTGATTGTTGCTTTTAGAGCCTGTGCTCTTGGTGTTCTGTTCAGGAAGTTGTCTCCTGTGCCAATGAGTTCTAGGCTGTTCCCCACTTTTTCTTCTAACAGATTTAGAGTATCTGGTTTTATGTTGAGGTCTTTGATCCACTTGGACTTTAGTTTTGTGCAGGGTGAGAAATATGGATCTATTTTCATTTTTCTGCATGTAGACATCCAATTGGACCAGCACCATTTGTTGAAGATGCTGTCTTTTTTCCATTGAATGGTTTTGGCTTCTTTGTAAAAAATCGAGTATTCATAGGTGTGTGGGTTTATTTCTGGGTCTTCTATGCAGTTCCATTGATCCTCCTTTCTGTTTTTATGCCAATACCATGCAGTTTTTATTACAATTGCTCTGTAGTACAGCTTGAGATCGGGAATGGAGATACCTCCAGATGATCTGTTGTTGTACAGGATTGTTTTGGAGATTCTGGGGTTTATGATTCTCCACATGAAGCAGAGAATCTTTTTATCAAGGTCTGTAAAGAATTGAGTTCGTATTTTGATAGGAATTGCATTGAATCTGTAGATTGCTTTTGGCAGGATGGCCATTTTCACAATGTTAATCCTACCAATCCATGAGCACGGGAGATCTTTTCATCTTCTGAGATCTTCTTCGATTTCTTTCTTCAGAGACTTGAAGTTTTTCTCAAACAGTTCTTTCACTTGCTTGGTTAGTGTCATCCTAAGGTTCTTTATGTTATTATTGGCTATTGTGAAGGGTGTTGTCTCCCTAATTTCTTTCTCGGCCCTTTTGTCTTTGGTATACAGGAGGGCTTCTATTATTTTGAGTTGATTTTGTATCCTGCCACTTTGCTGAAGGTGTTTATCAGCTGGAGGAGTTCTCTGGTTGAATTATGGGGTCGCTCATATATACTATCATATCATCTGTGATTAGTGACACTTTGACCTCTTCCTTTCCGATTTTTATCCCCTTGATCTCCTTTAGTTGTCTTATTGCTCTGGTTAGGACTTCAAACACTATGTTGAAGAGATATGGAGAGAGTGGTCATCTTCGTCTTGTCCCTGATTTCAGTGGGTTTGATTTAAGTTTCTTTCCATTGAGTTTGATGTTGGCTATAGGCTTACTGCATATTGCCTTTACTAGGTTTAAGTATGTGCCTTGTATCCCTGATCTCTCCAAGACCTTTAAACATGAATGGGTGTTGTACTTTGTCAAATGCTTTTTCAGCATCTAAGGAGATGATCATGCGCTTTTTCTCCTTCAGTTTGTTTATGTGGTGGATTACATTGATGGATTTCCGTATGTTGAACCAACCTTGCATGCCTGGGATGAAGCCTACTTGGTCATGGTGGATGATATCTTTGATGTGCTCTTGGTTTCGGTTTGCAAGTATTTTATTGAGTATTTTTGCGTCAATGTTCATAAGAGAGATAGGTCTGAAGTTCTCTTTTTTTGTTGGGTCTTTGTGTGGTTTAGGTATCAAGGTAACTGTTGTTCACAGAATGAGTTTGGTAATGTTCCTTCTGTTTCTATTTTGTGGAATAGTTTGAGGAAAATTGGTGTTAGCACTTCTTTGAAGGTCTTGTAGAATTCTGTGCTGAAACCATCTGGCCCAGGGCTTTTTTTGGAGGGGAGACTGTTAATGACTGCTTCAATTTCCTTGGGGGATATAGGGCTATTCATTCTTTTTACCTGATCTTGACTTAATGTTGGAAGATGTAATCTATCAAAAAAATTGTCCATTTCATTTAGATTTTCAAATTTTGTGGCATATAGGCTTTTGTAGTATGACCTAATGATTGTTTGAATTTCTTCAGTGTCTGCAGTTATGTCCCCCCTTTCATTTCTGATTTTGTTGATTTGTATAGATTCTTTCTGCTTTTTAGTTTGTTTGGCTAAGGGTATGTCAATCTTATTGATTTTCTCAAAGAACCAGCTTTTTCTTTCATTGATTCTTTGAACAGTTTTATTTGTTTCTAATTGATTGATTTCAGCCCTGAGTTTGATTATTTCCAGCCTTCTGCTCCTCTTGGGTGTATCTGCTTCTTTTTTTTCTAGGTTTTTCAGTTGGGCCATTAAGTTGTTTGTATGTGAAGTTACAAATTTCTTCTTGCAGGCACTTAGTGCTATAAATTTTCCTCTGAGCACTGCTTTCCATGTGTCCCATAAATTCGGGTATGTTGTGCCTTCATTTTCATTGAATTCTAGGAAGTCTTTAATTTCTTTCTTTATTTCTTCCTTAACCCAGCTGTCATTGAGTAGCACGTTGTTCAGTTTCCATGTGAGTGTCGATCGGCTTTTTGTTATTTCTGTTGTTGTTGAGGTCCAGCTTTAGTACATGGTGGTCTGATAGAATACAAGGGATTATTTCAATCTTTTTATATCTGTTGAGGCTTGCTTTTTGACCAACTATATGGTCTATTTTGGAGAAGGTTCCATGTGGTGCTGAAAAGAAGGTATACTCTTTTGAGTTTGGGTGAAAAGATCTGTAGAAATCTATTAGGTCCATTTGATTTAGGGACTCTGTAAGTGCTTTTATTTCCATATTTGTTTTCTGTCTCATTGATCTGTCCCACATTCAGACTTTTTACCAACAATACAAAGTTTACATTTTAACTGAAAGAGTAACCTGGTAGAAGCAGTGTCTACAAAAAAATCTTGGCCTAACAGCCTCTTAAGCAGAGCAAACAGAACTAGTGCCTTATTTACATAGTGTTATTGCTGACAATTTAGCGAGTAGAGGGCCAGGGGATTGTTAAACTTGTGTTCTGTTTGCATAGTTTATAGTTAGTTAATTAGTGAGTGGAAGGCCAGGGGCTGTCATTGCCCTCCAAACCAAGTGGGCTAAAGATTTACAACCCCCCTTGGAGTTAAGCATTGAGGGGAATTCCTCCTGTTTGTCTTGCTAAGTATTTACAATCTTTCCTTAGAGAGAAGATGCTTGAGTTAGCCTGTCTGTAAAACTTATAGTATAATACAAAACTCTCTGACTTTCTATGTTTGCCTATCTTCTTTTTGCCACATCATAAACATCTGTGTTAGGTAATGGTTTTGTACTAGTTTTACTGCAGTGGGAATATTTAGAGCATTTATCCTAACAGATCCTGATTAAACATTTTCTTTAGAGAGCCCTAAAACTCTTGTCCCTTTGCTACCTACAATGTTTGGTTTTTCCACAAGCAATTCCTGATGCTGAATCTGATTTATTACCTCTCCTAAAATTTTATTTTCCTTCTAATCTTATTTGCTAAAACTTTTAGTAATCTATTAGCAATGTGTTTCCTTGGATAGTTAATTGTACTGTTCCAAGAATCATAGAGAAACAGCAGAAAAGCTCATCAATCCAATCCTGTAACCAAGTAAGCGTGGGACTTTCAGAATACGTCTTTGGGCTTAGATGGTCATGTTAGGGTTTTTGCTAGGGACTTCCAGAGAGCTTTTTTTTTTTTTTTTTTTTCCTGTGGAATAAAAGCCTGTGTAAAAAACTTGGAGAGTGAAGAAAGCAAAGAAATAAATAAAACAAAGGAAGCTGCTGGGTGCTAGGGCACACACCTTAATCCCACCACTCTGAGGCAGAGGCAGATGGATTTCTGTGAGATGGAGGTCAGCCTGGTTTACAGAGCAGGTCCAGGACAGTCAGGGCTAGATAGACAGGTCTCAAAACAAAACAAAACAAAACAAAAGGAAGCTAATTTGAGAATGGGTAGCCAGGTTTTAATTCTTTCTAGGGCTGCAATTGGTTGAAGCAAATAACCTTCTTCAGTAGACAATGACCTTCCCTAGTAGAGGAGGAGCTTTCTCAGCAAGAGTATGTGTGTAGCTTCACTATACTTCTAGAAGCCCCAAACACACTCTCAAGAGCCAAAGCCCAATTCAAGTGACATCACACATTTCTGCTTTCAATCACCTAGTGATGAAAGCAGGTCCATATCAGCAGAGGCAGCAGATGAAAGCCGGTGCCATCTGCCAGATTCAGCAGAGAATGGGATCTCAGTGTATACTCAGAGAAAGCTAGCCTTAAGGCTTAGAAAACTTTGCCTCAGAGCCTGTGTACCCCACAGCAAGAGAAATAAGAAGACCTCAGATTGGATATATTCAACACTATGACCAGCAAGCATCCTACACAAGAACCATGTGAAGAACCTAAGGTGGCTCCCAGAGCAATGAAGTACAAGACAGAGGTAAAAGTTCAAACTGGCTGGTCACCTTCAGATGAAGGGTCGTGAGAAGGACACTGAGAGGCAGCTCCTCCTTTCTTCTGTCTGTCTCTATCTAGCAAAGCAACCTGGATATTATCAAGAGAAGCATCCCTATAGGCAAACAGCTTAAATACGAAGACTCCAGAGATGATCCCTTGCAGATACGTGATGAGCTGATGCAATCATATCAGCCAGGTAAACAGCACAGGGACACAGAGCCTCTTTCAGACCTAAGCTGATCTACCCTGCCCCACACCTGACACACCATTCTTTTTCCCTCCTTCTTCCTGAAGGCCATTTTTTTTTCTCCCAAAATACAGGCTTAAAAGTATCACCACACTGAAGAAGTTCAGTGGTTGAATACTTGTATGGTATACACGAGGCTTCAGTTCCAGCCCCAGCACCACAAAACAAAAACAATAAAGACACACACACACACGCACAAAAAAAAATCAAAATGCTCCCATACGCACACAAATATGCTTCTTCAAATGTATTCTTTCTCTTGTAAGAGGTCATTACTCCTGAATGGAAGTAAAACCCGTGATAAAATTAAAATTCATATTGTAAGTGGGAAAATGAAATATTAAAACCTTAATGGGACTTCTAGATTAAGGATTAGCATACCTTTGGTATCGGCAATACTTGTTTCTGATAGCTCCCTATAGATTTATGAGAATAATACTAAAATTACAAGCAAGTGGAAATGTGATCATACAAAGCATTAGAAAAACCCTGAAGACATTTTAACTACCCTCTCTCTCATCGCACAACAGAACACCTAGCTCTACCTTCCCCTCTGTAATTTTCCTGCTTGTTGATTTCTGAGGTAAGAGTACCATGCATATGAAACTGGCTTTATACTTGATTTGTCAAAGGTAGCCTTGGACTCCTAATTGCCCTGCCTCTCCCTGCTGAATGTTGGGATTAATGTGCCATCACATTCAACTCTGTTGGCTTGCTTCAGTGTAAACTGATGGCCATCAGCTGTGTCCAGCTAAGAAGTGCCTGGGCAACATATCAATCTTTGACCTGAGTTTAAGGACAAAGAAAACTTCAGAGGTCAGAGCTGCTGTGAGGTTGAAGGAAGCACTCTGCCAGTTAACTGCTAGGATTTGAGTAGAGCACACAGCCCTGGTCCTTTAGCTGGATGGCTAGGACAGAACGAAGGGGAACCAGCAGGTGACCTCATCATGTGCATACCTCCTTAGGGTCAGAAACCTTCGTCCAACCAGACTCCTTCATCCCCTTGGAGTCTCCAGTATCCACTGGACTGATGAACATGCAAAAAAATGTGCAATCAAGTCCCATGCAAATGAGCAGCATATACCCAGTGTTGCATTTTTCAACGTTTGTTGCAAGGGGTTTCTTCTGGGAAGGCCCTCAAGTTTTTGTCCACTATCACCTGAAAGGTTAGTAGTTGATTTGTACAATGGAAATTGATTCCATCAAACAATTGAGAGAAATGGAAGCTCAAGAAGAGCTCTCGAAGGCTAGCACAGGGCAGCACCTATCAAGACTGCGTGGGCAGGCTGCATACTGCTATTTTCTGAGTGACTCTATTTAGGGCCACCAACCACCAGCAGAGTGAGCTGAGTAAACACTGTCACAGGTACAGAGAACTACAACGAGGGTCCTTGGAGGCTCGGTTGCATGAGCAACTAAGACTAGTATAGTCTAAGGATTGGTATGGTATTAGCACATGTCCTCAGCAGCACCTTCACCCAATTTGCAAGCCACACCTTCCCTTTTGCCTTCTTCCAGAACTCATAGTGCCAATAACTCTAGCCAGAGACTTAGGCACCAAGAATATCATTTATTTATTTATTAAAATTAAACTTGTTACATGCCACTCATGAGGCTAGACCCTCAGAGAATAAATCATTAACAGTCCTCTTATGAGGGGACACATTTAGCAACATGTTACAACATGTAGGAGGGAAGAGCCACTCTAACTCCTGGCTACATAAAGGGATTGACAATTATCCAGAGGGGATGGGCAATGACCCAGAATACCATCAGGATAGGGAACTCAGAACAAAAACACTCCATGGGAACTGAACTGTAAATGCATGTTGAGGCATGAGGAAAATGGGCATGGGAGCCCCCACGTCCACTTGAGATACTTTTCACTTTCATGGTCGTGCCCCTTTGCCTCTCCCCTTACTTAATGCGGTGTTTTCAGCAGCATAAACAGGTTGGCCCGGTGACATGGGCACATCAGGAGACCTAGGCTTTGCAGATGCACTTGGCAGGCTGGGCTCATTCTGTGAGAGTAGCCTACGGCGTTTCCTACGTGGCTTACCCTGTGACATACATATAAATCTGTTTTTTCTCTTTTTCCTTCGTTGGGCCAGCAGATAGGCAGCCCGACTCTCCTTGGCCTTTTTGTCGGTAATATTTTGCTCAGATCCAGACTCAGGCTCCTGCTCTTGTGCAGGCTCCAGCTGTGGCTGGGCCTTGGCCTCTGCTTCCTCCTTGGGCTCAGGCTCAGGCTCAGGCTGGGTCTTAGGCTCTTGCTCTGGGTGGGGCTGTGGCTCAGGCTGAGGCCCATGTCCAACCCTACGATGTTTCCTACGTGGCTTACCCTGTGACATACATATAAATCTGTCTTTTCTCTTTTTCCTTTGTTTGGCCAGCAGATATGCAGCCCGCCTCTCCTCAGCCTCCTTGTTGGTTGACACTCAGATTGACACTCGGGCTCCTGCTCTGGCTCGGGATCGAGCTGGGGCTCAGACATAGGCTTAGGCTGGGTCTTGGGCTCCAGCTCTCGCTGAGCCTCTGCCTCAGGGTCGGGCTCATGCTCAGGTTCCTGCTCTGGCTGGTGTTTGGCCTCTGTCTCAGCCTCTGTCTCAGTATCGCGCTGTGTCTCTGGCTCAGGCTATGGCTTGGCCAATAACTCTGGCTGAGGTTCAGGCTGCCTCTCAGGTTCAGACTGGGGCTTGGCCTCCTGCTCTGGCTGGGGCTCATTCTGTTGGTGCAGCTCCCCCTCTGGCTCTGGCTCTGGCTCTGGCTCTGGCTCTGGCTCTGGCTGCAGCTTGGGCTCAGGCTGTGGCTTGGGCTCCAGCTCTGCCTGCAGCTCTCCCTCTGGCTCTGGCTGTGGCTTGTGCTCAGGTTGGGGTTTTTGTTCAGCCTGAGGCTCAGTCTCTGGCTGAGGTTGCAGCTCTGGGTCTCGCTCCAGCTCTGCCTCTGCCTCTGGCTCTGGCTTAGGCTCACTTGATGGATAGTTGGAAGTTCCATAAAGATCTCACAGGTCACAATCATCAGCTGAACTGAGAATGGAATTAATACTTTGAAGCAGTTCTCTTTCATACTCAAGTATTTGGTCCTCATCACGGGAATCATCTGAAATTCAAGAGACATATGTAAATACGCTTCTTCTACCCACTCTGTACATACAGACATCAGCAGGATATTGAACACAAACTAAGCTGAAGTATTGAATGTTTGGACATTCTGAATCACAGTTAAAAAACATAGTTTTAGATAGTGCCCTCTATTCTGTATTTACCTGAGAGAAGTGACTGATAAACTAGCAATGAAAATATGATTCCCACTTTGAAATCCTACTGTCTAAAGAGCATGAGGTACTTGCTCAATTGTTCCTTAACACAAATCTGATGCCTTGTGGGCCATAGCCGAATAAGGGCAATTGCTTCAATAAAGCAGTATTTCATGTAAATCAAGTTAAAATTCTCTAGCTTAGAAAAGTTCTTAATTTAGTCACTGTGGTCCTGCTGGACTTTTGGTGCTTGCTGCCTTATACAATAAGGTATGGAGTAGATAGTACATCTTTAACTGTTTTCACTGTTAACCTCTGCTATCCCCAGTCTCCACCCAGCTGGAAAGAAGGTAGAGTAATGCTTCTTACTCTCTCCTCTTTCTTGTCCATAAAGGATGAAAAGAGAAGAAGAGGGAGGAGCAGAGTTTTAGGCAGATAGAACTCTACCCAAATCTAAGGCAACAAGAAGTTGCAGTTGTGTTAGGAAATCAACCATGGTATAGGGACCCCAGCACATGATGGAGAAAGAAAAGGGGGCACTGGCTACAAAATCATCACAAAATTAAGGTTTGAAGAGGCAGATCCTAAAACAGCCACATATGGCCAGGCTTCAGAGCTCAGTTGTTTCTCTAAGCAGAAATGATACTTGCCTTTTTTGCTCATTTCATAGATCTTAGCTTTCTTTTCTTCAATGGGAGATCCAGTGTCAGAAACTGAGTCAGTCACCACACAGCTAAGTTGTAAGGTAGAAAAAGAAACCAAGAAAATATGAGCACAGTATTCTTCTCTTCAGGACATTTCCCCTACTTTCTACAATAAGCATGATCACTTGTTAAATTTTGGATGTTTCCTACACCAACTCTGTTCCCCTTCATTAGATTTGTTAAATCTTTCAATTATTCCTCATTTTCCATATTTCCATACACCTTTTCACTGCTCTTACAAAAGGAGGCATCTTACAGAAGTCACAATCTGAACAAAGCAAAACCAAACTCCAACTGAGCAAGTAACTCAATGTCTAATGTCTGGTATCCAGTCATGATCTTCTTCAGCTCTGTACCATGCCCAGCTTGTCTCCTAAGATCAGGATGGCTCCACTCCATGACTGCCGCTTTTCTTGGTGCTTGTTCCATGACACTGGCATCTCCAAATGGCTGGAGTCTCTTGCTTCAACTGGACTGCACTCCTACCAATAGCCTCTCCTGGGTTCTCTTTGGGAACTGCAGCTCTACCTCACAGTGCCAAGCCTCAGCTGTTCTTTATGACACATTCATGACTAAATAAACAGTACCAACTGGGTAACTCTTGGAGACTAGCAGGTTCTGCTGTTAGCACAAGCTACAAACCAGACAACAGTCTCTGGATCACCACTTCTGTGTGCCAATTCTGAGAAAACACTTTCCAGAATATTTCACCTTAGTACTGCTGGTCTCTTAGTTACTGCTAATTTCTCAGCTCCAGCTGTCCAGCCTCTATTATCCCAGCAAAGGAAAGGATTTTTCTTTAGTTAGGCTAGTATCTTGTTAATCACAGCCAGTTCTTCAGCCCCAGCTATCCACAACCACAGATTCCTAACTCAAGACATGAAACTGTCCCAATAGAGACCTTAAATGACTTCCAATCTTCCCTCCGGAACTTCACAAACCAGGCCTCCATCTTCTTCATTTTTCTCCACACTAACCTTCTGTGTTCCCAGGAAAGAGCTCACCCATTTTGAACACTCAATAGATTTTCTAACACTCAAAGTTCCAAATTCCTTTCAAAATCCTCCACAAATTGACACAGTCAGGTCTGTCATATTGGTAACCACCCTGGTTACCTTTTCTGTCTCATTTAGGGTTTCTGTTGCTGTGTTGGAACATCACGTCCAAAAGCAACTTGAGAAGAAAGGAGTTTATTTGGCCAATACTTCCTCATCAGTGCTTATCACTGAAAAAAGTAGAAGAGGAAAAGGCTAAAAGCTGTAGGCAGGAGCTGAAGCAGAGCCTGCTTACCCACTGGCATGCTCAGTCTGCTTTCTTACAGAACCCAGGAGTACCAGTCCAGGGATAAGCACACCCACAATAGGCTGGGCCCTCACTTCAATCACTAATTAGGAAAAACTACAGGCTTGCATACTGCCCAATCTTATGGAGGCGTTTTCTCAATTGAGACCTCCCTATTCTAAAATGATTCTAGCCTGTGTCAATGTGCCATGAAGCTCGCCAGCAGCTACTCTTTAGCCCAAGATATACTGGAAGTCACAGAAATTTTTCGTCAGGCTTCCAAGGTCTAGGTTTACAGGCATGCATCCCTGTAAGATGTACATTTTATAATCATCATTGTTGGGGGAGGTGTATAGTGTGTGTAGCTGTGCATGCACCACAACACATATGTGGAAGTTATAGGACATCTTTGTGAAGTCAAGTGACTCCTTTCACCTTTACATGGGTTCTGGGGATGAAAATCAAGTTATCAGACTTGTGTGGCAAGTACCTTAACCCAGTGATCCATCTCTGGACATGAAACGCTTTTACTATGGAAGAAAAACACTCCAAATCCTTGTTACAAAAGATTTCTGCATCCACTGTACATACAAATGTTAATCTATTTCTATCCATGAATGTTGTCTTTTTTTAGCTGCCAATTTGATGAACCTTTGTTCTCCTACTTACTACCCTAGCCTTAAAAAACCTTTCTAGCCTGGGTGTGTGGCACATGCATTCCATTACAGCACCCAGGAGGCAGAGCTGGGCAGATCTCTCTGAGTTCAAGGCCAGCGTGAACATAGTAAGCCCAGGACCCCCAAAGGTACTTAGAGAGGACCTGCCTTAGACACATACAAACAAAATTATTGTCTTCGAGGGGCTGCAGAGAAGGCTCAGCAGGTAAGAATACTTGCTGTTCTTTTTGAAAAAAGATTTTCCTATTTTATTTTATTTTTCCTTCGAGACATGGTTTGTCTGTGTAACATCTCTGGCTATTCTGAAAACTCACCCTATAAGCCAGGCTGGCCTGGAACTCAGAGAGGCCTGCCTGCCTCTGCCTCTCTAGCACTGGGATAAAAGTCTGTGTACATCACCACATCGGTCATGATTTTTAATTTTTTTCATGTGTATAGGAATTTTGCACATGTGAATGTGCATGTACTATGTGCATACAGTGTATTTGGAGTCCAGAAGAGGACAGCAGATCTTTGGGACTGGAGTTACAGACAGTTGTAAGCCACCATGTGGGTGCTAGGAGTCAAACTATTGTTTTCTAGAAGATCACCAAGCCATCACTCCAGCCCTGACACTGGCTGCTCTTGCAGCAGACCCTGTTCTGATTCTCAGCACCCACACAGAAGATTATAACTAGTGGTAACTGGTTCTAGGGGGTCTAACACCTCTTCTAGGCATCATGGGTACTAAGCACATATACATACAAGCAGGCAAATGCTTCTACATGTAAAATAAAGACAACTATGTTTTTTAAAACAATATTCTTGTTGGGCATGATGGCACATGAATTTAATCCCACAACTCTGTTAGTTTGAGACCAGCCTTGTGTATGTAGTGAGTTATGGGACAGTCAGGGCTACAAAGAGACTCTGCTTGAAAAGAAAAGGAAAGAAAAAGAGAAAGGAAGGAAGGAAGGAAGGAAGGAAGGAAGGAACGGAAAGGAAAGGAAAAGGAAAGGCTTCTCTTAATATCTAGCACATGGTTATCTTTTGATTCTCACTCCATTTCTAACTGATCATCACTTTTTCCACAAATACTGGAACAGATCTCAGGAATCTCTAAAAGCTAGGCTAAACACTCTGATACCTATATGATGAGTTATTTTTATTGGTTGTCAATATGATCACAGTACACTTATAAGATCACCATGAGGCAAGATGCAGCCTGGATCATAAAAGAGCATATCAGGCTAAATGTCTAATTTTTCTAAATGATTGAGATTAGAAAGTTCAAGAATATTTTTAAAAACCAACTAGTTGAGCATGAATTCTAGAAGTAAAGAAGCAGAGCCCACAAGAGCAAAACCAACCTTTATCGATACAATGAGTTTCAGGACAGCCAGAACTACATAGTGAGACCCTGTCTCAAAAAGCCAAAAACAATTCAATCACGGTGATACACACCTTTAATAGCAACAATAGGGAGGCAGAATCATACAGATCTCTATGAGTTAGAGCCCAGCCTGGCTTCTAGAGTGAGTTCCAGGACACTGATGTATGTGCCTCCTCATTGCCAGAGACTCCAGAAGCTCAGAGCAATGCATCTCTTTTGTCTGGGATCCCAGGAAACCACATGGACAACAAAGTAAAATGTTGTTTCTTTACAAACTGATTATGAAAGTTAGGCTGTCCATGGAGTTCCAGGATAGTCAGTCCTATACAGTAAGACTCCATGTAGAAAAAGATACACACACACACACACACACCCCTCTATAAAAATGAAGCAACAGCTGAAGAGTTAAACAATGGCCCAAGGCAAGAATCAGATACTTTAAACTGGTAATAAAGTCAGACATCCAACATGATGCTGTTGAGAAAATGTGATGTTTACTCTTAAATCTTCTTGCCCAGAACAATGGGTGAAAATAAAGACAAGTCAAGTTCCAACAGTTCTCCTACTTACCAGGACTCTTCCTGCTCCAGCACTGTAGACTTATCTAAATCATAGAAAGAAAAAGCGTTAGGAAGCATCATAAAATCTAGTAGCACATGTCTTTTACTCCTGAAAACTAGCTTATAAATTACTGCTAGTAAAATTTACATTTACCCAAGACTAGTGACATAGATCAGTGGTAGAGCACTTGATTAGAATACCTTGGACTCTATATCCAGCAACAAAGAGAAAGAGAAAGAATGGGAGGGAGAGAGAAGTATGAGGCAAAATAATCTGTTTCCTATGAAAGATAGAGAGGAAATAAAACATCCAGGAAGCAAAAAGGGGTAAAGGACACATTTAAGAAATGAATATATTCCCCTGCTCTTGAAAGCAGAGAAATAAATTTCAACAAGCCAGAAAGAACACTAGAAGGGGCCAAACGTAGGACCAGATGAATCCAAGTGTCCCAAATCTCATATCAGTCATCTCTACAAAGACATTTAACACATGAACACTCCAATCAAAAGAAGGCTCTACTTACACTCCTCAAACTCTTCATTGTTTCCGCTTATATCCATGTTAACAATGTAACTGGAAAAAAAAGAGGATTTTAAACTGAGGCCTACCAACAACACAGGCAATAAGATATCAACATTCTCAAATAAATGCCGGGAACAACCAGTTTCCAAAATGCAAGGTCAGAAGTAGCTTTAGGCCCTAACGTGTGTCCCGTTTATTCTCAATAGCAAGAGCCTACCTCAAACCTAAGAATATTCTCTTAGATTCTGGTCTGGCTTTAAACCCCCATGTAGTGGAAGTTGCCCTTGAAGTTTTTACTGTCCTGACTCTCCCACTTGAGGGCTGGGATTCACAGCAGTGTGTCTGCCATTGATTAATGCCTTGTTGGTATCTGAGCCAAGTTGAATCAGGCTAGTCAAATACTCTACCAACTGAGCTACATCTCAGCCCCTGTATGTACTTGTCTTTTATTTTTATTTCTCAATTTTTATTTTTAATTCTGTCTGTCTATATATGTCTACATATACGAGTGCATATATATAGATATATGTCTTGATAGGAGCTATGTGCTATCAGGAATGGAGTGGAAGTCATAAAACAATAGGCATGAATTTCTTAAGTGTGACTTTCTAGAAATTACTCATACTTAATAAGGTATTGTGTGCTTCATATAATTATAAGCTTCTGCCTACTAATGGAGATGTATAGGGGTGTGGAATTCTAGAACCTAAGATTCTTGTTTCTTTATAATTCATATTTAAGACTAACCAATGTCAATACAGTTGAAATGGCTCATGAGTAATATGTGTTTGCCAGTAAACCTAACAATCTGAATTTGATCCCAGGGACCTACATAGTAATAGGAGAAAACCAATTGGGGCAAGTTATCTAATCTCTGATCTCTATAGGCCTATCATGGCACTTGCATGTACAAACACAAAAAATAAACAAATGCACCCTATGTTTTTTAAATTAACTGAGAAAGTAGGGAATAGTGTTTCAGACCTGAAACTCCAATACAGAGAAGGTAAAAGCAGAAAGATCCCAAGTTCAAGGCTACAAAATAAGTCTTAGCTTCACAAAACAATATGGCTAGTGGTGGTTTACAACATTAATCCCAGAACTCAGGATGAATGAATCAGAAGGCAGAGGCCACAACAGTGTGATGCAGCCATGATCATTCACGCCTTTACAGCCATTGAAGCAGGACATTCTCCCCAAGCATGGTTGGATACCATAAAAAGCTAAAATGTTACGCTCAGGATACGAGGCTAAGCACTGCACTCAGGGTCAGCCGCTTTGGACCCAGAGAAGAGCATGTGTGATTGCATGAGGGTTGATGCCCCAGGTCCCGCCTCTGAGAAAAAGGTATCGGACGGGTCTGATGCTCTTTGGGTGGATGACACCTAAATGAACATCGGTACAAAGTCCCAATTTATTTCTAATATCAGAGATCAGACCTCTACTCTTGCCTGATGCGTCTAAAACAAAAAGGGGGAACTGTAGAGAGCTGCGGAATGCTCTGCCTTAAAGATGGAGCTGGTTTCCGCCTTCCACCTTCCCGATGGTGAGTGCTCTCTGTCATGAACAATTCCACATTTGTCTAAGGCTGAGGATCTGGCTTGCTTCCATGTATGTGGACCTATCTGCATTGCCCACGTGGCACGCCTGGGTTGGCTACCCAGAGGCTATTTAAGCTGTGGGCTGGCTTTCCCCAGGGTCCGAGGATTGTTCAAGGTTCCTGAATAAACTGCATTGAAAAAAAAAAGTCCTTAATGGGCTAAGCATTTCGTTACCTAGGATAGCCGTGTGGGGTGTTGTTGTGTGAATGCCCCTGATCACTCCTGTGCACCTCGAGGAAGGATCTTAAAAATTGTATAGAATTTCAACATGAGTGAAACTTCTGAAGTGATTCCAAGTTTTGAAGAGATGTTTGCAAGCAAACTCACACAAGATGACAAAGAGTAATGGGAATTCTTGAAATATCCTCCTGAATAGCCTCCAATGTTGAGGAATGGAATAGCAGAGCTGGTGGTCAACAAAGAAATAGAGCCAACTGGCTGCAAGACAGCAGACAGTTTAGAGGTAGGGATAACAGACGGGGATGGCCAAGTGACAGTCGATGGAATGAGTGGCATGGATGATCATGGGGTAACAACTTCCCAAAGCAGAGACAAGAGCCTTACTGACAACAACAGTGCAGAACAATATGGTGACAACAAGCAGCCTCCATACGGTTACTACTGACAGATGTCAGCAGTTTTTAACAAAAGAACATTGATTTTGACAACGTGCTAAATGTTGGTATTCTTTTTGTCATAGCTTTTCTCTCTATTTTAGAGAAGGAGTTGTAAATTATTTAGAAATTAAGACTCGAAAAAATTATTTTTCTGGGGGTATAATGATTGATGTAATAAATCTACCAAGTGTAAATTACATAGCTCGACATTATATTAAATACAGGTTTGTTTATGATTTCGTAAAAAAAAAAAAAAAAAAAAAAAGAGATCATAAAAAAAAAAAGGCAGAGGCAAGCCAATCTCTGAATTCGAGGACAGCCTGGTCTATAGACTGAGTTCTAAGCCTGAGTTACACCAGAAAACTTTATCTAGAAAACTTTATATATATATATATATATATATATATATATATATATATATATATATGCCAAAAGCATGTAGTGGACCCTTTATCTACTGTGTCATATTAGTGAGGTGTAAAGACAAGTACAGCCCTCAATTTAACCTCCAGCATTCTTTCAACGTCGGTAGTGTTTAATTATTAATTGTTCAAGCCCTATTCTCCTGAAAGCTGCTCTCCCAGCCTTGCACCCAGAGCCTAACTCTCCCTGCAGTTCCAGCTGCCATGACTGGTGGTCTAGTCTGGCCCAGTCCTTTGGAATGAGCTACACCAGGCCTCAACTCAGGAGGCTGTTGGCCTTACCAGCTCCTTCCACTAAGCAAAAGCCCCCTCATGTTCCCATTGGCTGCTCAGCCAGGGGCTCTCACAAGAGTCCAGTGATATTTCCCACCTCAGGCCACCCCTCCCCACGAACCATGCCCCACCTCATTCTCCCACCTACCCTACCTGGCTCTGCCCTGTCCCACCACTGTCCTGTCCTCATGCCCCACCACCCATTCTCCTGACCAACGTGCTCAGTCTGTCATCCCTTCCCAACCCCGCCCCCTTCAAGTACTGTCTCAGGATCCTGGCATCTTCTAGAAACAAACTGGAGCTTTGTCTATTTTGCATATAGGCGCTTCCACCAATCAGGCATTGAGACCCCATCCCTCCTGCTGGGCCATAGGTAATATCCTGTCCATGGTGGCCATTAATCTCCCCTCAGCCACACAAGCCCCCCTTTTTAGCAACCCTAAGCCCCAGGTTACTAACTAGCTTGTCTTCCCAGCACAGCAACCTTCTCCTACCCCCTTGGGACATCCCACAGACGTGCAGACCATTCTCCCACAGCCCATGAAGCCTAGGCCGAAGGCTAGGCCCCTGTCCGGCCTTTTCCCCTGTCCTGGACCCAACCTCCTCTTCCTACTACCAGACCTGTGTCCTGTGCTCCTTGTGTGGGGACCAGCACTGCCTGAAGCCGCCTGGTTCCCCTGGTAACGGCCAAACATTGGAACCTTCTAAACTGCCAGTCCCTGGGTTCAGGGTTCACAGCTGCCATGTTCCCCGCCGCTCCCTTCTCCTCGCCATTACCCCCCTCTGCTTCTAAGGTCCTTTGTGACGTCCATATCCCGCCACTAACCCCATCAGAATCCTGGCCATTTGTTCTTTTCGGCAGTGCCTGGATCCATCCCAGGGCCTTCTGCACGGTTGCTGATGGCCTCGGCCCCGATTCCGGCCCCCACGGCCCTTTTTCTCTGTAAGGGGAAGTGTCTTACAGGATCTCAGTCCTCCTGATCCTAAGTGCAGACACAGAACCCGGCTACTCCAATGTGGTGTCTCTACTTAAACCCGCGACACTCAAAGGAGACTGGGCCCCCTTAGCCCAACATATACACACCTGCTTGTGTGCGTGTCTGTGGCAGATACCAGCCACCCCCCTGCTCCTCCGCTCCTCTGGCAAGCCAGCAAGGGATGTGTGCGGGCAGCGCCTTTAATAGGGCCAAGCCCCTAGGCACCATGGGAGTAGAGGACATATTCCCGCCTTTTTGGGCTCCCACCTCTCAGGAATGCCCGTAACAACGTTTCTGAATTTTCTAACCATGAGTTTGAGATACCTGCTCCAGTGCTTCTAGAATTGGACATCCCTGTTGAGATGCTACTTCTCACAGAAGGGCACCTTTTCAATAGAGAGCTGTATCCAAGCCAGACATTGCAGCTAACCCTCTCTAACAACCCCCTTCTCCATGTAGTTTTTAAGAGCTGGTTCTTGTAAGCCCAGGCTGGCTGGAACTGACCATAGTCCCACCTTTAACTTTGGAGCCCGGACCATGCCCGGTTTCTAGCAACTTTCTGAGTTCACAGGAAAAAAAAAAGTCTTTACGTTTATTTTTTTATGTTATTTTTTTTTTTCGAGACAGGGTATCTCTGCATAACCCTGGCTCTTCTGGAACTCACTCTCTAGACCATACTGGCAAATCACTCAGAGATCCACCTGCCTCTGCATCCCCAGTGGTGGTATGGAAAACATATACCTGGCCCAAACTAAAATAATTTCTCTATAGTAGAACTTGAACGCTTCTACCTTGCTTGAACGGCCGGAATGTTTTTAAAATTTCGTCTCTCTGGTCTTCCAACTACCCTGAGCTCTGGCAGAAGACCATTTAGTCCCCTACAGAAGAGAAAGCGGGTGCAACCGCAAAACATCTAACTATACTGAACTCTGGTGCTGGCATCAAAACTTGTTAGACCCTGAGGAGGGAAAAAAGAATTGTTTATTTTATGTTTTCTGCTGCCCTTTGCAATCCATGAGAGAAACAAACAAACAAACAAACAAGCCTTTTTTACACAATACCTTTCTCTGGCAGACATCAATGTACTTCTTATGCAGTTGCTTCTGGACACTAACCATTGTTCCAGGAGCTTTCTGTTTGATTAGAAATGACAGCTTAAAAAGTACAAGATGGGGCATAGTTGTGCAAGCCTTTAAGCCTTTCAACCAAGGATTTGAAAAGTAGAGGCAGTCTGAACTCTGATTTAGAAGCTGGCCTGTTCTACATCGTGAGTTCCAGAACAGATCTCTGATCTAAATTGTGAGCCAAGACAGGCAAGGCTACAGAGAAACCCTGTCTCAAAATAATAAACAAACAAACAAGACTTTGTTCAAATAGAGGATTTGGGTTCACTTCCCACCACCCATACAGTGTCTCACAACTACCTGTAAGTCCTGTTCCAGAAAATCCAATGCCTTCTTCCAACCTCTTCATACACCAGGCACACCCATGCTGCACAGACAAAAATGCAAGTAAAACCCCAGACATGCAACATTAATCTCAATTTAAAAAATTAAAATCTAAATGAAGGGACTTGAGACAGACACAAAAGGCACTGTTTTTATTTCCTAGTCTCTATGAGTGACTAAGCTGAGGCCAAAGGCTGCATTTTGTCTGGGAACCTGGAAGCCCAACTGCACAAGAACTTAAAATCTTCTTCCTAAAATAAAAGTTCTATGTGAGACGAGGCATGGAAACACATGCTTGTATTCCCAGCACTCAGGAAGGGAGGTGCAGGCAGATCTCAGTGAGTTCCAGAGCAGCTGTGTCTACAAAGTAACCCAAGGATCACCAAGGGTACAGAGAAAAACTGTCAAAATAAAATAAAATAATATTTTAACAATCCCTTCTTCTTTCAGATGACCTGGGTTCAATTGCCATGACCCATACAGTGGCTCACAATTACCCAAAAGTCCAATTCCAGGTAATACAATACCTACTTCACACACCAGGGACAGACATGGTTCCCAGACACAAACGCATACAAAATTCCATCCATGTAACAGAAATCTAAATTTAAAAAATAAAAAAAGTTATAATGTAAAAAAAGGTTCTTGAGCCAGACACAAAAGACATTGTTATTCCTCCCTAGTACCAGCTGATCACTAAGCTGTCCTAGGGGAGGGGGTGATGTGGGCTGGTTTCCTAGCAACTGTAACTCTACTGAGTAGGAAAAGAATGCAGTAAGGCTGGTTCCTCCCCACAGGTGGCTGGACATGTCTCCACCTGTCTGGCCTTTGTTCAGGCTTGTGCTTTAAACTTTATTTCAATAACCCCCTCTGCCAAAAAACTAATTTATAATACTTTTGTCTCCCATTTCTCCCTTCCCATGATCATTTGAAGACCCAATCTTGGGTCTTCCAGATATGACTCTTAATGTCCTCCAGATTTATTTTCCACAATGGGATCTGAATACCATTACTATATTGCTTCAAAGCATTCCTTTATGAGAGCCATCAAGTGATTTAAAATACAAGACCCAAAGGTAAAAATCAAATTGAGTAGTGGTCCCATCAGGGTGGTTCGAGTATAGTAACCGAAAGAGAACTATTATAGGATTTAAACCAACCTCTGGAATCCTCTTTCTAGCATCTCTGTGGTCATTTTGTCCAGTTGCTGCTCCAGCTAGGCAGGTCCCCAAAATAATAGCTAATTTCAGGGAGCCCCTTTTGACTTAGGATTTCAGCCCAATAGATGGGATTATGGGCAAAGGTCTCTTCTTCTAAAATTGCTTCATTACCATGAATGGGGCATAGATAGTGTAGACTCAGGAAGGCTGAAAGGGTAGACAAAACCTAAGCAACAGGGCACTATGTAATAGGCCATCTCACCCCTGACCTCTGTGTTCACCAAGAGTCCTAATCAGGAATTCACTGATCTTCTTGTGAAAACCCACACCAGTGTCTCTGTTCAGAGGACCCAGGCTCCAGCTATGGCTACCACAGAAGGGTTTTTATATAAGAAAAATAAAGTGAATTAAATCTGGTGAAATTTTTGTAAATTGTTTGTTTTATTTAACTTCAGTGTTTTGTTTTTATTCTTATTTTTCATAAAAATTTTTATTTGATGACATACAGTAGGTTGGCCTGCATGTACAACTGAAAGCCACTAGAGGGCACCAGATCTCATTATATATTTTTCAGAGCCACCCCTTGGTTGCAGGGAACTGAGCTTGTTATGTCAGGTTCATGGGACCCTGAGAGACCACCAAGACAAGACTCGATGCAATTGCAAGAGAGCTCTATTACTAGAGTAATTGAACTCGGGACCCAAGTCTCACTTACACAGCAGTAGAGAAGTGGAACCCCGAACTCCAAGTGGGATTTTTAAAGGGAAAGTCTGGTAGCAGGGGGTTTCCATGGCAGCAATCAGGGGGGCACAAGCCTTGGTGTTACAGAATTGGGTGAAGTTTAGCAGAGCGAGGTGACCTTTTCTGAGGCACACAATCACAATGGCTAAGGCATATATTCACAATGGCTATTTTTCAAACCACATCTGAAACAGTGGGGGGAATTTTCCCACCCGATTCTCAACTGATTCCCATCGATTATTGCCAGGGAGTTTGTCTCTATTTTCTATGAAGCATTTATTCTGTTATATTTTCTGGAGGCTGTTGCCAGGAGAGTTAACTTTGTTTTCTGCCAGGTGTACATCTTGTGATATTTCCAGGTACCTGAATTCAGTTCCCAGTCAAAATCATTATTTCAAAATGGAGTTATATTCAGGCTAACTTAAACTCTTCAAGCTCAGGACCTCGGGAAGAGCAAGAAGTGCTCTTCAACTCTGAGCCATCTCTCCAGCCCCAAATCACTTGTTCTTATAAGGACCTGAATTCAATTGCCAGCACCCATCTAGTGGCTCACAACTACCAGTAACTGCAGTTCCAGGGAAGACAATACCTTCTGACAAACTCTAAACACACCAGACACACTCATAGGAGACTGACACAAAGCCAAACAAAACCTCATACATGTAACACAAATGTAAATAAACGTGTTATCATCTAAAAAAAAGTCCTTGAGCCAGACACAAAGGACACTGATGTATGTGCCTCCTCATTGCCAGAGACTACAGAAGCTCAGAGCAATGCGTCTCTTGTGTCTGGGATCCCAGGAGCCCACATAGACAACAAAGTAAAATCTTGTTTCTTTACAAACCAAATATGAAAGTTAGGCTGTCCATGGTGGCTGCTACCTGTAATCCCAGCATGTGGGGTAGGAACAGGAAGGCAGACTCATGTGAGTTCAAGGCCAGTGTGGTATACAAAGTGAGCATAGGTCATCCAAGCCTACAGAGAATCCCTGTATAAAAAAGTCTAATCAGAAAAAAATATCATTAAAATCGGCCTGTTGTATTAGAGAAACTGGCTTCAATTCCCAACAGCCATACACTGGCTCACAACCACTGGTAACTTCAGTTTCAGGGATTCCATGCAGCCTTCCAAAATCAGTTCCCATGCACACTCACGGTGCACTGGCAGAAACACAAACAAAATCCCTTATACGCAAAGCAAATAAAAAAAAATTAAACTTAAAAAAGGGTCTTGAGCCAGACACAAAAGATTCTGTAATGCCTCTTTAGTTGCAGCTATTTAAATCTCCCTTTTGTCTGGGAACCCATGATCCCACCTGCAAAATAAAGTAAAAGCTTCATCCTAAAAAATAAAAATTCAATGTGGGGCTGTGCAAAGTGGCCTATGCCTGTATCCCCAGCAGTCAGTAAAGCAACAGCAAACAGATCTCTGTGAGTTCCAAGACAGCCTGGTCTACATGTATGCCAAGGACAGGCAAGGCTACAGAGAAATCCTGTCTTAAATATAAAATAACATTTTAAAAATTACTTGTTCTTATAAAATCTTGGGTTCAATTCTTATTACCCATACAGTCGTTCACAACTACCAATAACTCTAGTTCCAGGGAAGACAATGCCAACTTCAAACCTCCAAGGGCACCAGGCACACACATGATGCTTAGACACTAATGCAAGGAAAACATACTTGTAATGCAAATCTAATTTAAGACTGTTTTCTGAAAAAAAAAATAACTTGAGCCATACATAAAGGGCACTGGTATAGCCAATTAGTTCCAGCTACAGGGAAAGCTAAGGCTAATGTATGGGGTCAGACTGCGAGCCCAGATGCAAAACAAAGGAAAACTGTGCTTCGATTTTTTTTTAAGGTGTATTTATTTTTTATTACAATTTATTCTTTGTATTACAGGTGTAGCCCTCTCCCTATTTTTCTCAAATCCCACCCTCCTCCCCCTGGCCACTGATAGGGGAGGTCCTCCTCACCTCATATCTGACTCTAACTTACCAGGTCTCATCAGGACTGGCTGCCTTGTTTTCCTCTGTGACCTGGTTAGGCTGCTCAGCCCTCACTGTGAGGTGATCAGAGAGCAAGCCACTGAGTTCCTGTCAGAGAATTTGGGCAGAGTGCAGGGAATCTCATGAAAGAAGAAGAAAATGAAATACAGGGCCTCCACGAGGAGAGCATCAGAACCAAAAAAATCTGGGCACAGGGGTCTTTTCTGAGACTGATATTCCAACCAATTACTGTGCATGGAGATAAACTCGAAACCCTGCACAGATGTAGCCTATGGCAGCTCTGTCTTTAACTGGGTTCCCTAGTAAAGCCATGCTCCTTGACAATTAAAATTCAGTGTGTGATGGGAATGGTGGCCCATGCCTGCAAATACCAGCACTCAGGGAGGCAGGCAGGTCTCTGTGAGTTCAAGGCCAGCATCATCTACAAAGTGAGGCCAGGGCAGCTAAGGTCAGAGACAAACCCTATCTCAAAAACAAAATGAAAAAATTTTACAAAAGCCCTTGTTCATATACAGGACCTGGGTTCAATTCCCAGCACCTTCATAGTGGCCCACAACAATGGATATCTCATGTTCTAGGGAAGACAATGCCTTCTTTCAACCTAAGAAAGACTTTCTGTTGGCTTGAGCCCATTTCCAAGAAGTGTCCTCTGGTGTATACCCCATAACACCTCCACATCCAAGTGTTAGGAGTTCTGAAATTGACAAAGTTTTTGAGCTATTTTACTCAAGTGCAACATTTTTGTGAGTTTTCAGCACAAAGTCATAATTACATTGTTAATGAGAATGTACTACCCTTAAGGGAAATATTTCTTGGAAGTTGAGGTTGATATTGCAAATATGTGTGCATGGTTTTCATTTTTCTTAAAAAAGATCTGTAAGTGTCTGAAAACAGAATCAGTTCTGGTGGCACATGCCTATAGTAGCAGTACTTGGGTGGTAGAGGCTGGAGGATCAGGAATTCAAGGCCAGTCTCAGTTTGCCTTATGATTTAAGGCTAGCCTGAAATGAAGAGTGAAGAGGAAGTGAGGAGGGTACTATTGCTGAGCGTGGAGATAAGTTCAAACCCTAAGGGACACAAGCACATGCTGGTTGTTTAAACCTGGGATGGTTGCTCCTGCTTGCAACCCCAGTACTGGGCAGGCTGAGACAGGAGGATTGCTGTGGTTCCTGGGAAACAGAGTGAAACTCTGTGTCAACCAACAAACAAAAAGTAAGAAATTGGTTGCTTGGACAAAGAATGAAAGTGGTAAAACTTTTGATGAGACACACGGAGAAGACCTGTAAATAGGGTGGGGATGTTAAAGCATACCTGTATTCTCAGAACATGGGGGGTAAAGGCAGGGACAATCAAAAGTTCAAGGTTATTCCGAGCTACAGAGTAAGTTTGAGGCCAGCTTATGCTATGTGAGGCTCTACCGTAAAATAACAAGTAAATAAATGTATAAATAAAATTTTAAAAGAAAAAGAATATTAGATCCATAGGCAATAGCA
The DNA here is from genome assembly GCF_030254825.1 of Meriones unguiculatus. Lineage (NCBI taxonomy): Eukaryota > Metazoa > Chordata > Mammalia > Rodentia > Muridae > Meriones > Meriones unguiculatus. The sequence goes on along the minus strand of NW_026843706.1, from coordinate 1,098,995 downwards.
GAAAATGAAAAGCCACAAAATTACTTCAAAGCATGCAGATATTAAAGTGAACAGGATATCATGATGGAACCAGTTGTTCACAGAGTATCTATGCAAGATACAGTTGGTGCATTTCTAAATATAGAGTGAAAACGGTTCCCTTCCATTGGACTAAGCTGGACATGTTCCCTGACCACATGGTAATAGTTAACAACATCAGGCACAAGGCAAATACCTGGCATCAGGGAGGTGGATGGTGAGCATATTACCCATGTAGAACGCCCCGTCTTGTCATGACAGAGCATGAGGATGAGTCTGAAATTCTGAAATTCTCCTGCTTCTTTTTCCTGAGTGCTGAGTTTACAGGTCAGTGTCTTTACAGTTCGTTTATGAAGTTCTGGGGGACACACTCAGGGCCTCCTTGCATCCAAGGCAAGCAATCTAGTAACTGAGTTACATTCTCAGCACTGGATTGCTCGTTTTGATGTGTGTGTATGTGTGTGTGTTGCATTGATGTATGTGTGAATACTCCAGTGGAAGGTAGAATTCAGTTTTCCCTTGATCACTCTCCACTCTATTATTTTTTATATAAAGTGGCTGAATTTTTGCTATTTTAAGTGTGTGTGTGTTTCTGGGAATGGGACTGCAAATGTACTTATGCATGTGTTCGTATGCTGTCAGAAGCTTGAGGTATCAAATCCCCTCGAGCTGTAGTTACAGACAGTTGTTAGCTGTCTGATGAGGGTGTTGGAAGTTGAACAGAGGTTGTCTGCAAGAACAGCACAAGCTCTTAAACACTGAACCTTCTCTCTACCCCTACACACAGTGTTATTTATCAATACTCATTCTTTCACTGAACTTGGAGCTCACCAATTAAGTTAGGCTAGTTCTCTAGAAAGTCTCTGGAATCCATCTGTTTTCACCTACCTCCACCCCAGCACTGGGGTTACAGATATTTGTTCCCAATTCTTGGCTTTTACACTGGAGCTGCAGATCCAAACTCAGACCCTCAAGCAAACACAGTACACATGTTACCCACTGAGCCTGCAGCCCAGGACATTTTGCATGATTATAAACATAGTTTTTCTGCTTGGGATATAGTTCCATTAGGAGAATACTTAACTAGCATTCAAGAATCACTTGATTAGACTCCTCTTCAGTGAACTAGGTGTGGTGTCCTACACATGAAATTTCAGTGCTTATTGTTAGGACCAATGAAATGATGATGCCACAACAGATTTTTAGAGGAAATAGGTTTATTAGATGGAGATGAAGAGAGAGAGAGAGAGAGAGAGAGAGAGAGAGAGAGAGAGAGAGAGAGAGAGAGAGAGAGAAGAGGAGAGCAAGACATAATAGGGGGAAGGGAGAAGGTCTCATGACAGAGACAAGGGAGAGGGCAGGAGAACAACCTAGAAGCAAGCTGCCTAAATAATAACATCCCTCCCTTTTTCTATAATTAAATATGAGGAGCTGGGGCTGATTCTCACATAAGGCAAGTTAAAGTACACAAATGTAGGTTCATTGGGAGTAGCTCTTGGTTGCCATGCAAGGTCCTAAGGGAAAGAGAGAGAATAAAAAACAATATCAACTAAATATTACATGGTCAAGATTACATGGTCAAGAGGAGGAGGGGAAGCCCCTGCCCTGGAAAGATCATGGTAGAGGATTGCCAGTACAGAGTTCCTAGCCACCCAAGGCTGCAGGTAGGGACTGAAGAATGGTGGGAGAACCTGGAGCTACTTGTCCTGGGCCTGAAGCACACGATTCCAGACTTTTGTTAGTAATAAGTGAATAACTGGCATAGAGTCTTTTCTGCCTACTTCCTGCTGATTCTGGGGATGCTATAGGGAGGTCAAAAGGCAGAAATCGTGGCCACATCCAGGAAGAACAGGCTGTTTGGATGCTCTCCAGGGTCTGTGAGAATATCCATGGCTGGGACAGAAAGTGCAGGTCCGGCTTGATGGGTGTCTGTGACGTCAGACTGGAACACTAGTGGTAGATGCTTTGGCTCTGTTATGCATATAGGAAAAAATTAGGTCAGGTAGGAACATATTTTTAGGCAGAACACAAAGTTAAGTGGGTTATGGAGAAAATTCCTTAAGATGTATGTTTAAAAGTTTGGGAGAACAAACAGCCTTGCACTTGATTTGTGAAAGGTAGCTTTGGACCCCTAATTTCCCTGCCTCTGCCTTCTGAGTCCTGGGATTAATGTGCCATCACATTCAACTCTGTTGGCTTGCTTCAGTGTAAACTGATGGCCATCAGCTGTGTCCAGCTAAGAAGTGTCTGGGCCACATATCAATCTTTGAACTGAGTTTAAGGACAAAGAAAACTTCAGAGGTCAGAGCTGCTGTGAGGTTGAAGGAAGCACTCTGCCAGTTAACTGCTAGGATTTGAGAAGAGCACACAGGCCTGGTGCTTTAGCTGGATGGCTAGGACAGAAAGAAGGGGAACCAGCAGGTGACCTCATCATGTGCATACCTCCTTACTGTCAGAAACTTTCATCCAACCAGACTCCTTCATCCTCTTGAACTCTTCAGTATCCACTGAACTGATGAGCATGCAAAAAAAAAAATGTGCAATCATGTCCCATGCAATCATGTCCCAGTCTTGCATTTCTCAACTTTTGGTGCATTGGGTTCCTTCTGGGAAGGCCCTCAAGTTTTTGTCCACTATCAGCTGAAAGGTTAATCGCATAATGGAAATTGATTCCATCAAGCAAATGAGAGAAATGGAAGCTTCAGTAGAGCTCTGGAAGGCTAGCACAGGGCAGCACCTATGGAGACTGCGTGGGCAGGCTGCATACTGCTACTTTCTGAGTGACTCAATTTAGGGTCACCAACCACCAGCTGAGTTGGCTGAGTAAACTCTGTCACAGGTACAGAGAACTACCATGAGGGTCCTTGAAGGCTAGGTTGCATGAGAAACTAGGACTAGTATAGTCTAAGGATTGGTATGGTATTAGCACATGTCCCCAGCAGCACCTTCACCCAATTTGCAAGTCACACCTTGCATTTTGCCTTCTTCCAGAACCCATAGTGGCAATAACTCTAGCCAGAGACTTAGGCACCAAGAATATCATTTATTTATTTATTAAAATTAAACATGTTACATGCCACTCATGAGGCTAGACCCTCAGAGAATAAATCATGAACAGTCCTCTTATGAGGGGACACATTTAGCAACATGTTACAACATGTAGGAGGGAAGAGCCACTCTAACTCCTGGCTACATAAAGGGATTGACAATTATCCAGAGGGGGTGCGCAATGACCCAGAATATCATCAGGACAGGGAATTCAGAAAAAAAGCACTCCAGGGGACTGAACTGTAAATACATACTGGAGCATAAGGAAAATGGATATGGGAGCCCTCACGTCCACTTGAGACAATTTTCACTTTCGTGGTCGTGCCCCTTGGCCTCTCCCATTACTTACTGCTTTGTTTTCAGCAGCATGAACAGGTTGGCCCGATGACATGGGCACATCAGGAGACCTAGGCTTTGCAGATGCACTTGGCAGGCTGGGCTCATTCTGTGAGAGTAGCCTATGGCGTTTCCTACGTGGCTTACCCTGTGACATACATATGAATCTATTTTTTCTCTTTTTCCTTCGTTGGGCCAGCAGATAGGCAGCCCGACTCTCCTTGGCCTTTTTGTCGGTAATATTTTGCTCAGATTCAGAGCCAGGCTCCTGCTCGGGTGCAGGCTCCAGCTGTGGCTGGGCCTTGGCCTCTGCCTCTTCCTTGCGCTCAGGCTCAGGGTCAGTGTCAGGGTCAGGCTGGGGCTTAGGCTCTTGCTCTGGGTGGGGATCTGGCTCAGGATTTGTCTCCGGCTCAACCCTACGACGTTTCCTACGTGGCTTACCCTGTGACATACATATAAATCTGTTTTTTCTCTTTTTTTCCTTTGTTTGGCCAGCAGATATGCAGCCTGCCTCTCCTCAGCCTCCTTGTTGGTAATACTTTGCTCAGATTGACACTCAAGCCTTTTCTCTGGCTCAGGCTCCAGCTGGGGCTCAGACTTAGGGTCAGGCTGGGTCTTGGGCTCCACCTCTGGCTGAGCCTCTGCATCAGGGTGCCGCTCAGGCTCAGGTTCCTCCTCTAGCTGGGGTTTGGCCTCTGCCTCAGCCTCTGTCTCAGTCTCAGGCTGTGGCTCGCGCTCATGCTGGAGCTGGCCCTCTACATCTGGCTGAGTTTCAGGCTGCCTCTCAGGCTCAGACTGGGCCTCCTTCTCTAGCTGCAGCTTCCCCTCTAGCTCTGGCTCTGGCTCAGGCTTTGTCTCCAGCTCTGGCTCTAGCTCTGGGTGCAGCTTGGGCTCAGGTTGTGTCTTGGGCTAAAGCTCTGCCTGCAATTCTCCCTCATGCTCCAGTACAAGTTCCTGCTCTGACTCTGGCTGTGGCTTGTGCTCAGGTTGGGGCCTGTGCTCAGCCTGGGGCTCGGTGTCTGCCTGAGGTTGCAGCTCTGAGTATGGCTCCAGCTCTGGCTCTGCCTCTGGCTCTGGCTTAGGCTCACTTGATGGTTTGTTGGAAGCTCCATAAAGATCCCACAGGACACAATCATCAGGTGAACTAATAATAGAATTAATACTTTCAAGCAGCTCATTTTCATACTCAAGTATTTAGTCCTCATCACGGGAGTCATCTGAAATTCAAGAGACATCTGTAAATACACTCCTACCCACTCTGTACATACAGACATCAGCAGGATATTGAACACAAACTAAGCTGAAGTAGTTGAATGCTTGGACATTCTGAATCACAGTTAGAAATCATAGTTGTAGATAGTGCCCTCTATTCTGTATTTACCTGAGAGAAGTGACCGATAAACTAGCTACGAAAATATGATTCCCACCTTGAAATCCTACTGTCTAAACAGCATGAGGTACTTGTTTAGTTGTTCCTTAACACAAATCTGATGCCTTGTGGGACATAGCAAATAAGGGCACTTGCTTCAATAAAACAGTATTTCATCTAAATCAAGTTAAAGTTCTCTAGCTTAGAAAAGTTCTTAATTTAGTCACTGTGATCCAGCTGGACTTTTGGTGCTTGCTGCCTCATACAATAAGATATGGAGTAGATAGTACATCTTTAACAGTTTACACTGTTAACCTCTCCTAACCCCAGTCTCCACACAGCTGGAAAGAAGGTAGAGTCATGCTTCTTCCCCTCTCCTCTTTCTTTTACATAAAGGATGAAAAGAGAAGAAGAAGGAAGAGCAGAGCTCTAGGCAGATAGAACTCTACCCAAATCTAAAGCAACAGGAAGTTGCAACTATGTTAGGATATATACCAAGGTGCAGGGTATCAGCACATGATGGAGAAAGAAATGGGGGAACTGGCTACAAAATCCTCACAAACTTAAGGTTTGCAGAGGCAGATCCTAAAACAGCCACATGTGCCAAGGTTTCAGAGCTCAGCTGTTTCTCTAAGCAGAAATGATACTTGCCTTTGTTGCTTATTTCACAGATCTTAGCCCTCTGTTTTTCAATGGGAGATCCAGTGTCAGAGTCTAAGTCAGTCACCACACAGCTAAGTTGTAAGGTAGAAAAACCAAACAAAACAAACTAAGAAACTATGAGCACAATATTCTTCTCTTCAAGACATTTCCCCTACTTTCTACAATAAGCATGATCACTTGTTAAATTTTGGGTGTTTCCTACACCAACTCTGTTCCCCTTCATTACACTTGTTCAATCTTTCAATTATTCCCCATTTTCCATCATTCTATACACCTTTTCACTGCTCTTACAAAAGGAGGGATCTTACAGAAGTCACAATGTGAACAAAGCAAAACCAAACTCCAACTGTGCAAGTAACTCAATGTCTAATGTCTGGTATCCAGTCATGATCTTCTCCAGCTTTACCCTCTGTAGCATGCCCAGCTTGTCTCCTAAGATCAGGATGGCTCCACTCCATGACTGCCGCTTTTCTTGGTGCTTGTTCCATGACACTGGCATCTCCAAATGGCTGGAGTCTCTTGCTTCAACTGGGCTGCACTCTTACCAATAGCCTCTCCTGGGTTCTCTTAGAGAAATGCAGCTCTGCCTCACAGTGCCGAGCCTCAGCTGTTTTTTATGACATATTCATGACTAAATAAACAGTACCAACTGGGTAACTCTTGGAGACCAGCAGGTTCTGCTGCAGCACAAGCTACAAACCAGACAACAGTCTCTGGGTCACCACTTCTGTGTGCCAATTCTGAGAAAACACTTTCCAGGATGTTTCACCTCAGTACTGCTGGTCTCTTAGTTACTGCTAATTTCTCAGCTCCAGCTGCCCAGCCTCTATTATCCCAGCAAAGGAAAGGATTTAAGTTAGTTAGGCTAGTATCTTGTTACTCACAGCCAGTTCTTCAGCCCCAGCTACCCACAACCACAGATTCCTAACTCAAAACATGAAACAGTCCCAATAGAGTCCTTAAATGACTTCCAATCTTCCCTCTGGAACTTCACAAACCAGGCCTCAATCATCTGCATTTTTCTCAACACTAACCTTCCGTGTTCCCAGGGAAGAGCTCACCAAGCTTTGAACACTCAATTGATTTTCTAACCCTCAAAGTTCCAACGTCTTTTCAAAATCCTCCACAAAATGACACAGTCATGTCTGTCATATTGTTCACCACCCTGATTACATTTTATGTCTTATTAGGGTTACTATCTCTGTGAAGAAACATCACGACCAAAAGCAACTTGAGGAGAAAGGAGTTTATTTGGCTTACACATCCTCCTCAGTGCTTATCACTGAGAGAAGTAGAATAGGAAAAGGCTAAAAGCTGTAGGCAGGAGCTGAAGCAGAGCCTGCTTACCCACTGGCATGCTCAGACTGCTTTCTTACAGAACCCAGGAGTACCAGTCCAGGGATAAGCACACCCACAATAGGCTGGGCCCTCACTTCAATCACTAATTAGGAAAAACCTACAGGCTTGCATACTGCCTGATCTTATGGAGGCGCTTTCTCAATTGAGAACCCCTATTTTAAAATGATTCTAAGCTGTGTCAGTGTGACTTGAAGCTCACCAGCAGCTACTCTTTAGCCCAAGATATACTGGAAGTCACAGAAATTTTTCGTCAGGCTTCCAAGGTCTAGGTTTACAGGCATGCATTCCTGTAAGATGTACCTTTTAAATTATCCATGTTGGTGGAGGTGTTTAGTGTGTCTAGCTGTGCATGCACCACAACACATATGTGGAAGTTATAGGACAACTTTGTGAAATCAAGTGTCTCCTTTCACCTTTACACTGGTTTGGGGGATCAAACTCAAGTTATCAGACTTGTGTGGCAAGTACCTCTACCCAGTGATCCCTCTCTGGACATGAAACACTTTTATTACGGAAGAAAAACACTCCAAATACTTGTTACAAATTTTTTTCTGCATCCACAATAGACACCAAGTTTAATCTACTTCTACCATGTATGTTGTCTTTAAAGCTGCCAATTTGATGAACCTTTGATCTCCTACTTAATACTCTAGCCTTAAAGAATCTTTCTAGGGTGGGTGTGTGGCACATGCATTCAATTCCAGCACCCCAGAGGCAGAGGCTGGCAGATCTCTGTGAGTTCAGGGACAGCCTGAACATAGTAAGCCCAGGATACACAAACCTACTTAGAGAGGACCTGCCATAGACACATGCAAACAAAATTATTGTCTTCAAGGGGCTGCAGAGAAGGCTCAGCAGGTAAGAATACTTGGTGTTCTTTTTGAAAAAGATTTTCCTTTTTTATTTTATTTTTCCTTCGAGATAGGGTTTCTCTGTGTAACATCTCTGGCTATTCTGAAAACTCACCCTATAGGCCAGGCTGGCCTTGAACTCAGAGAGGTCTGCCTGCCTCTGCCTCTCTAGCACTGGTATGAAAGGCCCTGTACATTACTACATCGGTCATGATTTTCCATTTTTATTTTTTTCATATGTATAGGAATTTTGCCCATGTGAATATGCATGTGCTATGTGCATACAATGTATTTGGCTTCCAGAAGATGACAGCAGATCTTTGGGACTGGATTTACAGACAGTTGTAAGCCACCATGTGGGTGCTAGGAGTCAACTTTTGTCTTCTGGAAGATCACCAAGCCATCTCTACAGTCCTTAACACTGGCTGCTCTTGCAGCAGAACCTGGTCTGATTCTCAGCACCCACACAGCAGATTATAACTGGTGGTAACTGGTTCTAGGGGGTCTAACACCTCTTCTAGGCATCATAGGTAGTAAGCACATATACATACAAGCAGGCAAATGCTTCTACACAAAAATAAAGACACTGATGTTTTTTAAAACAGAACATTCTTGTTGGGCATGATGGCACATGACTTTATATCCAGAACTCTGTTAGTTTGAGACCAGACTTGTGTATGTAGTGAGTTATGGGACAGTCAGGGCTACAAAGAGACTCTGCCTGAAAAGAAAAGGAAAGAAAAAGAGAAAGGAAGGAAGGGAAAGGAAAGGGAAAGGCTTCTCTTAACTTCTAGCACATGGTTATCTTTTGGGTCTCACTCCATTTCTACCTGACGATCACTTTTTCCACAACTTACTGGGACAGCTCTCTGGAAGCTCTAAAAGCTAGGCTAAACACTCTGATATCTATATGATGAGTTATTTATATTGGTTGTCAATAAGATCACAGTACACATATAAGATCACCATGAGGCAAGATGCAGCCTGGATCATAAAAGGCAAAATGTCTACTTTTTTTCTAAATGATTGAGACTAGAAAGTTCAAAGACATTTTTAAAAACCAACTAGTTGAGCATGAATTCTAGAAGTTAAGATGCAGAGGCCAAAAGTGCAAAGCCAACCTTTATCTATACAATGAGTTCCAGGATAGCCAGGACTACATAGTGAGACCCTGTCTCAAAAAGCCAAAACTAGTCAATCATGGTGATACACATATTTAATCCCATCATGAGGGAGGCAGAAGCAGGCAGATCTCTATGAGTTAGAGGCCAGCCTGGTCTGTAGAGTGAGTTCCGGGACAGCCAGACCTATCCAGTAAGACTCCATGTACAATAAGGTACACATACGCACACACACCCACAACCACATACACACACCTATAAAAATGAAGCAACAGCTGAAGAGTTAAAGCACGGCTCAAGACAAGAATCAGATACTTTAAACTGGTAATAAAGTCAGACATCCAACACGATGCTGTTGAGAAAATGTGATGTTTACTCTTAATTCTTCCTGCCTAGGACATTGGGTGAAAAAAAGGAAAAGTCAAGGTCCAACCATTCTCCTGCTTACCTGGACTCTTCCTGCTCCGACACTGGAGACTTATCTAAATCAAAGAAAGAAAAAGCATTAGGAAGCATCATGAAATCTAGTAGTTCATGTCTTTTACTCCTGAAAACTAGCTTATGAATTACAGCTAACTGGAGACTAGTGACATAGGTCAGGGGTAGAGCACTTGATTATCATACCTTGGATATGATGTTCAGCAACAAAGAGAAAGACAAAGAAAGGGAGGGAGATAGAGGTAAGAGCCAAAGTAATCTATGTTTCCTATGAAAGATAGAGTGGAAATGAAAGACCCAGGAACCAAAAAGGGATAAAGAACACATTTAAAAAATGAATATATTCCCCCGCTCTTGAAAGCAGAGAAATAAATTTCAACAAGCCAGAAAGAACACTAGAAAGGGCCAAACATAGGATCATATGAATCCAAGTGTCCCAAATCTCTTATCAGTCATCTCTACAGAGACATTTAATATATGCACACTGCAATCAAAAGAAGGCTCTACTTACAGTCCACAAACTCTTCACTGCTGCTTTTTATATCCATGTTAATAATATAACTGGAAAAAGGGGGATTTTAAACCGAGGTCTACCAACAACACAGGCAATAAGATATCAACATTCTCAAATAAATGCGGGAAACAACCACTTTCCAAAATGCAAGGTCAGAAGTAGCTTTAGGCACTAACATGTGTCCAGTTTGGTCTCAATAGCAAGACCCTACCTCAAAACTAAGAATATTGTCTTAGATTCTGGGCTGGCTTTAAACCCCCATGTAGTGGAAGGTGACCTTGAATTTTTATTCTCCTGACTCTCCCATCTGAGAGCTGGGATTGACAGCAGTGTGTCTGCCATTGATTTATGATGTGTTGGTGTCTGAACCGAGTTTGATGCAGGCTAGGCAAATACTCTACCAACTGAGCTACATCTCAGCCCCTATATGTATTTCTCTTTCAAAACAAATTTTGTTTTTAATTCTATCTGTCTGGCTGTCTATATATGTCTACATATATGATTGCATATATATAGATATATGTCTTGATAGGAGCTAAGTGTTTTCAAGAATGGAGTGGAAGTCGTATAACAGTAGGCATGAATTTCATCAGAGTGACGTTCTAGAAATTACTCATACTTAATAAGGTATTGTGTGCTTCATATAATTATAAGCTTCTGCCTACTAATGGAGATGTATAGGGATGTGGAATTCTAGAACCTAAGGTTCTTGTTTCTTTATAATTCATATTTAAGACTAACCAAGATTAACACAGTTGAAATGGCTCATCTGTAAGATGTGTTTGCCAGCAAACCTAACAATCTGAATTTTATCCCGTGGACCTACATTGTAATAGGTGAAAACCAATTGCTGCAAGTTGTCTAATCTCTGATCTCTATATACTTACCATGGTACTTGCATATCCAAACACAAAAAATAAGCAAATGTACCCTATGTTTTTTAAATTAACTGAGAAAGTAGGGAATAGTGTTTCAGACCTGAAATCCAATACAGGGAAGATAAAAGCAGAAGAATTGCAAGTTCAAGGCCAGTCTGGGCTACAAAGCAAGTCATAGTTGCACAAAACAATATGCCCATTGGTGGTTTACAACTTTAATCCCAGCACTCAGGAGGTAGGGACAGGTAGATCTGTGAGTTCAAAGCCAGCCTGGTCTACAGAGTGAGTTCCAGGACAGACAAGGCTAAACAGAGAAACCCCGTCTCAAAAAAAACAAAACATCAAAAACAAAAACAAAGCAAAAAACCCTAATAAATCAATGAAATGAAAGAAAGAAAAAACAAATGAATGATTCAGAAGGCAGAGACAGGCCAATCTCTGAGTTCGAGGACAGCCTGTTCTACAGAGTGAGTTCTAAGCCTGAGTTACACAGGAAAACTTTAACTAGAAAAAAAAAGCGAAAAGCTCGTAGTGGACCCTTTATCTACTTTAAGTGTCACATTAGTGAGGTGTAAAGACAAGTACAGCCCTCAATTTAAACTCCAGCTTTCTGTCGACATCGTTAGTGTTTAATTATTAATTGTTCAACCCCTATTCTCCTGAAAGCTGCTCTCCAAGCCTTGTACCCACAGCCAAACTCTCCCTGCAGTTCCAGCTGCCAGGACTGGTGGCCTAGTCTGGCCCAGTCCATTGGAATGAGCTACACCAGGCCTCAAAACAGGACGTTGCTGGCATTACCAGCTCCTTCCACTAAGCAAAAGCCCCCTCACCTTCCCGTTGGCCGCTCAGCCAGGGGCTCTCACAAGAGTCCAGTGATATTTCCCACCTCAGGCCACCCCTCCCCACGAGCCATGCCCCACACCATTCTCCCACCTACCCTGCGTGGCTCTGCCCTGTCCCACCACCGTCCTCATGCCCACCCTGCCCTAACCATTAGCCCAGTCCTGGCTCCACAGCCCCATCTGTCAGCCCGCATAAACCAGCCCCCTTCAAGTACTGTCTCAAATTCCTGGCATCTTCTAGAAACAAAACTGGAGCTTTGCTTTTTGGACCTCTGGGCGCTTCCACCAATCAGGCATTGAGACTCCATCCCTCCTGCTGGGCCATAAACTAATTTCCTGCCCATGGTGGCCATTTGTCTCCCCTCAGCCACACAAGCCCCCCTTTTTAGCAATCCTAAGCCCCAGGTTACTAGCTAGTCCTCCCAGCACAGCAACCTTCTCCTACCCCCTTGGGACATCCCACAGAGGTGCAGACCATTCTCCCACAGCCCATTCTGCCTAGGCAGAAGGCTAGGCCCCTGTCTGCCCTTGTCCTCTGTCCTGGACACAACCTCCTCTTACTACTACCCTACCTGTGTCCTGTGCTCCTTGTGTGGGGACCAGTACTGCCTGAAACTGCCTGGTTCCCCTGGTAACGGCCAAACATTGGAACCTTCTAAACAGCCAGTCCCTGGGTTCAGGGGTCACAGCTGCAATGTTCCCTGCCACTCCCTTCTCCTCGCCATCACCCCCCTCTGTTTCTATGGTCCTCTGTGACGTCCATGTCCTGCCCCTAACCCCATCAGAATCCTGGTCTTTTGTTCTTTTCGGCAGAGCCTGCATCCATCCCAGGTGCTTCTGCACGGTTGCTGAAGGCCTCGGCCCTGATCCCGGCTGCCAGGGCCCTTTTTCTCTGTAAGGGGAGGTGTCTATCTGGATCTCAGTCCTCCTGATCCTAAGTGCCTACACGGAACCCGGCTACTCCAAAGTGGTGTCTCTACTTAAACACGCGACACTCCAAGGAGACCGGTCCCCCTTAGCCCACTGTATACACACCTGCTTGCGGGCATGTCTGGCGAAGGTCCCAGCCACCCCCACTCCTCTGCTCCTCTGGCGAGCCAGCAAGGGATGTGTGCGGGCAGCACCTTTAATAGGGCCAAGCCCCTAGGCACCATGGGAGTAGAGGATATATTCCTGCCTTTTTGGGCTTCTACCTCTCAGGAATGACCATAACAACGTTTCTGAATTTTCTAACCATGAGTTTGAGATACCTGCTCCAGTGCTTCTAGAATTGGACATCCCTGTTGAGATGCTACTTCTCACAGAAGGGCACCATTTCAATAGAGAGCTGTATCCAAGCCGGATATTGCGGCTAAACCTCTCTAACAACCCCCTTCTCCACGTAGTTTTTAAGAGCTGGTCAAAACCTAAGCAACAGGGCACTATCTAATCAGCCATCTCACCCCTGACCTCTGTGTTCACCAAGAGTCCTTACCAGGAATTCAGTGATATTCTTGTGAAAACAACAGCACAGTCTCTGTTCAGAGGACTCAGGCTCCAGCTATGGCTACCAGAGAAAGGTTTTTATATAAGAAAAATAAAGTGAATTAATCTGTTGAAATTTTTTGTAAGTTGTTTGTTTTAATTTAATTTCAGTGTTTTGTTTTTATTCTTACTTTTTGTAAGATTTATTTATTTGATTACATACCCAGTATTTTTTGCCTGCATGTACACCTGAGAGCCACAAGAGGGCACCAGATCTCTTTATACATTTTTCATTGCCACCCCTTGATTGCAGGGAATTGAGCTCAGGACCTAGGGAAGAGCAAACAATGCTCTTCAACTCTGAGCCATCTCTCCAGCCCCAAAGCACTTGTTCTTATAAGGACTGGAGTTCAACTGCCAACACCCATCCAGTGGCTCAGAACTACCTGTACCTCCAGTTTCAGGGAAGACAAGGCCTTCTTCCAACCTCTTAATGCACCAGGCACACACATAGTACACAGACACAAAGCCAAGAAAAACCTCAAACATGTAACACAAATGTAAATGAAAATATTAACATGTATGATAAAGGTCTTGAGCCAGACACAAAGGACACTGATGTGCCTCCTAAGTGCCAGAGACTACAGAAGCTCAGAGCAATGCATCTCTTGTGTCTGGGATCCCAGGAGCCCACATAGACAACAAAGTAAAATCTTGTTTCTTTACAAACCAAATATGAAAGTTAGGCTGTCCATGGTGGCTGCTACCTGTAATCCCAGCATGTGGGGTAGGAACAGGAAGGCAGACTCATGTGAGTTCAAGGCCAGTGTGGTATACAAAGTGAGCATAGGTCATCCAAGCCTACAGAGAATCCCTGTATCAAAAAGTCTAATCAGAAAAAAATATCATTAAAATCGACCTGTTGTTTTAGAGAACCTGGCTTCAATTCCCAACAGCCATGCACTGGCTCACAACCACTGGTAACTTCAGTTTCAGGGATTCCATGCAGCCTTCCAAAATCAGTTCCCATGCACACTCACGGTGCACTGGCAGAAACACAAACAAAACCCCTTATATGCAAAGCAAATAAAAAATTAAACTTAAAAAAGGGTCTTGAGCCAGACACAAAGGATTCTGTAATGCCTCTCTAGTTCCAGCTATTTAAATCTCCCTTTTGTCTGGGAACCCATGATCCCACCTACGAAATAAAGTAAAAGCTTCATCCTAAAAAATAAAAATTCAATGTGGGGCTGTGCATGGTGGCCTATGCCTGTATCCTCAGCAGTCAGTAAAGCAACAGCAAACAGATCTCTGTGAGTTCCCAGACAGCCTGGTCTACATGTACGCCAAGGACAGGCAAGGCTACAGAGAAAGCCTGTCTTAAATATAAAATAAAACATTTTAAAAATTACTTGTTCTTATAAAATCTTGGGTTCAATTACCATTACCCACACAGTCATTCAGAACTACCAATAACTCTAGTTCCAGGGAAGACAATGCCAACTTCAAACCTCTAAGGGCACCAGGCACACACATGATGCTTAGACACTAATGCAAGGAAAACCTACTTGTAATGCAAATCTAATTTAAAACTGTTTTCTGAAAAAGAATAACTTGAGCCAGACTAAAAGGAACTTGTATAGCCAATTAGTTCCAGCTACAGGGAAAGCTAAGGTTAAGATATGGGGTCAGTCTGGGAGCCCAGGAGACCACTTGCAAAACAAAGGAAAACCGTGTTTCCATTTTTTTAAAGGTTTATTTATTTATTTTTATTACAATTTATTATTTGTATCACAGGTGTAGCCATCTCCATAGTTCCCTCAAATCCCACCCTTCTCCCCCTGTCCACTGATAGGAGAGGTCCTCTTCCCCTCATATCTGACCGTAGCCTACCAGGTCTCATCAGGACTGGCTGCATTGTCTTCCTCTGTGACCTGGTTAGGCTGCTCAGCCCTCACTGGGAAGTGATCAAAGAGCAAGCCACTGTGTTCCTGTCAGAGAATTTGTGTAGAGTGCAGGGAATCTTATGAAAGAAGGAGAAAATGAAAGACAGGGGCTCCACAAGGAGAGCATCTGTATCAAAAGATATGGGCACAGGGGTCTTTTCTGAGACTGATACTCCAACCAATTACTGTGCATGGAGATAACCTAGAAACCCTGCCCAGATGTAGCCTATGGCAGCTCAGTCTTTAACTGGATTCCCTAGTAAAGCCATGCTCCTTGACAATTAAAATTCAGTGTGTGATGGGAATGGTGGCCCATGCCTGTAAATACCAGCACTCAGGGAGGCAGGCAGGTCTCTGTGAGTTCAAGGCCAGCATCGTCTACAAAGTGAAGCCAGGGCAGCTACGGATAGAGGGAAATCCTATCTCAAAAACAAAATGAAAAAATTTTACAAAGCACTTCTTCATATACAGGACCTGGGTTCAATTCCCAGCACTTGTATAGTGTCCCACAGCAATAGCTATCTCATGTTCTAGGGAAGACTTATCCTTCTTTCAACCCAAGAAAGACTTTCGGTTGGCTTGAGCCCATTTCCAAGCAGTCTTCTCTGGTGTATACCCCATAACACCTCCACCTCTATGTGTGAGTAGTTCTGAAATTGACACATATTTTTTGAGCTATTTTACACCAGTGCAACATTTTTTTGTGAGTTTTAAGCACAAAGTAATAATTACATTGTGAATGAGAATGTACCACCCCTACAGGAAATATTTCTTGGAAGTTGAAGTTGATATTGCAAATATGTGTGCATGGTTTTCAATTTTTCTTTAAAAATCTCTAAGTGTCTGAAGACAGAGTCAGTTCTGGTGGCACAGGCCTATAGTACCAGTTCTTGGGTGGTAGAGTCTGGAGGATCAGGAATTCAAGGCCAGTCTCAGTTTGCATTATCGATTTAAGGCTAGCCTGAGAGGAAGAGTGAAGAGGAAGTGAGGAGGGTACTATTGCTGAGTGTGGAGACAAGTTCAAACCCTAAGGGACACAAGCACATGCTGGTTGTTTAAACCTGGGATGGTGGCTTCTGCTTGCAAGCCCAGTACTGGGCAGGCTGAGGCAGGAGGATTGCTGTGGGTTCTGGGAAACAGAGTTAAAATCTGTGTGTCAACCAACAAACAAAAAGTAAGAAATTGGTTGCTTGGACAAAGAATGAAAGTGGTAAAAGTTTTGGTGAAATGCACTGAGAAAACAGGTAAATTGGGTGGGCATGTTAAAGCATTCCTGTTATCTCAGAACATGGGAGGTAAATGCAGGGGCAATCAAAAGTTCAAGGTTATTCTGGGCTACAAGGTTATTCTGTTTTGTGGTTTGGTCAGTTAAGTAAGTTTCAGGCCAGCTTAGGCTATGTGAGGCTCTGCTGTAAAACAACTAAATAAATGAATAAAAAAAAATTAAAAGAATGACTCCTCCTGTGGGTACCTGCTGCCATCACTAAACTGGCCTCCTGCTGCCAGCAGGGAGTGCCTGTGCGCCCAGCTCTCTAGCACAGACAGAGCTGCGCACCCTAGTCCAACACAGTCTGGGAGTTCCTGTCAGGAGAGTCCCCCACAGGGAAGGAAGGAAACAGTGCTGATTTGGGTGACCCAGGCTTTACCTGGGGAAAGTCTCTCACAGACGGGCAAGTACGAGCCCCATCACTAAACTGGCCCCAGGCAGGAAGCACAAAGAGTAGTTGGGCACCCAGCTCCTGCAGACTAGCAGGCAGGCACGAGTGGTGCCCGCCCAGAGACCTGCTTTGTACCAACTATTCCTCACAGACAGAACTGTGTTCCCAAGGACACTAGAGACTTGGTGTCACTGTCTGGAGAAATCCTCACAGGGAACTAAGCAAAGGTGATGGACTTTGACCACCCTGGATATCCCTGGAAAAGATCCCAAAGACTGGCCTAACCCAGGGACCTGCTGTGCACCAGATAACCTGCTGTTACCAGGAGAGCAGTACTCACCCGCCACAGATTACTGCTTGGGTACTGGGGCACAGAGCCCCAACCTCAGACCTTCAAAAGCACAGGATCCCCGAGATCAACACCCAGATAATGCTCCACGGGGCAACCACCTATCCCTAACAAAACTGACCAAACCACAGAACACACAGGTTACAGCTGCAGATCACTAAATTCACAGCAAGAAACTGGGCAGCTGTCTTCAGGACTTCTCCTGGTGAGAGGAGAGCCCTCTCGACTAATAAGGACCACAGTTACCATTCAGGTCTCTATGCCTGAGGTGAGCAGCAGCAACTCCTAAAAAATACCAGCCATCCAGTGACTATAGCCAAAAAGCTGAGAAGGCTTCCTTCAGGAAAAAAAAAAAAAAAAAAAAAAAAAAAAACATCTTCCTGCCAAAAGGATTCTCTCCACCACAGGATTCCAGGGAAAATCAGAAACCAACTTCGAAAACCTAAGATAACCCAATGAGTAGAGGCCAGCGTAAAAGTTCAAACAACAAAAGACAGAGCAATATGGCATCTCCAGAACCCAGTTATCCAGGGACAGGTACCCCTAGACACCCCAGCATAATTGAAATGCAAGAAGAGGACCTAGCATCTATAATCACGAAGAAGATAACAGAGGATACAAATAAAATGCGTAAAGAAATAGAGGAAGATAAAAACAAACAGTTTATGGCCATCCTTAAAGAAATAGAGGAGGTTGCAGCCAAACAGTTAGTGGCCTATAGAGAGGAAATACTTAAATCACTGAATGAAATAAAAGAAAAAAGAGGATTCTTCAAACAAACAGCTGAAGGATTTAATGGAAAAACAGGAAAATACAGTCAGACAAGTGAAGGAAATCAACAAAATGGCTCAAGGCCTGAAGATAAAATTGGAAAAATTAAAGAAAACACAAATGGAGGAAATTGTGGAAAGAAAGAACTTAGGGAAGAAAACAGGAACCACAGAGGTTAGCATAACCAATAGACAACAAGAGATGGAAGAGAGAATCTCAGGTGTGGAAGATACAATGGAAGAAATAGATGTATCTGTCAAAGAAAATGTTAAATCTAAAAAATTCCTGACATGGACCGACCAAGAAATTCAAGACAACATAAAAAGACACACCCTAAGAATAATAGGTGTAGAGGAAAAAGAAGATTCCCTGTTCCAAGGACCAGAAAATATTTCCAACAAAATCATTGAAGAAAATTTCCCCAACTTAAAGGAGAGACCAATAAGAATTCAAGACGCCTACAGAACACCCAATAAATTAGACCAGAAAAGAAAATCCTCCTGCCACATAATAATCAAAACAGTAAGTATACAGAACAAAGAAAAAATACTAAAAGCTGCAAGGGAAAAAGGCCAAGTAAGATATAATGGCAAACCCATTAGAATCACACCTGACTTTTCAACAGAGACTGAAATCCATAAGGGCCTGGACAGATATCATGCAGATCCTAAGAGAACACAGATGTCAGCCCAGGCTATTATACCCAGCAAAACTCTCAGTCCTCATAGATGGAGAAAACAAGACATTCAATGACAAAAACAAATTTCAACAATACCTACACACAAATCCAGCATTACAGAAGACACTAGAAGGGAAAATACAACCCAAGAAAACTAGCTACTTTCAAGAAAACACAGGAAATAATTAAACTCACTAAAGTAAAACAAAAAGCAACCAAACACACAACCTTATGACCACAGGCAACATCAAAATCAAAGGATCTAACAGCCACAGGACATTAATCTCTCTCAACATCAATGGACTCAATTCTCCAATAAAAAGACACAGACTAACAGAACGGATGCGTAAACAAAACCCAGCAATCTGGTGCATAAAAGAAACTCACCTAAGTCACAAAGATAGACATTACCTGAGGGTAAAGGGTTGGAAGATGGCTTTCCAAGCAAGTGGACCCAAGAAGCAAGCAGGAGTAGCCATTCTAATAGCTGATAAAATAGGCTTTCAACCAAAATTAAGCAAAAGAGATGGGGAAGAACACTTCATACTCATCAAGGGAAAACTCCAACAAGAAGACATCACAATCCTGAACATCTATGCCCCAAATACAAGGGCATCCACATTTGTAAAAGAGACATTGATAAAATTTAAACCACACATAGATCCCCACACATCAACACTCCACTCTCCACAAAGGACAGGTCAACAAAACAGAAATTAAACAAAGAAACAATGTCTCTAAAAGAGGTCATGAATCAAATGGACCCGACAGACTTTTACAGAACCTTACACCCAAACACAAAAGAATTTACCTTCTTCTCAGCACCTCATGGTACCTTCTCCAAAATAGACCATATAGTTGGTCACAAAGCAAGCCTCAACAGATACAAGAAGATTGAAATAATCCCCTGTATCCTGTCTGATCACCATGGAATATATCTGGACCTCAACAACAACCGAAATAGCAAAAGTACTACACACACATGGAAACTGAACAACTTGGTACTAAATGACAGCTGGGTTAGGGAAGAAATAAAGAAAGAAATTAAAGTCTTCTTAGAACTCAATGATAATGAAAACACAACATTCGCAATCTTGTGGGACACAATGAAAACAATGCTAATGGGAAAGTTCATAGCACTAAGTGCCTTCAGAAAGAAATTTGCGACAGCTCATTCAATCAACTTAATGGCTCACCTAAAAACCGTAGAGAAAGAAGAAGCAGACACACCAAAAAGGAGTAGATGGCTGGAAATAATCAAACTGAGGGCTGAAACCAATCAATTAGAAACAAATTAAACAATTCAAAGAATCAATGAAACCAAAATTTGTTTCTGTGAAAAATCAACAAGATCAGCAAACCCTTAGCCAAACTAACTAAAAGGCAGAGAGACACCATCCAAATCAACAAAATCAGAAATGAAAAGGGGGACATAACTACAGACACTGAGGAAATCCAAACAATCATTAGGACTTACTTCAAAAGTCTATATGCCACAAAATATGAAAACCTAAATGAAATGGACAATTTTCTTGATCGATTCGACTTACCAAAGCTGAATCAGGACCAGGTAAATCAATTAAATTGTCCTATATCCTCCAAGGAAATAGAAGCAGTAATCGAAATTTGCCCACCCAAAAAAAGGCCATGACCAGATGGTTTCAGTGCAGAATTCTACCAGACCATAAAAGAAGAGCTAACTCCAATTCTCTTCAAACTATTCCACAAAATAGAAACAGAAGGAACATTACCAAACTCATTCTATGAAGCCACAGTCACCTTGGTACATAAACCACACAAAGACCCAACAAAGAAAGTAAATTTCAGGCCAATCTCCCTTATGAACATTGATGCAAAAATACTCAACAAAATACTTGCAAATCCAATACAAGAATACATCAAAGATATCATCCACTACAACCAAGTAGGCTTCATCCCAGGTATGCAGGGGTGGTTTAATATACGGAAATCCATCAATGTAATCCACCATATTAACAAACTGAAAGAAAAAAAAAACACATGATAATCTCTCTAGATGCTTAAAAAAGCATTTGACAAAATCCAACATCCATTCATGTTTAAAGTATTGGAGACATCAGGGATACGAGGCACATATCTAAACATAGTAAAGGCAATATACAGCAAGCCTATAGCCAACATCAAACTGAATGGAGAGAAGCTTAAAGCAATCCCACTGAAATCAGGGGCAAGTCAAGCCTGCCCACTCTCTCCATATCTCTTCAACATAGTTCTGGAAGTCCTGGCTAGAGCAATAAGACAGTTGAAGGAGATCAAGGGGATACAAATTGGAAAGGAAGAAGTCAAATTATCACTATTTGCAGATGATATGATAGAATACGTGAGTGACCCCAAAAACTCTACCAGGAAACTCCTACAACTGATAAACACCTTCAGCAGTGTGGTCGGATACAAATTTAACTCAAAAAAATTAGTGGCCCTCCTGTATACAAAAGATAAAAGGGCTGAGAAAGAAATTAAGGAAACAACACCCTTCACAATAGCCTCAAATGACATAAAGTACCTTGGAGTAACTCTAACCAAGACTAAGGCCGAGTTCTCATAGAGGGAATCTCATCTGAAAGAAAGGATAGGGGTGTTGCAGTGGTGCCTCTGGCAGCTACTTTGATATTTAAATCTCAGCAGAGAGATTGCTTTACCAGGCCTTCACTAGTCAGGGTAGAATTTGGCTGTCCAGTCTGGACCTTCTTAAAAAAGCCTCCTGTGTGCTGTGTGTTATTTTATTAATTTTAATCCTCACTCCTGACTCAAGAACTGTTAGACTCTCCTGGCTGGGTCCGGCAGATTGCCTCCTGGAAGTGGGACTTGAGATACAGGGACCCGTGAAGCACACTGCAGTTGTTTGGGGAGCTCACATTATGTAGAAAGGGCACGGTGAGTAAATCCCAGAATAAAAATGGGACAAGGCATTAGCCTAGTGTTTTCTTTATGGAACTTAATTAAAGGTAGTCTGTATAAGCGACAGGAAACTGAGAAAGCAAAAGTTTCAGGCTAAGAGATAAGAAGGTTAGAAAGATGACAGGATTCAAGAGAAAATAATATTATACCATCAGCTCCTCCAGAGGAGTTATAGTTCCCTGCTGCTGACAATAATTTCTTGCCAGAAGGAGACTTTGAGGAAGACTTACATCCAAACGAGGTTGCAGATTTGGAGGACAAACCAGATCAATATTATTCTGAGAGATACCCTCCAATTCAGGCTATGCATGTTAAAAAGCATAAGCCTTGGCAAAAAGAAATTAAAAGACTGGAGTATGGCTTGGAGGAAATAAACAGAAAAATTGGAGAATTAACTACTAAGGAAAATGAGACTCAAACTCGCACTCCAATCCCATCATTGTTTGAAGGCCTAGGCCCTCCTGCTGGGAATGCTACACTTTCAGGGGCCCAGAAGACAAGGCAATCCTTTCCTTTGTCCACTGTACAGACAACTCTATCCCCTTTGCAAGCTTCTTTACAAGAAACTAGGCAAAATGGAGAAGATTTACCTGAGTTTTATGGTTTTCCAATTTGGAGCAACCTGATGGAGAGGGTAATATGGCGAGCGTCCATGCTCCTATACCTTTTAAACAAATAAGAGAACTAACATCTGCATGCTGCCAATACAGTCGTACAGCGCCTTTCACCCAGGCTCTGTTGGAGTCCTTGTCCATTGAGGCCTTCTGCTCAGGGGACTGGAAACAGTTAACAAGAACATGCTTATCAGCAGGAGATAATTTATTATGGAAGTAAAAATTTGCAGAGCATTGTCAAGCTACAGCTAAACTTAATCGAGCTCAGGGAATTCCTATAACTCATGACATGCTTGCTGGAGAAGGAATCTACAGGGAAATAGGACAGCAATTGGATACTATTCCTCTTGCTCCTCAAGATTGTAAAAGATTTGCTTTTAGCGTGCCATCAGTAAATTTTAAAGAACCTATGAAGAGGTATCATTGGCTTGTATTCCCTCAAGGTATGGCAAACAGTCCGACTTTATGTCAAAAATTTGTGGCTCAAGCTGTTTTTAAAACTAGAGAGGCATATTCTTCTGTGTATATTATTCATTATATGGATGACATTTTACTGGCTCATAAAAATGAAGGGATTTTATTAAGTGCATTCACACTCTTACAAGGAGCCTTAAAGAATCTAGGTTTAGTAATTGCACCAGAAAAGGTGCAGACAGAGCCACCCTATTTGTATTTGGGACATAAATTATATCCTCAGACCATTATGCCTCAAAAAATTCAATTAAGAAAAGACAACCTAAAAACTTTAAATGATTTTCAAAAGTTGTTAGGTGATATTAATTGCCTAAGACCCCATTTAAAATTAACAACAGGAGAACTAAAACCACTTTTTGACATTTTAAAAGGAGAGGCTGATCCTTTGTCAAAAAGGGAACTTACCAAAGAAGCTCGTGATGCTTTGCAAAAGATAGAATTAGCTATTGAAAAGCAGCATGTTCAATATATTGATTATTCAAAAGAATGGGGTGCATACATTTTGGCTACTGTTCATACTCCAACTGCTATATTGTGGCAAGAAGGACCATTATTATGGCTGCACTTGCCTGTGTCTCCTGTTCGAGTTCTGACACCATATTATGAAGCAGTGGCTAGTTTAGTTCAAATGGCTCAGACAGAATCTCGCAAGTATTTTGGGAGAGAGCCCTCCTTAATTGGAGTCCCTTTGATCAAACAACAAGTAGATTGGTTGTTTCAAAATGCAGATTGTTGGGCCATAGCTTTTGCTCATTATTTAGGACGTATTGACAATCATTATCCAAAAGATAAATTACTTCAGTTTGCCAATGAGCATGCTTTTGTATTTCTTAAAATAATTAAACAAAAGCAATTACCTCAAGATCCAACAGTATTCACTAATGGATCTTCACATGTCCCAGAATTTGGGAAACTAAAATATGTTCATGTAACAATTGACACTTTTTCAGGATTTATCATGGCAACTCCCTTAACAGGGGAAGCCACCAAACATGTTATAAGTCATTGCTTAAAGTGTTTTGCTGCAATTGGTATTCCTTCCATTATAAAAACTGACAATGCCTCAGGATATACAAGTCAAGATTTTCAGCGTTTTTGTGCACAAATGAGTATAAATCATAAAACGGGCATTCCATATAATCCTCAAAGCCAAAAAATTATGGAACTAGCCCATGGATCGCTTAAGAACCAATTGCAAAAAATAAAAAAGGGGGGAGTCATATCCCCAAATATTAATCATGCATTTTTTGAATGTGGATATACAAGGCCGTTCTGCATCAGATCAATTGTGGCATCCTAATACCAAAGGTAATTATGCCCAAGTAAAATGGAAAGATCTGATTACTGGAATATGGCAGGGCCCCGACCCCGTATTAATATGGGGAAGAGGGCATGTTTGTGTTTTTCCACAGGATGCAGAAGGAGCCAGGTGGATTCCAGAGAGGCTGGTGCGGTTTGCAGGAGTTGTTCCCCAGAAGGAGGATGTTCCCGTTACAGAAAACCATAAATTCTGCCCTGACTGAGACCAAAAAGCTGCATTAGACCTAAGCTCCTGACCCGCCTTTGTTTCATTCTGCTCCTGGGAGAGGACATCATGAAGAATAACCTCTTATTCAATGGATTGGACTTGATTGTTCTGTTACTAAGGACAATTCTCAACAAAATCAGGAAGAATAAAAAAAGACTTACTGTGAAACTTTGATCTGGCTCTGGTTTTCAGCAGAGCAAAACAAATTTGCTTCCAAAACTCTTGGGAGGCCCTGTAACTGCGTATGTAAATTCTCCTTTTGTTTGGTTGTTTGGAAATGTTAACAAGATTTTAACTTTAATGTTTCTTGACTTGGATGTAAACTAACAAACTGTATTTGTAAACTTTCAAATGGTTCTGTTTGCTAGACAGCCTTTTATTATGGTTCCTGTGAATCTTTCTCAGACTTGGTAATTTACACAATGAGTCACCTGCTTATTCACTTTTGGAGTGTTATTTTGGACTTGGCTTGTATTAGGAGATGCTCCTATGGGTGGCAACAAACCTGCCTGAAGGCCTTTTAGTATGTCAAAGCTGAGCTGATCTGCACAAGATCAAAACACAGTGTCTACCCTAGCAGAGGTTGGTAGTCAATGGTGGGTAAGTTTTCTCTGGGGCATATTCTTATAAATAAGGATATATCTTTCCAGAGAAACAATCTAAGACAAGCACAATCTTCTGCTCCATAACTCTTAAGTTATGGTCAATTTTAAAAATATAAAAAAAAGAGGACGTGTCGGGAGCCATGCCTCCGGCAGCTGCTTTGATATTTAAATCTCAGCGGAGAGACTGTTTTTACCAGGCCTTTACTAGTCAGGGTAGAATTTGCAAGTCCATCTCCTTTTGTTTGTGACAGCAGGTGGGATAGCTTGTGAGGATCACACCTCTTCCTCAGGCTCATCAAGGAAATTAACCCATTGTTCTGAGATGTTTCTACTCTGGCTTAAAAACTCTACACTAAAAAGACAGGCGGGGAGTTGCAGCTAGGAGAGTTGCTGCTAGAGCCTTGAGGTTGCTGCTAAGGCGGCTTTTTGCTGTGGCTATGGAGTCTGGACCTTCTTAAAAAAGCCTCTTATGTGCTGTGTGTTATATTAATTTTAATCCTCACTCCCGACTCAAGAACCGTTCGACTCTGCTGGCTGGCTCTAACATAGGGCCAGATAGGTAGCTTTAGAATGGAGTAAGGTGCTCAGTGGCCTTTTAGGGTCTACAAGAGACTGCAGTTTTGCAGCTCTGAAAAGAGGGGGACAGAAACAGAGTAGTAGTAAAAGCAGCTGGCAGTGGGGAATTTTCTTGTTTGTTTTTATAACTAAGCTGCCAATCATATGACTGCCTAAGTTAAGATGGTGGTGAAACCATGTGCTTGGCCTTAGTGGAGATGGCAGTGTTGCTGTGGCTTCACCCTCATTATCCCAAAATGAACATGGCGGCTATCCATGTGTGATATGGGACCATAGCACCATAGTGAAACCAGGGGCTTGCTGGTGGGAAGGCTGTCTCGGCAGAGTTTGAAACTCTGCATTTATATGGCGTGGCTGATCAGAAGTGTGTGCAACTGAAAACCCTCTTCTGCAAGCCTCCTCTGGTGGCAGGTGTTCCATGGGAGATTTAAAACTTCACCCTTGGGCCTGAGGCAGTGGCACAACATACAGCCATCTGTGTGTGTGCAGAGTCCCCAGCAATTGCTTACCTAACTGTGATAGTTTAGAAGCAGGCTGTGCCTGTGTCTGAAGCAGCAGTTTCAGCCTCTGGCCTGAGCCTTTTAGTTTCCCCAATGTGATTTTGGAGCAGTGTGAGTGTCCACCATGTCCGCAGTGCTCAGAGCACATGACAGGATGCTGAGTCTGAACAGCCATGAACAAATGGACAGGTGTGTGTGGTAAGGGCAAACCAGTTGAAGGAAAGTGTAAGTTTTAAGTCATATATGGTTGAGTGGTGGTTAGAGATAGGTAGAACCGAAAAAAGATCTGTTGCCCTCATCATGGTCTGATTAAGTGTCCCTGGTACACCAGACCAGGGGCTATCAGGAGAGCCTTTTCCAATGCACTAATGTTAGGCTCAATGAAATGATGATGTGCACAACAGATTTCATATGAAAGAGGTTTATTAGATGGAGATGGAGAGTGAGAGAGAAGGAAAGAAGACATGATAGGAGGAAGAGAAACGAGTGCCCTGACAGAGAAAGGGGAGAGAACAGGAGAGTGAGAGAATAAGAGAGTAAGAGGGCAAAAATGCAAGAGAGGGACAAAGAGGCTGGCTGATTCTTTTAAGGAGCAACTTGACCACACTGCCAGGTGTGGCTACATGGCAGGGGACACATGACGACATCATAGGTTGCTAGGTAACTCAGAAGCAGGCTGCTTAAAAACAAACATATCTTCTGGAGGTATCTCCATCCCTGATCTCAAGCTATACTATAGAGCAACAATCATAAAAATTGCATGGTACTGGCAGAGAAAGAGACTGGTGGATCAATGGATTCAAATCAAAGACACAGAAATAAATGTAAACGCCTATGGACATCTGATTTTGACAAAGATGCCAAAACCTTACAATGGAAAAAAATGATAGTATCTTCAACAAATGATGGGAAAATGATCTCTCCCTCTGGTGTCCTCCATCAGCCTATACGGCTCAGACATCTATTATTTTTTCCCCATCCTCTAGGTCTTCTTGGTTGTTCCATAGACTCTAAGACAGTACCAGGTTGTGGTATGTCACCAGAATTTCAATAGGACCCACAGGTTTTAAGGTCATTTTTCTGGCAGCCAGGCAAGCAGACTGACAATGGAGCAGAGCAATTTGTAGGGGAAGCCAAATATCTTCTAGGAAGGTGTGGGACTCTGCTGGGTAAGGATAAAGTCGGTAATTTTTGGATAGACAATCATTTGCACCCCATCAGTGAGGATAGAGTCCTTTATCTCAGCAGAGTTCTGAAATGTCTCCCCTTATCTGAGTAACTCCAGGTCTTGTAATGAGGTCACATGTCCCTCAGGACCCATTACAAGCCAGACCTTCCCTTGATAAGGAAAGTGCTCTAACAAGCATCTTGGAATACCTAAAAATGCCCCACCCTTCTAAGAACCTTAGTCCAGCAGTGACATTCAATTGTACTTGGAGATTTCCCCCATAGGATATTTAAGTACTGTATTTTCCTTCTTGTGATAGGACCATTTAAGTATCCCTGATTTCCTGAATGTGGGGATGTGTAAGCAGGCAACTCTATGGCCAGTCCCCAAGGGACCTGTCAAACAGGACATCAGGCATCTGTGAGTTCACCTGCGGACCACCTGCTACCACCTGTACATACTCTGGGTCACCTTATAAAAGAATTCATACTCCCTTCTCTCTCTCTCTCTCTCTCTCTCTCTCTCTCTCTCTTTCTCTTTCTTAAACTGTCCAGAGATAGTCTCTGTGACCCCTCCCCCTTCCATTAAGAAAACTTAAACACATGGAACCAGTCACCTGTGTGATTTAACAATCGGCCATATGACTCCACTGAACAATCCTAACACTGACCTCAGTGAATCAAACACATTCACATTGAAATCCCTCCCTCTGCCAAGAGTTTATATTGCCTTTGATTTCACATGCATAAAGGTACACAAATTCATGCTTTCTCAATTCAAGACCTGATGAGATTCTCATTTATTTTCCACTGAATCCTCTTGATTACATCTCACTGGGTATAGGATCATCGGGCCTGTGTTTGGCTGCAAACAGACAGAGCATAAAGTCTGGCCCATACCTCTGTTGTGCTGAGCATAACAACTTGACCAGGAGCTGTAATTCTTTGGTATCTGGCACAGGTGTTGGAGAGCCCAAGTTTCCATTGACACTGGTGACATCATGCTAAAAGAGCTAAACTGTAACACCTATGGAAAACCTTTTCCACACCGCTTAGAGCACTCAGGCCTCACCCTAAGGTGCTCTAGCTGCCCCTGAGTAAAATGGAACACCATTCTTCATCCGGAAGCATAGTTCCAGGATCCCAGCTGAAATCCAGGCCCCTGTCAAATGGAGAATGACAGGAAAGCCAGACTTCTTTTCTCCTTGAAAAGTCCTCTTTCTCTATAGATCATAACATACACATGCACTATAGTAAAAGTATGATGACTGTCCTTATGTATGATGGTGGACGTTTCTTTTTCCCACCTGATCATTTAGTTCTGCTCTCTGAGCTGAAGTACCTGGCTTGGGCCCACATTGTTTCAGTTAAAGTAACTACTGAAGCACCCACATATCTGGTTTCTTGAGACTGTCCTGGAATTGTGGGTCGTCATCAACAAACAGGGTAGCAAGACTGAAGGTCCGGGATTAGGGCCTGGAACTGAGTCACAGAAACATTCGAGCCAGTGTTCTAGGGTTCCGTGGAGAAGGGCCTCAAAGACATGAGATGTTGTGAGTGTAAGATCCTGACCCAGAGTTAACTTGTTTGTGTGTTTTTCCATTAGACTAGCAGAAGCCACCACAGCTTAGACAGGTGGGCCACTTCGTGGCTCCAGGGTCCAATTGTTTAGACAGTGGGTCACAGGACATTTCTGGGAATTAAAACCTCTTTTGTCTTGCTTCAGGTAAAAATAGAGGAAAAGGTTTTGCAGCATCTAGAAATTCTAGGCCTGGAGCTGAAGGCAGAGCTGTTTTTAAAACCTTGTTTAGTCTCAGTACAGATGAGAGGATCAATGCCCCATTTTGTGCTGGTGTACAGAGGCCCTGCTAGTTCCACAAAGTCTGGTATCCAGAGGCAACAATACCTAAATGCACCTAGGAATATTTAAATTTGTATCTTAGTTTCTGGAGTTGGTATTGGAAGGATGATGCCAACAGTCCTTCTCTGACACAGGCTCCTTTTGCCTCCCCTCAGCTGGTAACAAGATGGGAGTCTGATGTACAATGTTGGGCTTTCTTAGCTGACATTCTGTATCCCACTGTCTGTAACTCTGGCAATAATCCCTTGGTGCCCCTTTAATAGCATTTTTTTTTTTTCCTGAGAAACTTTTGATAAAAGGAAGGGAGGTCAATATTTAAATCTTTGGGACAACCTGGCCCATTGAAGTTGCCTGCTGTAACTTCCCTCTGGATCTATGCCTCAAAAAATAATTAAAAAAACAAAAATGACTGAAAAAACAAAAATAAAAAACAAAACATCAGAAACAAAACAAAAACAATGAAAAGAAAGAAAAATAAAAAAATATCAGTTTTCTCTGTGTCAATTTTTTTTTTTAAGTCACCTGCATTTGTTACTCTTTTGTCTGCAGGACTGGGAACTGAAAACAGGGCTGCCTTGCCCCTGCCAGCCAGCCTTGCAATACTCTTTTAGGACCAACAGAGGGCAGTGCTGCCTTGGCTGTTCTTTGGAAAGCAGGCTGCTGTCTGGGATTTCCTGCCCTTCAGTTCTTCAGGCTAGAGAGTTGACTCTGAGGTGGGCTACTGGAGCCAATTTAAGGTCAGTAGTGGAAGCTGGCAGCTGTGGTCATTGTTCTGAGGCTGCATCTCAATTGCCTCCTTCACACATCAGGGCACTAGCCTCATACTTCCACTTTCCCTGAGACAACTTTTCCTTCCCTCTAGGCAGAAACTGATCTTCCTGGTTACTAGGGCAGAGGTGAGGCCTCCTCAGGCAGAGACAGCAGCAGGTGGATGTGTACTCCATTAAGGCTTTATTCTTTAGAGGGAACAAAGACAGAGGAGTTATTTTTTTCTGAAATATCAGCTTCCAGACCAGGCCCATAGTGAGTCTCTCTTGCTCTTTTGCTGTTAGTGCTTTGAGTGAAGGTTCCATGCTGATTTGTGACATTAACAGGGCAGGTAGAAAGAAAGTCTGATTATTTATTAATTCAGGTGATAAACCAAAAAGTGGATGTCTGGGACCATGATCCTCTTCTCCTGAAGTAAATGGCATTTTCTGTTACAGTCACCACTTTGTTCTCTCACGCCATGTTTTAGAAATAAAGCTACCAGGAGCCAGGACTGTACCTCAGTTGGTTAGGGTACTTGCCCATTGTACATGGAGACCTCAATTTGATCCCCAGTAGCGAATAGTGAAAGTGGTGGTGCATCCTTGGAATCTCAGTTCTCCAGAGGTAGAGGCAGGCAAACCAGAACTTCATGGACCTCTCCAGCTCCATAGTGAGTTTGAGTCCAGTGTGGGAATATGGGATACATGAGACTCTATGCCAAAAAAGGGGAGGGGCAGTAGGTTGCTCAGTGGGTAAGGGCATTGGCCACACAAATCTGGTCATCTGAGTTCCATCACCAATACTTAAAGGTGGAGGAGAGAAGTGACCTCCATACACACTATGAGCACGCATACACAAAAATAATATTTATTTTGAAACAGAATGAAATTGAGTAAGTCATAATGGGTTGAGAGGCACAAAGAAAGAATCATTTCTGTAGAAATTTTAAATGAGGTGTTAAATACTGTAAGGGATACCCAAACCACACAAAGATCCACCAAAAGAGAGAGAGAGAGAGAGAAAGAACTTCAGACCTATCTCTCTTAGGAACATTGACACAAAAATATTCAATGTTATACTTGCAAACCGAATCCAAGAACACATAAAAGATATCATCCAACATGACCAAGTAGGTTTCATCCCAGGAGTGCAGGGTTTGTTCAACACATAGAAATCCTTCAACGTAATCAACCATATAAAAAATTAAGGAGAAAAGCCACATGATCATATCCTTAGATGTTGAAAAAGCATGTGACAAAATCCAACACCCATTCATGTTTAAAGTCTTGACGAGATCAGGGATACAAGACACATACCTAAACATAGTAAAGACAATATACAACAAGCCTATAGCCAACATCAAAATGACTGAAGAGAAACATAAATCAAGCCCACTGAAGTCAGGGACAAGTCAAGGCTGCCCACTCTCTCCATATCTCTTCCACATGGTACTTGAAGTCCTAGCTAGAACAATAAGACAGTTGAAGGAGATCAAGGGGATACAAATTGGAAAGGAAGAGGTCAAAGTATCACTGTTTGCAGATGATATGATAGTATACATGAGTGACCCCAAAAATTCACTCAGAGAACTCCTTCAGGTGATAAACAGTTTCAGCAAATTGCTGGATATTAAATTAACTAAAAAAAAAAAAATCAGTAGACATCTTGTATATTGAAGACAAAAGGTCTAAGAAAGAAATTAGGGAAACAACACCCTTCACAATAGTCACTAATAACACAAAGTACCTTGTTGCGACTTTAATCAAACAAGTGAAACACCTGTTTGATAAAAACTTCAAGTCTCTGAAGAAAGAAATTGAAGATAATAGGAGATGCAAAGATCTCCTGTACTCATGGATTACAGATTCCTTCTCCTGTACTCATGAATCTACAGATTCAATACAAATGTAAAACTTCCAAATTTCAATCAGATCTGGGAAGAAATCCTTTTGTATTCTTGTGTTGTCAGTTTATTTCCTAATCATTGACCTTCCAAATTTGATATCAGTTGGATAGACACACACAGATAGATAATATGCTTATTAAATTAATAATATTGAATACTTTTTAAAAGTGATTTATTTGTGTTTTGTGTATATTGTTGTTTTAACTGCATGTTTATGTGTGTGAAGGTGTCGATCCCCTGGAACAGGACTTGCAGACAGTTATGAGCTGCACTGAGGGTTCTGGGAATTGAACTTGGGTCCTCTGAAAGAGCAGCCAGTGCTCTTAAGTGCTTAGCCATGTCTCCAGCCCTTATATTGAATACTTTTAATAGAGCCAAAGTGACAGGAACAATTCTGGCACAGTTAATATGAACTGAAACAAATTTGACTCTTATGAATTCCCCTAGCCACTTTCAGTAGTCTGCAAGTATTTAAGTTATGCTAAAATTACAGCTTTGTTTTCATTACTTTAGGCTTTCTTCCTTTGGATTGTCTGTGCTTCCTCTACAGAATAGAGATTCCACGAGTTTCTTTACTGAGATTGCTTGATTTACACCTCAGCATGCTTTGGTGATTATTAATCAATAGTTTTCTGAGTGTCTCCTAACTGTAAGGTAATACTTTCCATTGCTAACCTTTTAGTCACGATTGAAAGTTGCTTTCAGACTTCTCTGTGGAGGATAGGACTGGGTATTACAAAGCTGTTTCCTGGTAGTATATGATGCATGTTTAGTACCACAGAGAAGTTCCTTCTCGACCAGGATACATTTTATGGTTTTACCCAGCTCCAAGTGCTAAGAAGAAACATGTCAGTGCAAATGTGTATATTGATAGGTGTTAATTCTAAGGGGGGATGTCACATGTCAGCACACATGTTCACATATGTGCAGTTTGAGCACAGACATGTGTCTTGGCAAATGTATATGTTTATATGCATTCAGTTCTAAGCATGGTCACTTGTCAGCATGTATATACATTTTGATAACTGTGTAGGTTCTGAGCCTGGTCATATTACATGTGTGGTCACATGTTGGTTCACATGTTGGTACATATTCATGTGTTCACATGTGTCTATTTTGTGAATATGGTCATATCAGCATATAAATCATGGTCACATGTATACTTTCCCAGCAGTGTCACATATTTGTGTCCAGTTCCATATGTCAGTATATATGCACGTGTTTACATATGTGTATATTTATATTTATATTTATATGCATGTAGTTTCCAAGCTCAGTTATATATTGGTATTGAATTCCTATGTTCACTTGTGTGTCGTTCTGTTTTTGTTTGTTGGGTTTTGTATTTTGTGACAGTCTCTTCATGTATCCCTGGCTATCAGAGAACTATCCCGGTAGACATCTACCTGCTTCTGCCTCGGGAATAAAGTTGTGTGTCACCATGCCTGGCCTGTTGTATGTAGTTCTGGTTGGTAGGAACATGCTGGGGTATATGTGAACATTCACATGCAGGCAGTCCCAAGTGTGGTTACATGTGCTATTTACACATGGACAGTTCCTGAGCATGGTAACATGCCAGTGCATATGATAGTGTTCACATATGTGCAGTTCCCAAGCATGGCCATACGGTGGTACACGTGTGTGATTACACACATGCAGTTCCTGAACAGAGTCATTTACTGTCACGTGTGTGTGTTGACATGCTTGAAAATCCTGAGCCTGGACATAATGTTGGCACATATGCATGTGATAACGTGTCATTCTGAGCATCAGTGGTCATATGTTAATGTATTTGTTTGCGTTCACATGTGTACTATTCCCAGTTCTCAGGTTTACTGGCTAGTTTGTTTGTCAAGTTGACATAGCTATAGTCATTTGAGAGGAGGGAAGGAATCTCCATGAAGAAAATGCTTCCATAAGCTTGGGCTGTAGTCAAATCTGTAGTGTATTTTCTTAATTAGTGATTGATGTGTGAGGGCCCAGCCCATTGTGGGTGGTCCCAGCCCTGGGCTGGTAGTCCTGGGTTCTGTAAGATAGCAGGCTGAGCGAGCCATGAGGAGCAAGCCAGCAAGCAGAGCTTCTCCATGGCCTCTGCATCTACTCCTGCCTCCAGGTTCTCAGCCAGTTTGAGTTTCTGCCCTGGCTTTCCTCAGAGGATTGTGACCGAGGATATGTAAGTAAGCCAGATCAGCCCTTTCCTCCCCAAATTGCTTTTGATCATGGTGTCTCATCCTATCAGCAGAAAAACTAAGACACTGGATGCAGTATATATAGGCACATATGTGCATGTTCACCTGCATGCAGTCACATGCATGGTCATATGCCAGTGTCTTCACGTGTGTGCAGTTTCTGACCAGTAGTTATAACTCGGGGCATAAGGCACTTTCACATAGGAGTAGTTCCTCAGCATTGTCCTATGTCAGGACATAGGCGTGTTTTCACACGTGTACAAATCTTGAGCATGAACATATGCAGACAGGTATGTGTTCCTATGTATACAGGTTCCATGCATGGTCATATGTTAGTGCTAGTACATATGAGAGTGTTCTCATATATGGAGTTCCTGTTTGTAGTTTGATGTCAGGAATATGCATGTTACAAGGCACGAAGGTAAAACGCACTGTTTTTGTATTATTAACCCAATCTAAATTATTTTTAATTAAATTTTAATTTTTTACATTAAGTACATTTTATTCACTTTGTATCCCAGCCATAGCCCCCTCATTCCCTCCGAATCCCACCCTCCTTTCTTCACCTCCTCCCTGCTCCTTTCCAAGTACACTGATAGGGGAGGTCATTCTCTCCTTCCATCTGATCCTAGTCTATCAGGTCTCACCAGGACTGGCTGCAGTGTTCTCCTCTGTGGCCTAGCAAGGCTGCTCCACCATCAGGCTAAATTATTTGATAAAGACAAGGCATAACAGATACTTTGAAATGTTTTTTTTTATTGTTGTTGTTGTTAGAAAAAGCATCTGTCTGTCCATCTGTCTGTCCATCTATCCATCCATCCATCCATCCATCTATCTATATCTATTATCTGTTTTTGAAGCAGGGTCTCACTACATAGTTCTGCATGTCCTGAAACTCACTATATAGTGCCCCGACCCGCGGGACCTAGTTATTCGTGGGGGCGAAGGGGGTCAATCCTGGAAAAGATGGGCGAGAGCGAGAAAGCAGACGGTTGCCGGTCAAGTGTCAGCTGTATTGAGCTTTGGTATTTCTTTTAAAGCACGGCTCTGGCAGGGCGGAGGAGAGGGGCGAGAAAAGGGGAGTACTAGTGGAAAAATACCAAGGCGCTTGGTGGGGAGGTGGGAAGTTCCCAAGGCTAAGAAGGTGGGTTAAAGAGTTACAAGGCCCAAAGATAATATCTGTGGTCACGGATGTGTCCCAAAGCAAACAGTTTCGGGAACAATGGGTCGTAAGAAACTATGGCCTGCTGGCGTCCGGTGCTTATCTGGCAGGCCAGGCCCTTAGGAAGGGTCCCAGGGCTAGTTCCCAACAATATAGGCCAAGCTGGCATCTAACTCACTGAGATCCACTTGCCTCTTCCTCCACACATAGCTTAAGAATTTACATTTTTGTTTTCTTGATACAGGGTTTCTCTGTGTAGCCTTGGCTATCTTGGACTTACTTTGTAGACCAGGCTGGCCGTGAACTCACAGAGTTTCTCCTGACTCTGGGATTACAGGCATGAACTAATATGCCTGGCAAGAATATACTTTTATTAATGCTTATAAGACATCAAAAATATGGTAAGATATCCAGAGCAGGATAAAGTTTAACATTTATGAGTATTTTAAAAATAAAAGCAGATAATTTAAAAAAATATCATTATGATGTAACACATTAAGATTATCTTTAAATTCTAAAATGTCTTCATGAGCCTTAAAGCAGGGTTTTAAAAATGACAATAAAAATGTATTTATCATTGTCTCTTACATAGGCTTGTCTAAGATACAGATTGTGGAAAAACTATTTATTTGTTTTAAAAACGGCAGTAGTTGTAAAAATATCCTTAAAACCTTTAAAATGTTGGTATTTGTATGCATATTCACAGACAAAACATCTGAAACCACAGAGTTAAGTTATCCTGCTAATATTTGGAATAAGGAGTTTGTTGTTTCAAAGGAGGACAGTTACTTACTAGGGAAGAAAACATAATCATGGAGTATGAGAAATTTTCTCTTAAAGTTAATTTATGCCCTCAATAAGGGACCATATTGTAGAACCAGAACTGAGATAAGAATCAAGGAGATAACATCTTTACCAGAATTTTATAATTATATGCCTTCAAAAGAACACTGTGACCTCCAGTCTTGCTCGCCTTCGGTTTTCCACATAATCAACTTTTACAGCTTAAGGTAATCTTAAAACACACAGTTTTGCCATGCCTCTAACCCAGAGTAATGCATGTGTATCATTTGCTGTAAACAGCAAAAGTAGAAGTTGAAACACTTTATAAAATGAGTATCTGCAATGCACAGATTTGGATATTGATTGATAAATAACGGTGCTTGTGTACTGTTTGTTAATTGGTTTGGTTGGATTCTGTGACTTAATGCCATGTGAAACACTTTTAAAGATTTCTGTAAAGTACCCCTCATTCCTTCCTCACGAGTTGCTTCTGTACTAGAGATTCCAGCAGCCCAAAAGCTGTGTCAGCTGGATAGGAGCTGAGACACACAGTGAAGGTTTTCTCTGCTTTGCTGTGATGTGTTGTTTCTGCCAAAGTATTTTAAAAAGTCCCAATTTATGATGTGTTTTTGTTGTTGTTGTTCTGCAGCTTTAAAAACTTCATCAAAAGTGTTGGATTCAGAGTTCCCTGAATACTATTTTCCTAGGCCAAGGGTACTTACATTTTGCTCAATAGCAAACACTCTTAATTTGCTTTGAGGTGAGTGCCGTGTTTTGTGTGGACACTTTATAGTTCTTAAAAACCCATAGGACAATCATCCTCAAACACAAAACATAAAATAACAATTAAAGGAAAAGAGGTCATGAACTTGAGAGAGAATGGGCAAGGGAGAGGTTGGGGAGAGGGAAGGGAAGAGGGAAATGAAGTAATTATATTTTAATTAAAAATTTCAAAAGGTATATAAATGGATGATGGGAGTATAGTATTTTTGTACTAGGTATGGAACTCACGTCTTTGTACATGCTCCACTGGTTATGTGTATGTTTGTGCTGTAAGTAGCTTGTCAGTGCTGCAGAATGGAGTTTAGAGTTTACTTTGGGGTGACTGTTATGCCCTAGTAATGCTAAGTTTACTCGTTTTCATAATTTTCTTTGTCTTCCATCTTCCTTTGCTTTCTGGAGCACTAAACTCAGATAAAAGTTCGAGCTTATGTAGGCCAGGGGATTGTAACTTGTTGCTTACACAAACAGAACTTTCTCAGGGGCAGGAGTCCTGTTCTGCTCAGATACACCACGAAAAAGCAGTCTCTGAGACTTTGGAACAGATAAGCAGAAGGCCCATGAATAGGAGAGACTGCAGGGGCTGTCTGATCACTGATGTGTGCTAGGAGGCAAGTTGTTAGGATCCTGGAGTGAATGACAGCAACAGGGACCTCACTTTGGATCACTGCTCAGGCCCAAAGCCCTCCAATCCAATGACTTTCTAGCTAGTGTATTTCCTGGGTGTCTAGGACTTCCTGAGGCCTTTGCTATGGCTTCTCAGGCAGTACTGGAGGCCCTTATGGTCTGTGTGCATAGTGCACATTATCCTGCATCCTGTGATGCTTATCTTCTCATTTATCCTGCCTGGGTCCCACAGCCTTTCTAAGGCTGTGGATCTAAGAGCCAAGGAAAAGATCAATTTTCCTTAGATGTGGTTGAAGCGAGTCTTTGTTGTTTCTGTTTTTTTTGACCAGTAGATGGTGATATTGCTCCTTGCTGATGCCTGCTACCTGCTTTCTCCCACCCCCGCCCTTTGTACTTAAAAAAAAGTTCAAGGGAGCTTCTTTTCCTCCTTTCTTTCTTTCTTTTTCTTTCTTTCTTTCTTTCTTTCTTTCTTTCTTTCTTTCTTTCTTTCTTTCTTTCTTTCTTTCTCTCTCTCTCTCTCTCTCTCTCTCTCTCCTTCCCTCCCTCCCTCCCTCTTTCTTTCTTTCTTTCTTTCTTTCTTTCTTTCTTTCTTTCTTTCTTTCTCTCTCTCCTTCCTTCCTTTCCTTCCTTTTTTTTTCCTTCTTCCTCCCTTAAATGCTATTCTGTGGGGTGTTCAGGATTATTTAGTATGCAGTATCTGGTGTCTGGGTAACTCCAACCAAGTCCATTTTTTTCTTTATTGAATGTGTTGTTATTATAGCTGTCTTGCCATGTAAGGATCTAGTTTTGTACTGAGACCACATACTCTTTGATTTATAGACAAAAGTTAACATCACTGTGAAAAATTGGAATCCAAATGTGTCCAGTCACCATAGACATAGTATTTTATACATTTCTTTATAATATTTTTATACTTAATGGCACATTTTAGTTTTTCTTCAACTGTATTTTCATACTTAGAAGTCAATCTTGAATGTATTTATTGTGTTATTTGTTTGTTCATTCATTGTGTACTATCTTCTGTCAACACAAAAAACATAACTGTCCCCTCAAACAGAAGAGAAAGTTTAGTGTGGAGATGAGTAGCCCAGGCCCTAGAACACAGATTTAAGTTATATGTATATGACGTAGGTGGTCAGATATGAGTGAGAAGTCTTGGAAAGAAGTCGTCTGCAGAAGCTTATTGATTGCTTAAAACCCTGCAGAGCATGTTGGTGTGTGTGAAGCCTGCCTTCATCCCAGCAGTGGTAGGCAGATTTCTGTGTGTTGGAGGACAACCCGCTGTACATGGTGAATTCTGGGATAGCCAAGGCTGCAAAGAGAAATCTTTTCTCAAATAAACAAATCCAGCCCTCTTCAGTGTTGTGAAGAGGCTGGACTGTTGGAGTTCCAGGACCTAATTACAATTTGGGTGACCTTTAGCCTACTAAACAGCCTTTTATTTTCCCTCTCTCTGTCAGACCTAACTTCCTGAAAAACAGATAAGACATTTAGGAATGTATTAATTTAACAAAATCCAAGTTTCCCAGTAACCAAAGCACCAGAAGTGTCAGGTGGCATAAAGGTCCACAACAGGGTTCTCCTGATCTTACTCTTACCTGTTTGCCTGATGTACTCACTGATATATTTGGAAAAGTGTCTTGATTTCTGGACTTCTTGTTCTGTCACTATAAAATGTTTATGATATTCTTATGTCATTGGGACGTGGTATTTTGGAGAGATCTAAATCTGTGTTCATGGGCCAATGATAACTCATGTTTGGCTCCAGAATAAATGAAATCTTTTATCACTTTGAAATGAAACTTGTTTCTTTCTTTGACAGTGGTTCTAATAAGGGAATTGGAAGCTCTGCTTTAGGCTTCAAATACTGTTCTTAGCCTTTGAGATTTACCTAGTACTTATAAGGTTGATGAATCACATCTGTTGATTAGTTATGATAGCCCAAGATAATTTGGGTTTGGTCCTGTAACATTCCAACTGTCCACAGCCTTGTAGAATGTTTAAAGTAGATGTGGCTTTTTTCCTGAGAACTTCAGTTCACACCATTTATCATTTCTTTAGAGTAGAAAGGTTGAAAATACTTTAACAACAAAAGTGCACGTTAAACACAATGAAGTCTATATTTTATTGTGTTTTGTAGTTTTTTAAAATGAGATCTTCTTGTTGTTTTTAATAACTGTCACACTATGTATACCTTGCTGGCCTGAAACTCATATGTAGACCAGGCTGCCCTTGAATTCCTGAGTTCTGGGAATAATAAAGGCATGTACCACCATGTCCTGCTTATATGTCTTTTTAAGCACAGTTGTTTGTCTTTATTCATTTCTTTACTTCAGTAAGTCTATTGTAGAAGAGTAGTTGAACATCGATTGATCATGGGTCAGTCAGGCCTGAGACACTGGGCAGTGTCTTACTGAAGGGACAGGGGATGGCTTCCTTCTCCCTTAGCAGACTGAAGGAGAGACAGGTTCAGATCCCTGAAGCTGAAGTTGTGGAGAAGGGAGGTAAGGGGTATCCAGTGCTGTAAATCAGCTGATGATGGAGAAGTGTGTAGGAACTCTGAAGTGGGTACACTCAGACAGAGAGGGGCTGTGCCTTAGAAAGCAGTGTGTCCGTGGCACCATCCAATGTGCTCCTGTTAGACCTTGGAGATGTAAGGGAGAGGTTGTACATCTCATGCCAGGTCAGAGCCATATGTACAGCACTTCTCTAAAGAGATCCTGGCCTGCAGGCCCAAGTGAGTAGACCACACTGTGTCTCTTCTTACCCTGTCCTTTCTCTCCTCAGCACATAGCTTTTCTCTGTTCCCTATGCCCCTGCCTTGGGGCACTAATCCTGACTAGGATATTCAGGGTCAGTAAATAAGGGTGGATATCAGGAGAGTCTGGGTTATATTCCCATCCCTGTGCATTTCCTTTCTCTCTAATCAGGCTAGGGGAGGAAGTGGGCCTGGCTCCCAGTTTGGGTGATTTGGTCCCAGAGAGCCTGTGAAGTGTGGGTTGTACAACTTGGGTGTGTAGTCAGTCCCAAGGGCTTCCTGATTCCTCCCTGGCTCCTTTTCATTGAAGCCAGGCTAGGACCTGAGCCTTTTCAGTGCCTGTGGGCTCCTTCCTGGCTGAGCTCTGCCTTTTGACCTGAGCCTGGATGTGGAGCAGAGAGTTCAGATGGCATGAGTCTCACAAGCCTCCATTTTTTTTCTCCACTTACCCCTCAGCCCGTCCTCAACATATACTCAGAATTTATGTGTGTGTGAGGTTCCAACACTCAGGACAGAGCCACCTTGCATGTGCATGCATCATGGAGAAACAACCAGTGGAGAAACCAACTTTAGAGCATCTCAACTTCCAGGAAACTCACAGCTCTTGTCTTTGAGCCAGAGAAATGCCAGACCCAGAGCACCTGAACCTGCTGGTGAGACTTTGGGGTCTGAAAGCAGTGAGGAAAGATAGGGAGAGGAAAGATCCCTCAGGTTCTATTCCTTTGGGGGATTGCAGCTTTGTGTCTTGCACTTCCTTCTGTAGGTAAGCAAGGGATACACAGTAGACTGGGTGTTGACAGCGCTGGATTCAGGCCACATTATGAAGTGAAGAGAATTTTGGGATGCATGACTATAAAGGGTTGGCCAATCCAAATCCAGAGGCTGGTTTCGCTCACCAGAGATTTTACTGTTGAACCTTGTTCATCCACTGAGCTCCTTCCAGGATCTAGCCATGGTGATATTCCTGCCAGCATTGTATCAGGGCCACAATCTTAGGGCCTCATACAACTTTGTGCTGTCTCTGGGCTGCAGTAAGGCAGAAATAGAGCTGCCAGCAGGTACTGCTGCCTCATTTTAGACCCTACCAGTCCCTTCCCACATGGCTCTCAAGTGTATATGCTCTGTCCTCTCTCTGTCTGTGTGTGTGTCTGTGTGTGTGTGTGTGTGTGTGTGTGTGTGTTTCTGTTTGTTTTTCAGGGGATCAGGAACTACCTCTATGTCTGCCCTTCCCAGCTGGAGAGAGGCTATATCCAGCACCAGTAACACTGGGTTACCAACAGGTAAAGCTTTCTCAGCTCTCAGAAATGCCAGCCCCAGCTAGACCCTGAGCTGACTGTCAAAGTTAACCTGAGAGTTCAACTCCTGTGCCAACTCCTGTCCTGCACCTCACAGAGAGAGGGAACCTCCTTCATGTTCAAGGTTCTTTCCCAGTCTTGTCATGGGACAGGGGGCAGTGGCAGGTGTAAGGACAAAGAACAAGTGTGGATAGAGTAGAGAGGAGGCAAGGACACTGATGATAGACAGCCTTTCTTTTTCTTCCCTGTCTGCTTGCCTAGTGTCTGATGTCATAGAAGGAAACAGAGGAACTGAAGGAACAACTAGATATGACTGACCTGGGGTAGGAAAGACATGGGAGACGAGGCCAGAGGGGGAGCTTGTTGTTTGGGTGTAGGTGATTGTGGTGGCCTGGAGGGGAGCACTCCTGGGGGAGGTGACATCAAGCAGACCAGGCAGGGTGTCCTCTGTGCATTCACTGCTGGGAATAGCACCATCAGGCTCTGTCCTCTAGTGTGTTGGGCAGAGGAGTTTCCAGATTCCCTTCTCTGTGGGCATGTAGATGTTCCTCCTTTGCTTACCCCTGAAGTCCTGGCAGCTGCATCTTGTAGGGTGTTTGTTGTCACATGGTTTTTTTGTTTGTTTGTTTCTTTGTTTTACAGGTAGGGATGGCAGTGCTGTGGCCTAGCGTCTGAGGACTGACTGTCCACACTGTTC
Source organism: Meriones unguiculatus (assembly GCF_030254825.1). NCBI lineage: Eukaryota > Metazoa > Chordata > Mammalia > Rodentia > Muridae > Meriones > Meriones unguiculatus. The sequence goes on along the minus strand of NW_026843706.1, from coordinate 1,057,482 downwards.
TCCTGTAGAAGACATTTCCATATGGAGCTTGGTGATGGGTGGGGGAGTATGTCCTGAGGATCCTTGGATGTCGGCTGGAGGGCAGTGAGGTGGCTGGTAGATCCCTTGGAACAGAGAATGGGACTCAGGCCAGTGGGTTTCTGTGTGTCTGTGTCTGGAATCCTTTGTACCTCTGCATTTCAGCTGTCATGCAGGCACTCAATGAAAAGTTCCAGGATCGTTGAAGTGAGTGTTCTGCTATCTGCAGCCCTTCCCACACTCCTGACTGCCCCAGAAGCCAAGCCTGGCCTGACTCTGGTTTTGCCTGACAGGGTGGGCCCACAGTTCCTGTAGAAGAGGCCAGAGGAAAGCCCATGGTTCCGGTTACCCTAGAGCAGTGGCTCTCACCTTCCTAAAGTCAAAGCCCCTTAATACACTTCCTCATGTTGTGTTAACTTCCAACCATAAAATTATATTGTTGCTAGTTTGTAACCGTAGTTTTGCAACTGTTATGAATTGTAATATAAATCTCTGATATGTGAGCCTGTGGTAGCTGCTACCACAGACTGAGAACCACTGCTCTACAGCCAGAGCTGACCAATGCCCCTGCTTTTGCTCCTGGCTGCCCCTTCTGACACCTGTTTGACATGAGGTAGTTTTTCCCTATGTTCTTCTCTTTCTCTTTTGATGGGCGATGAGGAACAGCAATAGGATGGAAACTGTGCTTATCCCTCTAAGGATAACTGTGCTCATTCACACTCTACCTTCCCCAAATACAGTTCTCATGTATGAACTTTTCAAAAAGTAAATAAAGTATTTTGCAGAAATGAGGAAACAAAAAGAGGAGTAGTCCTGAGTGGGATGTGGGCCCCCTTCTAAGAAGGCACCATGTACCCTAGCTTAGCCAGGTGAGCTACAGGGTCTGGGTTCTTAGGGACCAGGCCTGACACAGACTCTACCCCTATCCTGACTGCTGCCTTCTCTGGGACAGTCTTCTAAAACCCCGTTTTTGTCTCCTGTCCCCTGCATTCAGCAGTCCTTTCTCCTTTCGCTGTCTTCCCTCATCCCAGTCTCTGACTTTCTGGATCATTCTCTCCCTGGGGGGCACTGCACTCAAGGAGAACTGGCCTAGAATTTGCACTTCATCTTTGGGCTCCTGCATAGCCCTCCTCCTAATTTGCCCCTGGACCACTTCAGTCAAGGGGTAGAGGCCAAGATGACATCTGCATGGTTGGTAGAGTAAGTCAAGAGCACAGAAAAGTGCCTGTTTTTCTCTAGGTTTGTGGTGAAGTGAGTCTTCAGTGGTTCTGTGGGCCATCAGGGGGAAGCTTCCCATGGCAGCAGAAGTGAGGGTCTAGGACAAAAACTACCACATTTTCTAGGTCCTGGCCTGAAAAGTGCCCTCATCTGGCCCCCATTAGAAAAGTTCTGGTTTAAAAAATTTTGGGTCACCTCTCTGAGTGTGATTTGTGGAGAGGGAGGGGAAGTGAGGGGTCAGAAAGGGAGAGGGAGAGGCTCCAGTGCTATAACTCTTGTGTGGAGGTCAGAGTGCAACTATTTAGGAGTTAGTTCTCTCCGTTTATTTTATTTGAAGGAATGTATCCTGTGCTTCTGTTTCTGTACTTTGTGTGCCTACCTAACTGGCCCTGGAGCTTCTGGGGTCTTCTCCTATCTCTCTCACCCATCCTACTCTAGGAATCCTGGGGTTACAGGTAGGTATTATCAGGTTCAGATGTTTTGAAGATTTATGTTTAATCACTTGTATATGGGGGGCTTAGGGATGTGGGTTTACAGGTGAGTGAGGGTTGTGTTGGAGAACAGTCATTGGATTCCCCCTGAAGCCAGAGTTTACAGGAAATTGTGAGCTTCCTGTCATAGGAATTTGATACTTCAAGCTTCTGTCAGCACAAGCACACACACACACACACACATACACACACACACACACACTTAAAATAGCAAAATTTCAGCCTCTTTATTTAAAAAAAAATGATAGAATGGAGAATGATCAAGGAAAACTGACTTCTAGCTTCCACTGGAGTATTCTCACATACATCAATGCAACACACACACACACACACACACACACACACACACACACACACACACACCAAAACGAGCAATCCAGTGCTGAGAATGTTACTCAGTTACGAGAGTGCTTGCCTTGGATGCAAGGAGGCCCTTAGTGTGTCCCCAGAACTTCATAATCCACCTGTAGAGACACAGACCTCTAATCTCAGTACTCAGGAAAAAGAAGAGGAGAATCAGAAGTTCAGATTCATCCTCATGCTCTGTCATGAGGAGATGGGGCATTCTACATGGGTAACACGCTCTCCTTAAACCTGCCTGATGCCAGGTATTTGCCTTGTGCCTGGTGCTGTTAACTATTACCATGGGAGCATCTCCACTTTAGTCCAATGTAAGGGAACTGTTTTCCCTCTATATTTAGAAATGCACCTACTATATCTTGCATAACTACTCTGTGAACATCTGGTTCCCTCATGATATCCTGTTGATTTTAATATCTGTGTGCTTTGAGGTAATTTTGTGCCCTTTCATTTTCTGCTATTCCCTATGGATCTAACATTCTTTTTCTTTTAAAATTTATTTATACATTTATTTTGTTGTTGTTTTACAGCAGAGCCTCACATAGCCTAAGCTGGCCTCAAACTTACTCTGCAGCCCAGAATAACCTTGAACTTTTGATTGTCCCTGCCTTTACCTCTCATGTTCTGAGATTACAGGTATGCTTTAACATGCCCACCCTATTTACCTGTTTTCTTCGTGTATCTCACCAAAACTTTTACCAATTTCATTCTTTGTCCAAGCAACCAATTTCTTACTTTTTTTTTGTTAGTTGACACAGAGTTTCACTCTATTTTCCAGTAATCAAAGCAATCCTCCTTCCTCAGCCTGCCCAGTACTGGGGTTGCAAGCAGGAGCCACCATCCCAGGTTTAAACAACCAGCATGTGCTTGTGTCCCTTAGGGTTTGAACTTGTCTCCACGCTCAGCAATAGTACCCTCCTCACTTCCTCCTTCCCAATCTGAGGTTACACATTGGTTCTCTCTTCTCTCTTTCTTTTGTGTGTTTGTGGTATTTGAGATCAAGCTCAGGGACCCTCACAGGAGACAGGGGCATTGTACCATTAAGTTTGTTCCAAGCCTTGCTGTTTTTTTTCTGTTTGTTTGTTTGTTTGTTTCTTTGTTTAATCCTACCTTCTCATTAAATTTAAATTGATGGGCAGCAAAGGTCTACTGAAAGGGCTATTTGGGTTCTAAAAGCCATCATCTCCAACAAGCAAGTGTTTAGGCTGTACTTGAGGCAAATCTCTGTGTAGGGCTGTTAGTGTGCCCTAGTGTGTCATTAATGGGGATATACAAAACACTGTCCCATAAAAAAACAGGAATTAATCTTACAAGACATTGGGAAGAGTCATTTTCATAACGTGGTAGTTATCATGTCTGCCTCACGAAAAGAGGGGCCTGGGAGGTGTCTCAAGAAGATAAAGGTACTTGCTACCAAGCCTGGTGACATGAATTTAATCCCTGAAGCCCATACAATGGAAAAAGAGAACTGACTTCTGAAAATTCTCCTTTGGCCTCTACACATGTGCTGTGGCACAGACATGCTCTCTCTCTCTCGCTCTCTCTCTCTCTCTCTCTCTCTCTCTCTTTCTCACACACACACACACACACAGAAAGATAATGAGAAAAGTAGTGCTAAGACACCCCTGTAAAACAACCCTGTAAAATATTATGCATATTTCATAACCAAAAGCATCACTAAAATGACGTTCTTTTTAGAAGATCTCATTGAAATTGGAAATACTGTGTCATTTGTAGATATAGATTATTTTTTGTATTTGGTTGGTTTTGTGTGTGTGTGTGTGTGTGTGTGTTTGTGTGTTTGAGAGGGTGTCACTCTTCATCTCAGGCTAACCTTAAAATGATAATGGAACTGAGACTGGCCTTGAACTCCTGATCCTCCTGCCTCTACCAACCAAGTACTGGTACTGACTCTGTCTTCAGACACAGATTTTTAAAGAAAAATGAGAACGATGCATACCTATTTGCAATATCAACCTCAACTTCCAAGAAATATTTCCAATAGGGGTGGTAGATTCTCATTCACAATGTAATTATGACTCTGTGCTGAAAACTCACAAAAAATGTTGCACTTGTGTACAGGAGCTCAAAAATATTTGTCAATTCCACAACTACTTACATGTAGAGGTGTTGTGTGGAATTCACCATAGAAGACTGCTTGGACATAGGTTCAAGCCAACACAAAGTCTTTATTAGGCAGCTGGCAACTACACTGAGTATATGGGTCCCAGTGTAGCACTGAGATTTTCTAAGGGTGAGCTTTTAAGCTCAAAAACCATATTCTGCCCTGATAGTGGTGGCACACACCTTTAATCCCAACATTCAGGAAGCAGAGGCAGGCATATCTCTGAGTTTGAGGACAGCCTGCCTGGACTACAGAGTGAGTTCCAGGACAGCCAGGATTACACAGAGAAACCCTGTCTCAAAAAAAAAAAAAAAAAAAAAAAAAAAAAAAAAAAACCCAACCAAAACAAGCACACTCTAGGTTGACATACTTCAATTAACAAAAATAGCTAGCCAGAAGCAGAACTACAGAGGCCAAAAAAGCAAGGTTAGTATATTTAGAGATTTTCCAGAAATATGGACTTTGATAGATTAAGCCCTTTGTTTCATGTTTGGCAGGTGGTGCTGTCTATGAGCTGAGTTTTACAGCCTAAATGGTACTTCCACCATGACATCAATTGTGCTATTGTCTGGGGGTCTACTAAAGTCTCAGGTCCTGTTACATTCCTTGCTGATCTTAGTGCATGAGTCACATTGTGAACTCATCCCTTGATAAGGAAAGTGCTCTAGCAAGCATCTTGGAATCCCTAACAATGTCCCACCCTGCTATAGATCTTAGTCCAACAATGATCTTCAATTGTATTTGGATATCCCCTCCCCCCATAGGATATTTAAGTACTGTATTTTCCTTCTTGTGATAGGACCATTTAAGTATCCCTGATTCCCTGAATGTTGGGATCCATAAGCAGGCATCTCAATGGTCCCCAAGGGACCTGAAAAATGGGACATCAGGCATCTGTGAGGCCACCTGTGGACCACCTGAGACCACCTGCACATGTTCTGGGTCACCTTATGAGAGAATTTGTACTACCTACTCTCTCTCTCTCTCTCCTACCCTGCCAGGAGATGGTCTCTGTGAACCCCCTCCCCCTTCCCTTAAGAAAACCTCCCATGTGGAACCATTCACATGGCATGAGGTATGAACTAGCTGTGTAACTCCACTGCACAATCCTAACATTGGTACACTGGCCGAATAACTGCTTTCAGAGGCTATGCTGCATGGTGGCTGCTCTCAGCGCTTGTGTATGGACTACTGGTTCTAACTCCTGGTCTTTCAGCTAAATCCTTGCCTCTCCCTGACTAACTACTTACTCCCTTACTCTGTCATCTCCATTCTCTTCTATGGAACTCACTGACCACTGTTTACCACAGCCACACACTAACTCCTGTCCAATCCCGTCCCTGCAAGTTACTGGGGCCCTGTCAAAAATGCCAACAAGAGGGACATTGGAGTGTTGACTGCCACCGTTTCTCCCAGGATATGGGGGCATTACTCCCAGATTGCCCTCTGGCCGATATTCTAGGCTTGGCTACGGAAGAATGAAGGTGCCTGGGTTCCCTTGATCTGACCACTGCCATCACTAGCAGGGAGCCATGGGTAATTATCATGGTATCAGAGCGGCCCATCTCCTTGCATGTGAACACTGGAGCCACTTACTCAGTCCTGAGGAGTATTGAGGACCAACCTCTCCTTCAAGTTCCCCTATTGTCAGAGTAGGGGGACAGCCTTGCCAACCTTGCTGGGCTCCATCACTCAATTGTATTTTCAGGGGTGTTCCCTTTTTATTGATGCCGACTTGTCCAGTCCCCTTACTGGGAAGGGACTTTTTAGCCAAAGTGAGAGCCTCTATCTCTTTTACCCACCCATTCGCTAGACACCAAGCTCACCAGCTTCCTCTCTCCTTCTCCTAGCTACCTTACCTACCAGTTGTGACACATCTCTTCATTTATCAGCCTCTCAAGTGGACACATGAGTCTGCGATGTCCAAAATCCCTCTGTCTCTAGGCACTATCCCCCTGTGGTCATTCAGCTACAGGATCCCACACGGTATATCACCGCAGCTCAATACCCACTTCCTCTCCAGAGTCTCAGGAGACTTAAGCCTATTATCACTGATCTTCTAAGGAAAAAAAAAAAAAAGGAAAAGAAAAGAAACTCCTTCGCCCCACTTCCTCTCCTTTTAACACCCCATATACTTTCAGTTACAAAGTCCAATGGAAATTAACACTTGTTCAAGACCTCCAGCTTCTCAATTCTGCAGCTGTCCCCCTCCACTCTGTAGTAGCTAACTCCTATATTCTCCTCTCCAATATCCCCTCAGGTACCTCCCATTTCTCAGTTCTGGATCTCAGGGATGCATTCTTCTCTATCCCTCTGAACGCCCAGTCAGAAAATAACTTTGCTTCACCTGGACTGACCCTGACACCCTTGTTTAAACACAGTTTACCTGGACTGTCCTACCCAAGGGATTCTGGGACAGCTCACACTTCTTTGGCCAGACCCCAACCTCTGATCTCTCCTTATCTCTCCCTAAATCTAAACTTATACAGTATATAGATTACCTTCTCTTCTGCAGCCTACCCCTATGAGCTAGCCAAACTAATACTTCTGCTCTTCTAAATTTCCTGTCCAGAAGGAGCCATTGGGTCTCACCCTCCAAGGTCCAATTGTCCACCTCTGAGGGCAACTTCCCTGGGACTAACAATAACCCCAACCAACAAGGGCATCACCCTAGATAGAAAAGTCCGAATACAGTCTCTGGCAGTTCCCTCCACTAAAGAAATTTTATTGTTTTTTGGGAATGGCTGGTTTCATATGGTCCTGGGTCCCTCCCTTTATTCTTCTTGCCCACACCTTTTATGAGGCAGCCTTAAGCCCCTTGCATGAACCCCTTCTTAAACCTGTTAGTAAGCCCTTTTGGAGGCTCCAACAGGCTTTGCTTGCGGCCCCAGCTCCACATTTCCCAGAAATAAACACTCCCTTCTCTCTCTATGTAACAGAGAGAGAGGGATATGTACTTGAAGCCCTGGCTCACCAACTGGGACCCTTCTTTGCACCTGTATCTTACTGATCAAAAAATTAGACCTGACAATCCGGGAGTGGGCGTCCTGCATTTGCACCTTAGCAACTGTGGAGCTCCTTATTCAAGAGTCCAAAAAACTAACTTTTGGGTCACCTATTACGGTCTCCTCACTATCTGTCTCACCTTTTAACGTATAAAGTTTTATAAACTCTACCTCCCTCCAGGGTTCTTTCCCTCTAGGTGGTGTTAATTGAAGACTCTTACTTTCCAAGCATGCTCACCTCTTTAATATTTCAAACCTTTCTTGACCTAGCTCTGATGATTCCCCATCTCATTCTTGCACTGAAACTTTAGAGGAACTATTGCCCCACTCCTCACACATACAGGAGGGCACATTGCCTCAGGCCATCTATACCTGGTATACAAATTGTAGCTCCTTTGTACACGAGGGAGCTCACAAAGCAGGCTATGACATAGTGTTGAATACTAAGATGGTTGAGGCACAAGCCCTCCCTACCCACACCACTAATCAACAGTTCGAATAGCTCTTACTGGTGGCTTCCAATTGGCCCTGGGCAATCCCTTAAAATCTACACAGACTCTAACTATGCCTTTTATATTATTCTCTCCCATGCTGCCATCTGGAGTGAGCATGGGTTACTTACAGCAAAGGGAGGGTCTGTAACTAATGCAAGCCAAATTATAGCCATGCTAGAAGCCTCCCACCTTCCCACAGCCATTGGAATAATCCACTGCCAGTCCCACCTGGTGGAAGATTCCATTGTTCCAAAGGAAATAACCGGGCTGATGAGACAGCTAAGGCTGAGGCCCTTAAAGGCCTAGGCTCATCTCACCCACCACAGGACATCCTTACGCTACAACCAACATCTCCCCTGTCATCTCCTGACACTCATCAGATTCCTATCTACACCAGCTCTTTCATCTTAACAGTCAAGACTTCTCTAACTTTGTCAAGACCGACCTGCAGCCAACTCCTGAGGACCTGTGGTTCCTAAAGACTATTACTGCCTCCTGTAAAATCTGCCAGATTTCAGATCCTAACTGAGGATATCATAACCCCCCTTTCCCTATCTATCAGATTAGAGGCTCGTTCCCTAGGACTGACTGGTAACTTGATTTTACCCACATGCCAGTAGTCAAATGTGTCCAGTACCTCCTGTTCATTCTTGAGCTGGGTGGAGGCATTCCTCACTACTAACAGAAGAGCTCATACAGATTCTGATCTCCTTCTCCATGAGATTATCCCACATTTTGGAATCCCCACCTCTCTCCAGTGAGAAGACAATGGTCCTGAGTTCACCACTCAGGTTTCCCAGACCTTATCTAAAGCCTTTAAGATTCTTTGGTATTTTCATATCCCTTACCATCCCCAGTCCACAGGAAAGATAGAATGAACTAACCAATCCTTAAAAAATACTCTTGTTAAATTACCACAAGAGCTTCACCTTGATTGGGTAAAACTCCTCCCTCTGGCCCTTTACAGGCAATGAGCTCTCCCCCCCCCAATCCTCTGTCCATCTTGCCCTTGAGCTCATGTATGGATGACCAGTTTTAACTCCTAGCCTTTCGGCTAAATCCTGGTCTTTTCCTGACCACCTACTTACTCCTTTACTCTATCATCTCCGTTCTTCTCTATGGAACTTTACTGACCACTGTTTACCACAGCCACACAGTAACTCCTGTCCATCTCCTGTTAACATCGGGGACCAGGTCCTTCTCTCCTTTACAGACCAACACCCCTCTTCTCTTTCTCATAAATGGCAAGGCCCTTTAAAGGTGATTCTTGTGACTTTCACAGCTGTCAAGCTTGTGGCCACTGGATTATCTATCTTGTCTTAAGCCTTTTTACCACCCTGCTCTTCAAGATAATGCCCCCTCCTACATATGAACTCCAACAGGACCCTGCCCCCTCACTTCCAGAAGATGCCAAGATCAACCACCTTGTCTTTGGTTCCAGAGAAAGGAGGCCTTACTTTCGTAGCTGTGTTTGACCCTACTGGATTGGGTAAGTATTTTTCTTCATCTCCCTCTTTCCTGTTTCTGTCCAAGGTTATCTCTACATATGGAGATTTGAGGTTCAAGAAACCATCATTGGTAATAAACAGTCTCTCCAAATAGGTTCTGGAAATTGCTCTCTACAAGGCTGTCAGGAGCTGATTGAAATAGCCATCACCCCCTCATCTCTCCCTCCTCTCTCATCTGAGAGAATTATTGTTTGCTTCCACTTTGACCAAACAAAAGATTCTTGCAAAAAATGGCCAGACAGATATGGAGGCTGCCCATTCTGGTCTTGCTAAATCCACACCCCAGCACAGAAGAAGCTGCTTCACCTGTATAAAATGCCCCTCTACTTTCACACCCAAAACCCTTGGGATCCCAGATGGGAAACAGGCATTGTTGGAAAGCTGTACCACCACTACACACCCAATTTACGAACAAATACCATCCATATACAGAGAAAATATGTCCCAATTACCCAACCCCTGGGGATGGGAGAAGTACAAAAGGTAATTAAACTCTCCTCTAACGTCATTGCCTCTCTGACATTCCCCCTCCTAAATAGTACAAACCTGTCATTTCGTCCCCTACTTCAGACTCTGACCTCGGCCTACAAGCTCCTTAATGTGGCCCAATCAGGCTGTTTTGAAGCTTGTTGCCTGTGTACCCCACCTGGAACCAACTCAGAACTACCGCTGACAGCTTTTCCAGTGACCCTGTCAAGTAACCTTACTTCACCATTCACTAACTGCCTGACTCTGATGTTGCCACAGCCCCTTACCTTTTTCATATCACCCTCTTTGGTTTGGCAAGCTGTTTCAAAGCATCCGGGACATACTCTGTAGGAATGCTAAGTTCCTTAGACAGTAATAAAACTGTAATCCTTGATACCTCATCTCAACCCCAATGCCCTACTGCTAATAATACCTCAATTCTTTTCAGTACTCAGGTCTACTATCGTCTGCCTGCTGGTTGGTCAGGAGTTTGCAAGCTGGTGCTCCTCTTCCCTTAGCTGGGGTCAATAAATGAGAAAGAGCCCCTACCAGTCCTGATTATGGACTCTATAGTTGCTCAGCAGGATAAGAGGGCAATTCAAATCTTGCCCCTCTTGGCTGTTGCAGGAATCACAGCAGCTGTTGAGACCAGGACATTAGAACTAGCCAGTTCACTGATTTTGTATTATCAGCTTTCTTCCTAGTTCATCCAGAACCTCAGTCAAGTGGCTCAGACAATACTAATTCTCCAAGGGCAGATTGAATCGCTGGCAGCAGTAGTAGTACTTCAAAGCTGACAAGGATTGGATCTCCTCATAGCTAAATAAGGTGGCCTTAGCATCTTCCTCCAGGAGGAATGCTGTGTTTATGTCAATGAATCCAACAACTCCAGACAAATCTATTAAAGTGAAGGGAACAGCTCGAGGCTTCTAATTATTTGGCCTCGAGAACCCCATATGACACATCTGTCTGCCTTAATGAGACCTTTCCAGGCGAGTGGCCTCGAACCACTCAGGGGACTCAAACCCCTTCTACAGATGCTTGCGAGCCAGACCATAAGCAAAGCTTCATGAGAGACAGAACAGAACAAACATGTAACTGACAAGAGACACATGACAAGGAAAACCGCGGTACCTACTTCTGAGCTCAGATGAGTACTCTGATAGCCAGTGTCCAGAGTTCTCCTCAGTAACCCAAATCCCAGACGAGCCCCCAAAATGTTAGGCTCCTTTATGTAGAAATCATTTATGTAGAAATTTTAAATGAGGTGTTAAATACTGTAAGGGATACCTAAACCAAACAAAGATCCAACAAAAGAGAGAGAGAGAGAGAGAGAGAGAGAGAGAGAGAGAGAGAGAGAGAAACTTCAGATCTATCTCTCTTAGGAACATTTGTTAGGCCCAACAAGAGCCTAAATATAAGAAGGTATGAAGAGAACTCAGGAAACTAATCATCCATCGTTTGAAAAACGCAAGAGGTTCCACTTGACCATTGTGCAATGGGTTCACCCCTGCAGGTCAGCTAGGAGTGGCCCCGAAGGACCTTAGGTTTTTAAAAGGCAGGAATCTCCTGGGGTTGCTATCTTGGCAATTTAGGATTGGAGGAGGTGTTTAACTTTTAAAGTAATTGGTTGGTTCTGGGCACCCTTAGGTCCAGTCAGTCCTGACGTAAATATCTGATCTCCAAGTCAGTTTGGAATTTCTTGCCACAAAAGATATAGCCACAGTTAAAGGTGAGAGAGTAACTAATTTATCCTGTGTCTATTCTGAGGAATGGGGGTTACAGGCTTTGGATCAAAGGTCAGGAGCTATGCAGGAGAAGGATTAGGGTCATTTGGCCCGGTTTTCAAACAAAGCCTATTTTCCAGGCGCCAATTGGTGATTTACTCTTCATTTAGTAGGGATCTCTGCTTGTTCTCTTCCTTATCTCTGCCCTCATAGATGGCTGATGGCAGGAAAATTTACATTCCTCGGCTCTCTGGAGAAGCACTAAAAGGCTTTAATTAACATAGGCCTAAAACTGTAGGTTATAAGGCAGTTAAAAGAAACATAGGTTACAAAGTTAGTCTGATTCTTTCACATTGACACAAAAATATTCAATGTTATACTTGCAAACCGAATCCAAGAACACATAAAAGATATCATACACCAGGACCAAATAGGCTTCATCCCAGGCATGCAGGGGTGGTTTTCAACATATGAAAATCCACTAATTTGATCCACGATAAAAAAAAAAAACACTCTGAAGGAGAAAAACCACATGATCATCTCCTTAGATGCTGTAAAAGCAAGTGACAAAATCCAACACCCATTCATGTTTAAAGTCTTGAAGAGATCAGGGATACAAGGCACATACCTAAACATAGTAAAGACAATATACAACAAGCCTATAGCCAACATCAAAATGAATGAACAGAAACTTAAATCAAGCCCACTGAAGTCAGGGACAAGGCAAGGCTGCCCACTCTCTCCATATCTCTTCCACATGGTACTTGAAGTCCTAGCTAGAACAATAAAACAACTAAAGGAGATCAAGGGGCTACAAATTGGAAAGGAAGAAGTCAAAGTATCACTGTTTGCAGACTATATGATAGTATACATGAGAGACCCCAAAAATTCAATCAGAGAACTCCTTCAGGTGATAAACACCTTCAGCAAAGTGGCTGGATATTAAATTAACAACAAAAAAAAATCAGTAGCCCTCCTGTATATCAAAGACAAAAGGGCTGAGAAAGAAATTAGGGAAACAACACCCTTCACAATAGTCACTAATAACATAAAGCACCTTGTTGTGACTCTAACCAAACAAATGAAAAACCTGTCTGAAAAAAAATTCAAACCTCTGAAGAAAGAAATTGAAGATAACAGGAGATTTAAAGATCTCCTGTACTCATGGATCGGTAGGAATAACATAGTGAAAATGGCCATCCTGCGAAAAGAAATCTACAGATTCAATACAATTCCCATCAAAATACCAATACAATTCTTTACAGACATTGATGGAAGGATTCTCAATTTCATGTGGAACAATAAAAAAACTAGAATTGCCAAAATGATCCTGTACTGCAACAGATCATCCTGAGGAATCTCCATCCCTGATCTCAAGCTGTACTACAGAGCAATAGTAATAATAACTGTATGGTACTGGCGTAGAAACAGAATTTTGGATCATTGGAACCGAATAGAAGAACCAGAAATAAACCCATACACCAAAGGATACTTGTTTTTTAACAAAGAAGGCAAAACCATACAGTAGAAAAAAGACAACATCTTCAACATGCCGGTCTAACTGGATGTCGACATGCTCCTAAATGAAAATATATCCATATTTCTCACTCTGCACAAAACTAAAGTCCAAGTGGATCAAAGACTTCAACATAAAACCAGACATACTAATTTGTTTAGAAGAATAAGTGGGGAAGAGCCTAGAACTCTTTGGCAAAGAGACAACTTTCTGAGGAGAGCACCTATAGCACAGGCTCTAAGATCAACAATTAGTACATGGGACCTCATGAAACTGAAAAGCTTCTGTAAAACAAAGGACACTGTCATCAGCACAAAATGACAGCCTACAAACTGGGAAAGGATCTTCACCAAACCTATATCTGACAGAGAGCTAATATCCAGAATATATAAAGAAATAAAGAAGTTGAAAAGCAACAAATCAATTAATCCAATTTAAAAATGGGGTACAGAGCTAAACAGAATTCTCAAAGAGGAATATTGAATGGCAGAGAAACACCTAAAGAAAAGATCAACATCCTTAGTCATCAATGAAATGCAAATTAAAACAACCCTGAGATTTCACCTTACACCCATCAGAATGGCTAAGATCCAAAACTCAAGTGACAACACATGCTGGAGAGGATGTGGAAAAAGGGGAACCTTCCTCCATTACTGGTGGGAATATAAAATTGGACAGTCACTTTGGAAATCAATCTGGTGCTTTCTCAGACAATAAAGAATATGGCTACCTAAAGATCCATCTCTATCATTCTTGGGCATATCTCCAAGAGATGCTCAAGTATAGAACCATGGCATTTGTTCAACCATGTCCATAGCAGCTTTATATATAATAGCCAGAATCAGGAAACAATCTAGATGTCCCTCAATAGAGGAATGGGTACAGAAATTGAGGTACATTTACACAGTGGAATACTACTCAGCAATTACAATCAAGGAAATCATGAAATATGCAGGCTAATGGTGGGATCTAGTAAAGATCATCCTGAGTGAGGTATTCCAGAAGCAAAAAGACACACATGTGATATACTCACTCCTAAGTGAGTATGATATAAACATATTAAAATCTGTAAACCTAAAGAAGATAAGCAGGAAGGAGGACCCTGGGTAAGATGATCAATCCTCACTCAAAAGACAAATAGGGTGGACATGGGAAGAAGGAGAAAACAGGAAACAGGACAGGAGTCTACCACAGAGGGCTTCTGAAAGACTGTAGCCAGCAGTGTATCAAAGCAGATGCTGAGACTCATAACCAAACTTTGGGCAGAGTGCAGGGAATCTTATGAAAGAAGGGGAAATAGAAAGACCTGGAGGGGACACGAGATCCACAAGAAGAGCAACACAACCAAAAAGTCTGGGCACAGGGGTCTTTTCTGAGAGTGATACTCCAACCAGGGACCACTCATGGAGATAAACTAGAACACCTTCTCTGACGTAGACCATGGCAACTAGGTATTCTAGTGGGTTCCCTAAAAAGGGCAAGAGGGACTGTCTCTGACATGAACTCAGTAGCTGGCTCTTTGATCACCAACCCCAGAGTGGGGAGCAGCCTTATCAGGCCACAGAGGAAGACAATTCCTCCAGTCCTGAGGTGACCTGATAGGCTATGATCAGTGGGAAAGGGAGGATGACCTCTCCTATCAGTGAACTTTGGAGTTTATGTCAAGTTCACATAAGAGTAGCTAGAACACTAGGTTTTTCCATCACTTTAATTTCTATTCTGTATCTCAGTGGAATGAGGAGAAATTCAGCCTGAGTCATTCCTGCCCTCCTGATATCAAGTGATATCTTAATCTTCCACCTGGCCTGCAATATGGGAGAGAGTACACAAAGTTTTGAGGCCCATCTCTCAGTGTTGTTCATGACTTTCTGCTAAGCCACTATTGTCCCCTTTCATTACGGTTTTGTCCAGAAGCTAAGGTTTTCTGTCAGTTGGTTGGAGGCTGGCTGCTTCTAGCTCATCTTCTTAAACCATCCAAGAGCCTCTTTGCCAGTATTAGTAGGAAACATGTCCAAACAACCTTCATAGTCCCTTCTCTTCTACTCCTAGACAGGATGTATTCATCCCATGAGGCAAGCAAGGTTTATTTTACCACAGTATAGGGAGAAAAGGGAAAATACAAGAAGAAAACTAGGCCTCAGTCTATGGCAGCTAAGAGGCTGAGCTAATCAGCTGTTGAGTGGGATAATTAAAACTATTACAACATCAGAAAAAAGTAGTATCTGCATTTATTTATTTATTTATTTATTTATTTAGGTTATTGCTGTTCTGATACAGGACTCATAGATAACCCAGGTTGGCTGTTAAAGTATGTAGCACAGGCTGATCTAGAAATCATGATCCTCCTCCTTCTGCTATGATTGATTACAGGCATGTTCCACAATAGGTGGCTCCAGTCTAACTTTAATAATATTTGTATTGGTGGAGGGAGCAGATGGAGAGAAGGCTCAGTGATTAAGAGCACTTGTTACTCTGGCACAGGACACAGGTTCAGTTCCTAGCACCCACATGGTGGCTCATAGCCATCTATAACTCCAGTCAAAGGGGATCTCATGCCCTCGTCTGACCTCCATGGGTACCAGGTGTGCATATGGTGCACAGACATACATGTGAGCAAAGCACTCACACATATAAAATGAAGTTCATTCATTAGAAATAATCATACTCATAATATAAATACATCCAAGAAATCATGATATTCTATGACATCTTTAATGAATGAATGGGTGTTTACATGCATGTTAAGGTTGGTGTGTATGTGTGCATACGTTTGTGTACATATGTGTTTGTGACTGTGTTTGTAGCACCTGTAACTGCATGTGGAGGACAGGTCAGCCACAGGTGAAGCTCCTCCAGAGCTGCTTGCATTGTTTTTGCTTGCCTCCACAGGGAAGGTCTCTCAGTCCTACCTGGAGCTCACCACCTGGAAGGATAGCCAGCTGGTGAGTGAGCCCCAGGGACATGCCTACTCCACTCACCTAGCACTGGTATAACAAGCATGTGCTACCATGTCTGGCTCTTTTTTGTATTTCTTATGTGTGAGGAGTCCAGAAGAGGACATCACATCCCCTGGAAGTAGAGCTATACACAGTCAAGAGCTCATGGCTTGGGTGCTGGGAACTGAGTTTGGGTCCTCTGGAGGAGCAGCCAGTGCTCTTCACAGGAGAGCACCTCTCCAGCCCCTTGCTGTTGTTTGGAGACAGAGTGCTGCCCTGTGTCCTAGGCTGGCTTCACATTCACAGCACTTGCCACAGCATCTCAAGTGCTGGGATTACAGCATGTACCTCCCCTCATGGCTAGTGCTGAGGGTGGAACCCAGGGCTTCCTATGCGCCTGGCAATTCTTGTCCCCCTAAGCTATACCCCCAGCCCTAGCATTCCTTTTATTTAAAAAAGATTTTGTTTTTATTTTTATTCATACATGTCTATATGAATGTATAGCTTGTCGGTTTGAATTCTGTGGACATGGAGCAATTGTAAGCTATGAAATATGGACCCTGGAAACCAAATTCTAGTCTTCCAGAAGACTAGAAGAGCAGTAAATCCTGCTAACCACTAAGCCATCGCCCTAGTCCCAGGAGTATTTCTGATAGCCAAAGATAGAAGCAGCAGCCAGAATATGGAAGCAGCCTAAATGTCCACTAATGACTAAATTCATGAACAAAACGGAAAATATCTCTGGGATTGTAGCTCAGTGGTAAAGCCATTCATTGTCACTAGCATACCCAGAGAAACCAAACACACAAAAAGTTTATATTAATAAAAGTACGTTATTAAGACCTAAAATGAAAGGAACATTTGATGTGCTCTGCAGCATGAATGAGTCTGATTGACATGTTGCTATGTGATATGAGCCAGATGGAAATGGAGAGTTTCCACATGGAAGAAGGACCCAGAAGCCTAGAGCTGAAGTTCAGTGGTAGAACAACAGCCTTTAGTGTTGGACACACTAACATGATCTCCAGCACTACAGAGGAAAATACCCAGAACATTCAAGTTCATAGATAGAACGTTCAGTGGTAGTTGACAGGCCAGAAGCATGAAAGATTGTGACAGTGTTCTGTTAGATTTTGAGAAAGGACATATGCAAGGGCTAGGCTCTGTCTCATTGAACAAGTGAAAATGTCCTTGAACTTCTTTCTGACCTGCGTGCATCCACCTGCCAAGTGCTGCTCTTACAGGCATGCAGGACCATGTCTGTCTTATGTGGAGCTATGGATCAAACCCAGGATTTGCACATTCTATGCAATCATTCTACCTACTGCACCATAGACTCAGCTCAGCTCCTGTTTTTCCTTGTTTGTTTGTTTGCTTGTTTATCGGGTCTCATGTGATTCAGGTTTGACAAGAACTCAGCATAGAACCAAGGCTGGCAGAGCATTCCTCATCGTCCTCCTAAAATTACAAGTATGTACCACTACCATTCATGGCAAATGCATTTATTTATTTATTCATTTATTTTGAGGCAGGCTCTTACTCAGCAGCAAAATCTGGCTTGAAAGTCTCTCTGTAACAACTGTGTTCTCAAATGCCTGGGTAATTCTCTTCCTCTAAACTCTTCCTGGTGTTGGGATCACAAGCATGAGCCTTTGTGTCCAGTGTATAGAATTAGTGTTGGATGAATGCAGAATTTTATTTTCCCAAGGTGAGAACGTTCTGATAATGGATAGTCACAGCATTGGGAATGTTCTTGCCTCCACTGCACTTCTGATTTTATTCTTTGTCCTACTTCACAATTGTAGTCAAGAATAAGAATGCCAGCATTCAGGAGTTGAGGAACATCCTTGACTACCATTGTGAATTTGAGGCCAGCTTGAGCTATATGAGACCTTGATTCAAAAATACCAAGGGCTAGGCATGATGGTGCAAGCCTTTATTACCATCATTTAGGAGGCAGAAGCAGGAGGAACTCTACTGAATTTGAGGCCAGCTTGGTCTATAAATCTAATTTCAGGGCAAACAGGATTACTTGGTGGAACTCTGTCTCAAGAAACAAAAACCAAAACTACAAATGGCAAAAAGCCAGGCTCAGGGGCTTGTGCTTCCAGCTCTAATACTTGGAAGGCTAAGTCTGAGGAATCTCTGTGCATTTCAGCTCAGCCTGAACTTCCGAATGAGACTGCCTTAAAAAACAATCACAATAAAAGGAAACAGAATACCAACAACTGGGCTGTTAGAGCATTTGTTCTCTTAGTGTTCCTTAGTGTTCTTCCACCTCTCTCTCTCTCTCTCTCTCTCTCTCTCTCTCTCTCTCTCTTTTTCTCTCTCTCTCTCTCTCTCTCTCTCTCTCTCTCTCTCTTTCCAGGAACTCTTGTGAGATATTTGCAAGTTCCCTAAGTTTGCCCCTCTATGACCCTGTGGTCTCCATTTGGTGCCTGAGTTTCTGGAACACCAGTGGCTCCAGATATAGCCGGTTTATCATAGACACCAAAATATTTCTTCAATGTTGGGAGCAAGTGAAGTCCTGGGCAAATATACATCATTGACCTGGAAACAGCCACTTCTGTGATTAATGTCTAACATCCCTGAGCATGTCAAAGCCCTCCTCTGGTCTCTGGTGGAGGTTTGCAGTGTGTATAGGATATGTCCACCATAGCTTTCTCCTTCTGTATGTTCATCACCTGAAAACTGAACCCCTAGTGAGAATAGCTATGAAGGTTAGCTAAACCTGACCCCTTGACCTGGCTATATACTATAGACCCTGCCTCCTTGTTTATCAGTATACAATAAGTTTGTCTCCTTGTTCAGCTGTATAATGTGGCCCTGATTCTCTGTTCTTCCATAAAAAACATACTGGGCTCAGTGCTGCTGTGGTTTCTCTAAGAGCCCAGACTACCTGGTCCTAGATTTTCTACATGTATCTGTGGTTTCTTTATTCCCTGAATGCCCCAGTTAAATCAGACCCTAGAGCTGTGCAGAACATGGCAAAGCAGACCCTGCACAAGGACAAGGACAGTGGACACTGACTACAGGCGACTTGGATTAGTTATACAAGGGATCACTCCTGAGAGAATAATAAAGGGAAAGGAGGAAACAGCAACATAAGAAAGAGATCAGGATAAAGTAAATAAAGATAGCACATATTTCAGTTTGTCACGTGTAAAAGCCTTGGATAAGCAGAATTCAGAGATATGCTGTATGTTAGCACTTAGAGATCTGGGGAACAAAGAGAACCTAGACATAGGTAGATACGGGGGAGATTTCAAGAAACCCTGACAGTGGGTTGGTGGCATTTCAGCTTCATTGGTTCTTAGGAGGCCTACCCTTACTTTCCAGGGAAGGGGCCATGAATTTGACTCCTGGAAATAAATGACAAAGGAGCGAAAAGCTGAGGAGTGGATACACAGCTGAGGGATTCAAGTATGTTCCCATTTTGCTTTTGGTTTACCTGCTTTCAAAGTGTTATATTTGGTTGAAATTGACCAGCATGCAGGGAGTGGAGGCCAGAGCAGAAAGCTCAGTGTGGGGTAGAGGGTGATAGCAACCCCCACAGCAAGGAAATGGTTGTCCCTAGCCTGATGCCTCAGCACCAGGAAGGTGGCAGTATACTGAAGGAAAGAAGGTGGCCAATAGCAAAGAGGCATGTAGCCATAGGGGAAAAATCTCAGTGGTTTAAATGTTACCCAGTTTTTTGTTTGTTTTGTTTTGTTTTTAACAACCTGGTTCATATGACCCAGTGGCTCTGTTACTGATTTGTCTGGTAATTGTGTCCATGCCAGTCAGAGGAGAACTTGCTGGTCTTATGCTTTTCAGTGACTTGGTCACATCCTTTGACTACTGTTTCTTCTAATGATTCCCTGTTTGTAGGGTGGCATTTTTCTAACCATCCAGAGTCCCGGTGGGCCCCATCCAACTGTTGTGGGCAGGTTTTAGCCCTGCAGTTTGGACAGGTTTTAATTTGCGAACTTTCCTTCTACAGGTATAGCTGAATAACCAACGCACACACTGAAACCACTAGACCTCACTAGATCTTCATTCTCCTGAAGAATTCTCCAGATACCAGAGAAAAACCAGTCTGACCTTCAGAATCCAGGAACAGACAGTGAACACGACAGATAACCAAATGGCCAGAGGTCGGCGAAAGAACACAACCAACGCAAATCAAGATATCATGGCTTCACTGGCAACCTCCAAAATTATTGGACACTCCAACTCAGAAGAAACAGAAAAAGAAAATGATTTTAAAGCTATGATTATCCAGTTATATGAGGCACATAAAGAGGAAACCAAAAAATCTCTCAGAGAAATAGTCATAGAGATTCAAACAGTTAAAGAGGATACAAAAAAAATTCCTTAACGATTTGGCCTCCCAAATAGAAACAAAGACAAATGAGGTGAACAAAGAAGCTCTTAAAGAAACACATGCAAATATAGCCAAACAATTGGAGGCAGAAGCAGAGGCACTAAGAGAGGAAACAAACAAAAAAAATAGAGTCCATCTTGGAGAGACAGGAATCCACACTCAAACAGATGAAGGAAATGTTGCAAGACATGAAAACAGAATTAGAATCAATAAAGAGAACACAAACTGAGAAAACCCTGGAACTGAAGAACTTAGAGAAAAGAAAAGGAATCTCAAAGATAAGCATCACTAATAGAATTCAAGAGATGGAAGAGAGAATCTCGGGTGCTGAAGATACACTCACAGAAATTGATACTTCTCTCAAAGCAAAAATAAAATCAGAAAAATCCCAAACACAAACCATCCAAGAAATCAAGGATGCCATGAAAAGGCAAAATATAAGAATAATAGGAATTGAAGAAGAAGAGGAGTCCAGGTTACAAGGTCCAGAAAATATTTTCAAGAAAATCATAGAAGAAAATTTTCCCAACCTAAAGAAAGAGATGTCCACAAACATACAAGAGGCCTACAGAACACCAAATAGACTAGACCAGAGAAGAAACTCCTCATGCCACATCATAGTCAAAACACTTAATCTACAGAACAAAGAAAAGATACTAAAAGCGGCAAGGGAAAAAGGCCAAGTAACATATAAAGGCAAACCTATCAGAATCACACCGGACTTCTCATCAGAAACTATGAAAGCCAGAAGAGCCTGGGGAGAGATCATGCGGGCCCTAAGGGACCACAGGTGCCAACCTAGACTACTTTACCCAGCAAAGCTTTCAATCAACATAGATGGAGAAAATAAAATATTCCACGACAAAACTAAATTTAAGCAATATTTGAACAGCAACCCAGCCCTACAAAAGATACTAGAAGGAAAATTCCAATCCAATGAAAACAAATAAACCCAAGAAAACATAGGTTAAATATAATTTTCAACAAAAGTCAAAAGCAAACAAGCAATGATTCACAGTAACATCACCAACTCCACAATAATAGGAAATAACATTCAATGGTCATTATTATCTATCAACATCAATGGACTCAACTCTCCAATAAAAAGACACAGACTAACAGAATGGGTGCAGAAACAGGAACCAACATTCTGCTGCATCCAAGAAACACACCTAAGCAACAAAGATAAACATTACCTCAGAGTAAAAGGCTGGAAAACAGTTTTTCAAGCAAATGGACACAAAAAACAAGCAGGAGTGGCTATCCTAATATCTAATAAAATAGATTTTCAACTAAAACTAATCAAAAAAGACATAGAGGGGCACTACATTTTCATCAAAGGAAAAATTCACCAATAAGACATTACAATTATAAACATCTATGCCCCAAATACAAGAGCACCCACATTCATAAATAAAACATCGTTAAAGTTTAAACCACACATTGATGGCAATACCCTGATAGTGGGTGACTTCAACACCCCACTCCCCCCAAGGAACAGATCAACTAGACAGAAACCAAAAAGGGAAATAAAAGCACTTACAGAGTCCCTAAATCAAATGGACCTAATAGACGTCTACAGATCTTTCCACCCAAACTCAAAAGAGTATACCTTCTTTTCAGCACCTCATGGAACCTTCTCCAAAATAGACCATATAGTTGGACACAAAGCAAGCCTCAACAGATATAAAAAGATTGAGATAATCCCTTGTATTCTATCGGACCACCATGGACTAAAGCTGGACATCAACAACAATGGAAAGAACAAAAAGCCGACACGCACATGGAAACTGAACAACTTGTTACTCAATGACAGCTGGGTTAAGGAAGAAATAAAGAAAGAAATTAAAGACTTCTTAGAATTCAATGAAAATGAAGGCACAACATACCCAAATATATGGGACAATTGAAAGCAGTGCTCAGAGGAAAATTTATAGCACTAAGTGCCTTCAAGAAGAAATTTATAACATCACATACAAGTAACTTAATGGCCCAACTGAAAACCCTATAAAAAAAAGAAGCAGATACACCCAAGAGGAGCACAAGGCTGGAAATAATCAAACTCAGGGCTGAAATCAATCAATTAGAAACAAATAAAACTATTCAAAGAATCAATGAAACAAAAAGCTGGTTCTTTGAGAAAATCAACAAGATAGACAAACCCTTAGCCAAGCTAACTAAAAAGCAGAGAGAATCTATCCAAATCAGCAAAATCAGAAATGAAAAGGGGGACATAACTACAGACACTGAAGAAATCCAAACAATCATTAGATCACACTACAAAAGCCTATATGCCACAAAATTTGAAAATTTAAACGAAATGGACAATTTTCTTGATAGATTCCATCTACCAACATTAAGTCAAGATCAGATAGAAAGACTGAATAGCCCTATATCCCCCAAGGAAATTGAAGCAGTCAATAACAGCCTCCCCTCCAAAAAAAGCCCTGGGCCAGATGGTTTCAGCGCAGAATTCTACCAGACCTTCAAAGAAGTGCTAATACCAATTCTCCTCAAACTATTCCACAAAATAGAAACAGAAGGAACATTACCAAACTCATTCTATGAAGCGACAGTTACCTTGATATCCAAACCACACAAAGACTCAACAAAAAAGAGAACTTCAGACCTATCTCTCTTATGAATATTGATGCAAAAATACTCAATAAAATACTTGCAAACCGAATCCAAGAACACATCAAAGATATCATCCACCATGACCAAGTAGGCTTCACCCCAGGCATGCAAGGGTGGTTCAACATACAGAAATCCATCAATGTAATCCACCACATAAACAAACTGAAGGAGAAAAACCACATGATCATCTCCTTGGACGCTGAAAAAGCATTTGACAAAGTCCAACACCCATTCATGTTTAAAGTCTTGGAGAGATCAGGGATACAAGGCACATACTTAAACATAGTAAAGGCAAGCCTACAGCCAACATCAAACTCAATGGAGAGAAACTTAAATCAATCCCACTGAAATCAGGGACAAGACATGGCTGCCCACTCTCTCCATATCTCTTCAACATAGTACTTGAAGTCTTAGCCAGAGCAATAAGACAACTAAAGGAGATAAAGGGGATACAAATTGGAAAGGAAGAGGTCAAAGTGTCACTATTTGCAGATGATATGATAGTATACATTAGTGACCCCAAAAATTCAACCAGAGAACTCCTTCAGCTGATAAACACCTTCAGAAAAGTGGCTGGATACAAAATCAACTCAAAAAAAAATCAGAAGCCCTCCTGTATACCAAAAACAAAAGGGCCGAGAAAGAAATTAGGCAAACAACATCCTTCACAATAGCCAATAATAACATAAAGTACCTTGGGGTGACACTAACCAAGCAAGTGAAATACCTGTTTGAGAAAAACTTCAATCTCTGAAGAAAGAAATTGAAGAAGATCTCAGAAGATGGAAAGATGTCCCATGCTCATGGATTGGTAGGATTAACATTGTGAAAATGGCCATCCTGCCAAAAGCAATCTACAGATTCAATGCAATTCCCATCAAAATACCAACTCAATTCTTTTCAGACCTTGAAAAAAAGATTCTCAGCTTCATATGGAGAAACAAAAAACCTAGAATATCCAAAACAACCCTATACAACAACAGATCATCTGGACGTATCACCATTTCCGATCTCAAGCTGTACTACAGAGCAATAGTAATAAAAACTGCATGGTATTGGCATAGAAACAGAAAGGAGGATCAATGGAACCGAATTGAAGACCCAGAAATAAACCCACGTACTTATGAATACTCAATTTTTGACAAAGCAGCCAAAACCATTCAATGGAAAAAAGATAGCATCTTCAAAAGATGGTGCTGGTCTAAGTGGATTTCTACATGCAGAAAAATGAAAATAGATCCACATTTATCACCCTGCACAAAACTAAAGTCCAAGTGGATCAAAGACCTCAACATAAAACCAGATACGCTAAATCTGTTAGAAGAAAAAGTAGGGAACAACCTAGAACTCATTGGCACAGGAGACAACTTCCTGAACAGAACTCCAACAGCACAGGCTCTAAGAGCAACAATCAATAAATGGGACCTCATGAAGCTGAAAAGCTTCTGTAAAGCAAAGGACACCATCATCAAAACAAAACGACTGCCTACAGATTGGGAAAGAATCTTCACCAACCCTTTATCTGACAGAGGGCTAATATCCAGTATATATAAAGAACTAAAGAAGCTGAAAAGCAGCAAAACAAGTAATCCAATTAAAAAATGGGGAACGGAGCTAAACAGAGAATTCTCTGTAGAGGAATATAGAATGGCAGAGAGACACTTAAAGAAATGCTCAACCGCATTAGCCATTAGGGAAATGCAAATCAAAACGACCCTAAGATTTCACCTTACACCCATCAGAATGGCCAAGATGAAAAACACAAATGACAACACATGTTGGAGAGGTTGTGGAGAAAGGGGAACCCTCCTCCATTGCTGGTGGGAATGTAAACTGGTACAACCACTTTGGAAGTCAATCTGGCGCTTTCTCAGACAATTAGGAATAGCGCTTCCTCAAGACCCAGCTATACCACTGCTAGGCATATACCCAAAATTTGCTCAAGTACACAATAAGGACATTTGCTCAACCATGTTTGTAGCAGCTTTATTTGTAATAGCCAGAACCTGGAAACAACCCAGATGTCCATCAACGGAGGAATGGATACAGAAATTGTGGTATTTTTACACAATGGAATACTACTCAGGAATCAAAAAGGAGGAAATCATGAAATTTGCAAGCAAATGGTGGGATCTAAAAAAGATCATTCTGAGTGAAGTATCCCAGAAGGAGAAAGACAAACATGGAATATACTCGCTTATATAGACCTAAAAGATAGGATAAACATAATGAAATCTATACACCTAAAGAAGATAATCAAGAAAGCGGACACGGGGTATGATGATCTATCCTCATTTAGAAAGACAAATGGGATATGCATTGAATGTATGACAGGAGTCTACTGCAGAAAGCATCTGAAAGACTCTACCTAGCAGTGCTCCAAAATAGATACTAAGACTCACAACCAAAACTTCAGCAGAGTGCAGGGAATCATATGAAAGAAGGGGAGTTTGAAGTGGAAAGGATAGGAGCTCCACAAGGACCAAACGTATCTGGGCACAGGGTCTTTTCTGAGATGGACACTCAACCAAAGTCCATGAGAGGATAAAACCTAGAACCTCTGCTCGGATGTAACCCGTGATAGCTCAGTAATCAATTGGTTTCCCATAGTAAAAGGAAAAAGGACTATTTCTAACATGAACTCAATGACTGGCTCTTTGACCTCCCCACCTCCCAAGGGAGGAGCAGTACTGTTAGGCCACAGAGGAGGACTTTGCAGCCAGTCTTGAAAATACCTGACAAAAGGGAGTCATATGAAAGGGGAGGAGGTCCTCCCCTATTAGAGGACTTGGAAAGGGGCAGGGAGGAGATGAGGGAGGGAGGGTAGGATTGGGGAGGGAATGAGGGATTCAGCTGGGATACAGAATTAGCAAAATGTAACTAATGAGAAAAATAAAATTATGGGAAAAAAAAGAAGAATATCATGGTAAGCCAAAGGGAAGCAAAGTTAGTGAGTTCTTAAGAATTAGTACATACTTTAGATTTAAGGAGGGGGAAATGGCATGTAAAGGGAAGGGGAAGAAAGAAAAGATTAAGAAAATTTAATGCTCATGAAAACATAGATGCAGTATTCTAGATAGAGTCACACCTAGGTGTTTTTACAATGATTCTGTGGCTTTCTAAGTTCTTTTGTCTAAAAGAATATCTTTGCATCTTATCCAGGGTCCTCCTTCTTGCTTACCTTCTTTACGTGTACAGATTTTAGTATGATTATCCTATATTATGTCTAATATCTACTTATAAGTGAGTATCAACCATGTGTGTCTTTCTGCTTATGGGATAGATTGCTCAGGATGATCTTTTCTAGTTCCCACCATTTACCTGTCAATTTCACAATCTTCTTGCTTTTAATTGCTGAGTAGTATTCCATTGTGTAAATATACTATGATTTTTGTATTCATTCCTTAACTGAGGGGTACCTGGGTTGTTTGCAGGTTTTGGTTATTACGAAAAAATTTGCTGTTGACATGGTGCAGTAATATTTCAGCAGTCACTGGGAAGACACACACTCTATCACTAGCTTCTGCCAACACAAGCTATTTCTAAAATGACCATCTGTTTTCACCACCACTCTTTTCATAAAGCAAAAGTCCTCTTTACTGCCCCAAAAATGGGATGAGGAACAAATGCTAGACTAGGTTCTTGAAAATGAACAAGTATACAACCTTTGCAACTATTTGCAAATAATAGAGAAAGAGGACACAGAAACAGTGTGATTCAGTCCTCAGTTCAGGCAGTCCATAGACTTATGACAGACCTACTTGGTCCTGCTACTTGGGAGGCTGAGGCAAGAAGATCACAAATTCAAGGCCTGCCTGAGCTATACAGCTAGCTCAAGACTAGCATGGAAACATGCTGTGACCCTCGTTCAAAGACAAAAATCAGCAAAAGGAAGGCTGGTGATATTGCTCAGGCAGGGTGCAATGCAGTGTTTGCCTGGCACACATGAAGCCCTCAGTTCCATTCCACACACCACAAAAACAAATAAATAAAACCAAACAACTACTGAAGGCTAAAATGACATAGTTATTGGACAAAGTCTGAGAAAGCTCTCACCTATATTTGTACAGAACACATTCATAACAAATCCTGTAGGTAATTATGTAGTTATAGCAACAGGTGTACTGAATTGCATTTTTGAGAATAATACTGCCAAGAGTCGCCATGAGAACCCTGGATGCCATCAAACAGCCAAGAGGCTGCATGGCATGCTCATGAATCAAGGTGTCCCAGAACCCATCTTGAAAGAGGAATAAAAGGAACTGTGAACACTAAAATCTATTTTCTTCTGTTCTACTGCCAGGCAACCCGTTGACTTTTACTCCCACCAAACACAGCATCTTCTCACAGAAGCATATACAAGCAGCCATAAGGGTTGCCTTACCAGGATTCTGAGAGCTAAACTTCCACCCATGACAAGCTGGTTGGTGTTTTAGCTACACCTTAAAAGGTCAGCTTTTGGGGAGCAGCTCCAGCATATTCATCTTTATGTGGGCAATGCTAGAAATTCACCTGGGGAAGGCTTGGTTTCTTCCTTCTATGGACAAATGTGGGCTCAGCATCTATGTGTGTCCAATAGATTTGGTCAGCAGAAGCTTGGGGTAAAATAGAGATCTGAACTGGGTTCTATTATGAAAAGCCTCCTAATTAAACAAATTTATTTATTTATTTACTCATTTATATAGTATGTGTGTGTGTGTGTATATGCACATGCCATAGCATCCATGTGGAGGACAGAGGACAACTATTGGGAGTCCAGTATTTCCTTTCTGCTTACCATGCAGGTCCCAGGGATCAAACTCAGATCAGCACACTTTGTGGCCCTAAGCCATCTCACCCACCCTTAGATGTACTCCTCTTTTGTTTTTTCAAGACAGGTTTTCTCTGTGTAGCCCTGGCTGTCCTGGAACTCACTCTAGAGCAGTTTGGCTTTGAATTTATAGTGATCTTCCTGCTTCTGCCTCCACAATGCTGGGAATAAAGGCATGTCCTAGCACTGCCTGGCTTAGCTGGACTCTTAACAACTGACTGAGTTTAGAATTAGACATTTAACCTGTAATTGCAGTCCTTGAGAGGCTGAACCAGGAGGATGGCCCTGAGTTGGAGATCAGTCTGTGAGATCCTTACATAGTGAGCTCTCATATCAAAACAACAATAACATTGTTTTGTTTGCTTTAGTATTTTTGTTATTATGGATTTTGAGGTCTTTTTCTGTTTTGATATATTTTTTTTTTTGTTGTCCCACATTCTTTTTTTATTTGTTTGGTTTTTGAAGGAGAGTGAGAGCACAAGTAAGTACACTCAAAGTTCGGTGGATAAGGAGGATCTGGGAGAGGGGAAAGAAAATGATCAAAATGTATTGCATAAAAAACATTTTTAAAATTAAATCCAACAATAAAACTTCAGCAGGTTATATAATCCCAGCACTGAATGGCTGAGGCAGGATGACTACAGAATTCAAGGTCATCTTGAGATAAATAGTGAGAATGAGACCAAGCTGCTCTACATATTGAGAGCCCCCTATGTCAACCTGTACCATAGCCCTCTTCACCAAAAGAAGGTCATTCAAAGCTGGGTTGGTCCAAGACACTTAAATATAGTTCCTGCTACATTAGAAGCTGAGATGAGAGCTCTGCTTGAGCCCAGGGGATCAAGAAGAGCCTGGAAAACATTGTAAGACCCCAGATCAGAAACAAGACAAAAAGCCTTGATTTCGAAGAATTAATGAGGGTTGTAGTTGCTATTCAATGGCGAATCACTTATAGAGCATATGTGAGGCTCTGTTTCCTAATATGGTGGGGGCATTTGAAAGAAGTAAATATATGTGAGCAATGATTGGATCTAGAGACCCAGAGGGAAAAGAATGGTTTGAGACCCAGAGGGAAAAGAATGGTTGAAGCCTGGGCTAGTATTATAATAGTGAGAGCTAGACAGAAGATGTGAGGAAGGAGCAGATTACAAAGTCCAGGACAACCAGGTTCTGAGCAGGAAAGCTCACAATAAATTGAGTGCAGTGTGGAGAAGAGGGCTGGGATGAGTGTCTAGACATTGGCAAATGTGAAGCTGGAGTTCATGACTGTCTAGAGAGGACATCTTGACACTTGGATACTGAGAGAATGGAGATGCTAGATTTGGCAAAAAAAAAAAGTGATCAGATGGGCCTAAAGAATAATCTGATATGTTACATTCATTGGAATGGTGAGACATCCAATAATAATTTCCTCTAAGCAAAACACAGAAGGTCTTTCCATCCGGAAATGACATTTCAAAGGTGTGACATAGGTTGACAGGTAAGAGTAATTTAACAAGTTTTTTTTTTTTATTTTTTTATCAGAATGACAGGGTGCTAAGGTCAGGCCACTGTATTTCTGATTTTGCAGTCACTCAATGCAAATTTTGAACAGATTTATGAAGCTATATTTAGCATAACAGGCTCCATATTTAAAATTCAATCACAAATCACATCTGGCTTTTAAGTTCATTTCTCCCTTACCCTGTGTTCAACTGGAATGCGGACTGCTACCTCCTCACTATGGGCTCTTCCAGCCAGCATCTCCTTTGCAAGTCAGGATCACCTCTCTAATCATATCCCTGTCTTCCCCTTTATACAAAAGCAGTAATTTTGTTCTTCACTACCAGGTTCTTTTCATTCAAATCCAACTACTCACTCACCACCAGAGGAATTTTGTTTCCTTCAGGAATTTCCATGCCCAGCTGGCATGGTATTGAAGGCCTGAATCAATGTGGTTCTAAATCACTGTTTTTAGTTAGCACTTCTCCTGTGCCCAAAGTGGGCAACTCAAACAATGCCTGGAGTGAACTGCAAGTTCCCATTTTTGTATTCAGCATCAACTCTTTCCCAAGACACAGAGTGACCCCATCTCTAACTTTACTGAGAACCACCAATGGTATTTAATCATTTGCAAAGAACCTCATCTTGAAAATGAGGACACTGAAGCTCAGAGGTATCTGGCCTAAAGATCAGAGATAGGTCTTCAGACCCAAATCGCTCAGTCTTTCCATTAAACTATGATCTATGCAACATATGTCAAGGCATACCTCAAACAGAACAAAGAATAATGCTGAACATACAAAGGGCTAATGCTCAGCCAGTATTGATTTCAGTGGAAGCAGCTTTGTATGAGCTAGGTCTTCCCACATAGGTATGGCTGGCCCTAAACTAGTGACAATCATTCTGAATTATCTTTCTTGTTGCTGGGATTTATCAGATGTGTCACCATAGCTGGAGGTTTTTTAAAAATCATGGGTAGAGCAGCTGGGTCAGAGAAATGAGCTCACAGAGATAATAAAAGAAATGACAACATGGGGAGTTTCTGACTTCACAGGCTCCTGAGATGGAAAATTTGCCAGAGCTTTTATCAAATACTGAAATGTAGAATAACATCCTGTGTAAAGAACTGGGAATGGGAAGAAAGCAAAGTAATAAATAAAACAAAGGAAGCTGCTGGGTGCTATGGCACACATCTTAATCCCACCACTCGGGGACAGAGGCAGATGGATTTCTGTGAGTTGGAGGTGAGCCTGGTTTACAGAGCAGGTCCAGGACAGTCAGGGCTAGACAGGCAGGTCTGAAAACAAAACAAAACAGAACAAAACAAAACAAAACAAAATAAAACAAAAGAAAGCTAATTTGAGGATGGGTAGCCAGGTTTTAATCCTTTCTAGGGCTGCACTTGGTTGAAGCAAATAACCTTCTTCAGTAGAGAATGACCTTCCCTAGTAGAGGAGAAGCTTTCTCAGCAAGAGTATGTGTGTAGCTGCACTATACTTCTAGAAGCCCCAAACACACTCTCAAGAGCCAAAGCCCAATTCAAGTGACATCACACATTTCTGCTTTCAATCACCTAGTGATGAAAGCAGGTCCATATCAGCAGAGGCAGCAGATGAAAGCCTGTGCCATCTGCCAGATTCAGCAGAGAATGGGATCTCAGTGTATGCTCAGAAAAAGCTAGCCTTAAGGCTTAGAAAACTTTGCCTCAGAGCTTGTGTACCCCACAGCAAGAGAACTAAGAAGACCCCCAGATTGGATATATTCAATACTATGACCAGCAAGCAGCCTACACAAGAACCATATGAAGCACCATAGGAGGCTCCCAGAGCAATGAAGTACAAGACAGAGGTAAAAGTTCAAACTGATTGGTTACCTTCAGATGAAGGGTTGTGCGAAGGACACTGAGAGGCAGCGGCTCCTTTCTTCTGTCAGTCTCTAACTAGCAAAGCCACCTGGATATTCCAAAGAGAAGCATCCCTATAGGCAAACAGCTTAAATATGAATAGACTCCAGAGATGATCCCTTGCTGATACATGATGAGCTGACTCAATCATATCAGCCAGGTAAAGAGCACAGGGACACAGAGCCTCTCTCAGAACTAAGCTGATCTCCCCTGTCCCACACCTGACACACTACTTTTTTCCCTTCCCCTCCTTGAACACCATTTTTTTTCTCCCAAAATACAGGCTTAAAAGTATCACCACACTGAAGAAGTTCAGTGGTTGAATACTTATATGGTATGCATGAGAACTCAGTTCCATCCCCAGCACAACAAAACAAAAACAATAAAGACACACACACAAAAAAAAAAATCAAAATGCTCCCATATGCACACAAATATGCTTCTTCAAATGTATTCTTTCTCTTGTAAGAGGTCATTCCTCCTGAATGGAATTAAAACCTGTCATAAAATTAAAATCCATATTATAAGTGGGAAAGTGAAATTTTAAAACCTAAATGGGACTTCTAGCTTAAGTATTAGCATGCTTTTGGCTTAGGCAATACTTGTTTCTGATAGTTCCCCCTAGATTAATGAGAATAATAATAAAACTACAAGCAATCTACCTTACCCTAATGCTTTTTTCCTGAGTCAGTGATGCTTCAAAACTTCATAGGATAGCAAGGAAGTGGCTCAGGGGCAGAGATTGGGAACAAGTCCAAGGCCAATGGGTTGTAAACACAATCCTTCCAAACAAAGCACAAAAATGTATACAGTAGGAAGGGAAAATTTGATCATGCAAAGTATTTGAAAAACCCTGAAGACATTTTTAACTTCCCTCCCTACCAATCCATGATCAAAACACCTAGCTCTACCTTCCCCTCTGTAATTGTCCTGCTAGATGATTCCTGAGGTAAGAATACCATGCAGATGGGACTGGCCTTGCACTTGATTTGTGAAAGGTAGCTTTGGATGCCTAATTGCCCTGCCTCTGCCTGCTGAGTCCTGGGATTAATGTGCCATCACATTCAACTCTTTTGGCTTGCTTCAGTGAAAACTATGGCCATCAGCTGTGTCCAGCCTAAAACTTGCCTGGGTCACATATCCATCTTTGACCTGAGTTTAAGGAAAAGGAAACTTCAGAGGTCAGAGATGCTGTGAGGTTGAAGGAAGCACTCTTCCATTTAACTGCTAGGATTTGAGTAGAGCACACAGGCCTGGTCCTTTAGCTGGATGGCTAGGACAGAAAGAAGGGGAACCAGCAGGTGACCTCATCACGTGCATACCTCCTTAGGGTCAGAAACCTTCATCCAACCAGACTCCTTCATTCCCTTGAAGTCTACAGTATCCACTGGATTGATGAACATGCAAAAATGTGCAATCAAGTTCCATGCAAATGAGCAGCATATACCCAGTGTTACATTTGTCAACTTTTGGTGCAAGGGGTTTCTTCTGGGAAGGCCATTGAGTTTTTGTCCACTATCAGCTGAAAGGTTAGTAGTTGATTTGTATAAAGGAAATTGATTCCATCAAGCAATTGAGAGAAATGGAAGCTCAAGAAGAGCTCTCGAAGGCTAGCACAGGGCAGCACCTATCAAGACTGCGTGGGCAGGCTGCATACTGCTATTTTCTGAGTGACTCTGTTTAGGGCCACCAACCACCAGCAGAGTGAGCTGAGTAAACACTGTCACAGGTACAGTGAACTACCACGAGGGTCCTTGGAGGCTAGGTTGCATGAGAAACTAAGACTAGTATAGTCTAAGGATTGGTATGGTATTAGCACATGTCCCCAGCAGCACCTTCACCCAATTTGCAAGTCACACCTTGCCTTTTGCCTTCTTCCAGAACCCACAGTGCCAATAACTCTAGCCAGAGACTTAGGCCCCAAGAATATTATTTATTTATTTATTAAAATTAAACTTGTTACATGCCACTCATTAGGTTAGACCCTCAGAGAATAAATCATGAACAGTCCTCTTATGAGGGGACACATTCAGCAACATGTTACAACTTGGAGGAGGGAGGAGCCACTCTAACTCCTGACTACATAGAGGGATTGACAATTTTCCAGAGGGGATGGACAATGACCCAGAATACCATCAGGATAGGGAATTCAGAAAAAAAGCACTCCAGGGGAACTGAACTGTAAATGCATGTTGAGGCATAAGGAAAATGGATATGGGAACCCCACGTCCACTTGAGATACTTTTCACTTTCGTGGTCGTGCCCCTTTGCCTCTCCCCTTACTTAATGCGGTGTTTTCAGCAACATGAACATGTTGGACCGATGACATGGGCACATCAGGAGACCTAGGCTTTGCAGATGCACTTGGCAGGCTGGGCTCATTCTGTGAGTGTAGCCTACGGCGTTTCCTATGTGACTTACCCTGTGACATACATATAAATCTATTTTTTCTCTTTCTCCTTCGTTGGGCCAGCAGATACGCAGCCCGACGCTCCTTGGCCTTTTTGTCGGTAATATTTTGCTCAGAACCAGACTCAGGCTCCTGCTCTTGTGCAGGCTCCAGCTGTGGCTGGGCCTTGGCCTCTGCTTCCTCCTTGGGCTCAGGCTCAGGCTGGGGCTTAGGCTCTTGCTCTGGGTGTGGCTGTGGCTCAGGCTGAGACCCAGGCCCAACCCTACGACGTTTCCTACGTGGCTTACCCTGTGACATATATATATATATATATATATATATATATATATATATATATATATATATATATATATATTTTCTCTTTTTCCTTTGTTTGGCCAGCAGATATGCAGCCCGCCTCTCCTCAGCCTCCTTGTTGGTAATATTTTGCTCAGATTGACACTCGGGCTCCTGCTCTAGCTCGGGCTCCAGCTGGGGCTCCGACTTAGGCTTAAGCTGGGTCTTGAGCTACAGCTCTTTCTGAACCTCTGCCTCAGGGTTGGGCTCATGCTCAGGTTCCTGCTCTGGCTGGGGTTTGGCCTCTGTTTCAGCCTCTGTCTCAGTATCACACTGTGTCTCTGGCTCAGGCTGGGGCTTGGCCTACTGCTCTCGCTGGGGCTCATTCTGTTGGTGCAGCTCCCCCTCTGGCTTTGGCTCTGGCTCTGGCGCAGGCTTTGGCTTTGACTCTGGCTCTGGCTCTGGCTTAAGCTCACTTGATGGATAGTTGGAAGTTCCATAAAGATCCCACAGGTCACAATCATCAGCTGCACTGAAAATGGAATCAATACTTTGAAGCAGTTCTTTTTCATACTTAAGTATTTGGTACTCATCATGGGAATCATCTGAAATTCAAGAGACATATGTAAATATGCTTCTTCTACCCACTCTGTACATACAGACATCAGCAGGATATTGAACACAAACTAAGCTGAATTAGTTGAATGTTTGGACATTCTGTATCACTGTTAAAAAACATAGTTTTAGATAGTGCCCTCTATTCTGTATTTTCCTGTGAGAAGTGACTGATAAAATAGCAATGAAAATATGATTCCCATTTGAAATCCTACTGTCTAAAGAGCATGAGGTACTTGCTCAATTGTTCCTTAACACAAATCTGATGCCTTGTGGGCCATAGCCGAATAAGGGCAATTGCTTCAATAAAGCAGTATTTCATGTATATCAAGTTAAAATTCTCTAGCTTAGAAAAGTTCTTAATTTAGTCACTGTGGTCCTGCTGGACTTTTGGTGCTTGCTGCCTTATTCAATAAGGTATGGAGTAGATAGTAGATCTTTAACAGTTTTCACTGTTAACCTCTGCTAACCCCAGTCTCCAAACAGCTGGAAAGAATGTAGAGTAATGCTTCTTACTCCTCTTTCTTGTCCATAAAGGATGAAAAGAGAAGAATAGGGAAGAGCAGAGTTTTAGGCAGATAGAACTCTAACCAAATCTAAGGCAACAAGAAGTTGCAGTTGTGTTAGGATATAAGCCATGGTGTAGGGACCCCAGAACATGATGGAGAAAAAAAAGGGGGCACTGGCTACAAAATCATCACAAAATTAAGGTTTGCAGAGGCAGATCCTAAAACAGCCACATGTGGCAAGGCTTCAGAGCTCAGCTGTTTCTCTAAGCAGAAATGATACTTGCCTTTGTTGCTCATTTCATAGATCTTAGCTTTCTTTTCTTCAATGGGAGATCCAGTGTCAGAAACTGAGTCAGTCACCACACAGCTAAGTTGTAAGGTAGAAAAAGAAACCAAGAAAATATGAGCACAGTATTCTTCTCTTCAGGACATTTCCCCTACTTTCTACAATAAGCATGATCACTTGTTAAATTTTGGATGTTTCCTACACCAACTATGTTCCCCTTCACTAGGTTTGTTAAATCTTTCAATTATTCCTCATTTTCCATCTTTCCATACACCTTTTCACTGCTCTTACAAAAGGAGGCATCTTACAGAAGTCACAATCTGAACAAAGCAAAACCTAACTCCAACTGAGCAAGTAACTCAATGTCTAATGTCTGGTATCCAGTCACGATCTTCTCCAGCTCTGTAGCATGCCCAGCTTGTCTCCTAAGATCAGGATGACTCCACTCCATGAATGCCACTGTTCTTGGTGCTTGTTCCATGACACTGGCATCTCCAAATGGCTGGAGTATCTTGCTTAAACTGGGCTGCACTCCTAACAATAGCCTCTCCTGGGTTCTCTTAGAGAAATGCAGCTCTGCCTCACAGTGCCAAGCCTTGGCTGTTCTTCATGACACAATCATGACTAAATAAACAGTACCAATTGGGTGACTCTTGGAGACTAGCAGGTTCTCCTGTCAGCACAAGCTGCAAACCAGACAACAGTCTCTGGATCACCACTTCTGTGTGCCAATTCTGAGAAAACACTTTCCAGAATATTCCACCTCAGTACTGCTGGTCTCTTCTTAATTATGGCTAATTTCTCAGCTCCAGCTGTTCAGCATCAATTATCTCAGCAAAGGAAAGAGTTAAGTTATTTAGGCTAGTATCTTGTTAATCACAGCCAGTTCTTCAGCCCCAGCTACCCACAACCACAGATTCCTAACTCAAGACATGAAACAGTCCCAATAGATACCTTAAATGACTTCCAATCTTCCCTCTGGAACTTCACAAACCAGGCCTCCATCATCTGCATTTTTCTCAACACTAACCTTCTGTGTTCCCAGGAAAGAGCTCACCCATCTTTGAACACTCAATAGATTTTCTAGCCCTCAAAGTTCCAAATTCCTTTCAAAATCCTCCACAAAGTGACACAGTCAGGTCTGTCATATTGGTAACCACCCTGGTTACGTTTTCTGTCTCATTTAGGTTTTCTGTTGCTGTGCTGGAACATCACGTCCATAAGCAACTTGAGAAAAAAGGAGTTTATTTGGCTTATACTTCCTCCTCAGTGCTTATCACTGAGAGAAGTAGAATAGGAAAAGGCTAAAAGCTGTAGACAGGAGCTGAAGCAGAGCCTGCTTACCCACTTGGCATGCTCAGTCTGCTTTCTTACAGAACCCAGGACTACCAGTCCAGCGATAAGCACACCCACCGTAGCCTGGGCCCTCACTTCAATCACTAATTAGGAAAAACCTACAGGCTTGCATACTACCCGATCTTATGGAGGCGTTTTCTCAATTGAGACCTCCCTATTCTAAAATGATCCTAGCCTGTGTCAATGTGCCATGAAGCTTGCCAACAGCTTCTCTTTTGCCCAAGATATACTGGAAGTCACAGAAATTTTTGTCAGGCTTCCAAGGTCTAGGTTTACAGGCATGCATCCCTGTAAGATGTACATTTTATAATCATCATTGTTGGGGGAGGTGTATATTGTGTGTAGCTGTGCATGCACCACAACACATACGTGGAAGTTATAGGACAACTTTGTGAAGTCAAGTGACTCCTTTCACCTTTACATGGGTTCTGGGGATGAAAATCAAGTTATCAGACTTGTGTGGCAAGTACCTTAACCCAGTGATCCATCTCTGGACATGAAACACTTTTACTATGGAAGAAAAACACTCCAAATCCTTGTTACAAAATATTTCTGCATCCACTGTACATACAAATGTTAATCTATTTCTACCATGCATATTGTCTTCTTTTAGCTGCCAATTTGATGAACCTTTGCTCTCCTACTTACTACCCTAGCCTTATAGAACCTTTCTAGCCTGGGTGTGTGGCACATGCATTCAATTCCAGCACCAAGGTGGCAGAGCTGGGCAGATCTCTCTGAGTTCAAGGCCAGCCTGAAAAAAGTGAGCCCTGGACATCCAAAGCTATTTAGAGAGGACCTGCCTTAGACACATACAAACAAAATTATTGTCTTCAACAGGCAGCAGAGAGGGCTCAGCAGGTAAGAATACTTGCTGTTCTTTTTGAAAAAAGATTTTCCTATTTTATTTTATTTTTCCTTCGAGACAGGGTTTCTCTGTGTAACATCTCTGGCTATTCTGAAAACTCACCCTATAAGCCAGGCTGGCCTGGAACTCAGAGAGGCCTGCCTGCTCTGCCTCTCTAGCACTGGGATAAAAGGCTGTGTACATCATCACATCCGTCATGATTTTTAAATTTTTTGATGTGTATAGGAATTTTGCACGTGTGAATGTGCATGTGCTATGTGCATACAGTGTATTTGGAGTCCAGAAGAGGACAGCAGATCTTTGGGACTGGAGTTACAGACAGTTGTAAGCCACCATGTGGGTGCTAGGAGTCAAACTTTTGTCTTCTGGAAGATCACCAAGTCATCTCTCCAGCCCTGACACTGGCTGCTCTTGCAGCAGACCATGGTCTGATTCTCAGCACCCACACAGCAGATTATAACTAGTGGTAACTGGTTCTAGGGGGTCTAACACCCTCTTCTAAGCATCGTGGGTACTAAGCACATATACATACAAGCAGGCAAATGCTTCTACACGTAAAATAAAGACAACTACGTTTTTTAAAACAATATTCTTGTTGGGCATGATGGCACATGCATTTAATCCCACAACTCTGTTAGTTTGAGACAAGACTTGTGTATTTATTGAGTTATGGGACAGCCAGGCCTACAAAGAGACTCGGTCCGAAAAGAAAAGGAAAGAAAAAGAGAAAGGAAGGAAGGAATGAAAAGGAAAGGCTTCTCTTAATTTCTATCACATGGTTATCTTTTGGTTCTCACTCCATTTCTACCTGATCATCACTTTTTCCACAACTAACTGGGTCAGCTCTCTGGAATCTCTAAAAGCTAGGCTAAACACTCTGATATTTATATGATGAGTTATTTGTATTTTTTGTCAATATGATCACAGTACACTTATAAGATCACCATGAGGCAAGATGCAGCCTGGATCATAAAAGAGCATATTAGGCTAAATGTCTACTTTTTTCTCAATGATTGAGACTAGAAAGTTCAAAGACGTTTTTAAAAACAAACCAGTTGAACATGAATTCTAGAAGGTAAGAAGCAGAGGCCACAAGTGCAAAGCCAACCTTTATCTTTACAATGAGTTCCAGGACAGCCAGGACTACATAGTGAGACCTTGTCTAAAAAAGCCCAAACTAGTCAATCATGATGATACACACTTTTAATCCCATCCTGAGGGAAGCATAATCATACAGATCCCTATGAGTTAGAGCCTAGTCTGGTTTGTAGAGTGAGTTCCAGGACACTGATGTATGTGCCTCGTCATTGCCAGAGACTCCTGAAGCTCAGAGCAATGCATCTCTTTTCTCTGGTATCCCAGGAACCCACATGGACAACAAAGTAATATGTTGTTTACAAATTATGAAAGTTAGGCTGTCCATGGAGTTCCAGGATAGTCAGTCCTATACAGTAAGACTCCATGTAAAAAAAGATACACATACACACTCCTCTATAAAAATGAAGCAACAGCTGAAGAGTTAAACAATGGCCCAAGGCAAGAATCAGATACTTTAAACTGGTAATAAAGTCAGACATCCAACATGATGCTGTTGAGAAAATGTGATGTTTAGTCTTAAATCTTCTTGCCCAGAACAATGGGTGAAAAAAAGAAAAGTCAAGTTCCAACAGTTCTCCTACTTACCAGGACTCTTCCTGCTCCAGCACTGTAGACTTATCTAAATCATAGAAAGAAAAAGCGTTAGGAAGCATCATAAAATCTAGTAGCACATGTCTTTTACTCCTGAAAACTAGCTTATAAATTACAGCTAGTAAAATTTACATTTACCCAAGACTAGTGACATAGATCAGTGGTAGAGCACTTGATTAGAATACCTTGGACTCTATATCCAGCAACAAAGAGAGAGAGAAAGAATGGGAGGGAGAGAGAAGAAGTATGAGCCAAAATAATGTTTCCTATGAAACATAGAGAGGAAATAAAAGACCCAGGAACCAAAAAGGTGTAAAGAACACATTTAGGAAATGAATATATTCCCCTGCTCTTGAAAACAGAGAAATAAATTTCAACAAGTCAGAAAGAACACTAGAAGGGGCCAAACATAGGACCCGATGAATCCAAGTGTCCCAAATCTCATATCAGTCATCTCTACAAAGACATTTAACACATGAACACTCCAATCAAAAGAAGGCTCTACATACAGTCCTCAAAATCTTCATTGTTTCTGCTTATATCCATGTTAATAATATAACTGGAAAAAAAAGAGGATTTTAAACTGAGGCCTACCAACAACACAGGCAATAAGATATCAACATTCTCAAATAAATGCCAGGAACAACCAGTTTCCAAAATGCAAGGTCAGAAGTAGCTTTAGGCCCTAACGTGTGTCCCGTTTATTCTCAATAGCAAGAGCCTACCTCAAACCTAAGAATATTGTCTTAGATTCTGGTCTGGCTTGAAGCCCCCATGTAGTGGAAGTTGACCTTGAACTTTTTACTCTCCTGACTCTCCCACTTGAGGGCTGGGATTCACAGCAGTGTGTCTGACATTGATTAATGCATTGTTGGTATCTGAGCCAAGTTTGATGCAGGCTAGTCAAATACTCTACCAACTGAGCTACATCTCAGCCCCTATATGTACTTGTCTTTTACTTTTATTTCTCAATTTTTATTTTTAATTCTGTCTGTCTATATATGTCTACATATACGAGTGCATATATATAGATATATGTCTTGATAGGAGCTATATGCTTTCAAGAATGGAGTGGAAGTCATATAAAAGTAGGCATGAATTCCATAAGTGTGACTTTCTAGAAATTACTCATACTTAATAAGGTATTGTGTGCTTCATATAATTATAAGCTTCTGCCTACTAATGGAGATGTATAGGGGTGTGGAATTCTAGAACCTAAGATACTTGTTTCTTTATAATTCATATTTAAGACTAACCAAGATCAATACATTTGAAATGGCTCATCAGTAAGATGTATTTCCCATCAAACCTAACAATCCGAATTTGATCCCAGGGACCTACATAATAATAGGAGAAAACCAATTGCTGCAAGTTATCTAATCTCTGATCTCTATACACCTACCATGGCACTTGCATGTCCAAACACAAAAAATAAACAAATGTACCCTATGTTTTTTAAATTAACTGAGAAAGTAGGGAATAGTGTTTCAGACCTGAAACCCCAATACAGAGAAGGTAAAAGCAGAAAGATCCCAAGTTCAAGGCAACAAAATAAGTCTTAGTTTCACAAAACAATATGGCCAGTAGTGGTTTACAACATTAATCCCAGAACTCAGGATGAATGAATCAGAAGGCAGAGGCAGGCCAATCTCTGATTTCGAGGACAGCCTGGTCTATAGACTGAGTTCTAAGCCTGAGTTACACCAGAAAAATTTATCTAGAATATATATATATATATATATATATATATATATATATATATATATATATATGCCAAAAGCATGTAGTGGACCCTTTATCTACTGTGTCATATTAGTGAGGTGTAAAGACAAGCACAGCTCTCAATTTAACCTCCAGCTTTCTTTCAACATCGGTAGTGTTTAATTATTAATTGTTCAACCCCTATTCTCCTGGAAGCTGCTCTCCCAGCCTTGCACCCAGAGCCAAACTCTCCCTGCAGTTCCAGCTGC
The DNA here is from genome assembly GCF_030254825.1 of Meriones unguiculatus. Classification (NCBI taxonomy): domain Eukaryota; kingdom Metazoa; phylum Chordata; class Mammalia; order Rodentia; family Muridae; genus Meriones; species Meriones unguiculatus. The sequence goes on along the minus strand of NW_026843706.1, from coordinate 1,016,439 downwards.
CAGGATCGGTGGTCTAGTCTGGCCCAGTCCTTTGGAATGAGGTACACCAGGCCTCAACTCAGGAGGCTGCTGACATTACCAGCTCCTTCCACTAAGCAAAAGCCCCCTCATGTTCTCATTGACTGCTCAGCCAGGGGCTCTCACAAGAGTCCAGTGATATTTCCCACCTCAGGCCACCCCTCCCCACGAACCATGCCCCACCGCATTCTCCCACCTACCCTACCTGGCTCTGCCCTGTCCCACCACTGTCCTGTCCTCATGCCCCACCACCCATTCTCCTGACCAACGTGCTCAGTCTGTCATCCCTTCCCAACCCTGCTCCCTTCAAGTACTGTCTCAGGATCCTGGCATCTTCTAGAAACAAAACTGGAGCTTTGGAGCTTTGTCGTTTTGGCTTATAGGCGCTTCCACCAATCAGGCTTTGAGACCCCATCTCTCCTGCTGGGCCATAGGTGGCCATGCTGCTCATGGTGGCCATTTGTCTCCCCTCGGCCACACAAGCCCACCTTTTTAGCAAATCCTAAGCCCCACGTTACTAGCTAGTCCTCCCAGCACAGCAACCTTCTCCTACCCCCTTGGGACATCCCACAGATGTGCAGACCATTCGCCCACAGCCCATGAAGCCTAGGCTGAAGGCTAGGCCCCTGTCCGCCCTTTTCCCCTGTCCTGGACCCAACCTCCTCTTCCTACTACCCTACCCGTGCCTGGTGGTCCCTGTGTGGGCACCAGCACCACCTGAAGCCTCCTGGTTCCCCTGGTAACGGCCAAACATTGGATCCTTCTAAACCGCTAGTTCCTGGGTTCAGGGTTCACAGCTGCCATGTTCCCCGCCTCTCCCTTCTCCTCGCCATTACCCCCCTCTGCTTCTATGGTCCTCTGTGACGTCCATATCCCACCCCTAACCCCATCAGAATCCTGGCCGTTTGTTCTTTTCGGCAGTGCCTGGATCCATCCCAGGGCCTTCTGCATGGTTGCTGATTGCCTCCGCCCCGATCCCAGCCCCCAGGGCTCTTTTTCTCTGTAAGGGGAAGTGTCTTAAAGGATCTCAGTCCTCCTGATCCTAAGTGCCGACACGGAACCCGGCTACTCCAATGTGGTGTCTCTACTTAAACACGCAACACTCAAAGGAGACGGGGCCCCCTTAGCCCACCATATACACACCTGCTTGTGTGCATGTCTGGCGCAGGTCCCAGCCACCCCCCCTGCTCCTCTGCTCCTCTGGCGAGCCAGCAAGGGATGTGTGCAGGCAGCGCCTTTAATAGGGCCAAGCCCCTAGGCACCATGGGAGTACAGGACATATTCCCGCCTTTTTGGGCTCCTACCTCTCAGGAATGCCCGTAACGACGTTTCTGAATTTTCTAACCATGACTTTGAGATACCTGCTCCAGTGCTTCTAGAATTGGACATCCCTGTTGAGATGCTTCTTCTCATAGAAGGGCACCATTTCAATAGAGAGCTGTACCCAAGCCGGATATTATAGCCAACCCTCTCTAACAACCCCCTTCTCCATGTAGTTTTTAAGAGCTGGTTCTTCTAAACCAAGGCTGGCTGGAACTGGCCATAGTTCCACCTTTAACTTTGGAGCCTGGACCATGCCCGGTTTCTAGCAACTTTCTGAGTTCACAGCAAAAAAAAAAAAAAAAAAAAAAAAAAAAGTCTTTACGTTTATTTTTTTATGTTATTTTTGTTTTTCGAGGCAGGGTATCTCTGCATAGCCCTGGCTTTTCTGGAACTCACTCTGTAGACCATACTGGCAAATCACCCTGCCTCCCCAGTGGTGGTATGGAAAACATATACCTGGCCCAAACTAAAATAAAATAAATCTCTCTATAGGAGAACTTGAAGGCTTCTACCTTGCTTGAACTGCCGGAATGTTTTTAAAATTTCGTCTCTCTGGTCTTCCAAATACCCTGAGCTCTGGCAGAAGACAATTTAGTCCCCTATAGAAGAGAAAGCAGGGGCAACCGCAAAACATCTAGCTATTCTGAACTCTGGTGCTGGCATCAAAACTTGTTAGACCCTGAGGAGGGAAAAAATAATTGGTTATTTTATGTTTTCTGCTGCCCTTTGCAATACATGAGAAAAACAAACAAACAAACAAACAAGCCTTTTTTACACAATACCTTTCTCTGGAAGACATCAATGTACTTCTTATGCAGTTGCTTCTGGACACTAACCATTGTTCCAGGAGTTTTCTGTTTGATTAGAAATGACAGCTTAAAAAGTACAAGACGGGGCATAGTTGTACAAGCCTTTAAGCCTTTCAACCAAGGATTTGAAAAGTAGAGGCAGTCAGAACTCTGATTTAGAAGCTAGCCTGGTCTACATCGTGAGTTCCAGAACAGATCTCTGATCTAAATTGTGAGCCAAGATAGGCAAGGCTACAGAGAAACCCTGTCTCAAAATAATAAACAAACAAGACTTTTTTCAAATAGAGGATTTGATTTCACTTCCCACCCCCTATACAGTGTCTCACAACTACCCATAAGTCCTGTTCCAGAAAATCCAATGCCTTCTTCAAACCTCTTCATACACCAGGCACACCCGTGCTGCACAGACACAAATGCAAGTAAAACCCCAGACATGCAACACAAATCTAAATTAAAAAAAAAAATAAAATCTAAATAAAGGGATTTGAGACAAAAGGCACTGTTTTTACTTCCTAGTATCTATGAGTCACTAAGCTGAGGCCAAAGGCTGCGTTTAGTGTTGCCAACTGCACAAGAACTTAAAATCTTCTTCCTAAAATAAAACTTCTATGTGAGGCGAGGCATGGAAACACATGCTTGTATTCCCAGCACTCAGGAAGGGAGATGCAGTCAGATCTCAGTGAGTTCCAGGGCAGCCTTGTCTACAAAGTAACCCAGGGATCACCAAGGGTACAGAGAAAAACTGTCAAAATAAAATAAAATAATATTTTAACAATCCCTTGTTCTTGCAGATGACCTGGGTTCAATTGCCATGACTCATACAGTGGCTCACAATTACCAAAAAGTCCAATTCCAGATAATACAATACCTACTTCACACACCAGGGACAGACATGGTTCTCAGACACAAATGCATACAAAAGTCCATCCATGTAACAGAAATCTAAATTTAAAAAAAAAAATAGTTATAATGTAAAAAAAGGTTCTTGAGCCAGACACAAAAGACATTGTTATTCCTCCCTAGTACCAGCTGATCACTAAGCTGTCCTAGGGGAGGGGGTGATGTGGGCTGGTTTCCTAGCAACTGTAACTCTACTGAGTAGGAAAAAATGCAGTAAGGCTGGTTCCTCCCCACAGGTGGCTGGACATGTCTCCACCTGTCTGGCCTTTGTTCAGGCTTGTGCTTTAAACTTTATTTCAATATCCCCCTCTGCCAAAAAACTAATTCATAATACTTTTGTCTCCCATTTCTTCCTTCCCATGATCATTTGAAGACCCAATCTTGGGTCTTCCAGATATGACTCTTAGTGTCCTCCAGATTTATTTTCCACAATGGTCCTCCTCCCCTCACATCTGACTCTAACCTACCAGGTCTCATCAGGACTGGCTGCCTTGTTTTCCTCTGTGACCTGGTTAGGCTGCTCAGCCCTCTCTGTGAGTTGATCAAAGAGCAAGCCACTGAGTTCCTATCAGAGAATTTGGGCAGAGTGCAGGGAATCTCATGAAAGAAGAAGAAAATGAAATACAGGACCTCCACAAGGAGAGCATCAGAACCAAAAAAATCTGGGCATAGGGGTCTTTTCTCAGACTGATACTCCAACCAATTACTGTGCATGGAGATAACCTCGAAACCCTGCCCAGATGTAGCCTATGGTAGCTCTGTCTTTAACTGGGTTCCCTAGTAAAGCCATGCTCCTTGACAATTAAAATTCAGTGTGTGATGGGAATGGTGGCCCATGCCTGTAAATACCCGCACTCAGGGAGGCAGGCAGGTCTCTGTGAGTTCAAGGCCAGCATCGTCTACAAAGTGAGGCCAGGGCAGCTAAGGTCAGAGAGAAACCATATCTCAAAAACAAAATGAAAAAAATTTACAAAAGCCCTTGTTCATATACAGGACCTGGGTTGAATTCCCAGCACCTGTATAGTGGCCCACAACAATGGATATCTCATGTTCTAGGGAAGACAATGCCTTCTTTCAACCTAAGAAAGACTTTCTGTTGGCTTGAGCCCATTTCCAAGCAGTCTTCTCTGGTGTATACCCCATAACACCTCCACATCCAAGTGTTAGGAGGTCTGAAATTGACAAAGTTTTTTGAGCTATTTTACTCAAGTGCAACAGTTTTTGTGAGTTTTCAGCACAAAGTCATAATTATATTGTAAATGGGAATGTACTACCCTTAATGGAAATATTTCTTGGAAGTTGAGGTTGATATTGCAAATATATGTGCATGGTTTTCATTTTTCTTAAAAAAAATCTGTAAGTGTCTGAAAACAGAATCAGTTCTGGTGGCACATGCCTATAGTACCAGTACTTGGGAGGTAGAGGCTGGAGGATCAGGAATTCAAGGCCAGTCTCAGTTTGCATTATGAATGAAGGCTAGCCTGAAGTGAAGAGTGAAGAGGAAGTGAGGAGGGTACTATTGCTGATCATGGAGATAAGTTCAAACCCTAAAGGACACAAGCACATGATGGTTGTTTAAACCTGGGATGGTCGCTCCTGCTTGCAACCCAAGTACTGGACAGGCTGAGACAGGAGGATTGCTGTGGGTCCTTAGAAACAGAGTTAAAATTTGTGTGTCAACCAACAAACAAAAAGTAAGAAATTGGTTGCTTGGACAAAGAATGAAATTGGTAAAACTTTTGATGAGATACACGAAGAAAACAGGTAAATAGGGTGGGCATGCTAAAACATACCTGTATTCTCAGAACATGGGGGGTAAAGGCAGGGGAAATCAAAAGTTCAAGGTTATTCCGGGCTTCAGAGTAAGTTTGAGGCCAGCTTATGCTATGTGAGGCTCTACTGTAAAATAACAACTAAATAAATGTATAAATAAAATTTTAAAAGAAAAAGAATGTTAGATCCATAGGCAATAGCAGAAAATGAAAGGGCACAAAATTACCTCAAAGCATGCAGATATTTAAGTGAACAGGATGTCATGAAGGAACCAGATGTTCACAGAGTATCTATGCAAGATACAGTTGGTGCATTTCTAAATATAGAGGGAAAACGGTTCCCTTCCATTGGACAAAGCTGGACATGCTCCCTGACCACATGGTAATAATTAATAGCTCCAGGCACAAGGCAAATACCTGGCCTCAGGGAGGTGGAAGGAGAGCATGTTACCCATGTAGAATGCCCCCTCTCCTCATGACAGAGCATGAGGATGAGTCTGAAATTCTGATTCTCCTGCTTCTTTTTCCTGAGTGCTGAGATTACAGGTCAGTGTCTCTACGGTTGGTTTATGAAGTTCTGGGTGACACACTCAGGGCCTCCTTGCATCCAAGGCAAGCATTCTCATAACTGAGTTACATTCTCAGCACTGGATTGCCTCTTTTGATGTGTGTGTGTGTGTGTGTGTGTGTGTGTGTGTGTGTGTGTTGCATTGATATATGTGTGAATACTCCAGTGGAAGCTAGAAGTCAGGTTTCCCTTGATCACTCTCCACTCTATTATTTTTTTTAATAAAGTGGCTGAATTTTTGGTATTTTAAGTGTGTGTGTGTTTCTGGGAATGGGACTGCAAATGTACTTATGCATGTGTTCGTATGCTCTCAGAAGCTAGAGGTATCAAATCCCCTTGAGCTGTAGTTACAGACAGTTGTTAGCTGTCTGATGAGGGTGTTGGAAGTTGAACAGAGGTTGTCTGCAAGAACAGCACAAGCTCTTAAACACTGAACCTTCTCTCTACCCCTACCCACAGTGTTATTTATCAATACTCATTCTTTCACTGAACTTGGAGCTCACCAATTAAGTTAGGCTAGTTCTCTAGAAAGTCATTATTTTTAATTTTTATTTTTTTCATGTGTATAGTAATTTTGCACGTGTGAATGTGCATGTACTATGTGCATACAATGTATTTGGCTTCCAGAACAGGGCACCAGATCTTTGGGACTGGATTTACAGACAGTTGTAAGCCACCATGTGGGTGCTAGGAGTCAACTTTTATCTTCTGGAAGATCAGCAAGCCATCTCTCCAGTCCCCGAAACTGGCTGCTCTTGCAGCAGACCCTGGTCTGATTCTCAGCACCCACACAGCAGATTATAACTTGTGGTCACTAATTCTAGGGGGTCTAACACCTCTTCTAGGCATCATGGTTACTAAGCACATATATATACAAGCAGGTAAATGCTTCTACACAAAAATAAAGACACCGATGTTTTTTAAAACAGAACATTCTTGTTGGGCATGATGGCACATGACTTTAATCCCAGAACTCTGTTAGTTTGAGACCAGACTTGTGTATGTAGTGAGTTATGGGACAGCCAGGGCTACAAAGAGACTCTGCCTGAAAAGAAAAAGAAAGAAAAAGAGAAAGGAAGGAAGGGAAAGGAAAGGGAAAGGCTTCTCTTAATTTCTAGCACATGGTTATCTTTTGGTTCTCACTCCATTTCTACCTGATCATCACTTTTTCCACAAATTACTGGAACAGATCTCAGGAAGCTCTAAAAGCTAGGCTAAACACTCTGATATTTATATGATGAGTTATTTGTATTGGTCGTCAATATGATCACAGTACACCTGTAAGATCACCATGAGGCAAGATGCAGCCTGGATCATAAAAGGCAAAATGTCTACTTTTTTTCTAAATGATTGAGACTAGAAAGTTCAAAGACATTTTTAAAAACCAACTAGTTGAGCATGAATTTTAGAAGTTAAGATGCAGAGGCCCAAAGTACAAAGCCAACATTTATCTATACAATGAGTTCCAGGATAGCCAGGACTTTATAGTGAGACCCTGTCTCAAAAGCCAAAACTAGTCAATCATGGTGATACACATATTTAATCCCATCATGAGGGAGGCAGAAGCAGGCAGATCTCTATGACTTAGAGGCCAGCCTGGTCTGTAGAGTGAGTTCCGGGACAGCCAGACCTATTCAGTAAGACTCCATGTACAATAAGGTACACACACGCACGCACACCCACAACCACATACGCACACCTATAAAAATGAAGCAACAGCTGAAGAGTTAAAGCATGGCTCAAGACAAGAATCAGATACTTTAAACTGGTAATAAAGTCAGACATCCAATATGATGCTGTTGAGAAAATGTGATGTTTACTCTTAATTCTTCCTGCCTAGTACATTGGGTGAAAAAAAGGAAAAGTCAAGATCCAACCATTCTCCTGCTTAGCTGGACTCTTCCTGCTGCAACACTGGAGACTTATCTAAATCAAAGAAAGAAAAAGCATTAGGAAACATCATAAAATCTAGTAGTTCATGTCTTTTACTCCTGAAAACTAGCTTATGAATTACAGCTAACTGGAGACTAGTGACATAGGTCAGGGGTAGAGCACTTGATTATCATACCTTGGATATGATGTTCAGCAACAAAGAGAAAGACAAAGAAAGGGAGGGAGATAGAGGTAAGAGCCAAAATAATCTATGTTTCCTATGAAAGATAGAGTGGAAATGAAAGACCCAGGAACCAAAAAGGGGTAAAGAACACATTTAAAACATCAATATATTCCCCCGCTCTTGAATCAGAGAAATAAAGTTCAACAAGCCAGAAAGAACACTAGGAAGGGCCAAACATAGGACCAGATCAAGCCAAGTGTCCCAAATCTCTTATCAGTCATCTCTACAGAGACATTTAATATATGCACACTGCAATCAAAAGATGGCTCTACTTACAGTCCTCAAACTCTTCACTGCTGCTTTTTATATCCATGTTAATAATATAACTGGAAAAAAAGAGGATTTTAAAATGAGGTCTACCAACAACACAGGCAATAAGATATCAACATTCTCAAATAAATGCCGGCACAACCAGTTTCCAAAATGCAAGGTCAGAAGTAGCTTTAGGCACTAACATGTGTCCAGTTTGGTCTCAATAGCAAGACCCTACCTCAAAACTAAGAATATTGTCTTAGATTCTGGGCTGGCTTTAAACCCCCATGTAGTGGAAGGTGACCTTGATTTTTATTCTCCTGACTCTCCCATCTGAGAGCTGGGATTGACAGCAGTGTGTCTGCCATTGATTTATGATGTGTTGGTGTCTGAACCTAGTTTGATGCAGGCTAGGCAAATACTCTACCAACTGAGCTACATCTCATCCCCTATATGTATTTCTCTTTCAAAAACAATTTTTGTTTTTAATTCTGCCTGTCTGGCTGTCTATATATGTCTACATATAAGATTGCATATATATATAGATATATGTCTTGATAGGAGCTATGTGCTATCAGGAATGGAGTGGAAGTCATATAACAGTAGGCATGAATTTCATCAGAGTGACTTTCTAGAAATTACTCATATTTAATAAGGTATTGTGTGCTTCATATAATTATGAGATTCTGCCTACTAATAGAGATGTATAGGAGTCTCGAATTCTAGAACCTAAGATTCTTGTTTCTTTATAATTCATATTTAAGACTAACCAAGAACAACACAGTTGAAATGGCTCATCTGTAAGATGTGTTTGCCAGCAAACCTAACAATCTGAATTTTATCCCGTGGACCTACATTGTAATAGGTGAAAACCAATTGCTGCAAGTTGTCTAATCTCTGATCTCTATATTCTTACTATGGTACTTGCATGTCCAACACAAAAAATAAGCAAATGTACCCTATGTTTTTTAAATTAACTGAGAAAGTAGGAAATAGTGTTTCAGACCTGAAACCCAATACAGGGAAGGTAAAAGCAGAAGAATTGCAAGTTCAAAGCCAGTCTGGGCTACAAAGCAAGTCTTAGTTGCACAAAACAATATGCCCATTGGTGGTTTACAACTTTAATCCCAGCACTCAGGAGGTAGGGACAGGTAGATCTCTGAGTTCAAAGCCAGCCTGGTCTACAGAGTGAGTTCCAGGACAGACAAGGCTAAACAGAGAAACCCTGTCTCGAAAAAAAACAAAACATCAAAAACAAAAACAAAGCAAAAAACCCTAACAAATCAATGAAATGAAAGAAAGAAAAAATAAATGAATGAATCAGAAGGCCAATCTCTGAGTTCGAGGACAGCCTGTTCTATAGAGTGAGTTCTAAGCCTGAGTTACACAGAAAAACTTTATCTAGAAAAAAACAAGCGAAAAGCTCGTAGTGGACCCTTTATCTACTTTAAGTGTCACATTAGTGAGGTGTAAAGACAAGTACAGCCCTCAATTTAACCTCCAGCTTTCTGTCGACATCGCTAGTGTTTCATTATTAATTGTTCAACCCCTATTCTCCTGAAAGCTGCTCTCCAAGCCTTGTACCCACAGCCAAACTCTCCCTGCAGTTCCAGCTGCCAGGACTGGTGGCCTAGTCTGGCCCAGTCCTTTGGAATGAGGTACACCAGGCCTCAACACAGGATGTTGCTGGCCTTATCAGCTCCTTCCACTAAGGAAAAGCCCCCTCACCTTCCCATTGGCCGCTCAGCCAGGGGCTCTCCCAAGAGTCCAGTGATATTTCCCACCTCAGGCCACCCCTCCCCACGAGCCATGCCCCACACCATTCTCCCACCTACCCTGCCTGGCTCTGCCCTGTCCCACCACTGTCCTGTCCTCATGCCCACCCTGCCCCCAACCATTAACCCAGCCCTGGCTCCACAGCCTCAGCTGTCAGCCCGCATAAACCAGCCCCCTTCAAGTACTGTCTCAAATTCCTGGCATCTTCTAGAAACAAAACTGGAGCTTTGCCTTTTGGACCTCTGGGCGCTTCCACCAATCAGGCATGGAGACCCCTTCCCTCCTGCTGGGCCATAAATTAATTTCCTGCCCATGGTGGCCATTAGTCTCCCCTCGGCAACACAAGCCCCCTTTTTAGCAATCCTAAGCCCCAGGTTACTACCTAGTCCTCCCAGCACAGCAATCTTCTCCTACCCCCTTGGGACATCCCACAGACGTGCAGACCATTCTGCCACAGCCCATGAAGCCTAGGCCGAAGGCTAGGCCCCTGTCTGCCTTTGTCCTCTGTCCTGGAAACAACCTCCTCTTACTACTACCCTACCTGTGTTCTGTGTTCCCTGTGTGGGGACCAGCACTGCCTGAAACTGCCTGTTCACCTGGTAACGGCCAAACATTGGAACCTTCTAAACAGCCAGTCCCTGGGTACAGGGTTCACAGCTGCCATGTTCCCTGCCACTCCCTTCTCCTCACCATCACCCCCCTCTGCTTCTATGGTCCTCTGTGACATCTATGTCCTGCCCCTAACCCCATCAGAATCCTGGCCGTTTGTTGTTTTCTGCAGCGCCTGCATCCATCCCAGGGCCTTCTGCACGGTTGTTGACGGCCTCGGGCCCCGATCCCGGCCCCCACGGCCCTTTTTCTCTGTAAGTGGAGGAGTCTTACCGGATCTCAGTCCTCCTGATCCCAGGTGGCGACACGGAAGCCGGCTACTCCAAAGTGGTGTCTCTACTTAAACCTGCGACACTCAAAGGAGACCTGGCCCCTTAGCCCACCCTATACACACCTGCTTGTGTGCGTGTCTGGCGCAGGTCCCAGCCACCCCATGCTCCTCTGTTCCTCTGGTGAGCCAGAATGGGATGTGTGCGGGTAGCACCTTTAATAGGGCCAAGCCCCTAGGCACCATGGGAATAGAGGACATATTCCCGCCTTTTTGGGCTCCGACCTCTCAGGAATGCCCATAACAACGTTTCTGAATTTTCTAACCATGACTTTGAGATACCTGCTCCAGTGCTTCTAGAATTGGACATCCCTGTTGAGATGCTACTTCTCACAGAAGGGCACCATTTCAATAGAGAGCTGTACCCAAGCCAGATATTGCGGCTAACCCTCTCTAACAACCCCCTTCTCCGTGTAGTTTTTAAGAGCTGGTCAAAACCTAAGCAACAGGGCACTATCTAATAGGCCATCTCACCCCTGACCTCTGTGTTCACCAAGAGTCCTTACCAGGAATTCACTCATATTATTGTGAAAACAACAGCACAATCTCTGTTCAGAGGAGTCAGGCTCCACCTATGGTACCACAGAAGGGTTTTTATGTAATAAAAACAAAGTGAATCAAATCTGTTGAAATTTTTTGTAAGTTGTTTGTTTTAATTTAATTTCAGTGTTTTGTTTTTATTCTTACTTTTTGTAAGATTTATTTATTTGATTACATACCCAGTATTTTTTGCCTGCATGTACACCTGAAAACCACAAGAGGGCACTAGATCTCATTATACATTTTTCATTGCCACCCCTTGATTGCAGGGAAGTGAGCTCAGGACCTAGGGAAGAGCAAGCAGGGCTCTTCAACTCTGAGCCATCTCTCCAGCCCCAAAGCACTTGTTCTTGTAAGGACTGGAGTTCAACTGCCAGCACCCATCCAGTGGCCCAGAACTACCTGTACCTCCAGTTTCAAGGAAGACAATGCCTTCTTCCAACCTCTTAATGCACCAGGCACACACATAGTACACAGACACAAAGCCAAGCAAAATCTCAAACATATAACACAAATGTAAATGAAAATATTAACATGTATGATAAAGGTCTTGAGCCAGACACAAAGGACACTGATGTGCCTCCTCATTGCCAGAGACTGCAGAAGCTCAGGGCAAAGCATCTCTTTTGTCTGAGTCCCAGGGGCCCACATAGACAACAACGTAAAATCTTGTTTCTTTACAAACTGAATATGAAAGTTAGGCTGTTTATGGTGGCTGCTACCTGTAATCCCAGCATGTGGGGGAGGAACAGGAAGGCAGACTCATGTGAGTTCAAGGCCAGTCTGGTACACAAAGTGAGCGTAGGTCATCCAAGCCTACAGAGAATCCCTATATCAGAAAGTCTGATCAGAAAAAAAAATCCTTAAAATAGACCTGTTGTTTTAGAGAAACTGGCTTCAATTCCCAACAGCCATACACTGGCTCACAACCACTGGTAACTTCAGTTTCAGGGATTCCATGCATCCTTCCAAAATCAGTTACCATGCAAACTCATGGTGCACTGGCAGAAACACAAACAAAACCCTTTATATGCAAAGCAAATAAAAAAATATATACTTAAAAAAGTGTCTTGAGCCAGACACAAAAGGTTCCGTAATGCCTCTCTACTTCCAGCTATTTAAATCTCCCTTTTGTCTGGGAACCCATGATCGCACCTGCAAAATAAAGTAAAAGCTTCATCTTAAAAAATAAAAATTCAATGTGGGGCTGTGCATGGTGGCCTATTCCTGTATCCCCAGCAGTCAGTAAAGCAATAGCAAACAGATCTCTGTGAGTTCCAAGACAGCCTAGTCTACTTGTACGCCAAGGACAGGCAAGGCTACAGAGAAAGCCTGTCTTAAATATAAAATAAAACATTTCAAAAATTACTTGTTCTTATAAAATCTTGGGTTCAATTCCCATTACCCATACAGTCATTCACAACTACCAATAACTCTAGTTCCAGGGAAGACAATGCCAACTTCAAACCTCTAAGGGCACCAGGCACACACATGATGCTTAGACACTAATGCAAGGAAAACATACTTGTAATGCAAATCTAATTTAAAACTGTTTTCTGAAAAAGCATAACTTGAGCCAGACTAAAAGGCACTCGTATAGCCAGTTAGTTCCAGCTACAGGGAAAGTTAAGGTTAAGATATGGGGTCAATCTGGGAGCCCAGGAGACCACTTGCAAAACAAAGGAAAACTGTGTTTCCATTTTTTTAAAGGTTTATTTATTTTTTATTACAATTTATTCTTTGTATCACAGGTGTAGCCATCTCCATACTTCCCTCAAATCCCACCCTTCTCCCCCTGTCCACTGATAGGAGAAGTCCTCCTCCCCTCATATCTGACCTTAGCCTAGCAGGTCTCATCAGGACTGGCTGCATTGTCTTCCTCTGTGACCTGGTTAGGCTGCTCAGCCCTCACTGGGAAGTGATCAAAGAGCAAGCCACTGTGTTCCTGTCAGAGAATTTGTGTAGAGTGCAGGGAATCTTATGAAAGAAGGAGAAAATGAAAGACAGGGGCTCCCCAAGGAGAGCATCAGAACCAAAAGATATGGGCACAGGGGTCTTTTCTGAGACTGATACTCCAACCAATTACCATGCATGGAGATAACCTAGAAACCCTGCCCAGATGTAGCCTATGGCAGCTCAGTCTTTAACTGGGTTCCCTAGTAAAACCATGTTTTTCGACAATTAAAATTCATAAATATTAGAATGGTGGCCTATGCCCGTAATACCAACACTCAGGGAGGCAGGCAGGTTTCTGTGAATCCAAGGCCAGCATAGTCTACACAGCGAAGCCAGGGCAGCTAAGGACAGAGAGAGGGAAACCCTATCTCAAAAACAAAATGAAAAAATTTTACAAAGCATTTGTTCATATACAGGACCTGGGTTCAATTCCCAGCACTTGTATAATGTCCCACAGCAATAGCTATCTCATGTTCTAGGGAAGAAAATGCCTTCTTTCCACCTAAGAAATAACTTTCTGTTGGCTTGAGCCCATTTCCAAGCAGTCTTCTCTGGTGTATACCCCATAACACCTCCACCTCTAAGTGAGAGTAGTTCTGAAATTGACACATATTTTTTGAGCTATTTTACACAAGTGCAACATTTTTTTGTGAGTTTTAAGCACAAAGTAATAATTACATTGTGAATGAGAATGTACCACCCCTACGGGAAATATTTCTTGGAAGTTGAGGTTGATATTGCAAATATGTGTGCATGATTTTCAATTTTTCTTTAAAAATCTGTAAGTGTCTGAAGACAGAGTCAGTTCTGTTGGCACAGGCCTATAGTACCAGTACTTGGGTGGTAGAGGCTGGAGGATCAGGAATTCAAGGCCAGGCTCAGTTTGCATTATGATTTAAGGCTAGCCTGAAATGAAGAGTGAAGAGGAAGTGAGGAGAGTACTATTGCTGAGTGTGGAGACAAGTTCAAACCCTAAGGGACACAAGCACATGCTGGTTGTTTAAACCTGGGATGGTGGCTTCTGCTTACAAACCCAGTATTGGGCAGGCTGAGGCAGGAAGATTGCTGTGGGTCCTGGGAAACAGAGTTAAAATCTGTGTGTCAACCAACAAACAAAAAGTAAGAAATTGGTTGCTTGGACAAAGAATGAAAGTGGTGAAAGTTTTGGTGAGATAAAGGAAGAAAACAGGTAAATAGGGTAGGCATGTTAAAGCATACCTGTAATCTCAGAACATGGGAGGTAAATGCAGGGGCAATCAAAAGTTCAAGGTTATTCTGGGCTACAGAGTAAGTTTGAGGCCAGCTTAGGCTATGTGAGGCTCTGCTGTAAAACAACTAAATAAATGAATAAAAAAAATTTTAAAAGAATGACTCCTCCTGTGGGTACCTGCCGCCGTCACTAAACTGGCCTCCTGCTGCCAGCAGGGAGTGCCTGTGCGCCCAGCTCTCTAGCACAGACAGAGCTGCTCACCCTAGTCCAACACAGTCTGGGAGTTCCTGTCGGGAGAGTCCCCCACAGGGAAGGAAGGAAACAGTGCTGATTTGGGTGACCCAGGCTTTACCTGGGGAAAGTCTCTCACAGACGGGCAAGTACGAGCCCCATCACTGAACTGGCCCCAGGCGGGAAGCACAAAGAGTAATTGGGCACCCAGCTCCTGCAGACGAGCAGGCAGGCGCGAGTGGTGCCCGCCGAGAGACCTGCTTTGTACCGACTATTCCTCACAGACAGAACTGTGTGCCCCAGGACACCAGAGACTTGGTGTCACTGTCTAAAGAAATCCTCACAGGGAACTGAGCAAAGGTGATGGACTTTGACCACCCAGTATATCCCTGGAAAAGATCCCACAGACTGGCCTAACCCAGGGACGTGCTGTGCACCAGATAACCTGCTGTTACCAGGACAGGTAGCCCTAGACACCCCAGCATAAATGAAATGCAAGAAAAGGACCTAGCATCTATGATCACAAAGAAGATAACAGAGGATACAAATAAAATGCGTAAAGAAATAAAGGAAGCTTTGGTAAGTCAAATCGATCAAGAAAATTGTCCATTTCATTTAGATTTTCAAATTTTGTGGCATATAGACTTTTGAAGTAAGTCCTAATGATTGTTTGGATTTCCTCAGTGTCTGTAGTTATATCCCCCTTTTCATTTCTGATTTTGTTGATTTGGATGGTGTCTCTCTGCCTTTTAGTTAGTTTGGCTAAGGGTTTGCTGATCTTGTTGATTTTTCACAGAAACAAATTTTGGTTTCATTGATTCTTTGAATTGTTTAATTTGTTTCTAATTGATTGGCTTTCCCCGGGGTCCAAGGATTGTTCAATGTTCCTGAATAAACTGCATTGAAAAAAAAAATAATTTCATGAACAGAAAAAAAAAAATGTAACTGATAAAAAAATAATAATAATAAAATAAAATAAATAAATAAATAAAAAAGATTCCCCCCCCCAAAAAAAAAAAGAAATAAAGGAAGATAAAAACAAACAGTTTATGGCCATCCTTAAAGAAATAGAGGAGGTTGCAGCCAAACAGTTAGTGGCCTATAGAGAGGAAATGCTTAAATCACTGAATAAAATAAAAAAAAAAAGAGGATTGTTCAAACAAACAGGTGAAGGATTTAATGGAAAAACAGGAAAATACAGTCAGACAAGTGAAGGAAATCAACAAAATGGCTCAAGACCTAAAGATAGAATTGGAAAAATTAAAGAAAACACAAATGGAGGAAATTGTGGAAAGAAAGAACTTAGGGAAGTAAACAGGAACCACAGAGGTTAGCATAACCAATAGACAACAAGAGATGGAAGAGAGAATCTCAGGTGTGGAAGATACAATGGAAGAAATAGATGTATCTGTCAAAGAAAATGTTAAATCTAAAAAATTCCTGACATGGACCGACCAAGAAATTCAAGACATCATAAAAAGACACACCCTAAGAATAATAGGTGTAGAGGAAAAAGAAGATTCCCTGTTCCAAGGACCAGAAAATATTTTCAACAAAATCATTGAAGAAAATTTCCCCAACTTAAAGGAGAGACGAACAAGAATTCAAGACGCCTACAGAACACCCAATAAATTAGACCAGAAAAGAAAATCCTCCTGCCACATAATAATCAAAACAGTAAGTATACAGAACAAAGAAAAAATACTAAAAGCTGCAAGGGAAAAAGGCCAAGTAAGATATAATGGCAAACCCATTAGAATCACACCTGACTTTTCAACAGAGACTATGAAATCCATAAGGGCCTGGACAGATATCATGCAGACCCTAAGAGAACACAGATGTCAGCCCAGGCTATTATACCCAGCAAAACTCTCAGTCCTCAAAAATGGAGAAAACAAGACATTCAATGACAAAAACAAATTTCAACAATACCTACACACAAATCCAGCATTACAGAAGACACTAGAAGGGAAAATACAACCCAAGAAAACTAGCTACTTTCAAGAAAACACAGGAAATAAATAACCCCACTACAATAAAACAAAAAGCAACCAAATACACAACCTTATGACCAGAGGCAACATCAAAATCAAAGGATCTGACAGCCACTGGTCATTAATCTCTCTCAACATCAAAGCCTGAATTCTCCAATAAAAAGACACAGACTAACAGAATGGATGCGTAAACAAAACCCAGCAATCTGGTGCATACAAGAAACTCACCTAAGTCACAAAGATAGACATTACCTGAGGATAAAGGGTTGGAAGATGGCTTTCCAAGCAAGTGGACCCAAGAAGCAAGCAGGAGTAGCCATTCTAATAGCTGATAAAATAGGCTTTCAACCAAAATTAAGCAAAAGAGGTGGGGAAGAACATTTCATACTCATCAAGGGAAAACTCCAACAAGAAGACATCACAATCCTGAACATCTATGCCCCAAATACAAGGGCATCCACATTTGTAAAAGAGACATTGATAAAATTTAAACCACACATATATCCCCACACATCAACACTCCACTCTCAACAAAGGACAGGTCAACAAAACAGAAATTAAACAAAGAAACAATGTCTCTAAAAGAGGTCATGAATCAAATGGACCTGACAGAATTTTACAGAACCTTACACCCAAGCACAAAAGAATTTACCTTCTTCTCAGCACCTCATGGAACCTTCTCCAAAACAGACCATATAGTTGGTCACAAAGCAAGCCTCAACAGATACAAGAAGATTGAAATAATCCCCTGTATCCTGTCTGATCACCATGGAAGAAAGCTGGACCTCAACAACAACAGAAATAGCAAAAGTACTACACACACATGGAAACTGAACAACTTGGTACTAAATGACAGCTGGTTTAGGGAAGAAATAAAGAAATAAATTAAAGTCTTCCTAGAACTCAATGAAAATGAAAACACAACATTCGCAATCTTGTGGGACACAATGAACGCAATGCTAATAGGAAAGTTCATAGCACTAAGTGCCTTCAGAAAGAAATTTGCGACAGCTCATTCAATCAACTTAATGGCTCACCTAAAAACAGTAGAGAAAGAAGAAGCAGACACACCAAAAAAGAGTAGATGGCTTGAAATAATCAAACTGAGGGCTGAAACCAATCAATTAGAAACAAATTAAACAATTCAAAGAATCAATGAAACCAAAAGTTGTTTCTTTGAAAAATCAACAAGATCAGGAAACCATTAGCCAAACTAACTAAAAGGCAGAGAGACACCATCCAAATAAACAAAATCAGAAATGAAAAGGGGGACATAACTACAGACACTGAGGAAATCCAAACAATCATTAGGACTTACTTCAAAAGTCTATATGCCACAAAATATGAAAACCTAAATGAAATGGACAATTTTCTTGATCGATTCGACTTACCAAAGCTGAATCAGGACCAGGTAAATCAATTAAATAGTACTATATCTTCCAAGGAAATAGAAGCAGGAATCAAAAGTCTCCCACCCAAAAAAAGCCCAGGACCAGATGGTTTCAGTGCAGAATTCTACCAGACCTTCAGAGAAGAGCTAACTCCAATCCTCTTCAAACTATTCCACAAAATAGAAACAGAAAGAACATTACCAAACTCATTCTATGAAGCCACAGTCACATTGGTACATAAACCACAGAAAGACCCAACAAAGAAAGAGAATTTCAGCCCAATCTCCCTTATGAACATTGATGCAAAAATACTCAACAAAATACTTGCAAATCGAATACAAGAATACATCAAAGATATCATCCACTATGACCAAGTAGGCTTCATCCCAGGTATGCAGGGGTGGTTCAATATACGGAAAGCCATCAATGTGATCCACCATATTAATAAACTGAAAGAAAAAAACCACATGATAATCTCCCTAGATGCTGAAAAAGCATTTGACAAAATGCAACATCCATTCATGTTTAAAGTATTGGAGACATCAGGGATACAAAGCATATATCTAAATATAGTAAAGGCAATATACAGCAAGCCTATAGCCAACATCAAACTTAATGGAGAGAAACTTATAGCAATCCCACTGAAATCAGGGACAAGACAAGGCTGCCCACTCTCTCCATATCTCTTCAACATAGTTCTGGACGTCCTGGCTAGAGCAATAAGACAGTTGAAGGAGATCATGGGGATAAAATTTGGAAAGGAAAAAGTCAAATTGTCACTATTTGCAGATGATATGATAGTATACGTGAGTGACCCCAAAAACTCTACCAGGGAACTCCTACAACTGATAAACACCTTCAACAGTGTGGTCGGATAAAAATTTAACTCAAAAAAATTAGTGGCTCTCCTGTATACAAAAGATAAAAGGGCTGAGAAAGAAATTAGGGAAACAACACCCTTCACAATAGTCTCAAATGACATAAAGTACCTTGGAGTAACTAACCAAGACTAAGGCCGAGTTCTCATAGAGGGAATCTCATCTGAAAGAAAGGATAGGGGTGTTGCAGTGCTGCCTCTGGCAGCTACTTTGATATTTCAATCTCAGCAGAGAGATTGCTTTACCAGGCCTTCACTAGTCAGGGTAGAATTTGGCTGTCCAGTCTGGACCTTCTTAAAAAAGCCTCCTGTGTGCTGTGTGTTGTTTTATTAATTTTAATCCTCACTCCTGACTCAAGAACTGTTAGACTCTCCTGGCTGGCTCCGGCAGATTGCCTCCTGGAAGTGGGACTTGAGATACAGGGACCCGTGAAGCACACTGCAGTTGTTTGGGGAGCTCACATTATGTAGAAAGGGCACGGTGAGTAAATCCCAGAATAAAAATGGGACAAGGCATTAGCCTAGTGTTTTCTTTATGGAACTTAATTAAAGGTAGTCTGTATAAGTGACAGGAAACTGAGAAAGCAAAAGTTTCAGGCTAAGAGATAAGAAGGTTAGAAAGATGACAGGATTCAAGAGAAAATAATATTATACCATCAGCTCCTCCAGAGGAGTTATAGTTCCCTGCTGCTGACAATAATTTCTTGCCAGAAGGAGACTTTGAGGAAGACTTACATCCAAACGAGGTTGCAGATTTGGAGGACAAACCAGATCAATATTATTCTGAGAGATACCCTCCAATTCAGGCTATGCATGTTAAAAAGCATAAGCCTTGGTAAAAAGAAATTAAAAGACTGGAGTATGGCTTGGAGGAAATAAACAGAAAAATTGGAGAATTAACTACTAAGGAAAATGAGGCTCAAACTCGCACTCCAATCCCATCATTGTTTGAAGGCCTAGGCCCTCCTGCTGGGAATGCTACACTTTCAGGGGCCCAGAAGACAAGGCAATCCTTTCCTTTGTCCACTGTACAGACAACTCTATCCCCTTTGCAAGCTTCTTTACAAGAAGCTAGGCAGAATGGAGAAGATTTAACTGAGTTTTATGGTTTTCCAATTCTAGAGCAACCTGATGGAGAGGGTGATATGGCGAGAGTCCATGCTCCTATACCTTTTAAACAAATAAGAGAACTAACATCTGCATGCTGCCAATAAGGTCCTACAGCGCCTTTCACCCAGGCTCTGTTGGAGTCCTTGTCCAATGAGGCCTTCTGCTCAGGGGACTGGAAACAGTTAACAAGAACATGCTTATCAGCAGGAGATAATTTGTTATGGAAGTAAAAATTTGCAGAGCATTGTCAAGCTACAGCTAAACTTAATCGAGCTCAGGGAATTCCTATAACTTATGACATGCTTGCTGGAGAAGGAATCTACAGGGAAATAGGACAGCAATTGGATACTATGCCTCTTGCTCCTCAAGATTGTAAAAGATTTGCTTTTAGCGTGCCATCAGTAAATTTTAAAGAACCTATGAAGAGGTATCATTGGCTTGCATTCCCTCAAGGTATGGCAAACAGTCCGACTTTATGTCAAAAATTTGTGGCTCAAGCTGTTTTTAAAACTAGAGAGGCATTTTCTTCTGTGTATATTATTCATTATATGGATGACATTTTACTGGCTCATAAAAATGAAGGGATTTTATTAAGTGCATTCACACACTTACAACAAGCCTTAAAGAATCTAGGTTTAGTAATTGCACCAGAAAAGGTGCAGACAGAGCTACCCTATTTGTATTTGGGACATAAATTATATCCTCAGACTATTATGCCTCAAAAAATTCAATTAAGAAAAGACAACGTAAAAACTTTAAATGATTTTCAAAAGTTGTTAGGTGATATTAATTGCCTAAGACCCCATTTAAAATTAACAACAGGAAAACTAAAACCACTTTTTGACATTTTAAAAGGAGAGGCTGATCCTTTGTCAAAAAGGGAACTTACCAAAGAAGCTCGTGATGCTTTGCAAAAGATAGAATTAGCTATTGAAAAGCAGCATGTTCAATATATTGATTATTCAAAAGAACAGGGTGCATACATTTTGGCTACTGTTCATACTCCAACTGCTATATTGTGGCAAGAAGGACCATTATTATGGTTGCACTTGCCTGTGTCTCCTGTTTGAGTTCTGACATCATATAATGAAGCAGTGGCTAGTTTAGTTCAAATGGCTCAGACAGAATCTCGCAAGTATTTTGGGAGAGAGCCCTCCTTAATTGGAGTCCCTTTGATCAAACAACAAGTAGATTGGTTGTTTCAAAATGCAGATTGTTGGGCCATAGCTTTTGCTCATTATTTAGGACGTATTGACAATCATTATCCAAAAGATAAATTACTTCAGTTTACCAATGAGCATGCTTTTGTATTTCCTAAAATAATTAAACAAAAGCAATTACCTCAAGATCCAACAGTATTCACTAATGGATCTTCACATGTCCCAGAATTTGGGAAACTAAAATATGTTCATGTAACAATTGACACTTTTTCAGGATTTATCATGGCAACTCCCTTAACAGGGGAAGCCACCAAACATGTTATAAGTCATTGCTTAAAGTGTTTTGCTGCAATTGATATTCCTTCCATTATAAAAACTGACAATGCCTCAGGATATACGAGTCTAGATTTTCAGCGTTTTTGTGCACAAATGAGTATAAATCATAAAACGGGCATTCCATATAATCCTCAAAGCCAAAAAATTATGGGTCAAGCCCTTGGATCGCTTAAAAAACAATTGCAAAAAATAAAAAAGGGGGGAGTCATATCCCCAAATATTAATCATGCTGTCTTTATTTTAATTTTTTTGGATGTGGATATACAAGGCCGTTCTACATCAGATCAATTGTGGCATCCTAATACCAAAGGTAATTATGCCTAAGTAAAATGGTAAGATCCGAGTACTGGAATATGGCAGGGCCCCGACCCCGTATTAATATGGGGAAGAGGGCATGTTTGTGTTTTTCCACAGGATACAGAAGGAGCCAGGTGGATCCCAGAGAGGCTGGTGCGGTTTGCAGGAGTTGTTCCCCAGAAGGAGGATGTTCCCATTACAGAAAACCGTAAATTCTGCCCTGACTGAGACCAAAAAGCTGCATTAGACCTAAGCTCCTGACCCGCCTTTGTTTCATTCTGCTCCTGGGAGAGGACATCATGAAGAATAACCTCTTATTCAATGGATTGGACTTGATTGTTCTGTTAATAAGGACAATTCTCAACAAAATCAGGAAGAATAAAAAAAGACTTACTGTGAAACTTTGATCTGGCTCTGGTTTTCAGCAGAGCAAAACAAACTTGCTTCTAAAACTCTTGGGAGGCCCTGTAACTGCGTATGTAAATTTTCCTTTTGTTTGGTTATTTGGAAATGTTAACAAGATTCGAACTTTAATGTTTCTTGACTACAATGTAAACTAACAAACTGTATTTGTAAACTTTCAAATGGTTCTGTTTGCTAGATAGCCTTTTATTATGGTTCCTGTGAATGTTTCTCAGACTTGGTAATTTACACAATGAGTCACCTGCTTATTCACTTTTGGAGTGTTATTTTGGACTTGGCTTGTATTAGGAGATGCTCCTATGGGTGGCAACAAAACTGCCTGAAGGCCTTTTAGTATGTCAAAGCTGAGCTGATCTGCACAAGATCAAAACACAGTGTCTACCCTAGCAGAGGTTGGTAGTCAATGGTGGGTAAGTTTTCTCTGGGGCATATTCTTATAAATAAGGATATATCTTTCCAGAGAAACAATCTAAGACAAGCACAATCTTCTGCTCCATGACTCTTAAGTTATGGTCAATTTTAAAAATATAAAAAAGGAGGATGTGTTGGGAGCCGTGCCTCTGGCAGCTGCTTTGATATTTAAATCTCAGCGGAGAGACTGTTTTTACCAGGCCTTTACTAGTCAGGGTAGAATTTGCAAGTCCATCTCCTTTTGTTTGTGACAGCAGGTGGGATAGCTTGTGAGGATCACACCTCTTCCTCAGGCTCATCAAGGAAATTAACCCATTGTTCTGAGATGTTTCTACTCTGGCTTAAAAACTCTACACTAAAAAGACAGGCGGGGAGTTGCAGCTAGGAGAGTTGCTGCTAGAGCCTTGAGGTTGCTGCTAAGGCGGCTTTTTGCTGTGGCTATGGAGTCTGGACCTTCTTAAAAAAGCCTCTTTTTTTTTTTTTTCAATGCAGTTTATTCAGAAACCTTGAACAATCCTCGGACCCTGGGGAAAGCCAGCCCACAGCTTACATAGCTTCTGGGTAGCCAACCCAGGCGTGCCACGTGGGCAATGCAGATAGGTCCACATACATGGAAGCAAGCCAAATCCTCAGCCTTAGCCAAATGTGGAATTGTTCGTGACAGAGAGCACTCACCATCGGGAAGGTGGAAGGCGGAAACCAGCTCCATCTTTAAGGCATAGCATTCTGCAGCTCTCTACAGTTCTCCCTTTTTGTTTTAGATGCATCAGGCAAGAGTAGAGGTCTGTTCTCTGATATTAGAAATAAATTGGGACTTTGTACCGATGTTCGTTTGGGTGTCATCCACCCAAAGAGCATCAGACCCGTCCGATACCTTTTTCTCAGAGGCGGGACCTGGGGCATCAACCCGCATGCAACCAGACATGCTCTTCTCTGGGTCCAAAATGGCTGACCCTGAGTGCAGTGCTTAGCCTCGCATCCTGAGGGTAACATTTTAGCTTTTTATGGTATCCAACCATGCTTGGGGAGAATGTCCTGCTTCAATGGCTGTAAAGGCCTGAATGATCAAGGCTGCATCACACTGTTGTGAGACTCTAATCTTGCATATATACCACAGGCAAACCAAGGATACCAACACCAGAAGGCCTGCTAATGCTCCCATGCCCGCCCATTCCTTCAGATGATTCATGGCTGCAGCAATCCATGATGATAATCCTGTGGCTAGTCCTGCGTCCACTCTGGTAGAATTTACTGTGACAATGGCCACTCTCAGCTGCTCCATCGTAGTATCGAATTCTGCAGTCCAATTACCTAAAATATAGCTCGACAATTGTTTAGACAGATTTGCAGCACAGGAAAAATTCTCATGTGATATGCTAGTGACTCAAAGTCCAGCATATTTTCATTGACAGCCAAGTTGAGCGATTTGCCATAGGGTATCAATTTGCTCCTGCAAGAGGTCAATCCTCTGATTGAACACCATCAAGCTGCCTTTTAGTTGAGCATTAATTCCTTTATGTACAACTAAGGCATGAGCTACATTGGCTAAATGATTGTTCAGGGTCTGAGCAGTCTGCCCAGTATGACTCATGACTAGTGCCCCGGTGGTAGCTCCAACAGCCGCCAATGAGATGGTAGTAACAATGTTGGCTGTAGTTCCAAGATCCCTTTTCTGTCTGAAGAGAGTCATAGCGTGAGGGGCATCAACGGGCACAGGCACGCAGTGAGGCATGCGAGTAACCAGGGTATACCTAAATTTACTAGCATTCCAGCATTGGGCAAAAAAGCAGGTATCATCACCACAATTACTTGGCTCTATCTGGCTAATAATGAATAAAAATGGGGGATATAGATAAACAGGTGTGGGCTTATAGGAAATATTATGAGAAGCCTTAACCCCCTCGTTGGAACTTCCTGCATCAGTTCTAGAACTAGCAGTGGTGGTGTCCGAGGTCTGAGTAGGTTCAGGAGACCATTGCCCCCAGGGGCAAGACGTGCTCCATGCCAATTGACTAACTCCATGTTTTCCTCCACCTTTGAAAGTCATTTAGGGTTCTTAAATCATTTTTTCCCTTTTTTTCTACATTTTTCATCAATTACACTTTATTCATTCTGCATCCCCCCATAAGCCCCTCCCTCCTCCCCTCCCAATCCCACCCTCCCTCCTCCCTCTGCTTGCATGCCACTCCCCAAGTCCACTAATAGGGGAGGTTCTCCTCTCCTTTCTGATCTTAGTCTGTCAGTTCACATCAAAAGTGGCTGCATTGTCCTCTACTATGGCCTGGTAAGGCTGCTCCCCCCCAGAGGGAGGTGATCAAAGAGCAGGCCAATCAGATTATGTCAGAGGCAGTCCCTCTTCACATTACTATGTAACCCAATTGGACTCTGAACTGCCCTGGGCTACATCTGTGCAGGGGTTCTGGGTTATCTCCATGAATAGTCCTTGGTTGGAGTATGAGTCTCTGGGAAGTTCCCTGTGTTCAAAATTTCCTGTTCTGTTGCTCTCCTTGTGGAGACCCTGTCCTCTCCAGCTCTTACTATTTTCCAGTTCTTACCGAAAATTCCATTCACTCTGCTCAACAGTTGCCCATCAGGCTCAGCATCTGCTTTGATAGTCTGAAGGGCAGAGGCTTTCAGAGGCCCTCTGTGGTAGGTTCCTAGGTTGTTTCCTGTTTTCTTCTTCTTCTGATGTCCATCCTCTTTGCCTTTCCGGATGGGGATTGGACATTTTAGTTAGGGTCCTCTCTCTTGCTTAGTTTCTTTAGATGCACAGGTTTTAGTGGGTTTGTCTTATGTTGTATGTCTATATGAGTGAGTATATACCATGTGTGTCTTTTTGCTTCTGGGACAATTCACTCAGGATGATCCTTTCCAGATCCCACCATTTACCTGCGAATTTCATGATTTCCTTATTTTTCATTGCTGAGTAATATTCCATTGTGTAGATGTACCACAATTTCTGCATCCATTCTTCAGTTGAGGGGCATCTGGGTTGTTTCCAGCTTCTGGCTATTACAAATAAAGCTGCTACAAACATGGTTGAGCAAATGTCCTTTTTGTGTACTTGAGCCTCTTTTGGATATATGCCCAGTAGTGGTATGTCTGGGTCTTGAGGAAGCGCTATTCCTAGTTGTCTGAGAAAGTGCCAGATTGATTTCCAGAGTGGTTGTACAAGTTTGCATTCCCACCAGCAGTGGAGAAGGGTTCCCCTTTCTCCACAACCTCTCCAGCATGTGCTGTCACTTGAGTTTTTGATCTTGGCCATTCTCATGGGTGTAAGGTGAAATCTCAGGGTTGTTTTGATTTGCATTTCCCTAATGGCTAGTGAGGTTGAGCATTTCTTTAAGTGCTTCTCTGCCATTCAGTATTCCTCTCCAGAGAATTCTCTGTTTCGTTCTGTTCCCCATTTTTTAAGTGGATTACTTGGTTTGCTGCTTTTCAGCTTCTTTAGTTCTTTATATATACTGGATATGAGTCCTCTGTCAGATAAAGGGTTGGTGAAGATTCTTTCCCAATCTGTAGGTGGTTGCTTTGTTTAAAAAAGCCTCTTGTGTGCTGTGTGTTTAATTTTAATCCTCACTCCCGACTCAAGAACCGTTCGACTCTGCTGGCTGGCTCTGACATAGGGCCAGATAGGTAGCTTTAGAATGGAGTAAGGTGCTCAGTGGCCTTTTAGGGTCTACAAGAAACTGCAGTTTTGCAGCTCTGAAAAGAGGGGGACAGAAACAGAGTAGTAGTAAAAGCAGCTGGCAGTGGGGAATTTTCTTATTTGTTTGTTTTTATAACTAAGCTGCCAATCATATGACTGCCTAAGTTAAGATGGTGGTGAAACCATGTGCTTGGCCTTAGTGGAGATGGCAGTGTTGCTGTGGCTTCACCCTCCTTATCAAAAAATGAACATGGCAGCTATCCATGTGTGATATGGGACCATAGTACCATAGTGAAACCAGGTGCTTGCTGGTGGGAAGGCTGTCTCCACAGAGTTTGAAACTCTGCATTTATATGGCGTGGCTGATCAGAAGTCTGTGCAACTGAAAACCCTCTTCTGCAAACTTCCTCTAGTGGCAGGTTTTCCATGGGAGATTTAAAACTTCACCCTTGGGCCTGAGGCAGTGGCACAACGTTCAGCCATCTGTGTGTGCGCACGGTCCCCAGCAATTGCTTACCTAACTGTGATAGTTTAGAAGCAGGCTGTGCCTGTGTCTGAAGCAGCAGTTTCAGCCTCTTGCCTGAGCCTTTTAGTTTTTCCAATGTGATTTTGGTGCCAGCGTGAGTGTCCACCATGTCTGCAGTGCTCAGAGCACATGACAGGATGCTGAGTCTAAGCAGCCATGAGCAAATGGATAGGTGTGTGTGGTAAGGGTAAGCCAGTTGAAAGAAAGTGTACGTTTTAAGTCATATATGGTTGAGTGGTGGTTAGAGATAGTTAGAACTGAAAAAAGATCTGTTGCCCTCATCATGGTCTGATTAAGTGTCCCTGGTACACCAGACCAGGGGCTACCAGGTGAGCCTTTTCCAGTGCACTAATGTTAGGACCAATGAAATGATGATGTGCACAACAGATTTCATATGAAAGAGGTTTATTAGATGGAGATGGAGAGTGAGAGAGAAGGAAAGAAGACATGAGAGAAGGAAGAGAAATGAGTGCCCTGACAGAGAAAGGGGAGAGAACAGGAGAGTGAGAGAGTAAGAGAGTAAGAGGGCAAAAATTCAAGAGAGGGACAAAGAGGCTGGCTGATTCTTTTAAGGAGCACCTTGAACACACTGTCAGGTGTGGCTACATGGCAGGGGACACATGACGACATCATAGGTTGCTAGGTAACCCAGAAGCAGGCTGCCTAAAAACAAACATATCTTCTGGAGGTATCTCCATCCCTGATATCAAGCTATACTATAGAGCAACAGTCATAAAAACTGCATGGTACTGGCAGAGAAAGAGACTGGTAGATCAATGCAATCAAATCAAAGACCCAGAAATAAATGCAAACACCTATGGACATCTGATTTTGACAAAGATGCCAAAACCTTACAATGGAAAAAAAAATGATAGTATCTTCAACAAATGTTGGGAAAATGATCTCTCCCTCTGGTGTCCTCCATCAGCCTATATGGCTCAGACATCTATTATTTTTCCCCATCCTCTAGGTCTTCTTGGTTGTACCATAGACTCTAAGACAGTACCAGGTTGTGGTATGTCACCAGAATTTCAATAGGACCCACATGTTTTAAGGTCATTTGTCTGGCAGCCAGGCAAGCTGACTGTCAATGGAGGAGAGCAATTTGTAGGGGAAGCCAAATATTATCTAGGAAGGTGTGGGACTTTGCTGGATAAGGATAAAGTCGGTAATTTCTGGATAGACAATCATTTGCACTCCATCTATGAGGATAGAGTCCCATTTCTCAGCAGGGCTCTGAAATGTCTCCCCTGATCTTAGTAACTCTAGGTCTTGAAATGAGGTCACATGTCCCTCAGGACCCATTACAGGCCAGACCTTCCCTTGATAAGGAAAGTGCTCTAACAAGCATCTTGGAATACCTAAAAATGCCCCACCCTGCTAAGAACCTTAGTCCAGCAGTGACATTCAATTGTACATGGAGATCTCCCCCCATAGGAAATTTACATAGTGTATTTTCCTTCTTGTGATAGGACCATTTAAGTATCCCTGATTTCCTGAATGATGGGGTTGTGTAAGCAGGCAAATCTATGGCCAGTCCCCAAAGGACCTGTCAAACAGGACATCAGGCATCTGTGAGTTCACCTTCGGACCACCTGCTACCACCTGCACATACTCTGGGTCACCTTATAAAAGAATTCATACTCCCTTCTTTCTCTCTCTCTCTCTCTCTCTTTCTCTCTCTCTCTTTCTCTTTCCTAACCTGTCCAGAGATAATCTCTGTGACCCCTCCCCCTTCCATTAAGAAAACTAAAACACATGGAACCAGTAACCTATGTGATTTAACAATCAAGAATATGACTCCACTGAACAATCCTAACACTGACCTCAGTGAATCAAACACATTCACTCTTGAAATCCCTCCCTCTGCCAAGAGTTTATATTGCCTTTGATTTCACATGCATAAAAGTACACAAATTCATGCTTTCTCAATTCAAGTCCTGACAAGATTCTTCATTTATTTTCCACCGAATCCTCTTGATTACATCTCACTGGGTATGGGATCATCGGGCCTGTGTTTGGCTGCAAACAGGGCATAAAGTCTGGCCCACACCTCTGTTGTGCTAAGCATAGCAACTTGACCAGGAGCTGTTACGCTTTGGTATCTGGCACAGGTTTTGGAGAGCCCATGCTTCCATTGACACTGGTGACCTCATGCTAAAAGAGCTAAACTGTAACACTTATGGAAAACCTTTTCCACACCCCTTAGAGCACTCAGGCCTCACCCTAAGGTGCTCTAGCTATCCCTGAGTAAAATGGAACACCATTCTTCATCTGGAAGTGAAGTTCCAGGATCTCAGCTGAAATCCAGGCCCCTGTCAAATGGAGAATGACAGGAAAGCCAGACTTCTTTTCTCCTTCAGAAGTCCTCTTTCTCTATAGATCATACCATAGACATGCACTGTAGTAAAAGTATGATGACTGTCCTTGTGTGTGATGGTGGACGTTTCTTTTTCCCACCTGATCATTCAGTTCTGCTCTCTGAGCTGAAGTACCTGGCTTGGGCCTACATTCTTTCAGTTAAAGTAACTACTGAAGCGCCCACATATCTGGTTTCTTGAGACTGTCCTGGAATTCTGGGTTGTCATCAACAAACAGGTTAGCAAGACTGAAGGTCCAGGATTAGGGCCTGGAACTGAGTTGCAGAAACATTCGATAGCCAGTGTTCTAGGGTTCCGTGGCGAAGGGTCTCAAAGACATGAGATGTTGTGAGTGTAAGATCCTGACCTAGAGTTAACTTGTTTGTTTGTTTTTCCATTAGAGTAGCAGAAGCCACCACAGCTTAGACAGGTGGGCCACTTCGTGGCTCCTGGGTCCAATTGTTTAGACAGTGTGGAGAGCTGAGACTCAGACGCCACCAGATGGCGCTGACATTCCCCCCTCAAAACTGTAAACAACCTCCATTACGCATGCGCGGGTGGCGTAAGCACGCTAAGCACGCCAAGCACGCCAAGCCTGAGTCATCAGATGGGGTAAAAAGTGAGCAGCCAATCAGGGTATTGACATGTCACTTAGGTGCGACCCGGGCTTATATAAACAGTGACACATCGGGTTTCTCTCTCTCCTCCTTTCATCGCTTAACTGTAATAAAGGCTTGTTGCAGAAGGATCCTTGTGTCTGCGTGTATTCGTGCTAGCAAGACGATCACGCAGCTCCCAACATCTGGTGCCGAAACCCGGAAAGCAGAGAGCCTGCCACCACCGGTACCAAGGAGAGCCCCCGTTCGCGGGGAGGGATTCAGAACTGCAACATTGAGGTTTGTCCTGAAAGACATGTTCGATCTTGATTTATCTCATTTTTCATTTCAGCTAGCAGAAGCCCTTATGGCCTTCCCTGCTGTGATAGCTGTCATAGTCCTCTTGATTTCCATTTTGTAAGTCACCAGGCTTGTGGCACTTCATCATTGCATCTCAGCAAACTAATATAGGCCCTGTATCCCAGAAAGATTCAGAGCCACTAAACCTGCTGGGCCCCAGAATTCACAGGCAATCATGTTTTACTGTAGAAGTTCCCCTGTGAATTTTCAGACTCCTTGAACTTTTGGGTTTTCTTTTACATAGCTGTGATTACTTTGTGTCTGCAAATCTATTTTCTTTTTTCTCTTCAGAATTGTGCAGCAGCATATTTATTATTGTGACTGTATTTTCTGGTACAGTCATGAATTGCCCCATGACCAGGATCCACTCTGAGGCATGTGTCATTAGGCAACTTGGGCTTTGTGCAGTCATCAAAGTGAACACTCCCAGGATCATTAGGCTTTGTAATCTAATGGGAACAGTGTCATACAGGAGGTCCACTGTTGACCACAACACTCTTATGTAGCTCGTGTCTGTACTTCTATAACAGAACCTGATGCTACCATGTAGTAGCTGTGTGTCAGTGAGCAAGTAAGCACATGTTTATGCTTTGCATATAAATTCAGGATAACTAATATGAAAATAAAAGATCAAGTGTAGCCAAAGCAATCCTGAGCTAAATTAACAACACAGAAGGTGTCATAACACCTGACTTAAATATACTGCAGACCAGCTGGCAACGTAGCTCGGTGGGTAGTGTTTGCCTAGAATGCAGGTAGACAGTTAAATCCCCAGCACCACACAAAGCAGGCATATTGGCTTATACTTGTTACCTGGCAATTGGGAAGTAGAAGAGGAGGATCAGAAGTTCAAGGTCATTCTTTGCTACATCGCATATTGGAGGTCTGTGAGGAACACAAGAGGCAGATAGGTCCTATTTCAAAAAGTGTGTGTGTGTGTGTGTGTGTTATAGAGCCCAGTGTGATGACACACATCTATAATCCTAGCACTTGAGAGTGGAGGCAGAAGGATCAGTTCAAGGCCAGCCTCAACTATCTAGTGAGTTTGAGTCAGCCTGATCTATGTGATCATTGAAACACTTCTGCACAGCAAAAGAAACAACAAAGTGAAGAAACAACCTACTGAATGGAGAAAAACTATTTTTCAGAGATTTGCTTGGAAGGCAGTTTATATTTATATTTATATTTATTTTTTTAATTAGTTACATTTTATTAACTCTGTATTCCAAGTGTATCTCGCTCCCTCATTCCCTCCCAAGCCCTCCTTCTCTCTCTCATCTCTTCCCTGCCCCTTTCCAAGTAAATACTACTTCCGATGGCACAAGCCTGTAATCCCAGTTAAATAGGGGGAAGAAGTCTCGAAGGCTGCCTAGTCCCTTTAGTCAAGATTTAAGTCCATGTCCTAAAATCGAAAGTAAAAAAAGGCTGGGGATACAGCACCATGGTAGATCATTTTACCTGGAAGATTTAATGGCCTAGGGTCATCCCCAGTACTATAAATATTAGTAGAGAACAACAACAACAACAAAACCTAAAGGAAACAGTAAACAATACAAACAACATGGGCAGCGGAAGACAACTGACAGTCTCCAAATGAGGACAAACAACTGATCAGTAAGTACATGAAATACCTTTGTCATCCTGCCATTGGGGACACTCAAATCCAAGCAACATACATCGTGGAGTGGGGATGAACACAGTTGGTAGAGCTTTCTCCTGGCATGCTTGAGTCAGTGGATTCAATATCTAAAAAGAACAGAAAAATATATTGGGCATAGTGGCTCACACCTGGAATCTGCACACATGGAGGCTGAGGCAGGAAGATTTTCAGGGCCTCGGGCTTGTTTTCTCTCACATGTTGAAGGAAAGAGGTAAAGAATGTAAATATACAAGGGGAAAAGGTAGAGATAGAGAAAAGAATAGAAAAAGAACACGAGTGGGGTGGGGAACGAACAGTAAAGGAAGGAGTGGATGTGATTGGGTGGTCAGGCTTGGAGGCAGGTTGCTTTAACTTTGTGAGCAAATTTGCTGGCCTCAAAAAGTTTAATAGAAAAATAAATGAGCAGGACAGGTATCATGTTGACATATGTCTTAAACCCAGCACTCAGGAGGTGGAGGCAAGAGAATCATTTGAAGCACAGAGCTTTTTGAAGAACAGGGCCAATCTCAACTACATAGCAAATAAACCCTTTTTCAAAACCTCAAAAAGAAAAAAGGAAGTGAGCAGGCAGTAAGTAGGTCAAGAAGCTGTGGAGCCTAGGCTTTGAAGTTAAAAGAGAGATGAGTCGCCATAGAATGTTGTCTGGAGTGGAGAGCTGAGAGGGTGGTTTAAAAATGAAGGAGCTCTGAAGTGTGTTCAGTGCCCAAGGGGAAGAAGATGGTGGAGAAACTGCCTGAGACTAAAGATAGATGATGGTTTCTGAAGCAAGCCTAGAGCAGGCACTGGGGGTCGGGGGGGAGCTGGGATGGCTGGGACTAATGGTGAGGGAAATGATGACTCCTCAGCCATGGCAAGAGAAGGCTTAAGAGAGGTAGGGAGCTTTTCTGATGATAAAAGAGATGCTATAGGAGAAAATAAATTTCCTCCCACAAATTCATAAGCCAAGACAGCAAGAAACGGGCTATCCGGGTGTGGAGAACACTCAAAGAAAGGCATGTAGGAATGCTAGGTGAGCAAGTGCATCTTGATGAAGCTGGCCATGGGTCCTGGCTTGGCAAAGAGGAGTGGAGACAAAATGGTCTGAGGTAAGGAAGATGGCTTGTGGGGCTAGAAGTCAAACACAGACAGGGTCAATTTGGTGGACAGAAAAGGAAAGAATGAACTGGCTGTAGAACAAAGCTCAGAAAAGAGAGTTGCCACATAGAAAATCTTGAAAATGTAGTAGAGGCACTGCCCTGGAGTCAATTAAAGGTGTAGGAGGCTGAATGACAGTCAAAATAGACTTTACTGAAATAGAAAGGAACAGTTAGAAGGTTTCTTATAACCCTCATTGCATACCTTGGAAACATGATGGAGAGCATAAGTGGCCAAATATCACAATGTCCAGAACTCCCTAAGTTCTGGAGTTGAAATTTGAGCCCAGATCCAAGCTTTTAATATTTAGTTGACATTGTCACAGAAGGAATATGATGCTGTTACCAGTGCTCAGGGTCTAGGAACTAGGTGTTCCCTGGTTCTAGGCCTCCTACCCAAACAACTGAAAATAAGGCTCCCACACATATGCAAAAGAAGCAGATCACTTTATTAGAGAGAAATGCACTGTCAAGATTAACTGGCCCATATGGCTGAGAGTATTCAGCAGCCCCAATTATTATTTGGCACCTCCTCTTAGGGAGTTTAAGAGAAGGATCTGGTTGCTAAGGGGAATGTTTTGGGTGGCTCTCCATTTTGATTGATGGATTACACCATATATTCATTTTTCCTGCATGTCCTTTCCCACAATGTGTCTTGTTTCAATCATATGCCTGCCCACTTGTGTATAAATATAACGTGGTAAATAGGATAGTCCCCTAAAATTTCATTTGAAGGTCATTGTGTGTTTGGCATACTTATTATGAACCCTAAACCAGTTCAGGACAGATCAGGCCTTCTAGCCCTGTGCCTGACTACTTCAGGAGTAACCTGAAACTGTCTAAGTCTCATTCTAACTAGGAGTGGAAAAAAAATCTGCATTATTGTTCAGAGGTCAGAGTGTGATTGGGAGATGCAGGTGGGTGCTAAGGGGTTTCAGTGTTGCTAGCTGCACTGTGGAGGGGAGTCTGTGGAGCAGATGCCAGATACATCCGTACAAAAGGGTGGTGACATACATAATCAAAACTAAATAGGGTCCCAGGCTAATCTGTGTCCTGTGCTTGCCTGCCTCTGTGCTTTGCTATCCCGGAGAAGCCTAGTAGGGATAGGGTTAAAAGACTCCATGAAGAGTAGACAGTGCCCTGTGGGTGATTAATCGTGAGATTAGTTTAAATTTCCATTGGCAAGGGAGTAAGGAAGATTTAATCTGTATGAGTTCAGTTCCTAAGTTAGCGACTTCCTTTATTTTTAATACAAGCTCTTGCTGTGTAGCCCAGGCTGGCCTCAAACTCGTTGGCCTCTTGTTTCTGTTTCTAGATTGCTGGGATTGTGGGTGGACAGGATCCTGTCTGGCAGGACTGAACATTTTCATGTCATTTTTTAACTGAAATGGTCGTTTGGGGGATGGATGATGTGCAGCAAGCTGAGTCACAGGGCTCTTTCACTTTGTGAGTCACAGCTTCACACAGACTCTAGAGGGTGGGGGTACCAGCCTTAAGTTTCAAGTGACATTAAATGGAAGTCGAGGCACCCTAAAGAAACTTACAGAGCCATATGCCAATTTCCATCTTATCCTGGAACATGCCATCCTAGAAAAGGCCAAAGACAAACAACTACGACTGCACTGGGGGTCCAAGGCCAGTTTCTGCAAGGAAGGTAGTCCTAGCAGTTAGGGATAGAGCAGAAGGGAACAGCAGGCTCAGAGGCACCTGGGTGAGCCCACTTACCCATTTATGAACAAACAATAACACGTTTGGAAAGAGGGGCCCTGTCCCCAGAGGACATTGGAAAATACTGGAGAATTTTGACCTGGAATGTGATGTGCCTGGACCTGTGTTCTAAGCAGTGTTTCTCTAGGAAGGCAGAATGGGGAATAGGAAAATCAAGTAGTAGAGGCTACCCAGTGGGGCTTGGATGTTGGGAGGAAGGCTATCGAAGAGGAGGGAGCCCTGAATGAGCAGGAGTTTTAAGGGTAAAATCTGTGAGCAGGGGTTTTCCATGGAAGCAAGCAGGGGGGCACATGTTTCCATGACAGCAAGCGGGTCCGGGGGGGGGCATGCCTTGACATTACACGATCAGGTAAAAGAGAGGTGAGGTGACCTTCTCTGAGGCATATAATCCCAATTGCTGAAGGCATATGATCACAATTGCTTTTCTTTTAAACTATATCTTAAATATTGGAAAGAATTTTCCTAGCTGATTCCCAAAAGATTCTCAATGCTTGCTGCCAGGTGAGATTGTCTCTATTTTCTATACAGTATTTATTCTGTGATATTTCCTGTAGGCGGTTGCTAGGAGAGTTAACTGTGTTTTCTGCAAAGTACATATTTGCGATATTTCCTGGTACCTGAGTTCAGCTGCCAGTCAAGATGGCTCTTTATTTCAAAATGGATTATACCTAGGCTAACTTAAACTCTTCATTCCCCCCTTTTCTTGTAATGAAGAGGCCAATCTTGGGCTCATAGTGTCCATGGTTAGCCTCAAACTGGTGGTGCTGGGTTCTCATTACCATCAACTGTATAGTCCCTAGTCTTCGCGTAATATATCCTAACAATTGTTAAGCAAGTATGATCCAAAAATGACCTAAAGCAAAAGATTCTGCATTTGAGCTGCTATAATTCTGGCCTTGCACATCCTGGATTGTAATACTTGTTTCTACTCCAGCTAAGCAGGTCCCCAAGATAATAGCTAATGTCAGGGAGCTCCCATTGAGTTAGCATTTCAGCCTGTTAGGTGGGATTTGGGGCTGAGGGTCTCATCTTCTGAAACTTCTTCATCCCTAACATTAGGACTGTTGGCATCAAGGGCTAGGATGGCTGAAATGCCAGCCAAAGGCTGGGCAATAGGGCAGTTCTCAGAAGTTTCTGGTTAGGTGATCTACCTGAAGAGGCAGGGAGCAATCATGTCAGCTTCCAGCAAGTTCAAATCTTAGCTTGCAGTGTCAACCAGGTGAAAATCTTTTGAGATAAATTCATACTAGAAACAGAAATTAAAATTTGTCTAGTAAATGGGAAAACTAAGGAATCCCAAGATCAGGGAAAAGCTCATCTGAGGTCAGTTTGAACTATGTCAGATTCAGGTCTCATGACTTTTTGATTTCCTGAAACATATAAATTTTTAGTTTGCAAAAGGCAAAACTCTGAGCTTCTAGAATCTTATAGCAACATAAGCAGAACAATAGTGGGGGGGGGAGGATAAATATAAAATATCTCCATTTTTAATATGCCTCAAATCATTTTTCTGTGTCATTACAATTCACATTTATATACCTTAAAACATCTACTTAGACCCTCCAATCTTTCTTGCATTTATCAACCCTGAAACAGCCAGCATTCTTTAGATTCCCAAAACCTAAACTTCTATATCCTCAGACCCTACATATACTCCATTTGCTTTCTATCCAGCTATTCACCATAAGACATAGGTAATTATCATGAAGCCTGTAGGCAAGGCAACACTTCTTGCCTTTTTTAAATAAAAGACCTAGTACCTGGTAGTTTTAAGAAACTAATAAATTAAAAAAATGAACTAACAATGGATCTAATTATCTGCTCTTTAGCTTCAAGGCTATCATTAGCTTATCTTAGCCATCAATGTAATCAGAGACCTGAGAAGGATAAACATGTTCCAATCCATGTACCAATCAAAATGACAGTGACAACTAGTCAGTCCATCACTCTAGGCAGCTGTTCTTGGCTCCTGTGGTCTCACACCAGCATGAGCAACGCTGTCCAGTGACCAGGCCCAGAAGATAGAGACTGTTTCTGTGGAGAAAGAAATGAGAGAATAGCCTCACCTTGCCCTTAGCAATGAAAAACATTGACTCTCCAGGTGTCCACAGTTTTGTCCAGAGTTTAGGCTGGGCCCTAGCAGTGGGCCATTTGATGCAGTTTCTCCCAGTGGTTAGCATACCATAATCCAGAGTTGCATTGTGCCCAAATTTTCTTGGAGACCTTGGGGGAGCCACTGCCAGGATTTTGGGACTCTCTGTCATAATAAGCTTACACATGTTAAAATGCCATAGTCATCAGATCTCTGACAAGCTTGAGGACCGGCATATCTGATTCATTCTTCATCTCTCTTTTAATTATCTATTTTAAATTGCATCCTATGAAGCAGAATGTCATACTCTCTAATTCTGCCATATCCCTTAAATAAATGTTTTAGAACCATATTTATCTCAAATAAATCTATGTAGGCAAACTTTATAATTACCCATCTTAGAGTTAACTTTAAAAACATAAACAAAAGACTAAACAAAATTTATTCTTATAACTAATTGCAATTATTAGCATAACTTCAAATATATTCCTGAACTAAAATCAAAGCAAAACTTTAAATCAGATGCCATATATAGAAGGGGTAGCAAATCTTGTTCATCCTATCATATTGCATTGAAACTGAACAGCAAAAAAGCAAAAAGGACAAAAGTTTTGTTTAGCACTAAGTGGAGAAATAAACACAACTGGCAACCTTAGTGGAGATGAAGAATTCTGGCCATTTCAAACCTATCGGCCAGAAGAAACATCATTAAATCATTTGCATAGGAGCTGGCAACCAGCCATATATTTTCATAATAAATAACAATGAATTCCTGGGCTAACATGGAGCTGCAATAAAGAACATAAAAAGCATTTTGTATTGAAGAAACATCAGGAATACCAATGTCTTTTGTCCTCCCCCCAGAGGATTGAGAAACTGTTCCAAGTTCCCTGTTAGAATGCCCAAGGTCAGTGTCTAAAATGCCTGATAAACTTTAAAATGTTTTATAGCCTTCATTGTATTTTTTTAAACCTGTTTTTGCAATATCAAAAAAAGGAGAATTAGGGATTTAGATATTCAGGAAGGTACGGGTTTGGCGATGACAGACAGACACGCCACCAAGAAGGCTTTGAATCTGCTGCGATTTACTGAAGTCAAACCAAACTTTTATAGTGATTACATAAAGGAACACCTTAAAGTTGGCATATCTCCCAGAACAGTTACAAAGTTTACATTTTAACTGAAAGGGCAACCTGATATAAAGCAGTGTCTACTAAAAATCTTGGCCTAAAAGCTTTTAATCAAAGCAAACAAGGGACATAAAACTTCAAACTTGTGGCTATTTATGCCGTTTTATTGCTACTAATTGGTGAGGGAAAAGCCAGGGACTGTTATGGCCCTCCGAGCCAAGTTGGCTAAAGATTTACAATCCTCCTTAGAGATAAGCATCGTGGGGAATTCCTCCCGTTTGTCTTCCTAAGGATTTAAAACCCTCCTTAGAGATAAGAAGCTTGAGCTAACCTGTCCATAAAACTCATAGTATATCATACAACCTTCTGACCTCCTATGTTTACCTATCTTCTTTTTGCCTCATCATAAACACCTGTGTAAAGCTCTTATGCTTTTATTACCTACAATGTTTGGATTTTCCACAAGC
Organism: Meriones unguiculatus; assembly: GCF_030254825.1. Classification (NCBI taxonomy): domain Eukaryota; kingdom Metazoa; phylum Chordata; class Mammalia; order Rodentia; family Muridae; genus Meriones; species Meriones unguiculatus. Next base: position 978,331 of record NW_026843706.1, on the reverse strand, counting down.
AATTCCTGATATTGAATCTGATTTATTACTTCTCCTAAAATTTTATTTTTCTTCCACTCTATTCTTGCTAAAGCTTTTAAAAATCTATCAGAAGTATGTTTCCTCGAATAGTTAATTGTGCTATTCAAAAATCATAGAGAGACAACAAAAAGCTCATTAATCCAACCCTGAAACCGAGGAAGCATAGGAATCTCGGGGCACGTCTTTTTGGCTTAGGTGGCCAGGGGCGAGCATTTTGCCAGGGACCTCCAGGGAGCTTATTCCCGAGGAAGATTTATCTCCCGTCTAGCAGGACAACCACTGTCATGCTACACAGACGACACTGGAGTTGGTGTGGCACACAGAGGCTTGCATCTTTTTTTTTTTTTACCTGAGAAGCTGCTGCTGTCCCTCTAAGAGCTGTCTGCTTGCACAGAAGCCTTAAACATTTCTCAAAACTGGTTTATCCACTTCAGCAGTAGTCTTAAGGTTGGGTACTATAGGGGCTGGCATCCCATATGTAATCTCAAAGGGAATTAACCCTAGATGGTAAGGGGAATTCCTAACCCTATAAAGGGCAAAGGGGAGGAGCATCACCCAGTCAGTGCCAGTCTCCACGGTCAGTTTAGTTAAGGTGTTTGTTAATGATTTATTTATGTTTTCTATCTGTCCTGAACTTTGGGGCCTGTATATTCAATCTGCCCCAATAAACTTAGCTTCGTTCTGACTTACCTTCAACACAAATGCTGGTCCTGGTTTAAAGTGTTTATTAAATCCTGCAATGTCATCTGTTCTATTGTTTCCTGTCTCTGTATTTTTTTTTAATGTCTGGAGCACACTTGTCAATGAAAGCCAAAGCAACTCTACCTGTTCTTTCAAGGAAGGCAGCTGGACTTTCATCTGTTTCCTGTCTGAGATCATACACCTTGGTCAAATTAGTGGGCTGTGTTGTGGCCACCTTGAGATCTGCCAACAGAGCCTGATGGTACTCTAGGAATTACTCCTTACCTGAAGCCATGTTGCAAACCCAATCAGGCCTCTTATAGGGAAAGTTATCATTATGGGCTTGATCTGTAGTTGGAACTCTTGTAGTGTCTGGGACATTTTTACATGCTTGCCTCTGAAATAATATGTCCGTGCTCCTCTGTGGTAAACAAGACCTGTAAAAGCTTCTGGCAATCATCTCAGGTGGGCTGGTGGGTAAAAAGAACATTTTCAAAGAGATCAATCAAATCCTTAGAATTTTTAGAGAACTTGGCATTCTGAGTTCTCCAGTTATAAAAGGCCAGTAATGATGAGGTTGATTTCCATTAGCATCTGGAGGGCCCCATGGCCCGGGAGGGAAGCACCTTAGAATCTGCCTCTGGTCTCCCAGAAAAAGAAGCTGCCTGGAGGCTCTGGATCCTTGGCACTGGGCCAGATGTTTGTTCCAACCTGGATAATAGAGCCTGAGCTGGCTGAGGAGTGGGAGGAGGAGAAGGTAGAAAAATTATTTCCATGGGAGTCCCATCCTGTAAAACAGAGTCAAGGGTTGGGGTGAGGGAGCCAGGGCAGTGGCCTCTGGATTCGGAGAGCCTGTGGAAGTAGTTTGTTAGTGGGGGTCAGAAAGGACTTGATCCATGGAGGTGGATGAATCACTACATCCTTCCAAACTACAATATAAGGCACTTGGTCTGGGTGCCCACATGCTTTTTGAAAGAGTATTTCCCATCGCAAGGAAGGTGAGAAAATGGAACGTTCCTTCTGGGGGGCAAGCAACATTGAAGGTGGGCCATTCCGACCTACAAAAAGTCATCATTGTTCTTTTCCTCACATCAACAGAAAGACTGTGAGCTTTATACTTAATTTCGCTAAAATGAGCCAGAACCAAGTCAAGGGACTTGAAAGTGGTCTGTCCCATATATTCAGGCAGACTTTTCGTCAAAAAGAAACCAAAGAAATGAAACGGACAATTTCAACAAACAGTAAATCAAACAGAGATGGAACCAGCTATCTCAGGCAAAAGCGAAACTAAAGACAATAAATTGCAGCCTGTACCTGGGCTATTATCTAGGGACAAAACTGAAATTACAGAAATGAAAATAGCTGTGGCTTTGAACAAAAGTAGAATCAAGCACTCTCAGGTAGACACAAAACCACAAAAAATTAATAACAGAACTGAAGCAGTAGCTTCTGGCACAAAACCAAGCAATAGACAATTAATTACACAGAGAAACAAAGTGAAACCAAAAACCTGGCTTTTTCCAGACTTCTCTGCCAAAGAAGTTCCAGAAAGGCTAAAAGAGATTCCTACCTTCTGGTAGGCTCCAGAGAGTCTGGAAGGTTCCAGACTCCACTCTGGCTTCCCTGTACCAGAAGTTCCGGAGAGGAAAAAAACTGATCCTGATTCCACCTTCCCTGCCAAAGAAGTTCTGGAGGGGAAAACTGATGAGGCCAAAAAAGTCTTTTTGACCTCAGTGGCTGTGACCCCAAAATGTGCCCATTCTAGTCACATCTTGCCACTCATACAGACACCTTGAGGCTTTTCAGAACAATGAACAGAAACAAACACTTAAAGCAGATGGACAACACAGAAGACATTTACCGGCAGGATTAAGCTATCCTGTTAGGGGTTCCTAGGGGTGCTGAGGAATCCTGGAAGAGCCCCCAAGTGTAAGTCAGGATCACGAGACCCTCAGAGACAACCAGGAGACAACTCGATACAGTAGCAAGAGAGCTTTATTATGACAGCAATAGAACTCAGGACCCAAGTCTCACTGAATTGGAACTTTGAGCCCTGATTGAGCAGTGTTTTTAAAGAGAAAGCCTGTGAGCAGTGGGTTTCCATGACAGCAAATGGGGCAGGAGGGGCATGCCTTGACATTACAGGATCAGGTAAAAGTTAGAGAGGCGAGGTGACCTTCTCTGAGGCACATAATCACAATTGCCTAAAGCATATGATTACAATTGCTTTTCTTCTAAACTATATCTGAAACATTGGGGAGAATTTTCCCAGATGATTCCCAACCGATTCTCATTGATTGCTGCCAGGGGAAATTATATCTATTTTCTATGAATTATCTATTCTGTACTATTTCCTGGAGGCGGTTGCTAGGACAGCTAACTGTGTTTTCTGCCAAGTGCATATTCTGTGATATTTCCTGGTGCCTGAGTTCAGCTGCCAGTCAAGATGGCTCTTTATTTCAAAACGGAGTTATACCCAGGCTAACTTAATCTCTTCACTGGAACTAAAGGTGTGTACCACCATGCTCAGCTTAGCCTACATTGTTATACAATCCAGGACTACCAGTCCAGGGATAGCACCACCTACAATGATCTGGGCCCTCCAGATAATTAAAACAGATACAACATCAGAAAAAAGCAATATTAGCATTTATTTATTTATTTATTTATTTATTTATTTAGGTTATTGCTGTTCTGAGACAGGACTCATAGATAACCCAGGTTGGCTGTTAAAGTATGCAGCACAGGCTGACCTAGACCTTGTGATCCTCCTCCCTCTGTTATGATTGATTACAGGCATGTTGCACCATAGCTGGCTCCAGTCTAACTTTAAAAATATTTGTATTGGCGGAGGAAACAGATGGAGACAAGGCTCAGTGATTAAGAGCACTTGTTACTCTTGCACAGGGCACAGGTTCAGTTCTGAGCACCCACATGGTGGCTCACAACAATCTATAACTCCAGGAAAAGAGGATCTGATGCCCTCGTCTGACCTCCATGGGTACCAGGTGTGCATATGGTGCACAGACATACATGTGAGCAAAGCACTCACACATATAAAATGAAATTCATTCTTAAAAAACAATCATACTCATAATATAAATACATCCAAGAAATCATGATATTCTATGACTTCTTTAAAGAATGAATGGGTGCTTGCATGCATGCTAATGCTTGCGTGTATGTGTGCATATGTTTGTGTACATATGTGTTTGTAGCATCTGTAACTGCATGTGGAGGAGAGGTCAGCCTCAGGTAAGGCTCCTCCAGAGCTGCTTGTATTGTTTTTGCTTGCCATGACAGGCAAGGTCTTTCAGTCCTACCTGGAGCTCACCACCTGGAAGGATAACTAGCTGGTCAGTGATCCCCAGGAAACTGCCTACTCCACTCACCTAGCACAGGTATAACAAGCATGTGCCACCATGCCTGGCGTTTTCATGTGGACTCTGGAAATTGGGCTCAGGTCTTCCTGCTAGCTAAGCCATCCTCAGCTTCATTTCTCTTTTTGAAACCTGGAACCCTTTCTATGACTCCTTCAATCTCATTTCTCCTCCAGTCTCATTTTCCAGAACTCGGGTACTACACATGGCTCCTCTTACACACAATAAAGCCTGGCAAAGTGAAAACCTGGGACCTGGGATTTACACCCTCCACTGTGGAAGAAAGACTGGGGTCTTATTGTTTAGTTGTTTGGTTGATCAGCTAGTTTGGTTTGGATTTCTGTTTTGGGATGTTTGTTTTGGGTTGGTTGGTTGGTTGGTTGGTTGGTTGGTTGGTTGGTTGGTTGATTTTGTGCCTATACCGGGGATTGAATTTAGGACTTCTTGCCTCTTTTCAAATGCTGGAGAGCTACCGTCTGCAACAGAAAGTCACTTCTAATGATAAAGAAGAGCAAGCCAAGACCAAGGTGGACAGTCAACAGTTTGCTACAAGTACTGTCTGCCCAACTAACAGCCTGGGTATGTGTAGAAACACTTTCTTTTTAAAGTTTCATGAAGCCCACTAAGCAATACATAGCTCAATTCAATACACAGCTGAGGCTAGCCTTGAAATTATGATCATCCTGCCTCTACCTCCTGAATTCTGGGATTAAACACAGGTACCACCATGCCAAGCACATGGAACCATGGAACTTTTTCATATATCATTCTGGTTTGGGGGTTGATTTGTTTGTTTGTTTGTTTGTTTGAGACAAGGATTCTCTATGAAGCCTTGGATGCCCTGAACTCCAGTTGTAGATCAGGCTGGCCTCAAACTCACAGAGACCCGACTGCCTCTGTTCCCCTGAGTGCTGTGATTAAATGCGTGCACCCCCAAGTCTGGCTATTTCATTCTGTTCAGATCAGGTTAAATAAATTCACTGCCTAAATATTATCATTTATTTTTTTAAGTAGTTAGGATTTGGGGGCAGGTGTTCCTTCTGAGACAGGCTGACCTTAAGTTAAAATTTTGCCTCAGCCCACTGAGTGCTGGAATTACACATGTGAGCCACCATGCTTCAACTGTGTGTTGCTGTTGTTGTGGTTGTATTGTTCTGTTTTTTGAGACAGGGTCTTTGTATGTACTCCTGGCTATCCAGGGGATCACTACACAGAACTTGCTGGTCTTTAACTCACCTGCTGGAATTAAAAGCTACATGAAACCATACCTGTTTTTTGTTGTATTTCTTATGTGTGAGGAGTCCAGGAGAGGACATCACATCCTCTGTAGGTAGAGCTACAGGCAATTGAGAGCCCCCTGGTCTGGGTTCTGGGAAATGAGTTTGGGTACTCTGGAGGAGCTCTTCACAGGTGAGCAGCTCTCTACCTCTGGCTGTTGTTTGCAGACAGAGTGTTGCCCTGTGTCCTAGGCTGGCCTCACATTCACAGCACTTGCCACAGCATCACAAGTGCTGGGATTACAGCATGTACTGCCACACCTGGCTAGTGCTGAGGGTGGAACCTAGGGCTTCATATGTGCTAAGCATGTCCTATACCACTAAGCTATACCCTTAGCCCCAGAATTCCTTTTATTAAAAAAAAAGATTTTGTTTTTATTTTTATTCATGTATGTTTATATGAATGTGTACTTTGTGTTTTTGAATTCCGTGTACCTGGAGCAATTGTAAGGTGTGAAATGTGGACCCTGGAAACCAAATTCTAGTCTTCCAGAAGAGCAGTAAATCCTGCTAACCACCAAGCTATCAGCCTAGTCCCAGGAGTATTTGTGATAGCCAAAGATAGAAGCAGCAGCCAGCATATGGAAGCAGCCTAAATGGCCACAAATGAGTAAATTCATAGACAAAACGGAAAATATCTCTGGGATTGTAGCTCATTGGTAAAGCCATTCATTGCCCCTAGCATACTCTGAAAATACAAACACACACAAATTGCATATAAATAAGAACACTATTAAGCCTTAAAATGAATGGAACATTTGATATGTTCTGCAGCATGAAAGAGACTGAAGGACATGATGCTAAGTAAAATAAGTCAGACGGAAATGTCCAATTTCCACATGGAAGAAGAACCTGACATTCATTGGTAGAACAACAGCCTTTAGTGTTGGACACACTAACATGATCTTCAGCACTACAGAGGAAAATACCCAGAACAGTCAACTTCATAGACAGAAAGTGAAATGGTAGTTGACAGAGGCCGGAAGTGGGAAAGATTGTAACAATATTCTGTTAGTTTTTGAGAAAGGACATGTCCAAGGGCTAGCCTTTGACTCACTGAACAAGTGAGATTGTCCTTGAACTCCTTTCTGACCTTCCTGCATCCACCTGCCAAGTGGTGCTCTTACAGGCATGCAGCACCATGTCTATCTTATGGGGCGCTACGAATCAAACCCAGGATTTGCTCATGCTATGCAATCATCCTATCAACTGAACCATAGCCTCAGCTCAGCTCCTGTTTTTCCTTGTTTGTTTGTTTGTTTATAGGTCTCATGTGATTCAGGTTTGACAAGAACTCAGCATAGAACCAAGGCTGGCAGAGAATTCCTCATCTTCCTCCTAAAATTACAAGTATGTAGCACTAACAAACATGACAATTGTATTTATTTATCTATCTATTTATCTATTTATTTATTTATTTATTTATTTATTTATTCATTTTGAGACAGGCTCTTACTCAGCAGCAAAAGCTGGAAGTCTCTGTGTAACAACGGTTGTTCTCAAATGCATTGACAATTATCCTGCTCCAACCTCTTCCTGGTGTTGGGATCAAAAGCATGAGCCTTTGTGTCCAGTGTAAAGAATTAGTATTGGATGAATGCAGAATTTTAGTTTCTCAAGGTGAGAACCTTCTGATAATGGATAGTCACAGCATTGGGAACGTACTTGCCTCCACTGCACTTCTGATTTTATTCTTTGTCCTACTTCACAATTTTAGTCAAGAATAAGAATGGCAGCATTCAGGAGTTGAGGAACATCCTTGACTACTATTGTGAATTTGAGTCCAGCTTGAGCTATATGAGACGTTTTCTCAAAAAAACCAAGGGTGAGGCATGATGGTACAGCCTTTAATTTCAGCAATTGGGAGGAAGAGGCAAGAGGAACTCTAATGAATTTGAGGCCAGCTTGGTCTATTAGTCTAGTTTCAGGCCAGACAGGACTCCTTAGTGGAAGTCTGTCTCAAAAATCAAAAATCAAAACTAAAAATGGCAAAAAGCCAAGCACAGGGGCTTGTGCCTCCAGCTCCAATACTTGGAAGCCTAAGGCTGGGGAATCTCTGCATTTGAGCTCAGCTTGAACGTCTTAATGAGACTGCCATAAAAAACCACCACAATAAAAGAAAACAGAATACCAACAACTGGGCTGTTAGAGCATTTACCTGATACATGTAAGGCCCTGTGTTCTCTTCTCACTGTCCTCCCAACTCTCTCTCTCTCTCTCATTCTCTCTCCAGGAAGTCTTGTGAGCTCTTTGCCCGTTCCCTAAGTCTACCCTTCTGTGACCCTGTGGTCTCCATTTGGTGCCTGAGCTTCTGGAACACCAATGGCTCCAAATATAGCCAGTTTAACATAGAAACTAAAACATTAGTCTATTTAATATCGGGAGCATGTGAAGTCCTGGGCAATTTTATGTTGTTGACCTGGACACAGCCATATCAGTGACTAATATCTCAGATCCATGAGCATGTCAAAGCCTTCCTGTAGTCTCTGTTGGCTCTCTACAATATGTATAGGATATGTCCACCATAGCTTTCTCCTTCTGGATGTTCATCACCTGAAAACTGAACCCCTAGTGAGACTAGCTATGAAGGTCAGCTAAGCCAGTTCCCTTGACCTGGCTATATACTCTAGACCCCGCCTCCTTGTTTATCTGTATACAATAACCTTTCCTCCTTGTTCAGATGTATATGGTGGCCCTGATTCTCTGTTCTACCTTAAATAATAAACATACTGGGTTCATTGCTGCTGTGGTTTCTCTATGAGCCCAGACTACCTTGTCCTAGATTTTCTATGTATGTCTGGGGTTTCTTCATTCCCTCAATGCCCCAGTTAAATTAGACCCTAGAGCTGTGCAGAACATGGCAAAGCAGACCCTGAACAAGGACAGTGGACACTGACTACAGGTGAATTGGATTAGTCAAACAAGGGATCACTCCTGAGAGAATAATAAAGGGAAAGGAGGAAACAGCAACATAAGAATGAGATCAAGATAAAGTAAAAAAGATAGAGAGCACACATTTCAGTTTGTCAGGTGTAAAAGCCTTTGGATTAGCAGAATTCAGAGATGTGCTGTATGTGAGCACTCAGAGATTTGGGGAACAAAGAGAACCTAGACATAGGTAGATACTGGGGAGAATTCAAGAAAATCTGAAAGTGGGTTGATGGCATTTCAGCTTCATTGGTTCTTAGGAGGCCTACCCTTACTTTCCAGGGAAGGGACGATGAATTTGACTCCTGGAAATAAATGACAAAGGAGAGAAAATCTGAGGAGTGGATACATAGCTGAGGGATTCAAGCATGTTCCCATGTTTGCTTTTGGTTTACCTGCTTTCAAAGTGTTATATTTGGTTGAAATTGACCAGCATGCAGGGGGTGGAGGCCAGAGCTGAAAGCTCAGTGTGGGGGAGAGGGTGATAGCAACCCCCACCGCAAGAAGATTGTTGTCCCTAGCCTGATGCCTCAGCACCAGGAAGGTGGCAGTATACTGAAGGAGAGAAGGTGGCCAATAGCAAAGAGGCATGTAGCCATAGGGGAAATGTTGCGAGCTGCATGGTCGTCTTGCCAGTAAGAACGCATGCGGACAACAGGATCCTTCTGCAGCAAGCTTTATTGCAGTCAAACGATGATAGGAGGAAGACCCCGAGCCCCGAAGTGGCACTGTTTATATAAGCTCTGCTCATACCAGAGTGGTGTGAGATGACGTATCATCCCCTGATTGGCTGCTCACCCATCACCCCATATGACGCCCTGGGCTGGGCTCGTGACGACGGTTGCCCAGTGGTCATAATGGTCATAACGGTCATGCGCTCTTGGATTTGTTTACCAGTTTAGAAGGGCGGAAGCCAGCGCCATGGGAACCAAACCCCGGCTCTCCACATCTCCCCCTTTTTTATTTGTTTGAACAGTAAGCTTCCTACTGTCAATACAGCATTATGCCATAAAGCCAACGTCTGAGCCTGGTGGAAGGCAATGCTTCAGCCGTTGCCCGTCATTGGAGCAACCTCCTCACTGTGAGGCTGTCCTGTCTTAGGTCGGTGAAGACTTATTTGCACTCTTCCGTCACTGACTTTCCAGATCTTTTGGCAAGAGAAAAATTGTGATTTACACCCATCCCCGTGCAATGGGAAACAGATCCCCAGGGAGTGCAAGGGCTGTAAATACAGATTGTGGCATGTGCCTGCAAAGACAGAGGCAACCTTGTCAAACATTAATTTTTCAGCATGGATAACCAAATATCAGGGGAGGTGCCTTGCTCCAGAGCGGCTAGTGCCTGTACGATCACCACCTTGTCACATTTTTGTTGGGTTTTGAGTTTGCAGAACAACCAGAGGACAAATATTAAACCACAGCACAGGGCAGCGCCAAACATCCCAACGCCCACCCATTCCTTAAAATAAGAAAAGGCGGAAGAAACCCAGGATAATAAGCCATCTGTGAGCGATAAATCCACTCGAGTAGAATTAATGGTCGCCACTGCCGCCCTTAGCTCTTCGTTTCTTCAAATCCTTCTGACCAATTTCCTGCAAGATATAGGGACAATTTCCTGGACAAATTAGCAGCTCAGGTAAGATTTTCATATTGTACACTGGTAATACAGAGTGCTCCTATTTTTCTTTCACACCCTAATTGAGCCAATTGAGATAAAATATCTATTCTTTCTTCCATAAGATCCAGACGCTGGTTAAGAACCATCAATCCACCTTTTAATTGTGTGCTAGCAGATGCATGAAGGTTTATGGCTTCAGCCACACCTGCCGACAATTGATTTACTGTTGTGCTTGTTTGGACTGAATTTGCCATTGCCAAGCCGACTGCAGTCAGCGATGGCAGTAACAACGGCTGCGGTGATGCCAAAATCTCTCTTCTGTCTAAACAGGGAGAGGGTGGATGGAGTCTCCACAGGGATTGGGATCCACTGCGGGACTCTAACAACCAGGGCACGAGCGTAACGCCTGGCATTCCAACATTACAACATCCAGCATGTCTCATTGGTACAATTTCTAAAAGAATTATTGGACAAAACAAGTAAAAAGGGGGAATAAACACAGACAGGACTAGGCGGAAAAACCGTCTGATTTGTATTGGACGAGAAAAATTTAGGAAAAACCAATGAATTATGTCTGACCGGCATAGGCTTTGGGAAAGCAGACAAAATGGCCCAACGTTGTACCCCCACAATACTAGGAACCAGATTTAGAAGGATCCAAGCAAGAACTGGAATTAGTTGCAAGTATATTCGTTGAAAGATTATCTTCAGCTGCCGCAAGCTTTCGCGTGAGGCGCTCCGGTACCCAGAATGGATTGTTTTCTTCCTGTGGGAAAACACAGACAGCTCCCCTGGATCTTATTAAGATAGGATCTGGGCCTTTCCATTGACCAGTCAAGACATCCATCCATTTGATCATTTCCTTAGGCCTATCAGGCCCTAAGCAGTGGCAATCAGCCGCCGAATGGCCCTGACTGTCCAAATTTTAAAAATTGAGAGTAAAGAGTGCCAAGGAAACAGTCACTCGTGGCACTGAGGGCAGAGCCTCCTCGACTCCCCCTTTTTGTTTTATTAAGTAGGATTTTAGAGTGCGATGAGCACGTTCAATAATACCCTGTCCCTGAGGGTTATATGGGAGACCCGTTAAGTGGGTCACTCCCATTTGATGACAAAACTGTCCAAATTTCTGAGAAGTATAGGCTGGCCCATTGTCAGTTTTTAGAATTTTGGGCTTTCCCCAGGCACTCCATGCCTCCAGGCAATGTTGAATAACATGGGCTGCCTTTTCTCCAGTCAGGGGAGAAGCAAACATAACTCCAGAGCAAGTATCAACGGAAACATGTAAATATTGAAGTTTACCAAAAGATGAAATGTGAGTAACATCCATCTGCCACACTTGTAGCGGACGGATTCCTCTGGGATTAATCCCAACATGAGGCATAGGTAAGAACTGACAACAATTTTGACATTGGGTTACAATATCTCTAGCTTCTTTTCTAGTTATATCAAATCAAATCGATGACGCAGTGTTTCAGCTGTCACATGAAATTTCTTATGAAACTCTTTAGCCAATTCCAAATTTGAGAAGAGGGCAAATGCAATCGTCTTTGTGGCTCGATCTGCCAGGTCATTTCCATGGGACATGGGTCCCGGTAGACTTGAGTGAGCCCTAATATGTGTAATAAAAACAGGGGATTTTCTGATAATTAAGGCAAACTGAATTTTTTGAAAAATTTTTGCAAGCTTGCTAGATGCCTTGATCAATCCAGCAGCCTCTAAAATTTTGGTTGCATTTACCACATAACTAGAATCAGAAACAATATTTAAAGGACCTGGAAATTTTGTCAAAACTTCTAACACTACTAAACATTCCACAATTTGAGGCGCAGTCTCATGATATTGCTTAGGAACAACTTTATTATTAACCACATAAGCTCCTACTCCTGTTTTTGACCCATCTGTATAAACTACCAGTCCATCCCGAAGTGGTTTCTGGGACGTTACATGCGGGAAGACTACCTCTTGAGATAAAGCAAATTGCAAAACAGGGTGTCGAGGGTAATGATTATCAATCAAGCCACTAAAGGAGGTAACTAGCACTGCCCAAGTATCAGAGGTAGCAGTCAATACCTGAACCTCATGAGCTGTATAAGGCACTTTTAAGAACTTTGGCTCCTTCCCAAAGTGTGTAATGGCGGCTTTTAACCCTCATAGTGCAAGTTTAGCAACTGCATCTGAATAACATTCAATAATTTTTGCAGGAGAAGCATTGGGATGAACCCACAATAAGGGTCCATCTTGCCATAATACAGCAGTTGGTAAATGTATAGTTTTAATGACACACAGGTCAAAGGTCTTAGTTTTATCTACACGTTTTAATTGGGCATCTTGTAAAGCGTTTTCTACCACTTGCAGGGCGCGGCTTGCAGCGGTGTTAAGGCTCTGGGTGAAGAAATATGAGCATCCCCTTCCAAAATTTCAAATAGGGGTATTAATTCAGCAGAAGGAATCTTTAAAAATGGCCTAAGCCAATTTATATCACCTAATAATTTTTGAAAATCATTTAAGGTATGCAAATGGTCCCTGCGAATTTCTATTTTTTGAGGAACTATTTTGTCCGGGTAAATGATCGTTCCCAAAAAGGAACCTACCTCAGAAATCTGGACCTTTTCAGTGGCAATATGCAATCCCCATTGCTGCAGGGTTTTTTGCAACAAAGGATATGCATCTTGCAAAATGGCTAACTCCTCATGGCACAAGAGAATATCATCCATATAATGAATCAGCAACAAGGAAGGAAATTGCTGTCTAACTGGTTCAAGAGCCATCTGCACATACAATTGACACATGGTGGGGCTATTAGCCATGCCTTGAGGTAAAACTCTCCATTGATATCTTTTGTCTGGCTCATGGTGATTAACAGCAGGTAGGGTAAAGGCAAATCTCTGTCTGTCTCGTGGGCACAGAGGAACGGAGAAGAAGCAATCCTTGATATCTATAATTATGACTCTCCATTGTTTAGGCAAAGCAGAAAATAAAGGTAGGCCTTGCTGAACAGAGCCAAAGAGCCGCATCTGTGCATTAATGGCCCTTAAATCATGAAGAAGTCTCCATTTTCCAGACTTCTTTTTAATAACAAAAATAGGTGTGTTCCAGGGGGAAGTAGATGGTTCCAAATGACCAATCTGTACCTCTTCTTTAACCAGCCTTGTAGAGGCTTCCAGCTTTTCAGAGGAAAGGGGCCACTGAGGAACCCATACGGCCTCCTCTGTGAGCCAAGATATGGTCATGGAACCCTCAATGGCAGCTAATAAAAACCCAAGCCTTGTTTCCCTGTATTACTTTCCTGTGAAATCAGGTGTAATCTCCATTGTTCCTGTTTACCAAGGCCTTTTCCTTCCTTATAACCCATCCTTTTCATTATATCAACCGCTTGTTGCGAATACTCATTGGTCAATGCTAATCTTAAATCCTGCAAAATATCTCTTCCCCAGAGATTGACAGGGAGTGGAAGAACATATGGTATGAAGCTTCCTGTTTGACCTTCTGGTGCCTGCCACATCAAAGAACGTGTACTAATCGCAGGGCTGGCCTCATATCCCAACCCTTGTAAGGAGTGGGATGATTGTGTAACAGGCCACGCCTTAGGCCACCAGGTGGAAGAGATAATGCTTTTATCAGCCCCTGTGTCCAAAATACCAGTAAAACTTTTCCCTTCTATCTGTAATTGTAGAGTAGGTCTAGTTTTAAGATCAACTACCAAATGAGCAAAATCTGTTCCTGTGGAACCAAGCCCTCTTGCACCCCTTGATGTTTTGGTAAATGGAAAGCAATCGTGAAGGCTTGGGAGGAGGACTAATTGAGCAATCCTATCTCCAGGAGAAATAGAAAATACGCCTTGAGGGCAGGAACAAAGCACCTGGAGCTGTCCCATAAAATCTTGATCTAATACTCCAGGATGGACCATAAGTCCTTTTAGAGTGAGAGAGGAGCGACCCAAAATAAGACCAACACTTCCTTCAGGCAGGGGGCCTTCAAACTCCACTGGGACAGGTTGCACCCCCATGTGTGGAATTAATAAGAATTGGGAGGTGGAACGGAGGTCCAACCCTGCTGATCCTCTTGTTGCTCTACAGCTGGATAAACCCTCCCATTGTCTGCCTGTGTCCCATATCTTTTGGGGCCCTGAGATCTGGGGCCCTGAAGTCCGTTTTTTGGAACATTTTTATCTCTCTCCTCAGAGGGGGTGCCATGCTGTATAAGTTCTCCCTGAATATCTCTGACTGAGCGGCATTCATTAGCCCAGTGATTGCCTTTTCTACACTTAGGGCAAAGTCCAGGAACTTTCTTTTGCGCAGACATACGACAGTCTCTTTTTAAATGACCCATTTTGCCACAATTAAAACAAACTTTATTGTTTCCAGAACTTGGGTGGTTATTGTTTTGTAATATGGCTGCTGCCAGGCCGGCATTGGTAAGCGGGCCTCCGAGTCCTCGGCAAACTTTTATCCAATCTGTCATTCCTTTGCTCTTTCTGGGGGTAATGACTGCCTTGCATTCTGGTGAAGCATTCTCATACACCAGTTGCTCTATCATTGGTCGGACCCTTTCTGGGTCTCCAAATATTCTTCCTGCTGCGTCTGTCATTCTGGCCACAAATTCTGGGAATGACTCCTGAGGACCCTGGATAATTTTTGTTAAATGGCTCTCGGTCCCGCTCTTCTTTGAAAGGGCCTTCCATGCTTTAATTGCAGCAGCAGATATTTGGCTGTACGCTCCCCAATCATAATCTGTCTGTTGCTGAACATGTGGACCTTGTCCTGTTAGTAGCTCAAATGTCCAGCGTCATTGATTGTCTTCTGCATTGGCATTAGCCCTAGCTTGGGATTGACAGGCATCATGCCATAAGGCTTTCCATTCTAAATACACTCCCATATTAGGGAGGGCAGCTTTCACTACAGTCTGCCAATCATTTGGGGTCATTGCTGTAGAACCTAGCCTCTCAAGCTGCATAATTGTAAAATTATCATCCACCCCGTACTTATTAACTGACTCTGCCAGTTCCTTGACTAGAGGGTAATCTACAGGTATGTGGACACAGCCTCCCTCCACATCTTCAAATACTGGAAAAGTCTGAAAAATTTTAGGTCTATTTTTTGTTGAAAAGAAGGAATCAGGACAGTGCCTCCCGGTGTAGGGTAGAGGAGCACTAGAGACAACGGGAGTGCCCGACTGAGAAAGTGTGCCCTTCCTGTTCCTCATACTACTTTGCTTCTGATACAACAGTAATGGCCGCTCATCTGGGTGGTATCGTTCTTCCTCATAGCAGGCTGCTTCTTCCTCTGACCGCTTGGAGGGACTTAACTCCTCCTGCCAATTTCTAAAGCCTCTAGTTTTTTTTGTCGGATAGAGAGGCTCCTTTTTAGATTTTTTTTCTTCTCCTTATCATGTTTCTCTCCCAGGGTGTTCTTTCCCTTATCTCTCGCTCCTGCGGCTTTAACATCCACAGAAGGGCCTTTTTTCTTAGAGACGTCTTTATTTCTATCCATTGGGGCCCCTAATCTTTTGTCACGTTCTGTTTCTGACATGCTGTCTTGTATCTCCTCTAACACTACCTTAGTGCCTACTCTTAGCTTCCTGTTAATCTCTTTCCTTTAAAGGTCACCCTTAAGCTTGTACGAAACCAAAAGAAAGAGGACGAGGGCAACGGTCACAACAGAGAAAGCAATAAAGGCTTCTGCTAGCTGAAGTGAAAGATGAGATAAATCAAGACCAAACATGCCTCTCAGAACTTATCTCGCTGCTGCAGTTGTGAATCCTCCCCGAGAACGGGGGGGGGGGGGGTCTCCTCGGCACCGGCGATGGCAGGCTCCCGGCGTCCCGGGTTTCGGCACCAAATGTTGAGAGGCGCGTGGCCGTCTCGCCAGCAAGAACGCGTGTGGACAACAGGATCCTTCTGCAGCAAGCTTTATTGCAGTCAAACGATGATAGGAGGAAGACCCCGAGCCCCGAAGTGGCGCTGTTTATATAAGCCCTGCTCACACCAGAGTGGTGTGAGATGACGTATCATCCCCTGATTGGCTGCTCACCCATCACCCCATATGACGCCCTGGGCTGGGCTCGTGACGATGGTTGCCCAATGGTCATAACAGTCATAACGGTCATGTGCTCTAGGACTTGTTTACCAGTTTAGAAGGGCGGAAGCCACCGCAATGGCAACCAAACCCTGGCTCTCCACAGGGAAAAATCTCAGTGGCTTAAATGTTACCCAGTTTTTTGTTTGTTTTGTTTTGTTTTTAACAGCCTGGTTCATATGACCCAGTGGCTCTGTTACTGATATTTCTGGTAATTGTATCCATGCCAGTCAGAGGAGAAGTTCCTGGGCTTATGCTTTTCAGTGACTTGGTCACATCCTTTGACGACTGTGTGTACTAGTGATTTTCTCTGTTTGCAGAGGGGCTTTTATCTAACCGTCCAGAGTCCCAGTGGGTCCCATCCAACTGTTGGGGGCAGGTTTTAGCCCTGTAGTTTAGGCAGGTTTTAATATGTCACACACGTGTGTGACAACAACTCCTGTAATAAGAGCAAATATAATTGGGGATTCTTTAGGACCTGCCTCCTGGGTGCTTGGCCCCACAATAATAAAGTGGCTGTGACTCAGGATTGTCAGCACATCCTAGAAAAGCAAAAGGCTTGTGATCAGATTGATTCCTCTGCTCTTGTTGCAAGAGCATTCTTTGGTGACTTCGCAGCTTCAATCCTGTTGAAATATCCTACTGTTTGTGTTGGGCACAGCAGCTGTCATGCTCTTCCTTCTTATCATCATCATTATAATTTAGTGTCACCATTGCAGCGAACCACCCCTGGACTAAGTGTGAAGCCTCAGGTTGAACATCCAAAAATAAGAAAGGTGGAGATATAAGGAGACT
Source organism: Meriones unguiculatus (assembly GCF_030254825.1). Taxonomy (NCBI): domain Eukaryota; kingdom Metazoa; phylum Chordata; class Mammalia; order Rodentia; family Muridae; genus Meriones; species Meriones unguiculatus. Next base: position 961,558 of record NW_026843706.1, on the reverse strand, counting down.
ATGAAACCCTGAGTGAATGTGTGTTGTCAACACGGGCACAGCCATGTCAAGGACTGTAGTCTCAGACTCATAGAAAACTGGTAAAGCCCCACTTTGCCCCTGAAATGAGGCTCAGAGTGATGGCAAGGCCTTCCCTGGGGAATTGAGTGTGAATGTTGGGAATGGGTGTGTGGAAAATGTCCTCCATAGTTTTCTCCTCCTGGGTGTTTATAACCTGATGTCTGCTCCTCTAGAGACTTTGCATACTGAATTTAAATAGACATACCTCCTTGTACAGCCGTGCACCCTAAAACCTGCTTTCTTATTCAGTATATGTAGTAAACATGCTGAGCTTCTGGAGTGATTTGGCCTCTCCCGACTGTACCATCCCAGTTTATCTGTGTCTGTGTTTCTGTCATTTCTTCACCAGCTCTAGTCAGGGTTCAGGACACAAGTTGTGCAAGGACAGGACTCTACAGGAAAATGCAGTGCTTGGGAAGAGAGCAGCTTTGAACCTCAGGACAGAGCAGCTCTGGGGAGGGATTCAGTGCCACCAGTAGGTAAGGAGTTCCTCTCCCCCTCAGGGCTCTTCACTTGGCAAAACTATGCCTGGACTAGGAGACAGAGAAGAATATCAGGGTAAGCCAAAGGGAAAAATATGAGTGAGTTCTTAAGAATGAGTACATACTTTGGATTTAAGGAGGGAGAAAATGGTAGGTAAAGGGAAAGGAGAGAGAGAAAAGATTAAGAAAATTTAATGCTCATGAAAAACTTAGGTGTTTTTACAATGATTCTGTGGCTTTATATGTTCTTTTCTCTAAAGAATATATTTTCCATCTTACCCAAGGTCCTCCTTTTGCTTACCTTCTTTAGGTGTACAGATTTTAGTATGATTATCCTATATTATGTCTAGTACCACTTATAAGTGAATATAAACCACGTGTGTCTTTCTGCTTCTAGAATAACTCACTCAGTATGATCTTTTCTAGTTCCCACCATTTGCCTGCCAATTTCACGATTTTCTTGCTTTTAATTACTGAGTAGTATTCCATTGTGTAAATGTACTATGATTTCTGTATCCATTCCTCAAATGAGGGGCTTCTGGGTTGTTTCTAGGGTTGGCTATTATGAATAAAGCTACTATGGACATGATACAGTAATATTTCAGCAGCCATTGGGAAGATACACCCTCGATTAACAGCTTCTACCAACACAAGCTATTTCTAAAATGACCATCTGTTTTCACCACCACTCCTTTCATGAAGCAAAAGTCTTCGTTACTGCCCAAAAAATAGGATGAGGAACACATTCTAGAAGAGGTCCTTGAAAACGAACAAGTATACAACTTTTGCAACTATTTGCAAATAATAGAGAATAATAGAGAAAGAGGACACAGAAACAGTGTGATTCAGTCCTCAGTTCAGGCAGTCCATTGACTTATGACAGACCTACTTGGTCCTGCCACTTGGGATGCTGAGGCAAGAAGATCACAAATTGAAGGCTTCAAGGCCTGCCCGAGCTATACATCCAGCTCAAGACTAGGAGGGAAACTTGCTGGGACCCTCTTTCAATGGTAAAAATCAGCAAAAGGAAGGCTGGCGATATTGCTCAGGCAGGGTGCAATGCAGTGTTTGCCTGGCACACATGAAGCCCTCAGTTTGATATACCACACCACAAAATCATAAAATAAAATAAAAAATAAAGAAAACCAAACAACTACTGAAGGTTAAAATGACAAAGTAATTGGACAAAGTCTCACAAAGCTCTTACCTGTATTTGCATAGAATACATTCATAAAAGATCTTGTAGGTAATTATGTAGTTATGGCAATGGGTGATAGTATGCGGCCTCAGGTGTACTCAAAAATGAATTGCATTTTTGAGCCCAGAGTCAGCATAAGAACCCTGGATGCCATCAAGCAGCCAAGAGGCTGCATGATGTGCTCAGGGATCAAGGTGTCCAGGAATTGATCTTGAAAGAGGAATAAAAGGAACTGTGAGCACTACAATGGGTTTTCTTCTGTTCTACTGCCCAGCAACTCCTTGACTTTTACCCTCACCAAACACAGCATCTTCTCACAGAAGCATATACAGGCCGCCATAAGGGTAGACTTACCAGGATTCTGAGAGCTAAACTCCTACCCATGACAAGCTGGTTTGGGTTTTAGCTGCACCTTCAGAGGTCAGCTTCTGGCGGAGCAGCTCCAGCATATTCATATTTTTGTGGTCATTGCTAGAAATTCACCTGGGCAAGACTCGGTTTCTTCCTTCTATGGACAAAAGTGGGCTCAGGGGTTATCTGTGGCCAAGAGATTTGGTCAGCAGAAGCTTGGGGTAAAATAGAGATCTGAACAAGGCTCTATTATGAAAAGCATCCCAAATAAATGAATTTATTTATTTATATATTCACTTGTTTATTTATTTACTGTGTGTGTATGCATATATGCACATGCCATAGCATACGTGTGGAGGACAGAGGATAATTTATGGGAGTCCAGTAATTTCTTTCTGCTTTCCATGCAGGTCCCAGGGATCAAACTCAGATCAGCACATTTTGTGGCCCTAAGCCATCTCACCCACGTTAGATGGACTCCTTTTTTGTTTTTTCAAGACAGGGTTTCTCTGTGTAGCCCTGGTTGTCCTGGACATCTCTCTAGAGCAGGCTGGCTTTGAATTTATAGTGATCTCCCTGCCTCTGCCTCCACAATGCTGGAAATAAAGGCATGTCCTACCACTGCCTGGCTTAGCTGGACTCTTAACAACCTACTGAGTTTAGAATTAGAAAGGCCATTTAACTTGTAATTGCAGTCCTTGAGAGGCTGAACCAGGAGGATGGACCTGAGTTAGAGATCAGTCTCTGAGATCCTTCCATAGTGAGCTCTCATCTCAAAATAACAATAACATTGTTTTGTTTGCTTTACTATTTTTGTTTTTCTGGATTTTAAGGTCCTTTTCTGTTTTGATTTATGTTTTTTTGTTATGCTAAATTCTTTCTTTTGGTAAGAGAGTGAGAGTATAAGCAAGTACACCTAAAGTTCGGTTGGTAGGGAGGATCTGGGAGAAGGGAAAGAAAATTATCAAAATGTGTTACATAAAAAAACATTTTTAAAATTAAAGCAACAATAAATCCTCAGAAGTTTTTATAATCCAGGAAGATTACACAATTCAAGGTCACCTTGATCTAAATGGAGAGTATGAGACCAGCATGCTCTACAGATTGAGAGCCTCCTATGTCAACCTGTACCATAGCCCTCCCTATCAAAAGAAGGTCATTCAAAGCTGGGTTGGAGGCAGACATTAAATATAGTTCCTGCTACTCAGAAGGCTGAGATATGAGCTCTGCTTGAGCACAGGACTTCAAGAAGGGCCTGGACAACATAGTAAGATCCCAGATCAGAGACAAGACAAAAATCCTTGATTTCTAAAAATTAATGATGGTTGTAGCTAATATTCAATGGCAAAGCACTTAAAGAGCATATGTGAGGCTCTGTTTCCTAATACGTTGGGGGCACATGAAAGAAGCCAAAAAAGGTGAGTAATTATCTAGAGACCCAGAGAGAAAAAAATGGTTTGAGACCCAGAGGGAAAAAAATGGTTGAAGCCTGGGCTGGCAGTGTAGTGTTTAGAAGCTAGATAGGAGATGTGAAGAATGAGCAGATTACAATGTCAGCCAGGTTCTGAGCAGGAAAGCACACAATAAATTGAGTGCAGTATGGAGAAGAGAGCAGAAATGAGTGTAGAGATTGGCAAATGTAAAGCTGGAGGAAGGGTTCATGACTGTCTAGAGAGGACATCTTGACATTTGGATATTGAGAAAATGGAGATGCTGGATTTGGCAAAAAAAAAAAAAAAAAAAAAAAAGCAGTTGGCCCTAAAAATAATAAAATAATAAAAAATAATAAAAAATAATCTGATATGTTACTATATTGGAATTGTGAGATGTGCAATAATAATGTCCTCTAAGAAACACACAGAAGGTCTGTCCATCCAGAAATGACAGTTCAAAGCTGTGACATAGGCTGCCAGGTTAGAATAATTTAACAGGTTTTTTTTTTTTTTATCAGAAAGACAGGGTTCTAAGGTCAGACCACCATATTTCTGATTTTGCAGTTATTCAATGCAAATTTTGAACAGATTTATGAAGCTATATTTAGCATAACAGGCTCCATGATTATAATTCTATCACAACCGGCTTTTGAAGTTCATTTCTCCCTTGCCCTGTGTTCAACTGGGATGTGGACTGCTACCTCCTCACTATGGGCTCTTCCATCTGGCATCTCCTTTGCAAGTCAGGGTCACCTCTCTAATCATAACCTTGTCCTCCCTTTTATAAAAAAGTAGTAATTTTGTTCTTTAATACCAGGTTCTTTTCATTCAATTGCAACTACTCACTCACCTCCAGAGGTATTTTGTTTCCTTCCGGATTTTACATTCCCAGCTGGCATGGTATTGAAGGCCTGAATCAATGTGGTTCCAAATTACTGTTTCTAGCTAGCACTTCTCCTATGCCCAAAGTCGGCAACTCAAACAATCCCTGGAGTGAACTGCAATTTTCCATTTTTGTATTCAGCATCATCTCTTTCTCATGACACAGAGTGACCCCATCTCTACTTTACTGAGAACCATCAATGGTATTTTAACATTTGCAAAGAACCTTATCTTGAAAATGAGGATACTGAAGTTCAGAGGTGTCTGGCCCAAAGATCAGAGATAGGTCTTCAGACCCAAATCTCTCAGTCTTTCCATTAAACCATGATCTCTGCACCATATATCAAGGCATACCTCCAACAGAACAAAGAATAATGCTGAACATACAAAGGGCTAATTCTTATTCACTACTGATTTCAATAGAAGCAGTTTTTTTATGAGCTAGGTCTTGCTACATAGGCATGGCTGGGCATAAACCCATGACAATCATTCTGCATTATCTTACCTGTTGCTGGGATTTATCAGATGTGCTACCATAGCTGGAGGCTTTTTTAAAAATCATGGCTGGAGTAACTGGGTCGGAGAATCGAAACCACCAACCTAGTAAAAGAAATGGCAACATGGGGAGTTTCTGACTTCACGGGCTCCTAAGATGGAAAATTTGTCAGATCATTTGTTACCTACTGAATTGTGGAATAAAAGCCTGTGTAAAAAACTGGAGTGCGAAGAAAGCAAAGTAATAAATAAAACAAAGGAAGCTGCTGGATGCTATGCCACACACGTAAATTCCACCAATCAGGAGGCAGAGGCAGATGGAGTTCTGTGAGTTGGAGGTCAGCTTGGTCTACAAAGCAGTTCCAGGACAGTCAGGGCTACACAGACAGCTCTCAACAAAACAAAACATAGCAAAGCAGAACAGAACAAAACAAAACAAAAGTAAGCTAATTTGAGGATGGGTAGCCAGGTTTTAATCCTTTCTAGGGCTGCACTTGGTTGACGAGAATAACGTTCTTCAGTAGAGAATGACCTTCCCTAGTAGAGGATTATCTTTCTCAGCAAGTGTCTGTGGGTACCTGCACTATACTTCTAGAAGCCCCAAACACACTCTCAAGAGCCAAAGACCAATTTAAGTGACATCACACATTTCTGCTTTCAATCACCTAGTGATGAAAGCAGGTCCATATCAGCAGAGGCAGCAGATGAAAGCCTGTGCCATCTGCCAGACCCAGCAGAGAATGGGATCTCAGTGCACACTCAGAGAAAGCTAGCCGTAAGGCTTAGAAAACTTTGCCTCAGAGCTTGTATACTCCACAGCAAGAGAACTAAGAAGACCCCCCAGATTGATATATTGAACACTATGAGCAGCAAGCAGCCTACACAAGAACCATATGAAGCACCATAGGAGGCTCCCAGAGCAATGAAGTACAAGACAGAGGTAAAAGTTCAAACTGGCTGGTCACCTTCAGATGAAGGGTCATGAGAAGGACACTGAGAGGCAGCTGCTCCTTTCTTCTGTCTGTCTCTATCTAGCAAAGCAACCTGGATATTATCAAGAGAAGCATCCCTATAGGCAAACAGCTTAAATATGAATAGACTCCAGAGATAATCTCTTACTGATAAATGATGAGCTGACTCAATCATATCAACCAGGTAAAGAGCACAGGGACACAGAGCCTCTCTCAGAACTAAGCTGATCTCCCCTGCTCCACACCTGACACACCACTCTTTTTCCCTCCCTCTCCCTGAACGCCATTTTTTTCTCCCAAAATACAGGCTTAAAAGTATCACCACAGTGAAGAAGTTCAGTGATTGAATGCTTGTATGGTATGCATGAGGCCTCAGTTCCAGCCCCAGCTCCACAAAACAAACACAATAAAGACACACACACAAAAATCAAAATGCTCCCATACCTACACAAATATGCTTCTTCAAATGTATTCTTTCTCTTGTAAGAGGTCATTACTCCTGAATGGAAGCAAAACCAGTGATAAAATTAAAATTCGTATTGTAAGTGGGAAAATGAAATTTTAAACCCTAAATGAGACTTCTAGTTTAAGTATTAGCATGCCTTTGGCTTAGGCAATACTTATTTCTGATAGCTCCCTATAGATTTATGAGAATAATACTAAAATTACAAGCAAGTGGAAATGTGATCATGCAAAGCATTAGAAAAACCCTGAAGACATTTTTAACTACCCTCTCTATCATCCCACATCAGAACACCTAGCTCTACCTTCCCCTCTGTAATTGTCCTGCTTGTTGATTTTTGAGGTAAGAGTACCATGCAGATGAGACTGGCCTTGCACTAGATTTGTCAAAGGTAGCCTTGGACTCCTAATTGCTCTGCCTCTGCCTGCTGAGTCCTGGGATTAATGTGCCATCACATTCAACTCTTTTGGCTTGCTTCAGTGTAAACTGGTGGCCATCAGCTGTTTCCAGCCAAAAAGTGCCTGGGCCACATATCCATCTTTGACCTGAGTTTAAGGACAAAGAAAACTTCAGAGGTCAGAACTGCTGTGAGGTTGAAGGAAGCACTCTTCCATTTAACTGCTAGGATTTGAGTAGAGCACACAGGCCTGGTCCTTTAGCTGGATGGCTATGATAGAATGAAGGGGAACCACCAGGTGACCTCATCATGTGCATACCTACTTATGGTGAGAAACCTTTGTTCAAACAGGCTCCTTCATCCCCTTGGAGTCTCCAATATCCACTGGACTGATGAACATGCAAAAAATTGTACAATCAAGTCCCATGCAAATGAGAAGCATATACCCAGTCTTGCATTTTTCAACGTTTGGTGCAATCGGTTTCTTCTGGGAAGGCCCTCAAGTTTTTATCCACTATCAGCTGAAAGGTTAGTAGTTGATTTGTATAATGGAAATTGATTCCATCAAGCAATTGAGACAAATGGAAGCTCAAGTAAAGCACTTGAAAGCTAGCACAGGGAGGACCTATCAAGACTGTGTGGGCAGGCTGCATACCGCTACTTTCTGAGTGACTCTATTTAGGGCCACCAACCACCAGCTGAGTGAGCTGAGTAAACACTGTCACAGGTACAGAAAACTATCACGAGGGTCCTTGGAGGCTAGGTTGCATGAGCAACTAAGACTAGTATAGTCTAAGGATTGGTATGGTATTAGCACGTGTCCCCAGCAGCACCTTCACCCAATTTGCAAGTCACACCTTGCCTTTTGCCCTCTTCCAGAACCCATAGTGCCAATAACTCTAGCCAGAGACTGAGGCACCAAGAGTATCATTTATTTATTTATTAAAATTAAACATGTTACAGTCCACTCATGAGGCTAGACCCTCAGAGAATAAATCATGAACAGTCCTCTTATGAGGGGACACATTCAGCAACATGTTACAACATGTAGGAGGGAAGAGCCACTCTAACTCATGGCTACATAGAGGGATTGACAATTATCCAGAGGGGATGGGCAATGACCCAGAATATCATCAGGATAGGGAATTCAGAAAAAAAGCACTCCAGGGGAACTGAACTGTAAGTACATATTGGAGCATAAGGAAAATGGACATGGGAGCCCCCACGTCCACTTGAGACAATTTTCACTTTCGTGGTGGTGCCCCTTTGCCTCTCTCCTTACTTAATGCGGTGTTTTCAGCAGCATGAACAGGTTGGCCCGGTGACATGGGCATATCAGGAGACCTAGGCTTTGCAGATGCACTTGGCAAGTTGGGCTCATTCTGTGAGAGTAGCCTATGGCATTTCCGACGTGGCTTACCTGTGACATACATATTAATCTATTTTTTCTCTTTTTCCTTCGTTGGGCCAGAAGATACGCAGCCAGACGCTCCTTGGCCTTTTTGTTGGTAATATTTTGCTCAGATCCAGACTCAGGCTCCTGCTCGGGTGCAGGCTCTGACTGTGGCTGGGCCTTGGCCTCTGCTTCCTCCTTGGGCTCCGGCTCAGGCTGGGGCTTAGGCTCTTGCTCTGGGTGTGGCTGTGGCTCAGGCTGAGGCCCAGGCCCAACCCTACGAAGTTTCCTACTTGGCTTACCCTGTGACATACATATAAATCTGTTTTTTCTCTTTTTCCTTTCTGATCCTTTTTTTTTTTCAATGCAGTTTATTCAGGAACCTTGAACAATCATCTGACCCTGGGTAAAGCCAGCCCACAGCTTAAATAGCCTCTGGGTAGCCAACCCAGGCGTGCCACTTGGGCAATGCAGATAGGTCCACATACATGGAAGCAAGCCAGATCCTCAGCCTTAGCCAAATGTGGAATTGTTCGTGACAGAGAGCACTCACCATCGGGAAGGTGGAAGGCGGAAACCAGCTCCATCTTTAAGGCACAGCATTCCGCAGCTCTCTCCAGTTCCCCCTTTTTGTTTTAGATGCATCAGGCAAGAGTAGAGGTCTGATCTCTGATATTAGAAATAAATTGGGACTTTGTACCGATGTTCATTTAGGTGTCATCCACCCAAAGAGCATCAGACCCGTCCGATACCGTTTTCTCAGAGGCGGGACCTGGGGTATCAACACGCATGCAATCAGACATGCTCTTCTCTGGGTCCAAAGTATCTGACCCTGAGTGCAGTGCTTAGCCTCGCATCCTGAGCATAACATTTTAGCTTTTTATGGTATCCAACCATGCTTGGGGCGATTGTCCTGCTTCAACGCCTGTAAAGGCCTGAATGATCATGGCTGCATCACACTGTTGTGAGACTCTAATCTTGCATATATACCACAGGCAAACCAAGGAGACCAACACTAGAAAACCTGCTAACGCTCCCATGCCCACCCATTCCTTCAGATGATTCATGGCTGCAGCAATCCATGATGATAATCCTGTGGCTAGTCCTGCGTCCACTCTGGTAGAATTTACTGTGACAATGGCCACTCTCAGCTGCTCCATCGTAGTATCGAATTCTCCAGCCCAATTACCTAAAATATAGCTCGACAATTGTTTAGACAGATTTGCAGCACAGGAAAAATTCTCATGTTATATGCTAGTGACTCAAAGTCCAGCATATTTTCATTGACAGCCAAGTTGAGCGATTTGCCTTAGGGTATCAATTTGCTCCTGCACAAGGTCAATCCTCTGATTGAACACCATCAAGCTTCCTTTTAGTTGAGCATTAATTCCTTTATGTACAACTAAGGCATGAGCTACGTTGGCTAAATGATTATTCAGGGTCTGAGCAGTCTGCCCAGTATGACTCATAGCTAATGCCCCGGGTGGTAGCTCCAACAGCCGCCAATGAGATGGTAGTAACAATGTTGGCTGTAGTTCCAAGATCCCTTTTCTGTCTGAAGAGAGTCATAGCGTGAGGGGCATCAACGGGCACAGGCACCCAGGGAGGCATGCGAGTAACCAGGGTATACCTAAATTTACTAGCATTCCAGCATTGGGCAAAAAAGCAAGTATCATTACCACAATTACTTGGCTCTATCTGGCTAATAATGAATAAAAAATGGGGATATAGACAAACAGGTGTGGGCTTATAGGAAATATTATGAGAAGCCTTAACCCCCTCGTTGAAACATCCTGCGTCAGTTCTAGAACTAGCAGTGGTGGTGTCCGAGGGCTGAGTAGGTTCAGGAGACCATTGCCCCCAGGGGTGAGACGTGCTCCATGCCAATTGACTAACTCCATGTTTTCCTCCACTTTTGAAAGTCATTTAAGGTTCTTAAATTATTTTTTCCCTTTCTTTTAAAATTTTTCATCAATTACACTTTATTCATTCTGCATCCCCCCATAAGCCCCTCCCTCCTCTCCTCCCAGTTCCACCCTCCCTCCTCCCTCCTCCCTCCTCCCTCTGCTTGCATGCCACTCCACAAGTCCACTAATAGGGGAGGTTCTCCTCTCCTTTCTGATCTTAGTCTGTCAGTTCACATCAAAAGTGGCTGCATTGTCCTCTACTATGGCCTGGTAAGGGTGCTCCCCCCCAGAGGGAGGTGATCAAAGAGCAGGCCAATCAGATTATGTCAGAGGCAGTCCCTCTTCACATTACTATGTAACCCAATTGGACTCTGAACTGCCCTGGGCTACATCTGTGCAGGGGTTCTAGGTTATCTCCATGAATAGTCCTTGGTTGGAGTATGAGTCTCTGGGAAGTTCCCTATGTTCAAATTTTCTTGTTCTGTTGCTCTCCTTGTGGAGACCCTGTCCTCTCCAGCTCTTACTATTTCCCAGTTCTTACCTAAAATTCCGTTCACCTGCCCAACAGTTGCCCATCCGGCTCAGCATCTGCTTTGATAGTCTGAAGGGCAGAGGCTTTCAGAGGCCCTTTGTGGTAGGTTCCTAGGTTGTTTCCTGTTTTCTTCTTCTTCTGATGTCCATCCTCTTTGCCTTTCCGGATGGGGATTGGACATTTTAGTTAGGGTCCTCTCTCTTGCTTAGTTTCTTTAGATGCACAGGTTTTAGTGGGTTTGTCCTATGTTGTATGTCTATATGAGTGAGTATATACCATGTGTTCTGGGACAACTCACTCAGGATGATCCTTTCCAGATCCCACCATTTACCTGCAAATTTCATGATTTCCTTATTTTTCATTGCTGAGTAATATTCCATTGTGTAGAGGTACCACAATTTCTGCATCCATTCTTCAGTTGAGGGGCATCTGGGTTGTTTCCAGCTTCTGGCTATTACAAATAAAGCTGCTACAAATATGGTTGAGCAAATGTCCTTTTTGTGTACTTGAGCCTCTTTTGGATATATGCCCAGTAGTGGTATGGCTGGATCTTGAGGAAGCGCTATTCCTAGTTGTCTGAGAAAGCGCCAGATTGATTTCCAGAGTGGTAGTACAAGTTTACATTCCCACCAGCAGTGGAGAAAGGTTCCTCTTTCTCCACAACCTCTCCAGCATGTGTTGTCCCTTGAGTTTTTGATCTTGGCCATTCTCATGGGTGTAAGGTGAAATCTCAGGGTTGTTTTGATTTGCATTTCCCTAATGGCTAGTGAGGTTGAGCATTTCTTTAAGTGCTTCTCTGCCATTCAGTATTCCTCTACAGAGAATTCTCTGTTTAGCTCTGTTCCCCATTTTTTAAGTGGATTACTTGGTTTGCTGCTTTTCAGCTACTTTAGTTCTTTATATATACTGGATATGAGTCCTCTGTCAGATAAAGGGTTGGTGAAGATTCTTTCCCAATCTGTCGGTGGTCGCTTTGTTTTGATGACGGTGTCCTTTGCTTTACAGAAGCTTTTCAGTTTCATGAGGTCCCATTTATTGGTTGTTGCTCTTAGAGCCTGTGCTGTTGGTGTTCTGTTCAGGAAGTTTTCCCCTGTACCAATGAGTTCTAGGGTATTTCCCACTTTTTTTTCAAGCCGATTTAATGTGTCTGGTTTTATGTTGAGGTCTTTGATCCACTTGGACTTCAGTTTTGTGCAGGATGACAAGTATGGATCTATTTTCATTTTTCTAAATGTAGACATCCAGTTAGACCAGCACCATTTGTTGAAGATGCTATCTTTTTTCCATTGTATGGTTTTGGCATCTTTGTCAAAGATCAGGTGTCCATAAGTGTGTGGGTTTATTTCTGGGTCCTCTGTTCGGTTCCATTGATCCACCATTCTGTTTCTATGCCAGTACCATGCAGTTTTTAAAACTGTTGCTCTATAGTACAACTTGAGATCAGGGATGGAGATACCTCCGGAAGATCTTTTATTGTAGAGGATTGTTTTAGCAATTCTGGGTTTCTTGCTATTCCAGATGAAGTTGAGAATTTTTCTTTCCAGGTCTGTAAAGAATTGTGTTGGTAATTTGATGAGCATTGCATTGAATCTGTAGATTGCTTTTGGTAAGATGGCCATTTTTACTATGTTAATCCTACCAAGCCATGAGCATGGGAGATCTTTCCATCTTCTCATATCTTCTTCTAGTTCTTTCTTCAGAGATTTGAAATTTTTTTCATACAAGTCTTTGACTTCCTTGGTTAGGGTTACTCCGAGGTACCTTATGTCATTTGTGGCTATTGTGAAGGGTGTTGTTTCCCTAATTTCTTTCTCAGCTCTTTTGTCTTTTGTATACAGGAGGGCTACTGATTTTTTTGAGTTAATTTTGTATCCGGTCACTTTGCTGAAGGTGTTTATCAGCTGTAGGAGTTCCCTGGTAGAGTTTTTGGGGTCACTCACGTATACTATCATATCATCTGCAAATAGTGATAATTTGACTTCTTCCTTTCCAAGTTGTATCCCCTTGATCTCCTTCAACTGTCTTATTGCTCTAGCAAGGACTTCCAGCACTATGTTGAAGAGATATGGAGAGAGTGGGCAGCCTTGTCTTGTCCCTGATTTCAGTGGGATTGCTTTAAGTTTCTCTCCGTTCAGTTTGATGTTGGCTATAGGCTTGCTGTATATCGCTTTTACTATGTTTAGGTATGTGCCTTGTATCCCTGATCTCTCCAATACTTTGAACATGAATGGATGTTGGATTTTGTCAAAGGCTTTTTCAGCATCTAGGGAGATTTTCATGTGTTTTTTTTTTCTTTCAGTTTGTTAATATGGTGGATCACATTGATGGATTTCCATATATTGAACCACCCCTGAATACCTGGGATGAAGCCTACTTGGTCATAGTGGATAATATGTTTGATGTGTTCTTGGATTCGGTTTGCAAGTATTTTATTAAGTATTTTTGCATCAATGTTCATAAGGGAGATTGGCCTGAAATTCTTTTTCTTTGTTGAGTCTTTGTGAGGTTTAGGTACCAAGGTGACTGTGGCTTCATAGAATGAATTTGGTAATATTCCTTCTGTTTCTATTTTGTGGAATAGTTTGAAGAGAATTGGTGTTAGCTCTTCTTTGAAGGTCTGATAGAATTCTGCGCTGAAGCCATCTGGTCCTGGGCTTTTTTTCGATGGGAGACTTTTGATGACCGCTTCTATTTCTTTGGGGGATATAGGACTATTTAGTTGATTTACCTGGTCCTGATTCAGCTTTGGTAAGTCAAATCGATCAAGAAAATTGTCCATTTCATTTAGATTTTCAAATTTTGTGGCATATAGACTTTGGAAGTAAGTCCTAATGATTGTTTGGATTTCCTCAGTGTCTGTAGTTATATCCCCCTTTTCATTTCTGATTTTGTTGATTTGGGTGGTGTCTCTCTCCCTTTTAGTTAGCCTCGCTAAGGGTTTGTCGATCTTGTTGATTTTCTCAAAGAACCAGCTCTTGGTTTCATTGATTCTTTGAATTGTTTTATTTGTTTCCAATTGATTGAATTCAGCCCTGAGTTTGATTATTTCCAGCCATCTACTCCTTCTAGGTGTGTCTGCTTCTTCTTTTTCTAGTGTTTGTCTTTAAAGCTGCCAATTTGATGAACCTTTGCTCTCCTACTTAATACTCTAGCCTTAAAGAACCTTTCTAGCCTGTGTTTGTGGCACATGCATTCAATTCCAGCACCCAGTAGGCAGAGGCAGGCAGAACTCTCTGAGTTCAAGCCTAGCCTGAACATAGTAAGCCCAGGACACCCAAAGCTACTTAAAGAGGACCTGCCTTAGACACATACAAACAAACTTATTGTCTTCAAGGGACTGCAGAGAAGGCTCATAAGGTAAGTATACTTGGTGTTCTTTTTGAAAAAGATTTTCCTTTTTTATTTTATTTTTCCCTTGAGACAGGGTTTCTCTGTGTAACATCTCTGGCTATTCTGAAAACTCACCCTATAGGCCAGGCTGGCCTTGAACTCAGAGAGGTTTGCCTGCCTCTGCCTCTCTAGCACTGGTATAAAAGGCCCTGTACATGACCACATAGGTCATGATTTTTCATTTTTTTCATGTGTATAGGAATTTTGCACGTGTGAATGTGCATGTACTATGTGCATACAGTGTATTTGGATTCCAGAAGAGGACAAAAGATCTTTGGGAATGGAGTTACAGACAGTTGTAAGCCACCATGTGGGTGCAGGAGTCAAACTTTTGTCTTCTGGAAGATCACCAAGCCATCTCTCCAGTCCCCAACACTGGCTGCTCTTGCAGCAGAGACTGGTCTGATTCTCAGCACCCACACAGCAGATTCTAACTGGTGGTAGCTGATTCTATGGGGTCTAACAACTTTTCTAGGCATCATGGTTACTAAGCACATATACATACAAGCAGGCAAATGCTTCTACAAGTAAAATAAAGACAACTATGTTTTTTAAAACAGAATATTCTTGTTGGGCACGATGGCAAATGCATTTAATCCCAACATTCTTTTAGTTTGAGACCAGCCTTGTGTATGTAGTGAGTTATGGGAATATCAGGGCTACAAAGAGACTCTGTCTTAAAAGAAAAGGAAAGAAAAAGAGAAAGGAAGGAAGGGAAAAGAAAGGAAAGGAAAGGAAAGGAAAGGAAAGGAAAGGAAAGGAAAAAGGAAAGGAAAATGGAAAGGAAAAAGGAAAGGAAAATGGAAAGGAAAAAGAAAAAGGGAAAAAAGGAAAGGAAAGAGGAAATGAAAGGAAAGGAAAGCAAAGCAAAGGAAAGGAAAGAGGAAAGAAGCAAAGTAAAGTAAAGTAAAGTAAAGTAAAGTAAAGTAAAGTAAAGTAAAGTAAAGTAAAGTAAGGGAAGGGAAGGGAAGGGAAAGGAAAGGAAAGGAAAGGAAAGGAAAGGAAAGGAAAGGAAAGGAAAGGAAAAAGGAAAGGAAAAAGGAAAGGAAAAAGGAAAGGAAAAAGGAAAGGAAAAAGGAAAGGAAAAAGGAAAGGAAAAAGGAAAGGAAAAAGGAAAGGAAAAAGGAAAGGAAAAAGGAAAGGAAAAAGGAAAGGAAAAGAAAGGGAAAGGCTTCTAATTTCTAGCACACGATTATCTTTTGGTTCTCACTCCACTTCTACCTGATCATGACTTTTTCCACAACTTACCGGGACAGCTCTCTGGAAGTTCTAAAAGCTAGGCTAAACACTCTGATTTTTATATGATGAGTTTTTTGTATTGGTTGTCAATATGATCACAGTACACTTACAAGATCACCATGAGGCAAGACGCAGCCTGGATCATAAAAGAGCATATCAGGCCAAATGTCTACTTTTTTTCTAAATGATTGAGACTAGAAAGTTCAAAGATGTTTTTAAGAACCAACCAGTTGAGCATGAATTCTAGAAGTTAAGAAGCAGAAGCCACAAGTGCAAACCCAACCTTTATGTATACAATGAGTTCCAGGACAGCCAGACCTACATAGTGAGACCCTGTCTCAAAAAGCCAAAAACAATTCAATCATGGTGATACACACCTTTAATAGCAACATTAGGGAGGCAGAATCATACAGATCTCTATGAGTTAGAGGCCAGCCTGGCTTATAGAGTGAGTTCCATGACACTGATGTATGGAGTGCCTCCTCATTGCCAGAGACTCCAGAAGCTCAGAAAAATGAATCTCTTTTGTCTGGGATCCCAGGAACCCACATAGACAACAAAGTAAAATCTTGTTTCTTTACAAACGAAATATGAAAGTTAGGCTGTCTATGGAGTTCCAGGATAGTCAGTCCTATACAGTAAGACTCCATGTAAAAAAAGATACACACACACAAACACACACACACACACACACACACACACACACACACACACACACATACCTCTATAAAAATGAAGCAACAGCTGAAGAGTTAAACAACGGCCCAAGACAAGAATCTGATACTTTAAATTGGTAATAAAGTCAGACATCCAACATGATGCTGTTGAGAAAATGTGATGTTTACTCTTAAATCTTCTTGCCAAGAACAATGGGTGAAAAAAAAGAAAAGTCAAGTTCCAACAATTCTCCTACTTACCTGAACTTTTCCTGCTTTGCCACTGTAGACTTATCTAAATCAAAGAAAGAAAAAGCATTAGGAAACATCATAAAATCTAGTAGCTCATGTCTTTTACTCCTAAAAATTAGCTTATAAATTAAAGCTAGTAAAATTTACATTTACCCAAGACTAGTGACATAGATCAGTGATAGAGCACTTGATTAGAATACCTTGGACTCTATGTCCAGCAACAAAGAGAAACAGAAAGAAAGGGAGGGAGAGAGAAATATGAGCCAAAATAATCTGTTTCCTATGAAAGATAGAGAGGAAATGAAAGACCCAGGGACCCAAAAAGGGGTAAAGAACACATTTAAGAAATGAATATATTCCCATGCTCTTGAAAGCAGAGAAATAAATTTCAACAAGCCAGAAAGAACACTAGAAGGGGACAAACATAGCACTAGATCAATCCAAGTGTCCCAAATCTCTTATCAGTCATCTGTACAAAGACATTTAATATATGCACACTCCAATCAAAAGATGGCTCTACTTACAGTCCTTAAACTCTTCACTGCTGCTTTTTATATCCATGTTAATAATGTAACTGGAAAAAAAGAGGATTTTAAACTGAGGTCTACGAACAACACATGCAATAATATATCAACATTCTCAAATAAATGCCGGCAACAACCATTTTCCAAAATGCAAGGTCAGAAGTAGCTTTAGCCACAAACATGTGTCCAGTTTGTTCTCAATAGTAAGACCCTACCTCAAAACTAAGAATAGTGTCTTAGATTCTGGGCTGGCTTTAAAACCCCATGTAATGGAAGGTGACCTTGAAGTTTTTATTGTCCTGACTCTTCCACTTGAGGGCTGGGATTCACAGCAGTGTGTCTGCAATTCATTGATGCCGTGTTGGTGTCTGAGCCAAGTTTGATACAAGCTAGGCAAATACTCTACCAACTGAGCTACATCACAACCCCTCTATGTACTTGTCTTTTATTTTTATTTCTCAATTTTTATTTTTAATTCTGTCTGTCTGGCTGTCTATATATGTCTACATATATGAGTGCATATATAGAGGAATATGTCTTGATAGGAGCTATGTGCTATCAAGAATGGAGTGGAGGTTATATAACAGTAGGCATGAATTTCATCAGAGTGACTTTCTAGAAATTACTCATACTTAATAAGGTATTGTGTGCTTCATATAATTATAAGCTTCTGCCTACTAATAGAGATGTATAGGGGTGTGGAATTCTAGAACCTAACATACTTGTTTCTTTATAATTCATATTTAAGACTAACCAATGTCAATACAGTTGAAATGGCTCATCAGTAAGATGTGTTTGCCAGCAAACCTAACAATCTGAATTTGATCCCAGGGACCTACATAGTAATAGGAGAAAACCAATTGCTGCAAGTTGTCTAAAATCTGATCTCTATACACCTATCATGGCACTTGCATGTCCAAACACAAAAAATAAACAAATATACCCTATGTTTTTAAAATTAACTGAGGAAGTAGGGAATAGTGTTTCAGACCTGAAACCCCAATACAGGGAAGATGAAAGCAGAAAAATTGCAAGTTCAAGGCCAGTCTGGGCTACAAAGCAAGTCTTAGTTTCACAAAACAATTTGGCCAGTAGTGGTTTACAACATTAATCCCAGAACTCAGGATGAATGAATCAGAAAGCAGAGGCAGGCCAATCTCTGATTTCGAGGACAGCCTCGTCTACATACTGAGTTCTAAGCCTGAGTTACACCAGAAAACATTATCTAGAAAACATATATATATGTATATAAGCCAAAAGCATGTAGTGGACCCTTTATCTACTGTGTCATATTAGTGAGGTATAAAGACAATTACAGCCCTCAATTTAACCCCCAGCTTTCTTTCAACATCGGTAGTGTTTAATTATAAATTGTTCAACCCCTATTCTCCTGAAAGCTGCTCTCCCAGCAAAGCACCCAGAGCCAACTCTCCCTGCAGTTCCAGCTGCCATGACTGGTGGTCTAGTCTGGCCCTGTCCTTTGGAATGAGCTACACCAGGCCTCAACTCAGGAGGCTGTTGGCCCTCCCAGCTCCTTCCACTAGGCAAAAGCCGCCTCATGTTCCCATTGGCTGCTCAGCCAGGGGCTCTCACAAGAGTCCAGTGATATTTCCCACCTCAGGCCACCCCTCCCCTCGAGCCAATCCCCACCCCATTCTCCCACCTATCTTGCATGGCTCTACTGTCTCCCATCACGGTCCTGTCCACATGCCCACCCTGCCCCCAACCATTAGCCCAGCCCTGGCTCCACAGCCCCATCTGTCAGCCCGCCCAACCCTGCTCCCTTCAAGTACTGTCCCAAGTTCCTGGCATCTTCTAGAAACAAAACTGGAGCTTTGCTTTTTGGACCTCTGGGCGATTCCACCTATCAGGTTTTGAGATCCCATCCTTCCTGCTGGCCCATAGGTAATATCCTGCCCATGGTGGCCATTAGTCTCCCCTCAGCCACACAAGCCCCCATTTTTAGCGATCCTAAGCCCCAGGTTACTAGCTAGTCCTCCCAGCACAGCAACCTTCTCCTACCCACTTGGGACATCCCACAGACATGCAGACCATTGTCCCACAACCCATGAAGCCTACGTCGAAGGCTAGGCCCCTGTCTGCCCTTGTCCCCTGTCCTGGACACAACCTCCTCTTACTACTACCCTACCCGTGCCCTGTGCTCCCTGTGTGCAGACCAGCACTGCCGGAAGCCGCCTGGTTCCCCTGGTAACGGCCAAACATTGGAACCTTCTAAACCGCCAGTCCCTGGGTTCAAGGTTCTTAGCTGCCATGTTCCCCAATGCTCCCTTCTCCTCGTCATCACCCACCTCTGCTTTTACTGTCCTCTGAGGCATCCTTGTCCTGCCCCTAACCCCATCAGAATCCTGGCCGTTTGTTCTTTTTTCAGCAGTGCCTGCATCCATCCCAGGGCCTTCTGCACGGTTGCTGACGGCATTGGCCCCAATCCCGACCCCCATGGCCCTTTTACTCTGTAAGGGGAGGTGTCTTACTGAATCTCAGTCCTCCTGATCCCAAGTGCCTACACGGAACCCGGCTACTCCAAAGTGGTGACTCTACTTAAACCCGCGACACTCAAAGGAGACCAGGCCCTCTTAGCCCACCATAGAAACACCTGCTTGTGTGCGTGTCTGGCGCAGGTCCCAGCCACCCCACGCTCCTCTGCTCCTCTGGCGAGCCAGAAAAGGATGTGTGCAGGCAGCGCCTTTAATAGTGCCAAGCCCCTAGGCACCATGTGAGTAGAGGACATAATCCCGCCTTATTGGGCTCCCACCTCTCAGGAATAACGACGTTTCTGAATTTTCTAACCATGACTTTGAGATACCTGCACCAGTGCTTCTAGAATTGGACATCCCTGTTGAGATGCTACTTCTCACAGAAGGGCACCATTTCAATAGAGAGCTGTACCCAAGCCGGAAATTGTGGCTAACCCTCTCTAACAACCCCCTTCTCCGTGTAGTTTTTAAGAGCTGGTCCTTGTAAGCCCAGGCTGGCTGGAACTGGCCATAGTCCCACCTTTAACTTTGAATCCCGGACCATGCCCAGTTTCTAGCAACTTTCTGAGTTCACAGGAAAAAAAAAAGTCTTTACGTTCATTTTTTATGGTTTTTTTTTTTTTTTTTTTTTTTTTTTTTTTTTAAATCAAGACAGGGTATCTCTGCATAACCCTGGCTCTTCTGGAACTCACTCTGTAGACTAGGCTGGCAAATCACTCAGAGATCCACCTGCCTCTGCCTCCTCGGTGATGGTATTAAAACCTATACCTGACCCAAACTAAAATAAAAAAAATCTAGTTATAGGAGAACTTGAAGGCTTCTACCTTGCTTGAACTGCCGGAATGTTTTTAAAATTTCGTCTCTCTGGTCTTCCAAATACCCTGAGCTCTGGCATAAGACCATTTAGTCCCCTGTAGAAGAGAAAGCAGGTGCAACAGCAAAACATCTAGCTATACTGAACTCTGGTGCTGGCATCAAAACTTGTTAGACCCTGAGGAGGGAAAAAAGGATTGGTTACTTTATGTTTTCTGCTGCCCTTTGCAATCCATGAGAAAAACAAACAAACATACAAACAAACAAGCCTTTTTTTACACAATACCTTTCTCTGACAGACATCAATGTACTTCTCATGCAGTTGCTTCTGGACACTAACCATTGTTCCAGGAGTTTGTGTTTGATTAGAAATGACAGCTTAAAAAGTCCAAGACTGGGCATAATTGTGCAAGCCTTTAAGCCTTTCAACTAAGGACTTGAAAAGTGGAGGCAGTCAGACATCTGATTTAGAAGCTAGCCTAGTCTACATCGTGAGTTCCAGAACAGATCTCTGATCTAAATTGTGAGCCAAGACAGGCAAGGCTACAGAGAAACCCTGTCTCAAAATAATAAACAAACAAACAAGACTTTGTTCAAATAGAGGATTTGGTTTCACTTCCCACCACCTATACAGTGTCTCACAACTACCCGTAAGTCCTGTTCCAGAAAATCCAATGCCTTCTTCCAACCTCCAATGCCTTCATACACCAGGCACACCCATGCTGCACAGACACAAATGCAAGTAAAACCCCAGATATGCAACACAAATCTATATTTAAAAAAATTGAAATCTAAATAAAGGGACTTGAGACAGACACAAAAGGCACTGTTTTTACTTCCTAGTCTCTATGAGTGACTAAGCTGAGGCCAAAGGCTGCATTTTGTCTGGGAACATGGGAGCCCAACTGCACAACTTAAAATCTTATTCCTAAAATAAAACTTCTATGTGAGGCGAGGCATGGAAGCACATGCCTGTATTCCCAGCACTCAGGAAGGGAGGTGCAGGCAGATCTCAGTGAGTTCCAGGGCAGCCTTGTCTACAAAGTAACACAAGGCTCACCAAGGGTACAGAGAAAAACTGTGAAAATAAAATAAAATAACATTTTAAAAATCCCTTGTTCTTGTAGATGTCCTGGGTTCAATTGCCATCACCCATGCAGTGGCTCACAATCATCAAAAAGTCCAATTCCAGGGAACACAATACCTTCTTCACACACCAGGGACATACATGGTTCCCAGACACAAATGCATACAAAACTCCATCCATGTAACAGAAATCTAAATAAAAAAAAAGTTATAATCTAATGAAAGTTTCTTGAGCCAGACACAAAAGACAATGTTTTTCCTCCCTAGTACCAGCTGATCACTAAACTGTCTTAGAGGAGGTGGTGATGTGGGCTGGTTTCCTAGCAACTGTAACTCTACTGAGTAGTAAAGCATGCAGTAAGGCTGGTTCCTCCCCACAGGTGGCTGGACATGTCTCCACCTGTCTGGCCTTTGTTCAGGCTGTGCTTTAAACTTTATTTCAATGACCCCCCTCCCTCCAAAATAACTAATTTTTAATGATTTTGTCTCTCATTTCTCCCTTCCCATGATCATTTGAAGACCCAATCTTGGGTCTTCCAGATATAACTCTCAGTGTCCTCCAGATTTATTTTCCACAATGGGATCTGAGTATCATTACTATATAATGCTTCAAAGCATTCCTTCATGAGAGCCATCAAGTAATTTAAAATACAAGACCCAAAGGTAAAAATCAAAATGAGTGGTCCCATCAGGGTAGTTTTAGGATAATAACTGAAGGAGAACTATTATAGGATTTAAACCAACCTCTGGAATCCTCTCTTTCTAGCATCTCTATGGGCATTTTGTCCAGTTGCAGCTCCAGCTAGGCAGGCCCCGAAATAGTAACTAATTTTAGGGAGCCCCTTTTGACTTAGCATTTAAGCCCAATAGATGGGATTATTGGCAAAGGTCTCTTCTAAAATTGTGTCAGGACTATCAATGGGCAGAGATAGTGTAGACTCAGGAAGGCTGAAAGGGTAAACAAAACCTAAGCAACAGGGCACTATCTAATCAGCCATCTCACCCCTGACCTCTGTGTTCACCAAGAGTCCTTATGAGGAATTCACTGATCATCTTGTGAAAACCCACACCACAGTCTCTGTTCAGAGGATCCAGGCTCCAGCTATGGCTACCACAGAAGAGTTTTTATGTAATAAAAATAAAGTGAATTAAATCTGGTGGAATTTTTGAAAACAGTCTGTTTTTATTAATTTCAGTGTTTTCTTTTCATTCTTATTTTTTGTAAAATTGATTTATTTAATGACATACTGTAGGTTTGCCTGCATGTACAACTGAAAGCCAATAGAGGGCACCAGATCTCATTATATATTTTTCAGAGCCACCCCTTGGTTGCAGGGAACTGAGCTTGTTATGCCATCTTCATGGGACCCTCAGAGACCACCAGGAGAAGATTCGATGCAATTGCAAGAGAGCTTTATTAGGAGAATAATCGAACTCGGAACCCAAGTCTCACTGATGCAGCAGTAGAGAAGTGGAACCCCGAACTCCGAGTGACCAGGATTTTTAAAGGGAAAGTCTGGTAGCAGGGGTTTTCCATGGCAGCAAGCAGGGGGGCACAAGCCTTGGCGTTACAGAATTGGGTGAAGTTTAGCAGGGCGGGGTGACCTTTTCTGAGGAACACAATCACAATGGCTAAGGCATATAATCACAATGGCTATTTTTCTAAATCACATCTGAAACATTGGGGAGAATTTTCCCACCTGATTCTCAACCGATTCCCATTGATTATTGCCAGGGAGTTTGTCTCTATTTTATCCGGCTATATTTCCTGGAGGCTGTTGCTAGGAGAGTTAACTTTGTTTTCTGCCAGGTGTACATTCTGTGATATTTCCAGATACCTGAATTCAGTTCCAAGTCAAAATCTTTATTTCAAAATCGGGTTATATTCAGGCTCACTTAAACTCTTCAAGCTCAGGACCTCAGGAAGAGCAAGCAGTGCTCTTCAACTCTGAGCCATCTCTCCAGCCCCAAATCATTTGTTTTTATAAGGACCTGAGTTCAATTGCCAGCACCCATCTAGTGGCTCACAATGACCAGTAACTGCAGTTCCAGGGAAGACAATGCCTTCTTCCAACCTCTAAAGGCACCAGGCACACACATGGGAGACTGACACAAAGCCAAGCAAAACCACATACATATAACAAAGCCACATACATATAACACAAATGTAAATAAAATATTATCTTCTTAAAAAAGTCCTTGAGCCAGACATGAAGGACACTGATGTATGTGCCTCCTCATTGCCAGAGATGGCAGAAGCTCAGAGCAATGCATCTCTTGTGTCTGGGATCCCAGGGGCCCACATGGACAACAAAGTAAAATCTTGTTTCTTTACTAACCAAATATGAAAGTTAGGCTGTCCATGGTGGCTACTACCTGTAATCCCAGCATGGCAGGGAGGAACAGGAAGGCAGACTCCTGTGAGTTCAAGGCCAGTCTGGTCTACAAAGTGAGCATAGTTCATCCAAGCCTACAGAGAATCCCTGTATCAAAATGTCTAATCAGAAAAAAAAAAAAGAAAAAACATTAACATAGACCTGTTGTTTTAGAGAAACTGGCTTCAATTCCCAATAGCCATACACTGGCTCACAACCACCGGTAACTTCAGTTTCAGGGATTCCATGCAGCCTTCCAAAATCAGTTACCATGCACACTCACTGTGCACTGGCAGAAACAAGAGCAAAACCCCTTATATGCAAAGCAAATAAAAAAATTAAACTTAAAAAAGATTCTTGAGCCAGACACAAAATTTTCTGTAATGACTCTCTAGTTCCAGCTATTTAAACCTCCCTTCTGTCTGGAAACTCATGAGCCCACCTACACAATAAAGTAAAACCTTCATCCTAAAAAATAAAAATTCAATGTTGGGCTGTGCATGGTGGCCTATGCCTGTGTCCCCAGCAGTCAGTAAATCAGCAGCAGACAGATCTCTGTGAGTTCCAACACAGCCTGGTCTACATGTATGCCAAGGACAGGCAAGGCTACAGAGAAAGCCTGTCTTAAATACAAAATAAAACATTTTAAAAATTACTTCTTCTTTTGAAATCTTGGGTTCAATTTGCATTAACCATACAATCATTCACAACTACCAATAAGTCTAGGTCCAGAGAAGACAATGCCAAATTCGAACCTCTATAGGCACCAGGCACACACATGATGCTTAGACACTAATGCAAGGAAAACCTCCTACTTGTAAAGAAAATCTAATTTAAGACTGTTTTCTCAAAAAATAATAATCATAACTTGAGCCACATAAAAGGCACTGGTATAGCCAATTAGTTTCAGCTACAGGGAAAGCTAAGACTAATGTATGGGGTCAGTCTGGGAGCCCAAGAGACTACTTGCAAAACAAAGGAAAACTGTGTTTCCATTTTTTAAAAGGTTTATTTATTTTTTTATTACAATTTATTCTTTGTATCACAGGTGTATTTCTAAATATAGAGGGAAATCGGTTCCCTTCCATTGGACTAAGCTGGACATAATCCCTGACCACATGGTAATCGTTAACAGCTCCAGGCACAAGGCAAATAGCTGGCATCAGGCAGGTGGAAGGAGAGCATGTTACCCATGTAGAATGACTCATCTCGTCATGACAGAGCATGAGGATGAATCTGAACTTCTGATTTTCCTGCTTCTTTTTCCTGAGTGCTGAGATTACAGGTCTGTGTCTCCACAGTTGGATTATGAAGTTCTGGGGGACACACTCAGGGCCTCCTTGCATCCAAGTCAAGCACTCTTGTAACCGAGTTACATTCTCAGCACTGGATTGCCCATTTTGGTGTGTGTGTGTGTGTGTGTGTTGCATTGATGTATGTGTGAATACTCCAGTGGAAGCTAGAAGTCAGTTTTCCCTTGATCACTCTCCACTCTATTATTTTTTTTAATTAAGTGGCTGAATTTTTGCTATTTTAAGTGTCGGTGTATTTCTGGGAATGAGACTGCAAATGTACTTATGCATGTGTTCGTATGCTCTCAGAAGCTTGAGGTATCAAATCCCCTTGAGCTGTAGTTACAGACAGTTTTGAGCTGTCTGATGAGGGTGTTGGAAATTGAACAGGGTTCGTCTGCAAGAGCAGCACAAGCTCTTAAACACTGAACCTTCTCTCTACCCCTACCCACAGTGTTACTTTTCAATACTCGTTCTTTCACTGAACTTGGAGCTCAGCAATTAAGTTAGGCTAGTTCTCCAGAAAGCCCCTTGACTCGATCGGTTTTCGCCTATTTCTCCCCCAACACTTGGGTTACAGATGTTTGTTCCCAATTCTTGGCTTTTACACTGGAGATGCAGATCCAAACTCAGATCCTCAAGCAAGCACAGTACACATGTTACCCACTGAGCCTGCAGCCCAGGCCATTTTGCATGATTATAAAAATAGTTTTTCTGCTTGGGCTGTAGCTCAAGCAGGACAATACTTATCCAGCATTCAAGAAGCACTCGATGACACTCTCCTTCAGTGAACTAGGTGTGGTGTCTGACACATGAAAATTCAGCACTTATTGTTAGGAGCAATGAATTGATGATGCCACAACAGGTTTTATAGGAAAGAGGTTTATTAGATGGAGATGAAGAGAGAGAGAGAAGGAGAGAGCAATACATGATAGGGAGAAGGGAGAGGGTCCCCTGACAAAGACAGGGGAGAGGGCAGGAGAACAAGAGAGTAATAGAGCAAGAGGGCAATAGGGCAACAAAGTGGCAAGTTGAACCTTTACAGGAGAAACTTAACCATGTCTGCCATGTGTGGTTACATGGTAGGTGACACATGATGACATCATAGGTTGCTAGGCAACCCAGAAGCAAGCTGCCTAAATACTAACATCCCTCCCTTTTTCTATAATTAAATATGAGGAGCTTGGGCTGATTCTCACATAAGGCAAGTTAAAGCTCAGTGTGGGGTAGAGGGTGATAGCAACCCCCACAGCAAGGAGATGGTTGTCCCTAGCCTGATGCCTCAGCACCAGGAAGGTGACAGTATACTGAAGGAGAGAAGGTGGCCAATAGCAAAGAGGCATGCACCAAAGGGGAAAAATCTCAGTGCTTTAAATGTTACCCAGTTTTTTGTTTGTTTTGTTTTGTTTTTAACCACCTGTTTCATATGACCCAGTGGCTCTGTTACTGATTTGTCTGGGAATTGTGTCCATGCCAGTCAGAGGAGTAGTTGCTGGGCTTATGCTTTTCAGTGACTTGGTCACATCCTGTGACAACTGTTTGTACTAGTGATTTTCTTTTTGGAGGGGGGCATTTTTCTAACCATCCAGAGTCCCAGTGGGCTCCATCCAACTGTTGGGGGCAGGTTTTAGCCCTGCAGTTTGGACAGGTTTTACTGTGTCACACACGTGTGTGACAGCAACTCCTGTAATGAGAACAAATATAATGGGGAATTCATTAGGACCATCCTCCTCGGTGCTTGGACCCACAATAATAAAGTCCTGTGACTCAGTTTTGTCAGCACATCCTAGAAAAGCAGAAGGCTTGTGACTGGATTGGTTCCTCTGCTCTTGTTGCAAAAGCATTCTTTGGTGAGCTTCGCAGTTTCAGTCTTGTTAAAATAGCCTACTCTTCGTGTTGTGCACAGCAGCGGTCATGCTCTTCCTTGTTATCATCATTACAGTTTAGTGTCGCCATTGCAGCGAACCACCCCTCGACTAAGTGTGAAGCTTTAGGCTGCACATCCAAAAATAAGAAAGGTGGATATATAGGGAGCCTATGAATCCCTGAATGAATGTGTGTTGTCAACACGGGCACAGCCATGTCAAGGACTGTAGTCTTAGGCTCATAGAAAACTGGTAAAGACCCACTCTGCCCCTGAAATGAGGCTCAGAGTGATGGCAAGGCCTTCCCTGGGGAATTGAGTGTGAATGTTGATAGTGGGTGTGTGGAAAACAGTATCCACAGTTTTCTCATCCCGGGTGTTTATAGCCTGAGGTCTGCTCCTCTAGAGACTTTGCCTACTGAATTTAAATAAGCATGCCCCCTTGTTCAGCCATGCACCCTAAAACCTGCTTTCTTGTTCAGTTCTATGTAGTAAACATGCTGAGCTTCTGGAGTGCTGTGGCCTCTCCTGATTGTTCAACCGCACGTTTTCTGTGTCTGTGTTTCTGTCATTTCTTCATTCTCTCACCAGCCCTAGTCAGTGTTCAGGACCCAAGCTGTGCAAGGACAGGACACTACAGGAAATCCAGTGCTTTGGAGGAGAGCAGCTTTGAGCCTCAGGACAGAGCAGCTCTGGGGAGGGATTCAGTGCCACCAGTAGCTAAGGAGTTCCCCTCCCCCTCAGGGCTCTTCACTTGGCAAAACTATGTCTGCATTAGGAGGCAGAGAAGGATATCAGGGCAAGCCAAAGGGAAGTAAAGTTACTGAGTTCTTAAGAATACTTTAGATTTAAGGAGGGGGAAAATGGTAGGTAAAGGGAAGGGGGAGAGAGAAAAGGTTAAGAAAATTTAATGCTCATGAAAAACATATATGCAGTATTCTAGAGAGACTCACAGTTAGCTGTTTTTACAATGATTCTGTGGCTTTCTAAGTTCTTTTGTCTAAAAGAATATATTTGCATCTTACCTAGGGTCCCCCTTCTTGCTTTCCTTCTTTATGTGTACAGATTTTAGTATGATTATCCTATATTATGTCTAAATTCCACTTATAAGTGAGTATCAACCATGTGTGTCTTTCTGCTTATGGGGTAGATCACTCAGGATGATCTTTTCTAGTTCCCACCATTTGCCTGCCAATTTCATGATTTTCTTGCTTTTAATTGCTGAGTATTATTCCATTGTGTAAATGTAACATGATTTTTGTATCCATTCCTCAACTGAGGGGCATCTGGGTTGTTTCCAGGTTTCTGCTATTATGAATAAAGCTGCTACGGACATGGTGCATTAATATTTCAGCAGCCACAGGGAAGACACCCACTCAATCACCAGCTTCTGACAACACAAGGTATTTCTAAAAATAACCATCTGTTTTCACTACCACTCTTTTCATAAAGCAAAAGTCCTCTTTACTGCCCAAAAAATATGATGAGGAACACGTGCCAGACGAGGTCTTTGAAAAGGAACAAGTATATAACCTTTGCAACTATTTGCAAATAACAGAGAATAATAGAGAAAGAGGACACAGAAACAGTGTGATTCAGTCCTCAAGTCAGGCAGTCCATAGATTTCTGACAGACCTACTTGGTCCTGCCACTTGGAAAGCTGAAACAAGAGGATCACAAGTTGAAGGCCTGCCTGAGCTATACAGCTAGCTCAAGACTAGGAGGGAAAAATTGCCGGGACCCTCTTTCAAAGACAAAAATCAGCCAAAGGAAGGCTGGTGATATTGCTCAGGCAGGGTGCAATGCAGTGTTTGCCTGACACACGTGAAGCCCTCAGTTCAATTCCTCACACCACAAAAAAAAAATAAAATAAAATAAAGTAATAAAGAAAAACAAACAACTACTGAAGGCTAAAATTATAAAGTAATTGGACAAAGTCTGAGAAAGCTCTCACCTGTATTTGTACAGAACACATTCTTAACAAATCCTCTAGGTAATTATGTAGTTATGGCAACAGGAGGTGGCCCCAGGTGTACTGAATTGCATTTTTGAGCGTGATATTGCCCAGAGTCAGCATGAGAACCCTGGATGCCATCAAGCAACCAAGAGGCTGCATGGCGTGCTCAGGGATCAAGGTGTCCAGGAACCGATCCTGTAAGAAGAATAAAAGGAACTGTGAGGCTACAATGGGTTTTCTTCGGTTCTACTGCCCAGAAACCCCTTGACTTTTACCCCCACCAAACACAGCATCTTCTCAAAGGAGCATATACAAACAGCCATAAGTGTTGCCTTACCAGGATTCTGAGAGCTAAACTTACACCCATGACAAGCTTGTTTGGGTTTTAGATGCACTTTAAGAGGTTAGCTTTTGGGGGAGCAGCTCCAGCATATTCATTTTTTTTGTGGGGATTGCTAAAAATTCACCTGGGGAAGGCTCGGTTTCTTCCTTCTATGGAAAAAACTGGGCTCAGCATGTATGTGTGTCCAAGAGATTTGGTCAGGAGAAAATTGGGGTAAAGTAGAGATTTGAACAAGGCCCTATTATGAAAAGCATCCTAAATAAATTTATTTATTTATTTACATATTCACTTGTTTATTTATTTACTATGTGTGTGCATATATACGCATGCCAGAGCATACATGTGGAGGGCAGAAGACAACTTATTGTAGTCTAGTAATTTCTTTCTGCTTTCCATGCAGGTTCCAGGGATCAAACTAAGATCAGCACATTTTGTTGCCCCAAGCCATCTTACCCACCCTCAGATGGACTCCTTTTTTCCAAGACAGTGTTTCTCTGTGTAGACCTGGCTGTCCTGGAACTCTCTCTAGAGCAGGCTGGCTTTGAATTTATAGTGATCTCCCTGCCTCTGCCTCCACAGTCCTGGGAATAAAGACATGTCCCACCACTGCCTAGCTTAGCTGGACTCTTAACAACTGACTGAGTTTAGAACTAGACAGGCCATTTAACCTGTAATTGCAGTCCTTGAGAGGGTGAACCAGGAAGATGGCCCTGAGTTAGTGATCAGTCCGTGAGAACCTTCCTTAGAGAGCTCTCATCTCAAAACAACAATAACATTGTTTTGTTTGTTTTAGTATTTTTGTTTTTCTGGATTTTATGTTCTTGTTCTGTTTTGATTTATTTTTTTTGTTATGCTAAATTCTTTCTTTTGGTAAGAGAGTGAGAGTATAAGCAAGTACACCTAAAGTTCGGTGGGTATGGAGGATCTGGGAGAGGGGAAAGAAAATTATCAATATGTGTTGCATAAAAAACATTTTTTAAAATTAAAGCAACAACAAATCCTCAGAAGGTTTTATAATTGAGTACTGAAAGGATGAGGCAGGAAAACTACACAATTCAAGGTCACCTTGATCTAAATGGAGAGTATGAGACCAGCCTGCTTTACAGATTGAGAGCCCCCTATGTCAACCTGTACCATAGCCCTCCCTATCAAAAGAAGATCATTCAAAGCTGGCTTGGTGGCAGACACTTAAATATAGTTCCTGCTACTCAGGAAGCTGAGATATGAGCTCTGCTTGAGCACAGGAGTTCAAGAAGAGCCCGGGCAACATAGTAAGATCCCAGATCAGAGACAAGACAAAAATCCTTGATTTCTAAGAATTAATGAGGGTTGTAGCTAATATTCAATGGCAAAGCACTTATAGAGCATGTGTGAGGCTCTGTCTCCTAATATGTTGGGGGCACATGAAAGAAGTCAAAAAAGGTGAGTAATGATTGTATCTAAAGACCCAGAGAGAAAAGAATGGTTTGAGACCCAGAGGGAAAAAAATGGTTGAAGCCTGTGCTGAAAGTGTAGTGTTGAGAAGCTAGATAGGAGATGTGAAGAATGAGCAGATTACAATGTTCTGGAAAACCAGGTTCTGAGCAGGAAAGCACACAATAAATTGAGTGCAGTGTGGGGAAGAGGACTGGGATGAATGTCTAGACATTGGCAAAAGTAAAGCTGGAGGAAGGTTCATGACTGTCTAGAGAGGACATCTTGACACTTGGATACTGAGAGAATGGAGATGCTGGATTTGGAAAAAAAAATGCGCAGTTGGCCCTAAAAATAATCTGATATGTTACCTTCATTGGAATGGTGAGATGTGCAATAATAATATCCTCTAAGCAACACACAAAAGGTCTGTCCATCCAGAAATGACAGTTCAAAGCTGTGACATAGGCTGCCAGGTTAGAATAATTTAACAGGTTTTTTTTTTATCAGAAAGACAGGGTTCTAAGGTCAGACCACCATGTTTCTGACTTTGCAGTTATTCAATGCAAATTTTGAACAGATTTATGAAGCTATATTTAGCATAACAGGCTCCATGATTATAATTCTATCACAACCGGTTTTTGAAGTTCATTTCTCCCTTGCCCTGTGTTCAACTGGGATGTGGACTGCTACCTCCTCACTATGGGCTCTTCCAGCCAGCATCTCCGTTGCAAGTCAGGGTCACCTCTCTAATCATATCCCTGTCTTCCCCTTTATACAAAAGCAGTAATTTTGTTCTTCACTACCAGGTTCTTTTCATTCAAATCAAAGTACTCACTCACCTCCAGAGGAATTTTGTTTCCTTTGGGATTTTACCTTCCCAGTTGGCCTGGTATTGAAGGCCTGAATCAATGTGGTTCTAAATCACTGTTTCTAGCTAGTACTTCCTGTGCCCAAAGTGGGTAACTCAAACAATGCCTGGAGTGAACTGCAATTTCCCATTTTTGTATTCAGCATCAACATTTTCCCATGACACAGAGTGACCCCATCTCTACTTTAGTGAGAACCATCAATGGTATTTTAACCTTTGCAAAGAACCTCATCTTGAAAATGAGGACACTGAAGCTCAGAGGTAGCTGGCCCAAAGATCAGAGATAGGTCTTCAGACCCAAATCTCTCAGTCTTTCCATTAAACCATGATCTTTGCACCATATGTCAAGGCATACCTCCAACAGAACAAAGAATAATGCTGAACATACAAAGGGCTAATTCTTAGTCACTACTGAATTCAATAGAAGCAGTTTTTTTATGAGCTAGGTCTTGCCACATAGGCATGGCTGGCCCTAAAGTCATGGCAATCATTCTGCCTTATCTTTCCTCTTGCTAGGATTCATCCGATGTGTCACCATAGCTGGAGGCTTATTAAAAATCATGGCTAGAGCAAATGGGTTAGAGAATCGAATCCACAGAGATAATAAAAGAAATGACAACATGGGGAGTTTCTGACTTCACGGGCTCCTAAGATGGAAAATTTGTCAGAGCATTTGTTAACTACTGAATTGTGGAATAAAAGCCTGTGTAAAAAACTTGGGGAGTGAAGAAAGCATAGAAATAAATAAATCAAAGGAAGCTGCTGGATGCTATGCCACAAACCTAAATTCCACCACTTGGGAGGCAGAGGCAGATGGATTTCTGTGAGTTGGAGGTCAGCTTAGTCTACAAAGCAGGTCCAGGATAGTCAGGGCTGGACAGACAGCTCTCAACAAAACAAAACATAACAAAACAGAACAGAAAAGAACAGAACAGAACAAAACAAATCAAATAAAAACAAAACAAAACAAATTAATACAAAACAAAAGGAAGCTAATGCAATGACTAAAAGAGGTTTTAATTCTTTCTAATGTTGCACTTGGTTGAAGAGTATAATGTTCTTCAGTAGAGAATGACCTTCCCTAGTAAAGGAGGAGCTTTCTCAGCAAGTGTCTGTGTGTAGCTGCATTATACTTCTAGAAGCCCCAAACACACTCTCAAGAGCCAAAGCCCAAATCAAGTGATATCAAACATTTCTGCTTTCAATCACCTAGTGACGAAAGCAGGTATATATCATCAGAGGCAGCAGATGAAAGTCTGTGCCATCTGCCAGACCCAGCAGAGAATGGGATCTCAGTGTATACTCAGAGAAAGCTAGATTTAAGACTTAGACAACTTTGCCTCAGAGCTTGTGTACCCCACAGCAAGAGAACTAAGAAGAACCCCAGATTAGATATATTCAACACTATGATCAGCAAGCGGCCTACACAAGAACCATATGAAGCACCATAGGAGGCTCCCAGAGCAATGAAGTACAAGACAGAGGTAAAAGTTCAAACCGGCTGGTCACCTTCAGATGAAGGGTCATGAGAAGGACACTGAGAGGCAGCTTCCCCTTTCTTCTGTCTATCTCTATCTATGAAAGCAACCTGGATATTATCAAGAGAAGCATCCCTGTAGTAAAAACAGCTAAAATAAGAATAGACTCCAGAGATAATCCCTTACTGATACATGATGAGCTGACTCAATCATATCAGCAAGGTAAAGAGCACAGGGACACAGAGCCTCTCCCAGACCCAAGCTGATCTCCCCTGCCCAAAACCTGACACAAAACTCTTTTTCCCTCCCCCTACCTGAACAGCATTTTTTTCCTCCCAAAATACAGGCTTAAAAGTATCACCACACTGAAGAAGTTCAGTGGTTGAATACTTGTATGGTATGCAAGAGTCCTCAGTTCTAGCCCCAGCACAACAAAACAAACACAAAAAAGACACACACACAAAAATCAAAATGCTTCCATTTGCACACAAATGTGCTTCTTCAAATGTATTCTTCTCATTACTCCTGAATGTAAGTAAAACCAATGATAAAATTAAAATTCATATTGTAAGTGGGAAAATGAAATATTAAAACCTTAATGGGACTTCTAGGTTAAGTATTAGCATGCCTTTGGCTTAGGCAATATTGTTTCTGATAGCTCCCTATAGATTTATGAGAATAATACTAAAATTACAAGCAAGTGGAAATGTGATCATGCAAAGCATTAGAAAAACCCTGCAGACATTTTTAACTACCCTCCCTCCCATCCCAGATCAGAACACCTAGTTCTACCTTCTCCTGTATAATTGTCCTGCTAGATGATTCCTGAGGTAAGAGTACCATTCAGAGGAGAGTGGCATTGGAATTGATTTGTCAAAGGTAGCCTTGAACTCCTAATTGCCCTGCCTCTGCCTTCTGAGTCCTGGGATTAATGTGTTATCACATTCAACTCTGTTGGCTTGCTTCAGTGTAAACTGATGGCCATCAGCTGTGTACAGCTAAAAAGTGCCTGGGCCACATATGCATCGTTGACCTGATTTTAAGGACAAAGAAAACTTCAGAGGTCAGAGCTGCTGTGAGGTTGAAGGAAGCACTCTGCCAGTCAACTCCTAGGATTTGAGTAGAGCACACAGGCCCGGACCTTTAGCTGGATGGCTAGGACAGAAAGAAGGGGAACCAGCAGGTGACCTCATCATGTGCATATCTCCTTAGGGTCAGAAAACTTCGTCCAACCAGACTCCTTCATCCCATTGGAGTCTCCAGTATCCACTGAACTGATGAACATGCAAAAAATGTACAATCAACTACCATGCAAATGAGCAGCATATACCCAGTCTTGCACTTTTCAACGTTTGGTGCAATGGGTTTCTTCTGGGAAGGCCCTCAAGATTTTGTCCACTATCAGCTGAAAGGTTAGTAGTTGATTTGTATAATGGAAATTGATTCCATCAAGCAATTGAGAGAAATGGAAGCTCAAGTAGAGCTCTCGAAGGCTAGCACAGGACAGCACCTATTAAGACTGTGTGGGCAGGCTACATACTGCTACTTTCTGAGTGACTCTATTCAGGGCCACCAACCACCAGCTGAGTTGGCTGAGTAAACTCTGTCACAGGTACAGAGAACTACCATGAGGGTCCATGAAGGCTCAGTTGCATGAGAAACTAGGACTAGTATAGTCTAAGGATTGGTATGGTATTAGCACATGTCCACAGCAGCACCTTCATCCAATTTGCAAGTCACACCTTGCCTTTTGACTTCTTCTAGAACCCACAATGCCAATAACTCTAGCCAGAGACTTAGGCACCAAGAGTATCAATTATTTATTTATTAAAATTAAACATGTTACATGCCACTCATTAGGCAAGACCCTCAGAGAATAAATCATGAACAGTCCTCTTATGAGGGGACACATTCAGCAACATGTTACAACTTGGAGGGAGGAGCCACCCTAAATCATGGCTGCACAGAGGGATTGACAATTATCCAGAGGGGGTGGGCAATGACCCAGAATATCAACAGGACAGGGAATTCAGAAAAAAAACACTCCAGGGGAACTGACGAGTAAATGCATATTGGAGCATAAGGAAAATGGAAATGGGAGCCCCCACGTCCACTTGAGACATTTTTCACTTTCGTGGTTGTGCCCCTTTGCCTCTCCCCTTACTTAATGCGGTGTTTTCAGCAGCATGAACAGGTTGGCCCGATGACATAGGCACATCAGGAGACCTAGGCTTTGCAGATGCACTTGGCAGGCTGGGCTCATTCTGTGAGAGTAGCCTACGGCGTTTCCTCCCTGTGACATACATATAAATCTATTTCTTCTCTTTTTCCTTCGTTGGGCCAGCAGATACGCAGCCAGACGCTCCTTGGCCCTTTTGTTGGTAATATTTTGCTCAGATTCAGACCCAGGCTCTTGCTCTAGTCCAGACTCCAGCTGTGCCTGGGCCTTGGCCTCTGCCTCTGCCTTGGGCTCATGCTCAGGGTCAGGCTCAGGCTCAGGCTGGGGCTTAGGCTCCTGCTCTGGCTGGGGATCTGCCTCAAGCTGAGGCCCAAGCTCAACCCTACGACATTTCCTACGTGGCTTACCCTGTGACATACAGATAAATCTGTTTTTTCTCTTTTTCCTTTGTTTGGCCAGCAGATATGCAGCCCGCCTCTCCTCAGCCTCCTTGTTGGTAATATTTTGCTCAGGTTGTCACTCAGGCCCTTGCTCTGGCTCAGGCTCCAGCTGGGGCACAGACTTAGGCTCAGGCTGGGTCGTGGGCTCCAGCTCTGGCTGAGCCTCTGCCTCAGGGTCGGGCTCAGGGTGACTTTCCTGCTCTAGCTGGGGTTTGGCCCCTGCCTCAGCCTCTGTCTTAGTCTCAGGCTGTGTCTCTGGCTCAGGCTGGAGCTTGGCCTCTACCTCTGGCTGAGGTTCAGGCTGCCTCTCAGGCTCAGACTGGAACTCCTTCTCTGGCTGCAGCTTCCCCTCTAGCTCCAGCTCTGGATAAGGATTTGGCTCCGGATCTGGCTCAGTGTTTGGCCCCGGCTCTGGCTCTGGCTCTCGCTCTGGCTGCAGCTTGGGCTCAGGCTGTGTCTTGGGCTCCAGCTCTGCCTGCAGCTCTCCCTCTGGCTCCAGCACAAGTTCCTGCTCTGGCTCTGGCTGTGGCTTGTGCTCAGTTTAGGGCCTGTGCTCAGCCTGAGGCTCGGTCTCTGGATGAGCTGGCAGCTCTGAGTCTGGCTCCAGCTCTGGCTCTGTCTCTGATTCTGGCTTAGGCTCACTTGATGATTGGTTGGAAGTTCCATAAAAATCCCACAGGTCACAATCATCAGCTGAACTGAGACTAGAATTAATACTTTGAAGCAGCTCTTTTTCATACTCAAGTATTTGGTCCTCATCATGGGAATCATCTGAAATTCAAGAGACATCTGTAAATACACTCCTTCTACCCACTCTGTACATACCGTCTTCAGCAGGATATTGAACACAAACTAAGCTGAAGTAGTTGAATGCTTGGACATTCTGAATCACAGTTAAAATTCATAGTTGTAGATAGTTCCTTCTATTTTGTATTTTGCTGAGAGAAGTGACCGATAAACTAGCAACGAAAATATGATTCCCACTTTGAAATCCTACTGTCTAAACAGCATGAGGTACTTGTTTAGTTGTTGCTTAACACAAATCTGATGCCTTGTGGGCCATAGCAAATAAGGGCATTTGCTTCAATAAAGCAGTATTTCATCTAAATCAAGTTAAAATTCTCTAGCTTAGAAAAGTTCTCTATTTAGTCACTGTGATCCAGCTGGACTTTTGGTGCTTGCGGCCTTATACAATAAGGTATGGAGTAGATAGTAGATCTTTAACAGTTTTCACTGTTAATCTCTACTAACCCCAGTCTCCACCCAGCTGGAAAGAAGGTAGAGTCATGCTTCTTACCCTCTCCTCTTTCTTTTACATAAAGGATGAAAAGTGAAGGGGAGGAGCAGAGCTCTAGGCAGATAGAACTCTACCCAATTCTAAGGCAACAGGAAGTTGCAACTATGTTAGGATATAGACAAATGTGCAGGGTATCAGCACATGATGGAGAAAGAAATGGAGGAACTGGCTAAAAAATCATCACAAGCTTAAGGTTTTCAGAGGCATATCCTAAAACAGCCACATGTGCCAAGGCTTCCGAGCTCAACTGTTTCTCTAAGCAGAAATGATACTTGCCTTTGTTGCTTATTTCACAGATCTTAGGCCTCTGTTCTTCAATGGTAGATCCAGTGTCAGACTCTGAGTCAGTCACCACATAGCCTTAGTTGTTAGGTAGTAAAACCAAACAAAACAAACCAAGAAAATATGAGCACAATATTCTTCTCTTCAGGACATTTCCCCTACTTTCTACAATAAGCATGATCACTTGTTAAATTTTGGTTGTTTCATACACCAACTCTGTTCCCCTTCATTACACTTGTTCAATCTTTCAATTATTCCCAATTTTCCATCATTCTATACACCTTTCCAGTTGCTCTTACAAAAGGAGGCATCTTACAGAAGTCACAATGTGAACAAAGCAAAACCAAACTCCAACTGTGCAAGTAACTCAATGTCTAATGTCTGGTATCCAGTCATGATCCTCTCTAGCTTTACCCTCTGTAGCATGCCCAGCTTGTCTCCTAAGATCAGGATGGCTCCACTCTATAACTGCTACTGTTCTTGGTGTTTGTTCCATGACACTGGCATCTCCAAATGGCTGGAGTCTCTTGCTTCAACTGGGTTGCACTCTTAACAATAGCCTCTCCTGGGTTCTCGTAGAGAAATGCAGCTCTGCCTCACAGTGCCAAGCCTCAGCTGTTCTTCATGACACATTCATGATTTCATAAACAGTACCAATTGGGTAACTCTTGGAGACTGCCAGGTTCTGCTGCCAGCAGAAGCTACAAAACAGACAACAGTCTCTGGGCCACCACTTTTGTGTGCCAATTCTGAGAAAATACTTTCCAGAATATTTCACCTCGGTTCTGCTGGTCTCTTCTTAGTTACTGCTAATTTCTCAGCTCCAGCTGTCCAGCATCAATTATCCCAGCAAAGGAAAGAGTTAAGTTATTTAGGCTAGTATCATGTTAATCACAGCCAGTTCTTCAGCTCCAGCCAACCACACCCACAGATTCCTAACTCAAAACATGAAACAGTCCCAATAGAGTCATTAAGTGACTTCCAATCTTCCCTCTGGAACTACACAAACCAAGCCTCCATCATCTGCATTTTTCTCAACAGTAACCTTCCATGTTCCCAGGGAAGAACTCACCAATCTTTGAACACTCAATAGATTTTCTAGGCCCCAAAGTTCCAAAGTCCTTTCAAAATACTCCACAAAGTGACACTGTAAGGTCTGAAATATTGGTATCCACCCTGGGTACCTATTTCTGTCTTATTTAGGGTTATTATCACTGTAAGGAAACATCATGACCAAGGCAACTTGAGGAGAAAAGAGTTTATTTGGCTTACACTTCTTCATCAGTGCTTATCACTGAGAGAAGTAGAATAGGAAAAGGCTAAAAGCTGTAGGCAGGAGCTGAAGCAGAGCCTGCTTACCCACTGGCATGCTCAGGCTGCTTTCTTATAGAACCCAGGAATACCAGCCAATGGATAAGCACACCCACCATAGGCTGGGCCCTCACTTCAATTACTAATTAGGGAAAACCTACAGGCTTGCATACTGCCCAATCTTATGGAGGTATTTTCTCAAAAGAGACCCCCTAGTCTAAAGAGATTCTACACTGTGTCAACGTGCCATGAAGCTAGACAGCAGCTACTCTTTCACCACAAATATACTGGAAGTCACATAAATTTTTTGTCAGGCTTCCAAGGTCTAGGTTTACAGTCATGCACCCCTGTAAGACATACCTTTTGAATTATCATTGTTGGGGGAGTTGTATAGTGTGAGTAATTATGCATGCACCACAACACATATGTGGAAATTATATGATACCTTTGTGAAGTCAAGTGTCTCCTTTCACCTTTACACTGGTGGTGGGGATGAAACAAGTTATCAGACTGGTGTGGCAAGTACCTTATAACATTGATCCATCTCTGGACATGAAACACATTTACTATGGAAGAAAACACTCCAAATACTTGTTACAATTTTTTTCTGCATCCACTATAGACACCAAGTTTAATCTACTTCTACCATGCATGTTGTCTTTAAAGCTGCCAATGTGATGAACCTTTGCTCTCCTACTTAATACTCTAGCCTTAAAGAATCTTTCTAGGCTGGGTGTGTGGCACATGCATTCAATTCCAGCACCCAGGAAGCAGAGGCAAGCAGAACTCTGTGAGTTCAGGTCCAGCCTGAACATAGTAAGCCCAGGACACCCAAAGCTACTTAGAGAGGACCTGCCTTAGACACATACAAACAAAATTATTGTCTTCAAGGGGCTGCAGAGAAGTCTCAGCAGGTAAGGATACTTGGTGTTCTTTTTGGAAAAGATTTTCCTATTTTATTTTATTTTTCCCTCGAGACAGGGTTTCTCTGTGTAACATCTCTGGCTATTCTGAAAACTCACCCTATAAACCAGGCTGGCCTTAAACTCAGAGATGTCTGCCTGCATCTGCCTCTCTAGCACTGGTATAAAAGGCACTGTACATTACCACATTGTCATGATTTTTCATTTTTAATTTTTTTTCATGTGTATATGAATTTTGCCCGTGTGAATGTGCATGTACTATGTGCATACAATGTATTTGGCGTCCAGAAGAAGGCACCAGATCTTTGGGACTGGAGTTATAGACAGTTGTAGACAGTTGTAAGCTACCACGTGGGTGTTAAGAGTCAACTTTTGTCTTCTGGAAGATCACCAAGCCATCTCTCCAGTCCCCAACACTGGCTGCTCTTGCATCAGACCCAGGTCTGATTCTCAGCACCCACACAGCAGATTATAACTGGTGGTAACTTGTTCTAGGGGGTCTAACACCTCTCCTAGGCATCATGGTTACTAAGCACATATACATACAAGCAGGCAAATGCTTCTACACATAAAATAAAGACAATGATGTTTTTTAAAACAAAATATTCTTGTTGGGCATGATGGCACATGACTTTAATCCCAGAGCTCTGTTAGTTTGAGACTAGCCTTGTGTATTTAGTGAGTTATGGGACAGTCAGGGCTACAAAGAGACTCTGTCTCTAAAGAAAGTGAAGAAAAGGAGAAAGTAAGGAAGGCAAAAGAAAGGAAAGGGAAAGGCTTCTCTTAATTTCTAGCATATGGTTATCTTTTGGTTCTCACTCCATTTCTATCTGATCATCACTTTTTCCTCAACTTACTGGAACAGATCTCTGGGAGCTCAAAAAGCTAGGCTAAAACACTCTGATATTTATATGATGAGTTATTTGTATTGGTTGTCAATATGATCACAATACACTTACAAGATCACCATGAGGCAAGATGCAGCCTGGATCATAAAAGAGCATATCAGGCAAAATGTCTACTTTTTTTCTCAATGATTGAGACTAGAAAGTTCAAAGACGTTTTTAAAAACAAACCAGTTGAGCATGAATTCTAGAAGGTAAGAAGCAGAGGCCACAAGTGCAAAGCCAACCTTTATCTTTACAATGAGTTCCGGGACAGCCAGGACTACATAGTGAGACCCTGTCTCAAAAAGCCAAAACCCTGTCTCAAAAAGCCAAAATCATGGTGATAAACATATTTAATCCCATCATGAGGGAGGCAGAAGCAGGCAGATCTCTACGAGGTAGAGGCCAGCCTGGTCCATAGAGTGAGTTCCTGGACAGCCAGACCTATCCAGTAAGACTTCATGTATAATAAGGTACACACACACACACACACACACACACACACACACACACACACATACAACCACATACACACACCTAAAAAAATGAAGCAACAGCTGAAGAGTTAAACCATGGCCTAAGAAAAGATTCAGATACTTTAGACTGGTAATAAAGTCAGACATCCAACATTTTGCTGTTGAGAAAATGTGATGTTTACTCTTAAATCTTCTTACCTAGGACATTGGGTGAAAAAAAGGAAAAGTCAAGGTCCTACCATTCTCCTGCTTACCTGGACTCTTCCTGTTCTGGCACTGGAGACTTATCTAAATCAAGGAAAGAAAAAGCATTAGGAGGCATCATAAAATCTAGTAGTTTATGTCTTTTACTCCATAAAACTAGCTTATAAATTACAGCTAACCCGAGACTAGTGAAATAGGTCAAGGGTAGAACATTTGTTTACAATACCTTGGACTCGATGTCCAGCAACAAAGAGAAAGACAAAGAAAGGGAGGGAGATAGAGGTAAGAGCCAAAATAATCTATGTTTCCTATGAAAGATAGAGTGGAAATGAAAGACCTAGGAACCAAAAAGGGGTAAAGAACACATTTAAGAAATGAATATATTCCCCTGCTCTTGAAAGCAGAGAAATAAATTTCAACAAGCCAGAAAGAACACTAGAAGGTTGCCAAACATAGGAAGAGATGAATCCAAGTGTCCCAAATCTCATATCAGTCATCTCTACAAAGACATTTAACAAATGAACACTCCAATCAAAAGAAGGCTCTACTTACACTCCTCAAACTCTTGATTGTTCCCGCTTATATCCATGTTAATAATGTAACTGGAAAAAAAAAAGAGGATTTTAAACTGAGGCCTACCAACAACACAGGCAATAAGATATCAACGTTCTCAAATAAATGCCGGGAACAACCCAACCAGTTTCCAAAATGCAACATCAGAAGTAGCTTTAGGCCCTAACGTGTGTCCAGTTTGGTCTCAATAGCAAGACCTTACCTCATAACTAAGAATATTGTCTTAGATTCTGGGCTGGCTTTAAACCCCCATGTAGTGGAAGTTGACCTTGAAGTTTTTACTGTCCTGACTCTCCCACTTGAGGGCTGGGATTCACAGCAGTGTGTCTGCCATTGATTTATGACATGTTGGTGTCTGAAATGAGTTTGATGCAGGCTAGGCAAATACACTACCAATTAAGCTCCATCTCAGCCCCTATTTGTACTTCTCTTGTATTTTTATTTCTCAATTTTTATTTTTAATTCTGTCTGTCTATATATGTCTACATATATGAGTGCATATCTAGAGATATATGTCTTGATAGGAGCTATGTGCTATCAAGAATGGAGTGGAAGTCATAAACAGTAGGCATGAATTTCATCAGAGTGACCTTCTAGAAGTTACTCATACTTAATAAGGTATTGTGTGCTTCATATAATTATAAGCTTCTGCCTACTAATGGAGATGTATAGGGGTGTGGAATTCTAGAACCTAAGATTCTTGTTTCTTTATAATTCATATTTAAGACTAACCAAGATCAATACAGGTGAAATGGCTCATCAGTGAGATGTGTTTGCCAGCAAACCTAACAATCTGAATTTTATCCCATGGACCTACACAGTAAAAGGAGAAAACCAATTGCTGCAAGTTGTCTAATCTCTGATCTCTATACACCTACCATGGCACTTGCATGGCACTTGTCCAAACACAAAAAATAAGAAAATGTACCCTATATTTTTTAAATTAACTGAGAAAATAGGGAATAGTGTTTCAGACCTGAAACCCCAAAACAGGGAAGGTAAAAGCAGAAGGATTCCAAGTTCAAGGCCAGTCTGGGCTACAAAGCAAGTCTTAGTTGCACAAAACAATATGCCCATTGGTGGTTTACAACTTTAATCCCAGCACTCAGGAGGTAGGGGCAGGTAGATCTCTGAGTTCAAAGCCAGCCTGGTCTACAGAGTGAGTTCCAGGACAGACAAAGCTAAACAGAGAAGCCCTGTCTCAGAAAAAACCAAACCATCAAAAACAAAAACAAAGCCAAAATCCCTAATGAATCAATGAAATGAAAGAAAGAAAAAATAAATGAATGAATCAGAAGGCAGAGACAGGGCAATCTCTGAGTTTGAGGACAGCCTGGTCTATAGAGTGAGTTCTAAGCCTGAGATACACAGGAAAATTTTATCTAGAAAATATTTTTAAAAAAGCCAAAAGCATGTAGTGGACCCTTTATCTACTGTGTCATATTAGTGAGGTGTAAAGACAAGTACAGCCCTCAATTTAACCTCCAGCTTTCTTTCAACATCGGTAGTGTTTAATTATTAATTGTTCAACCCCTATTCTCCTGAAAGCTGCTCTCCCAGCCTTGTACCCACAGCCAAACTCTCCCTGCAGTTCCAGCTGCCAGGACTGGTGGCCTGGTCTGGCTCAGTCCTTTGGAATGAGCTACACCAGGCCTCAACACAGGAGGCTGTTGGACTTACCAGCTCCTTCCACTAAGCAAAAGCCCCCTCACCTTCCCATTGGCCATTGAGACAGGGGCTTTCAGAAGAGTCCATTGATATTTCCCACCTCAGGCCACCCCTCCCCACGAGCCATGCCCCACCCCATTCTCCCACCTACCCTGTCTGGCTCTGCCCTGTACCACCACCGTCCTCATGCCCACCCTGCCCTAACCATTAGCCCAGCCCTGGCTCCACAGCCCCATCTGTCAGCCCGCATAAACCAGCCCCCTTCAAGTACTGTCTCAAATTCCTGGCATCTTCTAGAAACAAAACTGGAGCTTTGCCTTTTGGACCCCTGGGCGCTTCCACCAATCAGGCTTTGAG
The DNA here is from genome assembly GCF_030254825.1 of Meriones unguiculatus. Classification (NCBI taxonomy): domain Eukaryota; kingdom Metazoa; phylum Chordata; class Mammalia; order Rodentia; family Muridae; genus Meriones; species Meriones unguiculatus. Next base: position 918,349 of record NW_026843706.1, on the reverse strand, counting down.
ACCCCATCCCTCCTGCTGGGCCTTAAACTAATATCCTGCCCATGGTGGCCATTAGTCTCCCCTTGGCCACATAATCCCCCCTTTTTAGCAATCCTAAACCCCAGGTTACTAGCTAGTCCTCCCAGCACAGCAGCATTCTCCTACCCCCTTGGGACATCCCACAGACGCGCAGACCATTGTCCCACAGCGCATGAAGCCTAGGCTGAAGGCTAGGCCCCTGTCTGCCCTTGTCCCCTGTCCTGGAACCAACCTCCTTTTACTACTACCCTACCCATGTCCTGTGCTCCCTGTGTGGGTATCAGCACTGCCTGAAGTCGCCCGGTGCCCCTGGTAACGGCCAAACATTGGAACTTTCTAAACAGCCAGGCTCTGGGTTCAGGGGTCACAGCCGCCCTGTTCCCCGCCGCTCCCTTCTCCTTGCCATCAGCCCCCTCTGCTTCTATAGTCTTCTGTGACGTCCATGTTCTGCCCCTAACCCCATCAGAATCCTGGCCCTTTGTTCTTTTTGGCAGTGCCTGCATCCATCCCAAGGCCTTCTGCACGGTTGCTGACGGCCTTGGCCCGGATCCCGAACCCCAAGGCCCCTTTTCTCTGTAAGTGGAAGTGTCTTACCGGATCTCTGTCCTCTTGATCCCAGGTGCCTACACGGAACCCGGCTACTCCAAAGTGATGTCTCTACTTAAACCCGCAACACTCAAAGGAGACCGGGCCCCCTTAGCCCACAGTACACACACCTGCCTGTGTGCGTGTCTGGCGCAGGTCCCAGTCACCCCCGGCTCCTCTGTTCCTCTGGCGAGCCAGCAAGGGATGTGTGCGGGCAGCACCTTTAATAGGGCCAAGCCCCTAGGCACCATGGGAGTAGAGGACATATTCCCGCCTTTTTGGGCTCCCACCTCTCAGGAATGCCTGTAACGACGTTTCTGAATTTTATAACCATGAGTTTGAGATACCTGCTCCAGTGCTTCTAGAATTGGACATCCCTGTTGAGATGCTACTTCTCACAGAAGGGCACCATTTCAATAGAGAGCTGTATCCAAGCCAGATATTGCGGCTAACCCTCTCTAACAACCGCATTCTCCGTGTAGATTTTAAGAGCTGGTCAAAACCTAAGCAACAGGCCACTATCTAATAGGCCATCTCACCCCTGACCTCTGTGTTCACCAAGAGTCCTTATCAGGAATTCACTGATCTTCTTGTGCAAACAACAGCACAGTCTCTGTTCAGAGGACTCAGGCTCCAGCTGTGGCTACCACAGAAGGGTTTTTATATAAGAAAAATAAAGTTAATTAAATCTGTTGAAATTTTTTGTAAGTTGTTTGTTTTAATTTAATTTCAAGGTTTTTTTTTTATTCTCACCTTTTGTAAGATTTATTCATTTGATTACATACCCAGTATTTTTTGCCTGCATGTACACCTGAAAACCACAAGAGGGCACCAGATCTCTTTATACATTTTTCATTGCCACCCCTTGATTGCAGGGAATTGAGCTCAGGAACTCAGGAAGAGCAAGCAATGCTCTTCAACTCTGAACCATCTCTTCAGCTCCAAATCTCTTGTTCTTATAAGGAACTGAGTTCAACTGCCAGCACCCCTCCAGTGGCTCAGAACTACCTGTACCCATTTCCAGGGAAGACAATGCCTTCTTCCAACCTCTAAATGCACCAGGCACACACATAGTACACAGACACAAAGCCAAGAAAAACCTCATACATGTAACACAAATGTAAATGAAAATATTAACATGTATAATAAAGGTCTTGAGCCAGACACAAAGGACACTGATGTGCCTCCTCTGTTCCAGAGACTGCAGAAGCTCAGAGCAAAGCATCTCTTGTGTCTGGGATCCCAGGAACCCACATGGACAACAAAGTAAAATCTTGTTTCTTTACTAAACGAATATGAAAGTTAGGCTGTCCATGGTGGCTGCTACCTGTAATCCCACCATGTGGGAGAGGAACAGGAAGGCAGACTCATGTGAATTCAAGGCCAGTCTGGTTTACAGTCTGGTCTAATCAGAAAAAGAAATCATTAAAATAGACCTGTTGATTTAGAGAAACTGGCTTCAATTCCCAACAGGCATACACTGGCTCACAACCACTGGTGACTTCCGTTTCAGGGATTCCATGCAGGCTTCCAAAATCAGTTCCCATGCACACTCATGGTGCACTGGCAGAAACACAAGCAAAACCCCTTATATGCAAAGCAAGTAAAACAATTACACTTAAAAAAGGGTCTTGAGCCAGACACAAAAGGTTCTGTAATGCTTCTCTAGTTCCAGCTATTTAAATCTCCCTTTTGTCTGGGAACCCATGAGCCCACCTGCACAGTAAAGTAAAAGCTTCATTTGAAATAGCTAGCTGGCAGAGTTGACTTTAGGCTATACCCTGGTGGGGTGGGGCATTGCAGACTTCTTGTTTTTTGTGAGGGAATACCAACAGCCTCAGACTAGCAGCCAAGGTCTAGAGCATAGTGTTTGCTGTAGATGAGCCTGGTGGGAAGACTCCTCTCTTATTATTTAAACCAACTCCTGTATGGTGACTCAGGGAAAATCCTCAGCTCTTAAGTTAGGTAAGCAGCGAGACTATGCCTGCATCTATAGCACTATAAATATGTTTTTGAACATGTGAAAGGACTTGATCATCTATGAGATAACTGGCTATAAATTTGCATTTTTCAACCACTAAATATTAGGACTTTAGGTTTTGAACCTGTTAAGTTGGAGACTTAAAAGTCATAAATATAGTCCATTAAAATGAGAGCATAATAGTTTCTGTTAGATTTACTATATATGAACCTTCATTGTTTATAAAAGTCTAAGGCTATACCATAGATTCATAATAGTACCATTTTTAGTTAAGTAGACCAAGCATATTTTAGCCTTTTAATAGTGAAGTTATAGCACAATGATCAAGTTTTAACATAAATAAATCTTCTAAAATCAATAGATCTTAATTTAGAGTGCTGGTGAAAACTTGTACATAGTAATTCCTGATTTATGAGTTTTAAAACCAACAATACATTAGAACAGTGTAAAGCAATTTTAAAATTACATTTGAATTTATTATAGCAAACCTATTAGTAAGAAAGACTGGTGGTGAACCTGGATCATAGGCAGCTCATGGCAAGGGGAACAGCATTTTTTAATTCAGGAATTGATAGAGACATAGGCAGTTGGATGTATATTTTTAAATTAGCTTAATTTGAATAGACTTTAATAACTTTGAAATTTTAGCATCATGTAAAAATTATTTTGAACCAGGTTGAATCATATATATTATAAAACATAACTTTGAATTTTTATAAAAATCCATACCAATTTAAAATGAGACTTGTTGCTGTTCTAGTCTAAATAGAGAATTAATTATGATTAAAATTTTTCATGCCATGTGGTCACCTTAAGGTTTACAGTTTAATTTTAAGATTTTTTTGAGAGTATAAAAATAAACCAGAGAATATTCTGGGTGAGATAGCAGGCAGAGAGAAACAGACAAGACTTTGAGAAAAGAGCCATAGGGAATAGTTTTCTTCTTCACAGATCGTTCTTAGTGTTACTGGTATTACTGGATATAAGACATTTGAGTAGGGCAAATATAGGTGTAGGAGCAAAGGTTTCCCTAAGAGGAGACAGTATAATGAAGCCTTTCCTGTGATTATGAAAGGGCAAATGGAAATGGACCATGTGGCTACTCAACCAAGTAACACAGCAGGTCATGGGCTTAGCCTGGCCCAGCCCTAGAACCTTGGTGCCTGGTAACAGGGCTTTATCAAGAGTAAGGCCTAGTTCTCATAGAGGGAATCTCATCTGAAAGAAAGGATAGGGGTGTTGGAGAGGTGCCTCTGGCAGCTGCTTTGATGTTTAAATCTCAGCAGAGAGACTGCTTTTACCAGGCCTTTACTAGTCAGGGTAGAATTTGCAAGTCCATCTCCTTTTGTTTGTGACAGCAGGTGTGGTAGCTTGTGAGGATCACACCTCTTCCTCAGACTCCTCGTGGAAATTAACCCATTGTTTTGAGATGTTTCTACTCTGGCTTAAAAACTCTACAATAAAAACATAGGCCAGCAGTTGAAGGTAGGAGACTTGCTGCTAGAGGCTTGAGGTTGCTGCTAAGGCGGCTTTTTGCTGTGGCTGTCGAGTCCGAACCTTCTTAAAAAAAGCCTCCTGTGTGCTTTGTGTTATTTTATGAATTTTAATTGTCACTCCTGACTCAAGAACCGTTCTACTCTGCTGGCTTACTTACCTGTATAGAATAACCTTGCTTCCTTGTTCAGCTGTATATAGTGTCCCCGATTCTCTGTTCTACATTAAATAATAAACATACTGGGCTCAGTGCTGCTGTGGTTTCTCTAAGAGCCCAGACTACCTAGTCCTAGATTTTCTACGTGTATCTGTGGTTTCTTCATTCCCTCAAGGCCCCAGTTAAATAAGACCCTAGAGCTGTGCAGAACATGGCAAAGCAGACCCTGAACAAGGACAAGGACAGAGGACACTGACTACAGGTGACTTGGATCACTTAGACAAGGGATCACTCCTGAGAGAATAATAAAAGGAAAGGAGGAAACAGCAACATAAGAAAGAGATCAGGATAAAGTAAAAAAAGATAGAGAGCACACATTTCAGTTTGTCACATGTAAAAGCCTTTGGATAAGCAGAATTCAGAGATATGCTGTATGTTAGCACTTAGAGATTTGGGGAACAAAGAGAACCTAGACATAGGTAGATACAGGGGAGATTTGAAGAAACTCTGAAAGTGGGTTGATGGCATTTCAGCTTCATTGATTCTTAGGAGGCCTACCCTTACTTTCCAGGTAAGGGGCGATGAATTTGACTCCTGTTAAAATAGCTTACTCTTTGTGTTGGGCACAGCAGCTGTCATGATCTTCCTTCTTATCATCATTACAATTTAGTGTCGCCATTGCAGCAAACAACTCCTGGACTAAGTATGAAGCTTCAGGCTGAACATCCGAAAAAAATAAAGGTGGAGATATAGGAAGACTATAAAACCCTGAATGAATGTGTGTTGTCGACACGGGCACAGCCATGTCAAAGACTGTAGTCTTCAACTCATAGAAAATTGGTAAAGACCCACTCTGCCCATAAAATGAGACTCAGAGTGATGGCAAGGCCTTCCCTGGGGAATTGAGTGTGAATGTTGGTAGTGGGTGTGTGGAAAATGTCCTCCATAGTTTTCTTCTCCTGGGTGTTTATAGCCTGAGGTCTGCTCCTCTAGAGACTTTGCCTACTGAATTTAAATAAGCATGCCCCCTTGTTCAGCCATGCACCCTAAAACCTGCTTTCTTGTTCAGTTCTATGTAGTAAACATGCTGAGATTCTGGAGTGCTGTGACCTCTCCCGATTGTTCTACCCCAGTTTTTCTGTGTCTGTGTTTCTGTCATTTCTTCATTCTCTCACCAGCCCTAGTCAGGGTTCAGGACCCAAGCTGTGCAAGGACAGAACACTACAAGAAATCCAGTGCTTGGGAGGAGAGCAGCTTTGAGCTTCAGGACAGAGCAGCTCTGGGGAGGAATTCATTGCCACCAGTAGCTAAGGAGTTCTCCTCCCCCTCAGGGATCTTCCACTGGCAAAACTATGTCTGCACTAGGAGGCAGAGAAGGATATCAGGGCAAGCCAAAGGGAAGTAAAGTTACTGAGTTCTTAAGAATACTTTAGATTTAAGGAGGGGGAAAATGGTAGGTAAAGGGAAGGGGGAGAGAGAAAAGGTTAAGAAAATTTAATGCTCATGAAAAACATATATGCAGTATTCTAGAGAGACTCACAGTTAGCTGTTTTTACAATGATTCTGTGGCTTTCTAAGTTCTTTTGTCTAAAAGAATATATTTGCATCTTACCTAGGGTCCCCCTTCTTGCTTTCCTTCTTTATGTGTACAGATTTTAGTATGATTATCCTAATTATGTCTAATATCCACTTATAAGTGAGCATCAGCCATGTGTGTCTTTCTGTTTATGGGGTAGATCACTCAGGATGATCTTTTCTAGTTCCCATCATTTGCCTGCCAATTTCAAGATTTTCTTGCCTTTAATTGCTGAGTAGCATTCCATTGTGTAAATGTACTATGATTTTTTTATCCATTCCTCAACTCAGGGGCACCTGAGTTGTCCCATGTTTCTGCTATTATGAATAAAGCTGCTACGGACATGGTGCATTAATATTTCAGCAGCCACTGGAAAGAAACACACTCAATGACCAGCTTCTGCCAACACAAGATATTTCTAAAATAACCATCTGTTTTCACCACCACTCTTTTCATAAAGCAAAAGTCCTCTTTTCTGCCCAAAGAATATTATGAGGAATACGTGCCAGACGAGGTCTTTGTAAATGAACAAGTATATAACTTTTGCAACTATTTGCAAATAACAGAGAATGATAGAGAAAGAGGACACAGAAACAGTGTGATTCAGTCCTCAATTCAGGCAGTCTATAGACTTATGACAGACCTACTTGGTCCTGCCACTTGGGAGGCTGAAGCAAGCGGATCACAAGGTCAAGGCCTGCCTGAGCTATACACCTAGCTCAAGACTAGGAGGGAAAAATTGCTGGGACCCTCTTTCAAAGACAAAAATCAGCAAAAGGAAGGCTGGTGATATTGTTCAGGCAGGGTGCAATGCAGTGTTTGCCTGGCACACATGAAGCCCTTAGTTCAATTCCTCACACCACAAAAAATGAAATAACATAAAAAAATAAAGAAAACCTAACAAATACTGAAGGCTAAAATGACAAAGTAATTGGACAATGTCTGAGAAATCTCTTACCTGTATTTGTACAGAACACATTCTTAACAAATCCTGTAGGTAATTATGTAGTTATTGCAACAGGAGGTGGCCCCAGGTGTACTGAATTGCATTTTTTGAGCATGATATTGCCCAGAGTCAGCATGAGAACCCTGGATGCCATCAAGCAGCCAAGAGGCTGCATGGCGTGCTCAGGGATCAAGGTGTCCAGGAACCGATCCTGTAAGAAGAATAAAAGGAACTGTGAGTGCTACAATGGGTTTTCTTCTGTTCTACTGCCCAGCAACCCCTTGACTTTTACCCCCACCAAACAAAGCATATTCCCACAGAAGAATATACAGGCAGCCATCGGGTTGCCTTACCAGGATTCTGAGAGCTAAACTTCCACCCATGACAAGCTGGTTTGTGTTTTAGTTGCACCTTAAGAGGTCAGCTTTTGGGGGAGCAGCTCCAGCATATTCATCTTTTTGTGGGAATTGCTAGAAATTCACCTGGGGAAGGCTCGGTTTCTTCCTTCTATGGACAAATTGGGCTCAGCATGTATGAGTGGACAAGAGATTTGCTCAGCAGAAGCTTGGGGTAAAATGGAGATCTGAACTGGGTTCTATTATGAAAAGCCTCCTAATTAAAGGAATACATTCATTTATTTACTCATTTATTTAGTATGTGTATGTGCATATATGCCCATGCCATATCATACATGTGGAGGGCAGAGGACAACTTATGAGAGTCCAGTATTTCCTTTCTGCTTACCATGCAGGTCCCAGGGATCAAACATAGATCAGCCCATTTTGTTGCCCCAAGGTATCTCACCCACCCTTAGATGGACTCCTTTTTTCCAAGACAGGGTTTCTCTGTGTACCCCTGGTTTTCCTGGAGATGTCTCTAGAACAGGCTGGCTTTGAATTTATAGTGATCTCCCTGCCTCTGCCTCCACAGTCCTAGGAATGAAGACATGTCCCACCACTGCCTGGCTTAGCTGGACTCTTGAGAACTAACTGAGTTTAGAATTAGACAGACCATTTAACCTATAATTGCAGTCCTTGAGAGGCTGAACCAGGAGGATGACCTGAGTTAGAGATCAGTCTGTGAGATCCTTCCATTGTGAGCTCTCATCTCAAAACAACAATAACATCATTTGGTTTGCTTTAGTATTTTTGTCTGTATGGTTTTTTGAGGTCTTTTTCTGTTTTGAAATAGTTTTTTTCTTGTCCTACCTTCATTTTTTTTTTATGAGAGTGAGAGCACAGGCAAGTACACTCAAAGTTCGGTGGGTAGGGAGGATCTGGGAGAGGGGAAAGAAAATGATCAAAATGTATTGCATAAAAAACATTTTTAAAATTAAATCCAACAACAAAATTTTAGCAGTTTATATAATCCCATCACTGAATGGCTGAGGCAGGATGACTACAGAATTCAAGGTCACCATGAGCTAAATAGTAAGTATGAGACCAGGTTGCTCTTCAGATTGAGAGTCCCCTATATCAACCTGTACCATAGCCCTCCCCACCAAAAGAAGGTCATTCAAAGCTGGGTTGGTGGCAGACACTTAAAAATAGTTCCTGCTACTCAGGAAGCTGAGATGAGAGCTGTGCTTGAGTACACAGGTTCATGAAGAGCCTGAACAACATTGTAAGACCCCAGATCAGAAACAAGACAAAAAGCCTTGATTTCTAAGAATTAATGAGGATTGTAGCTGCTATTCAATGGCAAATCACTTATAGAGCATATATGAGGCTCTGTTTCCTAATATGGTGGGGGCACTGGAAAGAAGTAAAAAATGTGAGTAATGATTGGATCTAGAGACCCAGAGGGAAAAGAATGGTTTGAGACCCAGAGGGAAAAAATGGTTGAAGCCTGGGCAGTATAGTAGGGAGAGGGTAGATGGGAGATTTGAAGAATGAGCAGATTAGAAAGTCCTGGACAACCAGGTTCTGAGCAGGAAAGCTCACAATAAATTGAGTGCAGTGTGGATAAGAAGTCTGGGATGAGTGTCTAGACATTGGCAAATGTGAAGCTGGAGGACAGGTTTATGACTGTCTAGAGAGGACATCTTGACACTTGGATACTGAGAGAATGGAGATGCTGGATTTGGAAAAAAAAGTGAGCAGATGGGACTAAATAATACTGTCATATGTTTGATTCATTGAAATGGTGAGACATCCAATAATAATGTCCTCTAAGCAACACACAGAAGGTCTGTCCATCCAGAAATGAAAGTTCAAAGCTGTGACATAGGATGCCAGGTAACAGTAATTTAACAGGTGTTTTTTGTTTTTTTTTTTTTTTTATCAGAAGGTCAGGGTTCTAAGGTCAGGCCACTGTATTTCTGATTTTGCAGTCACTCAATGCAAATTTTGAACAGATTTATGAAGCTATATTTAACATAAGAGGCTCCATATTTAAAATTCATTCACAACTGGCTTTTGAAGTTCATTTCTCCCTTACCCTCTCTTCAACTGGAATGTGGACTTCTACCTCCTCACTATGGGCTCTTCCAGCCAGCATCGCCTTTGCAAGTCAGGATCACCTCTTTAATCATTTCCCTGTCTTCCCCTTTATAAAAAAGGTCTAATTTTGTTTTTTACTACCAGTCTCTTTACACTCAAATCCAACTACTCACTCACCTCCAGATGAATTTTGTTTCCTTCAGGATTTTACATTCCCAGTTGGCCTGGTATTGAATGCCTGAATAAATGTGGTTCTAAATCACTGTTTCTAGCTAGCACTTCTCCTGTGCCCAAAGTGGGCAACTCAAACAATCCCTGGAGTGAACTGCAATTTCCCATTTTTTGTATTCAGCATCAACTCTTTCCCATGACACAGAGTGACCCCATCTCTACTTTTACTGAGAACCACCAATGGTATTCAAACACTTGCAAACAACCTCATCTTGAAAATGAGGACACTGAAGCTCAGAGGTATCTGGCCCAAAGATCAGAGATAGGTCTTCAGACTCAAATCTCTCAGTCTTTCCATTAAACCATGATCTCCACACCATATGTCAAGGTGTACCTCCAACAGAACAAAGAATAATGCTGAACATACAAAGAGCTAATGATCAGCCATTACTGATTTCAGTGGAAGCAGCTTTATATGAGCTAGGTCTTACCACATAGGCATGGCTGGCCCTAAACTCCTGACAATCATTCTGCCTTATCTTTCCTGTTGCTGCGATTTATCCGATGTGTCACCATAGCTGGAGGCTTTTTAAAAATCATGGCTAGAGCAGCTGGGTCAGAGAAATGAACCCACAGAAATAATAAAAGAAATGATAACATGGGGAGTTTCTGACTTCACAGGCTCCTGAGAGGGAAAATTTGCCAGAGCTTTTATCAACTACTGAAATGTAGAATAACAGCCTGTGTAAAGAACTTGGAATGGGAAGAAAGCAAAGTAATAAATAAAACAAAGGAAGCTGATGGTTGCTATGGTACACACCTTAATCCCACCACTCAGAGGCAGATGCAGATGGATTTCTGTGAGTTGGAGGTCAACCAGGTTTACAGAGTAGGTCCAGGACGATCAGGGCTAGACAGACAGCTCTCAACAAAAAAAAAAAAAAAAACATAACAAAACAGAACACAACAAAACAAATAAAAACAAAAGAAAAGGAAGCTAATTTGAGGATGGGTAGCCAGGTTTTAATCCTTTCTAGGGCTGCACTTGGTTGAAGAGAATAACCTTCTTCAGTACACAATGACCTTCCCTAGTAGAGGAGGAGCTTTCTCAGCAAGAGTATGTGTGTAGCTGCACTATACTTCTAGAAGCCCCAAACACACTCTCAAGAGCCAAAGCCCAATTCAAGTGACATCAAACATTTCTGCTTTCAATCACCTAGTGATGAAAGCAGGTCCATATCAGCAGAGGCAGCAGATGAAAGCCTGTGTCATCTGACAGATTCAGCAGAAAATGGGATCTCAGTGTATACTCAGACAAAGCTAGCCTTAAGGCTTAGAAAACTTTGCCTCAGAGATTGTGTTCTCCACAGCAAGAGAACTAAGAAGAACCCTGATTGGATATATTCAACACTATGACCAGAAAGCAGCCTACAAAGGAACCATATGAAGCACCATAGGAGGCTCCCAGAGCAATGAAGTACAAGACAGAGGTAAAAGTTCAAACTGGCTGGCCACCTTCAGATGAAGGGTCGTGAGAAGGACACTGAGAGGCAGCTGCTCCTTTATTCTGTCAGTCTGTATCTAGCAAAGCAACCTGGATATTATCAAGAGAAGCATCCCTATAGGCAAACAGCTTAAATATGAATAGACTCTAGAGATAATCCCTTACTGATACATGAGCTGACTCAATCATATCAGCCAGGTAAAAATAAACAGCACAAGGACACAGAGCCTCTCTCAGAACTAAGCTGATCTCCCCTGTCCCACACCTGACACACCACTCTTTTTCCCTTCCCCTCCGTGAACACCATTTTTTTTTCTCCCAAAATGCAGGCTTAAAAGTATCACCACACTGAAGAAGTTCAGTGGTTGAATACTTGTATGATATGCATGAGGCCTCAGTTCCAACCCCAGCACCACAAAATAAAAACAAAAAAGACACACACAAAAAAATCAAAATGCTCCCATATGCACACAAATATGCTTCTACAAATATATTCTTTGTCTTGTAAGAGGTCATTACTCCTGAATGGAAGTAAAACCTGTGATAAAATTGAAATCCACATTGCAAGCGGAAAGTGAAATTTTAAAACCGAAATGGGAATTCTAGCTTACGTATTAGCATGCCTTTGGCTTAGGCAATACTTGTTTCTGATAGTTCCCCCTAGATTAATGAGAATAATAATAAAATTACAAGCAATCTACCTTACCCTAATGCTTTTTTCCTGAGTCAGTGATGCTTTGAAAATTCAGAGGATTGCAAAGAAGTGGCTCAGAGGCAGAGTGCTTTGGAACAAGTCCAAGGCCAATGAATTGTAAACACAATGCTTCCAAACAAAACACAAAAATATATACAGTAGGAAGGGGAAAGGTGATCATGCAAAGCATTAGGAAAACCCTGAAGACATTTTTAACTACCCTCCCAACCATCCCAGATCAGAACACCTAGCTCTACCTTCTCCTCTGTAATTGTCCTGCTAGATGATTCCTGAGGTAAGAGTACCATTCAGATGAGACTGGCATTGCACTTGATTTGTCAAAGGTAGCTTTGGATGCCTAATTGCCCTGCCTCTCCCTGCTGAGTCCTGGGATTAATGTGCCATCACATTCAACTCTGTTGGCTTGCTTCAGTGTAATCTCATGGCCATCAGCTGTGTACAGCTAAAAATTGCCTGGGCCACATATCCATCTTTGACCTGAGTTTAAGGACAAAGAAAACTTCAGAGGTCAGAGCTGCTGTGAGGCTGAAGGAAGCACTCTGCCAGTTAACTGCTAGGATTTGAGTAGAGCACAGAGGCCTGGCCCTTTAGCTGGATGGGTAGGACAGAAAGAAGGGGAACCAGCAGGTGACCTCATCATGTGCATACACTCAATATATTTTCTAGCCTGCAAAGTTCAAAGTCCTTTCAAAATCCTCCACAAAGCGGCACGGTCAGGACTGAGATATTGGTAACCAACCTGGGAACCAATTTCTGTCTTCTTTATGGTTACTATCACTGTGAAGAAGCATCACTACTAAAAGCAACTTGAGGAGAAAGGAGTTTATTTGGCTTACACTTCCTCATCAGTGCTTATCACTGAGAGAAGTAGAATAGGAAAAGGCTAAAAGCTGTAGGCAGGAGCTGAAGCAGAGCCTGCTTACCCACTGGCATGCTCAGGCTGCTTTCTTACAGAACCCAGGACTACCAGCCCAGGGATAAGCACACCCACCATAGGCTGGGCTCTCACTTCAATCTCTAATTAAGAAAAATCTACAGGCTTGCATACTGCCTGATTTTATGGAGGCGTTTTCTCAATTGAGACCCCCTATTCTAAAACAATTCTAAGCTGTGTCAGCGTGACATGACTCTCGCCAGCAGCTACTCTTTAGCCCAAATTATACTGGAAGTCACAGAAATTTTTTGTCAGGCTTCCAAGGTCTAGGTTTACAGTCATGCACCCCTGTAAGATGTACCTTTTAAAATTAACAATGTTGGGGGTATTGGATTGTGTGTGTAATTATGCATGCACCACAACACATATGTGGAATTTATAGGACAACTTTGTGAAGTCAAGTGTCTCCTTTCACCTTTACACTGGTGCTGGGGATCAAACTCAAGTTATCAGACTAGTCTGGCAAGTTCCTCAACCCAGTCATCCTTCTCTGGACATGAAACACTTTTACTGTGGAAGAAAACATTCCAAATACTTGTTACATATTTTTTTTGCATCCACTATAGACAACAAGTTTAATCTACTTCTACCATGCATGTTGTCTTTAAAGCTGCCAATTTGATGAACCTTTGTTCTCCTACTTAATACTCTAGCCTTAAAGAATCTTTCTAGGCTGGGTGTGTGGCACATGCATTCAATTCCAGCACCCAGGAGGTAGAGGCGGGCAGATCTCTGTGAGTTCAGGGACAGCCTGAACATAGTAAGCCCAGGATGCCCAAAGCTACTTAAAGAGGACCTGCCATAGACACATGCAAACAAAATTATTGTCTTCAAGGGGCTGCAGAGAAGTCTCAGCAAGTAAGGATACTTGGTGTTCTTTTTGAAAAAGATTTTCCTTTTTTATTTTATTTTTCCTTCGAGTCAGGGATTTTCTGTGTAACATCTCTGGCTATTCAGAAAACTCACCCTATAAGCCAGGCTGGCCTGGAACTCAAAGAGATCTGTCTGCCTCTGCCTCTGTAGCACTGGTATAAAAGGCCCTGTACATTTCCACATCTGTCATGATTTTTCATTTGTATTTTTTTCATGTGTATAGGAATTTTGCCCATGTGAATATGCATGTACTATGTGCATACAGTGTATTTGTCATCCAGAAGAGGACAGCAGATCTTTGTGACTGGAGTTAAGGACAGTTGTAAGCCACCATGTGGGTGATAGGAGTCAACGTTTGTCTTCTGGAAGATCAGCAAGCCATCTCTCCAGCCCCGACACTGGCTGCTCTTGCAGCAGACCCTGGTGTGATTCTCAGTACCCACACAGCAGATTATAACTGGTGGTAACTGGTTCTAGGGGGTCTAACATCTCTTCTAGGCATCGTGGGTACTAAGCACATATACATACAAGCAGGCAAATGCTTCTACACACAAAATAAAGACAATGATGTTTTTTGAAACAGAATATTCTTGTTGGGCATGATGGCACATGACTTTAATTCCAGAACTCTGTTAGTTTGAGACCAGACTTGTGTATGTAGTGAGTTATGGGACAGCCAGGGCTACAAAGAAACTTTGTGTGAAAAGAAAAGGAAAGAAAAAGAGAAAGGAAGGAAGGAAGGGAAAGGAAAGGAAAAGGAAAGGCTTCTCTTAATTTCTAGCACACCGTTATCTTTTGGTTCTCACTCCATTTCTAACTGATCATCACTTTTTCCACAACTTACTGGGACAGCTCTCTGGAAGCTCTAAAAGCTAGGCTAAACACTCTGATATCTATATGATGAGTTATTTGTATTGGTTGTCAATATGATCACAGTACACTTATAAGATCACCATGAGGCAAGATGCAGCCTGGATCATAAAAGAGCATATCAGGCCAAAGGTCTACTCTTTTCTAAATGATTGAGACTCGAAAGTTCAAAGACGTTTTTAAAAACAAACTAGTTGAGCATGAATTCTAGAAGTTAAGAAGCAGAGGCCAGAAGTGCAAAGCCAACCTTTATCTATACAATGAGTTCCAGGACAGCCAGAACTACATAGTAAGACCCTGTCTCAAAAAGCCAAAACTAGTCAATCATGGTGATACACAGCTTTAATCCCTTCATGAGAGAGGCAGAAGCAGGCAGATCTCTATGAGTTAGAGGCCAGCCTGGTCTGTAGAGTGAGTTCTGGGACAGCCAGACCTATCCAGTAAGACTCCATGTATAATAAGGTACACACACACACACACACACACACACACACATACACACACACCTATAAAAATCAAGCAACAGCTGAAGAGGTAAACCATGGCCCAAGACAAGAATGAGATACTTTAAACTGGTAATAAAGTCAGACATCCAACATGATGCTGTTGAGAAAATGTGATGTTTACTCTTAAATCTTCTTGCCCAGGACAATGGGTGAAAAAAAAGAAAAGTCAAGTTCCAGCAGTTCTCCTACTTACCTGGACTCTTCCTGCTCCAGCCCTGGAGACTTATCTAAATCAAGGAAAGAAAAAGCATTAGGAAGCATCATAAACTCTAGGAGCTCATGTCTTTTACTCCTGAAAACTACCTTATAAATTACAACTAACCCGATACTAGTGACCTAGGTCAGGGGTAGAGCACTTGGTTATATTACCTTGGATTTGATGTCCAGCAACAAAGAGAAAGACAAAGAAATGGAGGAAGATAGAGGTAATAGCCAAAATAATCTATGTTTCCTATGAAAGATAGAGTGGAAATGAAAGACCCAGGAACCAAAAAGGGGTAAAGAACACATTTAAAAAATGAATTTATTCCCCTGCTGTTGACAGCAGAGAAATAAAATTCAACAAGCCAGAAAGAACACTAGAAGGGCCAAACATAGGACCAGATGAATCCAAGTGTCCCAAATCTCTTATCAGTCATCTCTACAAGGACATTTAACACATGTATACTCCAATCAAAAGAAGGCTCTACTTACAGTCCTCAAACTCTTCATTGTTCCCGCTTATATCCATGTTAATAATAAAACTGGAAAAAAAAAAGGATTTTAAACTGAGGTCTACCAACAACACAGGCAATAAGAAATCCACATTCTCAAATAAATGCAGGCAAAAACCAGTTTCCAAAATGCAAGGCCAGAAGTAGCTTTATGTGCGCATGGGAGTCCAGTTTGGTCTCAATAGCAAGACCCTACCTCAAAACTAAGAATAGTGTCTTAGATTAGATTCTGGGCTGGCTTTAAACCCCCATGTAGTGGAAGGTGACCTTGAAGTTTTTATTCTCTTGACTCTCCCATCTGAGCAAGCTGGGATTCACTGCACTGTGTCTGCCATTGATTTATGACGTGTTGGTGTCTGAACCGAGTTTGATGCAGGCTAGGCAAATACTGTACCAACTGAGCTATATCTCAGCCCCTATATGTACTTCTCTTTCAAAAACAATTTTTGTTTTAAATTCTATCTGTCTGGCTGTCTATATATGTCTACATATAAGATTGCATATATATATAGATATATGTCTTGATAGGAGCTAAGTGCTATCAAGAATGGAGTGGAAGTCATATAACAGTAGGCATGAATTTCATCAGAGTGACTTTCTAGAAGTTACTCATACTTAATAAGGTATTGTGTGCTTCATATAATTATGAGATTCTGCCTACTAATAGAGATGTATAGGAGTCTGGAATTCTAGAACCTAAGATTCTTGTTTCTTTATAATTCATATTTAAGACTAACCAAGATCAATACAGTTGAAATGGCTTATCAGTGAGATGTGTTTGCCAGCGAACCTAACAATCTGAATTTTATCCCGTGGACCTACATTGTAATAGGTGAAAACCAATTGCTCCAAGTTGTGTAATCTCTGATCTCTATACACCTACCATGGCACTTGCATGTCCAAACACAAAAAATAAGCAAATGTACCCTATGTTTTAAAATTAAATGAGAAAGTACGGCATAGTGGTTCAGATCTGAAACCCCAAAACAGGGAAGGTAAAAGCAGAAGGATTCCAAGTTCAAGGCCAGTCTGGGCTACAAAGCAAGTCTTAGTTGCACAAAACAATATGCCCATTGGTGGTTTACAACTTTAATCCCAGCACTCAGGAGGTAGGGGCAGGTAGATCTCTGAGTTCAAAGCCAGCCTGGTCTACAGAGTGAGTTCCAGGACAGACAAGGCTAAACAGAGAAACCCTGTTTTGAAAACAAAAACAAACAAACAAACAAACAAACGAAAACAAAAAACAAAACAAAACATCAAAAACAAGAACAAAGCAAAAAATCCTAATAAATCAATGAAAAGAAAGAAAGAAAAATAAATCAATGAATCAGAAGGCAGAGACAGGCCAATCTCTGAGTTCGAGGACAGCCTGGTCTATAGAGTGAGTTCTAAGCCTGAGCTACACAGGAAAACTTTATCTAAAAAAAAAAAAAAAAAAAAAGCGAAAAGCATGTACTGGACCATTTATCTACTTTAAGTGTCACATTAGTGAGGTGTAAAGACAAGTACAGCCCTCAATTTAACCTCCAGCTTTCTGTCGACATCGTTAGTGTTTAATTATTAACTGTTCAACCCCTATTCTCCTGAAAGCTGCTCTCCAAGCCTTGTACCTACAGCCAAACTCTCCCTGCAGTTCTAGCTCCCAGGACTAGTGGCCTAGTCTGGCCCAGTCCTTTGGAAGGAGCTACACGAGGCCTCAACACAGGAGGCTGCTGGCTTTACCACCTCCTTCCACTAAGCAAAAGCCCCCTCATGTTCCCATTGGCCATTTAGACAGGCGCTCTCACAAGAGTCCAGTGATATTTCCCACCTCAGGCCACCACCCCCCACGAGCCATGCCCCACCCCATTCTCCCACCTACCCTGCCTGGCTCTGCCCTGTCCTACCACCATCCTGTCCTCATGCCCACCATAGCCCCAACCATTAGCCCAGCCCTGGCTCCACAACCTCAGCTTTCAGGTCTGACAACCCTGCCTGGCCCCGCCATGCCCCACCACCTATTCTCCTGACCAACATGCTCAGTCTGTCAGCCCGCATAAACCAGCCCCCTTCAAGTACGTTCTCAGGTTCCTGGCATCGTCTAGAAACAAAACTGGAGCTTTGCCTTTTGGACCTCTGGGCGCTTCCACCAATCAGGCTTTGAGACCCCATCCCTCCTGCTGGGCTGTAAACTAATATCCTGCCCATGGTGGCCATTTGTCTCCCCTCAGCCACACAAGCCCCTCTCTTTAGCAATCCTAAGCCCCAGGTTACTAGCTAATCCTCCCAGCACACAACCTTCTCCTACCCCCTTGGGACATCCCACAGACATGCAGACCATTCTCCCACAGCCCATGAAGCCTAGGCTGAAGGCTAGGTCCCTGTCTGCCCTTGTCCCCTGTCCTGGACACAACCTCCTCTTCTTACTACCCTACCTGTGCCCTGTGCTCCCTGTGTGGGGACCAGCACTGCCTGAAGCCGCCTGGTTCCCTTGGTAACGGCCAAACATTGGAACCTTCTAAACCACCAGTCCCTGGGTTCAGGGTTCACAGCTGCCATGTTCCCCGCCGCTCCCTTCTCCTCGCCATTACCCCCCTCTGCTTGTATGGTCCTCTGTGACTTCCATGTCCTGCCCCTAACCCCATCAGAATCCTGGCCGTTTGTTCTTTTCGGCAGCGCCTGCATCCATCCCAGGGCTTTCTGCACGGTTGCTGATGGCCTCGGCCCCGATCCCAGCCCCCACAGCCCTTTTTCTCTGTAGGGGGAGGTGTCTTAACAGATCTCAGTCCTCCTGATCCCAAGTGCCCACAAGGAACCCGGCTACTCCAAAGTGTCTCTCTACTTAAACCTGCGACACTCAAAGGAGACCGGTCCCCCTTACCCCACTGCATCCACACCTGCTTGCGGGCATGTCTGGCGCAGGTCCCAGCCACCCCCCTGCCCCTCTGCTCCTCTGGCAAGCCAGCAAGGGATGTGTGAGGGCAGCGCCTTTAATAGGGCCAAGCCCCTAGGCACCATGGGAGTAGAGGACATATTCCTGCCTTTTGGGGCTCCCACCTCTCAGGAATGACCATAACGACGTTTCTGAATTTTCTAACCATGAGTTTGAGATACCTGCTCCAGTGCTTCTAGAATTGGACATCCCTGTTGAGATGCTACTTCTCACAGAAGGGCACCATTTCAATAGAGAGCTATACCCAAGCTGGATATTGCGGTTAACCCTCTCTAACAACCCCCTTCTCGGTTTAGTTTTTAAGAGCTGGTCCTTGTAAGCCCAGGCTGGCCTGGACCTGGCCATAGTCCCACCTTTAACTTTGGAGGCCAGACCATGCCCGGTTTTGAGCAACTTTTTCAGTTGACAGAAAGAAAAAGTGTTTTCTTCTATATTTATTTATTTATTTATTATGTCATTTTTGTAGGGGAAGCCAAATATCTTCTAGAAAGGTGTGAGATTCTGCTGGATAAGGATGAAGTCGGTCATCTCTGGATAGACAATCATTTGCACTCCTTCTATGAGGATAGAGTCCTTTTTCTCAGCAGGGTTCTGAAATGTCTCCCCTTATCTGAGTAACTCCAGGTCTTGAAATGAGGTTACATGTCCCTAAGGGCCCATTACAGGCCAGACTTTCCCTTGATAAGGAAAGTGTTCTAACAAGCATCTTGGAATACCTAAAAATGTACCACCCTGCTAAGAACCTTAGTCCAGCAGTGACAGTCAATTGTACATGGAGATCTCCCCCATAGGATATTAAAGTACTGTATTTTCCTTCTTGTGATAGGACCATTTAAGTATCCCTGATTTCCTGAATGTGGGGATGTGTAAGCAGGCATCTCTATGGCCAGTCCCCAAGGGACCTGACAAATGGGGCATCAGGCATCTGTGAGTCCACCTGTGGACCACCTACTACCACCTGCACATACTCTGGGTCACCTTATAAACAACTCATACTCCCTTCTCTCTCTCTCTCTCTCTTTCTCTTTCCTAGCCTGCCCAGAGATAGTCTCTGTGACCCCTCCCCCTTCCATTAAGAAAACTTAAACATATGGAACCAGTCACCTGTGTGATTTAAGAATCTGCCATATGATTCCACTGCACAATCCTAATACTGTTCCCAGCAAATCAAACACACTCATTCTTGATATCTCTCCCTCTGCCAAGAGTTTATATTGCCTTTGATTTCACATGCATAAAGGTGCGCAAGCTCAAACATTTTCAATTCAAGACCTGATGAGATTCTTCATTTAATTTCCACCGAATCCTCTTGATTGCATCTTACTGGGTTTGGAATCGTCGAGCCTGTGTTTGGCTATAAGCAGACAGGGCATAAAGTCTGGCCCACACCTCTGTTGTGCTGAGCATAGCAACTTGACTAGGAGCTGTAACGCTTTGGTATCAGGCATAAGTTTTGGAAAGCCCAAGCTTCCATTGACACTGGTGACCTCATGCTAAAAGAGCTAAACTGTAACACTTATGGAGAACCTTTTCCACATCCCTTAGAGCACTCAGGCCTCACCCTAAGGTGCTCTAGCTGCCCCTGAGAAAAACAGAACCCCATTCTTCATATGGAAGCCAAGTTCCAGGATCCCAGCTGAAATCCAGGCCCCTGTCAAATGGAGAATGACAGGAAAGCCTCGACTTCTTTTCTCCTTGAGTAGTCCTCTTTCTCTATAGATCATACCATAGACATGAACTATAGTAAAAGTATGATGACTGTCCTTATGTATGATGGTGGACTTTTCTTTTCCCCACCTGATCATTCAGTTCTGCTCTTTGAGCTGAGGTACCTGGCTTGGGCCCACATTGTTTCTGTTAAAGTAACTACTGAAGTGCCCACAGATCTGCTTTTGTGAGACAGTACTGGACCTGTTGGTCGTCATCAAAAAACAGGGTAGCAATACTGAAGGTCCAGGATTAGGTCCTAGTACTTAGTCACAGAAACATTCGATAGCCAGTGTTCTAGGGTTCCGTGGAGAAGGGCCTCAAACACATGAGATGTTGTGAGTGTAAGATCCTGACCCAGAGTTAACTTGTTTGTTTTTCCATTAGATTAGCAGAAGCCACCACAGCTTAGACAGATGGACCACCTGGTGGCTACAGGGTCCAATTGTTTAGAAAGTGTGTCATAGGACATTTTGGGGAATTAAAACCTTTTTTGTCTTGCTTCATGGACAAACAGATGAAAAGATTTTGCAGCATCTAGAAATTCAATTCCTGAAGTTGAAGGCAGAGCTGTTTTTAAAACCTCAAATGCCTTTTGTTTAGTCTCAGTACAGATTAGAGGTTCAGTGCCCCACTATGTGCTGGTGTAGTGAGGCCCTGTTAGTTCCACAAAGTCTGGTATCCAGAGGCAACAATACCTAACTGCACCTAGGAACATTTAAATCTGTCTCTTAGTTTCTGGAGTTGGCATTTGAAGGATTATGGCAACATCCTACTCTGAGACAGGCTCGAATTTCTTTCCTCAGCTGGTAACAGGATAGGAGTCTCTGATGTACAAAGTTGGGCTTTCTTAGCTGACATTCTGTATCCCAATGTCTGTAACTCTGGCAGCAGTCCCCTAGTGGCCCTTTAGTAAATTTTTTTTTTTCCTGAGAAACTTTTGATAAAAGGAAGCGAGGTCAGCCTTTAAATCTTAGGGAAAACCTGGCCCATAGAAGTTGTCTGCTGTAACCTCCCTCTGGATCTATGCCTCAAAAAATCATTTTAAAAAATGACTGAGAAAAACAAAAAGAAAAAACAAAACAACAGCAACAAAAAAACAAAAACAAAAACGATGAAAAGAAAAAAATACCAGTTTTCTCTTTGTCAATTTTTTTTTAAGTCACCTGCATCTTAATACCCCTTTGTTACTGTTTTGTCTACAGGACTGGGAACTAAAACCAGGGCTGACTTGGCCCTGCCAGCCAGCCTTGTAATACTCTTCTAGGACCAACAGAGGGCAGTGCCGCTTAGGCTGTTCTTTGGAAATCAACCTGCTGCCTGGTATTTCCTGCCCTTCAGTTCTTCAAGCTAGAGAGGTAGACTCTGAGGTGAGCTACTGGAGCCATTTTAAGGTCAGTAGTGGAAGCTGGCAGCTGTGGTCATTGTTCTGATGCTGCATCTCAATGTCCTCTTTGACACCTCAGGGCACTAGCCTCCTACTTCCACTTACCCTGAGACACCTTTTCTTTCCCTCTAGGCAGAAACTGATCTTCCTGGTTACTAGGGCAGGTGTGAGGCCTCCTCAGGCAGAGACAGCAGCAGGTGGATGTGTACTCCTTCAAGGCTTTATTGTTTAGAGGGAACAGATATAGAGGAGTTATTTTTTCTGAAATGTCAGCTTCCAGATCAGGCCCACAGTGAGTCTCTCTTGCTCTTTTGCTGTCAGTGCTGTGAGTGAAGGTTCCATGCTGATTTGAGACATTAACAGGGCAGGTAGGAAGGAAGTCTGATTATTTATTAATTCAGATGATAAACTAAAAAGTGATTATCTGGGACCATGATCCTCTTCTCCTAAAGTAAATGGCATTTCCTGTTACAGTCACCACTTTGTTCTCTCACCCCATGTTTTAGAAAGAAAGCTATGATATGATAGTGTTTACATATGTGCAGTTCCCAAGCATGGCCATACGGTGGTACACGTGTGTGATTACACACATGCAGTTCCTGAACAGGGTCACGTGTGTGTGTTGACATGCTTGAAAATCCTGAGCCTGGACATAATGTTGGCACATATGCATGTGATAACATGTCATTCTGAGCATCAGTGGTCATATGTTAATGTATTTGTTTGCGTTCACATGTGTACTATTCCCAGTTCTCAGGTTTACTGGCTAGTTTGTTTGTCAAGTTGACATAGCTATAGTCATTTGAGAGGAGGGAAGGAATCTCCATGAAGAAAATGCTTCCATAAGCTTGGGCTGTAGTCAAATCTGTAGTGTATTTTCTTAATTAGTGATTGATGTGTGAGGGCCCAGCCCATTGTGGGTGGTCCCAGCCCTGGGCTGGTAGTCCTGGGTTCTGTAAGATAGCAGGCTGAGCGAGCCATGAGGAGCAAGCCAGCAAGCAGAGCTTCTCCATGGCCTCCAGGTTCTCAGCCAGTTTGAGTTTCTGCCCTGGCTTTCCTCAGAGGATTGTGACCGAGGATATGTAAGTAAGCCAGATCAGCCCTTTCCTCCCCAAATTGCTTTTGATCATGGTGTCTCATCCTATCAGCAGAAAAACTAAGACACTGGATGCAGTATATATGGGCACATATGTGCATGTTCACCTGCATGCAGTCACATACATGGTCATATGCCAGTGTCTTCACGTGTGTGCAGTTTCTGACCAGTAGTTATAACTCGGGGCATAAGGCACTTTCACATAGGAGTAGTTCCTCAGCATTGTCCTATGTCAGGACATAGGCGTGTTTTCACACGTGTACAAATCTTGAGCATGAACATATGCAGACAGGTATGTGTTCCTATGTATACAGGTTCCATGCGTGGTCATATGTTAGTGCTAGTACATATGAGAGTGTTCTCATATATGGAGTTCCTGTTTGTAGTTTGATGTCAGTGAATATGCATGTTACAAGGCATGATGGTAAAACACACTGTTTTTGTATTATTAACCCAATCTAAATTATTTTTAATTAAATTTTAATTTTTTACATTAAGTACATTTTATTCACTTTGTATCCCAGCCATAGCCCCCTCATTCCCTCCGAATCCCACCCTCCTTCCTTCACCTCCTCCCTGCTCCTTTCCAAGTACACTGATAGGGGAGGTCATTCTCTCCTTCCATCTGATCCTAGTCTATCAGGTCTCACCAGGACTGGCTGCAATGTTCTCCTCTATGGCCTAGCAAGGCTGCTCCACTGTCAGGCTAAATTACGTGATAAAGACAAGGCATAACAGATGCTTTGAAATGTTTTTTTATTGTTGTTGTTAGAAAAAGCATCTGTCTGTCCATCTGTCTGTCCATCTATCCATCCATCCATCTACTATCTATACCTATTATCTGTTTTGAAGCAGGGTCCCACTACGTAGTTCTACATGTCCTGAAATTCACTCTATAGGCCAAGCTGGCATCTAACTCACTGAGATCCACTTGCCTCTTCCTCCACACATAGCTTAAGAATTTACATTTTTGTTTTCTTGATACTGGGTTTCTCTGTGTAGCCTTGGCTATCTTGGACTTACTTTGTAGACCAGGCTGGCGGTGACCTCACAGAGTTCCTCCTGACTCTGGGATTACAGGCATGAGCTAATATGCCCGTACATATTCATAAAAGTATATTCACTGGCAATAATATACTTTTATTAATGCTTATAAGACAACAAAAATATGGTAAGATATCCAGAGCAGGATAAAGTTTAACATTTATGAGTATTTTAAAAATAAAAGCAGATAGTTTAAAAAATATATCATTATGATGTAACACATTAAGATTATCTTTAAATTTTAAAATGTCTTCATGAGCCTTAAAGCAGGGTTTTATTTTTTTTCCATAATTTTATTTTTCTCATTAGTTACATTTTGTTAATTCTGTATCCCAGCTGTATCCCTCATTCCCTCCCCAATCCCACCCTCCCTCCCTCATCTCCTCCCTGCCCCTTTCCAAGTCCACTAATAGGGGAGGACCTCCTCCCCTTTCATATGACTCGCTTTTGTCAGTTATTTTCCGGACTGGCTGCAAAGTCCTCCTCTGTGGCCTAACAGTACTGCTCCTCCCTTGGGAGGTGGGGAGGTCAAAGAGCCAGTCATTGAGTTCATGTTAGAAATAGTCCTTGTTCCCCTTACTATGGGAAACCAGTTACTGAGCTATCACGGGTCACATCCGAGCAGAGGTTCTAGGTTTTATCCTCTCATGAACTTTGGTTGAGTGTCCATCTCAGAAAAGACCCTGTGCCCAGATACGTTTGGTCCTTGTGGAGATCCTATCCTTTCCACATCAAACTCCCCTATCTTTCATATGATTCCCTGCACTCTGCCGAAGGTTTGGTTGTGAGTCTTAGTATCTATTTTGGAGCACTGCTAGGTAGAGTCTTTCAGATGCTTTCTGCGGTAGACTCCTGTCATACGTTCAATGCATATCCCATTTGTCTTTCTAAATGAGGATAGATCATCATACCCCATGTCTGCTTTCTTGATTATCTTCTTTAGGTGTATAGATTTCATTTTGTTTATCCTATCTTTTAGGTCTATATAAGCGAGTATATTCCATGTTTGTCTTTCTCCTTCTGGGATACTTCACTCAGAATGATCTTTTCTAGATCCCACCATTTGCCTGCAAATTTCATGATTTCCTCTATTTGATTGCTGAGTAGTATTCCATTGTGTAGAAATACCACAATTTCTGTATCCATTCCTCCGTTGATGGACATCTGGGTTGTTTCCAGGTTCTGGCTATTACAAATAAAGCTGCTACAAACATGGTTGAGCAAATGTCCTTATTGTGTACTTGAGCAAATTTTGGGTATATGCCTAGCAGTGGTATAGCTGGGTCTTGAGGAAGCGCTATTCCTAATTGTCTGAGAAAGCGCCAGATTGACTTCCAAAGTGGTTGTACCAGATTACATTCCCACCAGCAATGGAGGAGGGTTCCTCTTTCTCCACAACCTCTCCAACATGTGTTGTCATTTGTGTTTTTCATCTTGGCCATTCTGATGGGTGTAAGGTGAAATCTTAGGGTCGTTTTGATTTGCATTTCCCTAATGGCTAATGAGGTTGAGCATTTCTTTAAGTGTCTCTCTGCCATTCTATATTCCTCTACAGAGAATTCTCTGTTTAGCTCCGTTCCCCATTTTTTAAGTGGATTACTTGTTTTGCTGCTTTTCAGCTTCTTTAGTTCTTTATATATACTGGATATTAGCCCTCTGTCAGATAGAGGGTTGGTGAAGATTCTTTCCCAATCTGTAGGCAGTCGTTTTGTTTTGATGACGCTGTCCTTTGCTTTACAGAAGCTTTTCAGTTTCATGAGGTCCCATTTATTGATTGTTGCTATTAAAGCCTGTGATGTTGGAGTTCTGTTCAGGAAGTTGTCTCCTGTGCCAATGAGTTCTAGGCTGTTCCCTATTTTTTCTTCTAACAGATTTAGCGTATCTGGTTTTATGTTGAGGTCTTTGATCCACTTGGACTTTAGTTTTGTGCAGGGTGATAAATGTGGATCTATTTTCATTTTTCTGCATGTAGACATCCAATTAGACCAGCACCATCTGTTGAAGATGCTATCTTTTTTCCATTGAATGGTTTTGGCTACTTTGTCAAAAATTGAGTATTCATAGGTACGTGGGTTTATTTCTGGGTCTTCAATTCGGTTCCATTGATCCTCCTTTCTGTTTCTATGCCAATACCATGCAGTCTTTATTACTATTGCTCTGTAGTACAGGATGAGATCGGGAATGGAGATAGCTCCAGATGATCTGTTGTTGTATAGGGTTGTTTTGGATATTCTAGGTTTTTTGTTTCTCCATATGAAGCTGAGAATCTTTTTTTCAACGTCTGAAAAGAATTGAGTTGGTATTTTGATGGGAATTGCATTGAATCTGTAGATTGTAAAACAGGGTTTTAAAAATGACAATAAAAATGTATTTATCATTGTCTCTTACATAGGCTTGTCTAAGATACAGATCGTGGAAAAACTATTTATTTGTTTAAAAAATGGCAGTAGTTGTAAAAATATCCTTAAAACCTTTAACATGTTGGTATTTGTATGCATATTCACATACAAACATCTGAAGCCACAGAGTTAAGTTATCCTGCTAATTTTTGGAATAAGGAGTTTGTTGTTTCAAAGGAGAACAGTTACTTAATAGGGAAGAAAACATAATCCTGGAGTATGAGAAATTTTCTTTTAAAGTTAATTTATGCCCTCAATAAGAGAACATATTGTAGAACCAGAACTGAGATAAGAATCAAGGAGATAACATCTTTACCAGAATTTTATAATTATATATATATATATATATATATATATATATATATATATCTTGTTCATTTAAATTGAAAATTAAAAATTTAAAAACTCATGTTATTTGCCCCAAAGAAAGGTTTAAGACCTAAGACCACTGGCCATCTCTAATTGTTCTATTTACATGGTCACATTGATTAAATATATTCCTTTGTATTTTATCATTATTTTGTTCTTTAAATTTTTAATTTTACTATTAATCAAGCAGGAAGCTGGTCCTAGTTAAAAACTTTATTTTACATGAGCACTTATTTTTTTAAATTTTTGTTCATTCTTTTCTTGTACAGTCTATCCCAACCACAGCTTCCCCTCACTCCATTCTTTCCAGTTCCCTGCCTCCCCTCTCTTCCAAATCCATCTATCAATGCATCCCCTATCGCTCCCCAACACTCTAAGCCTGCTTGTCCCTCAAAAAGAGCAGGCTTTCCAGGGACAATAACAAAATATGAGACCAGGTACAAAACTTCTCCAGGCAGAAATCCTGCCATCAAGGCTCAGCGTGGCAACCCCAGGAAAAGGGATCCAAGAGCAGGCAAAAGAATCAGAGAGAGCCCCCTCACCACACTCCCACTGTCAGGAATCTCACACACACACATGCAAAAAAAAAAAAAAAAACCCCACCATGCTAACAACCATAACATGTATGCAGAGGACCTAGCACTTACCCATGCAGTCTCTGTGATTGTCACTTCAGTCCCTGTGAGCCCTGCTTAGGTGATTCTGTGGGCTTGTGCCCTCGACCCATCTGGTTTGTACAGTTCCTTTTCCTCATCTTTTGTGGGAGTTCCCTGAACTCTGAAGGGAGGGAACAAAAGGAGTCCTCCAACCTGGGTTCTCTGCCTAACATTTGCCTGTGGGTCTCTGCATTTGCTCCCATAAGCTGCTGGTGGCAACCTCTCTGATGAAGACTGGAAAAGGTACCAATATATGAGTATAACAGAACCTTAGGAATCATTTAATTGATTTTTTTGCCAGTTGTGTTTGGGAGCACAAACACAACTTGTAAACAATTTGTAAACAAATCTGGTACTGAGTACATTATTTTTAAAAAAATCACATGTAGACTATGTATATATTCATAACCATACATAAGATATTTTTATATATGAATTATTGTTGGGATTACATTTCTTCTTTTTCTTGCCCATTTCTGATCCAGTCTTTCCTTCATTTCTTTTATCATAATGTCTAAAACTCTCTGTAGTTTTCTGCTACTATTGATGGCTCTTGGTCAGAAAGTTCCTCAGTTTCCTTGGAATCTTTTTCCCAGCTTGCTTCTTTGATGGCTGATGATCATAAGATATCTCTCTAGAAACCAAATGTTTTCATTTTCATGTTCTTTAGCACTGGGAGATGGAATGAAAATCCTTGTTCCTCACTATCTTATCCAAAATATTCTACACACACACACACACACACACACACACACACACACACACACAGGATCATGTAAATTGGATATTTCTTTTTTTCTATGTTTTTGACCATGATATTCTGAAGTAGTCTTTTTTTTCAGTGCTTTCATTTAATGCTTCTACCTCACTTGATGTCTCCATTCTACCCAAAAGATAAACCCTAGTTTCATCTTTGTTTTGTGAGGAAAATAACCTGACAAAATCTAACTGAGGCAGAGAAAGGGTTTACCCCTCTTACAAGTCTAGGTTACAGTCCATCATGACAGGAAAGTCACAGACCTATCACATCCAACCTGATTGATTGCTTATGCTCAACTTGACTTTTCACCGCTATACAGTTGAAGACCAAGTCTTCGATCTGAAAATATGAGACACAGAGAGATTAATTTTTCTGTGTCAGAGCCAAAACCCCCCGAGTAATAAAGTTTTTCTCTTGCTTTAAAGCACAGAGCTGCAGTCTTTGCTCTGTGTTACTTGTCCTTTTTAAAATATTCTCTTCTAACTCACTTAATTCCATTGATTTCTTTATACATAAAGTACCAGGAATGTGTTTTGATTTTTCCATATCCAAATTCATCATGTCATCTTTGTCTAGGTCAATATTATCTCACACTGGTATGTTTCATCATGTTGTGTTCATATATATTTTATATGCACATGGGTGGATATTTTTAAAGTGTATAGAGGACATTTCTGAAATAGCCAAGAATTGTTGTAAGGAGATCCATTGGTAATCATGGTAACCCAGAACACATTTAAAAAAATATATCCATCCATTCATCTTGGCTGTTGTGATAGTGCTACAGTGAACACGGGCCATTAGATATTTTTCTCTGCAACATTGATTGCATTTATTTTTGATACACGCCTAGAAGTAGTACTGGTGGATCATAGGTTAGTTCTGTTACTCATTTTGTAAAGCATCTTTATGTAGTAGCTTATATAGTACAGTCCTTTGTATAATAGCTACACCAACTTATACTCCCACCTACAAACAGAGCAGAGTGCATTGGTATTCCATATAGATAAGCATACTGTGTGTGATACTGCCAGAGTAAGGCCTTTTTCATAAAATCATAAGAAAAAATGGTTGTTTTCTAAAAGTCATCATTGATGTGGAAATTGCATTTAGCATTACAGGGTCTGGTACTGTGGACTAAAATTTACGTTTAACTTTATTTCTCAAATCTTATTTTACATTTATTTATTGCAGAGTACATGCCAAAATCCCAGTGTGGAGGTCAGAGAACAATACTTCTGTCATGTGTGTCATGGGAATTAAACTTGGGTGGTCAGACTTATCTGCAGCAGTTTTACCTCCTGAGCCATCTCACAGGTTCTCAATTATTTTATAAGCCCCATAATGATGTATGAACCATCATTTTCTTTTCCTGTATCTTGTTAATTCATCTGTGCTGATAACAAAGTAAGACTTACCAAGCCAAAACTAGTATCTCAAATTAGTTAATAAAGAGAAACAAATTCTTGCCTCCCCAAAAGACTGGTATAATTTATTTTTGTTAGAAACCAAGGAATTCCATTAGTAAGGATCAATGAAGATCAGAGGTGTAAGTGGTACATTATTACAAGATGAATCTAGACTGTGTAAAATAAATTTCCAGTAAATAATAGAAAACATGAAGGTTCTGAAGGGTTAAATAGCACAGGGAATTTTTTATCCTTAACAGGAAAAAAAAAGTGAGACAAAGATTATGGCAATGCATGTCCCAGTTCTCTTTTATTTTGTCTACAAGATATTTAGCTGCCTCTATCTCAGAACACTGATGGTTGCCAGGCTTGTCCCCTGGCGTTAAGGAAGGTGAAGGCTGTTTGGAGCGCGAGCCTCGCATCTTATCCTAGCACTTAGTGCTTTCAGTTCTCGCTGAAAACATAAATAGAACTTTTTCAAATCTTACTTTTCCCTTTTTTTTGAAAACAGATTATTTTATTGCACAATATATCCTGATTACAGCTTCCCCTTTCTCTCCTCCTCCTGGATCCTCCCCACCTCTAGCCCATTTCCTTTCTGTCTCTAATTAGAAAAGAACTGTCTTCCTAGATACAATATTAAAATACAGCAAAAGAAAAGATAATAAGATAAAACAAAAAGTATTACTTTGGAATTTGACAAGGAGAAGAGCCAAAGAGATACCACAAGAACCAGACTACTACTAAACTGGAAGGCATAGTATATATGCAGAGGATCTAGTATAGATCCATACACGCCCTGTACAAGCTGCTTCCTTCTGAGTTCCTATGAGATTTTCTCATGTTGATTTCGAGGGCCTTGTTCCCTCGGTACCCTCCGTGCTCTCTGGCCCTGACACTCTTTCTGCCTCCTCTTCTGCATGGTTTTCTGAACTTTGTGAAGAGGGTGATATTCCATCTGAGTATTCTAAGGTCTCTCACTATTTGGATCATATGTGGCTTTGGGTCTCTGAACTTGTTCACTTCTGCTGAAGAAGGAAGCTTCCCTGAAGATGGCTGAATGAGGCAACCATCTATGACTATAGCACAATATCATTACTACATTTTCCCCCCTCCCCCTTTTTAGACAAGTAGTATTTGGTTTCACCCTAGTCCTTGGGCTATCCAAGGACCCTGCTAGTATTGGCTAAAAGTTTCATCTCATGGAGTGGGCTTTATGTCAAATCAGATATTGATTGTTTATTCCTGCAAACTTTGTGCCAGCACTGCCCTGGCATATTTTGCAGGCAGGACAACATTGTAGATCCAAGGATTTTGTGGTTGGGTTGGTGGGTATACTTTTCTTTTGGTAGTCTGCAGAGAGTACCTTCTCATACCAAAGACACTAGAACATACGAAGGAAAGTTTTAGGTAGACACCAGCTTAACCTCTCCATGTTCAATGAGTTGTGTGTGTGTTGTCTTCAGCAGTTCTGCCTTGCCATCAGTTTGTGGAGAACAACCTATATTGTCTTAGCAATATACAGCACGGTTTGTTTGGGGAAATCTCATGGGACTCCTTTGGCCAACAACTCAATTGTTTGTAATCCATTCCTGGTACTGGAGACTTTATTTGGTGACAAGAGATGGCTTTATTTGGTGACTCTGCACCGTTATTTGGCAGTTTCTTAAGATCGCCTTCATATTTTTATGTATTAGGAAGTTTCTATTGTATGAAGTTTCCATACTGCTTCTTAAATGCCCCTTAATTTTCGCTGTCTCTTCCCGTATTCCTTTTCTCAGTTTCCTCTCTCCCTGTGATCTTCCAGTTCCAGCCCCTGCCCATGCATCCTTAACTATTTGTTGTACTTCCTTTCCTAAGGACAGATAGCTGTCCCCCTATCCCTAGTCCCTTACTCTATAGCTAACTTTTATGGTTTTGTGGGCTATAGCTTGGTTATCATTGACTTAATAACTAAAATCCATTTGTAAGTGAATGCATTGAGTCTAAGATATTTCACTCAGGATGTTTTTTCCCTAGTCCTATCCATTTGCCTGCAAGTTTCATGATGTCTTTTTCAACAGCTGAGTAGTACTCCATTGTGTAAATGTAGCACACTTTCTTGATCTATTCTTCTGTTGAGGGGCATCTAGGTTGTTTCCACTTTCTGGGTATTATGACTAGAGCAGCAATGAACATGGTTGAGCAAGTGCCCTTGTGGTAAGATGGAGCGTCCTTTGGGTATATGTCCAAGAGCAGTATATCTGGATGTGGAGGTAGACGGATTCCCATCTTCCTGAAGAACCGCCACACTGATTTCCATAGGGGCTATGCAAGTTTGCAATGGAGGATTGTTCCCCTTACTTGCCAGTATGAGCTGTTACTTTTGTTGAGCTTAGCAGTTCTGACAGGTAGGATTAAATTCCTTATAATTCCCATTATGAAAAGGAAACTCATCAGATCTTCAATAATCATATTTGTATATTAATTTATATATAATCCGGCCTTAATAAAACAATCTTATATTTAACATTTTTGAAAAGAAACCATAATCATTGTTACCTGTGGCACAACTGAAAAAAATTTACAAATACATATTTAAAATCTGTTTTAGAAGAAAGTTTTTATCAAAACATATGTGTAGAATGTTAATAAGCTTAATGAAATTTTATGGCTCTCTAATGAGTGTTGTTTTATATAAACAATTAGCATTTTTAAAGTTTTACAAAACATTATTTTAGAAAACATGAATTATTAACATATTTTAATATATTTTAGGATGCTTAGAGTACCCAAATTTGTAAGTTAATCCTTATTTATCAAGCCTTTTAATATGTGATCACAATATTTTAATTTGTAAACCTATGCTTGGATTTTAATTGTGTACACCAAAAATATTTTTAGCACCAAACAAAAATTAATTAATAGAGAACTGAAATGGCCATGGTTAGTTAAAAAAGTTTTTGACATAGTAAGCATGAAAACAACCAAAAACATACAAAAGCAATTATTAGACACACAAGACACATAAAAGAAAGTTTGTCCCCGTTTCTCTATGATGTGAGAAAGGCTTAGCACCACAAAAGATTAAGAGGTTAAGTTTGGTAATATTTTCTCTGTCCCTTTTCTTCTCTTTCTTTAATTAGCTGAGGTTGAAGTGGTTTTTTCAGCCTTTTATTGTGTACCTGGCTGCTTTCTCAGAGGTAAGAAACTGGTTTAGGATGTGGAGGTGTTATGGAACTTGGAGGTCACAATGTATGCCAAGTCAGGTTTGGTCACCCTTCCTCAAGCCAATTAAAAGAGCCAAAATGGGAGTTTTATTGGATGTAGTCATATAGGGAAAGGGACAGAGACAAAATCCTTCAAGTTCATTTTAAGGGTCCCTGAATAAGATCAAGGTATAAGTAGGCCAAGTGTATCCACATCCAAGCAGTTCTGGTCAATATGTGTTCACACCCACTTATCTGGGCTTTGTTCTCATCCTTTCAGGTGATCTGACAACTTGTTAGAACTGTCTGAAAAATTTTTTCCCTAAGACAAGTTCCCTCTCTGGCTGATGTCCTTTCCTTCTCCCAGCATGAGATTTCTGGGAAATTTTTCATGTTTTTAGGGTCTGTGTCTAATATTCAGGTTGTGTCTCTTTATAATATCTTTATTTCTGCCAGAGCAAATACATAATGAATCAGGTTTTGTGCCAATACTCCCCAAAAAAGCAGTGTGTTACTACACACGACCCAGGAACAGAGTATGGATGTGTCTAGGAAATGTCTGTTTTTGATGTTAGTGACACTCAAACATTTAGTGGGTTTCATGTTAGAAATAAACAGAAGCCAAGGAACACAGAACCCATGTTTAATAGGATTTGTCAGAAAATGACAGACAGGGAAAGTTAAGATGGGTCTCAGCATAAATTCCCAGGAATATTGGGGTGAGGACAGGGACCTAGCTTCATTTGGTTATGTTTTACAGCCTGAAGGCTTCCCCCAAGCAACATGGACCTCCCCTCAGGGAGACTTTGAGCTTTAAGGCTGAAAGGAATTTTAGGACTGTTTTGTGTTATAAAGACTTTACAGTAAGCATGGGAGTTAAAAAAGGGGGCAAAGTGGCTCAGGGTGACTTGTACAAATAAAGAAAGAGCCAAATAGGGTGATAGTTTAGAATTTATCTTTAGTTTTGATATAAACTCTAAAAAAGTTTTTATTTTTTTTTATTTGAGCATCTCATTTAACTCAAGTAGTTTTTTTGAAAAGCCCTTTTTTATGAATTGCCACTTTCTATCAGTATGTTTTACACATTATTTTACATTTTCATTAAATCAGGATGCCTATTTGTGTTTTCTGAAAACTTTATTACATAGGAATTTGATGAATGCACGAGATAAAACTAGTTTAGAGGTAGTAAATGTTTAGGTTATCTTTCTAGTTCAATCCCTCCATTTTGCAAATACTTGCAGATTAGCAATTATCATACATTACCCATAGAGAGAGCAGGAGGAGAGGGAGTGAATGTGTGCACACAATCACATTTGTGTACTGTGCGTGTTTGCGTGCATAGCAAATATCTCTTACAATTAAGAAGCCTGGAACTTTTGCTGGACCTCACAGCTAATGTTAGTAATATACTTCGAGGTCACTTAAGTAAGCTTGTTTGTTTAGCCTGCCTTCAAGAGAACACTGTAACCTCCAGTCTTGCTCTCCTTGGGTTTTCCACATAATCAACTTTTAAAGTTTAAGCTAATCTTAAAATACGCAGTTTTGCCATGCCTCTAACCCAGAGTAATGCATGTGTATCATTTGCTGTAAACAGCAAAAGTAGAGGTTGAAACACTTTATAAAATGAATATCTGCAATGCACAGATTTGGATATTGATTGATAAATAACGGTGCTTATGTACTGTTTGTTAATTGGTTTGGTAGGATTCTGTGACTTAATCCTGTGTGAAACACTTTTAAAGATTTCTGTAAAGTACCCCTCATTCCTTCCTCACGAGTTGCTTCTGTACTAGAGCTTCCAGCAGCCCAAAAGCTGTGTCAGCTGGATAGTAGCTGAGACACACAGTAAAGATTTTCTCTGCTTTGCTGTGATGTGTTGTTTCTGCTAAAGTATTTTTAAAAAGTCCCAATTAATGACGTGTTTTTGTTGTTTTTCTGTAGCTTTAAAAACTTCATCAAAAGTGTTGGATTCAGAGTTCCCTGAATACTGTTTTCCTAGGCCAAGGGTACTTACATTTTTCTTAAGAGCAAACACTCTTATTTGCTTTGAGGTGAGTGCTGTGTTTTGTGTGGACACTTTATAGTTCTTAAAAACCCATGGGACAATCATCCTCAAACACAAAACATGAAATAATAATGAAAGGAAAAGAGGTCCTGAACTTGAGAGAGAATGGGTAAGGGAGAGGTTGGGGAGAGGGAAGGGAAGAGGGAAATGGTGTAATTATATTTTAATTAAAAATTTAAAAAGGTATATAAATGGATGATGGGAGTATAGTATTTTTGTACTAGGTATAGAACTCAAGTCTTTATACATGTTCCAATTGTTATGTGTGTGTTTTGTGCTGTAAGTAGCTTGTCAGTGCTGCAGAATGGAGTTCATAGTTTACTTTGGGGTGACTGGTATGCCTTAGTAATGCTAAGTTTACTCGATTTCATAATTTTCTTTGTCTTCCATCTTCCTTTGCTTTCTGGAGCACTAAACACAGAGAAAAGTTCGAGCTCATGTAGGCCAGGGGATTGTAACTTGTTGCTTACACAAACAGAACTTTCTCAGGGGCAGGAGTCCTTTTCTGCTCAGATACACCACACAAAAAAGCAGTCTCTGAGACTTTGGAATGGATAAGCAGAAGGCCCATGAATAGGAGAGATGGCAGGGGCTGTCTGCTCACTGATGTGTGCTAGGAGGCAAGTTGTTAGGATCCTGGAGTGAATGACAGCAACAGGGACCTCACTTTGGATCACTGCTCAGGCCCAAAGCCCTCCAATCCAATGACTTTCTAGCTAGTGTATTTCCTGGGTGCCTAGGACTTCCTGAGGCCTTTGCTATGGCTTCACAAGCAGTACTGGCAGGCTCTTATGGTCTGTGTAATTAGTGCACATTATCCTGCATCCTGTGATGCTTATCTCCTCATTTATCCTGCCTGGGTCTCACAGCCTTTCTAGGGAGGTGGATCTAAGAGCCAAGGAAAAGATCAGTTTTCCTTAGATGTGGTTGAAGCAAGTTTTTGTTGTTGCTGTTTTTTTGACCAGTAGATGGTGACATTGCTCCTTGCTGGTGCCTGCTACCTGCTTTCTCCCACCCCCGCCCTTTGTACTTTAAAAAAAAAAGTTCGAGGGAGATTCTTTTCCTCCTCCCCCTTTGATTTTCCTCCTTCCTTTCTTTCTTTCTTTCTTTCTTTCTTTCTTTCTTTCTTTCTTTCTTTCTTTCTTTCTTTCTTTCTCTCTCTCTCTCTCTCTCTCTCTCTCTCTCTCCTTCCTTCCTTTTTTTTTCCTTCTTTCTCCCTTAAATGCTATTCCATGGGGTGTTCAGGATTATTTACTATGCAGTATCTGCTGTCTGGGTAACTCCAACTACTTACATTCATTTTTCTTTATTGAATGTGCTGTTATTATAGCTGTCTTGCCATGTAAGGATCTAGTTTTGTATTGAGACCACATACTGTTTGATTCATAGACAAAAGTTAACATCACTGTGAAAAATTGGAATCCAGATGTGTCCAGTCACCATAGCCATAGTATATTATACATTTCTTTACAAGATTTTTATACTTAATGGCACATTTTATTTTTTTCTTGAACTGTATTTTCATACTTAGAATTCAATCTTGAATGTATTTATTGTGTTATTTGTTTGTTCATTCATTGTGTACTATGTGCTGTCAACACAAAACATAACTGTCCCCTCAAACAGAAGAGAAAGTTTAGTGTGGAGATGAGTAGCACAGGCCCTGGAACACAGATTTAAGTTATATGTATATGATGTAGGTGGTCAGAGATGAGTGAGAAGTCTTGGAAAGAAGTCGTCTGCAGAAGCTTATTGATTGTTTAAAACCCTGAAGAGCATGTTGGTGTGTGTGATGCCTGCCTTCATCCCAGCAGTGGTAGGCAGATTTCTGTGTGTTGGAGGACAACTCGCTGTACATGGTGAATTCTAAGACAACCAAGGCTGCATAGAGAAATCTTTTCTCAAATAAATAAATCCAGACCTCTTTAATGATGTGAAGAGTCTGGACTGTTGCAGTTCCAGGACCTAATTACAATTTGGGTGACCTTTAGCCTACTAAACAGCCTTTTCTTTTCCCTCTCTCTGTCAGACCTAACATCCTGAAAAACAGATAAGACATTTAAGAATATATTAATTTAACAAAATCCAAGTTTCCCAGTGATCAAAGCACCAGAAGTGTCAGGTGGCATCCAAGGTCCACAACAGGGTTCTCCTGATCTTATTCTTACCTGCTTGCCTGATGTACTCACTGATATATTTGGAAAAGTGTCTTGATTTCTGGACTTCTTGTTCTGTCACTATAAAATGTTTATGATATTGCTATGTCATTGGGACATGGTATTTTGGGGAGATCTAAATCTGTGTTTCTGTGCCAATGATAACTCATGTTTGGCTCCAGAATAAATGAAATCTTTTATCACTTTAAAGGGAAACATGTTTCTTTCTTTGACAGTGGTTCTAATGAGGGAATGGGAAGCTCTGCTTTAGGCTTCAAATACTGTTCTTAGACTTTGCGATTTACCTAATACTTATAAGGTTGATGAATCACATCTGTTGACTAGAGCTCTATTTAAGAGATATGATAGCCCAACATAATTTGGGTTTGGTCCTGTAACATTCCAACTGTCCACGGCCTTGTAGAATGTTTAAAGTAGATGTAGCTTTTTTCCTGAGGACTTCAGTTCACACCATTTATCATTTCTTTAGAGTAGAAAGGTTGAAAATACTTTAACAACAAAAGTGCATGTTAAACACAAGGAAGTTCATATTTCATAGTGTTTTGTAGTTTTTTTAAATGAGATTTTGTTGTTGTTGTTTTTAATATACCGTCACACTATGTACATCTTGGTGGCCTGAAACTCATATGTAGACCAGGCTGCCCTAGAATTCCTGAGTTCTGGGAATAATAAAGGCATTTACCACCATGTCCTGCTTATATGTCTTTTTAAGCACTGTTGTTTGTCCATATTTATTTCTTTACATCGGTAAGTCTATTGTAGAAGAGTAGTTTAACATCGATTGATCATGGGTCAGTCAGGCCTGAGACACTGGGCAGTGTCTTACTGAAGGGAGAGGGGATGGCTTCCTTCTCCCTCAGCAGACTGAACGAGAGACAGGTTCAGATCCCTGAAGCTGAAGTTGTGGAGAAGGGAGGTAAGAGGTATCCAGTGCTGTAAATCACAAGATGATAGAGAAGTGTGTGGGAACTCTGAAGTGGGTAAAATCAGACAGAGAGGGGCTGTGCCTTAGAAAGCAGTGTGTCCATGGCACCATGTACTGTGCTCCTGTTAGACCTTGGAGATGTAAGGGAGAGGTTGTACATCTTATGCCAGGTCAGAGCCATATGTACAGCAGTTCTCTAAAGAGATCCTGGCCTGCAGGCGCAAGTGAGTAGACCACACTGTGTCTCTTCTTAGCCAGCCCTTTCTCTCCCCAGCACATAGCTTTTCCCTGTTCCCTCTGCCCCTGCCTTGGGACACTAATCCTGACTAGGATATACAGGGTCAGTAAGTAAGGGTGGATATCAGGATAGCCTGGGTTACATTCCCATCCCTGTGTACTTCCTTTTTCTCTAATCAGGCTGGGGTAGGAAGTGGGCTTGGCTGTCAGTTTGGGTGATTTGGTTCCAGAGAGCCCTTGAAGTGTTGGTTGTACAATTTGGGTGTGTAGTCAGTCCCAGGGGCTTCCTGATTCCTCCCTGGCTCCTTTCCAACGAAAAATGTATTGGACATAGTGGCTCACACCTGGATTCTGCACACATGGAGGCTGAGGCAGGAAGATTTTCCGGGCCTCGGGCTTGTTTTCTCTCACAGGCAGAAGGAAAGGGGTAAAGAATGTAAATATACAAGGGGAAAAGGTAGAGATAGAGAAAAGAATAGAAAAAGAACACGGGTGGGGTCGGGAACTAACAGGAATGGAAGGAGTGGATGTGATTGGGTGGTCAGGCTTGGAGGCAGGTTGCTTTAACTTCCTGAGCAAATTTGCTGGCCTAAAAAATGTTTACTAGAAAAATAAATGAGCAGGACAGGTATCATGGTGACATACGTCTTAATCCCAGCACTCAGGAGGTGGAGGCAGGAGAATCATTTGAAACACAGGGCTGTTTGAAGAACAAGGCCAATCTCAACTACATAGCAAATAGATCCTTTTTCAAAACCTCAAAAAGAAAAAAGGAAGTGAGCAGGCAATAAGTAGGTCAAGAAGCTGTGGAGCCTTGTCTTTGAAGTTAAAAGAGAGATGAGTTGTCATAGAATGTTGTCTGGAGTGGAGAGCTGAGAGGGTGGTTTAAAAATGAAGGAGATCTGAAGTGTGTTCCGTGCCCAAGGGGAAGAAGATGGTGGAGAAAGTGCCTGAGACTAAAGATAGATGATGGTTTCTGAAGCAAGCCTAGAGCAGGCGCTGGGGGTGGGGAGCTGGGATCACTGAGACTGTTGGTGAGGGAACTGATGACTCCTCCGCCATGGCAGGAGAAGGCTGAAGAGAGTCAGGGAGCTTTTCTGATAATAAAGGAGATGCTATAGGAGAAAATAACTTTTACTCCCACAAATTCATAAGCCAAAACAGCAAGAAAAGGGCTATCCGGCTGTGGAGAGCACTTAAAGAATGGTATGGAGGAATGCTAGGTGAGCAAGTGCATCTTGATGAAGCTGGCCATGGGTCCTGGCTTGGCAAAGAGGTGTGGAGACAAAATGGTCTGAGGTAAGAAAGATGGCTTGTGGGGCTAGAAGTCAAACACAGACAGGGTCAACTTAGTGGTCAGAAAAGAAAAAAGGAACTGGCTGGAGAACAAAGCTCAGAAAAGAGGGTTGCCACATAGAAAATCTTGAAAATGTAGAGGAGGCACCACCCTGGAGTCAATTAAAGGTGTAGGAACCTGAATGACAGTCAAAATGGACTTTACTGAAATAGAAAGGAACAATTAGAAGGTTTCTTATAACCCTCATTGCATACCTTGGAAACATGATGGAGAGCATAAGTGGCCAAATGTCACAATGTCCAGAACTCCCTAAGTTCTGGAGTTGAAATTTGAGCTCAGATCCAAGCTATTAATATCTAGTTGACAGTGTCACCGAAGGAACATGACGCTGTTACCAGTGCTCAGGTCTAGGAACTAGGTGTTCCCTGGTTCTAGGCCTCCTACCCAAACAACTGAAAATAAAGGTCCCACACATACGAAAAAGAAGCAGATCGCTTTATTAGAGAGAAATGCACTGTCAAGATTAACTGGCCCACATGGCTGAGAGTATTCAGCAGCCCCAATTATTGTTTTGCACATCCTCTTAGGCAGTGTAAGAGAAGGAGCTGGTTGCTAAGGGGAATGTTTTGGGTGGCTCTCCATTTTGATTGATGGATTCCACCATATATTCATTTTTCCTGCATGTCCTTTCCCATAATGTGTCTGGTTTCAATCATATGCCTGCCCACTATTATATAAACATAACATGGTAAATAGGATACTCCCTCTAAATTTCACTTGAAGGTCATTGTGTGTTTGGCATACTTATTATGAACCCTAAACCAGTTCAGGACAGATCAGGCCTTCTAGCCCTGTGCCTGACTATTTCAGGAGTAAACCTGAAACTGTCTAAGTCTGATTCTATCTAGGAGTGGGAAAAATCTGCATTATTGTTCACAGGTCAGAGTGTGCGTGGGCAGATGCAGGTGGGTGCTGAGGGGGTGCAGTGTTGCTAGCTGCACTGTGGAAGGGGGTCTGTGAAGGAGCTGCTGGATACATTAGTACAAAAGGGTGGTGACACACATAACCAAAACCAAATAGGGTCCCAGGCTAATCTGTGTCCTGTGCTTGCCTGCCTCTGTGCTTTGCCATCCCCGAGTAGCCTAGTAGGGATAGGGTTAAAAGACTACAGGAAGAGTAGACAGTGTCCTGTGGTTGACTAGATGGGAGATTAGTTTAAATTTCCATTGGCAAGGGAGTAAGGAAGATTTAATCTGTACGAGTTCAGTTCTTAGTTAGCGACTTCCTTTATTTTTAATACAAGCTCTTGCTGTGTAGCCCAGGCTGGCCTCAAACTCGTTGGCCTCTTGTTTCTGTTTCTAGATTACTGGGATTGTGGGTGGACAGGATCCTGTCTGGCAGGGCTGAACATTTTCATGTCATTTTTAACTAAAATGGTCCTTTGGGGGATGGATGATGTGCAGTAAGCTGAGTCACAGGGCTCTTTCACTTCTTGTGTCCAAGCTTCACACAGACTCTCGAGGGTGGGGGTACCCTCAATGGAGGTCAAGGCACCCTAAAGAAACTTACAGAGCCATATGCCAATTTCCATGTTATCCTGGAACATGCCATGCTAGAATAGGCCAAAGACAAACAACTACTACTGCACTGGGGGCCCAAGGGCAGTTTCTGAAAGGAAGATAGTCCTAGCAGTTAGGGCTAGAGCAGAAGGGAACAGCAGGCTCAGAGACACCTGGGTGATCCCACTGATCCATTTATGAACAAACAACAACATGATTGAAAAGAGGGGCCCTGTCTAAAGAGGATATTGGAAAATACTGGAGAATTTTGACCTGGAACGTGATGTGCCTGGACCTGTGTTCTAAGCAGTATTTCTCTAGGAAGGCAGAATGGGGAACAGGAAAATCAAGTAGGAGAGGCTGCCCAGTGGGGCTTGGATGTTGGGAGGAAGGCTATCGAAGAGGAGGGAGCCCTGAATGAGCAGGAGTTTTAAGGGTAAAGTCTGTGAGCAGGGAGTTTCCATGGAAGCAAACAGGGGGGGTCACACGTTTCCATGACAGCAAGTGGGGGGGGGATGCCTTGACTTTATAGGATTAGCTAAAATTAGAGTGGCGCGAGGTGACCTTCTCTGAGGCACATAATCACAATGTCTAAGGCATATGATCACAATTGCTTTTCTTCTAAACTATATCTGAAACATTGTGGAAAATTTTCCCCGCCGATACCCAACCGATTCTCAATGCTTGCTGCCAGGGGAGATTGTCTCTATTTTCTATGAAGTATTTATTCTGTGATATTTCCTGGAGGCAGTTGCTAGGAGAGTTAACTGTGTTTTCTGCAAAGTGCATATTTTGTGATATTTCCTGGAACCTGAGTTCAGCTGCCAGTCAAGATGACTCTTTATTTCAAAATGGAGTTATACCTAGGCTAACTTTTAAACTCTTCATTCCCCCCTTTTCTTGTTATAAAGAGGCCAATCTTGGGCTCTTACAGTCCATGGTCAGCCACAAACTGGCGGTACTGGGTTCTCATTACCATCAACTGTATAGTCCTTAGTCTTCGCCTAATATAGCCTAACAATTGTTAAGCAAGCATGATCCAAAAATGACCTAAAGCAAAAGATTCTGCCTTTGAGCTATTATAATTCTGGCTTTGTACATACAGGATTGTGATACTTGTTTCTGCTCCAGCTAAGCAGGTCCCCAAGATAATAGCTAATGTGAGGGAGCTCCATTTGACTTAGCATTTCAGCCTGTTAGGTGGGATTTGGGGCCGAGGGTCTGGTCTTCTGAAACTCTTTAAGCGTTAACAATAAGACTGTTGGCATCAGGGGCTAGGATGGCTGAAATGCCAGCCAAAGGCTGGGCAATGGGGCAGTCCTCAGAAGTTTCTGGTTAGGTGATCTACCTGAAGAGGCAGGGAGCAAACATGTCAGCTTCCAGCAAGTTCAAATCTTAGCTTGCAGTCTCAACCAGGTGAAAATCTACTGAGATAAATTCATACTAGAAACAGAAATTAAAATTTGTCTAGTAAATGGGAAAAGTAAGGAACCCCAAACCAGGGAAAAGCTCATCTGGGGTCTGTTTGCGCTAAATCAGATTCAGGTCTCATGACTTTTTGATTTCTTGAAACATATAAATTTTTAGTTTGCAAAAGGCAAAAATCTGAACTTCTGGAATCTTATAGCAACCTAAGCACAGCAATAGTGATGGGGGTTGGGGAGAAATATAAATATCTCCCATTCTTAATATGCCTCAAATCATTTTTCTGTATCATTAGAATTCACATTCATATACCTTAAAACACCTATTTAGACTCTCCAATCTTTCTTGCATTCATCAACCCTGAAACATTTTCCCAGACCAGACAGCACTCTTTAGATTCTCAAAACCTAAACTTCTATATCCTCAGACCCTACATAAACTCCATTTACTTTCTATCCAGGTATTCACCATAAGACATAGGTAATTATCATGAAGCCTGTAGGCAAGGCAACCCTGCTTGCCTTTTTTAAA
The DNA here is from genome assembly GCF_030254825.1 of Meriones unguiculatus. Classification (NCBI taxonomy): domain Eukaryota; kingdom Metazoa; phylum Chordata; class Mammalia; order Rodentia; family Muridae; genus Meriones; species Meriones unguiculatus. Next base: position 875,699 of record NW_026843706.1, on the reverse strand, counting down.
TAGAAAACCTAGTACCTGGTAGTTTTAAGAAACTAATAAATTAAAAAAAATGTACTAACAATGGATCTAATTATCTGCTCTTTAGCTGCAAACTATCATTGGCTTATCTTAGCCATCAATGTAATCAGAGACCTGAGAAGGATAAACATGTTCCAATCCATGTACCAATCAAAATGACAGTGACAACTAGTCAGTCCATCACTCTAGGCAGCTGTTCCTGGCTCCTGTGGTCTCATGGCAGCATGAGCAGGGCGGTCCAGTGAGCAGGCACAGAAGATGAGAGACTTTTTCTGCGGAGAAAGAAGTGAGACAATAGCCTCACCTTGCCCTTAGCAATGTAAAACCTTGACTCTCCAGGTGTCCACAGTTTTGTCCACAGTTTAGGCTGGGCCCCAGCAGTGGGCCATTTGATGCAGTTTCTCCCAGTGGTTAGCATACCATAATCCAGAGTCGCATCGTGCCCAAATTTTCTTGGAGACCTTGGGGGAGCTACTGCCAGGATTTTGGGACTCTGTCATAATAAGCTTACACATGTTAAAATGCCATAGTCATCAGATCTCTGACAAGCTTGAGGACCGGCATATCTGAATTATTCTTCATCTCTCTTTTAATTATCAATTTTAAATTGCATCCTATGAAGCAGAATGTCATAATCTCTAACTCTGCCATATCCCTTACATAAATGTTTTAGAACCATATTTATCTCAAATAAATCTATGTAGGCAAACTTTATAATTACCCATCCTAGATTTAACTTTAAAAACATAAACAAAAGACTAAACAAAATTTATTCTTATAACTAACTGCAATTATTAGCATTACTTCAAATATCTTTCTGAACTAAAATCAAAGCAAAACTTTCAATCAGATGCAATATATAGAAGGGTTAGCAAATCCTGCTCATCCTATCATATTGCATTGAAACTGAACAGCAAAAAAGCAAAAGGACAAAAGTTTTGTTTAGCACTAAGTGGAAAAATAAACAGAACTGGCAACCTTAGTGGAGATGGACAATTCTGGCCATTTCAAACCTATCGACCAGAAGAAACGTCATTAAATCATTTGCATAGGAACTGGCAACCAGCCATATATTTTCATAATACTTAACAATGACTTCCTTGGCTAACATGGAGCTGCAATAAAAAACATAAAAAGCGGGGAGTCAAGATGGCAGCGCAGGGAGAGCACTGTGTCTGAGAAGCAGGACAGCACTCTCCCTGCAGCGACCAGGAGACTGAACTCTGGGCTCTGAAATCACACTGGTCGTGTTTCCCAGGTGAGGGGAGGCTCCCACAGCGTGGGAATCGGTGGGGTCCACTCTCTGCTGCCCAGCCAGAACCCTGAAGAGATCCTGGGTGGTGCGGGCTTTGGGTCTCCAGGCTGGTGCCTTAATCCTGCATGTCCCCATCACTCTCCCAGGCTGATCCATGGGCACAAGGGTGCCTGAGGCTGGGAGTCCCAGTCGTGGGGGGACCCCACGCGGAAGCAAGGTTGCGGGTCTGATCGCAGGTCACCCACTCTTTCCCCAGAAGGTTTCTGGGACTGCGGTTGCCTGCCACCATCACAGCTGAGCTCCTGCAGCGCGCGGAGAGCTGCGCGCCCAGCTGAGCGGTACAGACAAGCTGCGTGCCCCAGTACAACAGGGACTGGGAACCCCTGTCCGGAGAGGACCCCACAGAGAAGGAAGAAACCGTGCTACTGGGGTCACCTAGGGAAAGTCTAGCAGCCTGCAGATCGCAAACATGCGAGTACGCCCAGCCATCACAGATCTGGGCCCAAACAGGGAGCACAGAGTGATTGGAAACTCAGCTCCTGTAGACTAGCAGGTGGGCGCATGCTCTGCCAGCCCATAGGCCTGCTTTGTACCAGCTACTCCTTACAGATAGAACTGTGTGCCCCAAGACACCAGAGCAGTACTCACATGCCACAGATTACCTCTTGGGTTCTGGGGCACAGAGCCCCAAATTCAGACCTACAAAAGACTGGGAACCCTGAGATCAACCCCCAGATACTGCTCCAAGGGGCAACTAGTTATCCCTAACAAAACCGACCAAACCACGGGACACACAGGTTATAGCAGCTGATCACTAAATTTACAGCAAGAAACCCAGAAGGAGGGGAGCTGTCTCCAGGACTTCTCCCGGTGTGAGGAGAGCCCTCTTGACTAATCAGGACCACAGGTACCACCCAGGTCTCTATGCCTGAGGTGAGCTGTAGCAATTCCTGAAAAACACCAGACATCCAGGGACTACACCCAAAAAGCTGGGAAGGCTTCCTTCAGGAAAAACCATCTTCCTGCCAAAGGGATTCTCTCCACTACAAGAGTCCAGGAACAACCAGAAACTAAATTTAAACAACTAAGATAGCCCAATGGGTAGAGGACAGCGTAAAAGTTCAACCAACAAAAGCCAGAGCATTATGACATATCCAGAACCTAGTTATCCAGGGGCAAATAGCCCTAGACAGCCCAGCATAAATGAAATTCAAGAAGACAACCTAACATCTATGCTCGCGAGGATGATAAGAGAGGAAACAAATAAAATACGAAAAGAAATAGAAGAAGCTGCAGCCAGTTTGTGGCCTTTAGAGAGGAAATGCTTAAATCACTGAATGAAATAAAAGAAACAGTGGATTGTTCAAACAAACAGCTGACGGAATTGATGGAAAAACATGAAAATACAGTCAGACAGGGGAAAGAAACCAACAAAATAGCTCAAGACCTGAAGATAGAATCGGAAAAATTAAAAAAAAAAATGGAAGAAATTGTGGAAAGAAAAAACTTAGGGAAGAAAGCAGGAACTACGGAGGTTAGCATAACCAATAGGCTACAAGAAATGGAAGAAAGAATCTCAGGTGTGGAAGATACAATGGAAAAAATAGATGTATCTGTCAAAGAAAATGTTAAATCTAAAAAATTCCTGACACAGACCGTCCAAGAAATTCAAGACAACATAAAAAGACAAAACTTAAGAATGATAGGAATAGAGGAAAAAGAAGATTCCCTGCACCAAGGCCCAGAAAATATTTTCAACAAAATCATTGAAGAAAATTTCGCCAACTTAAAGGAGAGGCCAATAAGAATACAAGAGGCCTATAGAACACCCAATAAATTAGACCAGAAAAGAAAATCCTCCCGCCACATAATAATCAAAACTATAAGTCTACAGGACAAAAAAAAAAATACTAAAAGCTGCAAGAGAAAAAGGCCTAGTAACATATAATGGCAAACACATTAGAATCACACCTGACTTTTCAACAGAGACTATGAAAGCCAGAAGGGCCTGGACAGATATCATGCAGACCCTAAGAGAACACAGATGTCAGCCCAGGCTACTGTACCCCGCAAAACTCTCAGTACTCATAGACGGAGAAAACAAGATAATCAATGACAAAAACAAATTTCAACAATACCTACAAACAAATCCAGCATTACAGAAGACACTGGAAGAGAAAATACAACCCAAGAAAGCTAGCTACATTCAAGAAAACACAGGAAATAAATAACCTCACTTCAGTAAAGCAAAAAGCAACCAAGCACACAACCGTATGACCACAGCCAACATCAAAGTCAAAGGATTTAACAGCCACTGGTCATTACTCTCTCTCAATATCAATGGACTTAATTCTCCAATAAAAAGACACAGACTAACAGAATGGATGCGTAAACAAAACCCAGCAATCTGTTGTATACAAGAAACACACCTAAGTCACAAAGATAGACATTACGACATTACCTGAGGGTAAAGGGATGGAAGACGGCTTTTCAAGCCAATGGACCCAAGAAGCAGGAGTAGCCATTCTAATATCTGATAAAATAGTCTTTCAACCAAAATTAATAAAAAGAGATGGGGAAGGACACTTCATACTCATCAAGGATAAATTCCACCAAGAAGACATCACAATCCTGAACATCTATGCCCCAAATACAAGGGCACCCACATTTGTGAAAGAAACATTGATAAAACTTAAAGCATATATAGATCCCCACACACTAATAGTGGGAGACTTCAACACCCCACTCTCAACAAAGGACAGGTCAACAAAACAGAAATTAAACAAAGAAACAATATCTCTAACAGAGGTCATGAATCAAATGGACCTAACAGACATTTACAGAACCTTACACCCAAACACAAACACGTTTGTCTCAGCACCTCATGGAACCTTCTCCAAAATAGACCACGTAGTTGGTCACAAAGCAAGCCTCAAGAGATACAAGAAGATTGAAATAATCCCCTGTATCCTGTCTGATCACCATGGAATAAACCTGGACCTCAACAACAACAGAAATACCAAAAAGCCTACACGCACATGGAAACTGAACAACTTGCTACTAAATGACAGCTGGGTCAGGGAAGACATAAAGAATGAAATTAAAATCTTCCTAGAACTCAATGAAAATGAAGACACAACATACCCAAACTTGTGGGACACAATGAAGGCAGTACTAAGAGGAAAGTTCATAGCACTAAGGGCCTTCAAGAAGAAATTTGAGACAGCGCATTCAAGCAACTTAATGGCTCACTTAAAAACCCTAGAAAAAGAAGAAGCAGACACACCAAGAAGGAGCAGACAGCTGGAAATAATCAAACTCAGGGCTGAAATAAATCACTTAGAAACAAATAAAACAATTCAAAGAATCAATGAAACCAAGAGCTGGTTCGTTGAGAAAATCAACAAGATAGACAAACCCTTAGCCAGCTAACTAAAAGGCAGCGAGACACCATCCAAATCAACAAAATCAGAAATGAAAAGGGGGACATAACTACAGACACTGAGGAAATCCAAGCAATCATTAGGACTTACTTCAAAAGTATATATGCAACAAAATTTGAAAATTTAAATGAAATGGACAATTTTCATGATGGATTCCACTTACCAAAGCTAAATCAGGACCAGGTAAATCAATTAAATAGTCCTATATCCCCCAAAGAAATAGTAGCGGTCATCAAAAGTCTCCCATCCAAAAAAAAGCCCAGGACCAGATGGCTTCAGCGCAGAATTCTACCAGACCTGCAAATAAGAGCTAACACCAATTCTCTTCAAATTATTCCACAAAATAGAAACAGGAGGAACATTACCAAACTCATTCTATGAAGCCACAGTCATCTTGGTACCTAAACCTCACAAAGACTCAGCAAAGAAAGAGAATTTCAGGCCAATCTCCCTTATGAACATTGATGCAAAAATACTTAACAAAATACTTGCAAACAGAATACAAGAACACATCAAAGATATTATCCACTATGACCAAGTAGGCTTCATCCCAGGTATGCAGGGGTGGTTCAATATACGGAAATCCATCAATGTAACCCACCATATTAACAAACTGAAAGAAAAAAAAAAACACATGAATATCTCGCTAAATGATGAAAAAGCATTTGACAAAATCCAACATCCATTCATGTTTAAAGTATTGGAGACATCAGGGATACAAGGCACATATCTAAACATAGTAAAGGCAATATACAGCAAACCTATAGCCAACATCAAACTGAACGAAGAGAAACTTAAAGCAATCCCACTGAAATCAGGGACAAGACAAGGCTTCCCACTCTCTCCATATCTCTTCAACATAGTTCTGGAAATCCTTGCTAGAGCAATAAGACAGTTGAAGGAGATCAAGAGGATACAAATTGGAAAGGAAGAAGTCAAATTATCACTATTTGCAGATGATATGATAGTATACATGAGTGACGCCAAAAACTCTACCAGGGAACTCCAACAGCTGATAAACACCTTCAGCAAAGTGGCCGGATATAAAATTAACTCAAAAAAATCAGTAGCCCTCCTGTATACAAAAGACAAAAGGGCTGAGAAAGAAATTAGGGAAAGAACACCCTTCACAATAGCCACAAATGACATAAGGTACCTCTGAGTAACCCTAACCAAGGAAGTCTAAGACCTGTATGAAAAAAAATTCAAATCTCTGAAGAAAGAATTAGAAGAAGATATGAGAAGATGGAAAGATCTCCCATGCTCATGGCTTGGCAGGATTAACATAGTAAAAATGGCCATCTTACCAAAAGCAATCTACAGATTCAATGCAATTCCCATCAAATTACCAACACAATTCTTTACAGAACTGGAAAGAAAAATTCTCAACTTCATATAGAAAAACAAGAAACCCAGAATTGCTAAAACAATCCTCTACAATAAAAGATCTTCTGGAGGTATCTCCATCCCTGATCTTAAGTTGTACTATAGAGCAACAGTTTTAAAAACTGCATGGTACTGGCATAGAAACAGAATGGTGGATCAATGGAACTGAACAGAGGACCCAGAAATAAACCCACACACTTATTGACACCTGATCTTTGACAAAGACGTCAAAACCATACAATGGAAAAAAGATAGCATCTTCAACAAATGGTGCTGGTCCAACTGGAGGTCTACATGTAGAAAAATGAAAATAGATCCATACTTATCACCCTGCACAAAACTGAACTCCAAGTGGTTTAAGACCTCAACATAAAACCAGACACATTAAATTGGCTTGAAAAAAAAAAGTGGGGAATAGCCTAGAACTCATTGGTACAGAAGAAAACTTCCTGAGCAGAACACCATCAACACAGGCTCTAAGAGCAACAATCAATAAATGGGACCTCATGAAACTGAAAAGCTTCTGCAAAGCAAAGGACACCATCATCAAAACAAAGCAACTGCCTACAGATTGGGAAAGAATCTTCACCAACCCTTTATCTGACAGAGGACTCATATCCAGTATATATAAAGCACTAAAGAAGCTGAAAAGCAGCAAAACAAGTAATCCACTTAAAAAAATGGGGAACACAGCTAAACAGAACTCATTGTAGAGGAATATCGAATGGCAGAGAAACACTTAAAGAAATGCTCACCCTCATTAGTCATTAGAGAAATGCAAATCAAAACAACCCTGAGATTTCACCTTACACCCATGAGAATGGCCAAGTTCAAAAACTCAAGTGACAACACATGCTGGAGAGGTTGTGGAGAAAGGGGAACCTTTCTCCACTGCTGGTGGGAATGTAAACTTGTACAACCACTCTGGAAATCAATCTGGCACTTTCTCAGACAACTAGGAATAGAGCTTCCTCAAGTTCCAGCGATACCACTCCTAGGCATATATCTAAAAGAGGCTCCAGTACACAAAAAGGACATTTGCTCAACCATGTTTGTAGCAGCTTTATTTGTAATAGCCAGAGGCTGGAAACAACCCAGATGCCCCTCAACTGAAGAATGGACGCAGAAATTGTGGTAATCTACACATTGGAATATTACTCAGCAATGAAAAATAAGAAAATCATGAAATTTGCAGGTAAATGGTGGGACCTGGAAAGGATCATCCTGAGTGAGTTGGCCCAGAAGCAAAAAGACACACACGGTATATACTCACTCATATAGACATACAATATAGGACAAACCCACTAAAATCTGTGCATCTAAAGAAACTAAGCAAGAGAGAGGACACTACCGAAAACGGTCAATCCCCATCCTGAAAGGTAAAGAGGATGGACATCCGAAGAAGAAAACAGGAAACAACCTAGGAACCTACCACAGCGGGCCTCTGAAAGCCTCTGCCCTATAGACTATCAAAGTAGATGCTGAGCCTGATGGGCAACTGTTAGGCAGAAAAATGGAATTTTATGTAAGAACTCGGAAATAGTAAGAGCTGGAGAGGACAGGGCCTGCACAAAGAGAGCAACAGAACAAGAAAATTTGAACACAGGGAACTTCCCAGAGACTCATACTCCAACCAAGGACTATTCATGGAGATAACCTAGAACCCCTGCATAGATGTTGCCCATGGCACCTCAGTCTCTAAATTGGTTACATAGTAATGTGAAGAGGGACTGCCTCTGACATAACCTGACTGGCCTGCTCTTTGTTCACATCCCCCTGGGGGGGAGCAGCCTTACCAGGTTATATTAGAGGACAATGCAGCCACTTTTAATGTGAACTGATGGACTAAGATTAGAAAGGAGAGGAGAACCTCCCCTATCAGTGGACTTGGGGAGTGGCATGCATGCAGAAAGGAGAGGGAGGGTGGGATCGGGAGGGGAGGAGGGAGGAGCTTATGGGGGGATGCAGAATGAATAAAGTATAGTTGATGGAAAATTTAAAAAAAAAGAAAAGATAATTTAAGAACCTTAAATGACTTTCAAAAGTGGAGGAAAACATGGAGTTAGTCAATTTACATGGAGCACGTCTCGCCCCTGGGGGCAATGGTCTCCTGAACCTACTCAGACCTTGGACACCACCACTGCTAGTTCTAGAAGTGATGCAGTATGTTCCAACGAGGGGGTTAAGGCTTCGCATAATATTTCCTATAAGTCCACATCTGTTTGTTTATAACCCCCATTTTTATTCATTGTTAGCCAGATAGAGCCAAATAATTGTGGTAATGATACTTGCTTTTTTACCCAATGCCGGAATGCTAGTGAATTTAGGTATGCCCTGGTTACTCGCATGCCTCGCTGGGTGCCTGTGCCCGTTGATGCCCCTCACGCTATGACTCTCTTCAGACAGAAAAGGGATCTTGGAATTACAGCCGCCATTGTTACTGCCATCTCATTGGCGGCTGTTGGAGCTACCACCATGTCATTAGCCATGAGTCATACTATGCAGACTGCTCAGACCCTAAATAATCTTTTAGCCAATGTAGCTCATGCTTTAAATGTACAAAAAGGAATTAATGCTCAATTAAAAGGAGACTTGATGGTGTTCAATCAGAGGATTGACCTAGTGCAGGAGCAAATTGATACCCTATGGCAAATCGCTCAACTTGGCTGTCAATGGAAGTATGCTGGACTTTGTGTCACTAGAATACAATATGAGAATTTTTCCCATGCTGCAAATCTGTCTAAACAATTGTCTAGCTATATTTTAGGTAATTGGACTGAAGAATTCGATACTATGATGGAGCAGCTGAGAGTGGCCATTGTTACGGCAAATTCTACCAGAGTGGACGCAGGACTAGCCACAGGATTATCATCATGGATTGCTGCAGCCATGAATCATCTGAAGGAATGGGCGAGCGTGGGAGAGTTAGCAGGCCTTCTGGTGTTGGTCTCCTTGGTTTGCCTGTGGTGTATATGCAAGATTAGAATCTCACAACAGCGTAATGCAGCCATGATCATTCAGGCCTGTACAACCATTGAAGCAGGACAGTCTCCCCAAGCATGGTTGGCTACCATAAAAAGCTAAAATGTTATGCTCAGGATATGAGGCTAAGCACTGCACTCAGGGTCAGCCGCTTTCGACCCAGAGAAGAGCATATCTGATTGCATGCAGGTTGATGCCCCAAATCCCGCCTCTGAGAAAAAGGTATCGGTCGGGTCTGATGCTCTTTGGGTGGATGACACCTAAATGAACATCGGTACAAAGTCCCAATTTATTTCTAATATCAGAGATCAGACCTCTACTCTTGCCTGATGCATCTAAAACAAAAAGGGGGAACTGGAGAGAGCTGCGGAATGCTATGCCTTAAAGATGGAGCTGGTTTCCGCCTTCCACCTTCCCGAGGGTGAGTGCTCTCTGTCACGAACAACTCCACATTTGGCTAAGGCTGAGGATCTGGCTTGCTTCCATGTATGTGGACCTATCTGCATTGCCCACGTGGCATGCTGGGGTTGGCTACCAAGAGGCTATTTAAGCTGTGGGCTGGCTTTCCCCAGGGTCAGATGATTGTTCAAGTTTCCTGAATAAACTTCATTGAGAAGAACAAAAAAAAAAAAAAAAAAAAAAAAAAAAAAAAGCTCAGAAAGAAGGAGAGGAGGGCCTCCTCTATCAGTGGACTTGGGGAGAGGCATGCATGCAGAAAGGGGGGAGGTTGGTACCGGGAGGGAGGGGCTTATGGGGGAATACAAAAGGAATAAAGTATAATTAATAAAAGTTAAATAAAAAATTAAAAAAAGAAAAATATCAATTTTGTTTAAAAATAAGCAGAAGAAAACAGTGGGAAAAAAAAGTCCCAATTTATGTCGTGCTTTTGTTGTTGTTGTTGTTGTTGTTCTGTACCTTTAAAAACTTCATCAAAAGTGTTGGATTCAGAGTTCCCTGAATACTGTTTTCCTAGGCCAAGGGTACTTACATTTTGCTTAAGAGCAAACACTCTTATTTGCTTTGAGGTGAGTGCTGTGTTTTGTGTGGACACTTTACAGTGCTAAAAAACCCACGGGACAATCATCCTCAAACACAAAACATAAAATAACAACGAAAGGAAAAGAGGTCATGAACTTGAGAGAGAATGGGCAAGGGAGAGGTTGGGGAGAGGGAAGGGAAGGGGGAAATGAAGTAGTTATATTTTAATTAAAATTTAAAAAGGTATATAAATGGATGATGGGAGTATAGCATTTTTTGTACTAGGTATCAAACTCAAGTCTTTGTACATGCTCCACTGGTTATGTGTGTGTTTGTGCTGTAAGTAGCTTGTCAGTGCTGCAGAATGAAGTTTAGAGTTTACTTTGGGGTGACTGGTATGCCTTAGTAATGCTAAGTTTACTCGTTTTCATAATTTTCTTTGTCTTCCATCTTCCTTTGCTTTCTGGAGCACTAAACTCAGATAAAAGTTCGAGCTTATGTAGGCCAGGGTATTGTAACTTATTGCTTAAACAAACAGAACTTTCTCAGGGGCAGGAGTCCTGTTCTGCTCAGATACACCACAAAAAAAAGCAGTCTCTGAGACTTTGGAATGGATAAGCAGAAGGCCCATGAATAGGAGAGACTGCAGGGGCTGTCTGCTCACTGATGTGTGCTAGGAGGCAAGTTGTTAGGATCCTGGAGTGAATGACAGCAACAGGGACCTCACTTTGGATCACTGCTTAGGCCCAAAGCCCTCCAATCCAATGACTTTCTAGCTAGTGTATTTCTTGTGTATTTAGGACTTCCTGAGGCCTTTGCTATGGCTTCACAGGCAGTACTGCCAGGCTCTTATGGTCTGTGTGCATAGTGCACATCATCCTGCATCCTGTGATGCTTATCTCCTCATTTATCCTGCGTGGGTCCCACAGCCTTTCTAGGGAGGTGGATCTAAGAGCCAAGGAAAAGATCAATTTTTCTTAGATGTGGTTGAAGGAAGTTTTTGTTGTTGCTGTTTTTTTTTTTTTTTTTTTTTTTTTGACCAATAGATGGTAATATTGCTCCTTGCTGGTGCCTGCTACCTGCTTTCTCCCACCCCTGCCCTTTGTACTTAAAAAAAAAAAATGCCAGGGAGATTCTTATCCTCCCCCTTTGATTTTTGATTTTCCCCTTTTCTTTCTTTCTTTCTTTCTTTCTCTCTCTCTCTCTCTCTCTCTCTCTCTCTCTCTCCTTCCTTTCATCTTTTCTTCTTTTTTGTTTCCTTCTTTCTCCCTTAAATGCTATTCCATGGGGTGTTCAGATTTCTATAACTATGCAGTATCCATTGTCTGGGTAACTCCAACTACTTACATTTTATTTCTTTATTGAATATGCTGTTATTATAGCTGTCTTGGCATGTAAGGATCTAGTTTTGTATTGAGACCACATACTGTTTGATTCATAGACAAAAGTTAACATCACTGTGAAAAATTGGAATCCAGATGTGTCCAGTCACCATAGCCATAGTATATTATACATTTCTTCACAAGATTTTTATCCTTAATGGCACATTTTAGTTTTTCTTGAACTGTATTTTCATACTTAGAGGTCAATCTTGAATGTATTTATTGTGTTATTTGTTTGTTCATTCATTGTGTACTGTGTCCTATCAACACAAAAACATAGCTGTCCCCTCAAACAGAAGAGAAAGTTTAGTGTGGAGATGAGTAGCCCAGGCCCTAGAACACAAATTTAAGTTATATGTATATGACGTAGGTGGTCAGATATGAGTGAGAAGTCTTGGAAAGAAGTCGTCTGCAGAAGCTTATTGATTGTTTAAAACCCTGAAGAGCATGTTGGTGTGTGTAATTCCTGCCTTAATCCCAGCAGTGGTAGGCAGATTTCTGTATGTTGGAGGACAACCTGCTGTACATGGTGAATTCTAGGACAGCCGAGGCTGCAAAGAGAAATCTTTTCTCAAATAAACAAATCCAGCCCTCTTCAATGATGTGAAGAGGCTGGACTGTTGTAGTTCTAGGACCTAGTTACAATTTGGGTGACCTTTAGTCTACTAAACAGCCTTTTCTTTTCCCTCTCTCTGTCAGACCTAACATCCTGAAAAACAGAGAAGACATTTAGAAATGTATTAATTTAACAAAACCCAAGTTTCCCAGTGACCAAAACACCAGAAGTGTCAGGGGGCATCCAAAGTCCACAACAGGGTTCTCCCAATCTTAATTTTACCTGCTTGCCTGATGTACTCTCTGATATATTTGGAAAAGTGTCTTGATTTCTGGACTTCTTGTTCTGTCACTATAAAATATTTATGATATTGCTATGTCACTGGGACTTGGTATTTTGGGGAGATCTAAATCTATGGTCCTGGGCCAATAATAACTCATGTTTGGCTCCAGAATAAATGACAGCTTTTATCACTTTAAAGGGAAACATGTTTCTTTCTTTGACAGTGGTTCTAATGAGGGAATGGGAAGCTCTGCTCTAGGCTTCAAATACTGTTCTTAGCCTTTGCGATTTACCTAATACTTATAAGGTTGATGAATCACATCTGTTGACTAGAGCTCTATTTAAGAGTTATGATAGCCTAAGATAATTTGGGTTTGGTCCTATAACATTCCAACTGTCCACAGCCTTGTAGAATGTTTAATGTTGATGTGACTTTTTTCCTGAGAACTTCAGTTTACACCACTTATCATTTCTTTTTTTTTTTTTTTTTTTTTTTTTCACGTTTAGACTTTTTATTTGCTCTCCAGGCGCTGAACCGGGGACGGGGCCCACGGGCGGCGCTTTACCCGGGACGCAGGTTCCCCGGGGAAACACGCGTGTCCCGAGCCCGCGGGGGAGGGGGCGGGGTGCCCGGGCGCGGACACGCGTGTCAGGCCATGAACTCGTAGGGGATGGGCTCCAGCAGCTCGGGCTCCTTCCCGTTGGTCCTCACGAAGTGCGCGTCGCGGGGCGGCGCCGGCTGGCGCTTGAGCTGCACCCAGGTCCCGCGCTCGCGGGCCTCGCGCTTGCGCCGTTCGTTGTCCTTGACGCGGCGCAGGAAGCTGTCGTGGCTCTTGGAGTGTTTCACGTGCTCGATGCGCACGTTGATCCGCTTGGCCAGGATGCGGCCCTTGACCTGCTTGTTGACGATGATGCCCACGGCGTGCTGCGTCACGTTGTACACGCGCCCCGTCTTCCCGTGGTAGCACTTGTGGGGCATCCCCTTCTGCACCGTGCCCATGCCCTTGATGTCCACGATGTCGCCCTTCTTGTAGATGCGCATGTAGGTGGCCAGCGGCACCACGCCTTGCTTGCGGAAGGGCCGCGAGAACATGTAGCGGGTCCCGCGCCTCTTGCCCTTGGTGTTGGTCATGGTCGCGGGCGGTCACGGACGGTCACGCCTGGTCCACGGACAGTCACGCCTGGAAGATGGCGGCCGCGAGGGGGAAAAGCCACTTATCATTTCTTTAGAATAGAAAGGTTGAAAATACTTTAAAAACAAAAGTGCATGTTAAATACAATGAAGTCTATATTTTATAGTGTTTTGTAGTTTTTTAAAATGAGATTTTGTTGTTGTTTTTAATATACCGTCACACTATGTATACCTTGCTGGCCTGAAACTCATATGTAGACTAGGCTGCCCTAGAATTCCTGAGTTCTGGGAATAATAAAGGCATGTACCACCATGTCCTGCTTATATGTCTTTTTAAGCACAGTTGTCTGTCTTTATTCATTTCTTTACTTCGGTAAGTCTATTATAGAAGAGTAGTTGAACATCGATTGATCATGGGTCAGTCAGGCCTGAGACACTGGGCAGTGTCTTCCTGAAGGGAGAGGGGATGGCTTCCTTCTCCCTCGGCAGACTGAATGAGAGACAGGTTCAGATCCCTGAAGCTGAAGTTGTGAGGAAGGGAGGTAAGAGATATCCAGTGCTGTAAATCAACTGATGACGGAGAAGGGTGTGGGGGAACTCTGAGGTGGGTACAATCAGACAGAGAGGGGCTGTGCCTTAGAAAGCAGTGTGTCCGTGGCACCATCCACTGTGCTCCTGTTAGACCTTGGAGATGTAAGGGAGAGGTTGTACATCTCATGCCAGGCCAGAGCCATATGTACAGCAGTTCTCTAAAGAGATCCTGGCCTGCAGGCCCAAGTGAGTAGACCACACTGTGTCTCTTCTTAGCCAGCCCTTTCTCTCCCCAGCACATAGCTTTTCTCTGTTCCCTCTGCCCTGCCTTGGGGCATTAATCCTGACTAGGATGTTTAGGGTCAGTAAGTAAGGGTGGATATCAGGAGAGCCTGGGTTACATTCCCATCCCTGTGCATTTCCTCTCTCTCTAATCAGGCTGGGGTAGGAAGTGGGCCTGGCTGCCAGTTTGGGAAATTTGGTTCCACAGAGCCCATGATTTGTGGTCTATACAACTTGGATTTGTAGTCAGTCCCAAGGGCTTCCTGATTCCTCCCTGACTCCCTGACTCCTTTCCAAGGAAGCCTGGGTAGTACCTGAATCTTTTCAGTGCCTGTTTTCTCCTTCGTGGCTGAGCTCTCCCTTTTGAACTGAGCCTGGATGTGGAGCAGAGAGTACAGATGGGATGAGTCTCACAAGCCCCCATTTGTTACTCCACTTACCCCTCAGCCCCTCCTCAGTATATACTCAGAATTTGTGTGTGTGAGGTTCCAATACTCAGGGCAGAGCCACCTTGCATTTGCATGCATCATGGAGAAACAACCAGTGGAGAAGCCAACTTCAGAGTATCTCAAGTTCCAGGAAACTCACAGCTCTTGTCTTTGTGCCAGAGAAATGCCAGACCCAGAGCACCTGTGCCTTCTGGTGAGACTTTGGGGTCTGAAAGCAGTGAGGAAAGATGGGGAGAGGAAAAATCCCTCATGTTCTATTCCTTTGGGGGATTGCAGCTTTGTGTCTTGAGCTTCCTTCTGTAGGTAAGCAGGGGATCCAGAGTAGACTGGGTGTTGACAGCGCTGGCTTCAGGCCACTTTATGAAGTGAAGAGAATTTTGGGATACATGAGTATAAAGATTAGGACAATGCAACTTCAGAGGCTAGTTTTTGCTCACCAGAAATTTTCCTGGTGAGCCCTGTTCATCCACTGAGCTCCTTCCAGGATCTAGCCATGGTGATAGTCCTGCCAGCATTGTTCCAGAGCCACAATCTTAGGGCCTCATACAACTTTGTGCTGTCTCTGGGCTGCAGTAAGGCAGAAATAGAGCTGCCAGCAGAAGGTATTGCTGCCTCATTTAAGACCCTACCAGTCCCTTCCCACATGGCTCTCAAGTGTAGATGCTGTGTCCAATCTCTCTCTCTCTCTCTCTCTCTCTCTCTCTCTCTCTCTGTGCGTGTGTCTCCTGTGTGTGTGTGTGTGTGTGTGTGTGTGTGTGTGTGTGTGTGTGTGTTTGTCTGTTTACGTTTCAGGGGATCAGGAACTACCTCTATGTCTGCCCTTCCCAGCTGGAGAGAGGCTATATCCAGCACCAGTAACACTGGGTTGCCAACAGGTAAAGCTTTCTCAGCTCTCAGAAATGCCAGCCCCAGCTAGACCCTGAGCCGACTGTCAAAGTTAACCTGAGAGTTCAACTCCTGTGCCAACTCCTGTCTTGCACCTCACAGAGAGAGAGCACCTCCTTCATGTTCAAGGTTCTTTCCCAGTCTTGTCATGGGACAGGGGGCAGTGGCAGGTATAAGGACAAAGAGCAAGTGTGGTTGGAGTAGAGAGGAGGCCAGGACACTGATGATAGACAGCCTTTCTTTTTCTTCTGTGTCTGCTGGGCTAGTGTCTGATGTCACAGAAGGAAACATAGGAACTGAAGGAACAACTAGGTATGACTGACCTGGGGTAGAAAAGACACGGGGGACGAGGCCAGAGGGGGAGCTCAGTGTTTGGGTGTAGGTGATTGTGGTGGCCTGGAGGGGGGCACTCCTGGGGGAGGTGACATCAAGCAGGCCAGGCAGGGTGTACTCTGTGCATTCACTGCTGGGAATAGCACCAACAGGCTCTGCCCTCTAGTGTGTTGGGCAGAGGAGTTTCCAGATTCCCTTCTCTGTGGTCATTTAGATGTTTCTCCTTTGCTTACCCCTGAAGTCCTGGCAGCTGCATCTTGTAGGGTGTTTGTTGTCACATGGTTTTTCATTTGTTTGTTTGTTTGTCTTACAGATGGGGATCGCAGTGCTGTGGCCTAGCGTCTGAGGACTGACTGTCCACACGGTTCTCCTGTAGAAGACATTTCCATATAGAGCTTAGTGATGGGTGGGGGAGTCTGTCCTGAGGTTCCTTGGATGGGGGCTGGAGGGCAGTGAGGTGGCTGGTAGAACCCTTGGAACAGAGAATGGGGCTCAGGCCAGTGGGTTCCTGTGTGTCTGTGTCTGGAATCCGCCTTTGTACCACTGCATTTCAGCTGTCATGCAGGCGCTCAACTAAAAGTTCCAGGATCGTTGAAGTGAGTGTTCTGTTATCTGCAGCCCTTCCCAAACTCCTGACTTCCCCGGAAGCCAAGCCTGGCCTGACTCTGGTTTTGCCTGACAGGGTGGACCCACAGTTCCTGTAGAAGAGGCCAGACGACTGCCCATGGATCCGGTTACCCTAGAGCATTGGCTCTCACCTTCCTTACGTTGCAGCCCCTTAATACACTTCCTCATGTTGTGTTAACTCCCATCCATAAAATTATCTTGTTGCTAGTTTGTAACTGTAGTTTTGCCACTGTAATGAATTGTAATATAAATCTCTAATATGTGAGCCTGTGGGAGCTGCTACCACAGACTGAGAACCACTGCTCTACAGCCAGAGCTGACCGATGCCCCTGCTTTTGCTCCTGGCTGCCCCTTCTGACACCTGTTTGACATGAGGTAGTTTTTCCCTATGTTCTTCTCTTTCTCTTTTGATGGGTGATGAGGTACAGCAACAGGATGGAAACTGTGCCTACCCCTCTAAAGACAATTGTGCTCATTCACACTCTACCTTCCCCAAATACAGTTCTCATGTATGAACTTTTCAGAAACTAAATAAAGTATTTTGCAGAAATGAGGAAAAAAAAGAAGAGTAGTCATGAGTGGGATGTGGGCCCCCTTCTAAGAAGGCACCATGTACCCTAGCTTAGCCAGGTGACCTGCAGAGTCTAGGTTCTTAGGGACCAGGCATGACACAGACTCTGCCCCTACCCTGACTGCTGCCTTCTCTGGGACAGTCTCCTGTCCCCTGCATTCAGCAGTCCTTTCTCCTTTCCAGGTCTTCCCTCATCCCAGTCTCTGACTTGCTGGATCATTCTCTCCCTGGGGGGCACTGCACTCAAGGAGGACTGGCCTAGAATTTGCACTTCATCTTTGGGCTCCTGCATAGCCCTCCCCTTTGAAATGAGTTGAGAAGTTTCCTTATTTGCCTCTGGACCATTTCAGTCAAGGGATAGAGGCCAAGATCACATCTGCATGGTTGGTAGAGTAAGTCAAGAGCACAGAAAAGTGCCTGTTTTTCTCTAGGTTGGCTGTGAAGTGAGTCTTCAGTGGTTCTGTGGGTCATCAGGGGGAAGCTTCCCATGGCAGCAGAAGTGAGGGTCTGGGACCCAAACCACCACATTTTCCAGGTCCTGGCCTGAGAAGTGCCCTCATCTGGCCCCCATTAGAAAAGTTCTGGTTTAAAAAAGTTTGGGTTACCTATCTGAGAGTGAGTTGTGGAGAAGGAGGGGACATAAGGTGTGAGAAGGGGAGAGGGAGAGGCTCCAGTGCTATGACACTTGTGTGGAGATCAGAGTGCAACTATTTTGGAGTTAGTTCTTTCCATTTATTTTATTTGAAGGAAGGTATCCTGTGTTTCTGTTTCTGTACTTTGTGTGCCTGCCTAACTAGCACTGGAGCTTCTGGGGTCTTCTCCTACTTTTTTCTCCCATCCTACTCTAGGAAATCTGGGTTTACAGGTAGGTATTATCAGGTGCAGATGTTTTGAAGATTTATGTTTAATCACTTGTATATGGGGGGCTTAGGCGTGTGGGTTTACACGTGAGTGAGGGTTGTGTTGAAGAACAGAGTCATTGGATTCTCCCTGAAGCCAGAGTTTACAGGAAATTGTGAGCTTCCTGTCATAGGGATACCTCAGGCTTCTGCCAGCACACACACACACACATACACACACACACACACACACACTTAAAATAGCAAAAGTTCAGCCTCTTTATTTAAAAAAAAATGATAGAATGGAGAATGATCAAGGAAAACTGAGTTCTAGCTTTCACTGGTGTATTCTCACATACATCAATACAACACACACACACAAACACACAACAAAACGAGCAATCCAGTGCTGAGAATGTAACTCAGTTGACAGAGTGCTTGCCTTGGATGCAAGGAGGCCCTGAGTGTGTCCCCCAGAACTTCATAAACCAACTGTGAAGACACAGACCTGTAATCTCAGCACTCAGGAAAAAGAAGCAGGAGAATCAGAAGTTCAGACTCATCCTCATACTCTGTCATGAGGAGATGGGGCATTCTATATGGGTAATATGCTCTCCTTCCACCTGCGTGAGGCCAGGTATTTATCTTTTGCCTGGTGCTGTTAACTATTACCATGTCGTCAGGGAACATGTCCAGCTTAGTCCAATGGAAGGGAACCATTTTCCCTCTATATTTAGAAATGCACCCACTGTATCTTGCATAGATACTCTGTAAACATCTGGTTCCCTCATGATGTCCTGTTCACTTTAATATCTGCATGCTTTGAGGTAATTTTGTCGCCTTTCATTTTCTGCTGTTGCCTATGGCTTTAACATTCTTTTTCTTTTAAAATTTAATTTATGCATTTATTTAGTTGTTTTACAGCAGAGCCTCACATAGCCTAAGCTGGCCTCAAACATATTCTGTAGCCCCAAATAACCTTGAACTTTTGATTGCCCCTGCATTTACCTCCCATTTTCTGAGATTACAGGTATGCTTTAACATGCCCACCCTATTTACCTGTTTTCTTCCTTTATCTCACCAAAACTTTTACCACTTTCATTCTTTGTCCAAGCAAACAATTTTTTACTTTTTGTTTGTTGGTTGACACACAGATTTTAACTTTGTTTCCCAAGACCCACAATACTTGTGTTCAGGAGCTCAAAAATATTTGTCAATTCCACAACTACTTACACATAGAGGTGTTGTGTGGTATTCACCAGAGAAGACGGCTTGGACATAGGTTCAAGCCAACACAAAGTCTTTATTAGCCAGCTTGCATCTACACTGAGTATATGGGTCCCAGTTTAGCACTGAGATTTTCTAAGGGTGAGCTTTTAAGCTCAAAAACCATATTCTGCCCCAATAGTGTTGGCACACACCTTTAATCCCAACACTCAGGAAGCAGAGGCAGGCATATCTCTGAGTTTGAGGACAGCCTGCCTGGTCTACAGAGTGACTTCCAGGACAGCCAGGACTACACAGAGAAACCCTGTCTCAAAAAAAAAAAAAAAACCCAAACAAAACAAAAGTATTCTAGGTTGACATACTTCAGTTAACAAAAATAGCTAGCCAGAAGCAGAACTACAGAAGCCAAAAAAGCAAGGTTAGTACATTTAGAGATTTTCCAGAAACATGGACTTTGATGGATTAAGCCCTTTGTTTCATGTTTGTCAGGTGGTGCTGTCTATGAGCTGAGTTTTACAGCCTAAATGGTACTTCCACCATGACATCAATTGTGCTATTGTCTGGGGGCCTACTAAATTCTCAGGTCCTGTTACATTCCTTGCTGATCTTAGTGCATGAGTCACATTGTGAAATCATCCCTTGATAAGGAAAGTGCTCTAGCAAGCATCTTGGAATACCTCAAAATGCCCCACCCTGCTAAGGATCTTAGTCCAGCAGTGATCTTCAATTATATTTGGATATCCCCTCCCCCCATAGGATATTTAAGTACTGTATTTTCCTTCTTTGTGATAGGACCATTTAAGTATCCCTGATTCCCTGAATGTTGGGATCCATAAGTAGGCATCTCAATGGTCCCCAAGGGACCTGACAAATGGGACATCAGGCATCTGTGAGGCCACCTGTGGAGCACCTGAGACCACCTGTACATGTTCTGGGTCACCTTATTAGAGAATTTGTACTACCTACTCTCTCTCTCTCTCTCTCTCTCTCTCTCTCTCTCTCTCTCTCTCTCTCTCCTCTCTCTCCTACCCTGCCTGGAGTTGGTCTCTGTGAACCTCCTCCCCCTTCCCTTAAGAAAACCTCCCATGTGGAACCATTCGCATGGCGTGAGTTATGAACTAGCTGTGTAACTCCACTGCACAATCCTAACATTGGTACATTGGCTGAATAACTGCTTTCAGAGGCTATGCTGCATGGTGGCTGCTCTCAGCACTTGTGTATGGACTACTGGTTCTAGCTCTTGGTCTTTCAGCTAAATCCTTGCCTCTCCCTGACTACCTACTGATTCCCTTACTCTGTCATCTCCATTCTCTTCTATGGAACTCACTGACAACTGTTTACCACAGCCACACACTAACTCCTGTCAAATCCTGTCCCTGCAAGCTACTGGGTCCATGTCCAAAATGCCAACAAGAGGGACATTGGAGTATTGACTGCTACCGTTTCTCCCAGGATATGGGGGCATTACTCCCAGATTGCCCTCTGGCCGATATCCTAGGCTTGGCTACAGAAGAATGAAGGTGCCCAGGTTCCCTTGACCTGACCACTGCCATCACTAGCAGGGAGCCATGGGTAATCATCATGGTATCAGAATCTCCTTGCATGTGAACACTGGAGCCACTTACTCAGTCCTGAGGAGTTTTGAGGACCAACCTCTCCTTCAAGTTCCTCTATTGTCAGAGTAGGGGGACACCCTTGCCAACCTTGCTGGACTCCACCACTCAATTGTATTTTCAGGGGTGTTCCCTTCACTCATTCCTTTTGATTGATGCCGACTTGTCCAGTCCCCTTACTGGGAAGAGACTTTTTAGCCAAAGTGAGAGCCTCTATCTCTTTTACCCACCCATTCACCAGACACCAAGCTCACCAGCATCCTCTCTCCTTCTCCTAACTACCTTACCTACCAGTTGTGATGCATCTCTTCCTTTATCAGTCTCTCAAGTGGACACATGAGTCTGTGATGTCCAAAATCCCTCTGTCTCTAGGCACCATCCCCCTGTGGTCATTCGGCTACAGGATCCCACACGGTATATCACTGCAGCTCAATACTCACTTCCTCTTGAGAGTCTCAGGAGACCTAAGCCTATTATCACTGATCTTCTAAGAAAAAAAAAAAGAAAAGAAAAGAAACACCTTTGTCCCACTTCCTCTTCATTTAATACCCCATATACTTGCAGTTACAAAGTCCAATGGAACCTATCACCTGGTTTAAGACCTCCAGCTTCTCAATTCTGCAGCTGTCCCCCTCCACCCTGTAGTAGCTAACCCCTATATTCTCCTCTCCTATATCCCCTCAGGTACCTCCCATTTCTCAGTTCTGGATCTCAGGGATGCATTCTTCTCTATCCCTCTGGACGACGAGTCACAAAATATCTTTGCTTCACCTGGACTGACCATGACACACTTGTTTCAACCCAGTATACCTGGACTGTCCTACCCAAGGGATTCTGAGACAGCTCACGCTTCTTTGGCCAGACCCCAACCTCTGATCTCTCCTTATCTCTCCCTAAATCTAAACTTACGCAGTATATAGATTACCTTCTCCTCTGCAGCTTACCCGTATGAGCTAGCCAAATTAATACTTCTGCTCTTCTAAATTTCCTGTCCAGCAGGACCCATTGGGTCTCACCCTCCAAGGTCTAGTTTTCCAACTCTGAGGTCACTTCCCTGGGACTAACAATAACCACAACCCACAAGGGCATCACCCTAGATAGAAAAGACCTAATACACTCTCTGGCAGTTCCCTCCACTAAAGAAATTTTATTGTTTTTTTGGGAATGGCTGGTTTCTTATGGTCTTGGGTCCTTTCCTTTTCCCTTCCTGCCCGCCCCTTATATGAGGCAGCCTTAGGCCCCTTGCATGAACCCCTTCTTAAACCTGTTACTAAGCCCTTTTGGAGGCTCCAACAGACTCCTCTTGAGGCCCCAGCACCACATCTCCCAGACATAAACAGTCCCTTCTCTCTCTACATAACAGAAAGAGAGGGATATGACCTTGGAGCCCTGGCTCACCAACTGGGACCCTTCTTTGCACCTGTATCTTACTGATCAAAAAATTAGACCTGACAATCCAGGGGTGGGCACCCTGCATTTCCGCCTTAGCAGGTGTGGAGCTGCTTATTCAATAGTCCAATAAACTAATTTTTGGGTCACCTATTACTGTCTCCTCACAATCTGTCTCACCTTCTAACGTATAAAGGTTTATAAACTCTACCTCCCTCCAGGGTTCTTTCCCTCTAGGTGGTGTTAATTGAAGACTCTTACTTTCCAACCATGCTCACCACTTAGTATTTTAAACATTCTTTCTTGACCTAGCTCTGATGACTCCCCATCTCACACATACAAGAGGGACCATTGCCTCAGGCCATCTATACCTGGTATACAGATGGCAGATCCTTTGTACACTAGGGAGCTCAAAAAGCAGGCTATGACATAGTGTCGGATACTGAGATGGTTGAGACACAAGCCCTCCCTGCCCACACCACTAATCAACAGGCCAAATAGCTCTTACTGGTGGCTTCCAATTGGCCCAGGGACAATCCCTTAACATCTACACAGACTCTAACTATGCCTTTTATATTTTTCTCTTTCATGCTGCCATCTGGAGTGAGCATGGGTTACTTACAGCAAAGGGAGGGTCTGTAACCAATGCAGGTCAAATTATAGCCATGCTAGAAGCCTCACACCTTCCCACAGCCATCAGAATAATCCACTGCTGGTCCTACCAGATAGACGATTCCATTTTTCCAAAGGAAATAACCGGGCTGATGAGACAGCTAAGGCTGAGGCCCTTAAAGGCCTAGGCTCATCTCACCCACCACAGAACATCCTTACGCTACAACCAACATCTCCCCTGTCATCTCCTGACACTCATCAGATTCCTATCTACACCAGCTCTTTCATCCTAATAGTCAAGCCTTGTCTAACTTTGTCAAGACCGACCTGCCGCCAACCCCTGAGGACCTGTGGTTCCTAAAGTCTATTACTGCCTCCTGTAAAATCTGCCAGATGTCAGATCCTAACTCAGAATATCATAAGCCCCCTTTCCCTACCTACCAGGCTAGAGGCTCTTTCCCTAGGACTGACTGGTAACTTGATTTTACCCACATGCCAACAGTCAAACGTGTCCAGTACCTCCTGTTCATTCTTGAGCTGGGTGGAGGCATTCCTCACTACTAACAGAAGAGCTCATACAATTTCTGATCTCTGCCGGGGCCAGCCAGCAGAGTCGAATGGTTCTTGAGTCGGGAGTGAGGATTAAAATTAATAAAATAAACACACAGCACACAGGAAACTTTTTAAAGGTCCAGACTTGACAGCCACAGCAAAAGGCAGGCTGCAGAGCAAGTCTCTGCCTCCTCCTCTGCCTCCAGCCCTCTGACCTCTTTATTTGTCAGGAGTTACTTTTAGCCAGTAAAACATCTCAGAACCATAGGTTAATTTGCACAAGGAGCCTGAGGAAGAGTTGTGACCCTCACAAACTATCCCACCTGCTGTCACAAACAAAAGGAGATGGACTTGAAAGTTCTTCTCTGCCATTAGTAAAGGTCTGCTAAAAGCCATCTCTGCCGAGATTTAAATATCAAACCAGGTGACTGGAGTCTTTGCTCCCTACAGATCCTGTACCACAACAGATCATCCTGAGGTATCTCCATCCCTGATCTCAAGCTGTACTACAGAGCAATAGTAATAATAACTGTACGGTACTGGCATAGAAACAGAATTTTGGATCATTGGAACCAAATAGAAGAAGCAGAAATAAACCCATACACCTAAGGATACTTGATTTTTCACAAAGAAGGCAAAACCACACAACGGAAAAAAGACAACACCTTCAATGTGCTGGTCTAAGTGGATGTCTACATGCCCCCAAATGAAAATATATCCATATTTCTCACCCTGCACAATACTAAAGTCCAATTGGATCAAATACTTCCACATAAATCCAGACACACTAATTTGTTTAGAAGAGTAAGTGGGGAAGAGCCTAGGACTTGTTGGCAAAGAGACAACTTTCTGAAGAGAGCACCAACAGCACAGGTTCTAAGATCAACAATCAGCAAATGGGACCTCATGAAACTGAAAAGCTTTGATAAACAAAGGACACTATCATCAGCACAAACTGACAGCCTACAAACTGTGAAAGGATCTTCACCAACCCTATATCTGACAGAGGGCTAATATCCAGAATATATAAATAAATAAAGAAGTTAAAAAGCAACAAATCAATTCATACAATTTAAAAATGGGGTACAGAGCTAATCAGAATTCTCAAAGAGGAATACTGAATGGCAGAGAAACACTGAAAGAAAAGATCAACCTCCTTAGTCATCAGTGAAATGCAAATTAAAACAACACTGAGATTTCACCTTACACCCATCAGAATGGCTAGGATCCAAAACTCAAGTGACAACACATGCTGGAGAGGATGTGGAGAAAGGGGAACCTCCTCCATTGATGGTAGAATGTAAACTTGGGAAGTCACTTTGGAAATCAATCTGGTGCTTTCTCAGACAATAAAGAATAGGGCTAACTAAAGATCCAGCACTATCATTCCGGGAAATATCTCCAAGAGATGCTCCAAGAGATGCTCCTCAAGTATAAAACCATGGCATTTGTTCAACCATGTCTATAGCAGCTTTATTTGTAATAGCCAGAATCAGTAAATAATCTAGATGTCCCTCAACAGAGGAATGGGTACAGAAATTGAAGTACATTTACACAATGGAATACTACTCAGCAATTAAAAACAAGGAAATCATGAAATCTGCATGCTAATGGTGGGATCTAGTAAAGATCATCCTGAATGAGGTATTCCAGAAGCAAAAAGACACTCATGGGATATACTCACTCATAAGTGAGTATAAAATAAACATACTAAAATCTGTAAGTCAAAAGAAGATAAGCAGGGAGGAGGACCCTGGGTAAGATGATCAGTCCTCACTCAGAAAGACAAATAGGGTGGACATGGGAAGAAGAAGAAAACAGGAAACAGGACAGGAGCCTACCACAGAGGGCTTCTGAAAGACTGTAGCCAGCAGTGTATCAAAGCAGATGCTGAGACTCATAACCAAACTTTGGGCAGAGTGCAGGGAATCTTATGAAAGACGGGGAAATAGAAAGACTTGGAGGGGACAGGAGCTCCACAAGGAGAGCAACAGGACCAAAGTCTGGGCACAGGGGTCTTTTCTGAGACTGATACTCCAACCAGGGACCACTCATGGAGATAAACTAGAACACCTTCTCTGACGTAGACCATGGCAGCTAAGTACTTTAGTGGGTTCCCTAAAAAGGTGAACAGGGACTGTCTCTGACATGAACTCCATGGCTGGCTCTTTGATCACCAACCCTTGAGTGGGGCACAGCCTTATCAGGCTACAGAGGAAGAAAATTCAGCCAGTCCTGAGGAGACCTGATAGGCTATGATCAGATGGAAAGGGAGGATGACCTCTCCTATCAGTGAACTTTGGAGTTTATGTCAAGTTCACATAAGAGTAGCTAGAACACTAGGTTTTTCCATCACTTTAATTACTGTCCTGTATCTCCGTGTAATGTGGAGAAATTCATCCTGAGTCATTCCTGTCTTCCTGATGTCAAGTGTGGGTCTCTTAATCTTCCATCTCGCCTGCTATGTGGGAGGGAACACACAAAGTTTGGAGGGCCATCTCTCAGTGTTGTTCATGACTTTCTGCTAAGCCACTTATTGTCCCCTTTCATTACTGTTTTGTCCAGAAGCTAAGGGACTCCATCAGTTGTTTGGAGGCTGGCTGCTTCCAGTTCATCTCCTTAAACCATCCAAGAGCCTCTTTGCAAGTACTAATAGGAAACATGTCCAAGCAAACTTCATAGTCCCTTCTCTTCTCCTCCTAGCCAGGATGTATTCATCCCATGAGGCAAGCAAGGTTTATTTTACCACAGTATAGGGAGAAAAGGGAAAATACAAAAAGAAAAACTAGGGCTCAGTCTATGGCAGCTAAGAGCCTGAGCTAAACAGCTGCTGAGTGGGATAATTAAAACTGATATAACATCAGAAAAAAAGCAACATTGGCATTTATTTATTTATTTATTTATTTATTTATTTAGGTTATTGCTGTTCTGAGACAGGACTCATAGATAACCTAGGTTGGTTGTTAAAGTATGCAGCACAAGCTGACCTAGAACTCGTGATCCTCCTCTTCTATGATTGATTACAGGCATGTTCCACCGTAGCTGGCTCCAGTCTAACTTTAAAAATATTTGTATTGGTACAGGGAACAGATGGAAAGATGGCTCAGTGATTAAGAGCACTTGTTACTCTTGCACAAGACACAGGTTCAGTTCCCAGCACCCACATGGTGGCACACAGCCATCTATAACTCCAGTCCAAGAGGATCTGATGCCCTCGTCTGACCTCCATGGGTACCAGGTGTGCATATGGTGCACAGACATACATTTGAGCAAGGCACTCACACATATAAAATGAAATTCATTAATTAAAAAAATCATACTCATAATATAAATACATCCAAGAAATCATGATATTCTATGACTTCTTTAATGAATGAATGGGTGCTTGCATGCATGTTAAGGTTGGTGTGTATGTGTGCATACATTTTTGTACATATGTGTTTGTGTCTGTGTTTGTAGCACCTGTAACTGCATGTGGAGGAGAGGACAGCCACAGGTGAAGCTAATCCAGAACTGCTTGCGTTGTTTTTGCTTGCTTTTAAAGGCAAGGTCTCTCAGTCGACCTGGAGCTCACCACCTGGAAGAATAGCCAGCTGGTCAGTGAGCCCAGGGACCTGCCTATTCCACTCACCTAACAAACACGTGCTACCATATCTGGCTCTTTGTTGTATTTCTTATGTGTGAGGAGTCCAGAAGAGGACATCACATCCCCTGGAGGTAGAGCCTTTACACAGTTAAGAGCCCCCTGGCCTGGGTGCTGGGAACTGAGTTTAGGTCCTCTGGAGGAGCAGCAAGTGCTCTTCACAGGTGAGCAGCTCCTCATCCCCTTGCTATTGTTTGGAGACCGAGTGATGCCCTGTGTCCTAGGCTGGCCTCACATTCACAGCACTTGCCACAGCGTCTCAAGTACTGGGATTATAGCATCTACTGCCACTCCTGGCTAGTGCTGAGGGTGGAACCCAGGGCTTCATATGTGCTAGGCAAATCATGTCCCCCTAAGCTATACCCCCAGCCCTAGCATTCCTTTTATTTAAAAAACGATTTTGTTTTTATTTTTATTCATGCATGTCTATATGAATGTATACCTTGTCTGTTTGAATTCTGTGGACCTGGAGCAATTTTAAGCTATGAAATGTGGAACCTGGAAACCAAATTCTAGTCTTGCAGAAGAGCAGTAAATCCTGCTAACCACTAAGCCTTCGCCCTAGTCCCAGGAGTATTTCTGATAGCCAAAGATAGAAGCAGCAGCCAGAATATGGAATCAGCCTAAATGTCCACTAATGAGTAAATTCATGAAGAAAATGGAAAATATCTCTGGGATTGTAGCTCAGTGGTAAGGCCATTCATTGTCCCAAGCATAACCCAAAAAACCAAACACAATAAAGTGTATATTAATAAAAGAACTTTAAAGAGGGAGGGTGGGATTGGGAGGCGAGGAGGGAGGGGCTTATGGGGGGATGCAGAATGAATAAAGTGTAATTGATGAAACATTTTTTAAAAAAAGGGAAAAAAAATAATTTAAGAATCTTAAATGACTTTCAAAAGTGGAGGAAAACATGGAGTTAGTCAATTGGCATGGAGCACGTCTCGCCCCTGGGGGCAATGGTCTCCTGAACCTACTCAGACCTCGGACACCACCACTGCTAGTTCTAGAACTGATGCAGGATGTTCCAAAGAGGGGGTTAAGGCTTCTCATAATATTTCCTATAAGCCCACACCTGTTTGTCTATATCCCCCATTTTTATTCATTATTAGCCAGATAGAGCCAAGTAATTGTGGTAATGATACTTGCTTTTTCGCCCAATGCTGGAATGCTAGTAAATTTAGGTATGCCCTGGTTACTCGCATGTCTCACTGCGTGCCTGTGCCCGTTGATGCCCCTCACCCTATGACTCTCTTCAGACAGAAAAGGGATCTTGGAACTAGAGCCACCATTGTTACTACCATCTCATTGGCGGCTGTTGGAGCTACCACCGGGGCATTAGCCATGAGTCATACTGGGCAGACTGCTGAGACCCTGAATAATCATTTAGCCAATGTAGCTCATGCCTTAGTTGTACATAAAGGAATTAATGCTCAACTAAAAGGAAGCTTGATGGTGTTCAATCAGAGAATTGACCTCATGCAGGAGCAAATTGATACCCTATGGCAAATCGCTCAACTTGGCTGTCAATGAAAATATGCTGGACTTTGAGTCACTAGCATATAACATGAGAATTTTTCCTGTGCTGCAAATCTGTCTAAACAATTGTCGAGCTATATTTTAGGTAATTGGACTGGAGAAATCGATATTATGATGGAGCAGCTGAGAGTGGCCATTGTCACAGTAAATTCTACCAGAGTGGACGCAGGACTAGCCACAGGATTATCAACATGGATTGCTGCAGCCATGAATCATCTGAAGGAATGGGCGGGCATGGGAGCGTTAGCAGGCCTTCTGGTGTTGGTCTCCTTGGTTTGCCTGTGGTATATATGCAAGATTAGAGTCTCACAACAGTGTGATGCAGCCATGATCATTCAGGCCTTTACAGCCATTGAAGCAGGACATTCTCCCCAAGCATGGTTGGATACCATAAAAAGCTAAAATGTTATGCTCAGGAGGCGAGGCTAAGCACTGCACTCAGGGTCAGCCGCTTTTGACCCAGAGAAGAGCATGTCTGATTGCATGTGGGTTGATGCCCCAGGTCCCGCCTCTGAGAAAAAGGTATCGGTCGGGTCTGATGCTCTTTGGGTGGATGACACCTAAATGAACATCTGTACAAAGTCCCAATTTATTTCTAATATCAGAGATCAGAACTCTACTCTTGCCTGATGCGTCTAAAACAAAAAGGGGGAACTGTAGAGAGCTGCGGAATGCTGTGCCTTAAAGATGGAGCTGGTTTCCGCCTTCCACCTTCCCGGTGGTGAGTGCTCTCTGTCACGAACAATTCCACATTTGGCTAAGGCTGAGGATCTGGCTTGCTTCCATGTATGTGGACGTATCTGCATTGCCCAGGTGGCACGCCTGGGTTGGCTACCCAGAGGCTATTTAAGCTGTGGGCTGGCTTTCCCCAGGGTCCGAGGATTGTTCAAGGTTCCTGAACAAACTGCATTGAAAAAAAAAAAGAAAAATAAATAAATAAATAAAAGAACTTTATTAAGCCTTAAAATGAAAGGAACATTTGATATGTTCTGCAGCATGAATGAGACTGATGGACATGATGCTAAGTGAAATGAGCCAGATGGAAATGGACAATTTCCACATGGAAGAAAGACCCAGAAGCCTGGAGCTGAAGTTCAGTGGTAGATCAACAGCCTTTAGTGTTGGACACACTAACATGATCTTCAGCACTACAGAGGAAAATACCCAGAACAGTTAAGTTCAGAGACAGAAAGTTCAGTGGTAGTTGACAGAGGCCAGAAGAATGATTCCATTTGGTGCCTGAGCTTCTGGAACACCAATGGCTCCAGATATAGCCTGTTTAACATAGACACTAAAATATTTCTTCATACCCCATGAGGCATGTATCTTAGTACTGTCTTGAGATTCTTTTGTATAGCATTTTATGTTGTGCTGAGGTTCAAAGCTAAGGCATTTTGTGTGAGGCTTTACCACTGAGCAATATGACCAGCAATATGACCTAAGTGACAAAAGAGAGAAGTATTTGCTCAACAGCTCTGAAAACTGATTCAAGAACATGTGAGTTGGACTATATATTCCTAAAGGTCATAATTGATTCCAACCTGGATACATGCATTCCTGACATTACGCTCAATCCCCATTCCAAAAGGCAAAGAGGATGGACATCAGAAGAAGAAGAAAACAGGAAACAACCTAGGAACCTACCACAGAGGGCTTCTGAAAGCCTCTGTCCTACAGACTATCAAAGCAGATGCTGAGACTTATTGCCAACTGTTGGGCAGAGTGCATGGAATCTTATGTAAGAAGTGGGAAATAGTAAGATCTGGAGAGGACAGGGCCTCCACAAAGAGAGCAGCAGAACAAGAAAATTTGAACACAGGGGTCTTCCCAGACTCATACTCCAACCAAGTACTAGGCATGGGATAACATAGAACTCCTGCACAGATGTAGCCCATGGCAGTTTAGTGTCTAAGTGGGTTACATAGAAATGGGAAGAGGGACTGCCTCTGACATAATCTGATTGGCCTGCTCTTTGATCACTTCTCCCTGAGGAGGTAGCAGCCTTACCAGGCCACAGAAGATGACATTGCTGCCACTCCTGATGTGATCTGATAGACTAAGATGATCAGAAGGAAGGAGAGGAGGATCACCCCATCAGTGGACTTGGGGAGGGGCATACGTGAAGAAGGGGGAGGGAGGGTGGGACTGGGAGGAGTGGAGGGAGGGGCTTATGGGAGGATACAAAGTGAATAAAGTGTAATTAATAAAATGAAATTAAATTTAAAAAAAACAAAAAAAAAAACAAAAAACAAAACAAAAAACAACCACAATAAAAGAAAACAGAATACCAACAACTGGGCTGGTAGAGCATTTACCTGGTATATGTAAGGCCCTGCTCTCTCTCTCTCTCTCTCTCTCTCTCTCTCTCTCCAGGAACTCTTGTGAGATATTTGCAAGTTCCCTAAGTCTGCCTCTCTGTGACCCTGTGGTCTCCATTTGGTGCCTGAGCTTCTGGAACACCAATGGCTCCAGATATAGCCTGTTTAACATAGACACTAAAATATTTCTTCAATGTTGGGAGCAAGTGAAGTCCTGGGCAAATGTACATCATTGACCTGGACACAGCCATATCAGTGATTAATGTCTAATATCCATGAGCATGTCAAAGCCTTCCTCTGGGCTCTGGTGGAGATTTACATTGTGTATAGGATATGTCCACCATAGCTTTCTTCTTCTGGATGTTCATCACCTGAAAACTGAACCCCTAGGGAGACTAGCTATGAAGGTTACCTAAACCTGACTCCTTGACCTGGCTATATACTATAGATCCTGCCACCTTGTATATCTGTATACAATAACTTTGTCTCTTTGTTCAGCTGTATAATGTGGCCCTGATTCTCTGTTGTACTGTAAATAATAAACATACTGAGCTCAGTGCTGCTGTGGTTTCTCTAAGAGCCCAGACTACCTATTCCTAGATTTTCTACATATATCTGTGGTTTCTTCATTCCTTCAATGCCCCAGTTAAATCAGACCCTAGAGCTGTGCAGAACATGGAAAAGCAGACCCTGGACAAGGACAGTGGACACTGACTACAGGTGACTTGGATCAGTTAGACAAGGGATCACTCCTGAGAGAAAAATAAAGGGAAAGGAGGAAACAGCAACATAAGAAGGAGATCAGGATAAAGTAAAAAAAAGATAGAGTGCACACATTTCAGTTTGTCAGGTGTAAAAGCCCTTGGATAAGCAGAATTCAGAGATATGCTGTATGTTAGCACTTAGAGATTTGGGGAACAAAGAGAACCTAGACATAGGTAGATACGGGGGAGATTTCAAGAAACTCTGACAGTGGGTTGATGGCATTTCAACTTCATTGGTTCTTAGGAGGCCTACCCTTACTTTCCAGGGAAGGGGCAATGAATTTGACTCCTGGAAATAAATGACAAAGGAGAGAAAATCTGAGGAGTGGATACACAGCTGAGGGACTCAAGTATGTTCCCACGTTTGCTTTTGGTTTACCTGCTTTCAAAGTGTTATATTTGGTTGAAATTGACCAGCATGCAGGGGGTGGAGGCCAGACCTGAAAGCTCAGTTTGGGAGAGAGGGTGATAGCAACCCCCACAGCAAGGAGATGGTTGTCCCTAGCCTGATGCCTCAGCACCAGGAAGGTGACAGTATACTGAAGGAGAGAAGGTGGCCAATAGCAAAGAAGCATGTAGCCATAGAGGAAAAATCTCAGTGGCTTAAATGTTACCCAGTTGTTTTTTTTTTTTTTAAACAAACTAGTTCATATAACCCAGTGGCTCTGTTACTGATTTGTCTGGGAATTGTGTCCATGTCAGTCAGAGGAGAAGTTGCTGGGCTTATGCTTTTCAGTGACTTGGTCACATCCTGTGATGACTGTTTCTACTAGTGATTCCTTGTTCGGAGGGGGGCATTTTTCTAACCATCCAGAGTCCCATTGAGCTCCATCCAACTGCTGGGGGCAGGTTTTAGCCCTGTAGTTTAGACAGGTTTTAATATGTCACACATGTGTGTGACAGCAACTCCTGTAATAAGAGCAAATATAATTGGCAATTCTTTAGGACCTGCCTCCTCGGTGCTTGGACCCACTATAATAAAGTGGCTGTGACTCAGTTTTGTCAGCACATCCTAGAAAAGCAAAAGGCTTGTGACCGGATTGGTTCCTCTGCTCTTGTTGCAAAAGCATTCTTTGGTGAGCTTCGCAGCTTCAGTCCTGTTAAAATAGCCTACTCTTTGTGTTGGGCACAGCAGCTGTCATGCTCTTCCTTCCTATCATCATTACCGTTTAGTGTCGCCATTGCAGCGAAACACCCCTGGACTAAGTGTGAAGCTTCAGGCTGAACATCCAAAAATAAGAAAGGTGGAGATATAGGGAGCCTATGAATCCCTGAGTGAATGTGTGTTGTCCACATGGGCACAGCCATGTCAAGGAAGGTAGGAAACTGTCTCAGACACATAGAAAACTGGTAAAGACCCACTAAGCCCCTGAAATGAGGCTCAGAGTGATGGCAAGGCCTACGCTGGGGAATTGAGTGTGAATGTTGGGAGTGGGTGTGTGGAAAATGGCTACGTAGTTTTCTCCTCCCGGGTGTTTATAGCCTGAGGTCTGCTCTTCTATAGACTTTGCCTACTGAATTTAAATAAGCATGCCTCCTTGTTCAGCTGTGCACCCTAAACCCTGCTTTCTTGTTCAGTATATGTAGTAAACATGCTGAGATTCTGGAGTGCTGTGGCCTCTCCCGAGTGTTCAACACCCAGGTTTTTGGTGTCTGTGTTTCTGTCATTTCTTCATTCCCTCACCAGCCCTAGTCAGGGTTCAGGACCCAAGCTGTGCAAGGACAGGACTCTACAGGAAATCCAGTGCTTGGGAGGAGAGCAGCTTTGAGCCTCAGGACAGAGCAGCTCTGCGGAGGGATTCAGTGCCACCAGTAGCTAAGGAGTTCCCCTCCCCATCAGGGCTCTTCACTTGACAAAACTATGTCTGAACTAGGAGGCAGAAAAGGATATCAGGGTAAGCCAAAGGGAAAAACGTGAGTGAGTTCTTAAGAATGAGTACATACTTTAGATTTAAGGAGGGGGAAAATGGTAGGTAAAGGGAAGGGGGAGAGAGAAAAGGTTAAGAAAATTTAATGCTCATGAAAAACATAGATGTAGTATTCTAGAGAGAGTCACACGTAGGTGTTCTTACAATGATTCTGTGGCTTTCTAAGTTCTTTTGTCTAAAAGAATATATTTGCATCTTACCAAGGGTCCTCCTCTCCTTCTTGTTTACCTTCTTTTTTTTTTTTTTTTTTCGTTTTGGTAATTTTTTTTTCAATGGAGTTTATTCAGGAACCTTGAACAATCATCTGACCCTGGGGAAAGCCAGGACACGGCTTAAATAGCCTCTGGGTAGCCAACCCCAGAGTGCCACATGGGCAATGCAGATAGGTCCACATACATGGAAGCAAGCCAGATCCTCGGCCTTAGCCAAACTTGCTTACCTTCTCTTAGTGTACAGATTTTAGTATGATTATCCTATATTATGTCTAATATCCACTTATAAGTGAGTATCAACCATGTGTGTCTTTCTGCTTATGGGGTAGATAACTCAGGATGATCTTTTCTAGTTCTCACCATTTGCCTGCCAATTTCACGATTTTCTTGCCTTAAATTGCTGAGTAGTAATCCATTGTGTAAATGTACTATGATTTTTCCATCCATTCCTTAACTGAGGGGCATCTGGATTGTTTCCAGGTTTCTGCTATTATGAATAAAGCTGCTACGGACATGGTGCATTAATATTTCAGCAGCCACTGGGAAGACACACACTCGATCACCAGCTTCTGCCAACACAAGGTATTTCTAAAATAACCATCTGTTTTCACCACCACTCTTTTCATAAAGCAAAAGTCCTCTTTACTGGCCAAAAAATGGGATGAGGAACACATCACAGATGAGGTCCTTGAAAATGAACAAGTATACAACCTTTGCAACTATTTGCCAATAATAGAGAATAATAGAGGAAGAGGACACAGAAACAGTGTGATTCAGTCCTCAAGTCGAGCAGTCCATAGACTTATGACAGACCTACTTGGTCCTGCCACTTGGAAGGCTGAAGCAAGAGGATCACAAGTTCAAGGCCTGCCTGAGCTATACAGCTAGCTCAAGACTAGGAGGGAAAACTTTCTGGAACCCTCTTTCAAAGACAAAAGTCAGCAAAAAGAAGGCTGGTGATTTATATAGACCTATAAGATATGATAAACATAATGAAATCTATACACCTAAAAAAGATAATCAATTGAGCGGACATGGGGTAAAATGATCAATCCTCGTTTAGAAAGACAGATGGGATGTGCATTGAACGTATGACAGGAGTCTACTGAGCGCATCTGAAAGACTAACTAGCAGTGTTTTCAAAGCAAAAACTCATGACCAAACCTTTGGCAGAGTACAGGAATCATAAGAAAGAAGGGGAGTTAGTCTGATGGGGAAAGAATAGGAGCTCCACAAGGACCAAATATATCTGGGCACAGGGTCTTTTCTGAGACTGACATTCAACCAAGAACCATGTATGGATATAATGTAGAACCTCCACTCAGATGTAGCCTGTGGTAGCTCAGTAACCAATTGGTTTCCCAAAGTGAGGGGAACAGGGACTATTTCTAACAGGAACTCAATGACTGGCTCTTTGGTCTCCCCACCCCCGAAGGGAGGAGCAGTCCTGTTAGGCCACAGAGGAGGGCTTTGCAGCCAGTCCTGAAGATAACAGATAAAACAGGATCAGATGAATGGGGAGGAGGTCCCCCCATCAGTGGACTTGGAAAGGGGCAGGGTGGAGATGAGGGAGGGAGGGAGGGACTGGGAGGGAATGAGGGATCGGGACACGGCTGGGATACAGAGTTAATAAAATGTAACTGATAAAAAAAAATATAAAATAAATAAATAAATAAATAAAACAAGTAAACAAAAAAAAAAAAAAAAAAGAAGAAGGCTGGTGTTATTGCTCAGGCAGGGTGCAATGCTGTGTTTGCCTGGCACACATGAAGCCCTCAGTTCGATTCCCCACACCACAAAAACAAATAAAGAAAACCAAACAACTACTGAAGGCTAAAATGACAAGGTAATTGGACAAAGTCTGAGAAAGCTCTTACCTGTATTTGCACAGAATACATCCATAATAGATCTTGTAGGTAATTATGTAGTTATGGCAGTGGGTGACAGTAGGCCTCCCCAGGTGTACTGAATTGCATTTTTGAGCATGATATTGCCCAGAGTCAGCATGAGAACCCTGGATGCCATCAAGCAGCCAAGAGGCTGCATGGCGTGCTCAGGGATCAAGGTGTCCAAGAATTGATCTTGAAAGAGGAATAAAAGGAACTGTGAGCAGTACAATGGGTTTTCTTCTGTTCTACTGCCCAGCAACCCCTTGACTTTTACCCCACCAAACATAGCATATTCTCACAGAAGCATATACAAGCAGCCATAGGGTTGCCTTACCAGGATTCTGAGAGCTAAACTTCCACCCATGACAAGCTGGTTTGTGTTTTAGCTGCACCTCAGCTTTTGGGGGAACAGCTCCAGCATATTCATCTTTTTGTGGTCATTGCTAGAAATTCACCTGGGCAAGGCTCTTTTTCTTCCTCCTATGGACAAAAGTGGGCTCAGGGGGTATCTGTGGCCAAGAGATTTCATCAGCAGAAGCTTGGGGTAAAGTAGAGATCTGAACTGGTTTCTATTATGAAAAGCATCCTAATTAAAGGAATTTATTTAATTATTTACTCATTTATTTACTATGTGTGTGTGCATATATGCACATGCCATAGCATACATGTGGAGGGCAGAGGACAACTATTGGGAGTCCGGTATTTCCTTTCTGCTTTCCATGCAGGTTCCAGGGGTCAAACTCATATCAGCACATTTTGTGGCCCTAAGCCATCT
This sequence comes from Meriones unguiculatus, assembly GCF_030254825.1. Classification (NCBI taxonomy): domain Eukaryota; kingdom Metazoa; phylum Chordata; class Mammalia; order Rodentia; family Muridae; genus Meriones; species Meriones unguiculatus. The sequence goes on along the minus strand of NW_026843706.1, from coordinate 839,307 downwards.
CACCCACCCTTAGATGGACTCCTTTTTTGTTTTTTCAAGACAGGGTTTCTCTGTGTAGCCCTGGTTGTCCTGGACATCTCTCTAGAGCAGGCTGGCTTTGAAATTATACTGATCTCCCTGCTTCTACCTCCACAATGCTGGCAATAAAGGCATGTCCTACCACTGCCTGGCTTAGCTGGATTCTTAACAACTGACTGAGTTTAGAATTATACAGACCATTTAACCTGTAATGGCAGTCCTTGAGTGGCTGAACCAGGAAGATGGCCCTGAGTTAGATCAGTCTGTGAGATCCTTCCATAGTGAGCTCTCATCTCAAAGCAACAATAACACTGTTTTGTTTGCTTTAGTATTTTTTTCTTTATGGTTTTTTGAAGTCTTTTTCTGTTTTGATGTAGTTTTTTGTTGTCCTACATTCTTTTTTTTTATTTGTTTGTTTTTTGAAAGATAGTGAGAACACAAGCAAGTACACTCAAAGTTCGGTGGGTAGGGACGATCTGCGAGAGGGGAAAGAAAATGATCAAAATGTATTGCATAAAAAACATTTTTAAAATTAAATCCAACAACAAAACCTCAGCAGTTTCTATAATCCCAGCACCGAATGGCTGAGGCAGGATGACTACAGAATTCAAGGTCACCTTGAGCTAAATAGTGAGTATGCGACCAGCCTGCTCTACAGATTGAGAGCAACCTATGTCAACCTGTACCATAGCCCTCCCCACCAAAAGAAGGTCATTCAAAGCTGGGTTGGTGGCAGACACTTAAATATAGTTCCTGCTACATAGGAAGCTGAGATGAGAGCTCTGCTTGAGCCCAGGGGTACAAGAAGGTCCTGGACAACATAGTAAGATCCCAGATCAGAAACAAGACAAAAAGCCTTGATTTCTAAAAATTAATGAGGGTTGTAGCTGCTATTCAATGGCGAAGCACTTATAGAGCATATGTGAGGCTCTGTTTCCTAATATACTGGGGACACTTGAAAGAAGTAAAAAATGTGAGTAATGATTGGATCTAGAGACCCAGAGATAAAAGAATGGTTTGAGACCCAGAGGGAAATGAATGGTTGAAGCCTGGGCTAGCAGTATAGTATTGAGAGCTAGATAGGAAATGTGAAGAAGGAGCAGATTAAAAAGTCCGGGACAGCCAGGTTCTGAGCAGGAAAGCTCACAATAAATTGAGTGCAGTGTGGAGAAGAGGGCTGGGATGAGTGTCTAGACATTGGCAAATGTGAAGCTGTAGTTCATGACTGTCTAGAGATGACATCTTGACACTTGGATACTGAGAGAATGGAGATGCTAGATTTGGCAAAAAAAAAAAAAAAAAAAAAAAAGAAAGAAAGAAAAAGTGATCAGATGGGCCTAAAAAATAATCTGATATGTTCGATTCATTGGAATGGTGAGACATCCAATAATAATGTTCTCTAAGCAACACAAAGAAGGTCTGTCCATCCGGAAATGACAGTTCAAAGCTGTGACATATGTTGACAGGTAAGTGTAATTTAACAGGTTATTTTTTGCTTTTTTTTATCAGAAGATCAAGGTGCTAAGGTCAGGCCACTGTATTTCTGATTTTGCAGTCACTCAATGCAAATTTTGAACAGATTTATGAAGCTATATTTAGCATGACAGGTTCCATATTTAAAATTCTATCACGACCAGCTTTTGAAGTTCATTTCTCCCTTACACTGTGTTCAAATGGAATGTGGACTGCTACCTCCTCACTATGGACTCTCCCATCTGGCATCTCTTTTGCAAGTCAGGATCACCTCTCTAATCATATTGCTGTCCTCCCCTTTATACAAAAGCAGTAATTTTGTTCTTTACTGCCAGGTTCTTAAGTATTAGCATGCCTTTGGCTTAGGCAATACTTGTTTCTGATAGTCCCCCATAGATTAATGAGAATAATAAAACTACAAGCAATCTACCTTACCCTAATGCTTTTTTCCTGAGTCAGTGATGCATTGAATATTCATAGGATAGCAAGGAAGTGGCTCAGGGGCAGAGTGCTTGGGAACAAGTCCAAGGCCAATGGGTTGTAAACACAATCTTTCCAAACAAAGCACAAAAATATATACAGTAGAAAGGGGAAATGTGATCGTGCAAAGCATTAGAAAAACCCTGAAGACATTTTTAACTGCCCTCCCTCCCATCCCAAATCAGAACACCTAGCTCTACCTTCCCCTCTGTAATTGTCCTGCTAGATGATTCCTGAGGTAAGAGTACCATTCAGATGAGACTGGCATTGCACTTGATTTGTCAAAGGTAGCTTTGGATGCCTAATTTCCCTGCCTCTGCCTGCTGAGTCCTGGGATTAATGTGCCATCACATTCAACTCTGTTGGCTTGCTTCAGTGTAATCTCATGGCCATCAACTGTGTACAGCTAAAAAGTGCCTGGGCCACATATCCATCTTTGACCTGAGTTTAAGGACAAAGAAAACTTCAGAGGTCAGAGCTGCTGTGAGGTTGAAGTAGGCACTCTGCCAGTTAACTGCTAGGATTTGAGTAGAGCACACAGGCCTGGTCCTTTAGCTGAATGGCTAGGACAGAACGAAGGGGAACCAGCAGGTGACCTCATCATGTGAATACCTCCTTAGGGTCAGAAACCTGCGTCCAACCAGACTCCTTCATCCCCTTGGAGTCTCCAGGATCCACTGGACTGATGAACATGCAAAAAATGTACAATCAAGTCCCATGCAAATGAGCAGCATATACCCAGTCTTGCATTTTTAGACTTTTGGTGCAATAGATTTCTTCTGGGAAGGCCCTCAAGTTTTTGTCTACTATCAGCTGAAAGGTTAATCTCGTAATGGAAATTGATTTCATCAAGCAATTGAGAGAAATGGAAATTCAAGAAGAGATCTCGAAGGCTAGCACAGGACAGCACCTATCAAGACTGTGTGGGCAGGCTACATACTGTTACATTCTGAGTGACTCTATTTAGGGCCACCAACCACCAACAGAGTGAGCTGAGTAAACATTGTCACAGGTACAGAGAACTACCATGAGGGTCCTTGGAGTTTTGGTTGCATGAGCAACTAAGACTAGTATAGTCTAAGGATTGGTATGGTATTAGCACATGTCCCCAGCAGCACCTTCATCCAATTTGCAAGTCACACCTTGCCTTTTGCCTTCTTCCAGAACCCATAGTGCCAATAACTCTAGCCAGAGACTTAGGCACCAAGAGTATCATTTATTATTTATTAAAATTAAACTTGTTACATGCCACTCATGAGGCTAGACCCTCAGAGAATAAATCATGAACAGTCCTCTTATGACGGGAAACATTCAGCAACATGTTACAATTTGGAGGAGGGAGGAGCCACTGTAACTCATGGCTGCATAGAGGGATTGACAATTATACAGAGAGGGTGGGCAATGACCCTGAATATCATCAGGACAGGGAATTCAGAAAAAAAGCACTCCAGGGGAACTGAACTGTAAATGCATATTGGAGCATAAGGAAAATGGTAATGGGGGCCCCCACGTCCACTAGAGACAATTTTCACTTTCGTGGTCGTTCCCCTTTGCCTCTCCCCTTACTTAATGCTGTGTTTTCAGCAGCATGAACAGGTTGGCCCGGTGACATGGGCATATCAGGAGACCTAGGCTTTGCAGATGCACTTGGCAAGTTGGGCTCATTCTGTGAGAGTAGCCTATGGCATTTCCTACGTGGCTTACCCTGTGACATACATATAAATCTATTTTTTCTCTTTTTCCTTCCTTGGGCCAGCAGATACACAGCCCGACTCTCTTTGGCCTTTTTGTCGGTAATATTTTGCTCAGATTTAGACCCAGGCTCCTGCTGGGTTGCAGGCTCCAGCTGTGGCTGGGCCTTGGCCTCTGCCTCTTCCTTGGGCTCAGGCTCAGGGTCAGGCTCTGGCTCAGGCTGGGGCTTAGGCTCCTCCTCTGGCTGGGGCTCTGGCTTAGGCAGGGACTCAGGCTCAACCCAGGATGTTTCCTAGTGGCTTACAGTGTGATATACATATAAATCTGTTTTTCTCTTTTTTCTTTGTTTGGCCAGCAGATATGCAGCCCACCTCTCCTCAGGCTCCTTGCTGGTAATATTTTGCTTAGATTGACACTCAGGCCCCTGCTCTGGCTCAGGCTCCACCTAGGGCTCAGACTTAGGCTCAGGCTGGGTCTTGGGCTCCAGCTCTGGCTGAGCCTCTGCATCAGGGTTGGGCTCAGGCTCAGATTCCTGCTCTGGCTGGGGTTTGGCCTCTGCCTCAGCCTCTGTCTCAGGCTCAGGCTGTGGCTCGGGCCCATGCTGGAGCTTGGCATCTCCCACTGGCTGAGGTTCAGGCTGCCTTTCAGGCTCAGACTGGGCCTCCTTCTCTGGCTGCAGCTTCCCCTCTGTCTCCGGCTCTGGATTAGGCTTTGGCTCTGGCTCCGGCTCTGGCTCTGGTTGAAACTTGGACTCAGCCTCTGTCTTGGGCTCCAACTCTGCCTGCAGCTCTCCCACTGGCTCCAGCACAAGTTCCTGCTCTGGCTCTGGCTGTGGCTTGTGCTCAGGTTGGGGCCTGTGCTCAGCCTGGGGCTCGGTCTCTGCCTGAGGTTGCAGCTCTGGATCTGGCTCCAGCTCTGGCTTTGCCTCTGGCTCTGGCTTAGGCTCACTTGATGGTTGGTTGGAAGTTCTATAAAGATTCCACAGGTCACAATCATCAGCAGAACTGAGAATAGAATTCATACTTTGAAGCAGCTCTTTTTAATACTCAAGTATTTGGTCCTCATCACGGGAATCATCTCAAATTCAAGAGACATCTGTAAAAACAATCCTTCTACCCACTGTGTACATATAGACATCAGGAGGATATTGAACACAAACTAAATTGAAGTAGTTGAATCCTTGGACATTTTGAATCACAGTTAAAAATCATAGTTGTAGATAGTTCCATCTATTTTGTATTTTACTGAGAGACATGACCGATAAACTAGCAATGAAAATATGATTTCCACTTTGAAATCCTACTGTCTAAACAGCATGAGATACTTGTTTAGTTGTTCCTTAACACAAATCTCATGCCTTGTGGGCCACAGCAAATAAGGGCACTTGCCTCAATAAAGCAGTATTTCATCTAAATCAAGTTAACATTCTCTAGCTTAGAGAAGTTCTTTATTTAGTCATTGTCATCCAGCTGGACTTTTGGTGCTTTCTACCTTATACAATAAGGTATGGAGTAGAGAGTAGATCTTTAAGTGTTTTCACTGTTAACCTCTTATAACCCCAGTATCCACCATGCTGGAAAGAAAGTAGAGTCATGCTTCTTATCCTCTCCTCTTTCTTGTCCATAAAGGATGAAAAGAGAAGAGGTAGGAGCAGAGCTCTAGGCAGATAGAACTCTACCCAAATCTAAGGCAACAGGAAGTTGCAACTATGTTAGGACATAGACAAATGTGAAGGGTATCAGCACACGATAAAGAAAGAAATGGGGGAACTGGCTAAAAAATCATCACAAACTTAAAGTTTGCAGAGACAGATCCTAAAACAGCCACATATGCCAAGGCTTCAGAGCTCACTCTTTCTCTAAGCAGAAATGATACTTGCCTTTGTTGCTTATTTCTCAGATCTTAGGCCTCTGTTCTTCAATGGGAGATCCAGTGTCAGATTCTGAGTCAGTCACCACACAGCTAAGTTGTAAGGTAGTAAAACCAAACCAAACAAACCAAGAAAGTATGAGCACAATATTCTTCTCTTCAGGACATTTCCCTTACTTTCTACAATAAGCATGATCACTTGTTAAATTTTGGTTGTTTCCTACACCAACTCTGTTCCCCTTCATTACACTTGTTCAATCTTACAATTATTCCCCATTTTCCATCATTCTATACACCTTTCCAATGCTCTTACAAAAGGAGGCATCTTACAGAAGTCACAAAGTGAACAGAGCAAAACCAAACTCCAACTGTGCAAGTAACTCAATGTCTAATGCCTGGTATCCAGTCATGATCTTCTCCAGCCATACCCTCTGTAGTATGCCAAGCTTGTCTCTAAGATCAGGATGCTTCCAGCCCATGATTGCCAGTGTTCTTGGTGCTTGTTCCATGACACTGGCATCTCCAAATGGCTGGAGTCTCTTGCTTCAACTGGGTTGCACTCTTAACAATAGCCTCTCCTGGGTTCTCGTAGAGAAATGCAGCTCTGCCTCACAGTGCCAAGCCTCAGCTGTTCTTCATGACACATTCATGATTTCATAAACAGTACCAATTGGGTGACTCTTGGAGACTACCAGGTTCTGCTGGCAGCAGAAGCTACAAACCAGACAACAGTCTCTGGATCACCACTTCTGTGTGCCAATTCTGAGAAAACACTTTCCAGAATATTTCACCTCAGTACTGCTGGTCTCTTCTTAGTTATTCTAATTTCTCAGCTCCAGCTGTCCAGCATCAATTATCCCAGCAAAAGAAACGATTTAAGTTAGTTAAGCTAGTATCTTGTTACTCACAGCCAGTTCTTCAGCCCCAGCTACCCACAACTACAGATTCCTAACTCAAAACATAAAACAGTCCCAATAGAGTCCTTAAGTGACTTGAATCTTCACTCTGGAAGTTCACAAACCAGGCCTCCATTATCTGCATTTTTCTCAACACTAACCTTCCATGTTCCCAGGGAAGAGCTCACCCATATTTGAACACTCAATAGATTTTCTAGCCCCCAAAGTTCCAAAGTCCTTTCAAAATCCTCCACAAAGTGACACGGTCAGGTCTGACATATTGGTATCCACCCTGGTTACCTTTTCTGTCTTATTTAGGGTTACTATTACTGTGCTGGGACATCACGCCCAAAAGCAACTTGAAGAGAAAGGAGTTTATTTGGCTTACACTTCCCCCTCAGTGCTTATCACTGAGAAAAGTAGAATAGGAAAAGGCTAAAACCTGTAGCCAGGAGCTGAAGCAGAGCCTGCATACACACTGGCATGCTCAGGCTGCTTTCTTATAAACCCAGGACTACCAGCCCAGGGATAAGCACACCCACCATAGGCTGGGCCCTCACTTCAATCACTAATTAAGAAAAATCTGCAGGCTTGCATACTGCCTGATCTTATGGAGGCGTTTTCTCAATTGAGACCCCTTATTCTAAAAGAATTCTAGGCTGTGTCAAGGTGCCATGAAGCTAGCCAGCAGCTACTCTTTAGACCAAGATATACAGTAAGTCACATAAATTTTTCGTCAGGCTTCCAAGGCCTAGGTTTACAGTCATGCATCCCTGTAAGATGTGCAGTTTAACATCATCATTGTTGGGGGAGGTGTATAGTGTGTGTAGCTGTGCATGCACCACAACACATATGTCGAAATTATAGGACAACTTTGTGAAGTCAAGTATCTCCTTTCATCTTTACACGGGTTCTGGGGATCAAACTCAAGTTATCAGACATGTGTGGCAAGTACCTCAACCCAGTGATCCATCTCTGGAAATGAAACACATTTACTATGGAAGAAAACACTCCAAATACTTGTTACAATTTTTTTCTGTATCCACTATAGACACAAAGTTTAATCTACTTCTACCATGTACATTGTCTTTAAAGCTGCCAATTTGATGAACCTTTTATCTCCTACTTAATACTCTAGCCTTAAATAATCTTTTTAGACTGTGTGTGTTGCACATGCATTCAATTCGAGCACCCAGAAGGCAGAGTGTGCAGATCTCTGTGAGTTCAGGGCCAGCCTGAATATAGTAAGCCCAGGATACCCAAAGCTAATTAGAGAGGACCTGCCTTAGACACATACAAACAAAATTATTGTCTTTGAGGGGCTGCAGAGAAGGCTCAGCAGGTAAGAATACTTGCTGTTCTTTTTGAAAAAGATTTTCCTTTTTTATTTTATTTTTCCCTCAAGACAGGTTTTCTCTGTGTAACATCTTTGGTATTCTGAAAACTCACCCGATAGGCCAGGCTGTTCTTGAACTTTGAGAGTTCTGCCTGCCTCTGCCTCTCTAGCACTGATATAAAAGCCTCTGTACATTACCACATCGTTCATAATTTTTCATTTGAATTTTTTTCATGTGTATAGGAATATTGCACGTGTGAATGTGCATGTACTATGTGCATACAGTGTATTTGGAGTCCAGAAGAGGACAGCAGATCTTTGTGACTGGAGTTACAGATAGTTGTAAGCCACCATGTGGGTGCTAGGGGTCAACTTTTGTCTTCTGGAAGATCACCAAGCCATCTCTCCAGACCCCAACACTGGCTGCTCTTGCAGCAGACCCTGGTCTGATTCTCAGCACCTACATAGCAGATTAAAACTGGTGGTACCTGGTTCTATGGGGTCTAACACCTCTTCTAGGAACCATGGGTAATAACCACATATACATACAAGCAAGCAAATGCTTCTACATGTAAAATAAAGACAACGATGTTTGAAAACAAAATATTCTTGTTGGGCATGATGGCACATGACGTTAATCCCAGAACTCTGTTAGTTTGAGACCAGCCTTGTGTATGTAGTTAATTATGGGACAGCCAGAGCTACAAAGTGACTCTGCCTGAAAAGAAAAGGAAAGAAAAAGAGAAAGGAAAGAAGGGAAAGTGAAGTAAAGGGAAAGGCTTCTCTTAATTTCTAGCACATAGTGATCTTTTGGTTCTCACTCCATTTCTACCTGATCATCACTTTTTCCACAACTTACTGGAATAGATCTCTGGAAGCTCTAAAAGCTAGGCTAAACACTCTGATATTTATATGATGAGTTATTTGTATTGGTTGTCAATACAATCACAGTATACTTATAAGATCACCATGAGGCAAGATACAGCCTGGATCATAAAAGAGCATATCAGGCAACATGTCTACTTTTTTTCTGACGGTTTGAGACTAGAAAGTTAAGACATTTTTAAAAACAAACTAGTTGAGCATGAACTCTAGAAGAAGCAGAGGCCAGAAGTGCAAAGCCAACCTTTATCTATACAATGAGTTCCAGGACAGCCAGGACTACATAGTGAGACCCTGTCTCAAAAAGCAAAAACTAATCATGGTGATACACATATTTAATCCCGTCATGAGGGAGGTAGAAGCTGGCAGATCTCTATGAGTTAGCTGCCAGCCTGGTCTGTAGGGTGAGTTCCGGGACAGCCAGACCTATCCAGTAAGACTCCATGTATAATAAGGTACAAACACACACACACACACACACACACACACACACACACACACACACACCCTCACCCACAACCACATACACACACCTATAAAAATGAAGCAACAGCTGAAGCGTTAAACCATGGCCCAAGACAAGAATAAGATACTTTAAACTGGTAATAAAGTCAGACATCCAACATGATGCTGTTGAGAAAATGTGATGTTTACCCTTAATTCTTCTGGCCAAGGACAGTGGGTGAAAAAAAGGAAAAGTCAAGTTCCAACCATTCTCCTGCTTCCCTGGACTCTTGCTGCTCTGGCACTGGAAACTTATCTAAATCAAAGAAAGAAAAGGCATTAGGAAGCATCATAAAATCTAGTAGCTCATGTCTTTTACTCCTGGAAACTACCTTATAAATTACAGCTAACCAGAGACTAGTGACATAGGTCAGGGGGAGGGCACTTGATTATAATACCTTGGACTTGATGTCCAGCAACAAAGAGAAAGACAAAGAAAGGGAGGGAGATAGAGGTAAGAGCCAAAATAATTTGTTTCCTATGAAAGATAGAGTGGAAATGAAAGACCCAGGAACCAAAAAGGGGTAAAGAACACATTTAAAAAATGAATATATTCCCCTGCTCTTGACAGCAGAGAAATAAATTTCAACAAGCCAGAAAGAACACTAGAAGGGGCCAAACATAGGACCAGATGAATTCAAGTGTCCCAAATCTCGTATCAGTCATCTCTACAAAGACATTTAATATATGCACACTCCAATCATAAGATGGCTCTACTTACAGTCCTCAAACTCTTCACTGCTGCTTTTTATATCCATGTCAATAATATAACTGGAAAAAAAAAAGAGAATTTTAAACTGAGGTCTACCAACAACACTGGCAATAATATATCCACATTCTCAAATAAATGCTGGAAACAAACAGTTTCCAAAATGCAAGGTCAGAAGTAGCTTTAGGCCCTAAAGTGAGTCCAGTTTGGTCTCAATAGCAAGACCCTACCTCAAAACTAAGAATATTATCTTAGATTCTGGGCTGGCTTTAAACCCCCATGTAGTGGAAGTTGACCTTGCAGTTTTTACTGTCCTGACTCTCCCACTTGAGTGCTGGGATTCACAGCAGTGTGTCTGTCATTGATTTATGCTGTGTTGGTGTCTGAACCGAGTTTGATACAGGCTAGGCAAATACTCTACCAACTGAGCTACATCTCAGCCCCTATATGTACTTGTCTTTTATTTTTATTTCTCAATTTTTATTTTTAATTCTGTCTGTCTATATATGTCTACATATATTAGTACATATATGTAGATATATGTCTTGATAGGAGCTATGTGCTATCAAGAATGGAGTGGATGTCATATAACAGTAGGCATGAATTCCATAAGTGTGACTTTCTAAAAATTACTCATATTTAATAAGGTATTGTGTGCTTCATATAATTATAAGATTCTGCCTACTGATGGAGATGTATAGGGGTGTGGAATTCTATAACCTAAGATTCTTGTTTCTTTATAATTCATATTTAAGACTAACCAATGTCAATACAGTTGAAATGGCTCATCAGTAAGATGTGTTTTCCAGCAAACCTAACAATCTGAATTTTATCCCATGGACCTACACAGTAAAAGGAGAAAACCAATTGCTGCAAGTTGTCTAATCTCTGATCTCTATACACCTACCATGGCACTTGCATGTCCAAACACAAAAAATAAGCAAATGTGCCCTATGTTTTAAAATTAAATGAGAAAGTACGGCATAGTGGTTCAGATCTGAAACCCCAAAACAGGGAAGGTAAAAGCAGAAGGATTCCAAGTTCAAGGCCAGTCTGGGCTACAAAGCAAGTCTTAGTTGCACAAAACAATATGCCCATTGGTGGTTTACAACTTTAATCCCAGCACTCAGGAGGTAGGGGCAGGTAGATCTCTGAGTTCAAAGCCAGCCTGGTCTACAGAGTGAGTTCCAGGACAGACAAGGTTAAACAGAGAAACCCTGTCTCGAAAAAAAACAAAACATCAAAAACAAAGCAAAAAACCCTAATAAATCAATGAAATGAAATAAAGAAAAAATAAATGAATGAATCAGAAGGCAGAGACAGGGCAATCTCTGAGTTCGAGGACAGTCTGGTCCATAGAGTGAGTTCTAAGCCTGACCTACACAGGAAAACTTTATCTAGAAAAAAAAGAAAAAAAGCGAAAAGCTTTATCTACTGTAAGTTCACATTAGTGAGGTATAAAGACAAGTACAGCCCTCAATTTAAACTACAGCTTTCTGTCAACATCGTTAGTGTTTAATTGTTAATTGTTCAACTCCTATTCTTCTGAAAGCTGCTCTCCAAGCCTTGTACCCACAACCAAACTCTCCCTGCAGTTCCAGCTGCCAGGACTAGTGCCCTAGTCTGGCCCAGTCCTTTGGAATGAGGTACACCTGGCCTCAACTCAGGGGGCTGCTGGACTTACCAGCTCCTTCCACTAAGCAAAAGCCCCCTCACCTTCCCATTGGCCAGTCAGCCAGGGACTCTCACAAGAGTCCAGTGATATTTTCCACCTCAGGCCACCCCTACCGACGAGCCATGCGCCACCCCATTCTCTCACCTACCCTGCCTGGCTCTGCCCTGTCCAACCACCTTCCTCATGAACACCCTGCCCCCATCCATTAGCCCAGCCCTGGATCCACAGCCCCATCTGTCAGCCTGCATAAACCAGCCCCCTTCAAGTACTGTCTCAAATTCCTGGCATCTTCTAGAAACAAAACTGGAGCTTTGCTTTTTGGACCTCTGGGCGCTTCCACCAATCAGGCATTGAGACTCCATCCCTCCTGCTGGGCCATAAACTAATTTCCTGCCCATGGTGGCCATTTGTCTCCCCTCAGCCACACAAGCCCCCCTTTTTAGCAATCCTAAGCCCCAGGTTACTAGCTAGTCCTCCCAGCACAGCAACCTTCTCCTACCCCCTTGGGACATCCCACAGACGTGCAGACCATTCTCCCACAGCCCATGAAGCCTAGGCTGAAGGCTAGGCCCCTGTCCGCCCTTTTCCCCTGTCCTGGACCCAACCTCCTCTTACTACTACCCTACTCGTGCCCGGTGCTCCCTGTGTGGGGACCAGCTCTGCCTGAAGCCGCCTGGTGTCCCTGGTAACGGCCAAACATTGGAACCTTCTAAACTGCCAGTCCCTGGGTTCAGGGTTCACAGCTGCCATGTTCCCCGCCGCTCTCTTCTCCTCGCCATCACCCACCCCCCTCTGCTTTTAAGGTCCTCTGTGAGGTCCATGTCCTGCCCCTAACCCCATCAGAATCCTGGCCTGCATCCATCCCAGGGCCTTCTGCACGGTTGCTGACAGCCTTGGCCCCGATCCCAGCCCCCAAGGCCCTTTTTCTGTGTAAGGATAAGTGTCTTACCGGATCTCTGTCCTCCTGATCCCAGGTGCCTACATGGAACCCAGCTACTCCAAAGTGGTGTCTCTACTTAAACCCGCAACACTCAAAGGAGACCGGGCCCCCTTAGCCCACAGTACACACACCTGCCTGTGTGCGTGTCTGGCGCAGGTCCCAGTCACCCCCGGCTCCTCTGTTCCTCTGGTGAGCCAGCAAGGGATGTGTGCGGGCAGCAATTTTAATAGGGCCAAGCCCCTAGGCACCATGGGAGTAGAGGACATATTCCCGCCTTTTTGGGCTCCCACCTCTCAGGAATCTCTTTAACGACGTTTCTGAATTTTCTAACCATGACTTTGAGATACCTGCTCCAGTGCTTCTAGAATTGGACATCCCTGTTTTGATGCTACTTCTCACAGAAGGACACCATTTCAATAGAGAGCTGTACCCAAGCTGGATATTGCGGCTAACCCTCTCTAACACCCGCCTTCTCCATGTAGTATTTAAGAGCTGGTCCTTGTAAGCCCAGGCTGGCCTGGAGCTGGCCTTAGTCCCACCTTTAACTTTGGAACCCGGACCATGCCCGGTTTCTAGCAATTTTCTTAGTTGACAGAAAGAAAAAGTGTTTTCTTCTATATTTATTTTTTATTATGTCATTTTTGGTTTTTTTCGAGACAGGGTATCTCTGCATAACCCTGGCTCTTTTAGAACTCACTCACACACACTCAGAGATCCACTTGCCTCTGCCTCCGCGGTGGTGGTATGGAAAAACCTATAACTTGCCCAAACTAAAATAAAAAATAAATAAATAAAAATAAATCTATCTATATGAGAACTTGAAGGCTTCTACCTTGCTTGAACTGCCGGAATGTTTTTAAAATTTCGTCTCTCTTGTCTTCCAAATATCCTGAGCCCTGGCAGAAGACCATTTACTCCCCTATAGAAGAGAAAGCAGGTGCAACCGCAAAACATCTAGCAATACTGAACTCTGGTGCTGGCATCAAAACTTGTTAGACCCTGAGGAGGGAAAAAATAATTTGTTACTTCATGTTTTCTGCTGCCCTTTGCAATCCATGAGAAAAAGAAACATACAAACGAACAAACAAAAAAATAAGCCTTTTTTACACAAAACCTTTCTCTGGCAGACTTCAATGTACTTCTCATGCAGTTGCTTCTGGACTCTAACCATTGTTCCAAGACTTTTGTGTGTGCTTAGAACTGATAGCTTAAAAAATACAAGACAGGGCATAGTTGTGCAAGCCTTTAAGCCTTTCATCCAAGGATTTGAAAAGTAGAGACAGTCAGAAATTTGATTTAGAAGCTAGCCTGGTCTACATAGTGGGTTCCAGAACAACTCCTGATCTAAAAAGTGAGCCAAGACAGGCAAGGCTACAGAAAAATCCTTGTCTCAAAATAATAAACAAACAAGCAAATAAGACCTTGTTCAAATGGAGGATTTGGGTTCACTTCCAACCACCCATAAAGTGTCTCACAACTACCCATAATTCCAGTTCCAGAGAATCCAGTGCTTTCTTCCAACCTCTTCAGACACCAGGCACACACATGCTGCACAGATAAAAATGCAGGGAAAAACCCCAGACATGCAACAAAAATCTAAATTAAAAAAATTAAAATCTAAGTAAAGGGACTTGAGACAAACACAAAAGGCAATGTTTTTACTTCCTAGTCTCTATGAGTGACTAAGCTGAGGCCAAAGCCTGCATTTTGTCTGGGAATCTGGGAGACCAACTGTACAAAGAAGTAAAATCTTCTTCCTAAAATAAAACTTTTATGTGAGGCAAGTCATGGTAGCACATGCCATATGACCAGCATTCAGGAAGGGAGGTGCAGGCAGATCTCAGTGAGTTCCAGGGCATCCTTGTCTACAAAGTAACCCAAGGATCACCAAGGGTATAGAGAAAAACTGTCAAAATAAAATAAAATAATATTTTAACAATCCCTTGTTCTTGCAGATGACCTGGGTTCAATTGCCATCACCCATACAGTGGCTCACAATTACCAAAAAGTCCAGTTCAAGGGAACCAATGTCTTCTTCCATATTCTTCACACACCAGCAACATACATGGTTCCCAGACACAAATGCATAAACTCCATCCATGTAACAGAAATCTAAATTAAAAAAAAAACTAAAAAAAGGTTCTTGAGCCAGACAAAAAAGACATTGTTATTCCTCCCTAGTACCAGCTGATCACTAAGCTGTCCTAGGGAATGGGTTGATGTGGGCTGGTTTCCTAGAAACTGTAACTCTACTGAGTAGGAAAAGAATGCAGTAAGGCTGGTTCCTCACCACAGGTGGCTGGACTTGTCTCCACCTGTCTGGCCTTTGTTCAGGCTTGTGCTTTAAACTTTGATTCAATAACTCCTTTCTGCCAAAAAACTAATTTATAATGCTTTTGTCTCTCATTTCTCCCTTCCCATGATCATTTGAAGACCCAATCTTGGGTCTTTCAGATATGACTCTTAGGGTCCTCCAGATTTATTTTCCACAATGGGCTCTGATTACCAATACTATATTACTTCAAAGCATTCCTTCATGAGAGCCATCAAGTAATTTAAAATACAAGACTCAAAGATAAAAATCAAATTGAGTAGTGGTCCCATCAGGGTGGTTATAGGATAGTAACCGAAAGAGAACTATTATAGGATTTAAACCAATCTCTGGAATCCTCTTTCTAGCATCTCTATGGGCATTTTGTCCAGTTGCTGCTCCAGCTAGGCAGGTTCCCGAAATAATAGCTAATTTCAGGGAGCCCCTTTTGATTTAGCATTTCAGCCCGTTTGGATGAGATGATGGGCAAAGGTCTCTTCTTCTAAAATTGCTACAGGACAATCAATGGGGCAGAGATAGTGTGTAGACTCAGGAAGGCTGAAACAGTAGTCAAAACCTAAGCAACAGGGCACTATTTAATCAGCTACCTCACCCCTGACCTCTATGTTCACCAAGAGTCCTTATCAGAAATTCACTGATCTTCTTGTGAAAACACACACCAGAGTCTCTGTACAGAGGACTAAGGCTCCAGCTGTGGCTACCACAGAAGGGTTTTTATGTAATAAAAACAAAGTGAATCAAATCTGTTGAAATTTTTTGTAAGTTGTTTGTTTTAATTTAATTTCAGTGTTTTGTTTTTATTCTTACTTTTTGTAAGATTTATTTATTTGATTACATACCCAGTATTTTTTGCCTGCATGTACACCTGAAAACCACAAGAGGGCACCAGATCTCATTATACATTTTTCATTGCCACCCCTTGCTTGCAGGGAACTGAGCTCAGGACCTCTGGAAGAGCAAGCAGTGCTCTTCAACTCTGAACCATCTCTTCACTCCAAATCTCTTGTTCTTATAAGGACCTGAGTTCAACTGCCAGCACCTATCCAGTGGCTCACTACTACCTGTACCCAGTTCCAGGGAAGACAATGCCTTCTTCCAACCTCTAAATGCACCAGGCACACACATAGTACACAGACACAAAGCCAAGCAAAACCTCATACATGTAACACAAATGTAAATTAAAATATTAACATGTATAATAGAGGTCTTGAGCCAGACACAAAGGACACTGATGTGGCTCCTCAGTGCCAGAGACTACAGAAGCTCAGAGTAAAGCATCTCTTGTGTCTGGGATCCCAGGGGCCCACATGGACAACAACGTAAAATCTGTTTCTTTACAAACCAAATATGAAAGTTAGGCTGTCCATGGTGGCTGCTACCTGTAATCCCACCATGTGGGGGAGTAACAGGAAGGCAGACTCATGTGAGTTCAAGGCCAGTCTGGTTTACAAAGTGAGCATAGGTCAACCAAGCCTACAGAGAATCTCTGTATCAGAAAGTCTAATCAGAAAAAGAAATCATTAAAATAGACCTGTTGTTTTAGAGAAACTGGCTTCAATTCCCAACAGGCATACACTGGCTCACAACCACTGGTAACTTCAGTTTCAGGGATTCCATGCAGCCTTCCAAAATCAGTTACCATGCACACTCACGGTGCACTGGCAGAAACACAAGCAAAACCCCTTACATGCAAAGCAAATAAAACAATTAAACTTAAAAAAGGGTCTTGAGCCAGACACAAAAGATTCTGTAATGCCTCTCTAGTTCAAGCTATTTAAATCTCCTTTTTGTCTGGGAACCCATGATCCCACCTGCAAAATAAAGTAAAAGCTTCATCCTAAAAAATAAAAATTCAATGTGGGGCCATGCATGGTGGCCTATGCCTGTATCCCCAGCAGTCAGTAAAGCAACAGCAAACAGATCTCTGTGAGTTCCAAGACAGCCTGGTCTACATGTACGCCAAAGACAGGCAAGGCTACAGAGAAAGCCTGTCTTAAATATAAAATAAAACATTTTAAAATTACTTGTTCTTATAAAATCTTGGGTTCGATTACCATTACCTGTACAGTCATTCACAACTACCAATAACTCTAGTTCCAGGGAAGACAATGCCAACCTCGAACCTCTAAGGGCACCAGGCACACACATGATGCTTAGACACTAATGCAAGGAAAACCTCCTACTTGTAAAGCAAATCTAATTTAAGACTGTTTTCTAAAAAAATAATAATAATAACTTGAACCACACATAAAGGGCACTGGTATAGCCAATTAGTTCCAGCTACAGGGAAAGCTAAGGTTAATATATGGGGTCAGTCTGGGAGCCCAGGAGAAAACTTGCAAAACAAAGGAAAACTGTGTTTCCATTTTTTAAAGGTTTATTTATTTTTTTATTACAATTTATTCTTTGTATCACAGGTGTAGCCCTCTCCCTATTTCCCTCAAATCCCACCCTCCTCCTCCTGGCCACTGATAGGGGAGGTCCTCCTCCCCTCATATCTGACCCTAGCCTACAAGGTCTCATCTGGACTGGCTCCATTGTCTTCCTTTGTGACCTGGTTAGGCTGCACAGCCCTCACTCCGAGGTGACCAAAAAGCAAGCCACTGTGTTCCTGTCAGA
Source organism: Meriones unguiculatus (assembly GCF_030254825.1). Lineage (NCBI taxonomy): Eukaryota > Metazoa > Chordata > Mammalia > Rodentia > Muridae > Meriones > Meriones unguiculatus. Next base: position 821,882 of record NW_026843706.1, on the reverse strand, counting down.
GAATCTGGGCAGAGTGCAGGGAATCTTATGAAAGAAGAGGAAAATGAAAGACAGGGGCTCCACAAGGAGAGCATCAGTACCAAAGAATCTGGGCAGAGGGGTCTTTTCTGAGACTGATACTCCAACCAATTACCGTGCATAGAGATAACCTAGAAACCCTACCCAGATGTAGCCTACGGCAGCTCAGTCTTTAACTGGGTTCCCTAGTAAAACCATGTTCCTCGACAATTAAAATTTATAAATATTGGAATGGTGGCCCATGCCTGTAATACCAGCACTCAGGAGGCAGGCAGGTCTCTGTGAGTTCAAGGCCAGCATGGTCTACACAGTGAGGCCAGGGCAGCTAAGGACAGAGGGAAATGGTATCTCAGAAACAAAATGAAAAAGTTTTACAAAGCATTTGTTCATATACAGGACTTAGGTTCAATTCCCAGCACTTGTATAGTGGCCCACAGCAATAGCTATCTCATGTTCTAGGGAAGACAATGCCTTCTTTCAACCTAAGAAAGACTTTCTGTTGGCTTGACCCCATTTCCAAGCAGTCTTCTCTGGTGTATACCCCATAACACCTCCACCTCTACGTGAGAGTAGTTCTGAAATTGACAAATCTTTTTTGAGGTATTTTACCCAAGTGCAACATTTTTTTTGAGTTTTCAGCACAAAGTCATAATTACATTGTGAATGAGAATGTGCCACCCCTATGGGAAATATTTCTTGGAAGTTGAGTTTGATATTGCAAATATGTGCGCATGGTTTTCATTTTTCTTTAAAAATCTGTAAGTGTCTGAAGACAGAGTCAGTTCTGAAGGCACATGTCTATAGTACCAGTACTTGGGTGGTAGAGGCTGGAAGATCAGGAATTCAAGGCCAGTCTCACTTTGCATTATTGATTTAAGGCTAACCTGTGATGAAGAGTGAAGAGGAAGTGAGGAGGGTACTATTGCTGAGCTTGGAGACAAGTTCAAACACTAAGGGATGCAAGCACATGCTGCTTGTTTAAACATTGGATGGTGGCTCCTGCTTGCAACCCCAGTACTGGATAGGCTGAGACAGGAGGATTGCTGTGGGTCCTGGGAAACAGAGTGAAACTCTGTGTCAACCAACAAACAAAAAGTAAGAAATTGTTTGCTTGGACAAAGAATGAAAGTGGTAAATATTTTGGTGAGATAAAGGAAGAAAACATGTAAATTGGGTGGGCATGTTAAAGCATACCTGTTATCTCAGAACATGGGAGGTAAAAGTAGGGTCAATCAAAAGTTCAAGGTTATTCTGGGCTACAGAGTAAGTTTGAGGCCAGCTTAAGCTATGTGAGGCTCTGCCGTAAAACTACAATTAAATAAATGAATAAATGAAATTTTAAAAGAATGGCTACTCCTGCTTGCTTCTTGGGTCCATTTGCTTGGAAAGCTGTCTTCCAACCCTTTACCCTCAGGTAATGTCTATCTTTGTGTCTCAGGTGTGTTTCTTGTATGCAACAGATTGCTGTGTTTTGTTTATGCATCCATTCTGTTAGTCTATGTCTTTTTATTGGAGAATTGAGTCCATTGATGTTGAGAGAGATTAATGACCAATGGCTGTTAGATCCTTTGATTTTGACGTTGGCTGTGGTCATAAGTTTGTGTGTTTGGTTGTTTTTTGTTTTACTGTAATGAGGTTAATTATTTCCTGTGTTTTCTTGAAAGTAGCTAGTTTTCTTGGGTTGTATTTTCCCTTCTAGTGTCTTCTGTAATGCTGGATTTGTGTGTAGGTATTGTTGAAACTTGTTTTTGTCATTGAATATCTTGTTTTCTCCATCTATGAGGACTGAGAGTTTTGTTGGGTATAGTAGCCTGCGCTGACATCTGTGTTTCCTTAGGGACTGCATAATATCTATCTAGCGCTTTATGGATTTCATAGTCTCTGTTGAAAAGTCAGGTGTGATTCTAATGGGTTTGCCATTATATGTTACTTGGCCTTTTTCCATTTTAGCTTTTAGTATCTTTTCTTTGTTCTGTATACTTACTGTTTTGATTATTATGTGGCGGGAGGATTTTCATTTCTTTTCTAATTTATTGGGTGTTCTGTTGGCCTCTTGCATTCTTATTGACCTCTCCTTTAAGTTAAGGAAATTTTCTTCAATGATTTTATTGAAAATATTTTCTGGTCCTTGGAACAGGGAATCTTCTTTTTCCTGTATTCCTATTATTCTTAGGTTTATTAGATGGAGATGAATAGTGAAAGAGAGAAAGAGACAGAGAGAGAGAGAGAGAGAGAAAGACATGATAGGGTGAAGGAGGGAGGGAGTCCCATGACAGAGAAATGGGAAAGGATAGGAGAGCAAGAGAGCAAGAGGGCAATAAGGCAAGAGGCTAACAAAGTGGTGGGTTGAACCTTTTAAGGAGAAACTTAACCATGCCTACTATGAGTGTCTACCTGGTGGGTGACACATGATGACATCATAGGTTGCTAGGCAACCCAGAAGCAAGCTGCCTGAATACTAACATCCCTCCTTTTTTCTATAAATAAATATGAGGAGCTGGGACTGATTCTCCCATAAGGCAAGTTAAAGTGCATAAATGTAGGTTAATTGAAAGCAGCTCTTGGTTGTCATGCAAGGGCCTAAGAGAGAAAGAGAAAAAAAAAAAAAAACAATAGCAACAAAATGTTACGTGGTCAAGATTACATGGTCAAGAGGAAGAGGGGAAGCCCCTGCCCTGGAAAGATCATGGTAGAGGATTGCCAGTACAGAGTTCCTAGCCACGCAAGGCAGCAGGTAGGGACTGAAGACTGGTGGGAGAACCTGGAGCTACTTGTCCTCGGCCTGAAGCACACCATTCCAGACTTTTGTTACTTATAAGTGAATAACTGGCATAGAGTCTTTTCTGGCTACTTCCTGCTGATTCTGGGTACTCTATAGGGAGATCAAAAGGCTGAAATGGTGGCCACGTCCAGGAAGAACAGGCTGTTTGGATGCTCTCCAGAGTCTGTGAGAATATCCATGGCTGGGACAGAAAGTGCAGGTCCGGCTTGATGGGTGTCTGTGAGGTCAGACTGGAACACTTGTGATAGCTGCTTTGGCTCTGTTGTGCATATAGGAAGAACCTAGGTCAGGCAGGATATTGGAACATATTTATAGGCAGAAGACAAAGTTAAGTGGGATATGGAGAAAATTCCTTAAGGTGTATGTTTAAAAGATTTGTGAGAACAAACAGCAGTGAAGGTTTTGGGTCAAAGAGACTTGTATATGGAACCTCCATTTACCCGAGGGAGCTTCTATGTACCCAGTCACTGGCAGTAATCTAAAAGCTTTTTCTTTGTATCTGTCATCCAAAGAAAGGGAGGCCAAGTTTGTTTACAGAACTGTGTAAGCTTAGAGGCCATTAAAACAGGCACTAAGTGTAGAAATCTGAAATTCTCCAGAAGACATCCCAGAGGAGAATCTGTAGGAATAGATGAATGGACTATTCCCATTGGGCAAGTAGCAGACAGTGACTTGTGAAGGAGTCCCGACAGCAAGGTTTGACTCAGGAGTTTAGAACAATCTGTCCCAACAGCTTGTCAGAGTTAGAGGGAAAATCCTACCAAGGAAGAAAGAGGGCCTAGATGAAGGGTTTGGATGTAGGATGGTGAGAGCAGTAGGAAGCATCCGTGACAACCAGAATGAAGATTCACCAATTGCCTGGTGTTGGGTTATAATCGTAGCAGTCAAGTAGCCAGGAATTGATGCCAACCAGAAGGGAAGTCTCACCAATCAGTGCTTGTTGGATGTAGGAATGTAGCAATCAAGTAGCCAGGAAGTGGAAGTCCCAAAACCAGGGAAAGGGGAGGAATCCCACCCTCTGAGATAGGCAATAGGTGCAGTACTTATCTGGAGCTTAAATGACCTGAGAGGTGGAGTCAGGTGGATTCCCTGCAGTTTCCAAAAATTACTTTTAAGGTTTAAAAAGGAGATAAAACTTTAGATATGTTAGCATCACAATTGTAATCTGCACTGAAATACACATTGCAGAAAAGGCAGTAGACATACACATTGGTGTTCAGAAAATAAACATTCTTTAAGGTGAGCTCTGAAAAGGCAGAAGGCTTTCATGAATTAGAAGGGACAAAAGCTCACTTGATCTTAATCTTTAGTATGATTACACATTATGGAGATTTAAAGGAGATTCTCAATCTTGAGCTTGGAAACATGATAGTAGCTGGTATAGTGGAATGTTTTTGTATTAGAAGTAGATTAATAAATCAGAATTCTATTGATAAAGACCAAAGGTCTGGACAGTCTATATAACAGTAGCATAGGAATAGGAGGAAATAGTAAGCATTTTTATCTATTTAGGATAAAATCACCTTAGACATTGCAACCTTTATAACTTGCATTTCCAGCCTTACATCATTTTAAGACCCTAAAACAACATTTTCCTTAGGCCTTTGTATCTAGTTATTTACTATGAGACATAGGTGAAACTGTGTTGAATGTTTATTGTTCTTTAGCTAGAGGCATGGTAAAAGGTTCCATCTGAGGTTTGTTTCTTGAGTCTGGCAACAATACATATTGTGTCTAGGCCTGACAATAGCAACTCTAGGACTCAGGCTTCAGACCTGGTCTCCTTCATATGAAGAGGACTGAGAAGGCATCTGAAGTCCCCCAAGACAGAAGTTGGCAATATGTCTGTGGGGCCTCAGTGTGAGGCCAAAACAGACCTGCAATGTTACTCTGGGCTGGGCGATGCTGGTAGAAGTCACTGAATCAGGCCAAGGAGCTCGAAAGCTGGAACTGTCTGTGGCTCTTTTGCTGTTTGAGCCGCCATGGCTGGGTACAGAAGACAAGCCTGCAATGGGAGCATTTTCACTTCCAAAAGCCAGTCTGCCAACAGGCAGTGTGTGGCTTGTTTGGGCAGCCGTGGGACCAGTGTCCCCTTTGCCTGCATTTGAAATACCTACCTGGCAGAGTTGACTTTAGACTATACCGCGGTGGGTTGGGGCATTGCAGACTTCTTGTTTTTTGTGAGGGAATACCAACAGCCTTTGAGAAGCAGCCAAGGTCTAGAGCATAGTGTTTGATGTAGATGAGCCTGATGGGAAGACTCTCTCTTATTATTTAAACCAACTCCTGTATGGTGACTCAGGGAAAATCCTCAGCTCTTAAATTAGGTAAGCAGCGAGACTGTGTCTGCATCTCTAACACTATAAATACATTTTTGAACATGTGAAAGGACTTGATCATCTATGAGATGACTGGCTATAAATTTGTATTTCTCAACCACTAAATATTAGGACTTTAGGTTTTGAACCTGTTAAGTTGGAGACTTAAAAGTCATAAATATAGTCCATTAAAGTGAGAGCATAATAGTTTGTTTGATTTACTATATATAAACGTTCATAGTTTATAAAAGTCTAAGGCTATACCATAGATTCATAATGTTGCCATTTTTAGTTATGTAGACCAAGCATATTTTCACCTTTTGATAGTGAAGTTATAGCACAATGATCAAGTTTTAACATAAATAAGTCTTCTAAAATTAATAGATCTTAATTTAGAGTCCATTGAAAACTTGTACATAGTAATCCCTGATTTATGAGTTTTAAAACCACTGTTCTACTATATTTAGTAGAACAGTGTAAAGCAATTTTAAAATTACATTTGAATTTATTATAGCAAACCTATTAGTAAGAAAGACTAGTGGTGAACCTGGATCATAGGCAGCTCATGGCAAGGGGAACAGCATTTATTAATTCAGGAATTGATAGAGACATAGGCAGTTGGATGGATATTTTTAAATTACCTTAATTTGAATAGACTTTAATAACTTCAAAATTTTAGTATCATGTAAAGGTTATTTTGAACCAGGTTTGAATCATATATATTGTAAAACGTAACTTTGGATTTTTATAAAAATCCATACCAATTTAAAATGAGACTTGTTGCTGTCCTAGTCTAAACAGAGATAAAATGAACAGAGAATTAATTATGATTAAAATTTTCCATGCCATGTGGTCACCTTAAGGTTTACAGTTTAATTTTAAGATTTTTTTGAGAGTATAAAAATAAACCAGAGAGTATTCTGGTTGAGATAACAGGCAGAGAGAAACAGACAAGACTTTGAGAAAAGAGCCATAGAGAATAGTTTTCTTCTTCACAGATGGCTCTTATTGTTACTGGTATTACTGGATAAAAGACATTTGAGCAGGGAAAATATAGGTGTAGGAGCAATGGTTTCCCTAAGAGGAGAGAGTATAATGAAGCCTTTCCTGTGATTATGAAAGGGCAAACGGAAATGGACCATGTGGCTACTCAACCAAGTAACACAGCAGGTCATGGGCTTAGCCTGGCCCAGCCCTAGAACCTTGGTGCCTGGTACAAGGGCTTTATCAAGAGTAAGGCCTAGTTCTCATAGAGGGAATCTCATCTGAAAGAAAGGATAGGGGTGTTGGAGAGGTGCCTCTGGCAACTGTTTTAATATTTAAATCTCAGTGGAGAGACTTCTTTTACCAGGCCTTTACTAGTCAGGGTAGAATTTGCAAGTCCATCTCCTTTTGTTTGTGACAGCAGGTGTGATAGCTTGTGAGGCTCACACCTCTTCCTCAGACTCCTCACAGAAATTAACCCATTGTTCTGACATGTTTCTACTCTGGCTTAAAAACTCTACACTAAAAAGACAGGCCTGTGGTTGCAGCTAGGAGAGTAGCTGCTAGAGGCTTGAGGTTGCTGCTAAGGCGGCTTTTTGCTGTGGCTGTCGATTCCGGACCTTCTTAAAAAAGCCTCCTGTGTGCTGTGTGTTATTTTATTAATTTTAATCCTCACTCCCGACTCAAGAACCATTCGACTCTGCTGGCTGGCTCCAGCATAGGGCCAGATAGGTAGCTTTAGAATGGAGTAAGGTGCTCAGTGGCCTTTTAGGGTCTACAAGAGACTGCAGTTTTGCAGCTCTGAAAAGAGTGGGACAGAAACAGATAAGTAGTAAAAGCAGCTGGCAGTGGGGAGACCACAGAGTTTTCTTGTTTGTTTTTATAACTCTGAGAGCTGCCAATCATACGACTGCCTAAGTTAGGATGGTGGTGAAACCATGCGCTTGGCCTTAGTGGAGATGGCAGTGAAGCTGCGGCTCCACCCTCCTTATCCTAAAATCACCATGGTGGTTATCCATGTGTGGTGTGGCACCATAGCAGCATAGGAAACCAGGTGCTTGCTGGTGGGAAGACTGTCTCAGCAGAGTTTGAAACTCTGCATACATATGGCATGGATGATCAGAAGTCTGTGCAACTGAAAACCCACTTCTGTATGCTTCCTCTGGTGGCAGGTGTTCCATGGGAGATTTAAAACCTTGCCCTTGGGCCAGAGGAAGTGGCACAATCTACAGCCATCTGTGTGTGTGCAGGGTCCCCAGCAATTGCTTACCTAACTGCAATAGTTTAGAAGCAGGCTGTGTCTGTGTCTGAAGCAGAAGTTTCAGCCTTTGGCCTGAGGCTTTTAGTTTCTCCAGCTGATTTTGGTGCAGCGTGAGTGTCCACCATGTCTGCGGTGCTCAGAGCATATGACAGGATGCTGAGTCTGAGCAGCCATGAGCAGAGGGACAGGTGTGTGTGGTAAGCACAGGGCAGTGGAAGGAATGTGTAAGCTTTAAGTCATATGTGGATGAGTGGTGGTTAGGGATAGGTAGAACAGAAAAAAAAGATCTGTTGCTAGCATCATGGTCTGATTAAGGGTCCCTGATAACAGACCAGAGTCTACCAGGGGAGCCTTTTCCAATACACTAATGTTAGGACCAATGAAATAATGATGTGCACAACAGATTTCATATGAAAGAGGTTTATTAGATGGAGATGGAGAGTGAGAGAGAAGGAGAGAAGATATGATAGAAGGAAGAGAAAGCAGTGCCCAGACAGAGAAAGGGGAGAGAACAGGAGAGTGAGAGAATAAGAGAAGGAGAGGGCAAGAGTGCAAGGAAGGGACAAAATGGCTGGTTGACTCTTTTAAGGAGCAACTTGACCACGTTGCCAGGTGTTGCCACATGGCAGCGGACACATGATGACATCATAGGTTGCTAGGTAACCCAGAAGCAGGCTACTAAAAACAAACATATCTCCTGGAGGTATCTCCATCCCTGATCTCAAGCTATTACCTATAGAGCAGCAATAATTAAAACTGCATGGTATTGGCATAGAAACAGACTGGTGGATCAATAGAATCAAATGGAAGACACAGAAATAATCGCACACATCTATGGACACCTGATTTTAATAAAGATGCCAAAACCATACGAAGAAAAAAGATAGCATCTTCAACAAATGGTGGGAGAATGATCTCTCCCTCTGATGTCCTCCATCAGCCTATACGGCTCAGGCATCTATTCTTCCCCCCCCCCCCCATCCCCTAGCTCTTCTTGGTTGTACCATAGACTCTCAGACAGTACCAGGTTGTGGTATGTCACCAGAATTTCAATAGGACCCACAGGTCTTAGGTCATTTGTCTGTCAGCCAGGACAGCAGACTGACAATGGAGGAGAGCAATTTGTAGGGGAAGCCAAGTATCTTCTAGTAAGTTGTGGGACTCTGCTGGATAAGGATGAATTCTGTCATCTCTGGATAGACAATCATTTGCACTCCATCTACGAGTATAGAATCCTTTTTCTCAGCAGGGTTCTGAAATGTCTCCCCTGATCTTAGTAACTCTAGGTCTTGAAATGAGGTCACATGTTCTTCAGGACCCATTACAGGCCAGACCTTCCCTTGATAAGGAAAGTGCTCTAACAAGCATCTTGGAATACCTAAAAATGACCCACCCTGCTAAGAACCTTAGTCCAGCAGTGACATTCAATTGTACTTGGAGATTTCCCCCATAGGATATTTAAGTACTGTACTTTCCTTCTTGTGATAGGACCATTTAAGTATCCCTGATTTCCTGAATGTGGGGATGTATAAGCAGACATCTCTATGGCCAGTCCCCAAGGGACCTGACAAACGGGACATCAGGCATCTGTGAGTCCACCTGTGGACCACCTGCTACCACCTGCACAAGGTCTGGGTCACCTGATGAAAGAACTCGTACTCCTCTCTCTCTCTCTCTCTCTCTCTCTCTCTCTCAATTTCTCTTTCCTAGCCTGCCCAGAGATAGTCTCTGTGACCCCTCCCCCTTCCATTAAGAAAACTTAAACAGATGGAACAAGTCACCTGTGTGATTTAAGAATAGCCCAAATGACTCTTCTGCACAATCCAACACTGATTCCAGGGAATCAAACACATTCACTCTTGAAATCCCTCCCTCTGCCAAGAGTTTATATTGCCTTTGATTTCATATGCATAAAGGTGCCTGTTGGGATCAGCAAGCAGGCATTTCTACAGGCAGCCCCTGGGGCCTGGCAGACCCGGCAGGTATCAGGCATTTGGAAAGACACCCAGACCACCTGCTGACCACCGGAAACCACCTGTGCATGCTCTGGACCACCCTATAAGAGAACTGGGGTCCCTCCCCTTCCTTCTTCTTCTCGCTCCTTCTTCTCTCTTTGTCTGTCTCTCTCTCTCTCTCTATATATATATCTATCTACCTCCCTCTCTGTAACCCCCCTCTACCTAATAAACCTCCCGCGTGGAACCGATCTCGTGGTGTGATCCGTGGAACCTCTGTAACCTCTACATCTCTTTTCTATAATTCCTAACATTGGAGCATTAGGCCGAATTAGGTAACCCCCATTACTTTTACCGAGCACACCAGAGCTTCTGGGGAACCTATTCCTTCCAAATCTGCCTAAAATACCCACTCTCTTGCCTCTAATTCCTTTCAAACTCGCCTCAACATTCTTTCTCCTTCTCTCTAAAACTCCTACTAAACTCCCACCGCCGCTGCTGCCGCTGCTCCTGCTGTCCCCGCAGCCCCTGCCATTCCCGTTGTTTCCGCTGCCGGCCGCCCGCGCCCACCAGGCGTGCCCCGCAGCGGCCCGTGGGCCCGGGCCCCGCGTTGTAGCGCAGCGGGCGGAGACCACAGGATCCTAGCTGGGCCCGCCTCGTCCTGGAGCCCCATCGGTGCCACAGCCCGGCGCCAGCTCCTGGTGCCGCGAGCGCCGTAACTGACTTTTCAAAACTTTCATCAGAGGCTTCCACGTTGCCAGTAACTGGGCGCAGCCATCTTGGCTTTGGGAAAAATGGGCGGGACCTTGGGCATATCAGAGGTTTCCATGTGGCCGGCGCCATCTTTGATTCGGGCAAGGAGGCCCTGCTTCCCATGTGCGTCCCTCTCCCCTGCAATAACCCAGCCCCTTTCCCAAGCTGCTTCTATTTAAACGCCCTCATAATTTTCTCACTGGGTTTATGCTCTTGGGTATCTTATCAATTTACTAAATAAAACCCTGCCATATTGTCTGTGCTAATTAAGGTAAAATTGCAGTTTTTGAGAATGTATCTTGTGGAGAGCTGTTTGTTTGATAAGCTGTTTTGTTTATAAAAAAACATGTTTATGCCCTGTTCTTTACCTTGAGACAAAAAAAGGGGAAGTTTCATCAAGTTCCTTAGAGTTTGTTTGTTACCTGCTACAGGGAAGTTATTTTAAAAAGTTAGGCAGTTTCAGAACTCCTCTTTATAGTAATGTAACTTGCTTTTAGAGTTAATATGATTAAAAAAAAAGAACTGTATTTAAATATGTTATAAATCATTTAAAGGGCTGGTGATTGTTCATTACAAAATGTTTTTTATGCTCTTTTAAGGAAAAAATTCTAGCTGATAGGTTTGGTATGGCTAAAATAATTCTTACAGTTTAAATGCAAAGCTTTTTACTGTTCAATTTTAATGCAAGTGGTAGGAGGAGCAACAAGATTTGCTAGCCTCTCTATAAATTATATCTAATTAAAAGGTTTGCTTTGATTTTAGTTCAAAAAGAGCAGATTTGAAGTCATGCTAAATGCTGCAGTTGAGCCTTACCTAGTCTCCTTGTTTAAGTTTTTTTTAAGGTTAAGCCTAGGATGGGTAACTATGAGGTTTGCCTATTTGTCTTAAAATATATACTTCTAGGACATGCTAAAATTAGAAATGATGACATTCTGTTTTATAGGACACAGTTTAGAGCAGATTATAGAGATACACAAAGAGTAACTCAGATGTGCTGGCCCTCAAGCTTATCAGAGATCTGATGAATATGGCATTTTAACATGTGTAAGCTTATTGTGACAGGAAGTCCCAAAATCCTGACAGTAGCTCCCCCAAGGTCTCCGAGAAGATTTGGGCACAACTACAGATGACTGCAACTCTGGATTGTGGTATGCTAACCACTGGGCAATACTGCCTCAACTGGCCCACTGCTAAGGCCCAGCCAAAACTGTGGACACCTGGAGTCAATGTTTCACGTTGCTAAGGGCGAGGTAAGGCCATTCTCCTGTTTCTTTCTCCACAGAAACAGTCTCTCATCTTATGTGCCTGGCAGAACTGCCTCTGTTCAGGATGCTGTGAGACCACAGGAGCAAGGGACACTGCCTAGGTGATGGACTAACTAGTCATCCCTGTCATTTTGATTGGCACATAAATTAATATACTTATTTAACTTATAATTTATCCTTCTCAGGTCTCTGAACACCTTGACGGCTATGCTAAGCTTACGATAGCTTTGCAGCTACAGAGAAGACAATTTAGATCGACTGTTAGCTCATTAATCAGTTCATTAGCTAAAACCACAGGGTACTAGATCTCTTATTTAAAAGGAAAAGAAAGGTTTGCCTTGCTCACAGGACTCATGTTAGTTGCCTGTGTCTTAAGATAAATAAATGGAGCTTATATAGGGTCTGAGGATACAGGAGTTTAGGTTATAAAAATCTAGAGTGTTGTTATCTGGTCTAAAAAAATGTTTCAGGGTTGATAAATGCAAAAGAGTCTAAATAGGTGTTTTAAGGTATGTGAGTTATATTATAAGATTTTAAAAGTTTTGACATTGATCAATAGAGTTCTCATAAGTTGATGGAGCAATAACTGCTTATTCAGTCACCAGGTTGAGAATAGAGTTCTAATAAGTTGATGGAGCAATAACTGCTTTTTCAGTCACCAGGTTGAGATTTTAATTTCCTTTGTTGGCTTCTAGAGATAGACTTAAAGGTGCTTCTCGTTATGTTAAAAACATCTGTTTAATGTGTATATCTGACCCAAAAGTCATAGCTTTTAGTATGGTATTCTTAATATCTGCCATTTCTGGGGTAGATTTTAACACAGGAATATCTTAAACTTATTCCTTCTAGTTGCTTTAAGTAAGTTTCCCTTTTATTTCATAAAAGGCTTTTGCCTTTTCAGAGTTCACCTTAAAAAGTACTTATGCCGTTAACACATATGTATGTCTACTGCCTTTTTCTCAATACACAGTACAATTATGATACTAACATGTTTAAGGTTTTATCTCTTTCTTAAAACTTAAAAGTAATTCCTGGTTTGGAATTTCCTTTCCCGGCTACCAGACTGCCATTTACTACATACAACCACTGGCTGGATTGGTGAGTTCACTCCATTTTCTCAGCATGCATGCCTCTTGGTAGGGGAAGCTTGACCACAGAGCTCTGGCAGCTTCCTACTATCTTTTGAGACGGGGGACCCCCTCCTCAGCTGTAGCCTTAATTGTCTAGGTTTGACCCTCTATGCTGACTTTCATTTTAGGGCCACACTCTCCCTTGGGCGGTACACCCCCTCTACGGGTTTCTTCCCCCGCTCGCTCGTGCACGCGCTGGCTCGCTTGCTCATGGAAAGGTCCCCTCTCTCCCATACGGCTCTTCTCATTCTTCCTTGGGAGCCTTCTACACACGCTTCTCTCTACATGCTCCTGCACTCGTCCTAGCTAGGCAAGAAGCGTGTTCTCTCGGGTCGTGCCACGGGGCACCTGGCCCTCGATCGCTGGCCAATATCTGACGAGATTTGGACCTGATCGGATCGCTTTCTACAGAGACTCGCCTTCTCCTGGGACGCCATTAGAAGGCCTCCGTCTCTCCCGGCTCCCAATGGACAACAACCATCACCACATCCCTACATAGAGACTTCTCTGCCCCCAATGGGAGATGCCCAGACGCCCGTCCCTCCAGACAAGCTGGAGAATTTCAGGTTTCTATCCCTAGTGCCAGCTGGCACCAGGGCCTCTTAAGTTTACATGCTTCTGTAACTAAACCTCACCTCAATGACAGATCAAAAACAAAGCCTTCTTTAATATTGCCAGTGATTGGGTAAATAAAGTCTCGTCCAGGTAGACAGAGGTTCCCATGTACAAACCTCATCGATCCAAACCTTTCAATGCCTACCTACAGGATTTTCTCTGTTTCAGTGTCCTGCTAGACACAGGTGTCTCCTACAGCCACAACAGCGCCAAAGCAGCTACAGGTGTTCAGCTCTGACCTCACAGACTTCCAACAAGATACAGGTGTTCAGCTCTGACCTTACCAACAAGCTGGACCTGCACCTTCCCTCCCAGCCATGGGTGTTCTCACAGACCTGGAAAAGCATCAAAGAAACCTATTCTTCCTGGACTTCAGCCTTTTGACCTCCCTACATCACCCCCAGTGTCAGCAGGAAGTAGCCAGAAGAGAATCTATGCCCGTTATCCACCTGTTGTTAACAAAAGGCTGAAGTGGTGTGCTTCAGGACCAGGACAAGCAGCTCCAGGTTCTCCCAGTGTTCCCCAGTCCTTCCCTGCTGCCTTGCATGGCTGGCAATTCTCTCTGTTAAAAACCCTCTACCCTAAACCCGCTGCCCTAAATTTTCCAGGGCAGAGACTTCTCTTATTCTTAACCTTACAACCTAACCATTTGTTGTTATTCCCCTCTCAACCTCTTACATGACAACCAAGAGCTGCTTCCAATGAGCCTAAGTTTATATACTTTAACTTACCTTATAAAAGGCAGCCCAAGCTCCCTATTTTTAATTATAGAAAAAAGGGGGTAATGTTGGGATCAGCAAGCAGGCATTTCTACAGGCAGCCCCTGGGGCCTGGCAGACCCGGCAGGTATCAGGCATTTGGAAAGACACCTAGACCACCTGCTGACCACCGGAAACCACCTGCACATGCTCTGGACCACCCTATAAGAGAACTGGGGTCCCTCCCCTTCCTTCTTCTTCTCGCTCCTTCTTCTCTCTTTGTCTGTCTGTCTCTCTCTCTTTCTCTCTCTCTATATATATATCTCTATCTAACTCCCTCTCTGTAACCCCCCTCTACCTAATAAACCTCCCGCGTGGAACTGATCTTGTGGTGTGATCTGTGGACCCGCGTGTAACCTCTACATCTTTTCTATAATTCCTAACAGTGCCCAACGCCAAAGTTTTTCAATTCAAGACCTGACAAGATTCTTAATTTATTTTACACCGAATCCTCTTGATTGCATCAAACTGGGTTTGGGATCGTCGGGCCTGTGTTTGGTTGCAAACAGACAGGGCCTAAAATCTGGCCCACACCTCTGTTTTGCTGAGTGTAGCAACTTGACCAGGAGTTGTAATGCTTTGGTATCTGGCATAGGTTTTGGAGAGCCGACTTCTACTGACACTGGTGACATCATGCTAAAAGAGCTAAACTGTAACACTTATGGAAAACCTTTTCCACACCCCTTAGAGCACTCAGACCTCACCCTAAGGTGCTCTAGCTGCCTCTGAGTGAAATGGAACCCCATTCTTCATCTGGAAGCCGAGTTCCAGGATCCCAGCTGGAATCCAGGCCCCTGCCAAATGGAGAATGACAGGAAAGCCTAGACTTCTTTTCTCCTTCAGAAGTCCTCTTTCTCTATAGATCATACCATAGACTTGCACTGTAGTAAAAGTATGTTGACTGTCCTTATGTATGATGGTAGACGTTTCTTTTTTCCACCTGATCATTCAGTTCTGCTCTTTGAGCTGAGGTACCTGGCTTGGGCCCACATTATTTCTGTTAAAGTAACTACTGACACATCACCTGCATCGTAATACCCCTTTGTTACTGTTTTGTCTGCAAGACTGGGAACTAAAACCAGGGCTGACTTGCCCCTGCCAGCCAGCCTTGTAATACTCTTCCAGGACCAACAGGGGGCAGTGCTGCCTTGGCTGTTCTTTGGAAAGCAGGCTGCTGCCTGGCATTTCCTGCCCTTCAGTTCTTCAAGCTAGAGAGGTTGACTCTGAGGTGGGCTACTGGAGCCAATTTAAGGTCAGTAGTGGAAGTTGGCAGCTGTGGTCATTGTTCTGATGCTGCATCTCAGTTGCATCTTTGATACCTCAGGGCACGGGCCTCCTACTTCTACTTCCCCTGAGACACCTTTTCTTTCACTCTAGGCAGAAACTGATCTTCCTGGTTACTAGGGCAGGGGTGAGGCCTCCTCAGGCAGAGACAGCAGCAGGTAGAAATTTGCACTCTTTCAAGGCTTTGTTATTTAGAGGGAACTAAGATAGACTAGTTATTTTTTCTGAAATGTCAGCTTCCAAACCTGTTCCACAGTGAGTCTCTCTTGCTCTTTTGCTGTCAGTGCTGTGAGTGAAGGCTCCATGCTGATTTGTGACATTAACCGGGCAGGTAGAAGAAAGTCTCATAATTTCTTAATTCAGGTGATAAACTAAAAAGTGATTATCTGGGACCATAATCCTCTTCTCCTAAAGTAAATGGCATTTCCTGTTAGAGTCCCACTGTGTTCTCTCACCCCATGTTTTAGAAATGAAGCTTCCAGGAGCCAGGACTGTACCTCAGTTGGTTAGGGTACTTGCCCAGTGTACATGAAGACCTGAATTTGATTCCCAGTAGCGAATAAACTGAAAGTGGTGGTGCATCCTTGGAATCTCAGTTCTCCAGAGGTAGAGGCAGGTAAACCAGAATTTCATGGACCTCTCCAGCTTCATAGTGAGTTTGAGTCCAGTGTGGGAATATGGGATACATGAGACTCTATGCCAAAAAAAGGGGAGGGGCAGTAAGCTTGTTCAGAGGGTAAAGGCATTGACCACACAAACCTGGTCCCCTGAGTTCCATCAATAATACTTAAAGGTGGAGGATAGAAGTGACCTCCATACACACTGTGAGCATGCATACACAAAAATATTTATTTTGAAAGAGAAGGAAATTGAGTAAGTTGCCTCCCTTCTGAATGGGTAGAGAGGCACAAATAAAAAATCATTCATGTAGAAATTTTAAATGAGGTGTTAAATACTGTAAGGGATACATAACCACAAAAAGACCCAACAAAAGAGAAAGAGGGAGAGAGAGAGAGAGAGAGAGAACTTCAGACCTATCTCTCTTAGGAACATTGACACAAAAATATTCAATGTTATACTTGCTAACCGAATCCAAGAACACATAAAAGATATCATCCACCATGACCAAGTAGGCTTCATCCCAGGCATGCAGGGTTTGTTCAACACATAGAAATCCTTCAACGTAATCCACCATATAAAAAAAATTAAGAAGAAATGCCACATGATCATATCCTTAGATGTTGAAAAGCATGTGACAAAATCCAACATCCATTCAAGTTTAAAGTCTTGAAATGATCAGGGATACAAGACACATACCTAAACATAGTAAAGGCAATATATAAGAAGCCTATAGTCAACATCAAAATGACTGAAGAGAAACTTAAATCAAGCCCGCTGAAGTCAGGGACAAGGCAAGGCTGTCCACTCTCTCCATATCTCTTCCACATGGTACTTGAAGTCCTAGCTAGAACAATAAGACAACTAAAGAAGATCAAGGGGATACAAATTGGAAAGGAAGAAGTCAAAGTATCACTGTTTGCAGATGGTATGATAGTATACATGAGTGACCCCAAAAATTCATCCAGAGAACTCCTTCAGGTGTTAAACACCTTTAGCAAAGTGTTGGATATTAAATTAACAAAAAAAAAAAAAAATCAGTAACCCTCCTGTTTATCAAAGACAAAAGGGCTGAGAAAGAAATTAGGGAAACAACACCCTTCCCAATAGTCACTAATAACATAGAGTACCTTGGTGTGACTCTAATCAAACAAGTGAAACAACTGTTTGATAAAAACTTCAAGTTTCTGAAGAAAGAAATTGAAGATAATAGGAGATGGAAAGATCTCCTGTACTCATGGATAACAGATTCCATCTCCTGTACTCATGAATCTACAGATTCAATACAAATGTAAAAGTTCCAAATTTCAAAAGATCTGGAAGGAAATCCTTTTGCATTCTTGTGTTGTCAGTTTATTTCCTAATTGTTAACCTTCCAGATTTGATATCAGTTGGATAGACACACACAGATAGATAATATGCTTATTAAATTAATGTTGAATACATTTTAAAAGTGATTTGTGTTTTGTGTACATTGATGTTTTACCTGCATATTTAGGTGTGTGAAGGTGTAGATCCCTTGGAATAGGACTTGCAGACAGTTTTGAGCTGCACTGAGGGTGCTGGGAATTGAACTTGGGTCCTCTGAAAGAGCAGCCAGTGCTCTTAACTGCTTAGCCATGTCTCCAGCCCCTATATTGAATACTTTTACTAGAGCCAGTGACAGGAACAATTCTGGCATAGTTACCATGAACTGAAACAAATTTGACTCTTAAGAATTCCCCTAGCCACTTTCAGTAGTCTGCAAGTATTTAAGTTATGCTAAAATTACAGCTTTGTTTTTATTACTTTAGGCTTTCTTCCTTTGGATTGTCTGTGCTTCCTCTACAGAATAGAGATTCCATGAGCTTCTTTACTGAGTTTGCTTGATTTACACCTCACCATGCTTTGGTGATTATTAATCAATAGTTTTCTGAGTGTATCCTAACTGTAAGGTAATACTTTCCATTGCTAACCTTTTAGTCACGGTTGAAAGTTGTTTTAAGACTTTTCTGTGGAGGATAGGACTGGGTATTACAAAGCTGTTTCCTGGTAGTATATGATGCATGTTTAGTACCACAGAGAAGTTCCTTCTCGACCAGGATACATTTTATGGTTTTACCCAGCCCCAAGTGCTAAGAAGAAACATGTCAGTCCAAATGTGTATATTGATAGGTGCTACTTCTAAGGGGGGGTCACATGTCGTACACATGTTCACATATGTGCAGTTTGAGCACGGACATGGGTCTTGGCAAATGTATATGTTTATATGCATTCAGTTCTAAGCATGGTCACATGTCAGCATGTATATATATTTTGATAACTGTGTAGTATTTGAGCCTGGTCATGTTACATGTGTGGTCACATGTTGGTTCATATGTTGGTACACATTCATGTGTTTACATGTGTCTATTTCCTGATAAGGTCATATCAGCATATAAATCATGTTCACATGTATACTTTCCCAGCAGAGTCACATGTTTGTGGTATATGCTTGCTCACTTGTGTCCAGTTCCATATGTGGTCATATGTCAGTATATATGCACGTGTTTACATATGCATATATATGTATGTATATATGTATATATATGTATGTATGTATGTAGTTTCCAAGCTCAGTTATATATTGGTATTTAATGCCTATGTTCACTTGTGTGTCGTTCTGTTTTGTGTGTGTGTGTGTGTGTGTGTGTGTGTGACAGTCTCTTCATGTATCCCTGGCTATCAGAGAACTATCCCGGTAGACATCTACCTGCTTCTGCCTCGGGAATAAAGTTGTGTGCCACCATGCCTGGCCTGTTGTATGTAGTTCTGGTTGGTAGGAACATGCTGGGGTATATGTGAACATTCACATGCAGGCAGTCCCAAGTGTGGTTACATGTGCTATTTACACATGGACAGTTCCTGAGCATGGTAACATGCCAGTGCATATGATAGTGTTCACATATGTGCAGTTCCCAAGCATGGCCATACGGTGGTACACGTGTGTGATTACACACATGCAGTTCCTGAACAGAGTCATTTACTGTCACGTGTGTGTGTTGACATGCTTGAAAATCCTGAGCCTGGACATAATGTTGGCACATATGCATGTGATAACGTGTCATTCTGAGCATCAGTGGTCATATGTTAATGTATTTGTTTGCGTTCACATGTGTACTATTCCCAGTTCTCAGGTTTACTGGCTAGTTTGTTTTTCAAGTTGACATAGCTATAGTCATTTGAGAGGAGGGAAGGAATCTCCATGAAGAAAATGCTTCCATAAGCTTGGGCTGTAGTCAAATCTGTAGTGTATTTTCTTAATTAGTGATTGATGTGTGAGGGCCCAGCCCATTGTGGGTGGTCCCAGCCCTGGGCTGGTAGTCCTGGGTTCTGTAAGATAGCAGGCTGAGCGAGCCATGAGGAGCAAGCCAGCAAGCAGAGCTTCTCCATGGCCTCTGCATCTACTCCTGCCTCCAGGTTCTCAGCCAGTTTGAGTTTCTGCCCTGGCTTTCCTCAGAGGATTGTGACCGAGGATATGTAAGTAAGCCAGATCAGCCCTTTCCTCCCCAAATTGCTTTTGATCATGGTGTCTCATCCTATCAGCAGAAAAACTAACACACCGGATGCAGTATATATGGGCACATATGTGCATGTTCACCTGCATGCAGTCACATACATGGTCATATGCCAGTGTCTTCACGTGTGTGCAGTTTCTGACCAGTAGTTATAACTCGGGGCATAAGGCACTTTCACATAGGAGTAGTTCCTCAGCATTGTCCTATGTCAGGACATAGGCGTGTTTTCACACGTGTACAAATCTTGAGCATGAACATATGCAGACAGGTATGTGTTCCTATGTATACAGGTTCCATGCGTGGTCATATGTTAGTGCTAGTACATATGAGAGTGTTCTCATATATGGAGTTCCTGTTTGTAGTTTGATGTCAGGAATATGCATGTTACAAGGCATGAAGGTAAAACGCACTGTTTTTGTATTATTAACCCAATCTAAATTATTTTTAATTAAATTTTAATTTTTTACATTAAGTACATTTTATTCACTTTGTATCCCAGCCATAGCCCCCTCATTCCCTCCGAATCCCACCCTCCTTTCTTCACCTCCTCCCTGTCCCTTTCCAAGTCCACTGATAGGGGAGGTCATCCTCTCCTTCCATCTGATCCTAGTCTATCAGTTCTTACCAGGACTGGCTGCAATGTTCTCCTCTGTGGCCTACCAAGGCTGCTCCACTGTCAGGCTAAATTATTTGATAAAGACAAGCCATAACAAATACTTTGAAATGTTTTTTTTTATTGTTGTTGTTAGAAAAAGCATCTGTCTGTCCATCTGTCTGTCCATCTATCCATCCATCCATCCATCTATCTATCTATACCTATTATCTGTTTTGAAGCAGGGTCTCACTACATAGTTCTACATGTCCTGAAACTCACTCTATAGGCCAAGCTGGCATCTAACTCACTGAGATCCACTTGCCTCTTCCTCCACACATAGCTTAAGAATTTACATTTTTGTTTTCTTGATACAGGGGTTTCTCTGTGTAGCCTTGGCTATCTTGGACTTACTTTGTAGACCAGGCTGGCCGTGAACTCACAGAGTTCCTCCTGACTCTGGGATTACAGGCATGAGCTAATATGCCCGTACATATTCATAAAAGTATATTCACTGGCAAGAATATACTTTTATTAATGCTTATAAGACATCAAAAATATGGTAGAATACCCAGAGCAGGATAAAGTTTAACATTTATGATTATTTTAAAAATAAAAGCAGATAATTTAAAAAAATATATCATTATCATGTAACACATTAAGTTTATCTTTAAATTCTAAAATGTCTTCATTAGCCTTAAAGCAGGGTTTTAAAAATGACAATGAAAATGTATTTATCATTGTTTCTTACATAGGCTTGTCTAAGATACAGATATTGGAAAAACTATTTGTTTTAAAAATGGCAGAAGTTGTAAAAATATCCTTAAAACCTTTAACATGTTGGTATTTGTATGCATATTCACAAACAAAACATCTGAAACCACAGAGTTAAGTTATCCTGCTAATTTTTGGAATAAGGAGTTTGTTGTTTCAAAGGAGGACAGTTACTTAATAGGGAAGAAAACATAATCCTGGAGTATGAGAAATTTTCTCTTAAAGTTAATTTATGCCCTCAATCAGGGACCATATTGTAGAACCAGAACTGAGATAAGAATCAAGGAAATAACATCTTTACCAGAATTTTATAATTATATATATCTATATATATCTTGTTTTTTTAAATGGAAAATTAAAAATTAAAAACTCATGTTAATTGCCCCAAATAAAGGTTTAAGACCACTGTCCATCTCTAATTGTTCTATTAACATGGTCACATTGATTAAATATATTCTTTTGTATTTTATCATTATTTTGTTCTTTAAAATTTTAATTTTACTATTAATCAAGCAGGAAGCTGTTCCTAGTTATAGCTTTAGTTTACATGAGCACTTACTTTTTGTTTTTAATTTTTGTTCATTCTTTTCTTGTACAATCTATCCCAACCACAGCTTCCCTTTCCTCCATTCTTTCCAGTTCCCTGCCTCCCCTCTCTTCCAAATCCATCTATCAATGCATCCCCTATCGCTCCCCAACACTCTAAGCCTGCTTGTCCCTCAAAAAGAGAAAACATAGAAAACCAATTATTAGATACACAAGCCACATAAAAGATAGAAAGTTTGTCCCTGTTTCTTTATGATGTGAGAAAGGCTCAGCACCAAAAAAGATTAAGAGGTTAAGTTTGGTAATATTTTCTCTGTCCCTTTCTTCTCTTTCTTTAATTAGATAAGGTTGAAGTGTTTTTTTTCACCCTTTTATAGTGTACCAGGCTGCTTTCTCAGAGGTAAGAAACTGGTTTAGGATGTGAAGGTGTTATGGAACTTGGAGGTCACAATGTATGCCAAGTCAGGTCTGGTCACCCTTCCTCAAGCCAATTAAAAGAGCCAAAATGGGAGTTTTATTGGATGCAGTCGTATTGGGAAAGGGACAGAAACAAAATCTCTAAAGTTCATTTTAAGGGTCCCTGAATAAGATCAAGGTTTAAATAGGCCAAGCATATCCACATCCAAGCAGTTCTGGTCAATATGTGTTCACACCCACTTATCTGGGCTTTGTTCTCATCCTTTCAGGTGATCTGACAACTTGTTAGAACTGTCTGAAATTTTTTTTTTTCCCTAAGACAAGTTTCCTCTCTGGCTGATGTCCTTTCCTTCTCCCAGCATGAAATTTCTGGGAAATTTTTCATGTTTTTAGGGTCTGTGTCTAATATTCAGGTTGTGTCTCTTTATAATATCTTTTATTTCTGCCAGAGCAAATACATAATGAATCAGGTTTTGTGCCGATACTCCCCAAAAAAGCAGTGTGTTACTACACACGACCCAGGAACAGAGTATGGATGTGTCTAGGAAATGTCTGTTTCTGATGTTAGTGACACTCAAACATTTAGTGGGTTTCATGTTAGAAATAAACAAGAGCCAAGGAACACAGAACCCATGTTTAACAGGATCTGTCAGAAAATGACAGACAGGGAAATGCCCCAACAGTTAAGATGGGTCTCAGCATAAATCCCCAGGAATATTGGGGTGAGGACAGGGACCTAGCTTCATTTGGTTATGTTTTACAGCCTGAAGGCTTCCCCCAAGCAACATGGACCTCCCCTCAGGGAGACTTTGAGCTTTAAGGCTGAAAGGAATTTTAGGACTGATTTGTGTTATAAAGACTTTACAGTAAGCATGGGAGTTAAAAGAGGGGGCAGAGTGGCTCAAGGGGACCTGTAAGAATAAAGAAAGAACCAAATAGGGCGATAGTTTAGAATTTATCTTTAGTTTTGATATAAACTCTAAGAAAGGTTTGATTTATTTTTTTTATTTGAGCATCTCATTTAACTCAAGTAGTTTTTTTGAAAAGCTCTTTTTTATAAATTGCCAGGTTCTATCATTATGTTTTACATATCATTTTACATTTTCATTAAAGCAGGCTGCCTATTTGTGTTTTCTGAAAACTTTACTACGTAGGACTTTGTTGAATGCACATAAAACTAGTTTAGAGGCAGTAAATGTTTAGGTTATCTCTCTAGTTCAATCCCTCCATTTTGCAAATACTTGCAGATTAGCAATTATCATACATTACCCATAGAGAGAGCAGGAGGAGAGGGAGTGAATGTGTGCACACAATCACATTTGTGTACTGTGCATGTTTGCGTGCATAGCAAATATCTCTTACAATTAAGAAGCCTGGAACTTTTGCTGGACCTCACAGCTAATGTTAGTAATATACTTCGAGGTCACTTAAGTAAGCTTGTTTGTTTAGCCTGCCTTCAAGAGAACACTGTAACCTCCAGTCTTGCTCTCCTTGGGTTTTCCACATAATCAACTTTTAAAGTTTAAGCTAATCTTAAAATATGCAGTTTTGCCATGCCTCTAACCCAGAGTAATGCATGTGTATCATTTGCTGTAAACAGCAAAAGTAGAGGTTGAAACACTTTATAAAATGAGTATCTGCAATGCACAGATTTGGATATTGATTGATAAATAACGGTGCTTGTGTACTGTTTGTTAATTGGTTTGGTTGGATTCTGTGACTTAATCCTGTGTGAAACACTTTTAAAGATTTCTGTAAAGTACCCCTCATTCCTTCCTCACGAGTTGCTTCTGTACTAGAGCTTCCAGCAGCCCAAAAGCTGTGTCAGCTGGATAGGAGCTGAGACACACAGTGAAGATTTTCTCTGCTTTGCTGTGATGTGTTGTTTCTGCCAAACTATTTTAAAAAGTCCCAATTTATGAAGTGTTTTTGTTGTTGTTGTTCTGTAGGTTTAAAAACTTCATCAAAAGTGTTGGATTCAGAGTTTCCTGAATACTGTTTTCCTAGGCCAAGGGTACTTACATTTTTCTTAAGAGCAAACACTCTTATTTGCTTTGAGGTGAGTGCTGTGTTTTGTGTGGACACTTTATAGTTCTTAAAAACCCATAGGACAATCATCCTCAAACACAAAACTTAAAATAACAAGGAAAGCAAAAGAGGTCATGAACTTGAGAGAGAATGAGCAAGGGAGAGTTTGGGGAGAGGGAAGGGAAGGGGGAAATGAAGTAATTATATTTTAATTAAAAATTTAAAAAGGTATATATATGGATGATGGGAGTATAGCATTTTTTGTACTAGGTATCGAGCTCAAGTCTTTGTACATGCTCCACTGGTTATGTGTGTGTTTGTGCCGTAAGTAGCTTGTCAGTGCTGCAGAATGGAGTTCATAGTTTACTTTGGGGTGACTGGTATGCCTTAGTAATGCTAAGTTTACTCATTTTCATAATTTTCTTTGCTTCCATCTTCCTTTGCTTTCTGGAGCACTAAAGACAGAGAAAAGTTTGAGCTCATGTAGGCCAGGGGACTGTAACTTGTTGCTTACATAAATAGAACTTTCTCAGGGACAGGAGTCCTGTTCTGCTCAGATACACCACAAAAAAAGCAGTCTCTGAGACTTTGGAATGGATAAGCAGAAGGCCCGTGAATAGGAGAGACTGCAGGGGCTGTCTGCTCACTGATGTGTGCTAGGAGGCAAGTTGTTAGGATCCTGGAGTGAATGACAGCAACAGGGATCTCACTTTGGATCACTGCTCAGGCCCAAAGTCCAATCCAATGACTTTCTAGCTAGTGTATTTCCTGTGTGTCTAGGACTTCCTGAGGCCTTTTCTATGGCTTCACAGGCAGTACTGGAGGCCCTTATGGTCTGTGTGCATAGTGCACATTATCCTGCATCCTGTGATGCTTATCTTCTCATTTATCCTGCCTGGGTTCCACAGCCTTTCTAGGGCTGTGGATCTAAGAGCCAAGGAAAAGATCAATTTTCCTTAGATGTGGTTGAAGCGAATCTTTGTTGTTGCTGTTTTTTTGACCAGTAGTTGGTGATATTGTTCCTTGATGGTGCCTGCTACCTGCTTTCTCCCACCCCCGCCCTTTGTACTTAAAAAAAAAAGTTCAAGGGAGCTTCTTTTCCTCCTCCCCCTTTGATTTTCCTCCTTTCTTTCTTTCTTTCTTTCTTTCTTTCTTTCTTTCTTTTTCTTTCTTTCTCTCTCTCTCTCTCTCTCTCTCTCTCTCTCTCTCTCTCTCTCTCCTTCCTTCTTTTCCTTCCTTTTTTTTCCTTCTTTCTCCCTTAAATGCTATTCCATGGGGTGTTCAGGATTATTTACTATGTAGTACCTGGTGTCTAGGTAACTCCAAGAAAGTACATTTTTTTTTCTTTATTGAATGTGCTGTTATTATAGCTGTCTTGCCATGTAAGGATCAAGTTTTGTATTGAGACCACATACTGTTTTATTCATATAAGACAGGTAACATCACTGTGAAAAATTGGAATCCAGATGTGTCCAGTTGCCATAGCCATAGTATATTATACATTTCTTTACAAGATTTTTATACTTAATGGCACATTTTATTTTTTCTTGAACTGTATTTTCATACTTAGAAGTCAATCTTGAATGTATTTATTGTGTTATTTGTTTGTTCATTCATTGTATACTATGTGCTGTCAACACAAAAATATAACTGTCGTCTCAAACAGAAGAGGAAGTTTAGTGTGGAGATGAGTAGCCCAGGCCCTAGAACACAGATTTCAGTTATATGTATATGACGTAGGTGGTCAGATATGAGTGAGAAGTCTTGGAAAGAAGTCGTCTGCAGAAGCTTATTGATTGTTTAAAACCCTGCAGAGCATGTTGGTGTGTGTAATTCCTGCCTTCATCCCAGCAGTGGTAGGCAGATTTCTGTGTGTTGGAGGACAAACAGCTGTACATGGTGAATTCTAGGACAGCCAAGGCTGCATAGAGAAATCTTTTCTCAAATAAATAAATCCAGACCTCTTTAATGATGTGAAGAGTCTGGACTGTTGCAGTTCCAGGACCTAATTACAATTTGGGTGACCTTTAGCCTACTAAACAGCCTTTTCTTTTCCCTGTCTGTGTCAGACCTAACATCCTGAAAAACAGAGAAGACATTTAGAAATGTATTAATTTAACAAAACCCAAGTTGCCCAATGACCAAAGCACCAGAAGTGTCAGGTGGCATCCAAGGTCCACAACAGGGTTCTCCCGATCTTACTCTTACCTGCTTGCCTGATGTACTCACTGATATATTTGGAAAAGTGTCTTGATTTCTGGACTTCTTGTTCTGTCACTATAAAATGTTTATGATATTGAAATACCCATATCGGGGGTCCCCAAAAGACCAACAGGCTTTGAATCCGATGTAAAACACACGAGGGCCCTTTATTACAAACTTGAGCTGGGTGGCTGCCCTTCACAAGAACAAAGAGGCAAGCGACCCCCAACTCTGGGGGAACAGGGTTTTTAAGGGGTCAAAACGCAAGCAGGAAAGTGTAGGTCTTGGCATTACAGGATTGGGTGAAAGGGTCTCTAGGGGAGCTGACCTTTAAAATCGTTTGCTTCTTGGTGCCAACGGTTAGGTCTGGCTACCTGGGGGACACCTGGCCACCCCCTCATACGTGCAGGTTAGGCTGTAGCAAGGGGGAGGGGGAATTAACACATTCCATGGGCTTTCCTAGGGCCTATGTGACCCTAGTCACACTCTAATGTTAATCTGGGTAGGGGGCTGCTGCTGGACCTCTGCTCTGAAAGGACTGTGATTTCACCCCAGTCGCAGGAATTAACTCTAAGTTTTAGAACCTTTCATTTCCCCCTTTTTAAGAGGAAAATTTCTCGAATCTTCGAGATGTGCCCAAGTTATTTAGCTTGGTGTTGGGGAGGGGACCTTTTATATCATTTTTAGCTGCAAGGGGGAATCAGGGGCTGTGGATCTCGTGTTCTATAGCTGCTTCAATGCTGACCATGGGGCCGTTGACAATGGGGCAGTCCTATGTAGTCCAGAAGCTCCCAGTAGCAGTCTAATGTGAATCCTATTGCATCCATCAGCTTACAT
Source organism: Meriones unguiculatus (assembly GCF_030254825.1). Taxonomy (NCBI): domain Eukaryota; kingdom Metazoa; phylum Chordata; class Mammalia; order Rodentia; family Muridae; genus Meriones; species Meriones unguiculatus. Next base: position 795,209 of record NW_026843706.1, on the reverse strand, counting down.
GGGTGTCGAAGGTGGTTCCATGGAAAATAAACCTGTCAGACTAGACACAAATTAGGAACAGAGTTATTATTTTGAAGGGAAGGGGAATTTATGAGTTGGTGTTGTTTTCAGTCGTGGCCAGGTGTTGGTACTGTGAACGGAGTACCATTAGCTGGAGAGTCCCCAGTCTCTGCCTGATGTAGGTCATTAACTGGTTTAGCAAACATGGCCCAACAGTAAGCAATAATATTATGAGTGTGAGAGGGCCTAAGAGAGCAGATAGCAAAGTTGTCCACCATGGAGACGTGCTGAACCAAGATTCAAACCATCCTGACTTGGCCTCTCTCTCTTTGCGCCTCTGTTCTAAACCTTCCCTGACTTTTGCCAGTGACTCTCTTATCACACAGACTTATTGACATAGAAGCAACATTCTTCCTTGAGTGCTGCACATAGCCCTCCTTGCTGTAGAAACACCAAGTCAAGTCCTCTCCTATTTTGGAGGACAACCTCTGCCAAGGATTCAACACTCTGTTCGAGGTATGCAATTGAATCCTCTAATCTTTGGATATCTAAGTCTATAGATTGCCTCAGCTGTCCATAATAATTATCTTGGAGGGCCAAGGAAGTAATACCTGTTCCTGCTCCTGCTGCTCCCAGCAATACCGCTAGGGTGATAGCTGTAGCTATTATGGGTTCCCTCTTATTCCGTACGTGATTCTGGTAGGATCTGTCAAGCGCTGTAAAGAACTCTTCATTGTTATGGTAAATTAGTCGGGGAACCAACTGCACTAGCACACAGTAAGAATCTGAGAGCAGCTTACCGTAGGTGCAGGGGGTCAAGCCAGAGGAACAAGCCCACCAAGCATTACTGGGAGGTACTAAATATTGATCCATTCCCACCCCTAGAGTTAAAGTCTGGCTGCAGAGGCTCTGATGAGTGTCCGGAACTGTCCCCACGCAAGTCCCACTTCCTGAAACTAGCTGGAGAGTAAGTCTGGCCTGTTGGGGTGGTTGCCACCTGCAACTGGTCATATCCGTGGCAAGGGTGTAGTTACTAGTGACTGCCACAGCCTCATAAAACGGGGGCCGTGAGTTATAACATAACCAACTGGACTTAATGAGGTCTGGTTGAGTCCCATTTAGGGCTACATAGGTGTTAAGCATTAATTCCCAGAGAGGGTCAGACTGGGTTTCCTGGGAAGGCCTCATGATTTGGTTACTTCTGGTGGCAGGAGCAACTGGAGGTTTGGGAGTCCTTGTTTTCGGGGGAGCCTTGGTAGTAACCAGAGTTAAAGGGTTAGGTCCAATAGTCCTTGGTGCAATATCGGAAAGGAGTAACCTGAGGTGTATTATTCCTCCATGCCTTCCTGTCTTCCATTGTCGTAGCCCAAAGTTTTTCCCCTGCAGCCAATTGGGATAATTCTTTCCCTCTTTGGTGAAGGAAAACAATAGTTAATTACAGGGTTGAGTTATAGGGCGTGGAGGCAAATCACTATTAATTGCATATGGGCAATTATCATATTTGGGGTCTCTAGTGAACTGGATAAGTCCAGATGAAATCGGTTTCCAACTAGTAGAATATTCCTCGCAGCTTCATTTTGCACAAAGAAGTCGGCTGCGGTTCCACAATTTTCTCGCCGCCATGGAGAATCAGCGGGAGAGGGACACATATAAAAAATGTACCTTTACTTCTTTAGCAAAGTACCTTGCACGGGATCCTGTAGGCATGGCAAGTGCCAGATTGAAACTCAGTTCAGGAAACCATGTCTTGGGAGGAGCTGCCCGAGATGCTGTGGCTAAGACATTACCATATTCGTCCCACAAGACCCAGGTATTGTTTACAGGGACATGTGGGTTCCAGGCAATAGTACATACTGTTAGCAGACCTAAGACGATGACTAGGCTTTGGACAGCTTGACACGTAGGGGGTTGTCTGGGTTGTGGTGAGTTTTCCATTCTTGGGCAGCAGGAGTCAGGTAGTCTTCTTGGGTTGAGAACGGGTTGGCTGGCCTAGCATGTGAGTAGTGAATCCAAGCTGCAATTCCGTCGACTTTGATGGCTGTTGGGGTCATGATCAGGACGATGTGTGGCCCTTTCCACCTGGGCTCTAGTGTGCTTTGTCGAAACCGCTTCACATAGACCCAGTCTCCAAGCTGGAACTTGTGGGGTTCTGGGACCGGGCCTGCTTCATAGAGAGCACGCAGTTTAGGCCAGACATGTTTATGAGCCCATTGGGTAGCTCTTACATGGAATATCAAGTCCTCCTCATCTATCTCAGTGATGGCATCAGACTTAAGATTAGGTACAATGGGGCTGGCATTCCATACATAATCTCAAAAGGAGTCAGTCCCAATTGATAGGGAGAATTCCTAACTCTATACAGGGTAAAGGGGAGAAGCATCACCCAGTCACTGCCAGTCTCCAAGGTCAATTTAGTTAAGGTCTCTTTTAATGTCCTATTCATTCTCTCTACCTGGCCTGAACTTTGGGGTCTGTAAGCACAATGTAACTTCCAATCTGCCCCAATACATTTTGCTACACTCTGACTTACCTTTGACACAAAAGCTGGCCCTATCAGATGCGGGAAGCCATACCTGGGTAGAATGTCTTCCAATATTTTTTTTGCTATTACCTGAGCGGTCTTGTCCTTGGTGGGGAAGGCCTCAGTCCATCCAGAAAAGGTGTCCACGAACACTAGTAGATATTTGTACCCATATCTTCCAGGCTTGATCTCTGTAAAATCATCCTCCCAGTAGGCTCCAGGTCTCTTACCTCTAAGGTGTGATCCTGGGTGTTGTGGTCTGTTCGTGGCGTTGGTCAGCTGGCAGGCTTTACAATTAGCAACAATATCATCAATGGTCTTATACATGTCCTTAAAAGTTACTTTGGATTGTCTCACAGCACCCGCCATTCTCTTGGATCCCATGTGAGTGACTCTGTGGATTTTTCTGAGAATGACTCTAGCTAAGAAGTTAGGTAAGATTAACTTACCGTCAGCTGAGTGCCACCAACCACTTAAATATTGACTCATGGGTTGGTTTTGTGCCCATTTTATTTCTTCTTCAGTGTATTGGGGTTTCTCCGGCAGATTTGGGTTAGGTGGCTCTGGCAACATCATTGCTAGGATGGTGGCTTCTGCTTCTTGCAAGGCAATATCCTTAGCCGCCTTATCAGCCCGATTTTTGCCTCTGGCTACTTTGGTGGTTCCTTTTTGGTGTCCAGGGCAATGAATAATAGCCAGCTTTTTAGGGAAACCATAGGGCTTTAAGGAGTTGTAAAATTTCTTCTTTATTTTTAATAGTTTTTCCTTCAGATGTCAAGAGCCTTCTTTCTTGGTATATGGCTCCATGCATATGGGCAGTGGCAAATGCATACCTACTGTCCATGTAAATATTGACAGCTAGTCCTTTGCCCAGTGTAAGGGCTTGGGTTAAGGTGATTAATTCAGCCTTTTGAGCATAAGTCCCAGGGGGGAGGGATTGACCCCAAATTACCTCATTCTCGGTGGTCACTGCCGCACCTGCTCTCCTTTGACCCTCATGGATGAAGCTGCTCCCGTCTGTGAACCAAGTGTGCTCAGCATTTGTCAGTGGGACATCCTTCAGGTCAGGTCGAGTGCTGTGTACCTGAGTCAAGATCTCTTCACAGTGATGCAGTGGCTGCTCCAGTTCTGGATCTGGTAGGAGGGTCGCTGGATTTAAGGAGGCAGGGGGCCAGAAAACAACTCGGCCAGGATTAATCAATAAAGTCTGATAGCGAGTCATGCGAGCATTGCTCAACCATCGATCAGGTGGCTGTTTGAGTACCCCTTCTATGGCATGGGGAGTGGTCACCATCAGATTCTGGCCCAATGTCAGCTTATCAGCATCCCTGACGAGTAGTGCCATTGCTGCAATAATGCGCAGACAAGGGGGCCATCCAGCTGCTACTGGGTCCAACTTTTTGGATAGGTATGCCACCGGACGTTTCCAAGGTCCCAATGTCTGAGTCAAGACTCCTTAGGCAACCCCTTTCCGTTCATCCACAAACAGGTGAAAGGGCTTAGTGATGTCTGGCAACCCCAAGGCTGGTGCTGACAATAGGGTCTGCTTTAATTGGTCAAAGGCCTGTTGCTGTTCTGAAGTCCAATTAAAATTTTCAGTCTCTTTTGTGACTTTATAAAGGGGCTTAGCTATTTCTGCAAAGCCTGGGATCTAGAGCCTGCAGAATCCCACTGACCCTAGGAACTCTCTTACCTGGCGGCGACTGTTTGGGACTGGAATGTTGAGAATAGTCTCTTTTCTGGCTTTAGAGAGCCAGCGTTGTCCTCCTTTTAGGATGTAGCCAAGGTAGGTTATTTCAGTTCTGCAGAGCTGTGCCTTTTTGGCTGAGGCTCGGTACCCTAGGTCTCCCAGGACTTGTAGAAGCTTCCGGGTACCTTCTAGGCAGCTTGCCTGGTCCTTGGCTGCTACCAAGAGGTCATCTACATACTGGAGAAGGGTAACATCTGGGTTGTTAACCCGGTACTCACCCAAGTCCTCATGCAGAGCCTCGTCGAATATGGTGGGTGAATTTTTAAATCCTTGAGGTAGGCGTGTCCAAGTCAACTGTCCGTTGATGCCTGCCTCTGGGTCTTGCCATTCAAAAGCAAAGTATTCTTGGCTTTTAGGTGCCAAGGGGAGGCTAAAGAAAGCATCCTTCAGGTCAAGGACAGCGTACCAGTCTCTTTCTGGTGGTAGGGAACTCAACAGTGTGTATGGGTTGGGTACAGTGGGGTAAATATCTATCACTCGCTAATTGACTTCTCTTAGATCTTGGACCGGCCGGTAGTCATTTGAGTTAGGCTTCTTAACAGGCAGTAGGGGAGTATTCCAGGCAGACTGGCAAGGCCTGAGAATCCCAAGACTGAGTAGTTTACGGATATGAGGAGTTATTCCCCTCCTTGCCTCCAGGGACATTGGGTACTGTTGAACCCGGGCCAGATCTGCCCCTGACTTGAGTTCTACAAACACAGGTGGCCGGTGTTTAGCTAGTCCCATTCCCCCTGTTTCTGCCCAAGCCTGAGGAAATTCCTCTAGCCAATGATCCAGATTTTTTTTCATGACCAAGGGGCTGTTCATATAATTTGTATTCAGATTCTGAGGCCAGGTTGACTGTTAGGACTTGGATAGGTTTCCCTTTATTATCTAGTAATTGAGCTCCTTCTCATCCAAAATGTATCTGGGCCCTCATTTTGGTCAATAGATCCCTCCCCAAAAGTGGGTAAGGGCATTCTGGGATGACCATGAATGAATGGGTTACCCGTCCCATTCCCAAGTCCACAGTTCTTCAGGTAGTCCATGAATACTGTTTAATACCAGTGGCCCCTTGAACCCATGATTTCTTCAAAGATAGTGGACCCCCAGTCTTCAGGAGCACTGAATGTTGGGCTCCAGTATCCACCAAAAAGTCCAAGGGTTTCCCCTCCACCTTTAGGGTTACCCTGGGTTCGGGGAGGGGATCCGAACCCCGACCCCTTCAGTTTTCCTCTTCCTCCATGAGCATAACCTTAGCTCGTGGCTTTTTCTTGGGACAATCTTTTATCCAGTGTCCCTCTTCTTTACAATAGGCATATTGGTTCTTACCTAATGGTGGTCTGTTGCGTCCCTCTGGCTCTCTTCTTCCCGCAGCTCGCTGGAGTAGTTGTCTTCTCTCTCTTGGATCAGAGGCAGTGGCAGCTAGAAGTACCTTGGCCAAGTCCCTATTTTGCCTTTTCTCTGCCCTAATTTGCTTTGCTTCTGGACTTTCCCTATTGTTATACACCTTTTCTGCAATCTCCACTAAGTCCCATAGTGACTTTTCTCCTAATCTCTCCTGTTTCTGTAACTTTTTCCTAATATCTGGTGCTGCCTGATTAATGAAAACCAGGGCTACAGACGACTTCTGATCAGAATGCTCAGGGTCATAAGGAGTATATCGTCTATAAGCTTCCATAATCCACTCTAGAAAGGCTGCTGGGCTTTCATTTTCTCCCTGTCTAACATCATAGACCTTGGCCAAATTAGTGGGCTGTCTTGCAGCCGCTTTGAGACCCGCCAACAGAGTCTGGCAGTAAACAAGGAGACACCTCTTACCTTCAGCCGTATTGTAATCCCAGGTAGGTCGGGTAAGGGGAAAACCAGTGTCAATATCAGCTGGGTTCTGAGTTGGAACACCTGTATTTCCCGGAACATTTTTCCGGGCTTCTAGGAGAATACATTCTCTTTCTTCTGTGGTGAAAAGAACCTGCAAGAGCTGTTGGCAGTCATCCCAAGTGGGCTGATGAGTAAAGAGCACAGTTTCAAAGAGGTCAATTAAGTCCCTCGGATTCTCAGAAAATTTAGCATTTTGGGTTCTCCAATTGTAAAGGTCAGCTGTGGCAAAGGGCCAATAGAGTAACGTCTGATTTCCCCGTTCATCTGCGGACCCAGTGGTTATCAGAGGCAGAACCGTGGAATCTGCCTCCGGTTCCCTAATTGGGGAAGCCGCCCGCCAACTCCGGGTGCCCTGCGCCGGTCCGTCTGATAGGTCCGGGGCAGGCTGTGGCCGGAAAGCATGCACCTGTGCCTGCTGTTCTGGGGCCAGTACTGGCAGTCCCTGAGGAGGGGGAGGAGTAGGTCTGTAAGGAGAAGGTGGAAAAAATCTCATCCTCTGGTGTGCTATCCTGTAAAACAGGGTAGATAGGGGCTGAAGATTTCCTAGGCTCAGCGACCAGCGTGGTTGCGGGACAGGCATCTGCATCTGTAATCGAGGGAGTTTCTGTCGAGAAAAGATTGTTAACGGGGGAGAAAAGCTTTTATCCAGGGTTGGGGATTCATCACCTAATCCTTCCAGACCACTATATAAGGAACCTGGTCAGGGTGTCCCTGTGCCTTAAAAAATACTTTATCTTCTACTGCCAGAATTGTGGGAAGATGGAAAGTACCCTCTGGTGGCCATTGAGGCTTGGCCATTCCGAACTACAATAAGTAATCATTTTTTTCTTTTTTACATAAACTGAGAGATTGCGAGCCCTTGCCTTAACCTCTTTGAAGTGGATGAGAACCAAGTTGAGGGGGCGAGAAGTCGTCTGTCCCATAATGTCTGTCACTGTCCAGTAAACACAAACAGTCACAAATACAAGGAACACACACACACACACACACACACAAAACAATAAAAAGAGAAAAAAGAAACAAAAACGGATAAAATATCTCCCCTGAGTATGGAAACAGATGTAACCAGATACTCAGCACCCGCTCTTGACCTGAAAGGTGAAAGTAGCAGGGGGAGTCAGAAATTTCTCCAGAACAGGCCTAGAGAACAGACCTTCAGATCCCAGAGCACCACGTGGCTCTGGACCAATCCCAAAAACTGAGGAAGTGGAAGACGTCTCTACCACTTCAGCGACTGTGACTTTTGAATACGTCTATTCATTCATTCACCTCTAGCCGCTAATTACAGATTTCCTCGAGGCAGAACAGAATATAAGCCCGTGCAGATGCACACAAAGACAGAGACAAAGACCAAGGCACAGACACTTACCGGCCAATATAAGGCCCTCCGGATCAGAGTCCTGGAGTCCTTTGGGGCCTCGGAATCTCGGTGGGACCTTCAAGATGAAATACCCAGATCACGAGTCCCCAAAAGACCAACAGGCTTTGAATCCGATGTAAAACACACGAGGGTCCTTTATTACAAACTTGAGCTGGGTGGCTGCCCTTCACAAGAACAAAGAGGCAAGCAACCCCCAACTCTGGGGGAACAGGGTTTTTAAGGGGTCAAAACGCAAGCAGGAAAGTGTAGGTCTTGGCATTACAGGATTGGGTGAAAGGGTCTCTAGGGGAGCTGACCTTTAAAATGATTCGTTTGCTTCTTGGTGCAAACGGTTAGGTCTGGCTACCTGAGGGACACCTGGCCACCCCCTCATACGTGCAGGTTAGGCTGTAGCAAGGGGGAGGGGGAATTAACACATTCCATTAATTGTGGGGTGTGCTTTTTCCCACTGGGAAGGGGGGCACAGAGAGGTGTGTGGTCTAGGGCTCTGAGGACATAAACTTGAGAGCCCCAAAGGAGAAGGTATTGTGTGCACTGTTGGCATGTGGCGTTGATGTGTGGCAGTTTGAGGAGACCAGAAATAGAGATGGTGTGGCAGTTTGGAGCAGACAGACAGAGAAATGTTTCAGGGCACAACAGCTGGGAGAGACTGCTGACTGTGTCTGCTGTTGATGGAGATTGTTGTATCCCCTAAGACCCATCGACCCTAAACAGCTGGGAGAAGTAACAGGGTCTGTACTCCTCTCCCCACTAACCTTCTATATCCTATGTAAGTTTGGCAGGTTGGGAGGGAGGTAGAGGCCTAAACACCCCAAATAAAGTAGAGTTTTAAAAACAAGTGCTACAATATGGACCACAAATTCCCTTTTTGTTTCCAAGGCCATTGCGTATTGTTCCAACTGGCCAGAGATAGCTGAACTGGGTAGTTAAACAATTATAGGAGCTTGGTATTGTGCCCTTCTTGTGTGAGTTGTTTTCTACTCATTCCCCCTGGGAATCTTTGTATCTTTTGATTAGAAACAGAACTTTCAGCTAGGAGATATTGTTCTGACAGAAAGTAGGACATCAACATTTTGCTGGATATCTGTAAGTCTAACTGTATTCTATTGTCAAAGAAGGTGACTGAGGCTTTCAGTTTATGCAAAACAATCAATCAGTTCTCTGTTGTTAAACAGCTTTTGAGCTACCTACAGCTACTGGGACCTACTTATACCTTTAAATTGTTCTCTTATTTTAGCTTTTATAACTTTTTTTTGATATCTGGGGCCAACTAGGCGACAGAGGAAATCTTTTGAGCAACTGCGTAATCCTTCTAAATTGGACCTAGTGAAAAAATTTTAAAGTTTCCCTGGTCAGTGTTGAATAGAAAGGAAAGTCAATTTTGTTCAGGCTGTGCTGTCTGCAGTAATCTTGCTCAGCCCAGGGGCAGTTTTCAACCTTTTCTCAGAGAATGGTAGCATTTATGAATCATTGGTTAACAAGGACACATAACACATGAAAAAAATATAGGAGTGGCACTTTCTCTTTTTAGGGCTCAGCCCAGGGGACCTTTTTTTTTTTCCCATTCCTGGGCTGCTTAGAGTAGGCCTGGAGATGAAGGGATGCCCACCCAGAAGAACTATTCCCCCTACTGTGTGCATTCAGCTTAGATTGCAGGGGACCTACATTAAAGGCAAGGCCTCTATCCACCTCCACACAGGGACCAACCCTGACTGTGAGCAGGAGTAAAACACCAAAACAAAAGCACCTGCCCAGTTCTGGGAGCAAGAATGCTTGCTTCTTTTGTGTGTTTGTTTGTTTCTCTGGGTGACCTGGCAGAGCCACAAGGATTTGGGTTTCCAACAGGAGGGGGCACATATGTTAAGCCAGGTATGGGGAGGATCTCACACCAGAAAAAGTCATTGTTTCATACAGGGAAACAAAACTGATAGAAACACACAGAGAAACAGACAGACACATGTTGAGAGAACATCATGTATATTGTATAAATGCAACATCTGTCAATAAAAAAATCTGATGGTCTATAGCTTAGGCTGAAAATAGGAGGTAGGACATTAAGGCAGGCCTAAAGGATTCTGGGATAGATCTGGGAGAAGGAGATTCAACCAGCAACATTTGAAGAGGACAGATGCATGATACCTGAACATAGGTAACCAGCCACAGGGCAAAACGTAGATTAGTATAATGGGTTATTTTAAGTTATGAGGTAGTGAGAGAAGCACCTAGCTATGTAGCTTAGGTCTTTGTAAATAATATTTTGAGTGTCATGAGTCATCATTCTAGGTGTATAGGGCCGGGAGGAGAAATCACGACAGACACCCCCCCACACACACACATACATACACACATCTGAACAGACAGATCCAATGACATTTCACATGCATCCTGGACACTAGATCAGTAGCTGTATCTGACCACTCCTATGTGTCCAAACAGAAGGCACCTTAACCACACGTACCTCCAAGGGTGACAGGCTGGGCAACTTTCTAATTTGTTTCCTTTTGAGGTGCAGGTATCAGACTTCTCTGAAACATTAAGTAGTGATTGATCAAGGGGATGCCAGGGAACCCAGACTTACACAACTGTAGAAGCTCCTTGACCACCCAACTCTTCCCTGCTCCAAGGGACTCTGAGACCTCTGGTATGTGGAGGTCTTGCTCTGGGATCTTGGTGGGACCTGGAGAAATGTTGTAGGGTAATCACCAGAGAAGACTGTTCAGACATGGGTTTGAGGAAATAGAAATTCTTTATTAGCTTGCCAACAAATTCACTGGGTGTTCAGGCTTCCTGTGTCACACTTAGCCTTTCTCACGGTGAGATTTTAAGCACAATAATCATGTTCTGTACTGACATACTTTAGTTAACAAGAAGAGTTACCCAGAAACAGAACGACAGAAGCCAAAACACAGGTTAAAATATTTAGAGAATTTTCAGAACTATGAACAGTGATGGATTAGGTCTTTGTTTTAATTTTGGCAGGTGGTACTGTCTACATGCTGCGTTTTACAGCCTGAACTATACCGACATCATGGAGTCTGTTGTGCTAAGTCTGGGGCCAAGTAAGGTATGGAGCCCTGTTACAGAGAGCCAAGAATCTGACAAAAAGACATAAAGGGGGCTAAAAGATGGCTCAGCAATTAAGAGCAATTGTTGTTGTTGCAGTGGACCAGGGTTCAATTCCAGGCAACCACATGGTAGTTTGCAAGCATTCCTCACTCCAGTTCCAGGAGATCCAATGCCCTCTTCTGACTTCTGCAGCACTAGGAAAACACATGGTACACATACATATATGCATTAAAACACACATGCAATAAAAGGATAAACAATTTTTTAAGAAAGTGTTTCTCTAGGTAGCCTTGGATGTTCTGGAACTCATTGTGTAGTCCAGGAAGGCCTTGAATTCACAGATATCCTCCTGCATCTGCCTCCTCAATGCTAGGATTAAAAGTGTGAGCCATCACTGCTTAGATAATTTTATTATTTTAATAAAGGACGACAACCCCAAATTAAGTCAAATGAAACAAGGGAAGCACAGAAAAACAAATACAGTAGTTCTCACTCATTTGTGAATCCTAAATGAATTTATCAGAAAACAATGAGAAAATGGTTACAGAATTTCAGAACAGTCAAGGTGACAGGGGATAGAGATACTAAGACGGTTCAACTGGATTAGGGGTTCATGTTTGTATCCCCAGGACTCAGGAGGGCAGCTGTTGGGAACTAACCCCTGGGACCCTCCCTAAGAGCCTGGCCTGCCAGATAAGCACTGGAGGTCAGCAAGCCATAGTTTCTTATGACCCATTGTTCCGGAAACTGTTTGCTTTGGGACACATCCGTGACCACAGATATTATCTTTGGGCCTTGTGACCTTTCACCCCACCTTCTTAGCCTTGGGGACCTCTCACGAAGGGCCTTGGTATTTTTCCACTACTATTTCCCTTTTCTTACCCCTCTCTCTTGCCCCTCTCCCCCGCCCTGCCAGAACCATGCTTTAAAAGAAACACCAAAGCTCAATAAAGCTGACACTTGACCGGCAACCATCTCCTTTTGTCCTTTCTCTCTCTTGCCCATCTTTTCCAGGATTGACCCCCTTCGCCCCCACGAATAACTAGGTCCCGCGGGTCAGGGCAGGCAGCAGGCTCCAACCAGCCTGAGTTGCATAGTGAGACCCTCATATGCCACCCCCACACCAAAAGGGAGAGATTGCCTAATGAGAACTGTGTCAGCACTAGAAAGTAAAACTAAGTCTTGTATATCACAGTAGCACAACTGCAGTTGATAATGACTATTTCAAAATGCTAGAGGAAAGGGCTTTAAATGTTTGCATCACAAACAACTGATAAATATTGTTCATTTTTAAATTTTCATTATGTATTGTTACATTAAATATGTTTCCAGAGGCCAGGTGTAGTGTTGCATGCCTGTAATCCCAGCAGGGAGCAGAGACAGGCAGATCTTTGTGAGTTTGATGTCTACATACTGAATTCCAGGAGAGCCACAGCTACTTAGTGAGACCCTGTCTCAAGAAAACAAAAATAAAATCAAAACAACAACAACAAGAGCAACAAAACAAAGGAAAGAAAGAAAAAATATCAGTTTTCTCTGTGTCAATTTTTTTTTAAGTCACCTGTATCTTAATACCCCTTTGTTACTGTTTTGTCTGCAAGACTGGGAACTGAAACCAGGGCTGACTTGCCCCTGCCAGCCAGCCTTATAATACTCTTCTAGGACCAATAGAGGGCAGTGCCGCTTAGGCTGTTCTTTGGAAAGCAGGCTGCTGCCTGGGATTTCCTGCCCTTCAATTCTTTAGGCTAGAGAGTTGACTCTGGGGTGGGCTACTGGAGCCAATTTAAGGTCAGTAGTGGAAGTTGGCAGCTGTGGTCATTGTTCTGATGCTGCATCTCAATGTCCTCTTTGACACCTCAGGGCCCTAGCCTCCTACTTCCCCTTCCCCTGAGACAACTTTTCCTCTCCTCTAGGCAGAAACTGATCTTCCTGGTTACTAGGGCAGGGGTGAGGCCTCCTCAGGCAGAGACAGCAGCAGGTGGATGTGTGCACTCCTTTAAGGCTTTATTGTTTAGAGCAAACAAAGATAGAGAAGTTTTTTTTTTTCTGAAATATCAGCTTCCAGATCATGCCCACAGTGAGTCTCTCTTGCTCTTTTGCTGTCAGTGCTGTGAGTGAAGGCTCCATGCTGATTTGTAACATTAATAGGGCAGGCAAGAAGAAAGTCTGATTATTTACAAATTCAGGTGATAAACTAAAAAGTGATTATCTGGGACCATAATCCTCTTCTTCTGAAGTAAATGGCATTTCCTGTTACAGTTACCACTTTGTTCAGTGGGTAAGGGCATTGGCCACACAAACCTGGTCACCTGAGTTCCATCACCAATACTTAAAGGTGGAGGAGAGAAGTGACCTCCATACACACTGGGAGCACGCATACACAAAATTAATATTCATTTTGAAACAGAAGGAAATTGAGTAAGTCCTGTCCCTTGAGACTGGGTAGTGAGGCACAAATAAAGAATCTTTTATGTAGAAATTTTTAATGAAGCAGTAAACATTTTAAGGGTATTTTCAGATTTTTCTGAGGTTTCTCATGCCTTTAAACTGCACAGTTTTTAACTAAATAATTCCATTATGTGAATAGAAGACTATCTGTTGGTGCATCTTGGGACTCCTCTTACCCCTTTCAGAAAGTTTATAGTCCAGGCTTTGAGCATACAGATGAAGACTTTGAACTCCTGATCCACCTGCCTCTGCCTCACAAGTGCCACCATTGTGAATGAGTACCCCCATGCCTAGCTCTTATTTGTTATTTTATTTTTATATATGGTGAGGTACGTTTTGTGCACATACACGCATGTACCTGTGAAGACCAAGGCTTTATGCCAACTGTCTTCCATTAGTGCTCTCCACATTTTTTTTTTGTGACAGGATCTTTTTGTGTAGCCTGGATGGCCTTGAAGTATTACAGCCTCACTGCCCCATGGGTGATGGGATGAAGTTCCATGCCAGCATACCAGTCCCCACTTTATTTTTTGAGACAGTTTCTCAGTAAATCTGGATCTCAGAGATTGGCTGGACTGGCTGAACAAAAAACCCTTGGGACATGACTGTATGTCTTCCATTGCAAGAATCTAGAGCTATAGACAGGTTCCACCATGAACAAGTCTAGAAGACATTTTGAAAAACTATTTTTTTCCTCATTCTAGGTCTCAAACACCTCAAGTGATTTAGTTTACCCTGTGACTTCTGTTCTAGAATGAAGGAAGTATAGACTGTTTGAGCTTCTAACACTCGGGAAGACTTCTGAACAATGTGCAAAATCACAGTGGAGAGCCAGAAGGGCAGTCCATGACCAGACCAGCAGCCAGGGGGCTTTGGCTCTTGAGCGGAAATTTGGGACAAAGACACTTACCCTACTCATACTCAAGCCCCGTGCTGAGCAACAGCAAAGTTAGTGCTGTCCACTAGCTATCATCCGGTTTACTCTGGGGACTATCTCAGGTAAGGAAGCAGGCACCTGCTTTACTCCCTGCCCAGGACCTGGAGTATGCTTGTCTCATACTAGTCTAAAGTTCTTGGCAGGCTTGAAATATGATGGGGTGAGGGAAGGGAGCACAGGCTGAAGGACCAGAAGAGCTGCTTCCTTTCTGACCTGCTGCAGCTCATTTCCCCTTTCTGAACCTTCCTTTTTGCACCTGTGAAAAGCAGAAGACAGCCTAAGGCGGTGGCTCTCAAGTTGGGGCCTGTGAACTTCTTGACATTCTGTATAGGTGCAGGAGATAATGCAGGAGTCTCCCCGGGACAGTGTGCAGGGTGTTCTGGGGTGTCAAAAATGGTCTCTTTATGGTCAAAGTGCTTCTCCCATACCTAGCTGTGGAAGGCCTAGCTTCTTTGTGAAGACAGAGCTTTTAGAAAAGTAATTGATGAGGGCAAGGATCTGATCGAATGGGACTGGCATAAGAAGAAATACCAGGCTGCACTGCCTGGTCCACAACCTGCAATCTCAACACTCTGGAGGTGGTACCAAGAGGACCCAGAGTTCAAAAGCAGACTCTTGGATGGGTAGGGGTGGGTCAGAGAGGAGAAAGCCATCCTCAAGCTAGCAAGTAGGTCTTCACCAGGAACCAAATTTGCTTGATCATTGTTTAAAGAAATTAATTTCCGTTGTTTAAGTCACCAGGCTTGTGGCACTTTATCATTGCATCTCAGAAAACTAATATAGGCCCTGTATCCCAGAAAGATTCAGAGCCACTGAACCTGCTGGGCCCCAGAATTCACAGGCAACCATGTTTTACTGTAGCAGGTCCCCCAGGAATTTTCAGACTCCTTGACCTTTTGGCTTTTCTTTTACATAGCTGTGATTACAGTGTGTCTACAAATCTATTTTCTTTTTTCTCCTCAGAATTGTGCAGCAGCATATTTATTATTGTGGCTGTATTTTCTGGTATAGTCATGAATTGCCTCGTGACCAGGATCCACTCTGAGGCATGTGTCATTAGGCAACTTGGGCTTTGTGCAATCATCAAAGTGAACACTTCCAGGATCATTAGGCTTTGTAATCTAATGGGAACAGTGTTATACAGGAGTTCCACTGTTGACCACAACACTGTTATGTAACAGGTGTCTGTACTTCTATAACAGAACCCGATGCTACCATGTACTAGCTGTGTGTCAGTGAGCAAGTAAGCACATGTTCTTGCTTTGCATATAAATTCAGGATAAGTAATATGATAATAAAAGATCGAGGGTAGCTAAAGAAATCCTGAGCTAAATTAACAACACAGAAGGTGTCATAACACCTGACTTAAATATACTTCAGACCAGCTGGCAACGTAGCTCAGTGGGTAGTGTTTTCTTAGAATGCAGGAAGGACAGTTTAATCCCCAGCACCACAGCAGGCATAGTGGCTCATACTTGTGACCTGGCAATTGGGAAGTAGAAGCAGGAGGATCAGATGTTCAAGGTCATTCTTTGCTACATTGCATATTGGAGGTCAGTGAGGAACACAGGAGGCAGATAGATCCTATTTCAAAAAGTGTGTGTGTGTGTGTGTGTGTGTGTGTGTGTGTTTTAGAGCCCAGTGTGATGACACACACCTATAATCCCAGCACTTGAGAGTGGAGGGAGAAAGATCAGTTCGAGGCCAGCCTCAACTACCTCGAGAATTTGAGTCAGCGTGTTCTATGTGATCATTGAAATACTTCTGCATAGCAAAAGAAACAACAAAGTGAAGAAACAACCTACTGAATGGAGAAAAACTATTTTTCAGATATTTGCCTGGAAGGCAGTTTATATTTATATTTATTTATTTATTTAATTAGTTACATTTTATTAACTCTGTATCCCAGCTGTTTCTCGATCCCTAATTCCCTCCCAAACCCTCCCTCCCTCTCATCTCTTCCCTGTCATTTTCCAAGTCAATAGCACTTTTGATGGCACAAGCCTGTAATCCCAGCTACATAGGGGGCTGACACAAGAACACTGAAGTCTCAAAGGCTGCCTAGTCCCTTGAGTCAAGATTTAAGCCCATGTCCTAAAATAAAAAGTAAAGAAAGGCTGGAGATACAGCTCCATGGTTGATCATTTTACCTGGAAGATTTAACGGCCCAGGGTCATCATCAGTATTATAAATATTAGTAGAGAACAACAAAAACAACAAAACAGAAAGGAAATAGTAAACAATACAAACAACATGAGCAGCAGAAGGCAACTGACACTCTTCAAATGAGGACAAACAACTGATCAGTTAGTACATGAAATACCTTTGTCACCCTGCCATTGGGGACACTCAAATCAAAGCAACATACATTGTGTAGTGGGGATGAACACAGTTTGTAGAGCTTTCTCCTGGCATGCTTGAGTCATTGGATTCAATATCTAAAAACAACAGAAAAATATATTGGGTATAGTGGCTCACACTTGGAAACTGCAGACATGGAGGCTGAGGCAGGAAGATTTTCAGGGCCTCGGGCTTGTTTTCTCTCATACGCAGAAGGAAAGGGGTAAAGAATGTAAATATGCAAGGGGAAAATGTAGAGATAGAGAAAAGAATAGAAAAAGAACACGGGTGGGTTGGGGAACTAACATAATGGAAGGAGTGGATGTGAGTGGGTGGTCAGGCTTGGACACAGGTTTCTTTAACTTCCTGAGCAAATTTGCTGGCCTAAACAATTTAATAGAAAAATAAACAAGCAGGACAGTTATCATGGTGACGTATGTCTTAATCCCAGCGCTCAGGCAGTGGAGGCAAGAGAATCATTTGAAGCACAGGGCTGTTTGAAGAACAGGGCCAATCTCAACTACATAGCAAATAGACCCTTTTTCAAAACCTCAAAAAGAAAAAAGGAAATGAGCAGACAATAAGTAAGTCAAGAAGCCGTGGAGCTTAGTCTTTGAAGTTAAAAGACAGATGGGTTGCCATAGAATGTTGTCTGGAGTGGAGAACTGAGAGGGTGGTTTAAAAATGAAGGAGCTCTGAAGTGTGTTCAGTGCTCAAGGGGAAGAAGATGGCGGAGAAAGTGCCTGAGAGGAAAGACAGATGATGGTTTCTGAAGCAAGGCTAGAGCAGGCGCTGGCCGTGGGGGTGGGGTAGCTGGGATCACTGAGACTGTTGGTGAGGGCAATGATGACTCCACAGCCATAGCAGGAGAAGGCTGAAGAGAGGTAGGGAGTTTTTCTGATGTAAAGGAGATGCTATAGGAGAAAATAACTTTTCCTCCCACAAAGTCATAAGCCAAGACAGTAAGAAAAGGGGTATCCGGGTGTGGAGAGCACTCAAAGAAAGGCATGTAGGACTGCCAGGTGAGCAAGTGCATCTTGATGAAGCTGGCCATGGGTCCTGGCTTGGCAAAGAGGAGTGGAGACAAAATGGTCTGAGGTAAGAAAGATGGCTTGTGGGGCTAAAAGTCAAACACAGACAGGGTCAATTTGGTGGACAGAAGAGGAAAGAATGAACTGGCTGGAGAACAAAGCTCAGAAAAGAGGGTTGCCACATATAAAATCTAGAAAATGTAGAGGAGGCACCAGCCTGGAGTCAATTAAAGGTGTAGGAGGCTGAATGACAGTCAAAATGGACTTTACTGAAATAGAAAGGAACAGTTAGAAGGTTTCTTATAACGCTCATTGCATACCTTGGAAACATGATGGAGAGCATAAGTGGCCAAATGTCACAATGTCCAGAACTCCCTAAGTTCTGGAGTTGAAATGTGAGCCCAGATCCAAGCTTTTAATATTTAGTTGACAGTGTCACAGAAGGAACATGATGCTGTTACCAGTGCTCAGGGTCTAGGAACTAGGTGTTCCCTGGTTCTAGGCCTCCTACCCAAACAACTGAAAATAAGGCTCCCACACATATGCAAAAGAAGCAGATCGCTTTCTTAGAGAGAAATGCACTGTCAGGATTAACTGGCCCACATGGCTGAGAGTATTCAGCAGCCCCAAACATTGTTTGGCAAGTTCTCTTAGGGAGTTTAAGAGAAGAAGCTGGTTTCTAAGGGGAATGTTTTGGGTGGCTCTCCATTTTGATTGATGGATTCCACCATATATTCATTTTTCCTGCATGTCCTTTCCCACAATGAGTCCAAGCATATGCCTGCCCAGTTGTGTAGAAACATAACATGGTAAATAGGATACTCCCTCTAAAATTTCACTTGAAGATCATTGTGTGTTTGGCATACTTATTATGAAACCTAAACCAGTTCAGGACAGATCAGGCCTTCTAGCCCTATGCCTGACTACTTCAGGAGTAAACCTGAAACTGTCTAAGTCTGATTCTAACTAGGAGTGGGAAAAAAATCTGCATTATTGTTCAGAGGTCAGAGTGTGCGTGGGCAGAGGCAGGTGGGTGCTGAGGGCGTGCAGTGTTGCTAGCTGCACTGTGGAGGGGAGTCTGTGAAGGAGCTCCCTCATACATTAGTACAAATGGGTGGTGACACACATAACCAAAACCCAATAGGGTCCCAGGCTAATCTGTGTCCTGTGCTTGCCTGCCTCTGTGCTTTGCCATCCCTGAGAAGCCTAGTAGGGATAGGGTGAAAAGACTACACGAAGAGAAGACAGTGCCCTGTGGGTGACTAAACGTGAGATTAGTTTAAATTTCCATTGGCAAGGGAGTAAGGAAGATTTAATCTGTACGAGTTCAGTTCCTAAGTTAGCAACTTCCTTTATTTTTAATACAAGCTCTTGCTGTGTAGCCCAGGCTGGCCTCAAACTCGTTGGCCTCTTGTTTCTGTTTCTAGATGGCTGGGATTGTGGGTGGACAGGATCCTGTCTGGCAGGACTGAACATTTTCATGTCATTTTTAACTAAAATGGTCCTTTGGGGGATGGACGTTGTGCAGCAAGCTGAGTCACAGGGCTCTTTCACTTCTTGTGTCCAAGCTTCACACAGACTGTCGATGGTGGGGGTACCAGCCGTAAGTTTCAAGTGACATTAAATGGAGGTGGAGGCACGCTAAAGGACCTTACAGAGCCATATGCCAATTTCCATGTTATCCTGGAACATGCCATCCTAGAAAAGGCCAAAGACAAACAATTACTACTGCACTGGGGGTCCAAGGGCAGTTTCTGAAAGGAAGATAGTCCTAGCAGTTAGGGCTAGAGCAGAAGGGAACAGCAGGCACAGAGATACCTGGGTGATCCCACTGATCCATTTATGAACAAACAACAACATGATTGGAAAGAGGGGCCCTGTCCCCAGAGGACATTGGAAAATACTGGAGAATTTTGACCTGGAAAGTTATGTGCCCGGACCTGTGTTGTAAGCAGTCTTTCTCTACGAATGCAGAATGGGGAACAGGAAAATCAAGTAGGAGAGGCTGCTAAGTGGGGCTTGGATGTTGGGAGGAAGGCTATCTAGGAGAAGGGAGCCCTGAATGAGCAGGATTTTTAAAGGGAAAGTCAGTGAGCAGGGGGTTTCCATGACAGCAAGCAGGGGGGCACATGTTTCCATGACAGCAAGTGGGGGGGACACGCCTTGACGTTATAGGATCATGTAAAAGTTAGAGAGGTGAGGTGACCTTCTCTGAGGCACATGATCACAATGTCTAAGGCATATGATCACAACTGCTACTCTTCTAAACTATATCTGAAACACTGGGGAGAATTTTCCCAGCTGATTCCCAACCGATTCTCAATGATTGCTGCCAGGCGAGATTGTCTCTATTTTCTATGCAGTATTTATTCTGTGATATTACCTGGAGGTGGTTGCTAGGAGAGTTAACTGTGTTTTCTGCAAAGTGCATATTTTGTGATATTTCCTGGAACCTGAGTTCAGCTGCCAGTTAAGATGGCTCTTTACTTCAAAATGGAGTTATACCTAGTCTAACTTAAACTCTTCATTCCCCCCTTTTCTTGTTATAAAGAGGCCAATCTTGGGCTCTTACAGTCCATGGTTAGCCTCAAACTGGTGATACTGGGTTCTTATTCCCATTAACTGTATAGTCCCTCATCTTCATATAATATATCCTAACAATTGTTAAGCAAGCATGATCCAAAAATGACCTAAAGCAAATGATTCTGCATTTGAGCTGCTATAATTCTGGCTTTGTACATCCAGGATTTTAATACTTGTTTCTGCTCCAGCTAAGCATGTACCCAAGATAATAGCTAATGTCAGGGAGCTCCATTTGACTTAGCATTTCAGCCTGTTAGGTGGGATTTGGGGCCGAGGGTCTGGTCTTCTGAAACTCTTTCAGTGTTGACAATAGGACTGTTGGCATCAGGGGCTAGGATGGCTGAAATGCCAGCCAAAGGCTGGGCAATGGGGCAGTCCTCAGAAGTTTCTGGTTAGGTGATCTACCTGAAGAGGCAGGGAGCAGTCATGTCAGCTTCCAGCAAGTTCAAATCTTAGTTTGCATTCTCAACCAGGTGAAAATCTGCTGAGATAAATTCATACTAGAAACAGAAATTAAAATTTGTCTAGTAAATGGGAAAAGTAAGGAACCCCAAGACCAGAGAAAAGCTCATCTGAGGTCTGTTTGAGCTATGTCATAAACAGGTCTAGTGACTTTTTGATTTCTTGAAACATATAAATTTTTAGTTTGCAAAAGGCAAAAATCTGAACTTCTGGAATCTTATAGCAACCTAAGCACAGCAATATTGGCAGGGGGTGGGGAGAAATATAAAATATCTCCCATTCTTAATATGCCTCAAATCATTTTTCTGTATCATTAGAATTCACATTCATATACCTTAAATCACCTATTTAGACCCTCCAATCTTTCTTGCATTCATCAACCCTGAAACATTTTCCCAGACCAGACAGCATTCTTTAGATTCTCAGAACTTAAACTTCTATATCCTCAGACCCTACATAAACTCCATTTGCTTTCTATCCAGGTATTCACCATAAGACATAGGTAATTGTCATGAAGCCTGTACGCAAGTCAACCCTTCTTGCCTTTTTTAAATAGAAAGCCTGGTACCTGGTAGTTTTAAGAAACTTACAAATTAAAGAAATGAACTAACAATGGATCTAATTATCTGCTCTTTAGCTGCAAGGCCATCATTGGCTTATGTTAGCCATCAATGTAATCAGAGACCTGAGAAGGATCAATATGTACCAATCCATGTTCCAATCAAAATGACAGTGACAACTAGTCAGTCCATCACTCTAGGCAGCTGTTCCTGGCTCCTGTGGTCTCAGGGCAGCATGAGCAGGGCTGTCCAGTGACCAGGCACAGAAGATGAGAGACTTTTTCTGTGGAGAAAGAAGTGAGAGAATAGCCTCACCTTGCCCTTAGCAATGTAAAACCCTGACTCTCCAGGTGTCCACAGTTTTGTCCACAGTTTAAGCTGGGCCCCAGCAGTGGGCCATTTGGCACAGTCTCTCCCAGTGGTTAGCATACCATAATCCAGAGTTGCATTGTGCCCAAATTTTCTTGGAGACCTTGGGGGAGCTCCTGACAGGATTTTGGCACTCTCTGTCATAATAAGCTTACACATGTTAAAATGCCATATTCATCAGATCTCTGACAAGCTTGAGGACCAGCATATCTGAATTATTCTTCATCTCTCTTTTAATTATCTATTTTAAATTGCATCCTATGAAGCAGAATGTCATAATCTCTAATTCTGCCATATCCCTTGAATAAAAGTTTTAGAACCATATTTATCTCAAATAAATCTATATAGGCAAACTTTATAATTACCCATCCTAGATTTAACTTTAAAAATATAAACAAAAGACTAAACAAAATTTATTCTTATAACTAACTGCAATTATTAGCATAACTTCAATTATCTTTCTGAACTAAAATCAAAGCAAAACTTTCAATCAGATGCAATATATAGAATTGCTAGCAAATCTTGCTCATCCTATCATATTGCATTGAAACTGAACAGCAAAAAAAGCATAAAGGACAAAAGTTTTGTTTAGCACTAAGTGGAGAAACAAACACAACTGGCAACCTTAGTGGAGATGGACAATTCTGGCCATTTCAAATCTATCGACCAGAAGAAACGTCATTAAATCATTTGTATAGGAACTGGCAACCAGCCATATATTTTCATAATAATTAACAATGACTTCCTGGGCTAACATGGAGCTGCAATAAAGAACACAAAAAGCATTTTGTATTGAAGAAAATCAGGAGTACCAACGTCTTTTGTCCTTACCCCAGAGGATTGAGAAACTGTTCCAAGTTCCCTGTTAGATTGCCCAAGGTCATTGTCTAAAATGCCTGATAAACTTTGAAATGTTTTATAGCCTTAATTGTATTTTTTTAAACCTGTTTTTGCAATATCAAAAAAAGGCCCTTTTAAGGAATGAATCATAAAGTATAACAGTAACTTTAAAAGTCAAAACCAAATTTTATCAATGCAAACAATTTAATATTTTTAAAATAAGTACCAAATGCATTATTTTGATGTTGGCTGTCAGCCTGAAAATTTCTTGCATACAAACACATGGAGATGCAGTTTTAATATTATATATAAACAGAGTTTCAAACCTTATTATTTATATAAACCTGTTTTTTAAGACAGGATAGAAATAATGTAAAGTCTTAATACATTTAATTATCAATAATCAGACATAAATTTATATAGACAATAAATCACAGCCTGTGCCTGGGGTATTATCTAGGGACAAAACTGAAATCACAGAAGTGAAAATAGCCGTGGCTTTGAACAAAAGTGGAATCAAGCACTCTCAGGTAGACACAAAACCACAAACAATTAATAACAGAACTGAAGCAGTAGCTTCTGGCACAAAACCAAGCAATAGACAATTAATTACACAGAGAAACAAAGTGAAACCAAAAACCTGGCTTTTTCCAGACTTCTCTGCCACAGAATTTCCTGAAAGGCTAAAAGGCTAAACTACCTTCTGGTAAGTTCCAGAGAGGTTAAAACTGACACCCCTCTGGCTTCCCTGTACCAGAAGTTCTAGAGAGGAAAAAAAAACTGATCCTGATTCTAGCTTCCCTGCCAAAGAAGTTCTGGAGGGGAAAGCTGATGAGGCCAAAAAAGTCTTTTTGACCTCAGTGGCTGTGACCCCAAAATGTGCCCATTCTAGTCACATCTTGCCACTCATACAGACACCTTGACGCTTTTCAGAACAATGTACAGAAACAAACACTTAAAGCAGATGGACAACACAGAAGACAATTACCGGCGGGATTAAGCTATCCTGTTAGGGGTTCCTAGGGGTGCTGAGGAATCCTGGAAGAGCTCCCAAGTATAAGTCAGGATCACAAGACCCTCAGAGAAAAACTAGGAGACAACTCAATACAATTGCAAGAGAGCTTTATTACGACAGCAATGGAACTCAGGACCCAAGTTTCACTGATACAGAGAAGTGGGACTCTGAGCCCTGTTTTAGCAGTGTTTTTAAAGGAAAAGCCTGTGAGCAAGGGATTTCCATGGAAGTAAGCAGGGGGGCACATGTTTCCATCACAGCAAGCCAGCAAGCGGGGGCGGGGAGGACATGCCTTGACAGTACAGGATCAGGTAAAAGTTAGAGAGGCGAGGTGACCTTCTCTGAGGCACATAATCACAATTGCGTAAGGCATATGATCACGATTGCTTTTCTTCTAAACTATATCTGAAACATTGGGGAGAATTTTCCCAGCTGATTCCCAACTGATTCTCATCGATTGCTGCCAGGGGAGATTGTATCTATTTTTTATGAATTATCTATTCTGTTTTATTATCTATTTCCTGGAGGCAGTTGCTAGGAGACTTAACTATGTTTTCTGCCAAGTACATATTTTGTGATATTTCCTGGTACCTGAGTTCAGCTGCCAGTCAAGATGGCTCTTTATTTCAAAATGGATTATACCTAGGCTAACTTAAACTCTTCACTGGAACTAAAGGTGAGCACCACCATGCTCAGCTCAGCCTGCACTCTTATACAACCCAGGACCACCAGTCCAGGGATAGCACCACCTACAATGATCTGTGTCCTCCCCCACTGACTACTAACTAAGAAAGGACCTACAGCCTTCCCTATAACTAGATCTTCTGTAGGCATTTTCTCAGTTGAGGTCCCCTCCTTTCAGATGACTCAAGGTTAGGTCAAGTTGACATAAGAGTAGCTAGCACAGTAGGTTTTTCCACCACTTTAATTTTTGTTCTGTATCTCAGTGGAATGTGGGGAAATCAGCCTGAGTCATTCCTGTCTTCCTGATGTCAAGCATGGTTCTCTGAATCTTCCACCTGGCCTGTAGGAGGGAGTACACAAAGGTTGGAGGCCCATCTGGTAATAAACTCTCAGTGTTGTTCATGAATTTCTGCTAATCCACTTATTGTCCCCTTTCATTACTGTTTTGTCCAGAAGCTAAGGGAGTCTGTCAGTTGGTTGGAGGCTGGCTGCTTCCAGTTCATCTCCTTAAACAATCCAAGAGCCTCTTTGTAAGTACTAGTAGGAAACATGTCCAAGCGACTTTCATAGTCCCTTCTCTTCTCCTCCTAGCCAGGATGTATACATAGCATGAGGTAAACAAGGTTTATTTTAGTCTAATATAGGGAGAAAAGGGAAGATACAAGAAGAAAAACTAGGCCTCAGTCTATGACAGCTAAAAGGCTTAGCTAATCAGCTGTTGAGTGGGATAATTAAAACTGATACATGAGAAAAAAGTAATATCGGCATTTATTTATTTATTTATTTATTTAGGTTATTGCTGTTCTGAGACAGGACTCATAGATAACCCAGGTTGGCTGTTAAAGTATGTAGCCCAGGCTGACTTAGAACTCGTGATCCTCCTCCCTCTGCTATGATTGATTACAGGCATGTTCCACCATAGCTGGCTCCAATATAACTTTAAAAATATTTGTATTGGTGGAGGAAACAGATGGAGAGAAGGCTCAGTGATTAAGAGCACTTGTTACTCTTGCACAAGACACAGGTTCAGTTCCTAGCACCCACATGGTGGCTCACAGCCATCTATAACTGCAGTCAAAGGGGATCTGATGCCCTCGTCTGACCTCCATGGGTACCAGGTGTGCATATGGTGCACAGACATACATTTGAGCAAAGCACTCACACATATAAAATGAAATTCATTCATTGAAAAACAATCATACTCATAAAATAAATGGATCTAAGAAAGGAAGAGATTCTATGACTTCTTTAAAGAATGTGTGGGTGTTTGCATGCATGCTAACACTTGCGTGTATGTGTGCATACGTTTGTGTACATAAGTGTTTGTGTCTGTGTTTGTAGCGTCTGTAACTGCATGTGGAGGAGAGGACAGCCTCAAGTGAGGCTCCTCCAGAACTGCTTGCATTGTTTTTGCTTGCCTCCACAGACAAGGTCTCTCAGTTGACCTGGTGCTCACCACCTGGAAGGATAGCCAGCTGGCCAGTGAGCCCCAGGAACCGGCTACTCCACTGAAATAACAGTGGTATAACAAGCATGTGCCACCATGCCTGGCATTTTCATGTGGACTCTGGAAATTGGGTTTAGTTCTTCCTGGTAGCTAGGCCATCCCCAGCTTCATTTCTCTTTTTGAAACATGGAACCCTTTCTATGACTCCTTTCATTTCATTTCTCTTCCAGTCTCATTTTCCAGAACTCAGGTACTACACATGGCTCCTCTTACACACAATAAAACCTGGCGAAATGAACACCTGGGATTTACACCCTCCACTCTGGAAGAAAGACTGCGGTCTTATTGTTTAGTTGTTTGGTTTGTCAGCTAGTTTGGTTTGGATTTCTGTTTTGGGATGTTTAACTTGGATTGGAAAAACTTTCTTTTAAAGTTTCATGAAGCCCACTACGCAATATATATATCAATTCAATACACAGCTGAGGCTAACCTTGAAATTATGATCATCCTGCCTTTACTTCCTGAATTCTGGGATTAAACACATGTACCACCATGCCAATCACATGGAACCATGGAACTTTTTCATATATCATTCTGGTTTGGGTTTTTTTTTTTTTGTTGTTGTTGTTGTTTTGTTTTGTTTTTTTCTTTGAGACAAGGATTCTCTATGAAGCCTTGGCTGCCCTGAACTCCAGTTGTAGATCAGGCTGGCCTCAAACTCACAGAGACCCAACTGCCTCTGTTCCTATGAGTGCTGTGATTAAATGCGTGCACCCTGAAGTCCGGCTATTTCATTCTGTTTAGATCAAGTTAAATGAACTCATTGCCTAAATATTATCGTTTTTTTTCAGTAGTTAGGATTTGGGGACAGGTGTTACTTCTGAGACAGTCTGACCTTAATTTAAAATTTCGCCTCACCCCTCTGAGCGCTTGAATTACACATGTGAGCCACCATGCTTCAACTGTGTGTTGTTGTTGTTGTGTTGTTTTGTTTTTTAAGACAGGGTCTTTGTATGTAGTCCTGGCTATCCAGGGGATCACTATGGAGAACTTGCTGGCCTTTAACTCACCTGCTGGGATTAAAGCTACATGCCACCATACCTGGTTTTTGTTGTATTTCTTATGTGTGAGGAGTCCAGAAGAGGACATCACATCTTCTGTAGGTAAAGCTACAAGCAATTGAGATCCCCCTGGTCTGGATGGTGGGAACTGAGTTTGGGTCCTCTGGAGGAGCAGCAAGTGCTCTTCACAGGTGAGCAGCTCTCTAGCCCCTGGCTGTTGTTTGGAGACAGAGTGTTGCCCTGTGTCCTAGGCTGGCCTCACATTCACAGCACTTGCCACACCGTCTCAAGTGCTGGGATTACAGCATCTACTGCCAAACCTGGCTAGTGCTGAGGGTGGAACCCAGGGCTTCCTATGTGTTAGGCAAGTCCTGTACCACTAAACTATACCCCCAGCCCCAGATTTCCTTTTATTAAAAAAATATTTTGTTTTTATTTTTATTCATGTATGTTTATATGAATGTGTACTTTGTGTTTTTGAATACCGTGTACCTGGAGCTATTGTAAGCTATGAAATGTGGACCCTGGAAACCAAATTCTAGTCTTCCAGAAGAGCAGTAAATCCTGCTAACCACTCAGTCATCACCCTAGTCCCAGGAGTATTTCTGATAGCCAAAGATAGAAGCAGTAGCCAGAATATGGAAGCAGCCTAAATGTCCACTAATGAGTAAATTCATGGACAAAACGGAAAATATCTCTGGGATTGTAGCTCATTGGTAAAGCCATTCATTGTCCCTAGCATACTCTGAAAATACAAACACACACAAATTGCATATAAATAAGAGAACATTATTAAGCCTTAAAATGAAAGGAACATTTGATATGTTCTGCAGCATGAATGACACTGATGGACATGATGCTAAGTGAAATAAACCAGATGGAAATGGACAATTTCCACATGGAAGAAGGACCCAGAAGCCTGGAGCTGAAGTTCAGTGGTAGAACAAGAGCCTTTAGTGTTGGACACACTAACATGTTCTTCAGCACTGCAGAAGCAAATACCCAGAACAGTCAAGTTCATAGACAGAAAGTTCAGTGGTAGTTGACAGGCCAGAAGCATGAAAGATTGTGACAGTGTTCTGTTAGATTTTGAGAAAGGACATATCTAAGGGCTAGCCTTTGACTCACTGAACAAGTGAGAATGTCCTTGAACTCCTTTCTGACCTTCCTGCATCCACCTGCCAAGTGCTGCTCTTACAAGCATGCAGCACCATGTCTGTCTTATGGGGCGCTATGGATCAAACCCAGGGTATCCACATTCTATGCAACAATTCTACCTACTTAACCATAGCCTCACCTCACCTCCTGTTTTTCCTTGTTTGTTTGTTTGTTTATAGGGTCTCATGTGATTCAGGTTTGACCAGAACTCAGCATAGAACCAAAGCTGGCAGAGAATTCCTCATCTTCCTCCTAAAATTACAAGTATGTAGCAGTAACATACATGACAATTGTATTTATCTATCTATGTATGTCTTTATTTATTTATTTATTTATTTATTTATTTTGAGGCAGGCTCTTACTCAGCAGCAAAAGCTGGCTTGGAAGTCTCTTTGTAAAAAGGGTTGTTCCCAAATGCATTGGCAATTTAACTGCTCCAGCCTCTTCCTGTTGTTGGGATCACAAGCATGAGCCTTTTCGTCCAGTGTAAAGAATTAGCGTTGAATGAATGCAGAATTTTAGTTTCACAAGGTGAGAACGTTCTGATAATGGATAGTCACAGCATTGGGAATGTACTTGCCTCCACTGCATTTCTGATTTTATTCTTTGTCCTACTTCACAATTGTAGTCAAGAATAAGAATGCCAGCATTCAGGAGTTGAGGAACATCCTTGAATATCATTGTGAATTTGAGGCCAGCTTGAGCTATATGAGACCTTGTTTCAAAAACACCAAGGGCTAGGCATGATGGTACAGCCTTTAATACCAGCATTTGGGAGGCAGAGGCAGGAGGAATTGTAATGAATTTGAGGCCAGCTTGGTCTATAAATCTAGTTTCAGTCCAGGCAGGACTCCTTAGTGGAAGTCTGTCTCAAAAACCAAAAACCAAAATTAAAAATTGCAAAAAGCCCTGCACAGGGGATTGTTCCTCCAGTTGCAATACTTGGAAGCCTAAGGCTGGGGAATCTCCGTGCATTTGAGCTCAGATTGAACTTCTTAATGAGACAGCCTTAAAAAACCACCACAATAAAAGAAAACAATACCAACAACTGTGCTGTTAGAGCATTTACCTCGTACATGTAAGGCCCTGTGTTCTCTTCTCAATGTCCTCCCACCTCTCTCTCTCTCTCTCTCTCTCTCTCTCTCTCTCTCTCTCTCTCTCTCTCTCTCTCTCTCTCTCTTTCCAGGAACTATTCTGAGATATTTGCAAGTTTCCTAAGTCTGCCCATCTGTGACACTGTGATCTCCATTTGCTGCCAGAGCTTCTGGAACACCAATGGCTCCAGATATAGCCAGTTTAACATAGACCCTAAAACATTACTTTCTTCACTGTTGGGAGCAAATGATGTCCTGGGCAAATGTACATCGCTGACCTGGACACAGCCACATCAGTTAATAATGTCTTAGATCCATGAGCATGTCAAAGCCTTCCTCTGGTCTCTGGTGGCTTTTTATAGTGTGTATAGATTATATCCACCATAGCTTTCTCCTTCTGGATGTTCATCACCTGAAAACTGAACCCCTAGTGAGACTAGCAATGAAACTTAGCTAAACCTGACCCCTTGACCTGGCTATATATTATAGACCTCACCTCCTTGTTTATCTGTATACAATGACCTTGCCTCCTTGTTCAGATGTATATGGTGGCCTTGATTCTCTGTTCTACCATAAACAATAAACATACTGGGTTCAGTGCTGCTGTGGTTTCTCTAAGACCCTGACTAACTGGTCCTAGATTTTCTACATGTATCTGTGGTTTCTTCATTCCCTCAATGCCCCAGTTAAATCAGACCCTAGCGCTGTGCAGAACATGGCAAAGGAGAGAAAATCTGAGGAGTGGATACACAGCTGAGGGATTCAAGAATAGGTTTCCCATTTTCGCTTTTGGTTTACCTGCTTTCAAAGTGTTATATTTGGTTGAAATTCATAAAATTGCAGGTGGTGGAGGCCAGACCTGCAAGCTCAGTGTGGGGGACAGGGTGATAGCAACCCCCAAAGCAAGGAGATGGTTATCCCTAGCCTGAGGCCTCAGCACCAGGAAGGTGGCAGTATACTGAAGGAGAGAAGATTGCCAATAGCAAAGAGGCATGTAGCCAAAGGTGGAATAATCTCAGTGGCTTAAATGTTACCCACTTTTTTGTTTGTTTTGTTTTGTTTTTAACAACCTGGTTCATATGACCCAGTGGCTCCGTTTCTGATTTGTCTGGGATTTGTGTCCATGCCAGTCAGAGGAGAAGTTGCTGGGCTTATGGTTTTCAGTGACTTGGTCACATCCTTTGAGGACTATTTGTACTAGTGATTTTCTCTGTTTGCAGGGGGGCTTTTTTCTAACCATCCACAGTCCCAGTGGGCTCCATCCAACTGCTGGGGGCAGGTTTTAGCCCTGTAGTTTAGACAGGTTTTAATATGTCACACACATGTGTGACAGCAACTCCTGTAATAAGAGCAAATGTAATTCGCAATTCCTTAGGACCTGCCTCCTGGGTGCTTGGACCCACAATAATAAAGTGGCTGTGACTCAGTTTTGTCAGCACATCCTAGAAAAACAAAAGGCTTGTGACCTGATTGGTTCCTCTGCTCTTGTTGCAAGAGCATTCTTTGGTGAGCTTCGCAGCTTCATTCCTGTTAAAATAGCCTAATGTTTGTGTTGGGCACAGCAGCTGTCATGCTCTTCCTTGTTATCATCATTACAGTTTAGTGTCACCATTGCAGGGAACCACCCCTGGACTAAGTGTGAAGCTTCAGGCTGAACATCCAAAAATAAGAAAGGTGGAGATATAGGGAGCCTATGAAACCCTGAGTAAATGTGTGTTGTCGACAGGGGCACAGCCATGTCAAGGACTGTATTCTCAGACACATAGAAAACTGGTAAAGACACACTCTCCCCATGAAACGAGGCTCATAGTGATTGCAAGGCCTTCCCTTGGGAACTGAGTGTGAATGTTGGTAGTGGGTGTGTGGAAAATGGCCTCTGCAGTTTTCTCCTCCAGGATGTTTACAGACTGAGGTCTGCTCTGCTAGAGTCTGTGCCTACTGAATTTAAATAAGCATACCTCCTTGTTCAGCAGTGCACCCTAAAACCTGCTTTCTTGTTCAGTGTATGTAGTAAACATGCTGAGATTCTGGAGTGCTGTGGCCTCTCCCTACTGTTCAATCCCAGTTTTTCTGTGTCTGTGTTTCTGTCATTTCTTCATTCCCTCACCAGCCCTAGTCAGGGTTCAGGACTCAAGCTGTGCAAGAACAGGACTCTACAGGAAATCCAGTGCTTGGGAGGAGAACAGCTTTGATCCTCAGGACAGAGCAGCTCTGGGGAGGGATTCAATGTCACCAGTAGCTAAGGAGTTCCCCTCCCCCTCAGGGCTCTTCACTTGGCAAAACTATGCCTGGACTAGGAGGCAGAGAAGAATATTAGGGGAAGCTAAAGTGAAGCAAAGTTAGTGAGTTCTCAAGAATGAGTACATGCTTTGGATTTAAGGAGGGGGAAAATGGTAGGTAAAGGGAAGGGAGAGAGAGAAAAGATTAAGAAAATTTAATGCTCATGAAAAACGTAGGTGTTTTGACAATGATTCTGTGTCTTTCTAAGTTCTTTTGTCTAAAGAATATATTTGCATTTACCCAGCATCCTCCTTCTTGCTTATCTTCTTTAGGTGTAGAAATTTAGTATGATTATCCTATAT
The DNA here is from genome assembly GCF_030254825.1 of Meriones unguiculatus. NCBI lineage: Eukaryota > Metazoa > Chordata > Mammalia > Rodentia > Muridae > Meriones > Meriones unguiculatus. Next base: position 764,020 of record NW_026843706.1, on the reverse strand, counting down.
TATGTCTAATACAACTTATAAGTGAATATAATCCACGTGTGCCTTTCTGCTTCTGGAATAGCTCACTCAGGATGGTCTTTTCTAGTTCCCACCATTTGCCTGTAAATTTCATGATTTTCTTACTTTTAATTGCTCAGTAGTATTCCATTGTGTAAATGTACTATGATTTTATATCCATTCCTCAACTGAGGGGCATCAGGGTTGTTTCCAGGTTTCTGCTATTACAAATAAAACTGCTATGAACAAGGTGCATTAATATTTCAGCAGCCACTGGGAAGACACACACTCGATCACCAGCTTCTGCCAACACAAGCTATTTCTGAAATGACCATCTGTTTTCACCACCACTCCTTTCATTAAGCAAAAGTTCTTGTTACTGCCCAAACAATAGGATGAGGAACACATGACAGACAAGGTCCTTGAAAATGAGTAAGTATACAACCTTTGCAACTATTTGCTAATAATAGAGAATAATAGAGAAAGAGGACACAGAAACAGTGTGATTCAGTCCTCAAGTGAGGCAGTCTATAGACTTATGACAAACCTACTTGGTCCTGCCATTTGGGATGCTAAGGCACAAAGATCACAAATTCAAGGCCTCATGGCCTGACTGAGCTATACATCTAGCTCAACACTAGCATGGTAAACTTGCTGGGACCCTCTTTCAGAGACAAAAATCAGCAAAAGGAAGGCTGGTGATATTGCTCAGGCAGGGTGCAATGCAGTGTTTGCCTGGCACACATGAAGCCCTCAGTTCGATACACCACACCACAAAAAAATAAAATAAAATAAAAAAATAACGAAAACCAAATAACTACTGAAGGTTAAAATGACAAAGTGATTGGACAAAGTCTGAGAAAGCTCTTACCTGTATTTGCATAGAATACATTCATAATAGATCTTATAGGTAATTATGTAGTTATGGCAATGGGTGACAGTAGGCAGCCTCAGGTGTACTCAAAAATGAATTGCATTTTTGAGCATGATATTGCCCAGAGTCAGCATGAGAACCCTGGAAGTCATCAAGCAGCCAAGAGGCTGCATGGCGTGCTCAGGGAACAAGGTGTCCAGGAATTGATCTTGAAAGAGGAATAAAAGGAACTGTGAGCACTACAATGGGTTTTCTTCTGTTCTACTGCCCAGCAACCCCTTGACTTTTACCCCCACCAAACATAGCATCTTCTCACAGAATCATATACAGGCAGCCAGAGGGTTGCCTTACCAGGCTTTTGAGAGCTAAACTACTAACCATGACAACCTGGTTTGGGTTTTAGCTGCACCTGAAGAGGTTAGCTTTTGGGGGAACAGCTCCAGCATATTCATCTTTTTTTTGGGAATTGCTAGAAATTCACCTGGGCAAGGCTCTGTTTCTCCCTTGTATGAACAAAATTGGGCTAAGGGGGTATCTGTGGCCAAAAGATTTGGTCAGCAGAAGCTTGGTGTAAAGTAGAGATCTGAACAAGGCTCTATTATGAAAAGCATCCTAATTAAAAGAATTTATTTATTTATTTACTCATTTATTTACTATGCGTGAGTGCATATATGCACATGCCAGAGCATACATGTGGAGGGCAGAGGACAACTTATGGGAGTCCAGTAATTTCTTTCTGCTTTCCATGCAGGTTCCAGGGATCAAACTGAGATCAGCACATTTTGTTGCCCCAAGCCATCTTACCCACCCTCAGATGGACTCCTTTTTTCCAAGACAGGGTTTCTCTGTGTAGACCTGGCTGTCCTGGACATCTCTCTAGAGCAGGCTGGCTTTGAATTTATAGTGATCTCCCTTCCTCTGCCTCCACAGTCCTGGGATTAAAGACATGTCCCACCACTGCCTGGCTTAGCTGGACTCTTAACAACTGACTGAATTTAGAAGTAGACATTTAACCTGTAATTGCAGTCCTTGAGAGGCTGAACCGGGAAGATGGCCCTGAGTTCGAGATCCATCTTTGAGATCCTTCTATAGTGAGCTCTCATCTCACAACAAAATAACATTGTTTTGTTTGCTTTAGTATTTTTGTTTTTCTGGATTTTACGGTCCTTTTCTGTTTTGATTTAGGTTTTTTATTGTTGTAGTTTTGCTAATTTCTTTCTTTTGGTAAGAGAGTGAGAATATAAGCAAGTACACCTAAAGTTCAGTGGGTAGGGAGGATCTGGGAGAGGGGAAAGAAAATGATCAAAATGTGTTGCATAAAAAAATTTTTAAAATTAAAGCAACAACAAATCCTCAGAAGTTTTTATAATCCCAGTACTGAAAGGATTAGGCAGAAAGACTACAAAATTCAAAGTCACCTGGATCTAAATGGAGAGTATGAGACCAGCCTTCTCTATAGATTGAGAGCCCCCTGTCAACCTGTACCATAACCCTCCCTACCAAAAGAAGGTCATTGAAAGCTGGGTTGGTGGCAGACACTTAAATATAGTTCCTGCTACTCAGGAAGCTGAGATATGAGCTCTGCTTGAGCACAGGAGTTTTAGAAGAGCCTGGAAAACATAATAAGATCCCAGATCAGAGGCAAGACAAAAATCCTTGATTTCTAAGAATTAATGAGGGTTGTAGCTGCTATTCAATGTCATCCCACTTTTAGAACATATGTGAGGCTCTGTTTCCTAATATGTTGGGGGCACATGAAAGAAGTCAAAAAAAGTGAGTAATGATTGGATCTAGAGACCCAGAGAGAAAAGAATGGTTTGAGACCCAAGGGAAAAAAATGGTTGTAGCCTGGGCTAGCAGTGTAGTGGTGAGTAGGTAGATAGGAGATGTGAAGAATGAGCAGATTACAATGTCCTGGACAACCAGGTTCTGAGTAGAAAAGCACACAATAAATTGAGTGCACTGTGGAGAAGAGAGCAGGGAGAAGTCCAGAGTTTGGCAAATGTAAGGCTGGAGGAAGGGTTCATGGCTGTCTAGAGAGGACATCTTGACACATGGATATTGAGAGAATGGAGATGCTGCATTTGGCAAAAAAATGAGCAGTTGGCCCTAAAAATAATCTGATATGTTACGTTCATTGGAATGGTGAGATATGCAATAATAATGTCCTCTAAGCAACACACAGAAGGTCTGTCCATTCAGAAATGACAACTCTTTTTGCTTGCTTCAGTGTAAACTGATGGCCATCAGCTGTGTCCAGCCTAAAACGTGCCTGGGCCACATATCCATCTTTGACCTGAGTATAAGGACAAAGAAAACTTCAGAGGTCAGAGCTGCTGTGAGGTTGAAGGAAGCACTCTGCCAGTTAACTGCTAGGAATTGAGCAGAGCACACAGGCCTGGTCATTTAGCTGGATGGCTATGATAGAATGAAGGGGAACCACCAGGTGACCTCATCATGTGCATACCTCCTTAGGGTCAGAAACCTTCGTCCAACCAGACTCCTTCATCCCCTTGGAGTCTCCAGGATCCACTGGAATGATGAACATGCAAAAAATGTACAATCAAGTCCCATGCAAATGAGCAGCATATACCCAGTGTTGCATTTTTCAACGTTTGTTGCAATGGCTTTCTTCTGGGAAGGTCCTCAAATTTTTGTGCACTATCAGCTGAAAGGTTAGTAGTTGATTTGTATAATGGAAATTTATTCCATCAAGCAATTGAGAGAAATGGAAGCTCAAGAAGAGCTCTCGATGGCTAGCACAGGGCAGCACCTATCAAGACTGCGTGGGCAGGCTGCATACTGCTATTTTCTGAGTGACTCTATTTAGGGCCACCAACCACCAGCAGAGTGAGCTGAGTAAACACTGTCACAGGTACAGTGAACTACCACGAGGGTCCTTGGAGGCTAGGTTGCATGAGCAACTAACACTAGTATAGTCTAAGGATTGATATGGTATTAGCACATGTCCCCAGCAGCACCTTCATCCAATTTGCAAGTCACAACTTGCCTTTTGCCTTCTTCTAGAACCCACAGTGCCAATAACTCTAGCCAGAGACTTAGGCACCAAGAGTATCATTTGTTATTTATTAAAATTAAACTTGTTACATGCCATTTATGAGACTAGACCATCAGAGAATAAATCATGAACAGCCCTCTTACGAGGGGACACATTGAGCAACATGTTACAACATTTAGGAGGGAAGAGCCACTCTAACTTCTGGTTACATAGAGGGATTGACAATTATCCAGAGGGGATGGGCAATGACCCAGAATATCATCAGGATAAGGAATTCAGAAAAAAAGCACTCCAGGGGAACTGAACTGTAAATGCATATTGAGGCATGAGGAAAATGGACATGGGAGCCCCCACATCCACTTGAAGACACTTTTCACTTTCGTGGTCGTGCCCCTTTGCCTCTCCCCTTACTTAATGCGGTGTTTTCAGCAGCATGAACAGGTTGGCCCGATGACATGGGCACATCAGGAGACCTAGGCTTTGCAGATGCACTTAGCAGGCTGTGCTCATTCTGTGAGAGTAGCCTACGGCGTTTCCTACGTGGCTTACCCTGTGACATACATATAAATCTATTTTTTCTCTTTCTCCTTCGTTGGGCCAGCAGATACGCAGCCCGACTCTCCTTGGCTTTTTTGTCGGTAATATTTTGCTCAGATCCAGACTCAGGCTCCTGCTCTTGTGCAGGCTCCAGCTGTGGCTGGGCCTTGGCCTCTGCTTCCTCCTTGGGCTCAGGCTCAGGCTGGGGCATAGGCTCTTGCTCTGGGTGGGGCTGTGGCTCAGGCTGAGGCCCAGGCCCAACCCTACGACGTTTCCTACGTGGCTTACCTTGTGACATACATATAAATCTGTTTTTTCTCTTTTTCCTTTGTTTGGCCAGCAGATATGCAGCCCGCCTCTCCTCAGCCTCCTTGTTGGTAATATTTTGCTCAGATTGACAATCAGGCTCCTGCTCTGGCTCGGGCTCCAGCGGGGGCTCAGACTTAGGCTTAAGCTGGGTCTTGGGCTCCAGCACTGGCTGAACCTGTGTCTCAGGGTCGGGCTCATGCTCAGGTTCCTGCTCTGGCTGGGGTTTGGCCTCTGTCTCAGCCTCTGTCTCAGTATCGGGCTGTGTCTCTGGCTCAGGGTGGGACTTGGCCAATACCTCTGGCTGAGGTTCAGGCTGCCTCTCAGGCTCAGACTGGGGCTTGGCCTCCTGCTCTGGCTGGGGCTCATTATGTTGGTGCAGCTCCTCCTCTTGCTCTGGCTCTGGCTCTGGCTCAGGCTTTGGCTCTGGCTCTGGCTCAGGCTTTGGCTCTGGCTCTGGCTCTGGCTCTGGCTCTTGCTGCAGCTTGGTCTCAGCCTGTGGCTTGGGCTCCAGCTCGGCCTGCAGCTCTCCCTCTGGCTTGGTCACAGGCTCCTGCTCTGGCTCTGGCTGTGGCTTGTGCTCAGGTTGTGGTTTTTGTTGAGCCTGAGGCTCGGTCTCTGGCTGAGGTTGCAGCTCTGGATCTGGCTCCAGCTCTGCCTCTGCCTCTGGCTCTGGCTTAGGCTCACTTGATGGACAGTTGGAAGTTCCATAAAGATCCTACAGGTCACAATCATCAGCTGCACTGAGAATGGAATTAATACTTTGAAGCAGTTCTCTTTCATACTCAAGTATTTGGTCCTCATCATGGGAATCATCTGAAATTCAAGAGACATATGTAAATACGCTTCTACTACCCACTCTGTACATACAGACATCAGCAGGATATTGAACACAAACTAAGCTGAAGTAGTTGAATGTTTGGACATTCTGAATCACAGTTAAAAAACATAGTTTTAGATAGTGCCCTCTATTCTGTATTTTCCTGAGAGAAGTGACTGATAAACTAGCAATGAAAATATGATTCCCACTTTGAAATCCTACTGTCTAAAGAGCATGAGGTACTTGCTCAATTGTTCCTTAACACAAATCTGATGTGTTGTGGGCCATAGCCAAATAAGGGCAATTACTTCAATAAAGCATTATTACATGTATATCCAGTTAAAATTCTCTAGCTTAGAAAAGTTCTTAATTTAGTCACTGCAGTCCTGCTGGACTTTTGGTGCTTGCTGCCTTATACAATAAGGTTTGGAGTAGATAGTAGATCTTTAACAGATTTCACCGTTAACCTCTGCTAACCCCAGTCTCCACCCAGCTGGAAAGAAGGTAGAGTAATGCTTCTTACTCTCTCCTCTATCTTGTCCATAAAGGATGAAAAGAGAAGAAGAGGGAGGAGCAGAGTTTTAGGCAGATAGAACTCTAACCAAATCTAAGGTAACAGGAAGTTGCAGTTGTGTTAGGAAATCAACCATGGTGTAGGGACCCAAGCACATGATGGAGAAAGAAAAGGGGGCACTGGCTACAAAATCATCACAAAATTAAGGTTTGCAGAGGCAGATCCTAAAACAGCCACATGTGGCAAGGCTTCAGAGCTCAGCTGTTTCTCTAAGCAGAAATGATACTTGCCTTTGTTGCTCATTTCATAGATCTTAGCTTTCTTTTCTTCAATGGGAGATCCACTGTCAGAAACTGAGTCAGTCAACACACAGCTAAGTTGTAAGGTAGAAAAAGAAACCAAGAAAATATGAGCACAGTATTCTTCTCTTCAGGATATTTCCCCTACTTTCTACAATAAGCATGATCACTTGTTAAATTTTGGGTGTTTCCTACACCAACTCTGTTCCCCTTCACTAGATTTGTTAAATCTTTCAATTATTCCTCATTTTCCATGTTTCCATACACCTTTTCACTGCTCTTACAAAAGGAGGCATCTTACAGAAGTCACAATCTGAACAAAGCAAAACCAAACTCCAACTGAGCAAGCAACTCAATGTTTAATGTCTGGTATCCAGTCATGATCTTCTCCAGCTCTGTAGCATGCCCAGCTTGTCTCCTGAGATCAGGATGGCTCCACTCCATGACTGCCACTGTTCTTGGAGCTTGTTCCATGACACTGGCATCTCCAAATGGCTGGAGTCTCTTGCTTCAACTGGGCTGCACTCCTACCAATAGCCTCTCCTGGGTTCTCTTACAGAAATGCAGCTCTGCCTCACAGTGCCAAGCCTCAGCTGTTCTTCATGACACATTCATGACTAAATAAACAGTACCAATTGGTTGACTCTTGGAGACTAGCAGGTTCTGCTGTCAGCACAAGCTACAAACCAGACAACAGTCTCTGGATCACCACTTCTGTGTGCCAATTCTGAGAAAACACTTTCCAGAATATTCCACCTCAGTACTGCTGGTCTGTTCTTAATTATGGCTAATTTCTCAGCTCCAGTTGTCCAGCATCAATTATCCCAGCAAAGGAAAGGATTTTTCTTTAGTTAGGCTAGTATCTTGTTACTCACAGCCAGTTCTTCAGCCCCAGCTACCCACAACCACAAATTCTTAACTGAAGACATGAAACAGTCCCAATAGAGACCTTAAATGACTTCCAATCTTCCCTCTGGAAATTCACAAACCAGGGCTCCATCATCTGCATTTTTCTCCACACTAAACTTCTGTGTTCCCAGGAAAGAGCTCACCCATCTTTGAACACTCAATAGATTTTCTAGCCCTCAACGTTCCAAATTCTTTTCAAAATCCTCCACAAAGTGACACAGTTAGGTCTGTCATATTGGTAATCACCCTGGTTACCTTTTCTGTCTCATTTAGGGTTTCTCTTGCTGTGCTGGAACATCATGTCCAAAAGCAACTTGAGGAGAAAGGAGTTTATTTGGCTTATACTTCCTCATCAGTGCTTATCACTGAAAGAAGTAGAATAGGAAAAGGCTAAAAGCTGTAGGCAGGAGCTGAAGCAGAGCCTGCTTACCCACTTGGCATGCTCAGTCTGCTTTCTTACAGAACCCAGGAGTACCAGTCCAGCGATAAGCACACCCACAACAGGCTGGGCCCTCACTTCAATCACTAATTAGGAAAAACCTATAGGCTTGCATACTGCCCAATCTTATGGAGGCGTTTTCTCAATTGAGACCTCCCTATTCTAAAATGATTTTAGCCTGTGTCAATGTGCCATGAAGCTTGCCAACAGCTACTCTTTTGCCGAAGATATACTGGAAGTCACAGAAATTTTTGTCAGGCTTCCAAGGTCTAGGTTTACAGGCATGCATCCCTGTAAGATGTACATTTTATAATCATCATTGTTGGGGTAGGTGTATAGTGTGTGTAGCTGTGCATGCACCACAACACATACGTGGAAGTTATAGGACAACTTTGTGAAGTCAAGTGACTCCTTTCACCTTTACATGGGTTCTGGGGATGAAAATCAAGTTATCAGAGTATTGTGGCAAGTACCTTAACCCAGTGATCCATCTCTGGACATGAAACACTTTTACTATGGAAGAAAAACACTCCAAATCCTTGTTACAAAATATTTCTGCATCCACTGTACATACAAAAGTTAATCTATTTCTACCATGCATGTTGTCTTTTTTTAGCTGCCAATTTGATGAACCTTTGTTCTCCTACTTACTACCCTAGCCTCAAAGAATCTTTCTAGCCTGGGTGTGTGGCACATGCATTCAATTCCAGCATCCAGGAGGCAGAGCTGGGCAGATCTCTCTGAGTTCAAGGCCAGCCTGAACATAGTAAGCCCAGGACACCCAATGTACTTAGAGAGGACCTGCCTTAGACACATACAATGAAAATTATTGTCTTCGAGGGGCTGCAGAGAAGGCTCAGCATGTAAGAATACAAATTGCTGCAAGTTGTCTAATCCCTGATCTCTATACACCTATCATGGCACTCGCATGTCCAAACACAAAAAAGTAAACAAATGTACCCTATGTTTTTTAAATTAACTGAGAAAGTAGGGAATAGTGTTTCAGACCTGAAACCCCAATACAGAGAAGGTAAAAGCAGAAAGATCTCAAGTTCAAGGCAACAAAATAAGTCTTAGTTTCACAAAACAATATGGCCAGTAGTGGTTTACAACATTAATCCCAGAACTCAGGATGAATGAATCAGAAGGTAGAGGCATGCCAATCTCTGATTTCGAGGACAGCCTGGTCTATAGACTGAGTTCTAAGCCTGAGTTACACCAGAAAACTTTATCTAGAATATATATATATATGCCAAAAGCATGTAGTGGACCCTTTATCTACTGTGTCATATTAGTGAGGTGTAAAGACAAGTACAGCCCTCAATTTAACCTCCAGCTTTCTGTCAACATCGTTAGTGTTTAATTATTAACTGTTCAACCCCTATTCTCCTGAAAGCTGCTCTCCCAGCCTTGCACCTAGAGCCAAACTCTCCCTGCAGTTCCAACTGCCAGGACTAGTGGCCTAGTCTGGCCCAGTCTTTTGGAATGAGGTACACCAGGCCTCACCTCAGGAGGTTGTTGGCCTTACCAGCTCTGTCCACAAAGCAAAAGCCCCTTCATGTTCCCATTGGCTGCTCAGCCAGGGACTCTCACAAGAGTCCAGTGATATTTTCCACCTCAGGCCACTCCTCCCCAGGAGCCATGACCCACCTCATTCTCCCACCTACTCTGCCTGTCTCTGCCCTGTCCCACCACTGTCCTGTCCTCATGCCCACCCTGCCCCCAACGATTAGGGCAGCATTGGCTCCACAGCCCCAGCTGTCAGCTCTGCCCAACCTGCCTGGTCCGGCCATGCCCCACCACCTATTCTCCTGACCAACATTCTCAGTCTGTCAGCCTGCCCAACCCCACCCCCTTCAAGTACTGTCTCAGGATCCTGGCATCTTCTAGAAACAAAACTGGAGCTTTGTCGTTTTGGCATATAGGCGCTTCCAACAATCAGGCTTTGAGACCGCATCCATCCTGCTGGGCCATAGGTAATATCCTGCCCATGATGGCCATTAGTCTCCCCTCGGCAACACAAGCCCCCCTCTTTAGGAATCCTAAGCCCCAGGTTACTAGCTTGTCCTCCCAGCACAGCAACCTTCTCCTACCCCCTTGGGACATCCCATAGACGTTCAGACCATTCTTCCACAGCCCATGAAACCTACGCCAAATGCTAGGCCCCTATCTGCCCTTTTCCCCTGTCTTGGACCCAACCTCCTCTTCCTACTACCATATCCGTGCCTGGTGCTCCCTGTGTGGGGACCAGCACCACCTGAAGCTGCCTGGTGTCCCTGGTAACGGCCAAACATTGGAACCTTCTAAACTGCCAGTCCCTGGGTTCAGGGTTCATAGCTGCCCTGTTCCCCGCCACTCCCTTCTCCTCGCCATCACCCCCCCCCCCCTGCTTGTAAGGTCCTCTGCAAACTGAATCCAAGAACACATCAAAGATATTATCCACTATGACCAAGTAGGCTTCATCCCAGGTGTGCAGGGGTGGTTCATTATACGGAAATCCATCAATGTGATCCATCATATTAACAAATTGAAAGAAAAAAAACCACATGATAATCTCCCTAGATGCTGAAAAAGCCTTTGACAAAATCCAACATCCATTCATGTTCAAAGTATTGGAGAGATTAGGGATACAAGGCACATATCTAAACATAGTAAAGGCGATATACAGCAAGCCTGTAGCCAACATCAAACTGAACGGAGAGAAACTTAAAGCAATCCCACTGAAATCAGGGACAAGACAAGGCTGCCCACTCTCTCCATATCTCTTCAACATAGTACTGGAAGTCCTGGCTAGAGCAATAAGACAGTTGAAGGAGATCAAGGGGATACAACTTGGAAAGGAAGAAGTCAAATTATCACTATTTGCAGATGATATGATAGTATACGTGAGTGATCCCAAAAACTCTACAAGGGAACTCCTACAGCTGATAAACACCTTCACCAAAGTGGCCGGATACAAAATTAACTCAAAAAAAAAATCAGTAGCCCTCCTGTATACAAAAGACAAAAGGGCTGAGAAAGAAATTAGGGAAACAACACCCTTCACAATACCCACAAATGACATAAGGTACCTCGGAATAACCCTAACCAAGGAAGTCAAAGACTTGTATGAAAAAAATTTCAAGTCTCTGAAGAAAGAATTAGAAGAAGATATGAGAAGATGGAAAGATCTCCCATGCTCATGGCTTGGCAAGATTAACATAGTAAAAATGGCCATCTTACCAAAAGCAATCTACAGATTCAATGCAATGCCCATCAAATTACCAACACAATTCTTTACAGACCTGGAAAGAAAAATTCTCAACTTCATCTGGAATAACAAGAAACCCAGAATTGCTAAAACAATCCTCTACAATAAAAGATCTTCCGGAGGTATCTCCATCCCTGATCTTAAGATCAGTACTATAGAGCAACAGTTTTAAAAACTGCATGGTACTGGCATAGAAACAGAATGGTGGATCAATGGAACTGAACAGAGGACCCAGAAATAAACCCACACACTTATGGACACCTGATCTTTGACAAAGACGCCAAAACCATACAATGGAAAAAAGATAGCTTCTTCAACAAATGGTTGGTCTAACTGGATGTCTACATGTAGAAAAATGAAAATAGATCCATACTTGTCACCCTGCACAAAACTGAAGTCCAAGTGGATCAAAGACCTCAACATAAAACCAGACACATTAAATCGGCTTGAAAAAAAAAGTGGGAAATACCCTAGAACTCATTGGTTCAGGGGAAAACTTCCTGAACAGAACACCAACAGCACAGGCTCTAAGAGCAACAGTCAATAAATGGGACCTCATGAAACTGAAAAGCTTCTGCAAAGCAAAGGACACCATCATCAAAACAAGGCGACCACCTACAGACTGGGAAAGAATCTTCACCAACCCTTTATCTGACAGAGGACTCATATCCAGTATATATAAAGAACTAAAGAAGCTGAAAAGCAGCAAACCAAGTAATCCACTTAAAAAATGGGGAACAGAGCTAAACAGAGAATTCTCTGTTGAGGAATACCGAATGGCAGAGAAGCACTTAAAGAAATGCTCAACCTCACTAGCCATTAGGGAACTGCAAATCAAAACAACCCTGAGATTTCACCTTACACCCATCAGAATGGCCAAGATCAAAAACTCAAGTGACAACACATGCTGGAGAGGTTGTGGAGAAAGGGGAACCCTTCTCCACTGCTGATGGGAATGTAAACTTGTACAACCACTCTGGAAATCAATCTGTCGCTTTCTCAGACAACTGGGAATAGCGCTTCCTCAAGATCCAGCCATACCACTACTGGGCATATATCCAAAAGAGGCTCAAGTACACAAAAAGGACATTTGCTCAACCATGTTTGTAGCAGCTTTATTTGTAATAGCCAGAAGCTGGAAACAACCCAGATGCCCCTCTACTGAAGAATGGATGAAGAAATTTTGGTACATCTACACAATGGAATATTACTCAGCAATGAAAAATAAGGAAATCATGAAATTTGCAGGTAAATGGTGGGCTCTGGAAAGGATCATCCTGAGTGAGTTGTCTCCGAAGCAAAAAGACACACATGGTATATACTCACTCATATAGACATACAACATAGGACAAACCCACTAAAACCTGTGCATCTAAAGAAACTAAGCAAGAGAGAGGACCCTAACTAAAATGTCCAATCCCCATCCAGAAAGGCGAAGAGGATGGACATCAGAAGAAGAAGAAAACAGGAAACAACCTAGGAACCTACCACAGAAGGCCTCTGAAAGCCTCTGCCCTACAGACTATCAAAGCAGATGCTAAGCCTGATGGGCAACTGTTGGGCAGAGTGAATGGAATTTTACGTAAGAACTGGGAAATAGTAAGAGCTGAAGAGGACAGGGTCTCTACAAGGAGAGCAACAGAACAAGAAAATTTGAACACAGGGAACTTCCCAGAGACTCATATTCCAGCCAAGGACTATTCATGGAGATAAGCCAGAACCCCTGCACAGATGTAGCCCAGGGCAGTTCAGAGTCCAATTGGGTTACATAGTAATGTGAAGAGGGACTGCCTCTGACATAATCTGATTGGCCTGCTCTTTGATCACCTCCCTCTGGGGGGGGGGGAGCAGCCTTACCAGGCCATAGTAGAGGACAATGCAGCCACTTTTGATGTGAACTGACACACTAAGATCAGAAAGGAGAGGAGAACCTCCCCTATTAATGGACTTGGGGAGTGGCATGCAAGCAGAGGGAGGAGGGAGGGTGAGATTGGGAGGGGAGAGGAGGGAGGGGCTTATGGGGGGATGCAGAATGAATAAAGTGTAATTAATGAAAAATTTAAAAAAAGGGAAAAAATAATTTAAGAACCTTAAATGACTTTCAAAAGTGGAGGAAAACATGGAGTTAGTCAATTGGCATGGAGCACATCTCGCCCCTGGGGGCAATGGTCTCCTGAACCTACTCAGACCTCGCACACCACCACTGCTAGTCCTAGAACTGATGCAGGATGTTCCAACGAGGGAGTTTAAGGCTTCTCATAATATTTCCTATAAGCCCACACCTGTTTGTCTATATCCCCCATTTTTATTCATTATTAGCCGGATAGAGCCAAGTAATTGTGGTAATGATACTTGATTTATTGCCCAATGCTGGAATGCTAGTAAATTTAGGTATGCCCTGGTTACTCGCATGTCTCACTGTGTGCCTGTGCCCGTTGATGCCCCTCACCCTATGACTCTCTTCAGACAGAAAAGGGATCTTGGAACTACAGCCACCATTGTTACTACCATCTCATTGGCGGCTGTTGGAGCTACCACCGGGGCATTAGCCATGAGTCATACTGAGCAGACTGCTCAGACCCTGAACAATCATTTAGCCAATGTAGCTCATGCCTTAGTTGTACATAAAGGAATTAATGCTCAATTAAAAGGAAGCTTGATGGTGTTCAATAAGAGGATTGACCTCGTGCAGGAGCAAATTGATACTCTATGGCAAATCGCTCAACTTGGCTGTCAATGAAAATATGCTGGACTTTGAGTCACTAGCATATAACATGAGAATTTTTCTTGTGTTGCAAATCTGTCTAAACAATTGTCGAGCTATATTTTAGGTAATTGGACTGGAGAATTCGATACTACGATGGAGCAGCTGAGAGTGGCCATTGTCACAGTAAATTCTACCAGAGTGGACGCAGGACTAGCCACAGGATTATCATCATGGATTGCTGCAGCCATGAATCATCTGAAGGAATGGGCGGGCATGGGAGCGTTAGCAGGCCTTCTGGTGTTGGTCTCCTTGGTTTGCCTGTGGTATATATGCAAGATTAGAGTCTCACAACAGTGTGATGCAGCCATGATCATTCAGGCCTTTACAGCCATTGAAGCAGGACATTCTCCCCAAGCATGGTTGGATACCATAAAAAGCTAAAATGTTACGATCAGGATGCGAGGCTAAGCACTGCACTCAGGGTCAGCCGCTTTGGACCCAGAGAAGAGCATGTCTGGTTGCATGCGGGTTGATGCCCCAGGTCCCGCCTCTGAGAAAAAGGTATCGGACGGGTCTGATGCTCTTTGGGTGGATGACACCTAAATGAACATCAGTACAAAGTCCCAATTTATTTCTAATATCAGAGATCAGACCTCAACTCTTGCCTGATGCATCCAAAACAAAAAGGGGGAACTGTAGAGAGCTGCGGAATGCTATGCCTTAAAGATGGAGCTGGTTTCTGCCTTCCACCTTCCTGATGGTGAGTGCTCTCTGTCACGAACAATTCCACATTTGGCTAAGGCTGAGGATCTGGCTTGCTTCCATGTATGTGTACCTATCTGCATTGCCCACGTGGCACGCCTGGGTTGGCTACCCAGAGGCTTTTTAAGCTGTGGGCTGGCTTTCCCCAGGGTCTGAGGATTGTTCAAGGTTCCTGAATAAACTGCATTGAAAAAAAAAATAAAATTAAATTAAAAAAAAGAAAACAAAACAAAAAAAAAATAAAAAGAATGATCACTTGTTAAATTTTGGGTGTTTCCTACACCAACTCTCTTCCCCTTCATTAGATTTGTTAAATCTTTCAATTATTCCTGATTTTCCATGTTTCTATACACCTTTACACTGCTCTTACAAAAGGAGGCATCTTACAGAAGTCACAGTCTGAACAAAGCAAAACCAAACTCCAACTGAGCAAGTAACTCAATGTCTCATGTCTGGTATCCAGTCATGATCCTCTCCAGCTTTACCCTGTGTAGCATGCCCAGCTTGTCTCCTAAGATCAGGATGGCTCCACTCCATGACTGCCGCTGTTCTTGGTGCTTGTTCCATGACACTGGCATCTCCAAATGGCTGGAGTCTCTTGCTTCAACTGGGCTGCACTCCTACCAATAGCCTCTCCTGGGTTCTCTTTTGGAACTGCAGCTCTGCCTCACAGTGCCGAGCCTCAGCTGTTCCTCATGACACATTCATGACTAAATAAACAGTACCAATTGGGTGAATCTTACAGACTACCAGGTTCTGCTGTCAGCACAAGCTACAAACCAGACAAAAGTCTCTGGATTACCACTTCTGTGTGCCAATTCTGAGAAAACACTTTCCAGAATATTTCACCTCAGTACTGCTGGTCTCTTCTTAGTTACTGCTAATTTCTCAGCTCCAGTTGTCCAGCATCAATTATCCCAGCAAAGGAAAGGATTTTTCTTTGGTTAGGCTAGTATATTGGTAATCACAGCCAGTTCGTCAGCCCCAGCTACCCACAACCACAGATTCCTTACCCCCTGGCATGCTCAGACTACTTTCTTAAAGAACCCAGGAGTACCAGTCCAGTGATAAGCACACCCACAATAGGCTGGGCCCTCACTTCAATCACTAATTAAGAAAAACCTACACGCTTGCATACTGCCCAATCTTATGGAGGCGTTTTCTCAATTGAGACCTCCCTATTCTAAAATGATTCTAGCCTGTGTCAATGTGCCATGTAGCTCGCCAGCAGCTACTCTTTAGCCCAAGATATACTGGAAGTCACAGAAATTTTTCGTCAGGCTTCCAAGGTCTAGGTTTACAGGCATGCATCCCTTTAAGATGTACATTTTAAAATCATCATTGTTGGGGGAGGTGTATTGTGTGTGTAGCTGTGCATGCACCACAACACATATGTGGAAGTTATTATAGGACAACTTTGTGAAGTCAAGTGACTCCTTTCACCTTTACATGGGTTCTGGGGATGAAAATCAAGTTATCAGACTATTGTGGCAAGTACCTTAACCCAGTGATCCATCTCTGGACATGAAACACTTTTACTATGAAAGAAAAACACTCCAAATCCTTGTTACAAAATATTTCTGCATCCACTGTACATACAAATGTTAATCTATTTCTACCATGCATGTTGTCTTTTTTTACCTGCCAATTTGATGAACCTTTGTTCTCCTACTTACTACTCTATCTTAAAGAACCTTTCTAGCCTGGGTGTGTGGCTCATGCATTCAATTCCACCACCCGGGAGACAGAGCTGGGCAGATCTGAGTTCAAGGCCAGCCTGAACATAGTAAGCTCAGGGCACCCAAAGCTACTTAGAGAGGACCTGCCTTAGACACATACAAACAAAACTATTGTCTTCGAGGGGCTGCAGAGACGGCTCAGCAGGTAAAAATACTTTCTGTTTTTTTTTTGAAAAAGATTTCCCTATTTTTTTTATTTTTCCTTCTAGACAGGGTTTCTCTGTGTAATATCTCTGGCTATTCTGAAAATTAACCCTATAAGCCAGGCTGGCCTGGAACTCAGAGAGGCCTGCCTGCCCCTGCTTCTCTAGCACTGGGATAAAAGGCTGTGTACATCACCACATCCGTCATGATTTTTAATTTTTTTCATGTGTATAGGAATTTTGCACGTGTGAATGTGCATGTACTATGTGCATACAGTGTATTTGGAGTCCAGAAGAGGACAGCAGATCTTTGGGACTGGAGTTACAGACAGTTGTAAGCCACCATGTGGGTGCTAGGAGTCAAACTTTTGTCTTCTGGAAGATCACCAAGCCATCTCTCCAGCCCCTACACTGGCTGCTCTTGCAGCAGACCCTGGTCTGATTCTCAGCACCCACACAGCAGATTATAACTAGTGGTAACTGGTTCTAGGTGGTCTAACACCTCTTCTAGGCATCATGGGTCCTAAGCACATATACATACAAGCAGGCAAATGCTTCTACATGTAAAATAAAGACAACTATGTTTTTTAAAACAATATTCTTGTTGGGCATGATGGCACATGCATTTAATCCCACAACTCTATTAGTTTGAGACAAGCCTTGTGTATGTAGTGAGTTATGGGACAGCCTTGGCTACAAAGAGACTCTGTGTGAAAAGAAAAAGGAAAGAAAAAGAGAAAGGAAAAAAGGAAGGGAAAGGAAAGGAAAAGGAAAGGCTTCTCTTAACTTCTAGCACATGGTTATCATTTGGGTCTCACTTCATTTCTACCTGATCATCACTTTTTCCACAACTAACTGGGACAGCTCTCTGGTATCTCTAAAAGCTAGGCTAAACACTCTGATATCTATATGATGAGTTATTTTTATTGGTTGTCAATATGATCACAGTACACATATAAGATCATCATGAGGCAAGATGCAGCCTGGATCATAAAAGAACTTATCAGGCAAAATGTCTACATCTTTTCTAAATGATTGAGACTAGAAAGTTCAAAGACGTTTTTAAAAACAAACTAGTTGAGCATGAATTCTAGAAGTTAAGAAGCAGAGGCCACAAGTGCAAAGCCAACATTTATCTATACAATGAGTTCCAGGACAGCCAGGAGTACATAGTGAAACCCTGTCTCAAAAAGCCAAAACTAGTCAATCATGGTGATACACACCTTTAATCCCAATATTAGGGAGTCAGAATCATACAGATCTCTATGAGTTACAGCCCAGCCTGGTTTGTAGAGTGAGTTTCAGGACAGTGATGTATGCGCCTCCTCATTGCCAGAGACTCCAGAATCTCAGAGCAATGCATCTCTTTTGTCTGGGATCCCAGGAACCTACATGGACAACAAAGTAAAATCTTGTTTCTTTACAAACTGAATCTGAAAGTTAGGCTGTCCATGGAGTTCCAGGATAGCCAGACCTATACAGTAAGACTCCATGTAAAAAAAAGATACACACACACACACACACACACACAAACACACAGACACACCTCTATAAAAATGAAGCAACAGCTGAAGAGTTAAACACTGGCCCAAGACAAGAATCAGATACTTTAAACTGGTAATAAAGTCAGACATCCAACATGATGCTGTTGAGAAAATGTGATGTTTACTCTTAAATCTTCTTGCCCAGAACAACGGGTGAAAAAAAAAGAAAAGTCAAGTTCCAACAGTTCTCCTACTTACCAGGACTCTTCTTGCTCTGGCACTGTAGACTTATCTAAATCATAGAAAGAAAAAGCGTTAGGAAGCATCATAAAATCTAGTAGCACATGTCTTTTACTCCTGAAAACTAGCTTATAAATTACAGCTTGTAAAATTTACATTTACCCAAGACTAGTGACATAGATCAGTGGTAGATCACTTGATTAGAATACCTTGAACTCTATATCCAGCAACAAAGAAAAAGAGAAAGAATGGGATGGGGAGAGAAGTATGAGCCAAAATAATCTGTTTCCTATGAAAGATAGAGAGGAAATGAAAGACCCAGGAACCAAAAAGGGGTAAAGAACACATTTAAGAAATGAATATATTCCCCTGCTCTTGAAAGCAGAGAAATAAATTTCCACAAGCCAGAAAGAACACTAGAAGGGTCCACACATAGGACCAGATGAATCCAAGTGTCCCAAATCTCATATCAGTCATCTCTACAAAGACATTTAACACATGAACACTCCAATCAAAAGAAGGCTCTACTTACACTGCTCAAACTCTTGATTTTTCCCTCTTATATCCATGTTAATAATGTAACTGGAAAAAAAAATTAGGATTTTAAACTGAGGCCTAGGAACAACACAGGCAATAAGATATCAACATTCTCAAATAAATGCAGGGAACTACCAGTTTCCAAAATGCAAGGTCAGATCTAGCTTTAGGCCCTAACGTGTGTCCAGTTTGGTCTCAATAGCAAGAGCCTACCTCAAAACTAAAAATATTGTCTTAGATTCTGGGCTGGCTTCAAACCCCCATGTAGTGGAAGGTGACTTTGAAGTTTATATTGTCCTGACTTTCCCACTTGAGGGCTGGGATTCACAGCAGTGTGTCTGCCATTGATTAATGCCGTGTTGGTGTCTGAGCCAAGTTTAATGCAAGCTAGGCAAATGCTCTACCAACTGAGCTACATCTCAGCCCCTATATGTACCTGTCTTTTATTTTTATTTCTCAATTTTTATTTTTAATTCGCTCTGTCTATATATGTCTACATGTACGAGTGCATATATATATGTAGATATATGTCTTGATAGGAGCTATGTGCTATCAAGAATGGAGTGGAAGTCATATAACAGTAGGCATGAATTTCATTAGTGGGACTTTCTAGAAATTACTCATACTTAATAAGGTATTGAGTGCTACATATAATTATAAGCTTCTGCCTACTAATGGAGATGTATAGGGGTGTGGAATTCTAGAAACTAAGATACTTGTTTCTTTATAATTCATATTTAAGACTAACCAAGATCAATACAGTTGAAATGCTCATCAGTAAGATATGTTTGCCAGTAAACCTAACAATCTGAATTTGATCCCAGGGACCTACATAGTAATAGGAGAAAACCAATTGGGGCAAGTTATCTAATCTCTGATCTCTATAGGACTATCATGGCACTTGCATGTACAAACACAAAAAATAAACAAATGCACCCTATGTTTTTTAAATTAACTGAGAAAGTAGGGAATAGTGTTTCAGACCTGAAACCCCAATACAGAGAAGGTAAAAGCAGAAAGATCCCAAGTTCAAGGCTACAAAATAAGCCTTAGTTTCACAAAACAATATGGCCATTAGTGGTTTACAACATTAATCCCAGAACTCAGGATTAATGAATCAGAAGGCAGAGGCAGGCCAATCTCTGATTTCAGGGACAGCCTGGTCTATAGACTGAGTTGTAAGCCTGAGTTACACCAGAGAACTTTATCTAGAACATATATATATATATATGCCAAAAGCATGTAGTGGACCCTTTATCTACTGTGTCATCTTAGTGAGGTGTAAAGACAAGTACAGCCCTCAATTTAACCCCCAGCTTTCTTTCAACATCGGTAGTGTTTAATTATTAACTGTTCAACCCCTATTCTCCTGAAAGCTGCTCTCCCAGCCTTGCACTCAGAGCCAAACTCTCCCTGAAGTTCCAGATGCCAGGATTGGTGGTCTAGTCTGGCCCTGTCCTTTGGAATGAGGTACACCAGGCCTCAACTCAGGAGGCTGTTGGCCTTACCAGCGGCATATGTGAGGGCAGCAACTTTAATAGGGTCAAGCCCCTAGGCACCATGGGAATAGAGGACATAATCCCGCCTTTTTGGGCTCCTACCTCTCAGGAATGACCGTAACGACTTTTCTGAATTTTGTAACCATGAGTTTGAGATACCTGCTCCAGTGCATCTAGAATTGGACATCCCTGTTGAGATGCTACTTCTCACAGAAGGGCACCATTTCAATAGAGAGCTGTACTCAAGCCGGATATTGCGGCTAACCCTCTCTAACAACCCCTTCTCCATGTAGTTTTTAAGAGCTGGTCCTTATAAGCCCAGGCTGGCTGGAATTGGCCATAGTCCCACCTTTAACTTTGGAGCCCGGACCATGCCCGGTTTCTAGCAACTTTCTGAGTGCACAGGAAAAAAAAATGTCTTTACGTTTATTTTTTATGTTATTTTTCGTTTTTTTTCGAGACAGGGTATCTCTGCATAACCCTGGCTCTTCTGGAACTCACTCTGTAGAGCATACTGGCAAATGACTCAGAGATCCACCTGCCTCTGCCTCACTGGTGGTGGTATGGAAAACCTATACCTGGCCCAAACTAAAATAAAATAAATCTCTCTATAGGAGAACTTGAAGACTTCTACCTTGCTTGAACGGCCGGAATGTTTTTAAAATTTTGTCTCTCTGGTCTTCCAACTACCCTGAGCTCTGGCAGAAGACCATTTAGTCCCCTACAGAAGAGAAAGCGGGTGCAACCACAAAACATCTAGCAATAATGAACTCTGGTGCTGGCATCAAAACTTTTTAGACCCTGAGGAGGGAAAAAAAAAAAATTGGTTATTTTATGTTTTCTGCTGCCATTTGCAATCCATGAGAAAAACAAACAAACAAACAAACAAGCCTTTTTTACACAATACCTTTCTCTGGCAGACATCAATGTACTTCTCATGCAGTTACTTCTGGACACTAAACATTGTTCCAGGAGTTTTCTATTTGATTAGAAATGACAGCTTAAAAAGTACAAGACGGGGCATAGTTGTGCAAGCCTTTAAGCCTTTCAACCAAAGATTTGAAAAGTAGAGGCAGACTTCTTGCTTTTTGTGAGGGAATACCAACAGCCTCAGAGAAGCAGCCAAGGTCTAGAGCATAGTTTTTGCTTTAGATGAGCCCGATGGGAAGACTCCTCTCTTATTATTTAAACCAACTCCTGTATGGTGACTCAGAGAAAATCCTCAGCTCTTAAATTAGGTAAGCAGTGATACTATGTCTGCATCTGTAGCACTATAAATACGGTTTTGAACATGTGAAAGTTCTTGATCATCTATGAGATGACTGGCTATAAACTTTCATTTCTTAAGCATTAAGTATTAGGACTTTAAGTTTGTCCCTGTTAAGTTGGAGAGTTAAAAGTCATAAATATAGTCCATTAATGTGAGAGCATGATAGTTTCTCTTTGATTTAGTACATAAAAAGTTCAAAGTTAAAAAAGTCTAAGGCTATACCATAGATTCATAATATTACCATTTTTAGTTATGTAGACCAAGCATATTTTCACCTTTTGATAGTGAAGTTATAGCACAATGATCAAGTTTTAACATAAATTAATCCTCTAAAATCAATAGATTTTAAATTAGAGTCCTGGTGAAAACTTGTACATAGTAATCCCTGATTAATGAGTTTTAAAACCAACAATATAGTAGAAAAATGTAAAGCAATATTGAAATCACGTTTCAATTTATTATCGCAAACCTGTTACTAAGAAAGCCTAGTGGTGGACCTGGATCATAGGCAGCTCATGGCAGGAGGAACAGCATTTATTATTTTAGGATTTGATAGAGACCTAGGCAGTTGGACATACATTTTTAAATTAGCTTAATTTGAACAGACCTTTATAACTTTGAATTTTTAGCATCATGTAAAAATTATTTTGAACCAGGTTTGAATCATATATATTGTAAAACATAACTTTGAATTTTTATAAACATCCATATCAATTTAAAATGATACTTGTTGCTGTCCATGTGTGGTGTGTGACCATAGTGTCATAGCGAGACCATGTGCTTGCTGGTGGGAAGGCTGTCTCGGCAGAGTTTAAAACTCTGCATTTATATGGCATGGCTGATCAGAAGTCTGTGCAACTGAAAACCCTCTTCTGCATGCTTCCTCTGCTGGCATGTGTTCCATGGGAGATTTAAAACCTCGCCCCTCGGCCTGAGGCAGTGGCACAACATACAGCCATCTGTGTGTGCGCAGGGTCCCCAACAATTGCTTACCTAACTGCAATAGTTTAGAAGCAGGCTGTGTCTGTGTCTGAAGCAGCAGTTTCAGCTTCTGGCCTGAGCCTTTTAGTTTCCCCAGCTGATTTTGGTGCAGCGTGAGTGTCCACCATGTCTGCAGTGCTCAGAGCACATGACAGGATGCTGAGTCTGAGCAGCCATGAACAGAGGTACAGGTGTGTGTGGTATGGTCAGGGCACATGAGGGAGAGTGTACGTTTTAAGTCATATATGGTTGAGTGGAGTTTAGGGATAGGTAGAACAGAAAAAAAGATCTGTTGCCAGCATCATATTCTGATTAAGTGTCCCTGGTATAACAGACCAGAGGCTACCAGGTGAGCCTTTTCCAATGCACTAATGTTAGGATCAATGAAATGATGATGTGCACAACAGATTTCATATGAAAGAAGTTTATTAGATGGAGATGGGGAGTGAGAGAGAAGGAGAGAAGACATGACAGAAGGAACAGAAAGGAGTGCCCTGACAGAGAAAGGGGAGGGAACAGGAGAGTGAGAGAATAAGAGAGTAAGAGGGCAAAAATTCAAGATTGGGACAATGTGGCTGGCTGATTCTTTTAAGGAGCAACTTGAACACACTGCCAGGTTTGGCTACATGGCAGGGGACACATGACGACATCATAGGTTGCTATGTAACCCAGAGCAGGCTCCCTAAAAACAAACATATCTTCTGAAGGTATCTCCATTCCTGATTTCAAGCTATACTATAGCGCAACAATATTAAAAACTGCACGGTACTGGTATAGAAACAGAGTGGTGGATCAATGGAATCAAATCGAAGACCCAGTGTCCAAGTGGGTTACATAGTAATGTGAAGAGAGACTGCCTCTGACATAATCTGATTGGCCTGCTCTTTGATCACCTCCCTCTGGGGGGGGAGCATCCTTACCAGGCCATAGTAGAGGACAATGCAGCCACTTTTGATGTGAACTGACAGACTAAGATCAGAAAGGAGAGGAGAACCTCCCCTATTAGTGGACTTGGGGAGTGGCATGCAAGCAGAGGGAGGAGGGAGGAGGGAGGGTGGGATTGGGAGGGGAGGAGGGAGGGGCTTATGGGGGGATGCAGAATGAATAAAGTGTAATTGATGAAAAATTTAAAAAAAAAAGGGAAAAAATAATTTAAGAACCTTAAATGACTTTCAAAAGTGGAGGAAAACATGGAGTTAGTCAATTGGCATGGAGCACGTCTCGCCCGTGGGTGCAATGGTCTCCTGAACCTACTCAGACCTCAGACACCACCACTGCTAGTTCTAGAACTGATGCAGGATGTTCCAACGAGGGGGTTAAGGCTTCTCATAATATTTCCTATAAGCCCACACCTGTTTGTCTATATCCCCCATTTTTATTCATTATTAGCCAGATAGAGCCAAGTAATTGTGGTAATGATACTTGCTTTTTTGCCCAATGCTGGAATGCTAGTAAATTTAGGTATGCCCTGGTTACTCGCATGCCTCACTGGGTGCCTGTGCCCGTTGATGTCCCTCACACTATGACTCTCTTCAGACAGAGAAGGGATTTTGGAACTACAGCCACCATTGTTACTACCATCTCATTGGCGGCTGTTGGAGCTACCACCGGGGCATTAGCCATGAGTCATACTGGGCAGACTGCTCAGACCCTGAATAATCATTTAGCCAATGTAGCTCAGGCCTTAGTTGTACATAAAGGAATTAATGCTCAACTAAAAGGAAGCTTGATGGTGTTCAATCAGAGGATTGACCTCGTGCAGGAGCAAATTGATACCCTATGGCAAATCGCTCAACTTGGCTGTCAATGAAAATATGCTGGACTTTGAGTCACTAGCATATAACATGAGAATTTTTCCTGTGCTGCAAATCTGTCTAAACAATTGTCGAGCTATATTTTAGGTAATTGGGCTGGAGAATTCGATACTACGATGGAGCAGCTGAGAGTGGCCATTGTCACAGTAAATTCTACCAGAGTGGACGCAGGACTAGCCACAGGATTATCAACATGGATTGCTGCAGCCATGAATCATCTGAAGGAATGGGCGGGCATGGGAGCGTTAGCAGGCCTTCTGGTGTTGGTCTCCTTGGTTTGCCTGTGGTATATATGCAAGATTAGAGTCTCACAACAGTGTGATGCAGCCATGATCATTCAGGCCTTTACAGCCATTGAAGCAGGACATTCTCCCCAAGCATGGTTGGATACCATAAAAAGCTAAAATGTTATGCTCAGGATTTGAGGCTAAGCACTGCACTCAGGGTCAGCCGCTTTGGACCCAGAGAAGAGCATGTCTGATTGCATGCGGGTTGATACCCCAGGTCCTGCCTCTGAGAAAAAGGTATCAGTCGGGTCTGATGCTCTTTGGGTGGATGACACCTAAATGAACATCTGTACAAAGTCCCAATTTATTTCTAATATCAGAGATCAGACCTCTACTCTTGCCTGATGCGTCTAAAACAAAAAGGGGGTACTGTAGAGAGCTGCAGAATGCTATGCCTTAAAGATGGAGCTGGTTTCTGCCTTCCACCTTCCTGATGGTGAGTGCTCTCAGTCACGAACAATTCCACATTTGGCTAAGGCTGAGAATCTGGCTTGCTTCCATGTATGTGGACCTATCTGCATTGCCCACGTGGCATGCCTGGGTTGGCTACCCAGAGGCTATTTAAGTGGGCTGGCTTTCCCCAGGGTCCGAGGATTGTTCAAAGTTCCTGAATAAACTGCATTGAAAAAAAAATAAATCTTTGGGACAACCTCGCCCATAGAAATTGCCTGCTGCAACCTCATCTGGATCTATGCCTCAAAAAATAACTCAAAAAACAAAAATGTCTCAATAGAACAAAAATAAAAAACAAAACAACAACAACAAAACAAAAACGAAAACAATGAAAAAAAAAGAAAAAGAAAAAATATCAGTTTTCTCTGTGTATTTTTTTTTTTAAATCACCTGCTTCTTAATACCCCTTTGTTACTGTTTTGTCTGCAAGACTGGGAACTGAAACCATGGCTGACTTGCTCCTGCCAGTCAGCCTTGTAATACTCTTCTACGACCAACAGAGGGCAGTGCCGCTTAGGCTGTTCTTTGGAAAGCAGGCTGCTGACTGGCATTTCCTGCCCTTCAGTTCTTCAAGCAAGAGAGGGTGACTGTGAGGTGGCTACTGGAGGCAATTTAAGGTCAGTAGTGGAAGCTGGCAGCTGTGGTCATTGTTCTGATGCTGCATCTCAATTGCATCTTTGACACCTCAGAGCACTAGCCTCCTACTTCAACTTCTCCTGAGACAACTTTTCCTCTCCTCTAGGCAGAAACTGATC
Source organism: Meriones unguiculatus (assembly GCF_030254825.1). Classification (NCBI taxonomy): domain Eukaryota; kingdom Metazoa; phylum Chordata; class Mammalia; order Rodentia; family Muridae; genus Meriones; species Meriones unguiculatus. The sequence goes on along the minus strand of NW_026843706.1, from coordinate 738,385 downwards.
TTCCTGGTTACTAGGGCAGGGGTGAGGCCTCCTCAGGCAGAGACAGCAGCAGGTGGATGTGTACTCCTTCAAGGCTTTATTGTTTAGAGGGAACAGATATAGAGGAGTTATTTTTTCTGAAATGTCAGCATCCAGCCCAAGCCCATAGTGAGTCTCTCTTGTTCTTTCACTATCAGTGCTGTGAGGGAAGGCTCCATGCTGATTTGAGACATTAACATGGCAGGTAGGAAGAAAGTCTGATTATTTATTAATTCAGGTGATAAACTAAAAAGTGTTTATTGGGACCACAATCCTCTTCTCCTAAAGTAAATGGCATTTCCTGTTACAGTCACCACTTTGTTCTCTCACCCCATGTTTTAGAAATAAAGCTACCAGGAGCCAGGACTGTACCTCAGTTGGTTAGGGTACTTGCCCAGTGTACATGAAGATCTCAATTTGATCCCCAGTAGGGAATAAAGTGACAGTGGTGGTGCATCCTTGGAATCTCAGTTCTCCAGAGGTAGAGGCAGGCAAACCAGAAGTTCATGTACCTCTCCAGCTACATAGTGAGTTTGTTTCCAGTGTGGGAATATGGGATACATGAGACTCTATGCCAAAAAAGGGGAGGGGCAGTAAGGTTGCTCAGTGGGTAGGGCATTGGCCACACAAACCTGGTCCCCTGAGTTCCATCACCAATACTTAAAGATGGAGGAGAGAAGTGACCTCCATACACACTGTGAGCACGCATACACAAAAATAATATTCATTTTGAAACAGAAGGAAATTGAGTAAGTCCCCTCCCTTCAGAATGGGTAGAGAGGCACAAATAAAAAATCATTTATATAGAAATTTTAAATGAGGTGTTAAATACTGTAAGGGATACCTAAAGCACACAAAGATATTCCCCCAAAAAGAGAGAGAGAACTTCAGACCTATCTCTCTTAGGAATATTGATACAAAAATATTTAATGAAATACTTGCAAACCATATCCAAGAACACTTGAAAGATGTCATCCACTGTGACCAAGTAGGCTTCATCCCGGGTATGCAGGGGTGGTTCCACATATGAAAATCCAATAATGTGATCCACCATAAAAAAAAAAAACCTGAAGGAGCAAAACCACATGATCATCTCCTTAGATGCCAAAAACAAGCAAGTGACAAAATCCAACACCCATTCAAGTTTAAAGTCTTGAAGAGGTCACAGATATAAGGCATATACCTAAACATAGTAAAGACAATATACAACAAGCCTATAGCCAACATCAAAATGACTGAAGAGAAACATAAATCAAGCCCACTAAAGTCAGGGACAAGGCAAGGCTGCCCACTCTCTCCATATCTCTTCCACATGGTACTTGAAGTCCTAGCTAGAACAATAAGACAACTAAAGAAGATCAAAGAGATACAAATTGGAAAGGAAGAAGTCAAAGTATCACTGTTTGCAGATGATATGATAGTATACATGAGCGACCCCAAAATTCAATCAGAGAAATCCTTCAGCTGATAAACACCTTCAGCCAAGTGGCTGGATATTAAATTAACTAAAAAAAAAAAAAAATCAGTAGCCCTCCTGTATATCAAAGACAAAAGGGCTGAGAAAGAAATTAGGGAAACAACACCATTCACAATAGTCACTAATAACATAAAGCACCTTGTTGTGACTCTAACCAAACAAATGAAAAACCTGTCTGAAAAAAAAAATTTCAAGCCTCTGAAGAAAGAAATTGAAGATAACAGGAGACTTAGAGATCTCCTGTACTCATGTATCGGTAGGAATAACATAGTGAAATTGGCCATCCTGCCAAAAGCAATCTACAGATTCAATACAATTCCCATCAAAATACCAATACAATTCTTTACAGACATTGAAGGAAAGATTCTCAACTTCATGTGGAAAATAAAACAACCCAGAATTGCCAAAACGATCCTGTACCACAACAGGTCATCCCGAAGTATCTCCATCCCTGATCTCAAGCTGTACTACAGAGCAATAATAATAATAACTGTATGGTACTGGCATAGAAACAGAATTTTGGATCATTGGAAGCAAATAGAAGAACCAGAAATAAACCCATACACCTAAGGATACTTGATTTTTCACAAAGAAGGCAAAACCACACAATGGAAAAAAGACATCTTCAATGTGCTGGTCTAAGTGGATGTCTACATGCCCCCAAATGAAAATATATCCATATTTCTCACCCTGCACAATACTAAAGTCCAAGTGGATCAAAGACTTCAACATAAAACCAGACACACTAATTTGTTTAGAAGAATAAGTGAGGAAGAGCCTAGGACTCGTTGGCAAAGAGACAACTTTCTGAAGAGAGCACCAACAGCACAGGTTCTAAGATCAACAATCAGTAAATGGGACCTCATGAAACTGAAAAGCTTTGATAAACAAAGGACACTGTCATCAGCATAAAATGACAGCCTACAAACTGGGAAAGGATCTTCACCAACCCTATATCTGACAGAGGGCTAATATCCAGAATATATAAAGAAGTTAAAAAGCAACAAGTCAAGTAATCCAATTCAAAAATGGGGTACAGAGCTAAACAGAATTCTCAAAGAGGAATATTGAATGGCAGAGAAACACTGAAAGAAAAGATCAACCTCCTTAGTCATCAGTGAAATGCAAATTAAAACAACCCTGAGATTTCACCTTACACCCATCAGAATGGCGAAGATCCAAAACTCAAGTGACAACACATGCTGGAGAGTATGTGGAAAAAGGGGAACCCTCCTCCATTGATGGTAGAATGTAAACTTGGGAAGTCACTTTGGAAATCAATCTGGTGCTTTCTCAGACAATAAAGAATAGGGCTACCTAAAGATCCAGCTCTATCATTCCTGGACATATCTCCAAGAGATGCTCAAGTATAGAACCATGGCATTTGTTCTATTTTAGTTTCACAAGGTGAGAACCTTCTGATAATGGATAGTCACAGCATTGGGAATGTACTTTTCTCCACTGCACTTCTGAATTTATTCTTTGTCTTACTTCACAATTGTAGTCAAGAATAAGAATGCCAGCATTCAGGAGTTGAGGAACATCCTTGACTACCATTGTGAATTTGAGGCCAGCTTGAGCTATATGAGACCTTGTTTCAAAAACACCAAGGGCTAGGCATGATGGTGCAAGCCTTTAATACCAGCATTTGGGAGGCAGAGGCAGGAGGAACTCTATTGAATTTGAAGCCAGCTTGGTCTATAAATCTAGTTTCAGGCCAGACAGGATTAGTTTGTGGAAGTCTGTCTCAAGAAACAAAAACCAAAACTAAATATGGCAAAAAGCCAGGCAGAGGGGCTTGCGCTTCCAGCTCCAATTCTTGGAAGCCTAAGGCTGGGGAATGTCTGTGCATTTGAGCTCAGCCTGAACTTCTGAATGAGACTGCCTTAAAAAAACAACCACAATAAAAGAAAACAGAATACCAAACAACTGGCCTTTAGAACATTTACCTCGTACATGTAAGGCCCTGTGTTCTCTGTTCTCTTCTCAGTGTCCTCCAACCTTTCTCTCTCTCTCTCTCTCTCTCTCTCTCTCTCTCTCTCTCTCTCTCCTCTCTCTCTCTCTCTCTCTCCCTCTATCCAGGAACTCTTGTGAGATATTTGCAAGTTCCCTAAGTCTGCCCCTCTGTGACCCTGTGGTCTCCATTTGGTGCCTGAGCTTCTGGAACACCAATGGCTCCAGATATAGCCTGTTTAACATAGACACTACCATATTTCTTCAATGTTTGGAGCAAGTGAAATCCTGGGCAAAGGTATATCTTTGACCTGGACACAGCCACATCAGTGATTAATGTCTAACATCCATGCGCATGTCAAATCCTTCTTCTGGTCTCTGGTGGAGGTTTAGTTTGTATAGGATATGTCCTCCATAGCTTTCTTCTTCTGGATGTTCATCACTTGAAAACTGAACCCCTTGGGAGACTAGCTGTGAAGGTTAGCTAAACCTGACCCCTTGACCTGGCTATATATTATATACCACGCCTCCTTGTTTATCTGTATATAATAACTTTGTCTCCTTGTTTAGCCGTATAATGTGGCCCCAATTCTCTGTTCTACCGTAAATAATAAACATACGGGGTTCAGTGATGCTGTGGTTTCTCTAAGAGCCCAGACTACCTAGTCCTAGATTTTCTACGTGTACCTGTGGTTTCTTCATTCCCTCAATGCACAGTTAAATCAGACCCTAGAGCTGTGCAGAACATGGCAAAGCAGACCCTGAACAAGAACAAAGACAGTGGATAGTGACTACAGGTGACTTGGATCAGTTAGACAAGGGATCACTCCTGAGAGAATAATAAAGGGAAAGGAGGAAACAGCAACATAAGAAAGAGATCGTGGTAAAGTAAAAAAAAGATAGAGAGCCCACATTTCAGTTTGTCATATGTAAAAGCCTTTGGATAAGCAGAATTCAGAGATATGCTGTATGTTAACACTTAGAGATTTGGGGAACAAAGAGAACCTAGACATAGGTAAATACGGGGGAGATTCCAAGAAACTCTGAAAGTGGGTTGATGGCATTTCAGCTTCATTGGTCCTTAGGAGGCCGACCCTTACTTTCCAGGGAAGGGGTGATGAATTTGACTCCTGGAAATAAATGACAAAGGAGAGAAAAACTGAGGAGTGGATACACAGCTGAGGGACTCAAGCATGTTCCTATTTTGATTTTGGTTTACCTGCTTTCAAAGTGTTATATTTGGTTGAAATTGACCAGCATGCAGTAGGAGGAGGCCAGACCTGAAAGCTCAGTGTGGGGTAGAGGGTGATAGCAACCCCCACAGCAAGAAGATGGTTTTCCCTAGCCTGATGCCTAAGCACCAGGAAGGTGGCAGTATACTGAAAGAGAGAAGGTGGCCAATAGCAAAGAGGCATGTAGCCATAGGGGAAACATCTCCGTGGCTTAAATGTTACCCATTTTTTTGTTTGTTTTGCTTTGTTTTTAACAACTTGGTTCATATGATCCAGTGGCTCTGTTACTGATTTATCTGGTAATTGTGTCCATGCCAGTCAGAGGAGAAGTTCCTGGTTTTATGCTTTTCAGTGACATGGTCACATACTTTGATGACTGTTTCTACTATTGATTCTCTGTTTGGAAGGGGGGCATTTTTCTAACCATCCAGAGTCCCAGTGTGCTCCATCCAACTTCTGGGGGCAGGTTTTAGCCCTGTAGTTTAGATAGGTTTTAATATGTCACACACGTGTGTGACAGTAACTCCTGTAATAAGATCAAATATAATTGGCATTTCATTAGGACCTGCCTCCTGGGTGCTTGGACTCACAGTAATAAAGTGGCTGTGACTCAGATTTGTCAGCACATCCTAGAAAAGCAAAAAGCTTGTGACCGGATTGGTTCCTCTGCTCTTGTTGCAAAAGCATTCTTTGGTGAGCTTTGCAGCTTCAGTCCTGTTAAATTAGCCTACTGTTTGTGTTGGGCACAGCAGCTGTCATGCTCTTCCTTGTTATCATCATTACAGTTTAGTGTCACCATTGCAGTGAACCACCCCTGGACTAAGTGTGAAGCTTCAGTCTGAACATCCAAAAATAAGAAAGGTGGAGATGTAGGGAGCCTATGAAACCCTGAATGAATGTGTGTTGTCGACAGTGGCACAGCCATGTGAAGGATAATAGTCTTAGACTCATAGAAAATTGGTAAAGACCCACTCTGCCCCTGAAATGAGGCTCAGAATGATGGCAAGGCCTATCCTGGGGAACTGAGTGTGAATGTTGGGAATGGGGGTGTGGAAAACAGTCTCCATAGTTTTCTTCTCCTGGATGTTTATAGCCTGAGGTCTGCTCCGTTAGAGACTTTGCCTACTGAATTTAAATAAGTATGCCTCCTTGTTCAGCCATGCACCCTAAACCCTGCTTTCTTGTTCAGTTGTATGCAGTAAACACGCTGAGATTCTGGAGTGCTGTGACCTCTCCCGATTTTTCAACCCCAGTTTTTCTGTGTCTATGTTTTTGTCATTTCTTCATTCCCTCACCAGCTATAGTCAGCGTTCAGGACCCAAGCTGTTCAAGGACAGGACTCTACAGGAAATCCAGTGCTTGGGAGGAGAGCAGCTTTGAGCCTCAAGACAGAGCAGCTCTGAGGAGGGATTCATGGCACCAGTAGCTAAAGCGTTCCCCTCCCCCTCAGGGCTCTTCACTTGGCAAAACTACGCCTTGACTAGGAGGCAGAGAAGAATATCAGGGCAAGCCAAAGAGAAGTAAAGTTAGTGAGTTCTTAAGAATGAGTACATATTTTAGATTTAAGGAGGGGGGAAATGGTAGGTAAAGGGAAGGGGGAGAGTGAAAAGGTTAAGAAAATTTAATGCTCATGAAAAACATAGATGCAGTATTCTAGAGAGAGACACACTTAGGTGTTTTTCCAATGATTCCGTGGCTTTCTAAGTTCTTTTGTCTAAAAATATATTTGCATCTTACCCAGGGTTCTTCTTCTTGCTTACCTTCTTTAGGTGTACAGATTTTAGTATGATTATCCTGTATTATGTCTAATATCCACTTATAAGTGAGTAACAACCATGTGTGTCTTTCTGCTTATGGGGTAGATTGCTCAAGATGATCTTTTCTAGTTCCCACCATTTGCCTGCCAATTTCACGATTTTCTTGCTTTTAATTGCTGAGTAGTATTCCATTGTGTAAATGTACTATGATATTTGTATACATACCTTAACTGAGGGGCATCTGGGTTGTTTCCAAGTTTCTGCTATTATGAATAAAGCTGCTACGGACATGGTGCATTAATATTTCAGCAGCCACTGGGAAGAGACACACTCGATCACCAGCTTCTGCCGACACAAGATATTTTAAAATGACCATCTTTTTTCACCACCACTCTTTTCATAAAGCAAAAGTCCTTTTTACTGCCCAAAAAATAAGATGAGTAACACATGCCTGACAAGTTCTTTGAAAATGAGTAAGTATATAACCTTTGCAACTATTTGCTAATAACAGAGAATAATAGAGAAAGAGGACACAGAAACAGTGTGATTCAGTACTCAATTCAGGCAGTCCATAGACTCATGACAGACCTACTTGGTCCTGCCACTTGGAAGGCTGAAGCAAGAGGATCACTAGTTCAAGGCCTGCCTGAGCTATACAGCTAGCTCAAGACTAGGAGGGAAAAATTGCTGGGACCCTCTTTCAAAGACAAAAATCAGCAAAAGGAATGCTGGTGATATTGCTCAGGCAGGATGCAATGCAGTGTTTGCCTGGCACACATGAAGCCTTCAATTCAAATCCCCACAGCACAAAAAATATATATAAATAAAATAAAATAAAAAAATAAAGAAAACCAAACAACTACTGAAGGCTAAAATGACAAAGTAATTGGACAATGTCTGAGAAAACTCTCACCTGTATTTGTACGGAACACATTCTTAACAAATCCTGTAGGTAATTATGTAGTTATGGCAACAGGAGGTGGCCCCTGGTGTACTGAATTGCATTTTTGAGCATGACATTGCCAAGAGTCAGCATGAGAACCCTGGATGCCATCAAGAAGCCAAGAGGCTACAGGGCATGCTCATGGATCAAGGTGTCCTGGAACCTATCTTGTAAGAGGAATAAAAGGAACTGTGAACATTAAAATCTATTTTCTTCTCTTCTACTGCCCAGCATCCCCTTGACTTTTACTCCCACCAAACACAGCATATTCTCACAGAAGCATATACAGGCAGCCATAAGGGTAGCCTTACCAGGATTTTGAGAGCTAAACTTCCACCCATGACAAGCTGGTTTGTGTTTTAGCTACACCTTACGAGGTCAGCTTTTGGGGAGCAGCTCCAGCATATTCATCTTTTTGTGGGCATTGCTAGAAATGCACCTGGGCAAGGCTTGGTTTCTTCCTTCTATGGACAAAAGTGGGCTCAGCATGTATGTGTGTCAAAGAGATTTGGTCAGCAGAAGCTTGGGGTAAAATAGAGATCTGAACTGGGTTTTATTATGAAAAGCCTCCTAATTAAAGGAATTTATTTATATATTTACTCATTTATTTAGTATGTGTATGTGCATATATCCCCATGCCATAGCATACATGTGGAGGACAGAGGACAACTTGTGGGAGTCCAGTATTTTCTTTCTGCTTAACGTACAGGTTCCAGGGATCAAACTCAGATGCAGACTCAGGCTCCTGCTTGGGTGTAGGCTCCAGCTGTACTTGTCTTTACACCTCACTAATGTGACACTTAAAGTAGATAAAGGGTCCACTACAGGCTTTTCGCTTTATATATATATAAATATATATAGGAAAAATATATATATTTTCCAGATAAAGTTTTCCTGTGTAACTCAGGCTTAGAACTCATTCTATAGACCAGGCTGTCTTCGAACTCAGAGATTGGCCTGTTTCTGCCTTCTAATTCACTCATTTATTTTTTCTTTCTTTCATTTCATTGATTTATTAGGGTTTTTTGCTTTGTTTTTGTTTTTGATGTTTTATTTTTTTCGAGACAGGGTTTCTCTGTTTAGCCTTGTCTGTCCTGGAACTCACTCTGTAGACCAGGCTGGCTTTGAACATAGAGATCTACCTGTCCCTACCTCCTGAGTGCTGGGATTAAAGTTGTAAACCACCAATGGGCATATTGTTTTGTGTAACTATGACTTGCTTTGTAGCCCAGACTGGCCTTGAACTTGCAATTCTTCTGCTTTTACCTTCCCTGTATTGGGTTTCAGGTCTGAAACACTATTCCCTACTTTCTCAGTTAATTTAAAAAAACATAGGGTACATTTGCTTATTTTTTGTGTTGGACATGCAAGTACCATAGTAAGAATATAGAGATCAGAGATTAGACAACTTACAGCAATTGGTTTTCACCTATTACAATGTAGGTCCACAGGATAAAATTCAGATAGTTAGGCTTGCTGGCAAACACATCTTACTAATGAGCCGTTTCAACTTTATTGATCTTGGTTAGTCTTAAATATGAATTATAAAGAAACAAGAACCTTAGGTTCTAGAATTCCAGACTCCTATACATCTCTATTAGTAGGCAGAAGCTCATAATTATATGAAGCACACAATACCTTATTAAATATGAGTAATTTCTAGAAAGTCACTCTGATGAAATTCATGCCTACTGTTATATGACTTCCACTCCATTCTTGAAAACACTTAGCTCCTATCAAGACATATATCTATATATATATGCAATCATATATGTAGACATATATAGATAGCCAGACAGATAGAATTAAAAACAAAAAATTGTTTTTGAAAGAGAAATACATATAGGGGCTGAGATGTAGCTCAGTTGGTAGAGTATTTGCCTAGCCTGCATCAAACTCAGTTCAGAAACCAACACATCATAAATCAATGGCAGACACACTGCTGTCAATCCCAGCTCTCAGATGGGAGAGTCAGGAGAATAAAAATTCAAGGTCACCTTCCCCTACATGGGGGTTTAAAGCCAGCCCAGAATCTAAGACAATATTCTTAGTTTTGAGGTAGGGTCTTGCTATTGAGACCAAACTGGACACATGTTAGTGCCTAAAGCTACTTCTGACCTTGCATTTTGGAAACTGGTTGTGCCGGCATTTATTTGAGAATGTTGATATCTTATTGCCTGTGTTGTTGGTAGACCTCAGTTTAAAATCCTCTTTTTTCCCCAGTTATATTATTAACATGGATATAAAAAGCAGCAGTGAAGAGTTTGAGGACTGTAAGTAGAGCCATCTTATGAATGGAGTGTGCATATATTAAATGTCTCTGTAGAGATGACTGATAAGAGATTTAGGACATTTGGATTCATATGATCCTATGTTTGGCCCTTTCTAGTGTTCTTTCTGGCTTGTTGAAATTTATTTCTCTGCTTTCAAGAGCGGGGGAATATATTGATGTTTTAAATGTGTTCTTTACCCCTTTTTGGTTCCTGGGTCTTTCATTTCCACTCTATCTTTCATAGGAAACATGGATTATTTTGACTCTTACCTCTATCTCCCTTCCTTTCTTTGTCTTTCTCTTTGTTGCTGAACATCATATCCAAGGTATGATAATCAAGTGCTCTACCCCTGACCTATGTCACTAGTCTCCAGTTAGCTGTAATTCATAAGCTAGTTTTCAGGAGTAAAAGACATGAACTACTAGATTTTATGATGTTTCCTAATGCTTTTTCTTTCTTTGATTTAGATAAGTCTCCAGTGTCGGAGCAGGAAGAGTCCAGGTAAGCAGGAGAATGGTTGGACCTTGACTTTTCCTATTTTTCACCCAATGTCCTAGAAAGGAAGAATTAAGAGTAAACATCACATTTTCTCAACAGCATCATGTTGGATGTCTGACTTTATTACCAGTTTAAAGTATCTGATTCTTGTCTTGAGCCATGCTTTAACTCTTCAGCTGTTGCTTCATTTTTATAGGTGTGTGTATGTGGTTGTGGGTGTGTGTGCGTGTGTGTACCTTATTGTGCATGGAGTCTTACTGAATAGGTCTGGCTGTCCCGGAACTCACTCTACAGACCAGGCTGGCCTCTAACTCATAGAGATCTGCCTGCTTCTGCCTCCCTCATGATGGGATTAAATATGTGTATCACCATGATTGACTAGTTTTGGATTTTTGAAACAGGGTCTCACTATGTAGTCCTGGCTATCCTGGAACTCATTGTATAGATAAATGTTGGCTTTGCACTTTTGGCCTCTGCATCTTAACTTCTAGCATTCATGCTCAACTAGTTGGTTTTTAAAAATGTCTTTGAACTTTCTAGTCTCAATCATTTAGAAAAAAAGTAGACAATTTGCCTTTTATGATCCAGGCTGCATCTTGCCTCATGGTGATCTTACAGGTGTACTGTGATCATATTGACGACCAATACAAATAACTCATCATATAAATATCAGAGTGTTTTAGCCTAGCTTTTAGAGCTTCCTGAGATCTGTTCCAGTAATTTGTGGAAAGAGTGACGATCAGGTTGAAATGGAGTGAGAAACAAAAGATAACCATGTGCTAGAAATTAAGAGAAGCCTCTCCCTTTCCTTTCCCTTCCTTCCTTTCTCTTTTTCTTTCCTTTTCTTTTCAGACAGAGTCTCTTTGTAGCCCTGACTGTCCCTTAACTCACTACATACACAAGTCTGGTCTCAAACTAACAGAGTTCTGGGATTAAAGTCATGTGCCATCATGCCCAACAAGAGTGTTCTGTTTTAAAAAACATCGGTGTCTTTATTTTTGTGTAGAAGCATTTGCCTGCTTGTATGTATATGTGCTTAGTACCCATGATGCCTAGAAGAGGTGTTAGACCCCCTAGAACTAGTTACCACCAGTTATAATCTGCTGTGTGGGTGCTGAGAATCAGACAATTGTCTGCTGCAAGAGCAGCCAGTTTCGGGGACTGGAGAGATGGCTTAGTGATCTTCCAGAAGACAAAAGTTGACTCCTAGCACCCACATGGTGGCTTACAACTGTCTGTAACGCCAGTCCCAAAGATCTGCTGTCCTCTTCTGGACTCCAAATACACTGTATGCACACAGTACATGCACATTCACACGTGCAAAATTCCTATACACATGAAAAAAATTAAAAATCATGACCGATGGGGTGATGTACACAGCCTTTTATAACAGTGCTAGAGAGGCAGAGGCAGGCAGGCCTCTCTGAGTTCCAGGCCAGCCTGGCTTATAGGGTGAGTTTTCAGAATAGCCAGAGATGTTACACAGAGAAGCCCTATCTCGAAGGAAAAATAAAATAAAAAAGGAAAATCTTTTTCAAAAACAACACCAAGTATTCTTACCTGCTGAGCCTTCTCTGCAGCCCCTTGAAGACAATAATTTTGTTTGTATGTGTCTAAGGCAGGTGCTCTCTAAGTAGCTTTGGGTATCCTGAGCTTACTATGTTCAGGCTAGCCTTGAACTCAGAGAGATCTGCCCAGCTCTGCCTCCTGGGTGCTGGAATTGAAAGCATGTGCCACACACGCAGCCTAGAAAGATTCTTTAAGGCTAGAGTATTAAGTAGGAGATCAAAGGTTCATCAAATTGGCAACTTTAAAGACAACATACATGGTAGAAGTAGATTAAACTTGGTGTCTATAGTGGATGCAGAAAAAAATTTGTAACAAGTATTTGGAGTGTTTTTCTTCCGTAGTATAAGTGTTTCATGTCCAGAGATGGATCACTGGGTAGAGGTACTTGCCACAAAAGTCTGATAACTTGAGTTTGATCGCCAGCACCAGTGTAAAGGTGAAAGGAGACACTTGACTTCACAAAGTTTTCCTATATTTTCCACATATGTGTTGTGGTGCATGCACAGCTACACACACTATACACCTCCCCCAACATTGATAATTTCAAAGGTACATCTTACAGGGGTGCATGTCTGTAAACCTAGACCTTGGAAGCCTGAGGAAAAATTTCTGTGACTTCCAGTATATCTTGGGCTAAAGAGTAGCTGCTGGTGAGCTTCAAGTCACACTAACACAGCCTAGAATCATTTTAAAATAGGGGTTCTCAATTGAGAAAGCGCCTCCATAAGATCAGGCAGTATGCAAGCCTGTAGGTTTTTCTTAATTAGTGATTGAAGTGAGGGCCGAGCCTGTTGTGGGTATGCATATCTCTGGACTTGTAGTCCTGGGTTCTGTAAGAAATCAGTCTAAGCATGCCAGTGGGTAAGCAGGCTCTGCTTCAGCTCCTGCCTACAGCTTTTAGCCTTTTCCTATTCTACTTCTCTCAGTGATAAGTACTGAGGAGGAAGTGTAAGCCAAATAAACTCCTTTCTCCTCAAGTTGCTTTTGGTCGTGATGTTTCTTCACAGAGATAATAACTCTAAATAAGACATAAAATGTAATCAGGGTGGTTAACAATATGACATACATGACTGTGTCATTTTGTGGAGGATTTTGAAAAGACGTTGGAACTTTGAGGGTTAGAAAATCTATTGAATGTTCAAAGCTTGGTGAGCTCTTCCCTGGGAACACAGAAGGTTAGTGTTGAGAAAAATGCAGATGATTGAGCACTGGTTTGTGAAGTTCCAGAGGGAAGATTGGAAGTCACTTAAGGACTCTATTGGGACTGTTTCATATTTTGAGTTAGGAATCTGTGGTTATGGGTAGCTGGGGCTGAAGAACTGGCTGTGAGTAACAAGATACTAGCCTAACTAAAATCCTTTCCTTTGTTGGGATAATAGAGGCTGGACAGCTGGAGCTGAGAAATTAGCCATAATTAAGAAGAGACCAGCAGTACTGAGGTGAAATATTCTGGAAAGTGTTTTCTCAGAATTGGCACACAGAAGTGGTGACCCAGAGACTGTTGTCTGGTTTGTAGCTTGTGCTGGCAGCAGAACCTGGCAGTCTCCAAGAGTTACCCAATTGGTACTGTTTATGAAATCACGAATGTGTCATGAAGAAGAGCTGAGGCTGGACACTGTGAGGCAGAGCTGCATTTCTCTAAGAGAACCCAGGAGAGGCTATTGGTAGGAATGCAGCCCAGTTGAAGCAAGAGACTCCAGCCATTTGGAGATGCCAGTGTCATGAACAAGCACCAAGAACATCGGCAGTCATGGAGTGGAGCGATCCTGATCTTAGGAGACAAGCTGGGCATGCTACACAGGGTAAAGCTGGAGAAGATCATGACTGGATACCAGATATTAGACATTGAGTTACTTGCACAGTTGGAGTTTGGTTTTGCTTTGTTCACATTGTGACTTCTGTAAGATCCTTCCTTTTGTAAGAGCAGTGAAAAGGTGTATAGAATGATGGAAAATGGGGAATAATTTTATGATTGAACAAGTGTAATGAAGGGGAACAGAGTTGGTGTAGGAAACACCCAAAATTTAACAAGTGATCATGCTTATTGTAGAAAGTAGAGGAAATGTCCTGAAGAGAAGAATATTGTTCTCATAGTTTCTTGGTTTGTTTTGTTTGGTTTTTCTACCTTACAACTTAGCTGTGTGGTGACTGACTTAGACTCTGACACTGGATCTCCTATTGAAGAACAGAAGGCTAAGATCTGTGAAATAAGCAACAAAGGCAAGTATCATTTCTGCTTAGAGATACAGCTGAGCTCTGAAACCTTGGCACATGTGGCTGTTTTAGGATCTGCCTCTGCAAACCTTAAGTTTGTGAGGATTTTTTAGCCAGTTCCCCCATTTCTTTCTCCATCATGTGCTGATACCCTGCACCTTGGTCTATATCCTAACATAGTTGCAACTTCCTGTTGCCTTAGATTTGGGTAGAGTTCTATCTGCCTAGAGCTCTGCTCTTCCTTCTTCTTCTCTTTTCATCCTTTATGTAAAAGAAAGAGGAGAGGGGAAGAAGCATGACTCTACCTTCTTTCCAGCTGTGTGGAGACTGGGGTCATGTTAACTGTTAAAGATGTACTATCTACTCCATACCTTATTGTATGAGGCAGCAAGCACCAAAAGTCCAGCTGGACCACAGGGACTAAATAAAGAACTTTTCTAAGCTAGAGAACTTTAACTTGATTTAGATGAAATACTGTTTTATTAAAGCAAGTGCCCTTATTTGCTATGGCCCACAAGGCATCAGATTTGTTTTAAGGAACAACTGAGCAAGTACCTCATGCTGTTTAGACAGTAGGATTTCAAAGTGGGAATCATATTTTCATCGCTAGTTTATCTGTCACTTCTCTCAGCAAAATACAAAATAGAGGGAACTATCTACAACTATGATTTTTAACTGTGATTCAGAATGTCCAAACATTCAACTACTTCAGCTTAGTTTGTGTTCAATATCCTGCTGATGTCTGTATGTACAGAGTGGGTAGAAGGAGTGTATTTACAGATGTCTCTTGAATTTCAGATGACTCCCGTGATGAGGACCAAATACTTGAGTATGAAAAAGATAGCTTGAAAGTATTAATTCTATTCTCAGTTCAGATGATGATTGTGACCTGTGGGATCTTTATGGAACTTCCAACCAACCATCAAGGGAGCCTAAGCCAGAGCCAGAGGCAGAGCCAGAGCTGGAGCCAGACTCAGAGCTGCAACCTCAGGCAGACACCGAGCCCCAGGCTGAGCAAAGGCCCCAACCTGAGCACAAGCCACAGCCAGAGCCAGAGCAGGAACTTGTGCTGGAGCATGAGGGAGAGCTGCAGGCAGAGCTGGAGCCCAAGACACAGCCTGAGCCCAAGCTGCACCCAGAGCTAGAGCCAGAGCCAGAGACAAAGCCTGAGCCAGAACCAGAGCTAGAGGGGAAGCTGCAGCTAGAGAAGGAGGCCCAGTCTGAGCCTGAGAGGCAGCCTGAACCTCAGCCAGAGGTAGAGGCCCAGCTCCAGCATGAGCGCGAGCCACAGCCTGAGACTGTGACAGAGGCTGAGGCAGGGGCCAAACCCCAGCTAGAGGAGGAACCTGAGCCTGAGCCGGACCCTGATGCAGAGGCTCAGCCAGAGGTGGAGCCCAAGACCCAGCCTGACCCTAAGTCTGAGCCCCAGCTGGAGCCTGAGCCAGAGAAAAGGCCTGAGTGTCAATCTGAGCAAAATATTACCAACAAGGAGGCTGAGGAGCATCGGGCTGCATATCTGCTGGCCCAACAAAGGAAAAAGAGAAAAAAACAGATTTATATGTATGTCACAGGGTAAGCCACGTAGGAAACGTCGTAGGGCTGAGCCGGAGCCAAAACCTGAGCCAGAGAACCACCCAGAGCAAGAGCCTAAGCCCCAGCCTGACCCTGACACTGACCCTGAGCCTGAGCCCAAGACAGAGGCAGAGGCCTTCAAGGCCCAGCCACAGCTGGAGCCTGCACAAGAGCAGGAGCCTGGCTCTGAATCTGAGCAAAATATTACCGACAAAAAGGCCAAGGAGAGTCGGGCTGCGTATCTGCTGGCCCAACGAAGGAGAAAGAGAAAAAATAGATTTATATGTATGTCACAGGGTAAGCCACGTAGGAAACGCCGTAGGCTACTCTCACAGAATGAGCCCGGCCTGCAAAGTACATCTGCAAAGCCTATGTCTCCTGATGTGCCCATGTCATCGGGCCAACCTGTTCATGCTGCTGAAAACACAGCATTAAGTAAGGGTAGAGGCCAAGGGGCACGACCACGAAAGTGAAAAATGTCTCAAGTGGACCTGGGGGCTCCCATGTCCATTTTCCTTATGCTCCAATATGTATTTACAGTTCAGTTCCCCTGGAGTGCTTTTTTTCTGAATTCCCTGTCCTGATGATATTCTGGGTCATTGCTCACCCCCTCTGGATAATTGTCAATCCCTCTATGCAGCCATGAGTTGCAGTGGCTCCTCCCTCCTACATGTTGTAACATGTTGCTGAATGTGTCCCCTCATAAGAGGACTGTTCATGATTTATTCTCTGAGGGTCTAGCCTCATGAGTGGCATGTAACAAGTTTAATTTTAATAAATAAATAAATGATACTCTTGGTGCCTAAGTCTCTGGCTAGAGTTATTGGCACTGTGGGTTCTAGAAGAAGGCAAAAGGCAAGGTGTGACTTGGAAATTGGGTGAAGGTGCTGCTGGAGACATGTGCTAATACCATACCAATCCTTAGACTATACTAGTCCTAGTTTCTCATGCAACCTAGCCTTCGAGGACCCTCATGGTAGTTCTCTCTACCTGTGACAGAGTTTATTCAGCCAACTCAGCTGGTGGTTGGTGGCCCTAAATTGAGTCACTCAGAAAGTAGCAGTATGCAGCCTGCCCACGCAGTCTTGATAGGTGCTGCCCTGTGCTAGCCTTCGAGAGCTCTACTGAAGCTTCCATTTCTCTCAGTTGATTGATGGAATCAATTTCCATTATGCGATTAACCTTTCAGCTGATAGTGGACAAAAACTTGAGGGCCTTCCCAGAAGGAACCCAATGCACCAAAAGTTGAAAAATGCAAGACTGGGACATAATTGCATGGGACATGATTGTACATTTTTTTGCATGCTCATCAGTTTAGTGGATACTGGAGACTCCAAGGGGATGAAGGAGTCTGGTTAGACGAAAGTTTCTGACAATAAGGAGGTATGCACATGATGAGGTCACCTGCTGGTTCCCCTTCGTTCTGTCCTAGCCATCCAGCTAAAGGACCAGGCCTGTGTGCTCTATTCAAATCCTAGCAGTTAACTGGCAGAGTGCTTCCTTCAACCTCACAGCAGCTCTGACCTCTGAAGGTTTCTTTGTCCTTAAACTCAGTTCAAAGATGGATATGTTGCCCAGGCACTTCTTAGCTGGACACAGCTGATGGCCATCAGTTTACACTGAAGCAAGTCAACAGAGTTGAATGTGATGGCACATTAATCCCAGGACTCAGAAGGCAGAGGCAGGGAAATTATGGATCCAAAGCTACCTTTCACAAATCAAGTGCAAGGCTGTTTGTTCTCCCAAAATTTTAAACATACATCTTAAGGAATTTTCTCCATAACCCACTTAACTTTGTCTTCTGCCTAAAAATATGTTCCTACCTGACCTAATTTTTTCCTATATGCATAACAGAGCCAAAGCATCTACCACTAGTGTTCCAGTCTGACGTCACAGACACCCATCAAGCCGGACCTGCACTTTCTGTCCCAGCCATGGATATTCTCACAGACCCTGGAGAGCATCCAAACAGCCTGTTCTTCCTGGACGTGGCCACCATTTCAGCCTTTTGACCTCCCTATAGCGTCCCCAGAATCAGCAGGAAGTAGGCAGAAAAGACTCTATGCCAGTTATTCACTTATTACTAACAAAAGTCTGGAATGGTGTGCTTCAGACCCAGGATAAGTAGCTCCAGGTTCACCCACCATTCTTCAGTCCCTACCTGCTGCCTTGCGTGGCTAGGAACTCTGTACTGGCAATCCTCTACCATGATCTTTCCAGGGCAGGGGCTTCCCCTCCTCCTCTTGACCATGTAATCTTGACCATGTAATATTTTGTTGCTATTGTTTTTTTTTTTTTCTCTCTCTTTCCCTTAGGCCCTTGCATGGCAACCAAGAGCTACTCCCAATGAACCTACATTTGTGTACTTTAACTTGCCTTATGTGAGAATCAGCCCCAGCTCCTCATATTTAATTATAGAAAAAGGGAGGGATGTTATTATTTAGGCAGCTTGCTTCTAGGTTGCTCTCCTGCCCTCTCCCTTTTCTCTGTCATGGGACCTTCTCCCTTCCCCCTATTATGTCTTGCTCTCCTCTCCTCTCCTCTCCTCTCCTCTCCTCTCCTCTCCTCTCCTCTTCTCTCTCTCTCTCTCTCTCTCTTTCTCTCTTCATCTCCATCTAATAAACCCATTTCCTCTAAAATCTGTTGTGGCATCATCATTTCATTGGTCCTAACAATAAGTACTGAACTTTCATGTGTAGGACACCACACCTAGTTCACTGAAGAGGAGTCTAATCAAGTGCTTCTTGAATACTAGGTAAGTATTCCCGTGCTGGATCTATATCCGAAGCAGAAAAACTATTTTTATAATCATGCAAAATGTCCTGGGCTGCAGGCTCAGTGGGTAACATGTGTACTGTGCTTGCTTGAGGATCTGAGTTTGGATCTGCAGCTCCAGTGTAAAAGCCAAGAATTGGGAACAAACATCTGTAACCCCAGTGCTGGGGTGGAGGTAGGTGAAAACAGATGGATTCCAGAGACTTTCTAGAGAACTAGCCTAACTTAATTGGTGAGCTCCAAGTTCAGTGAAAGAATGAGTATTGATAAATAACACTGTGGGTAGGGGTAGAGAGAAGGTTCAATGTTTAAGAGCTTGTGCTGTTCTTGCAGACAACCTCTGTTCAACTTCCAACACCCTCATCAGACAGCTAACAACTGTCTGTAACTACAGCTCGAGGGGATTTGATACCTCAAGCTCTGAGAGCATAGGAACACATGCATAAGTACATTTGCAGTCCCATTCCCAGAAACACACACAAACTTAAAATAGCAAAAATTCAGCCACTTTATATAAAAAATAATAGAGTGGAGAGTGATCAAGGGAAAACTGACTTCTAAGCTTCCACTGGAGTATTTACACATACATCAATGTAACACACACGCATACACACACATCAAACTGAGCAATCCAGTGCTGAGAATGTACCTCAGTTACTAGATTGCTTTCCTTGGATGCAAGGAGGCCCTGAGTGTGTCCCCCAGAACTTCATAAACCAACTGTAGAGACACTGACCTGTAATCTCAGCACTCAGGAAAAAGAAGCAGGAGAATTTCAGAATTTCAGGCTCATCCTCATGCTCTGTCATGACGAGACGGGGCATTCTACATGGGTAATATGCTCTCCTTCCACCTCCCTGATGCCAGGTGTTTGCCTTGTGCCTGATGCTGTTAACTATTACCATGTGGTCAGGGAGCATGTCCAGCTTAGTCCAATGGAAGGGAACCATTTTCCCTCTATATTTAGAAATGCACCAACTGTATCTTGTATAGATACTCTGTGAACATCTGGTTCCCTCATGACATCCTGTTCACTTTAATATCTGCATGCTTTGAGGTAATTTTGTGCCCTTTCATTTTCTGCTATTGCCTATGGATCTAACATTCTTTTTCTTTTAAAATTTTATTTATACATTTATTTAGTTGTTATTGCTTGGCTTTGTGTCAGTCTCCTATGAGTGTGCCTGGTGTGTTTAGAGTTTGGCAGAAGGCATTGTCTTCCCTGGAACTGCAGTTAATGGTAGTTGTGAGCCACTAGATGGGTGATGGCAATTGAACTCAGGTCCTTATAAGAACAAGTGATTTGGGGCTGGAGAGATGGCTCAGAGTTGAAGAGCACTGCTTGCTCTTCCCGAGGTCCTGAGCTTGAAGAGTTTGAGTTAGCCTGAATATAACTCCATTTTGAAATGAAGATTTTGACTGGGAACTGAATTCAGGTACCTGGAAATATCACAGGATGTACACCTGGCAGAAAACAAAGTTAACTCTCTTAGCAACAGCCTCCAGGAAAAATAACAGAATAAATGCTTCATAGAAAATAGAGACAAACTCCCTGGCAATAATCAATGGGAATCGGTTGAGAATCGGGTGGGAAAATTCCCCCCACTGTTTCAGATGTGGTTTAGAAAAATAGCCATTGCGATTATATGCCTTAGCCATTGTGATTGTGTTCCTCAGAAAAGGTCACCTTGCCCTGCTAAACTTCACCCAATTCTGTAATGCCAAGGCTTGTGCCCCCCTGATTGCTGCCATGGAAACCCCCTGCTACAAGAATTTCCCTTTAAAAATCCTGTTCACTTGGAGTTCGGGGTTCCACTTCTCTACTGCTGTGTCAGTGAGACTTGGGTCCCGAGTTCTATTACTCTTGTAATAAAGCTCTCTTGCAATTGCATCGAGTCTTGTCCTGGTGGTCTCTGAGGGTCCCGTGAACCTGACATAACAAGCTCAGTTCCCTGCAACCAAGGGGTGGCTCTGAAAAATATATAATGATATCTGGTGTCCTCTATTGGCTTTCAGTTGTACATGCAGGGAAACCTACTGTATGTCATCAAATAAATCAATTTTATGAAAAATAAGAATAAAAACAAAGCACTGAAGTTAAATAAAACAAACAATTTACAAAAATTTCACCAGATATAATTCACTTTATTTTTCTTATATAAAAACCCTTCTGTGGAAGCCATAGCTGGAGCCTGGGTCCTCTGAACAGAGACTCTGGTGTGGGTTTTCACAAGAAGATCAGTGAATTCCTGATAAGGACTCTTGGTGAACACAGAGCTCAGGGGCGAGATGGCTGATTAGATACTGCCCTGTTGCTTAGGTTTTGACTACCCTTTCAGCCTTCCTGAGTCTACACTATCTCTGCCCATTGAGAGTCCTGACGCAATTTTAGAAGAGAACTTTGCCCATAATCCCATCAATTGGGCTGAAATGCTAAGTCAAAAGGGGCTCCCTGAAATTAGCTATTATTTCGGGGACCTGCCTAGCTGGAGCAGCAACTGGACAAAATGTCCATAGAGATACTAGAAAGAGAGGATTCCAGAGATTGGTTTAAATCCTATAATAGTTCTCTTTCGGTTACTGTACTATAACCACACTGATGGGACCACTACTCAATTTGATTTTTACCTTTGGGTCTTGTATTTTAAATCACTTGATGGCTCTCATGAAGGAATGCTTTCAAGCAATATAGTAATGGTATTCAGATCCCATTGTGGAAAATAAATCTGGAGGACACTAAGAGTCATACCTGGAAGACCCAAGATTGGGTCTTCAAATGATCATGGGAAGGAAGAAATGGGAGACAAAAGTATTATAAATCAGTTTTTTGGCAGAAGGGGTTATTGAAATAAAGTTTAAAGCACAAGCCTGAACAAAGGCCAGACAGGTGGAGACATGTCCAGCCACCTGTGGGGAGGAAGCAGCCTTACTGCATTCTTTTCCTACTCAGTAGAGTTACAGTTGCTAGGAAACCAGCCCACATCACCCTCTCCCATAGGACAGCTGAGTGACCAGCTGGTACTAGGGAGGAATGACAATGTCTTTTGTGTCTGACTCAAGAACCTTTTTTTACATTATAACTTTTTTATTTTTTAAATTTAGATTTTTGTTACATGGATGGAATTTTGTATGCATTTGTGTCTGGGAACCATGTCTGTCCCTGGTGTGTGAAGTAGGTATTGTATTACCTGGAATTGGACTTTTTGGTAATTGTGAGCCACTGTATGGGTCATGGCAATTGAACCCAGGTCATCTGCAAGAACAAGGGATTGTTAAAATATTATTTTATTGTTAAAATATTATTTTATTTTATTTTGACAGTTTTTCTCTGTACCCTTGGTGATCCTTGGGTTACTTTGTAGACAAGGCTGCCCTGGAACTCACTGAGATCTGCCTGCACCTCCCTTCCTGAGTGCTGGGAATACAAGCATGTGTTTCCATGCCTCACCTCACATAGAAGTTTTATTTTAGGAAGAAGATTTTAAGTTCTTGTGCAGTTGGGCTTCCAGGTTCCCAGACAAAATGCAGCCTTTGGCCTCAGCTTAGTCACTCATAGAGACTAGGAAATAAAAACAGTGCCTTTTGTGTCTGTCTCAAGTCCCTTCATTTAGATTTTAATTTTTTAAATTGAGATTAGTGTTGCATGTCTGGGGTTTTACTTGCATTTTTGTCTGTGCAGCATGGGTGTGCTTGGTGTATGAAGAGGTTTGAAGAAGGCATTGGATTTTCTGGAACAGGACTTACGGGTAGTTGTGAGACACTGTATAGGTGGTGGGAAGTGAATCCCAATCCTCTATTTGAACAAAGTCTTGTTTGTTTGTTTATTATTTTGAGACAGGGTTTCTCTGTAGCCTTGCCTGTCTTGGCTCACAATTTAGATCAGAGATCTGTTCTGGAACTCACGATGTAGACCAGGCTAGCTTCTAAATCAGAGTTCTGACTGCCTCTACTTTTCAAATCCTTGGATGAAAGGCTTAAAGGCTTGTATAACTATGCCCCGTCTTGTACTTTTTAAGCTGTCGTTTCTAATCAAACAGAAAACTCCTGGAACAATGGCTAGTGTCCAGAAGCAACTGCATGAGAAGTACATTGATGTCTGCCAGAGAAAGGTATTGTGTAAAAAAGGCTTGTTTGTTTGCTTGTTTTTCTCATGGATTGCAAAGGGCAGCAGAAAACATAAAGTAACCACTTCTTTTTTCCCTCCTCAGGGTCTAACAAGTTTTGATGCCAGCACCAGAGTTCAGTATAGCTAGATGTTTTGCAGTTGCACCCGCTTTCTCTTCTGTAGGGGACTAAATTGTCTTCTGCCAGAGCTCAGGGTAGTTGGAAGACCAGAGAGACGAAATTTTAAAAACATTCCAGCCGTTCAAGCAAGGTAGAAGCCTTCAAGTTCTCCTATAGAGAGATTTATTTTATTTTAGTTTGGGCCAGGTATAGGTTTTCCATACTACCACTGGGGAGGCAGAGGCAGGTGGATCTCTGAGTCATTTGCCAGTATGGTCTACAGAGTGAGTTCCAGAAGAGCCAGGGTTATGCAGAGATACCCTGTCTCAAAAAAAAAAAAAAAAAAAAATAACATAAAAAAAATAAACGTAAAGACTTTTTTTTTTTTTTTTTCCTGTGAACTCAGAAAGTTGCTAGAAACCGGGCATGGTCCGGGCTACAAAGTGAAAGGTGGGACTATGGCCAGTTCCAGCTAGCCTGGGCTTACAAGAACCAGGTCTTAAAAACTACACTGAGAAGGGGGTTGTTAGAGAGGGTTAGCTGTAATATCCGGCTTGGGTACAGCGCTCTATTGAAATGGTGCCCTTCTATAAGAAGTAGCATCTCAACAGGGATGTCCAATTCTAGAAGCACTGGAGCAGGTATCTCAAACTCATGGTTAGAAAATTCAGAAATGTCGTTACGGGCATTCCTGAGAGGTGGAAGCCCAAAAAGGCGGGAATATGTCCTCTACTCCCATGGTGCCTAGGGGCTTGGACCTATTAAAGTTGCTGCCCGCACACATCCCTTGCTGGCTCGCCAGAGGAGCAGAGGAGCGGGGGGCAGGGGGTGGCTGGGACCTGTGCCAGACACGTGCACAAGCAGGTGTGTATACAGTGGGCTAATGGGGCCCAGTCTCCTTTGAGTGTCGCGGGTTTAAGTAGAGACACCACTTTGGAGTAGCCGGGTTCCGTGTCGGCACTTAGGATCAGGAGGACTGAGATCCTGTAAGACACTTCCCCTTACAGAAAAAAAGAGACCTGGGGGCCGGGATCGGGGCCGAGGCCATCAGCAACCATGCAGAAGGCCCTGGGATGGATCCAGGCACTGCCGAAAAGAACAAACGGCCAGGATTCTGATGGGGTTAGGGGCGGGATTTGGACGTCACAAAGGACCATAGAAGCAGGGGGGGGGGGGTAATGGCGAGGAGAAGGGAGTGGCGGGGAACAGGGCAGCTGTGAACCCTGAACCCAGGGACTGGCGGTTTAGAAGGTTCCAATGTTTGGCCGTTACCAGGGGAACCAGGCAGCTTCAGGCAGTGCTGGTCCCCACACAGGGAGCACCGGGCACCGGTAGGGTAGTAGGAAGAGGAGGTTGGGTCCAGGACAGGGGAAAAGGGCGGACAGAGGCGTAGCCTTCGGCCTAGGCTTCACGGGCTGTGGGAGAATGGTCTGCACGTCTGTGGAATGTCCCAAGGGGGTAGGAGAAGGTTGCTGTGCTGGGAGGACAAGCTAGTAACCTGGGGCTTAGGATTGCTAAAAAGGGGAGTTTTTGTGGCTGAGGTGAGACTAATGACCACTATGGGCAGGATATTACCTATGGCCCAGCAGGAGGGATGGGGTCTCAAAGCCTGATTGGTGGAAGCACCTATACGCCAAATAGACAAAGCTCCAGTTTTGTTTCCAGATGTCAGGATCCTGAGACAGTACTTGAAGGGGGCGGGGTTGGGAAGGGATGACAGACTGAGCATGTTGGTCAGGAGAATGTGTGGTGGGGCATAGGACAGGACAGTGGTGGGACAGGGCAGAGCCAGGTAGGGTAGGTGGGAGAATGAGGTGGGGCATGGCTGGTGGGGAGGGGTGGCCTGAGGTGAGAAATATCACTGGACTCTTGTGAGAGCCCCTGGCTGAGCAGCCAATAGGAACATGAGGGGGCTTTTGCTTAGTGGAAGGAGCTGGTAGGGCCAACAGCCTCCTGAGTTGAGGCCTGGTGTACCTCATTCCAAAGGACTGGGCTAGACTAGACCACCAATCCTGGCAGCTGGAACTGCAGGGAGAGTTTGGCTCTGGGTGCAAGGCTGGGAGAGCAGCTTTCAGGAGAATAGGGGTTGAACAATTAATAATTAAACACTACCGATGTTGAAAGAAAGCTGGGGGTTAAATTGAGGGCTGTACTTGTCTTTACACCTCACTAATATGACACAGTAGATAAAGGGTCCCCTACATGCTTTTGGCATATATATATATATATATTCTAGATAAAGTTTTCTGGTGTAACTCAGGCTTAGAACTCAGTCTATAGACCAGGCTGTGCTCAAAATCAGAGACTGGCCTGCCTCTGCCTTCTGATTCATTCATCCTGAGTTCTGGGATTAATGTTGTAAACTACTACTGGCCATACTGTTTTGTGGAACTAAGACTTATTTTGTAGCCTTGAACTTGGGATCTTTCTGCTTTTACCTTCCCTGTATTGGGTTTCAGGTCTGAAACACTATTCCCTACTTTCTCAGTTAATTTAAAAAACATAGGGTACATTTGCTTATTTATTGTGTTTGGACATGCAAGTGCCATGGTAGGTGTATAGAGATCAGAGATTAGACAATTTGCAGCAATTGGTTTTCTCCTATTACTATGTAGGTCCCTGGGATCAAATTCAGATTGTTAGGTTTGATGGGAAAGACATCTTACTGATGAGCCATTTCAACTGGATTGATCTTGGTTAGTCTTAAATATGAATTATAAAGAAACAAGAATCTTAGGTTCTAGAATTCCACACCCCTATACATCTCCATTAGTAGGCAGAAGCTTATAATTATATGAAGCACACAATACCTTATTAAGTATGAGTAATTTCTAGAAAGTCACACTTATGGAATTCATGCCTACTGTTATATGATTTCCACTCCATTCTTGATAGCACATAGCTCCTATCAAGACATATATCTATATATATGCACTCGTATATGTAGACATATATAGACAGACAGAATTAAAAACAAAAATTAAGAAATAAAAATAAAAGACAAGAACATATAGGGGCTGAGATGTAGCTCAGTTGGTAGAGTATTTGACTAGCCTGCATCAAACTTGGCTCAGACACCAACAAGGCATTAATCAATGGCAGACACACTGCTGTGAATCCCAGCCCTCAAGTGGGAGAGTCAGGACAGTAAAAACTTCAAGGTCAACTTCCACTACATGGGGGTTTAAAGCCAGACCAGAATCTAAGAGAATATTCTTAGGTTTGAGGTAGGCTCTTGCTATTGAGAATAAACGGGACACACGTTAGGGCCTAAAGCTACTTCTGATCTTGCATTTTGGAAACTGGTTGTTCCCGGCATTTATTTGAGAATGTTGATATCTTATTGCCTGTGGTATTGGTAGGCCTCAGTTTAAAATCCTCTTTTTTTTTTCCAGTTACATTATTAACATGGATATAAGCGGGAAAAATCAAGAGTTTGAGGAGTAGAGCCTTCTTTTGATTGGAGTGTTCATGTGTTAAATGTCTGTGTAGAGATGACTGATATGAGATTTGGGACACTTGGATTCATCGGGTCCTATGTTTGGCCCCTTCTAGTGTTCTTTCTGGCTTGTTGAAATTTATTTCTCTGCTTTCAAGAGCAGGGGAATATATTCATTTCTTAAATGTGTTCTTTACCCCTTTTTGGTTCCTGGGTCTTTCATTTCCTCTCTATCTTTCATAGGAAACAGATTATTTTGGCTCATACTTCTCTCTCCCTCCCATTCTTTCTCTTTCTCTTTGTTGCTGGATATAGAGTCCAAGGTATTCTAATCAAGTGCTCTACCACTGATCTATGTCACTAGTCTTGGGTAAATGTAAATTTTACTAGCTGTAATTTATAAGCTAGTTTTCAGGAGTAAAAGACATGTGCTACTAGATTTTATGATGCTTCCTAATGCTTTTTCTTTCTATGATTTAGATAAGTCTACAGTGCTGGAGCAGGAAGAGTCCTGGTAAGTAGGAGAACTGTTGGAACTTGACTTTTCTTTTTTTTCACCCATTGTTCTGGGCAAGAAGATTTAAGAGTAAACATCACATTTTCTCAACAGCATCATGTTGGATGTCTGAATTTATTACCAGTTTAAAGTATCTGATTCTTGCCTTGGGCCATTGTTTAACTCTCCAGGTTTTGCTTCATTTTTATACAGGTGTGTGTGTGTGTGTGTGTGTGTGTGTGTGTGTGTGTGTATCTTTTTTTACATGGAGTCTTACTGTATAGGACTGACTATCCTGGAACTCCATGGACAGGCTAACTTTCATAATCAGTTTGTAAAGAAACAACATTTTACTTTGTTGTCAATGTGGGTTCCTGGGATCCCAGACAAAAGAGTTGCATTGCTCTGAGCTTCTGGAGTCTCTGGCAATGAGGAGGCACATACATCAGTGTCCTGGAACTCACTCTAGAAGCCAGGCTGGGCTCTAACTCATAGAGATCTGTATGATTCTGCCTCCCTATTGTTGCTATTAAAGGTGTGTATCACCATGATTGAATTGTTTTTGGCTTTTTGAGACAGGGTCTCACTATGTAGTTCTGGCTGTCCTGGAACTCATTGTATAGATAAAGGTTGGTTTTGCTCTTGTGGGCTCTGCTTCTTAACTTCTAGAATTCATGCTCAACTAGTTGGTTTTTAAAAATGTCTTTGAACTTTCTAATCTCAATCATTTAGAAAAGAGTAGACCTTTGACCTGATATGCTCTTTTATGATCCAGGCTGCATCTTGCCTCATGGTGATCTTATAAGTGTACTGTGATCATATTGACGACCAATACAAATAACTCATCATATAAATATCTGAGTGTTTTAGCCTAGCATTTAGAGCTTCCTGAGATCTGTTCCAGTAATTTGTGGAAAAAGTGATGATCAGGTAGAAATGGAGTGAGAACCAAAAGATAACCATGTGCTAGAAATTAAGAGAAGCCTTTCCTTTTCCTTTCCTTTCCATTCCTTCCTTCCTTCCTTTCTCTTTTTCTTTCGTTTTCTTTTCAGACAGAGTCTCTTTGTAGTCCTGGCTGTCCCATAACTCACTACATACACAAGTCTGGTCTCAAACTAACAGAGTTCTGGGATTAAAGTCATGTGCCATCATGCCCAACAAGAATGTTCTGTTTTAAAAAAAACATCGGTGTCTTTATTTTTGTGTAGAAGCATTTGCCTGCTTGTATGTATATGTGCTTAGTACCCATGGTGCCTAGAAGAGGTGTTAGCCCCCCTAGAACCAGTTACCACTAGTTATAATCTGCTGTGTGGGTGCTGAGAATCAGAACAGGGTCTACTGCAAGAGCAGCCAGTGTAGGGGCTGGAGAGATGGCTTGGTGATCTTCCAGAAGACAAAAGTTTGACTCCTAGCATCCACATGGTGGCTTACAACTGTCTAACTCCAGTCCCAAAGATCTGCTGTCCTCTTCTGGACTCCAAATACACTGTATGCACATAGTACATGCACATTCACACGTGCAAAATTCCTATACACATGAAAAAAATTAAAAATCACGGCCGATGTGGTGATGTACACAGCCTTTTATCCCAGTGCTAGAGAGGCAGAGGCAGGCAGGCCTCTCTGAGTTCCAGGCCAGCCTGGCTTATAGGGTGAGTTTTCAGAATAGCCAGAGATGTTACACAGAGAAACCCTGTCTCGAAGGAAAAATAAAATAAAAAAGGAAAATCTTTTTCAGAAAGAACACCAAGTATTCTTACCTGCTGAGCCTTCTCTGCAGTCCCTCGAAGACAATAATTTTGGTTGTATGTGTCTAAGGCAGGTCCTCTCTAAGTACCTTTGGGTGTCCTGGGCTTACTATGTTCAGGCTGGCCTTGAACTGAGAGCGATCTGTCCAGCTCTGCCTCCTGGGTGCTGGAATTGCATGCATGTGCCACACACCCAGGCTACAAATGTTCTTTAAGGCTAGGGTAGTAAGTAGAAGAACAAAGGTTCATCAAATTGGCAGCTAAAATAAGACAACATGCATGGTAGAAATAGATTAACATTTGTATGTACAGTGGATGCAGAAATATTTTGTAACAAGGATTTGGAGTGTTTTTCTTCCATAGTAAAAGTGTTTCATGTCCAGAGATGGATCATTGGGTTAAGGTACTTGCCACACAAGTCTGATAACTTGATTTTCATCCCCAGAACCCATGTAAAGGTGGAAGGAGTCAATTGACTTCACAAAGATGTCCTATAACTTCCACATATGTGTTGTGGTACATGCACAGCTACACACACTATACACCTCCCCCAACAATGACGATTATAAATTGTACATCTTACAGGGATGCATGCCTGTAAACCTAGACCTTGGCAGCCTGAGGAAAATTTCTGTGACTTCCAGTATATCTTGGTAAGAGTAGCTGCTGGCGAGCTTCATGGCACATTGACACAGGCTAGAATCATTTTAGAATAGGGAGGTCTCAATTGAGAAAACGCCTCCATAAGATTGGGCAGTATGCAAGCCTGTAGGTTTTTCCTAATTAGTGATTGAAGTGAGCGCCCAGCCTATTGTGGGTGTGCTTATCCCTGGGCTGGTAGTCCTGGGTTCTGTAAGAAAGCAGACTGAGCATGCCAAGTGGGTAAGCAGGCTCTGCTTCAGCTCCTGCCTACAGCTTTTAGCCTTTTCCTATTCTACTTCTCTCAGTGATAAGCACTGAGGAGGAAGTGTAAGCCAAATAAACTCCTTTCTCCTCAAGTTGCTTTTGGTCGTGATGTTTCTTCACAGAGATAGTAACCATAAATAAGACATAAAATGTAATCAGGGTGGTTAACAATATGACATACATGACTGTGTCATTTTGTGGAGGATTTTGAAAAGACGTTGGAACTTTGAGGGTTAGAAAATCTATTGAGTGTTCAAAGCTTGGTGAGCTCTTCCCTGGGAACACAGAAGGTTAGTGTTGAGAAAAATGCAGATGATTGAGGCCTGGTTTGTGAAGTTCCAGAAGGAAGATTGGAAGTCACTTAAGGACTCTATTGGGACTGTTTCATGTTTTGAGTTAGGAATCTGTGGTTGTGGGTAGCTGGGGCTGAAGAACTGGCTGTGAGTAACAAGATACTAGCCTAACTAACTTAAATCGTTTCCTTTGTTGGGATAATAGAGGCTGGACAGCTGGAGCTGAGAAATTAGCCATAATTAAGAAGAGACCAGCAGTACTGAGGTGAAATATTCTGGAAAGTGTTTTCTCAGAATTGGCACACAGAAGTGGTGATCCAGAGACTGTTGTCTGGTTTGTAGCTTGTGCTGAGAGCAGAACCTGCTAGCAGAACCTCCAAGAGTCACCCAATTGGTACTGTTTATTTAGTCATGAATGTGTCATGAAGAACAGCTGAGGCTTGGCACTGTGAGGCAGAGCTGCATTTCTCTAAGAGAACCCAGGAGAGGCTATTGGTAGGAGTGCAGCCCAGTTGAAGCAAGAGACTCCAGCCATTTGGAGATGCCAGTGTCATGGAACAAGCACCAAGAACATCGGCAGTCATGGAGCGGAGCCATCCTGATCTTAGGAGACAAGCTGGGCATGCTACAGAGCTGGAGAAGATCATGACTGGATACCAGACATTAGACATTGAGTTACTTGCTCAGTTGGAGTTTGGTTTTGCTTTGTTCACATTGTGACTTCTGTAAGATGCCTCCTTTTGTAAGAGCAGTGAAAAGGTGTATGGACACATGGAAAATGAGGAATAATTGAAAGATTTAACAAATCTAGTGAAGGGGAACAGAGTTGGTGTAGGAAACACCCAAAATTTAACAAGTGATCATGCTTATTGTAGAAAGTAGGGGAAATGTCCTGAAGAGAAGAATACTGTGCTCATATTTTCTTGGTTTCTTTTTCTACCTTACAACTTAGCTGTGTGTTGACTGACTCAGTTTCTGACACTGGATCTCCCATTGAAGAAAAGAAAGCTAAGATCTATGAAATGAGCAACAAAGGCAAGTATCATTTCTGCTTAGAGAAACAGCTGAGTTCTGAAGCCTTGCCACATGTGGCTGTTTTAGGATCTGCCTCTGCAAACCTTAATTTTGTGATGATTTTGTAGCCAGTGCCCCCTTTTCTTTCTCCATCATGTGCTGTGGTCCCTACACCATGGTTGATTTCCTAACACAACTGCAACTTCTTGTTGCCTTAGATTTGGTTACAGTTCTATCTGCCTAACACTCTGCTCCTCCCTCTTCTTCTCTTTTCATCCTTTATGGACAAGAAAGAGGAGAGAGTAAGAAGCATTACTCTACCTTCTTTCCAGCTGGGTGAAGACTGGGGTTAGCAGAGGTTAGCAGTGAAAACTGTTAAAGATCTACTATCTACTCCATACCTTATTGTATAAGGCAGCAAGCACCAAAAGTCCAGCAGGACTACAGTGACTAAATTAGGAACTTTTCTAAGCTAGAGAATTTTAACTTGATATACATGAAATACTGCTTTATTGAAGCAATTGCCCTTATTCGGCTAAGGTCCACAAGGCATCAGATTTGTGTTAAGGAACAATTGAGCAAGTACCTCATGCTGTTTAGACAGTAGGATTTCAAAGTGGGAATCATATTTTCATTGCTAGTTTATCAGTCACTTCTCTCAGGAAAATACAGAATAGAGGGCACTATCTAAAACTATGTTTTTTAACTGTGATTCAGAATGTCCAAACATTCAACTACTTCAGCTTAGTTTGTGTTCAATATCCTGCTGATGTCTGTATGTACAGAGTGGGTAGTAGAAGCGTATTTACATATGTCTCTTGAATTTCAGATGATTCCCGTGATGAGGACCAAATACTTGAGTATGAAAGAGAACTGCTTCAAAGTATTAATTCCATTCTCAGTTCAGCTGATGATTGTGATCTGTGGGATCTTTATGGAACTTCCAACTACCCATCAAGTGAGCCTAAGCCAGAGCCAGAGACAGAGGCAGAGCTGGAACCAGACCCGGAGCTGCAAACTCAGCCCGAGACCGAGCCTCAGGCTGAAAAAAAAACCCAACCTGAGCACAAGCCACAGCCAGAGCCAGAGCAGGAGCCTGTGACCGAGCCAGAGGGAGAGCTGCCGGCAGAGCTGAAGCCCAAGACACAGCCTGAACCCAAGCTGCAGCCAGAGCCTGAGCCAGAGCCAAAGCCTGAGCCTGAGCCAGAGCCAGAGCCAGAGCCAGAGCCAGAGCCAAAGCCTGAGCCAGAGCCAGAGGGGGAGCTGCACCAAGAGAATGAGCCCCAGCCAGAGCAGGAGGCCAAGCCCCAGTCTGAGCCTGAGAGGCAGCCTGAACCTCAGCCAGATGTCTTGGCCGAGCCCCAGCCTGAGCCAGAGACACAGCCCGATACTGAGACAGAGGCTGAGACAGAGGCCAAACCCCAGCCAGAGCAGGAACCTGAGCATGAGCCCGACCCTGAGACACAGGCTCAGCCAGTGCTGGAGCCCAAGACCCAGCTTAAGCCTAATTCGGAGCCCCAGCTGGAGCCCGAGCCAGAGCAGGACTCCGAGTGTCAATCTGAGCAAAATATTACCAACAAGGAGGCTGAGGAGAGGCGGGCTGCATATCTGCTGGCCAAACAAAGGAAAAAGAGAAAAAACAGATTTATATGTATGTCACAGGGTAAGCCACGTAGGAAACGTCGTAGGGTTGGGCCTGGGCCTCAGCCTGAGCCACAGCCCCACCCAGAGCAAGAGCCTAAGCCCCAGCCTGAGCCTGAGCCCAAGGAGGAAGCAGAGGCCAAGGCCCAGCCACAGCTGGAGCCTGCACAAGAGCAGGAGCCTGAGTCTGGATCTGAGCAAAATATTACCGACAAAAAGGACAAGGACCGTCGGGCTGCTTATCTGCTGGCCCAACGAAGGAGAAAGAGAAAAAATAGATTTATATGTATGTCACAGGGTAAGCCACGTAGGAAACGCCGTAGGCTACTCTCACAGAATGAGCCCAGCCTGCCAAGTGCATCTGCAAAGCCTAGGTCTCCTGATGTGCCCATGTCACCGGGCCAACCTGTTCATGCTGCTGAAAACACCGCATTAAGTAAGGGGAGAGGCAAAGGGGCACGACCAAGAAAGTGAAAAGTATCTCAAGTGGACGTGGGGTTCCCATATCCATTTTCCTTATGCCTCAACATGCATTTACAGTTCAGTTCCCCTGGAGTGCTTTTTTTCTGAATTCCCTATCCTGATGGTATTCTGGGTCATTGCCCATCCCCTCTGGATAATTGTCAATCCCTCTATGTAGCCAGGAATTAGAGTGGCTCTTCCCTCCTACATGTTGTAACATGTTGCTAAATGTGTCCCCTCGTAAGAGGGCTGTTCATGATTTGTTCTCTGAGGGTCTAGCCTCATGAGTGGCATGTAACAAGTTTAATTTTAATAAATAAATAAATGATACTCTTGGTGCCTAAGTCTCTGGCTAGAGTTATTGGCACTGTGGGTTCTAGAAGAAGGCAAAAGGCAAGGTGTAACTTGCAAATTGGATGAAGGTGCTGCTGGGGACATATGCTAATACCATACCAATCCTTAGACTGTACTAGTCTTAGTTGCTCATGCAACCGAGCCTCCAAGGACCCTCGTGGTAGTTCACTGTACCTGTGACAGTGTTTACTCAGCTCACTCTGCTGGTGGTTGGTAGCCCTAAATAGAGTCACTCAGAAAATAGCAGTATGCAGCCTGCCCACGCAGTCTTGATAGGTGCTGCCCTGTGCTAGCCTTCGAGAGCTCTTCTTGAGCTTCCATTTCTCTCAATTGCTTGATGGAATCAATTTCCATTATACAAATCGACTACTAACCTTTCAGCTGATAGTGCACAAAAACTTGAGGACCTTCCCAGAAGAAAGCCATTGCAACAAACGTTGAAAAATGCAACACTGGGTATATGCTGCTCATTTGCATGGGACTTGATTGTACATTTTTTGCGTGTTCATCAGTCCAGTGGATCCTGGAGACTCCAAGGGGATGAAGGAGTCTGGTTGGACGAAGGTTTCTGACCCTAAGGTAGTATGCACATGATGAGGTCACCTGCTGGTTCCCCTTCTTTCTGTCCTAGCCATCCAGCTAAAGGACCAGGCCTGTGTGCTCTACTCAAATCCTAGCAGTTAACTGGCAGAGTGCTTCCTTCAACCTCACAGCAGCTCTGACCTCTGAAGTTTTCTTTGTCCTTAAACTCAGGCCAAAGATGGATATGTGGCCCAGGCACGTTTTAGGCTGGACACAGCTGATGGCCACCAGTTTACACTGAAGCAAGCCAAAAGAGTTGAATGTGATGGCACATTAATCCCAGGACTCAGCAGGGAGAGGCAGGGCAATTAGGAGTCCAAGGCTACCTTTGACAAATCAAGTATAAAGCCAGTTTCATATGCATGGTACTCTTACCTCAAAAATCAACAAGCAGGACAATTACAGAGGGGAAGGTAGAACTAGGTGTTCTGATGTGGGATGAGAGAGAGGGTAGTTAAAAATGTCTTCAGGGTTTTTCTAATGCTTTGCATGATCACATTTCCACTTGCTTGTAGTTTTAGTATTATTCTCATAAATCTATAGGGAGCTATCAGAAACAAGTATTGCCTATTGGAGGTACGCCTTGAAATATGGTGCTGAGATCATGGTTTAATGGAAAGACTGAGAGATTTGGGTCTGAAGTCCTATCTCTGATCTTTGGGCCAGATACCTCTGAGCTTCAGTGTCCTCATTTTCAAGATGAGGTTCTTTGCAAAGGTTTGAATGCCGTTGGTGGTTCTCAGTAAAGTAGAGATGGGGTCACTCTGTGCCATGGGAAAGAGTTGATGCTGAATACAAAAATGGGAAATCGCAGTTCACTCTAGATATTGTTTGAGTTGCACACTTTGGGCACAGGAGAAGTGCTAGCTAAAAGCAGTGATTTAGAACCACATTGATTCAGGCCTTCAATACCAGGACAACTGGGAAGGTAAAATCCCGAAGGAAACAAAATTCCTCTGGAGGTGAGTGAGTAGTTGGAATTGAATGTAAAGAACCTGGTAGTAAAGAACAAAATTACTGCTTTTGTATAAAGGGGAGGACAGGGAAATGATTAGAGAGGTGATCCTGACTTGCGAAGGAGATGCTGGCTGGAAGAGCCCATAGTGAGGAGGTACAAGTCCACATCCCAGCTGAACACAGGGCAAGGGAGAAAAGAACTTCAAAAGCTGGTTGTGATAAATTTTAAATATGGAGCCTGTTATGCTAAATATAGCTTCATAAATCTGTTCAAAATTTGCATTGAATAACGTCGAAATCAGAAATATGGTGGCCTGACCTTAGAACCCTGTACTTCTGATAAAAAAAAATAAATAACACCTGTTAAATTACTTTAACCTGGCAGCCTATGTCACAGCTTTGAACTCTCATTTCTGAATGGACAGACCTTCTGTGTGTTGCTTAGAGGACATTATTATTGCATATCTCACCATTCCAATGAATGTAACATATCAGATTATTTTTAGGGCCAACTGCACACTTTTTTTTTTTTTTTGTCAAATCCAGCATCTCCATTCTCTCAATATCCAAGTGTCAAGATATCCTCTCTAGACAGTCATGAACCTGTCCTCCAGCTTTACATTTGCCAATCTCTAGACTCATCCCTGCTCTCTTCTCCAAACTGCACTCAATTTATTGTGTGCTTTCCTGCTCAGAACCTGGTTATCCAGGACATTGTAATCTGCTCATTCTTCACATTTCCTATCTAGCTTCTCACCACTCCACTGCTAGCCCAGGCTTCAACCACTTTTTCCCTCTGTGTCTCAAACCATTCTTTTCTCTCTGTGTCTCTAGATCCAATCATTACTCACCTTTTTTGACTTCTTTCATGTGCCCCCAACATATTAGGAAACAGAGCCTCACATATGTTCTATAAGTGGGATGCCATTGAATAGCAGCTACAACCCTCATTAATTCTTAGAAATCAAGGCTGTCTTGTTTCTGATAAGGGATCTTATTATGTTGTCCAGGATCTTCTTGAACCCCTGGGCTCAAGCAGAGCTCATATCTCAGCTTCCTGAATAGCAGGAACTATATTTAAGTGTCTGCCACCAACCCAGCTTTCAATGACCTTCTTTTGGTGGAGAGGGCTATGGTACAGGTTGACATAGGGGGCTTTCAATCTGTAGAGCAGGCTGGTCTCATACTCACTATTTAGCTCAAGGTGACCTTGGATTATACAGTCTTCCTACCTCATCCTTTCAGTGCTGGGATTATATAAGCTTCTGAGGATTTGTTGTTGCTTTTAATTTTAAAAATGTTTTTTATGCAACACATTTTGATCATTTTCTTTCCCCTCTCCCAGATCCTCCCTACCCACCCAACTTTAGGTGTACTTGCTTATAATCTCACTCTCTTACCAAAAGAAAGAAATCAGCAAAACAACAACAACAACAATAAAAAACCTAAATCAAAACAGTAAAGGACCATAAAATCCAGAAAAACAAAAATACTAAAGCAAACAAAACAATGTTATTATGTTTTGAGATAAGAGCTCACTATGGGAGGATCTCACGGACTGATCTCTAACTCAGGGCCATCTTCCCGGTTCAGCCTCTCAAAGACTGCAATTACAGGTTAAATGGCCTTTCTAGTTCTAAACTCAGTCAGTGTTAAGAGTCCAGCTAAGCCAGGCAGTGGTGGGACATGTCTTTATTCCCAGGACTGTGGAGGCAGAGGCAGGGAGATCACTGTGAATTCAAGGCCAGCCTGCTCTAGAGAGAGGTCCAGGATAGCCAGGTCTACACAGAGAAACCCTGTCTTGGAAAAAAGGAGTCCATCTGAGGGTGGGTAAGATGGCTTGGGGCAACAAAATGTGCTGATCTCAGTTTGATCCCTGGAACCTGCATGGAAAGCAGAAAGAAATTACTGGACTCCCATAAGTTGTCCTCTGCCCTCCACATGTATGCTCTGGCATGTGCATATATGCACACACACATACTAAATAAATAAACAAGTGAATATATAAATAAATAAATTCCTTTACTTAGGAGACTTTTCATATTAGAGCCCACTTCAGATCTCTATTTTACCCCAAGCTTCTGCTGACCAAATCTCTTGGACACACAAACATGCTGAGCTCTAAACTCTTCTCTTGCTCTAAACTCTTCCTGGTGTTGGGATCACAAGCATGAGTCTTTGGGTCCATTGTATAGAATTAGTGTTGGATGAATGCAGAATTTTAGTTTCTCAAGGTGAGAGCGTTCTGATAATGGATAGTCACAGCATTGGGAACATACTTGCCTCCACTGCACTTCTGATTTTATTCTTTGTCCTACTTCACAATTGTAGTCAAGAATAAGAATGCCAGCATTCAGGAGTTGAGGAACATCCTTGACTACCATTGTGAATTTGAGGCCAGCTTGAGCTATTTGAGACATTGTTTCAAAAAAACCAAGGGCTAGGCATGATGGTGCAAGCCTTTAATACCAGCATTTGGGAGGCAGAGGCAGGAGGAACTCTAATGAATTTGAGGCCAGGTTGCTCTATAAATCTAGTTTCAGGCCAGACAGGATTACTTGGAGAAAGTCTGTCTCAAGAAACAAAAACCAAAACTAAAAATGGCAATAACCAGGCACAGGGGCTTGTGCTTCCAGCTCCAATACTTGGAAGCCTAAGGCTGGGGAATCTCTGCATTTGAGCTCAGCCTTATCTCCCAAATGAGACTGCCTTAAAAAACCACCACAATAAAAGAAACAGAATACCAACAACTGGGCTGGTAGAGCATTTACATGGTACATGTAAGGCCCTGTGTTCTCTTCTCACTGTCCTCCCACCTCTCTCTCTCTCTCTCTCTCTCTCTCTCTCTCTCTCTCTCTTTCTCTCTCTTTCATTCCAGGAACTCTTGTGAGATATTTGCAAGTTCCCTACGTCTGCCCCTCTGTGACCCTGTGGTCTCCATTTGGTGCCAGAGCTTCTGGAACACCAATGGCTCCAGATATAGCCTGTTTAACATAGACACTAAAATATTCCTTCAATGTTGAGAGCAAGTGAAGTCCTGGGCAAATGTACATCATTGACCTGGACACAGCCACATCAGTGATTAGTTTCTTAGATCCATGAGCATGTCAAAGCCTTCCTCTGGTCTCTGGTGGATGTTTACAATGTGTATAGGATAAGTCCACCATAGCTTTCTCCCTTCTGGATGTTCATCACCTGAAAACTGATCCCCTAGGGAGACTAGCTATGAAGGTTAGCTAAAGCTGACCCCTTTACCTGGTTATGTACTATAGACCCTGCCTCCTTGTTTATCTGTATACAACAAACTTGCTTCCTTGTTCAGCTGTATATAGTGGCCCCGATTCTCTGTTCGACCACAAATAATAAACATACTGGGCTCAGTGCTGCTGTTTCTCTATGAGCCCAGACTACCTTGTCCTAGATTTTCTACGTGTGTCTGGGATTTCTTCATTCCCTCAATGCCCCAGTTAAATCAGACCCTAGAGCTGTGCAGAACATGGCAATGCAGACCCTGAAAAACAACAAACACTGGACACTGACTACAAGTGACTTGGATCAGTCAGACAAAGGACCACTCCTGAGAGAATAATAAAGGGAAAGGAAGAAACAGCAACATAAGAAAGAGATCAGAATAAAGAAGATAGAGAGCATATATTTCAGTATGTCAGGTGTAAAAGCCTTTGGATAAGCAGAATTCAGAGCTATGCTGTGTTAGCACTTAGAGATTTGGGGAACAAAGAGAACCTAGACATGGGTAGATACGGGGGAGATTTCAAGAAACTCTGAAAGTGGGTTGATGGCATTTCAGCTTCATTGGTTCTTAGGAGGCCTACCCTTACTTTCCAGGGAAGGGGCGATGAATTTGACTGCTGGAAATAAATGACTAAGAGAGAAAAACTCAGGAGTGGATACATAGCTGAGGGATTCAAGAATAGGTTTCCCATTTTCGCTTTTGGTTTACCTGCTTTCAAAGTGTTATATTTGGTTAAAATTAATCAGCATGGTGGTGGTGGAGGCCAGGCCTGCAAGCTCAGTGTGGGGGAGAGGGTGATAGCAACCCCCACAGCTAGGAGATGGTTGTCCCTAGCCTGATTCCTCAGGACCAGCAAGATGACAGTATAGTGAAGGAAAGAAGGTGGCCAATAGCAAAGAAGCATTTACCAAAGGGGAAATAATCTCAGTGGCTTAAATGTTACCCAGTTTTTGTTTGTTTTGTTTTGTTTTTAACAACCTGGTTCATATGATCCAGTGACTCTGTTTCTGATTTGTCTGGTAATTGTGTCCATGTCAGTCAGAGGAGAAGTTGCTGGGCTTATGCTTTTCAGTGACTTGGTCATATCCTTTGAGGACTGTTTATACTAGTGAATCCCTCTGTTTGGAGGGGGGCATTTTTCTAACCATCCAGAGTCCCATTGGGCTCCATCCAACTGCTGGGGGAAGGTTTCAGCCCTGTAGTTTAGACAGGTTTTAATATGTCACACAGGTGTGTGACAGCAACTCCTGTAATAAGAGCAAATATAATTGGCAATTCTTTAGGACCTGCCTCCTGGGTGCTTGGACCCACTATAATAAAGTGGCTGTGACTCAGGTTTGTCAGCACATCCTAGAAAAGCAAAAGGCTTGTGACCTGATTGGTTCCTCTGCTCTTGTTGCAAGAGCATTCTTTGGCGAGCTTCGCAGCTTCAGTCCTGTTAAAATAGCCTACTGTTTGTGTTGGGCACAGCAGCTGTCATGCTCTTCCTTCTTATCGTCATTACAGTTTAGTGTCACCATTGCAGCAAACCACCCCTGGACTAAGTGTGAAGCTTCAGGCTGAACATCCAAAAATAAGAAAGGTGGAGATATAGGGAGCCTATGAAACCCTGAGTGAATGTGTGTTGTCGACACGGGCACAGCCATGTCAAGGACTGTAGTCTCAAATTCATAGAAAACTGGTAAAGACTCACTCTCCCCCTGAAATGAGGCTCAGAGTGATGGCAAGGCCTTCCCTGGGGAATTGAGTGTGAATTTTGGGAATGGGTGTGTGGAAAAAGGCCTCCATAGTTTTCTCCTCCCGGGTGTTTATAGCCTGAGATTTGCTCCTCTATAGACTTTGCCTACTGAATTTAAATAAGCATGCCTCCTTGTTCAGCCATGCACCCTCAACCCTGCTTTCTTGTTCAGTGTATGTAGTAAACACGCTGAGATTCTGGGGTGCTGTGGCCTCTCCCGAGTGTTTGTACCCAGTTTTTCGGTGTCTGTGTTTTTGTCATTTCTTCATTTCTTCACCAGCTCTAGTCAGTGTTCATGACCCAAGCTGTGCAAGGACAGGATTCTACAGGAAATTCAGTGCTTGGGAGGAGAGCAGCTTTGAGCCTCAGGATCGAGAATCTCTGGGGAGGGATTCAATGCCACCAGTATCTAAGGTGTTCTCCTCCCCCTCAGGACTCTTCCCTTTGCAAAACTATGCCTGGACTAGGAGGCAGAGAAGAATATCAGGGTAAGCCAAAGGGAAAAAAGTGATTGAGTTCTTAAGAATGAGTACATACTTTAGATTTAAGGAGGGGGAAATGGTATTAAAGGGAAGGGGGAGAGATAAAAGTTTAAGAAAATTTAATGCTCATGAAAAACATCGGTGTTTTGACAATGATTCGGTGTCTTTCTAAGTTCTTTTGTCTAAAGAATATATTTTCCATCTTACCCAGGGTCCTCCTTCTTGCTTACCTTCTTTAGGTGTACAGATTTTAGTATGAATATCTTATATTATGTCTAATATAACTTATAAGTGAATATAAACCATGTATGTCTTTCTGCTTCTGGAATAGCTTGCTCAGGATGATCTTTTCTAGTTCCCACCATTTTCTTGTAAATTTCATGATTTTCTTACTTTTAATTGCTGAGTAGTATTCCATTGTGTAAATGTACCACGATTTTTTTATCCATTCCTCAACTGAGGGGCATCTGGGTTGTTTCCAGGTTTCTGCAATTATGAATAAAGCTGCTACAGACATGGAGCATTAATATTTCAGCCGCCACTGGGAAGACATACACTTGATCAACAGCTTCTGCCAACACAAGGTATTTCTAAAATGACCATCTGTTTTCACCACCACTCTTTTCATAAAGCAAAAGTCCTCTTTACTGCCCAAAAATGGGATGAGGAACACTTGCCAGACGAGGTCCTTGAAAAGGATCAAGTATACAACCTTTGCAACTATTTGCAAATAATAGAGGATAATAGAGAAAGAGGACACAGAAACAGTGTGATTCTGTCCTCAGTTCAGGCAATCCATAGACTTATGACAGACCTACTTGGTCCTGCCACTTGGGAGGCTGAGGCAAGAAGATCACAAATTCAAGGCTTCAAGGTCTGCCTGAGCTATACATCTAGCTCAGGACTAGCATGGAAACTTGCTGGGACCCTCTTTCAGAGACAAAAATTAGCAAAAGGAAGGCTGGTGATATTGCTCAGGCAGGGTGCAATGCAGTGTTTGCCTGGCACACATGAAGCCATCAGTTGCATTCCCACATCACAAAAAAAAAAAAAAAAATTAAGAAAACAAAACAGCTACTGCAGGCTACAATGACAAAGTAATTGGACAAAGTCTGAGAAAGCTCTTACCTGTATTTGCACAGAACACATTCATAATAGATCTTGTAGGTAATTATGTAGTTATGGCAATGGGGGACAGTAGGCGTCCCCAGGTGTACTGAATTGCATTTTTGAGCATGAAATTGCCCAGAGTCAGCATGAGAACCCTGGATGCCATGAAGCAGCCAAGAGGCTGCATAGTGTGCTCAGGGATCAAGGTGTCCAGGAATTGATCTTGAAAGAGGAATAAAAGGAACTGTGAGCACTACAATGGGTTTTCTTCTGTTCTACTGCCCAGCAACCCCTTGACTTTTACCCCCACCAAACACAGCATATTCTCACAGAAGCATATACAGGCCGCCATAAGGGTAGCCTTACTAGGATTCTGAGAGCTGAACTCCTACCCATGACAAGCTGGTTTGGGTTTTAGCTGCACCTTCAGAGATCAGCTTCTGGGGGAACAGATCCAGCATATTCATCTTTTTGTGGGGGCATTGCTAGAAATTCACCTGCGGAAAGCATGGTTTCTTCCTTCTATAAACAACAGTGGGCTCAGCATGTTTGTGTGTCCAAGAGATTTGGTCAGCAGAAGCTTGGGGTAAAATAGAGATCTGAAATGGGCTCTATTATGAAAAGCTTCCTAAGTAAAGGAATTTATTTATTTATATATTCACTTGTTTATTTATTTAGTATGTGTGTGTGCATATATGCACATGCCAGAGCATACATGTGGAGGGCAGAGGACAACTTATGGGAGTCCAGTAATTTCTTTCTGCTTTCCATGCAGGTTCCAGGGATCAAACTGAGATCAGCACATTTTGTTGCCCCAAGCCATCTTACCCACCCTCAGATGGACTCCTTTTTTCCAAGACAGAGTCTCTGTGTAGACCTGGGTGTCCTGGACCTCTCTCTAGAGCAGGCTGGCCTTGAATTCACAGTGATCTCCCTGCCTCTGCCTCCACAGTCCTGGGAATAAAGACATGTCCCACCACTGCCTGGCTTAGCTGGACTCTTAACACTGACTGAGTTTAGAACTAGAAAGGCCATTTAACCTGTAATTGCAGTCTTTGAGAGGCTGAACCGGGAAGATGGCCCTGAGTTAGAGATCAGTCCGTGAGATCCTCCCATAGTGAGCTCTTATCTCAAAACATAATAACATTGTTTTGTTTGCTTTAGTATTTTTGTTTTTCTGGATTTTATGGTCCTTTACTGTTTTGATTTAGGTTTTTTATTGTTGTTGTTGTTGTTTTGCTGATTTCTTTCTTTTGGTAAGAGAGTGAGATTATAAGCAAGTACACCTAAAGTTGGGTGGGTAGGGAGGATCTGGGAGAGGGGAAAGAAAATGATCAAAATGTGTTGCATAAAAAACATTTTTAAAATTAAAAGCAACAACAAATCCTCAGAAGCTTATATAATCCCAGCACTGAAAGGATGAGGTAGGAAGACTGTATAATCCAAGGTCACCTTGAGCTAAATAGTGAGTATGAGACCAGCCTGCTCTACAGATTGAAAGCCCCCTATGTCAACCTGTACCATAGCCCTCTCCACCAAAAGAAGGTCATTGAAAGCTGGGTTGGTGGCAGACACTTAAATATAGTTCCTGCTATTCAGGAAGCTGAGATATGAGCTCTGCTTGAGCCCAGGGGTTCAAGAAGATCCTGGACAACATAATAAGATCCCTTATCAGAAACAAGACAGCCTTGATTTCTAAGAATTAATGAGGGTTGTAGCTGCTATTCAATGGCATCCCACTTATAGAACATATGTGAGGCTCTGTTTCCTAATATGTTGGGGGCACATGAAAGAAGTCAAAAAAGGTGAGTAATGATTGGATCTAGAGACACAGAGAGAAAAGAATGGTTTGAGACACAGAGGGAAAAAGTGGTTGAAGCCTGGGCTAGCAGTGGAGTGGTGAGAAGCTAGATAGGAAATGTGAAGAATGAGCAGATTACAATGTCCTGGATAACCAGGTTCTGAGCAGGAAAGCACACAATAAATTGAGTGCAGTTTGGAGAAGAGAGCAGGGATGAGTCTAGAGATTGGCAAATGTAAAGCTGGAGGACAGGTTCATGACTGTCTAGAGAGGATATCTTGACACTTGGATATTGAGAGAATGGAGATGCTGGATTTGACAAAAAAAAAAAAAAAGTGTGCAGTTGGCCCTAAAAATAATCTGATATGTTACATTCATTGGAATGGTGAGATATGCAATAATAATGTCCTCTAAGCAACACACAGAAGGTCTGTCCATTCAGAAATGAGAGTTCAAAGCTGTGACATAGGCTGCCAGGTTAAAGTAATTTAACAGGTGTTATTTATTTTTTTTTATCAGAAGTACAGGGTTCTAAGGTCAGGCCACCATATTTCTGATTTCGACGTTATTCAATGCAAATTTTGAACAGATTTATGAAGCTATATTTAGCATAACAGGCTCCATATTTAAAATTTATCACAACCAGCTTTTGAAGTTCTTTTCTCCCTTGCCCTGTGTTCAGCTGGGATGTGGACTTGTACCTCCTC
Organism: Meriones unguiculatus; assembly: GCF_030254825.1. Lineage (NCBI taxonomy): Eukaryota > Metazoa > Chordata > Mammalia > Rodentia > Muridae > Meriones > Meriones unguiculatus. The sequence goes on along the minus strand of NW_026843706.1, from coordinate 694,897 downwards.
ACTATGGGCTCTTCCAGCCAGCATCTCCTTCGCAAGTCAGGATCACCTCTCTAATCATTTCCCTGTCCTCCCCTTTATACAAAAGCAGTAATTTTGTTCTTTACTACCAGGTTCTTTACATTCAATTCCAACTACTCACTCACCTCCAGAGGAATTTTGTTTCCTTCGGGATTTTACCTTCCCAGTTGTCCTGGTATTGAAGGCCTGAATCAATGTGGTTCTAAATCACTGCTTTTAGCTAGCACTTCTCCTGTGCCCAAAGTGTGCAACTCAAACAATATCTAGAGTGAACTGCGATTTCCCATTTTTGTATTCAGCATCAACTCTTTCCCATGGCACAGAGTGACCCCATCTCTACTTTACTGAGAACCACCAACGGCATTCAAACCTTTGCAAAGAACCTCATCTTGAAAATGAGGACACTGAAGCTCAGAGGTATCTGGCCCAAAGATCAGAGATAGGACTTCAGACCCAAATCTCTCAGTCTTTCCATTAAACCATGATCTCAGCACCATATTTCAAGGCGTACCTCCAATAGGCAATACTTGTTTCTGATAGCTCCCTATAGATTTATGAGAATAATACTAAAACTACAAGCAAGTGGAAATGTGATCATGCAAAGCATTAGAAAAACCCTGAAGACATTTTTAACTACCCTCTCTCTCATCCCACATCAGAACACCTAGTTCTACCTTCCCCTCTGTAATTGTCCTGCTTGTTGATTTTTGAGGTAAGAGTACCATGCATATGAAACTGGCTTTATACTTGATTTGTCAAAGGTAGCCTTGGACTCCTAATTGCCCTGCCTCTCCCTGCTGAGTCCTGGGATTAATGTGCCATCACATTCAACTCTTTTGGCTTGCTTCAGTGTAAACTGGTGGCCATCAGCTGTGTCCAGCCTAAAACGTGCCTGGGCCACATATCCATCTTTGGCCTGAGTTTAAGGACAAAGAAAACTTCAGAGGTCAGAGCTGCTGTGAGGTTGAAGGAAGCACTCTGCCAGTTAACTGCTAGGATTTGAGTAGAGCACACAGGCCTGGTCCTTTAGCTGGATGGCTAGGACAGAAAGAAGGGGAACCAGCAGGTGACCTCATCATGTGCATACTACCTTAGGGTCAGAAACCTTCGTCCAACCAGACTCCTTCATCCCCTTGGAGTCTCCAGGATCCACTGGACTGATGAACACGCAAAAAATGTACAATCAAGTCCCATGCAAATGAGCAGCATATACCCAGTGTTGCATTTTTCAACGTTTGTTGCAATGGCTTTCTTCTGGGAAGGTCCTCAAGTTTTTGTGCACTATCAGCTGAAAGGTTAGTAGTCGATTTGTATAATGGAAATTGATTCCATCAAGCAATTGAGAGAAATGGAAGCTCAAGAAGAGCTCTCGAAGGCTAGCACAGGGCAGCACCTATCAAGACTGCGTGGGCAGGCTGCATACTGCTATTTTCTGAGTGACTCTATTTAGGGCTACCAACCACCAGCAGAGTGAGCTGAGTAAACACTGTCACAGGTACAGTGAACTACCACGAGGGTCCTTGGAGGCTCGGTTGCATGAGCAACTAAGACTAGTACAGTCTAAGGATTGGTATGGTATTAGCATATGTCCCCAGCAGCACCTTCATCCAATTTGCAAGTTACACCTTGCCTTTTGCCTTCTTCTAGAACCCACAGTGCCAATAACTCTAGCCAGAGACTTAGGCACCAAGAGTATCATTTATTTATTTATTAAAATTAAACTTGTTACATGCCACTCATGAGGCTAGACCCTCAGAGAACAAATCATGAACAGCCCTCTTACGAGGGGACACATTTAGCAACATGTTACAACATGTAGGAGGGAAGAGCCACTCTAATTCCTGGCTACATAGAGGGATTGACAATTATCCAGAGGGGATGGGCAATGACCCAGAATACCATCAGGATAGGGAATTCAGAAAAAAAGCACTCCAGGGGAACTGAACTGTAAATGCATGTTGAGGCATAAGGAAAATGGATATGGGAACCCCACGTCCACTTGAGATACTTTTCACTTTCTTGGTCGTGCCCCTTTGCCTCTCCCCTTACTTAATGCGGTGTTTTCAGCAGCATGAACAGTTTGGCCCGGTGACATGGGCACATCAGGAGACCTAGGCTTTGCAGATGCACTTGGCAGGCTGGGCTCATTCTGTGAGAGTAGCCTACGGCGTTTCCTACGTGGCTTACCCTGTGACATACATATAAATCTATTTTTTCTCTTTCTCCTTCGTTGGGCCAGCAGATAAGCAGCCCGACGGTCCTTGTCCTTTTTGTCGGTAATATTTTGCTCAGATCCAGACTCAGGCTCCTGCTCTTGTGCAGGCTCCAGCTGTGGCTGGGCCTTGGCCTCTGCTTCCTCCTTGGGCTCAGGCTCAGGCTGGGGCTTAGGCTCTTGCTCTGGGTGGGGCTGTGGCTCAGGCTGAGGCCCAGGCCCAACCCTACGACGTTTCCTACGTGGCTTACCCTGTGACATACATATAAATCTGTTTTTTCTCTTTTTCCTTTGTTTGGCCAGCAGATATGCAGCCCGCCTCTCCTCAGCCTCCTTGTTGGTAATATTTTGCTCAGATTGACACTCGGAGTCCTGCTCTGGCTCGGGCTCCAGCTGGGGCTCCGAATTAGGCTTAAGCTGGGTCTTGGGCTCCAGCACTGGCTGAGCCTGTGTCTCAGGGTCGGGCTCATGCTCAGGTTCCTGCTCTGGCTGGGGTTTGGCCTCTGTCTCAGCCTCTGTCTCAGTATCGGGCTGTGTCTCTGGCTCAGGCTGGGGCTCGGCCAAGACATCTGGCTGAGGTTCAGGCTGCCTCTCAGGCTCAGACTGGGGCTTGGCCTCCTGCTCTGGCTGGGGCTCATTCTCTTGGTGCAGCTCCCCCTCTGGCTCTGGCTCAGGCTTTGGCTCTGGCTCTGGCTCTGGCTCTGGCTCTGGCTCAGGCTCAGGCTTTGGCTCTGGCTCAGGCTCTGGCTGCAGCTTGGGTTCAGGCTGTGTCTTGGGCTTCAGCTCTGCCGGCAGCTCTCCCTCTGGCTCGGTCACAGGCTCCTGCTCTGGCTCTGGCTGTGGCTTGTGCTCAGGTTGGGTTTTTTTTTCAGCCTGAGGCTCGGTCTCGGGCTGAGTTTGCAGCTCCGGGTCTGGTTCCAGCTCTGCCTCTGTCTCTGGCTCTGGCTTAGGCTCACTTGATGGGTAGTTGGAAGTTCCATAAAGATCCCACAGATCACAATCATCAGCTGAACTGAGAATGGAATTAATACTTTGAAGCAGTTCTCTTTCATACTCAAGTATTTGGTCCTCATCACGGGAATCATCTGAAATTCAAGAGACATATGTAAATACGCTTCTACTACCCACTCTGTACATACAGACATCAGCAGGATATTGAACACAAACTAAGCTGAAGTAGTTGAATGTTTGGACATTCTGAATCACAGTTAAAAAACATAGTTTTAGATAGTGCCCTCTATTCTGTATTTTCCTGAGAGAAGTGACTGATAAACTAGCAATGAAAATATGATTCCCACTTTGAAATCCTACTGTCTAAACAGCATGAGGTACTTGCTCAATTGTTCCTTAACACAAATCTGATGCCTTGTGGACCTTAGCCGAATAAGGGCAATTGCTTCAATAAAGCAGTATTTCATGTATATCAAGTTAAAATTCTCTAGCTTAGAAAAGTTCCTAATTTAGTCACTGTAGTCCTGCTGGACTTTTGGTGCTTGCTGCCTTATACAATAAGGTATGGAGTAGATAGTAGATCTTTAACAGTTTTCACTGCTAACCTCTGCTAACCCCAGTCTTCACCCAGCTGGAAAGAAGGTAGAGTAATGCTTCTTACTCTCTCCTCTTTCTTGTCCATAAAGGATGAAAAGAGAAGAAGAGGGAGGAGCAGAGTGTTAGGCAGATAGAACTGTAACCAAATCTAAGGCAACAAGAAGTTGCAGTTGTGTTAGGAAATCAACCATGGTGTAGGGACCACAGCACATGATGGAGAAAGAAAAGGGGGCACTGGCTACAAAATCATCACAAAATTAAGGTTTGCAGAGGCAGATCCTAAAACAGCCACATGTGGCAAGGCTTCAGAACTCAGCTGTTTCTCTAAGCAGAAATGATACTTGCCTTTGTTGCTCATTTCATAGATCTTAGCTTTCTTTTCTTCAATGGGAGATCCAGTGTCAGAAACTGAGTCAGTCAACACACAGCTAAGTTGTAAGGTAGAAAAAGAAACCAAGAAAATATGAGCACAGTATTCTTCTCTTCAGGACATTTCCCCTACTTTCTACAATAAGCATGATCACTTGTTAAATTTTGGGTGTTTCCTACACCAACTCTGTTCCCCTTCACTAGATTTGTTAAATCTTTCAATTATTCCTCATTTTCCATGTGTCCATACACCTTTTCACTGCTCTTACAAAAGGAGGCATCTTACAGAAGTCACAATGTGAACAAAGCAAAACCAAACTCCAACTGAGCAAGTAACTCAATGTCTAATGTCTGGTATCCAGTCATGATCTTCTCCAGCTCTGTAGCATGCCCAGCTTGTCTCCTAAGATCAGGATGGCTCCGCTCCATGACTGCCGATGTTCTTGGTGCTTGTTCCATGACACTGGCATCTCCAAATGGCTGGAGTCTCTTGCTTCAACTGGGCTGCACTCCTACCAATAGCCTCTCCTGGGTTCTCTTAGAGAAATGCAGCTCTGCCTCACAGTGCCAAGCCTCAGCTGTTCTTCATGACACATTCATGACTAAATAAACAGTACCAATTGGGTGACTCTTGGAGGTTCTGCTAGCAGGTTCTGCTCTCAGCACAAGCTACAAACCAGACAACAGTCTCTGGATCACCACTTCTGTGTGCCAATTCTGAGAAAACACTTTCCAGAATATTTCACCTCAGTACTGCTGGTCTCTTCTTAATTATGGCTAATTTCTCAGCTCCAGCTGTCCAGCCTCTATTATCCCAACAAAGGAAACGATTTAAGTTAGTTAGGCTAGTATCTTGTTACTCACAGCCAGTTCTTCAGCCCCAGCTACCCACAACCACAGATTCCTAACTCAAAACATGAAACAGTCCCAATAGAGTCCTTAAGTGACTTCCAATCTTCCTTCTGGAACTTCACAAACCAGGCCTCAATCATCTGCATTTTTCTCAACACTAACCTTCTGTGTTCCCAGGGAAGAGCTCACCAAGCTTTGAACACTCAATAGATTTTCTAACCCTCAAAGTTCCAACGTCTTTTCAAAATCCTCCACAAAATGACACAGTCATGTATGTCATATTGTTAACCACCCTGATTACATTTTATGTCTTATTTATGGTTACTATCTCTGTGAAGAAACATCACGACCAAAAGCAACTTGAGGAGAAAGGAGTTTATTTGGCTTACACTTCCTCCTCAGTGCTTATCACTGAGAGAAGTAGAATAGGAAAAGGCTAAAAGCTGTAGGCAGGAGCTGAAGCAGAGCCTGCTTACCCACTTGGCATGCTCAGTCTGCTTTCTTACAGAACCCAGGACTACCAGCCCAGGGATAAGCACACCCACAATAGGCTGGGCGCTCACTTCAATCACTAATTAGGAAAAACCTACAGGCTTGCATACTGCCCAATCTTATGGAGGCGTTTTCTCAATTGAGACCTCCCTATTCTAAAATGATTCTAGCCTGTGTCAATGTGCCATGAAGCTCGCCAGCAGCTACTCTTACCAAGATATACTGGAAGTCACAGAAATTTTCCTCAGGCTGCCAAGGTCTAGGTTTACAGGCATGCATCCCTGTAAGATGTACAATTTATAATCGTCATTGTTGGGGGAGGTGTATAGTGTGTGTAGCTGTGCATGTACCACAACACATATGTGGAAGTTATAGGACATCTTTGTGAAGTCAATTGACTCCTTCCACCTTTACATGGGTTCTGGGGATGAAAATCAAGTTATCAGACTTGTGTGGCAAGTACCTTAACCCAATGATCCATCTCTGGACATGAAACACTTTTACTATGGAAGAAAAACACTCCAAATCCTTGTTACAAAATATTTCTGCATCCACTGTACATACAAATGTTAATCTATTTCTACCATGCATGTTGTCTTATTTTAGCTGCCAATTTGATGAACCTTTGTTCTTCTACTTACTACCCTAGCCTTAAAGAACATTTGTAGCCTGGGTGTGTGGCACATGCATGCAATTCCAGCACCCAGGAGGCAGAGCTGGGCAGATCTCTCTCAGTTCAAGGCCAGCCTGAACATAGTAAGCCCAGGACACCCAAAGGTACTTAGAGAGGACCTGCCTTAGACACATACAACCAAAATTATTGTCTTTGAGGGACTGCAGAGAAGGCTCAGCAGGTAAGAATACTTGGTGTTCTTTCTGAAAAAGATTTTCCTTTTTTATTTTATTTTTCCTTCGAGACAGGGTTTCTCTGTGTAACATCTCTGGCTATTCTGAAAACTCACCCTATAAGCCAGGCTGGCCTGGAACTCAGAGAGGCCTGCCTGCCTCTGCCTCTCTAGCACTGGGATAAAAGGCTGTGTACATCACCACATCGGCCGTGATTTTTAATTTTTTTCATGTGTATAGGAATTTTGCACGTGTGAATGTGCATGTACTATGTGCATACAGTGTATTTGGAGTCCAGAAGAGGACAGCAGATCTTTGGGACTGGAGTTAGACAGTTGTAAGCCACCATGTGGATGCTAGGAGTCAAACTTTTGTCTTCTGGAAGATCACCAAGCCATCTCTCCAGCCCCTACACTGGCTGCTCTTGCAGTAGACCCTGTTCTGATTCTCAGCACCCACACAGCAGATTATAACTAGTGGTAACTGGTTCTAGGGGGGCTAACACCTCTTCTAGGCACCATGGGTACTAAGCACATATACATACAAGCAGGCAAATGCTTCTACACAAAAATAAAGACACCGATGTTTTTTTAAAACAGAACATTCTTGTTGGGCATGATGGCACATGACTTTAATCCCAGAACTCTGTTAGTTTGAGACCAGACTTGTGTATGTAGTGAGTTATGGGACAGCCAGGACTACAAAGAGACTCTGTCTGAAAAGAAAACGAAAGAAAAAGAGAAAGGAAGGAAGGAAGGAATGGAAAGGAAAGGAAAAGGAAAGGCTTCTCTTAATTTCTAGCACATGGTTATCTTTTGGTTCTCACTCCATTTCTACCTGATCATCACTTTTTTCACAAATTACTGGAACAGATCTCAGGAAGCTCTAAATGCTAGGCTAAAACACTCAGATATTTATATGATGAGTTATTTGTATTGGTCGTCAATATGATCACAGTACACTTATAAGATCACCATGAGGCAAGATGCAGCCTGGATCATAAAAGAGCATATCAGGTCAAAGGTCTACTCTTTTCTAAATGATTGAGATTAGAAAGTTCAAAGACATTTTTAAAAACCAACTAGTTGAGCATGAATTCTAGAAGTTAAGAAGCAGAGCCCACAAGAGCAAAACCAACCTTTATCTATACAATGAGTTCCAGGACAGCCAGAACTACATAGTGAGACCCTGTCTCAAAAAGCCAAAAACAATTCAATCATGGTGATACACACCTTTAATAGCAACAATAGGGAGGCAGAATCATACAGATCTCTATGAGTTAGAGCCCAGCCTGGCTTCTAGAGTGAGTTCCAGGACACTGATGTATGTGCCTCCTCATTGCCAGAGACTCCAGAAGCTCAGAGCAATGCAACTCTTTTGTCTGGGATCCCAGGAACCCACATTGACAACAAAGTAAAATGTTGTTTCTTTACAAACTGATTATGAAAGTTAGCCTGTCCATGGAGTTCCAGGATAGTCAGTCCTATACAGTAAGACTCCATGTAAAAAAAGATACACACACACACACACACACACACACACACACACACACCTGTATAAAAATGAAGCAAAACCTGGAGAGTTAAACAATGGCCCAAGGCAAGAATCAGATACTTTAAACTGGTAATAAAGTCAGACATCCAACATGATGCTGTTGAGAAAATGTGATGTTTACTCTTAAATCTTCTTGCCCAGAACAATGGGTGAAAAAAAAGAAAAGTCAAGTTCCAACAGTTCTCCTACTTACCAGGACTCTTCCTGCTCCAGCACTGTAGACTTATCTAAATCATAGAAAGAAAAAGCATTAGGAAGCATCATAAAATCTAGTAGCACATGTCTTTTACTCCTGAAAACTAGCTTATAAATTACAGCTAGTAAAATTTACATTTACCCAAGACTAGTGACATAGATCAGTGGTAGAGCACTTGATTAGAATACCTTGGACTCTATATCCAGCAACAAAGAGAAAGAGAAAGAATGGGAGGGAGAGAGAAGTATGAGCCAAAATAATCTGTTTCCTATGAAAGATAGAGAGGAAATGAAAGACCCAGGAACCAAAAAGGGGTAAAGAACACATTTAAGAAATGAATATATTCCCCTGCTCTTGAAAGCAGAGAAATAAATTTCAACAAGCCAGAAAGAACACTAGAAGGGGCCAAACATAGGACCCGATGAATCCAAGTGTCCCAAATCTCATATCAGTCATCTCTACACAGACATTTAACACATGAACACTCCAATCAAAAGAAGGCTCTACTCCTCAAACTCTTGATTTTTCCCGCTTATATCCATGTTAATAATGTAACTGGAAAAAAAAAAGAGGATTTTAAACTGAGGCCTACCAATACCACAGGCAATAAGATATCAACATTCTCAAATAAATGCCGGGAACAACCAGTTTCCAAAATGCAAGGTCAGAAGTAGCTTTAGGCCCTAACGTGTGTCCCGTTTATTCTCAATAGCAAGAGCCTACCTCAAACCTAAGAATATTCTCTTAGATTCTGGTCTGGCTTTAAACCCCCATGTAGTGGAAGTTGACCTTGAAGTTTTTACTGTCCTGACTCTCCCACTTGAGGGCTGGGATTCACAGCAGTGTGTCTGCCATTGATTAATGCCTTGTTGGTGTCTGAGCCAAGTTTGATGCAGGCTAGTCAAATACTCTACCAACTGAGCTACATCTCAGCCCCTATATGTTCTTGTCTTTTATTTTTATTTCTTAATTTTTGTTTTTAATTCTGTCTGTCTATATATGTCTACATATACGAGTGCATATATATAGATATATGTCTTGATAGGAGCTATGTGCTATCAAGAATGGAGTGGAAATCATATAACAGTAGGCATGAATTCCATAAGTGTGACTTTCTAGAAATTACTCATACTTAATAAGGTATTGTGTGCTTCATATAATTATAAGCTTCTGCCTACTAATGGAGATGTATAGGGGTGTGGAATTCTAGAACCTAAGATTCTTGTTTCTTTATAATTCATATTTAAGACTAACCAAGATCAATCCAGTTGAAATGGCTCATCAGTAAGATGTCTTTCCCATCAAACCTAACAATCTGAATTTGATCCCAGGGACCTACATAGTAATAGGAGAAAACCAATTGCTGCAAATTGTCTAATCTCTGATCTCTATACACCTACCATGGCACTTGCATGTCCAAACACAATAAATAAGCAAATGTACCCTATGTTTTTTAAATTAACTGAGAAAGTAGGGAATAGTGTTTCAGACCTGAAACCCAATACAGGGAAGGTAAAAGCAGAAAGATCCCAAGTTCAAGGCTACAAAATAAGTCTTAGTTCCACAAAACAGTATGGCCAGTAGTAGTTTACAACATTAATCCCAGAACTCAGGATGAATGAATCAGAAGGCAGAGGCAGGCCAGTCTCTGATTTTGAGCACAGCCTGGTCTATAGACTGAGTTCTAAGCCTGAGTTACACCAGAAAACTTTATCTAGAATATATATATATATATATGCCAAAAGCATGTAGGGGACCCTTTATCTACTGTGTCATATTAGTGAGGTGTAAAGACAAGTACAGCCCTCAATTTAACCCCCAGCTTTCTTTCAACATCGGTAGTGTTTAATTATTAATTGTTCAACCCCTATTCTCCTGAAAGCTGCTCTCCCAGCCTTGCACCCAGAGCCAAACTCTCCCTGCAGTTCCAGCTGCCAGGATTGGTGGTCTAGTCTAGCCCAGTCCTTTGGAATGAGGTACACCAGGCCTCAACTCAGGAGGCTGTTGGCCCTACCAGCTCCTTCCACTAAGCAAAAGCCCCCTCATGTTCCTATTGGCTGCTCAGCCAGGGGCTCTCACAAGAGTCCAGTGATATTTCTCACCTCAGGCCACCCCTCCCCACCAGCCATGCCCCACCTCATTCTCCCACCTACCCTACCTGGCTCTGCCCTGTCCCACCACTGTCCTGTCCTATGCCCCACCACACATTCTCCTGACCAACATGCTCAGTCTGTCATCCCTTCCCAACCCCGCCCCCTTCAAGTACTGTCTCAGGATCCTGACATCTGGAAACAAAACTGGAGCTTTGTCTATTTGGCGTATAGGTGCTTCCACCAATCAGGCTTTGAGACCCCATCCCTCCTGCTGGGCCATAGGTAATATCCTGCCCATAGTGGTCATTAGTCTCACCTCAGCCACAAAAACTCCCCTTTTTAGCAATCCTAAGCCCCAGGTTACTAGCTTGTCCTCCCAGCACAGCAACCTTCTCCTACCCCCTTGGGACATTCCACAGACGTGCAGACCATTCTCCCACAGCCCGTGAAGCCTAGGCCGAAGGCTACGCCTCTGTCCGCCCTTTTCCCCTGTCCTGGACCCAACCTCCTCTTCCTACTACCCTACCGGTGCCCGGTGCTCCCTGTGTGGGGACCAGCACTGCCTGAAGCTGCCTGGTTCCCCTGGTAACGGCCAAACATTGGAACCTTCTAAACCGCCAGTCCCTGGGTTCAGGGTTCACAGCTGCCCTGTTCCCCGCCACTCCCTTCTCCTCGCCATTACCCCCCCCCCCCTGCTTCTATGGTCCTTTGTGACGTCCAAATCCCGCCCCTAACCCCATCAGAATCCTGGCCGTTTGTTCTTTTCGGCAGTGCCTGGATCCATCCCAGGGCCTTCTGCATGGTTGCTGATGGCCTCGGCCCCGATCCCGGCCCCCAGGTCTCTTTTTTTCTGTAAGGGGAAGTGTCTTACAGGATCTCAGTCCTCCTGATCCTAAGTGCCGACACGGAACCCGGCTACTCCAAAGTGGTGTCTCTACTTAAACCCGCGACACTCAAAGGAGACTGGGCCCCATTAGCCCACTGTATACACACCTGCTTGTGCACGTGTCTGGCACAGGTCCCAGCCACCCCCTGCCCCCCGCTCCTCTGCTCCTCTGGCGAGCCAGCAAGGGATGTGTGCGGGCAGCAACTTTAATAGGTCCAAGCCCCTAGGCACCATGGGAGTAGAGGACATATTCCCGCCTTTTTGGGCTTCCACCTCTCAGGAATGCCCGTAACGACATTTCTGAATTTTCTAACCATGAGTTTGAGATACCTGCTCCAGTGCTTCTAGAATTGGACATCCCTGTTGAGATGCTACTTCTTATAGAAGGGCACCATTTCAATAGAGCGCTGTACCCAAGCCGGATATTACAGCTAACCCTCTCTAACAACCCCCTTCTCAGTGTAGTTTTTAAGACCTGGTTCTTGTAAGCCCAGGCTAGCTGGAACTGGCCATAGTCCCACCTTTCACTTTGTAGCCCGGACCATGCCCGGTTTCTAGCAACTTTCTGAGTTCACAGGAAAAAAAAAAAAAAAAAAGTCTTTACGTTTATTTTTTTTATGTTATTTTTTTTTTTTTTTTTTTTGAGACAGGGTATCTCTGCATAACCCTGGCTCTTCTGGAACTCACTCTGTAGACCATACTGGCAAATGACTCAGAGATCCACCTGCCTCTGCCTCCCCAGTGGTAGTATGGAAAACCTATACCTGGCCCAAACTAAAATAAAATAAATCTCTCTATAGGAGAACTTGAAGGCTTCTACCTTGCTTGAACGGCTGGAATGTTTTTAAAATTTCGTCTCTCTGGTCTTCCAACTACCCTGAGCTCTGGCAGAAGACAATTTAGTCCCCTACAGAAGAGAAAGCGGGTGCAACTGCAAAACATCTAGCTATACTGAACTCTGGTGCTGGCATCAAAACTTGTTAGACCCTGAGGAGGGAAAAAAGAAGTGGTTACTTTATGTTTTCTGCTGCCCTTTGCAATCCATGAGAAAAACAAGCAAACAAACAAGCCTTTTTTACACAATACCTTTCTCTGGCAGACATCAATGTACTTCTCATGCAGTTGCTTCTGGACACTAGCCATTGTTCCAGGAGTTTTCTGTTTGATTAGAAACGACAGCTTAAAAAGTACAAGACGGGGCATAGTTATACAAGCCTTTAAGCCTTTCATCCAAGGATTTGAAAAGTAGAGGCAGTCAGAACTCTGATTTAGAAGCTAGCCTGGTCTACATCGTGAGTTCCAGAACAGATCTCTGATCTAAATTGTGAGCCAAGACAGGCAAGGCTACAGAGAAACCCTGTCTCAAAATAATAAACAAACAAACAAGACTTTGTTCAAATAGAGGATTGGGATTCACTTCCCACCACCTATACAGTGTCTCACAACTACCCGTAAGTCCTGTTCCAGAAAATCCAATGCCTTCTTCAAACCTCTTCATACACCAAGCACACCCATGCTGCACAGACAAAAATGCAAGTAAAACCCCAGACATGCAACACTAATCTCAATTTAAAAAATTAAAATCTAAATGAAGGGACTTGAGACAGACACAAAAGGCACTGTTTTTATTTCCTAGTCTCTATGAGTGACTAAGCTGAGGCCAAAGGCTGCATTTTGTCTGGGAACCTGGAAGCCCAACTGCACAAGAACTTAAAATCTTCTTCCTAAAATAAAACTTCTATGTGAGGTGAGGCATGGAAACACATGCTTGTATTCCCAGCACTCAGGAAGGGAGGTGCAGGCAGATCTCAGTGAGTTCCAGGGCAGCCTTGTCTACAAAGTAACCCAAGGATCACCAAGGGTACAGAGAAAAACTGTCAAAATAAAATAAAATAATATTTTAACAATAAAATAATATTTTAACAATCCCTTGTTCTTGCAGATGACCTGGGTTCAATTGCCATGACCCATACAGTGGCTCACAATTACCAAAAAGTCCAATTCCAGGTAATACAATACCTACTTCACACACCAGGGACAGACATGGTTCCCAGACACAAATGCATACAAAATTCCATCCATGTAACAAAAATCTAAATTTAAAAAATAAAAAAGTTATAATGTAAAAAAAGGTTCTTGAGTCAGACACAAAAGACATTGTCATTCCTCCCTAGTACCAGCTGGTCACTCAGCTGTCCTATGGGAGAGGGTGATGTGGGCTGGTTTCCTAGCAACTGTAACTCTACTGAGTAGGAAAAGAATGCAGTAAGGCTGCTTCCTCCCCACAGGTGGCTGGACATGTCTCCACCTGTCTGGCCTTTGTTCAGGCTTGTGCTTTAAACTTTATTTCAATAACCCCTTCTGCCAAAAAACTGATTTATAATACTTTTGTCTCCCATTTCTTCCTTCCCATGATCATTTGAAGACCCAATCTTGGGTCTTCCAGGTATGACTCTTAGTGTCCTCCAGATTTATTTTCCACAATGGGATCTGAATACCATTACTATATTGCTTGAAAGCATTCCTTCATGAGAGCCATCAAGTGATTTAAAATACAAGACCCAAAGGTAAAAATCAAATTGAGTAGTGGTCCCATCAGTGTGGTTATAGTACAGTAACCGAAAGAGAACTATTATAGGATTTAAACCAATCTCTGGAATCCTCTCTTTCTAGTATCTCTATGGACATTTTGTCCAGTTGCTGCTCCAGCTAGGCAGGTCCCCGAAATAATAGCTAATTTCAGGGAGCCCCTTTTGACTTAGCATTTCAGCCCAATTGATGGGATTATGGGCAAAGTTCTCTTCTAAAATTGCGTCAGGACTCTCAATGGGCAGAGATAGTGTAGACTCAGGAAGGCTGAAAGGGTAGTCAAAACCTAAGCAACAGGGCAGTATCTAATCAGCCATCTCGCCCCTGAGCTCTGTGTTCACCAAGAGTCCTTATCAGGAATTCACTGATCTTCTTGTGAAAACCCACACCAGAGTCTCTGTTCAGAGGACCCAGGCTCCAGCTATGGCTTCCACAGAAGGGTTTTTATATAAGAAAAATAAAGTGAATTATATCTGGTGAAATTTTTGTAAATTGTTTGTTTTATTTAACTTCAGTGCTTTGTTTTTATTCTTATTTTTCATAAAATTGATTTATTTGATGACATACAGTAGGTTTCCCTGCATGTACAACTGAAAGCCAATAGAGGACACCAGATATCATTATATATTTTTCAGAGCCACCCCTTGGTTGCAGGGAACTGAGCTTGTTATGTCAGGTTCACGGGACCCTCAGAGACCACCAGGACAAGACTCGATGCAATTGCAAGAGAGCTTTATTACAAGAGTAATAGAACTCGGGACCCAAGTCTCACTGACACAGCAGTAGAGAAGTGGAACCCCGAACTCCAAGTGAACAGGATTTTTAAAGGGAAATTCTTGTAGCAGGGGGTTTCCATGGCAGCAATCAGGGGGGCACAAGCCTTGGCATTACAGAATTGGGTGAAGTTTAGCAGGGCAAGGTGACCTTTTCTGAGGAACACAATCACAATGGCTAAGGCATATAATCGCAATGGCTATTTTTCTAAACCACATCTGAAACAGTGGGGGGAATTTTCCCACCCGATTCTCAACCGATTCCCATTGATTATTGCCAGGGAGTTTGTCTCTATTTTCTATGAAGCATTTATTCTGTTATTTTTCCTGGAGGCTGTTGCTAAGAGAGTTAACTTTGTTTTCTGCCAGGTGTACATCCTGTGATATTTCCAGGTACCTGAATTCAGTTCCCAGTCAAAATCTTCATTTCAAAATGGAGTTATATTCAGGCTAACTCAAACTCTTCAAGCTCAGGACCTCGGGAAGAGCAAGCAGTGCTCTTCAACTCTGAGCCATCTCTCCAGCCCCAAATCACTTGTTCTTATAAGGACCTGAGTTCAATTGCCATCACCCATCTAGTGGCTCACAACTACCATTAACTGCAGTTCCAGGGAAGACAATGCCTTCTGCCAAACTCTAAACACACCAGGCACACTCATAGGAGACTGACACAAAGCCAAGCAATAACAACTAAATAAATGTATAAATAAAATTTTAAAAGAAAAAGAATGTTAGATCCATAGGCAATAGCAGAAAATGAAAGGGCACAAAATTACCTCAAAGCATGCAGATATTAAAGTGAACAGGATGTCATGAGGGAACCAGATGTTCACAGAGTATCTATACAAGATACAGTTGGTGCATTTCTAAATATAGAGGGAAAATGGTTCCCTTCCATTGGACTAAGCTGGACATGCTCCCTGACCACATGGTAATAGTTAACAGCATCAGGCACAAGGCAAACACCTGGCATCAGGGAGGTGGAAGGAGAGCATATTACCCATGTAGAATGCCCCGTCTCGTCATGACAGAGCATGAGGATGAGCCTGAAATTCTGAAATTCTCCTGCTTCTTTTTCCTGAGTGCTGAGATTACAGGTCAGTGTCTCTACAGTTGGTTTATGAAGTTCTGGGGGACACACTCAGGGCCTCCTTGCATCCAAGGAAAGCAATCTAGTAACTGAGGTACATTCTCAGCACTGGATTGCTCAGTTTGATGTGTGTGTATGCGTGTGTGTTACATTGATGTATGTGTAAATACTCCAGTGGAAGCTTAGAAGTCAGTTTTCCCTTGATCACTCTCCACTCTATTATTTTTTATATAAAGTGGCTGAATTTTTGCTATTTTAAGTTTGTGTGTGTTTCTGGGAATGGGACTGCAAATGTACTTATGCATGTGTTTCTATGCTCTCAGAGCTTGAGGTATCAAATCCCCTCGAGCTGTAGTTACAGACAGTTGTTAGCTGTCTGATGAGGGTGTTGGAAGTTGAACAGAGGTTGTCTGCAAGAACAGCACAAGCTCTTAAACATTGAACCTTCTCTCTACCCCTACCCACAGTGTTATTTATCAATACTCATTCTTTCACTGAACTTGGAGCTCACCAATTAAGTTAGGCTAGTTCTCTAGAAAGTCTCTGGAATCCATCTGTTTTCACCTACCTCCACCCCAGCACTGGGGTTACAGATGTTTGTTCCCAATTCTTGGCTTTTACACTGGAGCTGCAGATCCAAACTCAGATCCTCAAGCAAGCACAGTACACATGTTACCCACTGAGCCTGCAGCCCAGGACATTTTGCATGATTATAAAAATAGTTTTTCTGCTTCGGATATAGATCCAGCACGGGAATACTTACCTAGTATTCAAGAAGCACTTGATTAGACTCCTCTTCAGTGAACTAGGTGTGGTGTCCTACACATGAAAGTTCAGTACTTATTGTTAGGACCAATGAAATGATGATGCCACAACAGATTTTAGAGGAAATGGGTTTATTAGATGGAGATGAAGAGAGAAAGAGAGAGAGAGAGAGAGAGAGAGAAGAGGAGAGGAGAGGAGAGGAGAGGAGAGGAGAGGAGAGGAGAGGAGAGGAGAGGAGAGGAGAGGAGAGGAGAGGAGAGGAGAGGAGAGGAGAGGAGAGGAGAGGAGAGCAAGACATAATAGGGGGAAGGGAGAAGGTCCCATGACAGAGAAAAGGGAGAGGGCAGGAGAGCAACCTAGAAGCAAGCTGCCTAAATAATAACATCCCTCCCTTTTTCTATAATTAAATATGAGGAGCTGGGGCTGATTCTCACATAAGGCAAGTTAAAGTACACAAATGTAGGTTCATTGGGAGTAGCTCTTGGTTGCCATGCAAGGGCCTAAGGGAAAGAGAGAGAAAAAAAAAAAACAATAGCAACAAAATATTACATGGTCAAGATTACATGGTCAAGAGGAGGAGGGGAAGCCCCTGCCCTGGAAAGATCATGGTAGAGGATTGCCAGTACAGAGTTCCTAGCCACGCAAGGCAGCAGGTAGGGACTGAAGAATGGTGGGAGAACCTGGAGCTACTTATCCTGGGTCTGAAGCACACCATTCCAGACTTTTGTTAGTAATAAGTGAATAACTGGCATAGAGTCTTTTCTGCCTACTTCCTGCTGATTCTGGGGACGCTATAGGGAGGTCAAAAGGCTGAAATGGTGGCCACGTCCAGGAAGAACAGGCTGTTTGGATGCTCTCCAGGGTCTGTGAGAATATCCATGGCTGGGACAGAAAGTGCAGGTCCGGCTTGATGGGTGTCTGTGACGTCAGACTGGAACACTAGTGGTAGATGCTTTGGCTCTGTTATGCATATAGGAAAAAATTAGGTCAGGTAGGAACATATTTTTAGGCAGAAGACAAAGTTAAGTGGGTTATGGAGAAAATTCCTTAAGATGTATGTTTAAAATTTTGGGAGAACAAACAGCCTTGCACTTGATTTGTGAAAGGTAGCTTTGGATCCATAATTTCCCTGCCTCTGCCTTCTGAGTCCTGGGATTAATGTGCCATCACATTCAACTCTGTTGACTTGCTTCAGTGTAAACTGATGGCCATCAGCTGTGTCCAGCTAAGAAGTGCCTGGGCAACATATCCATCTTTGAACTGAGTTTAAGGACAAAGAAACCTTCAGAGGTCAGAGCTGCTGTGAGGTTGAAGGAAGCACTCTGCCAGTTAACTGCTAGGATTTGAATAGAGCACACAGGCCTGGTCCTTTAGCTGGATGGCTAGGACAGAACGAAGGGGAACCAGCAGGTGACCTCATCATGTGCATACCTCCTTATTGTCAGAAACTTTCGTCTAACCAGACTCCTTCATCCCCTTGGAGTCTCCAGTATCCACTAAACTGATGAGCATGCAAAAAAATGTACAATCATGTCCCATGCAATTATGTCCCAGTCTTGCATTTTTCAACTTTTGGTGCATTGGGTTCCTTCTGGGAAGGCCCTCAAGTTTTTGTCCACTATCAGCTGAAAGGTTAATCGCATAATGGAAATTGATTCCATCAATCAACTGAGAGAAATGGAAGCTTCAGTAGAGCTCTCGAAGGCTAGCACAGGGCAGCACCTATCAAGACTGCGTGGGCAGGCTGCATACTGCTACTTTCTGAGTGACTCAATTTAGGGCCACCAACCACCAGCTGAGTTGGCTGAATAAACTCTGTCACAGGTAGAGAGAACTACCATGAGGGTCCTCAAAGGCTAGGTTGCATGAGAAACTAGGACTAGTATAGTCTAAGGATTGGTATGGTATTAGCACATGTCTCCAGCAGCACCTTCACCCAATTTCCAAGTCACACCTTGCCTTTTGCCTTCTTCTAGAACCCACAGTGCCAATAACTCTAGCCAGAGACTTAGGCACCAAGAGTATCATTTATTTATTTATTAAAATTAAACTTGTTACATGCCACTCATGAGGCTAGACCCTCAGAGAATAAATCACGAACAGTCCTCTTATGAGGGGACACATTCAGCAACATGTTACAACATGTAGGAGGGAGGAGCCACTGCAACTCATGGCTGCATAGAGGGATTGACAATTATCCAGAGGGGGTGAGCAATGACCCAGAATATCATCAGGACAGGGAATTCAGAAAAAAAGCACTCCAGGGGAACTGAACTGTAAATACATATTGGAGCATAAGGAAAATGGACATGGGAGCCCCCAGGTCCACTTGAGACATTTTTCACTTTCGTGGTCGTGCCCCTTGGCCTCTACCCTTACTTAATGCTGTGTTTTCAGCAGCATGAACAGGTTGGCCCGATGACATGGGCACATCAGGAGACATAGGCTTTGCAGATGTACTTTGCAGGCCGGGCTCATTCTGTGAGAGTAGCCTACGGCGTTTCCTACGTGGCTTACCCTGTGACATACATATAAATCTATTTTTTCTCTTTTTCCTTCGTTGGGCCAGCAGATACGCAGCCCGACTCTCCTTGGCCTTTTTGTCGGTAATATTTTGCTCAGATTCAGAGCCAGGCTCCTGCTCTTGTGCAGGCTCCAGCTGTGGCTGGGCCTTGAAGGCCTCTGCCTCTGTCTTGGGCTCAGGCTCAGGGTCAGTGTCAGGGTCAGGCTGGGGCTTAGGCTCTTGCTCTGGGTGGTTCTCTGGCTCAGGTTTTGGCTCCGGCTCAGCCCTACGACGTTTCCTACGTGGCTTACCCTGTGACATACATATAAATCTGTTTTTTTCTCTTTTTCCTTTGTTGGGCCAGCAGATATGCAGCCCGATGCTCCTCAGCCTCCTTGTTGGTAATATTTTGCTCAGATTGACACTCAGGCCTTTTCTCTGGCTCAGGCTCCAGCTGGGGCTCAGACTTAGGGTCAGGCTGGGTCTTGGGCTCCACCTCTGGCTGAGCCTCTGCATCAGGGTCCGGCTCAGGCTCAGGTTCCTCCTCTAGCTGGGGTTTGGCCCCTGCCTCAGCCTCTGTCACAGTCTCAGGCTGTGGCTCGCGCTCATGCTGGAGCTGGGCCTCTACCTCTGGCTGAGGTTCAGGCTGCCTCTCAGGCTCAGACTGGGCCTCCTTCTCTAGCTGCAGCTTCCCCTCTAGCTCTGGTTCTGGCTCAGGCTTTGTCTCTGGCTCTGGCTCTAGCTCTGGGTGCAGCTTGGGCTCAGGCTGTGTCTTGGGCTCCAGCTCTGCCTGCAGCTCTCCCTCATGCTCCAGCACAAGTTCCTGCTCTGGCTCTGGCTGTGGCTTGTGCTCAGGTTGGGGCCTTTGCTCAGCCTGGGGCTCGGTGTCTGCCTGAGGTTGCAGCTCTGAGTCTGGCTCCAGCTCTGGCTCTGCCTCTGGCTCTGGCTTAGGCTCCCTTGATGGTTGGTTGGAAGTTCCATAAAGATCCCACAGGTCACAATCATCATCTGAACTGAGAATAGAATTAATACTTTCAAGCTATCTTTTTCATACTCAAGTATTTGGTCCTCATCACGGGAGTCATCTGAAATTCAAGAGACATCTGTAAATACACTCCTTCTACCCACTCTGTACATACAGACATCAGCAGGATATTGAACACAAACTAAGCTGAAGTAGTTGAATGTTTGGACATTCTGAATCACAGTTAAAAATCATAGTTGTAGATAGTTCCCTCTATTTTGTATTTTGCTGAGAGAAGTGACAGATAAACTAGCGATGAAAATATGATTCCCACTTTGAAATCCTACTGTCTAAACAGCATGAGGTACTTGCTCAGTTGTTCCTTAAAACAAATCTGATGCCTTGTGGGCCATAGCAAATAAGGGCACTTGCTTTAATAAAACAGTATTTCATCTAAATCAAGTTAAAGTTCTCTAGCTTAGAAAAGTTCTTTATTTAGTCCCTGTGGTCCAGCTGGACTTTTGGTGCTTGCTGCCTCATACAATAAGGTATGGAGTAGATAGTACATCTTTAACAGTTAACATGACCCCAGTCTCCACACAGCTGGAAAGAAGGTAGAGTCATGCTTCTTCCCCTCTCCTCTTTCTTTTACATAAAGGATGAAAAGAGAAGAAGAAGGAAGAGCAGAGCTCTAGGCAGATAGAACTCTACCCAAATCTAAGGCAACAGGAAGTTGCAACTATGTTAGGATATAGACCAAGGTGCAGGGTATCAGCACATGATGGAGAAAGAAATGGGGGAACTGGCTAAAAAATCCTCACAAACTTAAGGTTTGCAGAGGCAGATCCTAAAACAGCCACATGTGCCAAGGTTTCAGAGCTCAGCTGTATCTCTAAGCAGAAATGATACTTGCCTTTGTTGCTTATTTCACAGATCTTAGCCTTCTGTTCTTCAATAGGAGATCCAGTGTCAGAGTCTAAGTCAGTCACCACACAGCTAAGTTGTAAGGTAGAAAAACCAAACAAAACAAACCAAGAAACTATGAGAACAATATTCTTCTCTTCAGGACATTTCCTCTACTTTCTACAATAAGCATGATCACTTGTTAAATTTTGGGTGTTTCCTACACCAACTCTGTTCCCCTTCATTACACTTGTTCAATCATAAAATTATTCCCCATTTTCCATCATTCTATACACCTTTTCACTGCTCTTACAAAAGGAAGGATCTTACAGAAGTCACAATGTGAACAAAGCAAAACCAAACTCCAACTGTGCAAGTAACTCAATGTCTAATATCTGGTATCCAGTCATGATCTTCTCCAGCTTTACCCTGTGTAGCATGCCCAGCTTGTCTCCTAAGATCAGGATCGCTCCACTCCATGACTGCCGATGTTCTTGGTGCTTGTTCATGACACTGGCATCTCCAAATGGCTGGAGTCTCTTGCTTCAACTGGGCTGCATTCCTACCAATAGCCTCTCCTGGGTTCTCTTAGAGAAATGCAGCTCTGCCTCACAGTGTCCAGCCTCAGCTCTTCTTCATGACACATTCGTGATTTCATAAACAGTACCAATTGGGTAACTCTTGGAGACTGCCAGGTTCTGCTGCCAGCACAAGCTACAAACCAGACAACAGTCTCTGGGTCACCACTTCTGTGTGCCAATTCTGAGAAAACACTTTCCAGAATATTTCACCTCAGTACTGCTGGTCTCTTCTTAATTATGGCTAATTTCTCAGCTCCAGCTGTCCAGCCTCTATTATCCCAACAAAGGAAAGGATTTTAGTTAGGCTAGTATCTTGTTACTCACAGCCAGTTCTTCAGCCCCAGCTACCCATAACCACAGATTCCTAACTCAAAATATGAAACAGTCCCAATAGAGTCCTTAAGTGACTTCCAATCTTCCCTCTGGAACTTCACAAACCAGTGCTCAATCATCTGCATTTTTCTCAACACTAACCTTCTGTGTTCCCAGGGAAGAGCTCACCAAGCTTTGAACATTCAATAGATTTTCTAACCCTCAAAGTTCCAACGTCTTTTCAAAATCCTCCACAAAATGACACAGTCATGTATGTCATATTGTTAACCACCCTGATTACATTTTATGTCTTATTTAGAGTTATTATCTCTGTGAAGAAACATCACGACCAAAAGCAACTTGAGGAGAAAGGAGTTTATTTGGCTTACACTTCCTCCTCAGTACTTATCACTGAGAGAAGTAGAATAGGAAAAGGCTAAAAGCTGTAGGCAGGAGCTGAAGCAGAGCCTGCTTACCCACTGGCATGCTTAGACTGATTTCTTACAGAACCCAGGACTACAAGTCCAGAGATAAGCACACCCACAACAGGCTCGGCCCTCACTTCAATCACTAATTAAGAAAAACCTACAGGCTTGCATACTGCCTGATCTTATGGAGGCGCTTTCTCAATTGAGAACCCCTATTTTAAAATGATTCTAGGCTGTGTTAGTGTGACTTGAAGCTCACCAGCAGCTACTCTTTAGCCCAAGATATACTGGAAGTCACAGAAAATTTTCCTCAGGCTTCCAAGGTCTAGGTTTACAGACATGCACCCCTGTAAGATGTACCTTTGAAATTATCAATGTTGGGGGAGGTGTATAGTGTGTGTAGCTGTGCATGCACCACAACACATATGTGGAAAATATAGGAAAACTTTGTGAAGTCAAGTGTCTCCTTTCACCTTTACACTGGTTCTGGTGATCAAACTCAAGTTATCAGACTTTTGTGGCAAGTACCTCTACCCAGTGATCCATCTCTGGACATGAAACACTTATACTACGGAAGAAAAACACTCCAAATACTTGTTACAAATTTTTTTCTGCATCCACTATAGACACCAAGTTTAATCTACTTCTACCATGTATGTTGTCTTTAAAGTTGCCAATTTGATGAACCTTTGATCTCCTACTTAATACTCTAGCCTTAAAGAATCTTTCTAGGCTGCGTGTGTGGCACATGCTTTCAATTCCAGCACCCAGGAGGCAGAGCTGGGCAGATCTCTCTGAGTTCAAGGATAGCCTGAACATAGTAAGCTCAGGACACCCAAAGCTACTTAGAGAGCACCTGCCTTAGACACATACAAACAAAATTATTGTCTCAAGGGGCTGCAGAGAAGGCTCAGCAGGTAAGAATACTTGGTGTTCTTTTTGAAAACGATTTTCCTTTTTTATTTTATTTTTCCTTCGAGATAGGTTTTCTCTGTGTAACATCTCTGGCTATTCTGAAAACTCACCCTATAGGCCAGGCTGGCCTTGAACTCAGAGAGGTCTGCCTGCCTCTGCCTCTCTAGCACTGGTATAAAAGGCCCTGTACATTACTACATCGGTCATGATTTTCCATTTTTATTTTTTTCATGTGTATAGGAATTTTGCCAGTGTGAATGTGCATGTAGTATGTGCATACAATGTATTTGGCTTCCAGAAGAGGACAGCAGATCTTTGGGACTGGATTTACAGACAGTTGTAAGCCACCATGTGGGTGCTAGGAGTCAACTTTTTTCTTCTGGAAGATCACCAAGCCATCTCTCCAGCCCCAACACTGGCTGCTCTTGCAGCAGACAATTGTCTGATTCTCAGCACCCACACAGCAGATTATAACTGGTGGTAACTAGTTCTAGGGGGTCTAACACCTCTTCTAGGCATCATGGGTACTAAGCACATATACATACAAGCAGGCAAATGCTTCTACACAAAAATAAAGACACCGATGTTTTTTAAGACAGAACACTCTTGTTGGGCATGATGGCACATGACTTTAATCCCAGAACTCTGTTAGTTTGAGACCAGACTTGTGTATGTAGTGAGTTAAGGGACCGTCATGGCTACAAAGAGACTCTGCCTGAAAAGAAAAAGAGAAAGGAAGGAAGGGAAAGGAAAGGGAAAGGCTTCTCTTAATTTCTAGCAAATGGTTATCTTTTGATTCTCACTCCATTTCTACCTGATCATCACTTTTTCCACAAATTACTGGAACAGATCTCAGGAAGCTCTAAAAGCTAGGCTAAAACACTCTGATATTTATATGATGAGTTATTTGTATTGGTCGTCAATATGATCACAGTACACCTGTAAGATCACCATGAGGCAAGAATCAGCCTGGATCATAAAAGGCAAAATGTCTTCTTTGTTTTCAAAATGATTGAGACTAGAAAGTTCAAAGACATTTTTAAAAACCAACTAGTTGAGCATGAATGCTAGAAGTTAAGATGCAGAGGCCAAAAGTGCAAAGCCAACATTTATCTATACAATGAGTTCCAGGATAGCCAGGACTACATAGTGAGACCCTGTCTCAAAAAGCCAAAGCTAGTCAATCATGGTGATACACATATCTAATCCCATCATGAGGGAGGCAGAAGCAGGCAGATCTCTATGAGTTAGAGGCCAGCCTGGTCTGTAGAGTGAGTTCCGGGACAGCCAGACCTATTCAGTAAGACTCCATGTACAATAAGGTACACACACGCACACACACCCACAACCACATACACACACCTATAAAAATGAAGCAACAGCTGAAGAGTTAAAGCATGGCTCAAGACAAGAATCAGATACTTTAAACTGGTAATAAAGTCAGACATCCAACATGATGCTGTTGAGAAAATGTGATGTTTACTCTTAAATCTTCCTGCCTAGGACATTGGGTGAAAAATAGGAAAAGTCAAGGTCCAACCATTCTCCTGCTTACCTGGACTCTTCCTGCTCCGACACTGGAGACTTATCTAAATCAAAGAAAGAAAAAGCATTAGGAAACATCATAAAATCTAGTAGTTCATGTCTTTTACTCCTGAAAACTAGCTTATGAATTACAGCTAACTGGAGACTAGTGACATAGGTCAGGGGTAGAGCACTTGATTATCATACCTTGTATATGATGTTCAGCAACAAAGTGAAAGAAAAAAGAAAGGAAGGGAGATAGAGGTAAGAGCCAAAATAATCTATGTTTCCTATGAAAAATAGAGTGGAAATGAAAGACCCAGGAACCAAAAAGGGGTAAAGAACACATTTAAAACATGAATATATTCCCCTGCTCTTGAAAGCAGAGAAATAAATTTCAACAAGCCAGAAAGAACACTAGAAAGGGCCAAACATAGGATCAGATGAATCCAAGTGTCCCAAATCTCTTATCAGTCATCTCTACAGAGACATTTAATATATGCACACTCCAATCAAAAGATGGCTCTACTTATAGTCCTCAAACTCTTCACTGCTGCTTTTTATATCCATGTTAATAATATAACTGGAAAAAAAAGAGGATTTTAAACTGAGGTCTACCAACAACACAGGCAATGAGGTATCAACATTCTCAAATAAATGAGGGAACAACCAGTTTCCAAAATCCAAGGTCAGAAGTAGCTTTAGGCCCTAACGTGTGTGCAATTTGGTCTCAATAACAAGCCCTTACCTCAAAACTAAGAATAGTGCCTTAGATTAGATTCTGGGCTGGCTTTAAACCCCCATGTAGTGGAAGGTGACCTTGAAGTTTTTATTCTCCTCACTCTCCCATCTGAGAGCTGGGATTCACAGCAGTGTGTCTGCCATTGATTTATGATGTGTTGGTTTCTGAACTGAGTTTGATGCAGGCTAGGCAAATACTCTACCAACTGAGCTACATCTCAGCCCCTATATGTATTTCTCTTTCAAAAACAAATTTTGTTTTGAATTCTATCTGTCTGACTGTCTATATATGTCTACATATATGATTGCATATATATAGATATATGTCTTGATATGAGCCAAGTTTTTTTCAAGAATGGAGTGGAAGTCATATAACAATAGGCATGAATTTCATCAGAGTGACTTTCTAGAAATTACTCATACATAATAAGGTATTGTGTGCTTCATATAATTATAAGCTTCTGCCTACTAATGGAGATGTATAGGGGTGTGGAATTCTAGAACCTAAGATTCTTGTTTCTTTATAATTCATATTTAAGACTAACCAATGTCAATACAGTTGAAATGGCTCATCAGTAAGATGTGTTTCCCATCAAACCTAACAATCTGAATTTTATCCCGTGGACCTACATTGTAATAGGTGAAAACCAATTGCTGCAAGTTGTTTAATCTCTGATCTCTATATACTTACTATGGTACTTGCATGTCCAAACACAAAAAAATAAGCAAATGTACCTTATGTTTTTTAAAATTAACTGAGAAAGTAGGGAATAGTGTTTCAGACCTGAAACCCAATACAGGGAAGGTAAAAGCAGAAGAATTGCAAGTTCAAGGCCAGTCTGGGCTACAAAGCAAATCATAGTTGCACAAAACAATATGCTTATTGGTGGTTTACAACTTTAATCCCAGCACTCAGGAGGTAGGGACAGGTAGATCTCTGAGTTCAAAACAAGCCTGGTCTACAGAGTGAGTTCCAGGACAGACAAGGCTAAACAGAGAAACCCTGTCTCAAAAAAACAAAACATCAAAAAGAAAAACAAAGCAACTGTCTTCCTTTAGTGCTCTCCACATTTTTTTTTGTGATAGGATCTTTCTGTGTAGCCTGGATGGCCTTGAAGTATTACAACCTCTCTGCCTCCTGGGTGATGGGATTAAAGTTCCATGCCAGCATACCAGTCCCCACTTAATTTTTCGAGACAGTCTCTCAGTAAATCTGGATCTCAGAGATTGGCTGGACTGGCTGACCAGAAAACCCTTGGGACATGACTGTATGTCTTCCATCGCCAGAATCTAGAGCTATAGACAGGTTCCACCATGAACATATCGAAAAGACATTTTTAAAAACTATTTCCTTCCTCATTCTAGTTCCCAAACACCTCAAGTGATGTGGTTTACTCCGTGACTTCTCTTTTAGAATGAAGGAAGTATAGACTGTTTGGACTTGAAAAACTTAGGAGACTTCTGAACAATGTGTAAACTCACAGTGTGAGAGCCAGAAGGGCAGTCCACGACCAGACTAGCAGCCAGGGGGGCTTCAGCTCTTGAGCGGAACTTTGGGACAAAGAAGCCACTTACCCTACTCACACTCAAGCCCCTTGCTGACCAACAGCAAAGTTAGTGCTGTCCACTAGCTGTCACCCGGTTTACTCTGGGGACTATCTCAGGTAAGGAAACAGGTACCTGCTTTACTCCCTGCCCAGGACCTGGAGTATGCGTGTCTCATACTAGTCTAAAGTTCTTGGCAGGATTGAAACATGATGGGGTGAGGAAAGGGAGCACAGGCTGAAGGACCAGAAGAGCTGCTTCCTTTCTGACCTGCTGCAGCTCATTTCCCCTTTCTGAACCTTCCTTTCTGCATCTGTAAAAAGCAGAAAACGGCCTAAGGCGGTGACTCTCAAGTTGGGGCCTGTGAACTTCCTGACATTTCTGTACAGGTGCAGGAGATAATGCAGGAGTCTCCCTGGGACAGTGTGCAGGGTGTTCTGGAGTGTCACAAAAAGGTCTCTTTATGGTCATAGTGCTTCTCCCATACCTAGCTGTAGAAGACCTAGCTTCTCTGTGATGACAGAGTTTTTGGAAAAGTAATTGATGAGGGCAGGGACCTGATCCAATGGGACTGGCATAAGAAGAAATACCAGGCTGCACTGCGTGGTCCACAACCTGCAACCTCAACACTCGGGAGTTGGTGCCAAGAGGATCCAGAGTTCAAAAGCAGACTCTTGAATGGGTAGGCGTGGGTGAGAGAGGAGAAAGCCATCCTCAAGCTAGCAAGTAGGTCTTCACCAGGAACCAAATTTGCTTGATCATTGTTTAAAGAAATTAATTTCCGTTGTTTAAGTCACCAGGCTTGTGGCACTTTATCATTGCATCTCAGCACACTAATATAGGCCCTGTATCCCAGAAAGATTCAGAGCCACTGAACCTGCTGGGCCCCAGAATTCACAGGCAACCATGTTTTACTGTAGAAGGTCCCCCAGGAATTTTCAGACTCCTTGACCTTTTGGCTTTTCTTTTACATAGCTGTGATTACTGTGTGTCTGCAAATCTAGTTTCTTTTTTCTCCTCAGAATTGTGCAGCAGCAAATTTATTAATGTGGCTCTATTTTCTGGTATAGTCATGAATTGCCTCGTGACCAGGATCCACTCTGAGGCATGTGTCATTAGGCAACTTGGGCTTTGTGCAGTCATCAAAGTGAACACTTCCAGGATCATTAGGCTTTGTAATCTAATGGGAACAGTGTCATACAGGAGGTCCACTGTTGACCACAACACTGTTATGTAGCACGTGTCTATACTTGCATAACAGAACCCAATGCTACCATGTAATAGCTGTGTGTCAGTGAGCAAATAAATTCATGTTTATGCTTTGCATATAGACTCAGGATAACTAATATGAAAATGAAACATCGAGTGTAGCCAAAGCAATCCTGAGCTAAATTAACAACACAGAAGGTGTGATACCACCTGACTTAAATATACTGCAGACCAGCTGGCAATGTAGCTCAGTCGGTAGTGTTTTCTTAGAATGCAGGAAGACAGTTTAATCCCCAGCACCACAGGAAGCAGGCATAGTGGCTCATACTTGTGGCCTGGCAATTGGGAAGTAGAAGCAGGAGGAACAGTAGTTCAAGGTCATTCTTTGCTACATTGTATATTGGAGGTCAGTGAGGAACACATGAGGCAGATAGATCCTATTTCAAAAAGTGTGTGTGTGTGTGTGTGTGTGTGTGTATGTGTGTTATAGATCCCAGTGTGATGACACACACCTATAATTGCAGCACGTAAGAGTGGAGGCAGAAGGATCAGTTCAAGGACAGCCTCAACTACCTTGAGAGTTTGAGTCAACCTGATCTATGTGATCATTGAAACACTTCCGCACAGCAAAAGAAACAACAAAGTGAAGAAAAAACCTATTGAATGGAGAAAAACTATTTTTCAGATATTTGCCTGGAAGGCAGTTTATATTTATTTATTATTTATTTTTTTAATTAGTTACATTTTATTAACTCTGTATCCCAGCTGTTTCTCGCTCCCTCATTCCCTCCCAAACCCTCCCTCCCTCTCTCATCTCCTCCCTGTCCTTTTCCAAGCCAATACCACTTTTGATGGCACAAGCCAGTAATCCCAGCTACATAGGGGGCTGACACAAGAACACTGAAGTCTCGAAGGCTGCCTAGTCCCTTGAGTCAAGATTTAAGCCCATGTCCTAAAATCAAAGTAAAAAAAAGGTTGGGGATACAGCACCATGGTAGATCATTTTACCTGGAAGATTTAACGGCCTAGGGTCATCCCCAGTATTATAAATATTAGTAGAGAACAACAACAACAACAACAAAACATAAAGGAAATAGTAAACAATACAAACAACATGGGCAGTGGAAAGCAACTGACACTCTCCAAATGAGGACAAACAACTGATCAGTAAGTACATGAAATACCTTTGTCACCCTGCCATTGAGGGTACTTAAATCCAAGCAACATACATCGTGGAGGGGGGATGAACACAGTTGGTAGAGCTTTCTTCTGGCATGCTTGAGTTAGTGGATTCAATATCTAAAAACTACAGAAAAATATACTGGGCATAGTGGCTCACACCTGGAATCTGCAGACATGGGGGCTGAGGCAGAAAGATTTTCAGGGCCTCGGGCTTGTTTTTTCTTTTTTTCTCACACACAGAAGGAAAGGGGTAAAGAATGTAAATATACAAGGGGAAAAGGTAGAGATAGAGAAAAGAATAGAAAAAGAACATGGGTGGGGAACAGGAATGGAAGGAGTGGATGTGATTGGCTGGTCAGGCTTGGAGGCAGGTTGCTTTAACTTCCTGAACAAATGTTAGGCTCAGGATGCGAGGCATCCTGAGGAAAAAAATAATTTAAGAACCTTAAATGACTTTCAAAAGTGGAGGAAAACATGGAGTTAGTCAATTGGCATGGAGCACGTCTCGCTCCTGGGGGCAATGGTCTCCTGAACCTACTCAGACCTCGGACAACACCACTGCTATTTCTAGAACTGATGCAGGATGTTCCAACGAGGGGGTTAAGGCTTCTCATAATATTTCCTATAAGCCTACACCTGTTTGTTTATATCCCCCATTTTTATTCATTATTAGTCAGATAGAGCCAAGTAATTGTGGTAATGATACTTGCTTTTTTGCCCAATGCTGGAATGCTAGTAAATTTAGGTGTGCCCTGGTTACTCGCATGCCTCACTGGGTGCCTGTGCCCTTTGATGCCCCTCACGCTATGACTCTCTTCAGACAGAAAAGGGATCTTGGAACTACAGCCGCCATTGTTACTGCCATCTCATTGGCGGCTGTTGGAGCTACCACCGGGGCATTAGCCATGAGTCATACTGGGCAGACTGCTCAGACCCTGAATAATCATTTAGCCAATGTAGCTCATGCCTTAGTTGTACAAAAAGTAATTAATGCTCAACAAAAAGGAAGCTTGATGGTGTTCAATCAGAGGATTGACCTCGTGCAGGAGCAAGTTGATACCCTATGGCAAATCGCTCAACTTGGCTGTCAATGAAAATATGCTGGACTTTGAGTCACTAGCATATAACATGAGAATTTTTCCTGTGCTGCAAATCTGTCTAAACAATTGTCGAGCTATATTTTAGGTAATTGGACTGGTGAATTCGATACTACGATGGAGCAGCTGAGAGTGGCCATTGTCACGGTAAATTCTACCAGAGTGGACCCAGGACTAGCCACAGGATTATCAACATGGATTGCTGTAGCCATGAATCATCTGAAGGAATGGGTGGGCATGGGAGTGTTAGCAGGCCTTCTGTTGTTGGTCTCCTTGGTTTGCCTGTGGTATATATGTAAGATTAGTGTCTCACAACAGCGTAATGCAGTCATGACCATTCAGGCCTTTACAGCCATTGAAGCAGGACAGTCTCCCCAAGCATGGTTGGCTACCATAAAAAGCTAAAATGTTATGCTTAGGATGCGAGGCTAAGCACTACACTCAGGGTCAGCCGCTTTCGACCCAGAGAAGAGCAAGTCTGATTGCATGCGGGTTGATGCCCCAGGTCCCGCCTCTGAGAAAAAGGTATTGGTCAGGTCTGATGCTCTTTGGGTGGATGACAACTAAATGAACATCGGTACAAAGTCCCAATTTATTTCTAATATCAGAGATCAAACCTCTACTCTTGCCTGATGCGTCTAAAACAAAAAGGGGGAACTGTAGAGAGCTGCGTAATGCCGTGCCTTAAAGATGGAGCTGGTTTCCGCCTTCCACCTTCCCGATGGTGAGTGCTCTCTGTCACGAACAATTCCACATTTGGCTATGGCTGAGGATCTGGCTTGCTTCCATGTATGTGGACCTATCTGCATTGCCCACGTGGCACGCTGGGGTTGGCTACCCAGAGGCTATTTAAGCTGTGGGCTGGCTTTCCCCAGGGTCAAATGATTGTTCAAGGTTCCTGAATAAACTGCATTGAAAAAAAAACAAAAAAAAAATAAAAGAAAATATAGTTTATATTCAAACTTCTTTGTTGCTATCATCAAACCTGTACATGCTTTGTTGTGATGATTTAAATGTGTTCAAATTTTCTGAATATGTAAATTGATTCTACTATATAAATGGTTTTGGATGTCAAGAGCAAAAAAAAAAAAAGAGAGAGAGAGATGGGTCACCATAGAATGTTGTCTGGAGTGGAGAGCTGAGAGGGCTGTTTAAAAATGAAGGAGCTCTGAAGTGTGTTCAGTGCCCAAGGGGAAGAAGATGGTGGAGAAAATGCCTGAGACGAAAGATAGATGATGGTTTCTGAAGCAAGCCTAGAGCAGGTGCTCGGGGTGGGGAGCTGGGGTGACTGAGACTGTTGGTGAGGGCAATGATGACTCCTCAGCCGTAGCCAGAGAAGGCTGAAGAGAGTCAGGGAGCATTTATGATGATAAAGGAGATGCTATAGGAGAAAATAACTTTTCCTCCCACAAATTCATAAGCCAAGACAGCAAGAAAAGGGCTATCCGGGTGTGGAGAGGACTCAAAGAAAGGCATGTAGGAATGCCAGGTGAGCAAGTGCATCTTGATGAAGCTGGCCATGGGTCCTGACTTGGCAAAGAGGAGTGGAGACAAAATGGTCTGAGGAAAGAAAGATGGCTTGTGGGGCTAGAAGTCAAACACAGACGGTGGACAGAAAAAGACAGAATGAATTGGCTGGAGGACAAAGCTCCGAAAAGAGAGTTGCCACATAGAAAATCTTGAAAATGTAGAGGAGGTACCACCCTGGAATCAATTAAAGGTGTAGGAGCCTGAATGACAGTCAAAATCGACTTTACTGAAATAGAAAGGAACAGTTAGAAGGTTCCTTACAACCCTCATTGCATACCTTGGAAACATGATGGAGAGCATAAGTGGCCAAATGTCACAATGTCCAGAACTCCCTAAGTTCTGGAGTTGAAATGTGAGCCCAGATCCAAGCTTTTAATATCTAGTTGACAGTGTCACAGAAGGAACATGACGCTGTTACCAGTGCTCAGCGTCTAGGAACTAGGTGTTCCCTGGTTCTAGGCCTCCTACCCAAACAACTGAAAATAAAGCTCCCACACATATGCAAAAGAAGCAGATTACTTTATTAGAGAGAAATGCACTATCAGGATTAACATGGCCCACATGGCTGAGAGTTTTCAGCAGGCCCAATTATTGTTTGGCACGTCTTCTTAGGGAGTTTAAGAGAAGGAGCTGGTTTCTAAGGGGAATGTTTTGGGTGGCTCTCCATTTTGATTGATGGATTACACCATATATTCATTTTTCCTGCATGTCCTTTCCTACAATGTGTATGGTTTCAATCATATTCCTGCCCACTTGTGTATAAACATAACGTGGTAAATAGGATAGTCCCTCTAAAATTTCACTTGAAGGTCATTGTGTGTTTGGCATACTAGGCATACCTCTACATTTTCATCAGGACAGATCAGGCCTTCTAGCCCTGTGCCTGACTACTTCAGGAGTAAACCTGAAACTGTCTAAGTCTGATTCTAAGTAGGAGTGGGAAAAAAAATCTGCATTATTGTTCAGAGGTCAGAGTGTGCATGGGCAGATGCAGGTGGGTGCTGAGGGCGTGCAGTGTTGCTAGCTGCACTGTGGAGGGGGTCTGTGAAGGAGCTGCCAGATACATTAGTACAAAAGGGTGGTGACACACATAACCAAAACCAAGTAGGGTCCCAGGCTAATCTGTATCCTGTGCTTGCCTGCCTGTGTGCTTTGCCATTCCTGAGTAGCCTAGTAGGGATAGCGTGAAAAGACTACAAGAAGAGTAGACAGTGCCCTGTGGGTGATTAATTGTAACATTAGTTTAAATTTCCATTGGCAAGGGAGTCAAGAAGATTTAATCTGTATGAGTTCAGTTCCTAAGTTAGCGACTTCCTTTATTTTTAATACAAGCTCTTGCTGTGTAGCCCAGGCTGGCCTCAAACTTGTTGGCTTCTTGTTTCTGTTTCTAGATTGCTGGGGTTGTGGGTAGACATGAACCTGTCTGGCAGGACTGAACATTTTCATGTCATTTTTAACTAAAATGGTCCTTTGGGGGATGGATGTTGTGCAGCAAGCTGAGTCACAGGGCTCTTTCACTTCTTGTGTCCCAGCTTCACACAGACTCTAGAGGGTGGGGGTACCAGCCGTGAGTTTGAAGTGACATTAAATGGAGGTGGAGGCACCCTAAAGAAACTTACAGAGCCATACGCCAATTTCCATGTTATCCTGGAACATGCCATCCTAGAATAGGTGAAAGACAAACAATTACTACTGCACTGGGGGTCCAAGGGCAGTTTCTGAAAGGAAGATAGTCTTAGCAGTTAGGGCTAGAGCAGAAGGGAACAGCAGGCACAGAGGCACCTGGGTGAGCCCAGTTACCCATTTATCAACAAACAACAATACATTTGGGAAGAGGGGCCCTGTCCCCAGAGGACATTGGAAAATACTGGAGAATTTTGACCTGGAACGTGATCTGCCTGGACCTGTGTTCTAAGCAGTCTTTCTCTAGGAAGGCAGAATGGGGAACAGGAAAATCAGGTAGGAGAGGTTACCCAGTGGCGCTTGGATGTTGGGAGGAAGGCTATCTAGGAGGAGGGAGCCCTGAATGAGCAGGATTTTTAAGGGGAAAGCCTGTGAGCAGGGGGTTTCCATAGAAGCAAGCAGGGGAGCACATGTTTCCATGACAGCAAGCGGGGCGGGGGGTGGACATGCCTTGACATTACAGGATCAGGTAAAAGAGAGGTGAGGTGACCTTCTCTGAGGCACATAATCACAGTGCCTAAGGCATATGATCACAATTGCTTTTCTTCTAAACTGTATCTGAAACATTGGGAAGAATTTTCCCAGCTGATTCCCAAAGGATTCTCATTGATTGCTGCCAGGGAAGATTTTTCTATATTCTATGAAGTATTTATTCTGTGATATTTCCTGGAGGTGGTTGCTAGGAGAGTTAACTGTGTTTTCTGTCAAGTGCATATTTGTGATATTTCCTGGTACCTGAGTTCAGCTGCCAGTCAAGATGACTCTTTATTTCAAAATGGAGTTATACCTAGGCTAACTTAAACTCTTCATTCCCCCCTTTTCTTGTTATAAAGAGGCCAATCTTGGGCTCTTAGAGTCCATGGTCAGCCTCAAACTGGCAGTACTGGGTTCTCATTACCATCAACTGTCTAGTCCCTAGTTTTCGCTTATTATATCCCAACAATTTTTAAGCAAGTATGATCCAAAAATGAACTAAAGCAAAAGACTCTGCATTTGAGCTGCTATAATTCTGGCTTTGCACATCCAGGATTGTAATACTTGTTTCTACTCCAGGAAAGCAGGTCCCCAAGATAACAGCTAATGTCAGGGAGCTCCCTTTGACTTAGCATTTCAGCCTGTTAGGTGGGATTTGGGGCCGAGGGTCTTGTCTTCTGAAACTTCTTCATCTTTAACAATAGGACTGTTGGCATCAGGGGCCAGGAAGGCTGAAATGCCAGCCAAAGGCTGGGCAATGGGGCAGTCCTCGGAAGTTTCTGGTTAGGTGATCTACCTGAAGAGGCAGGGAGCAATCATGTCAACTCCCAGCAAGTTCAAATCTTAGCTTGCAGTCTCAACCAGGTGAAAATCTGCTGAGATAAATTCATACTAGAAACAGAAATTAAAATTTGTCTAGTAAATGGGAAAACTAAGGGATCACAAGATCAGGGAAAAGCTCATTTGAGGTCAGTTTGAACTATGTCAGATTCAGGTCTCATGACTTTTTGATTTCCTGAAACATATAAATTTTTAGTTTGCAAAAGGCAAAACTCTGAGCTTCTGGAATCTTATATCAACATAAGCAGAACAATAGCGGCGGGGGGAGGAGAAGAAATATAAAATATCTCCATTTTTAATATGCCTCAAATCGTTTTTCTGTATCATTACAATTCCCATTCATATACCTTAAAAAATCTACTTAGACCCTCCAATCTTTCTTGTGTTTATTAAGCCTGAGACATTTTCCCAGACCAGACAGCATTCTTTAGATTCTCAAAACCTAAACTTCTATATCCTCAGACCATACGTAAACTCCATTTGCTTTCTATCCAGGTATTCACCATAAGACATAGGTAATTATCATGAAGCCCATAGTTAAGGCAACCCTTCTTGCCTTTTTTAAATAAAAGACCTAGTATCTGGTATTTTTATGAAACTAATAAATTAAAAAAATGAACTAAAAATGGATCTAATTATCTGCTCTTTAGCTACAAGGCTATCATTAGCTTATCTTAGCCATCAATGTAATCAGAGACCTGAGAAGGATAAACATGTTCCAATCCATGTACCAATCAAAATGAAAGTGACAACTAGTCAGTCCATCACTCTAGGTAGCTGTCCCTGGCTCCTGTGGTCTCACGCCAGCATGTGCAGGGCTGTCCAGTGACCAGGCCCAGAAGATAGAGACTGTTTCTGTGGAGAAAGAAGTGAGAGAATAGCCTCACCTTGCCCTTAGAAATGTGAAACCTTGACTCTCCAGCTGTCCACAGTTTTGTCCACAGTTTAGGCTGGGCCCTAGCAGTGGGCCATTTGACTCAGTTTCTCCCAGTGGTTAGCATACCATAATCCAGAGTCGCATTGTGCCCAAATTTTCTTGGAGACCTTGGGGGAGCTACTGCCAGGATTTTGGGACTCTCTGTCATAATAAGCTTACACATGTTAAAATGCCATATTCATCAGATCTCTGACAAGCTTGAGGACCAGCATATCTGAATTATTCTTCATCTTTTAATTATCTATTTTAAATTGTGTCCTATGAAGCAGAATGTCATAATCTCTAATTTTGCCAAATCCCTTAAATAAATGTTTTAGAACCATATTTATCTCAAATAAATCTATATAGCCAAACTTTATAATTACCCATCCTAGATTTAACTTTAAAAACATAAACAAAAGACTAAACAAAATTTATTCTTATAACTAACTGCAATTATTAGCATAACTTCAAATATATTTCTGAACTAAAATCAAAGCAAAACTTTCAATCAGATGCAATATATAGAAGGGTTAGCAAATCCTGCTCATCCTATCATATTGCATTGAAACTGAACAGCAAAAAAGCAAAAAGGACAAAAGTTTTGTTTAGCACTAAGTGGAGAAATAAACACAACTGGCAACCTTAGTGCAGATGGACAATTCTGGCCATTTCAAACCTATCGACCAGAAGAAACATCATTAAATCATTTGTATAGGAACTGGCAACCAGCCATATATTTTCATAATAATTAACAATGACTTCCTGGGCTAACATGGAGCTGCAATACAAAAAGCATTTTGTATTGAAGAAAATCAGGAATACCAAAATCTTTTGTCCTTCCCCAGAGGATTGATAAACTGTTCCAAGTTCCCTGTTAGAATGCCCAATGTCATTGTCTAAAATGCCTGATAAACTTTAAAATGTTTTATAGCCAAACCTGTTCTTGCAATATCAAAAAAGGACCCTTTTAAGGAATGAAGTCATAAAGTGTAACCATAACTTTAAAAGTCAAAACCAAATTTTATCAATGCAAACAATTTAATATTTTTAAAATCAGTACCAAATGTATTATTTTGATAATGGCTGTCAGCCTGAAAAGTTCTTGTATACAAACACATGGAGATGCAGTTTTAATATTTTATATAAACAGTTTCAAACCTTATTATTTTTACAAACCTGCTTTTTAAGACAGGACAGAAATTATGTAATGTCTTAACACATTTAATTATCAATAATCAGACATAAAGATATAGAGAACATGGTAAACTTATATATTCCAAACAGAAAAAAATATAAAACTTATTTTTACTCCCTTTAGCTGTAATTTCAAGGGAGGAATATCCTGCTACCTGTTGAATCTAATTTTTATGACCATAGATGCCGTGGACCGACCCAGTCGGGTCCCACAACTGCGGGAGAATTAGGGATTTGGATATTCAGGAAGGTAGGGTTTGGCGATGACAGACAGACACGACACCAAGAAGGTTTTGAATCTGCTGCGATTTACTGAAGTCAAGCCAACACTTTTATAGTGATTACATAAAGGAACACCTTAAAGTTGGCATACCTCCCGGAACAGTTACAAAGTTTACATTTTAACTGAAAGGGCAACCTGATATAAAGCCAAGGGGCTTGGAAGTGGTCTGTCCCATATAGTCAGGCAGAGTTTTCATCAAAAAGAAACCAAAGAAATGAAACGGACAATTTCAACAACCAGTAAATCAAACAGAGATGGAACCAGCTATCTCAGGCAAAAGCAAAACTGAAGACAATAAATCACAACCTGTACCTAGGCTATTATCTAGGTACAAAACTGAAATCACAGAAATGAAAAGAGCCATGGCTTTGAACAAAAGTAGAATCAAGCACTCTCAGGTAGACACAAAACCACAAACAATTAATCACAGAACTGAAACAGTAGCTTCTGGCCCAAAACCAAGCAATAGACAATTAATCACACAGAGAAAAAAAGTGAAACCAAAAACCTGGCTTTTTCCAGACTTCTCTGCCACAGAAGTTCCCGAAAGGCTAAAAGAGATTCCTATCTTCTGGTAGGTTCCAGAGAGGCTAAAACTGACTCCACTCTGGCTTCCCTGTACCAGAAGTTCCGGAGAGGAAAAAAAAAAAGTGATCCTGATTCCAGCTTCCCTGCCAAAGAAGTTCTGGAGGGGAAAACTGATGAGGCCAAAAAAGTCTTTTTGACCTCAGTGGCTGTGACCCCAAAATGCGCCCATTCTAGTCACATCTTGCCACTCATACAGACACCTTGAGGATTTTCAGAACAATGTACAGAAACAAACACTTAAAGCAGAAGGACAACATGGAAGACAATTACCAGCAGGATTAAGCTATCCTGTTAGGGGTTCCTAGGGGTGCTGAGGAATCCTGGAAGAGCCCCCAAGTGTAAGTCAGGATCACGAGACCTTCAGAGACAACCAGGAGACAACTCTATACAATAGCTAGAGAGCTTTATTACCACAGCAATGGAACTCAGGACCCAAGTCTCACTGATGCAGAGAAGTGGGACTCTGAGCCCTGTTTTAGCAGTGTTTTTAAAGGAAAAGCCTGTGAGCAAGGGATTTCCATGGAAGCAAGCAGGGGGGCACATGTTTCCATGACAGCAAGACAGCAAGCAGGGGCAGGGAGGACATGCCTTGACAGTACAGGATCAGGTAAAAGTTAGAGAGGCGAGGTGACCTTCTCTGAGGCACATAATCACAATTGCCTAAGGCATATGATCACGATTGCTTTTCTTCTAAACTATATCTGAAACATTGGGGAGAATTTTCCCAGCTGATTCCCAACCGATTCTCATAGATTGCTGCCAGGGGAGATTGTCTCTATGTTCTACGAATTATCTATTCTGTGATATTTCCTGGAAGCCGTTGCTAGGAGACTTAACTTTGTTTTCTACCAAGTGCATATTTTGTGATATTTCCTGGTACCTGAGATTAGCTGCCGGTCAAGATGGCTCTTTATTTCAAAACGGAGTTATACCTAGGCTAACTTAATCTCTTCACTGGAACTATAGGTGTGTACCACCATGCTCAGCTTAGCCTGCATTCTTATACAACCCAGGACTTCCAGTCAAGGGATAGTAGCACCTACAATGATCTGTGTCCTTCCCCACTGATTACTAACTAAGAAAGGACCTACATTCTTCCCTATAACCAGATCTTCTGTAGGCATTTTTTCAGTTGAGGTCCTCTCCTTTCAGATGACTCAAGGCTATGTCAATTTGATATAAGAGTAGCTAGCACAGTAGGTTTTTCCATCACTTTAATTTTTGTTCTGTCTCAGTGGAATGTGGGAAAATCAGCCTGAGTCATTCCTGACTTCCTGATATCAAGCATAGTTGTCTGAATCTTCCACCTGTCCTGTAGGAGGGAGTACACAAAGGTTGGAGACCCATCTGATAACGAACTCTCAGTGTTTTTCATGACTTTCTGCTAAGGCACTTATTGTCCCCTTTCATTACTGTTTTGTCCAGAAGCTAAGGGAGTCTGTCAGTTGGTTGGAGGCTGGCTGCTTACAGTTCATCTCCTTAAACCCTCCAAGAGCCTCTTTTTGAGTACTAGTAGGAAACATGTCCAAGCAACCTTCAGAGTCCCTTCTCTTCTCCTCCTAGCCAGGATGTATTCATCCCAAGAGGCAAGCAAGGTTTATTTTACCACAGTATAGGGAGAAAAGGGAAAATACAAGAAGAAAAACTAGGCCTCAGTCTATGACAGCTAAGAGGCTGAGCTAATCAGCTGTTGAGTGGGATAATTAAAACTGATACAACATCTGAAAAAAAGGAGTATTGGCATCTATCTATCTATCTATCTATCTATCTATCTATCTATCTATCTATCTATCTATCTATTTACTTATTTAGGTTATTCCTCTTCTGAGATAGGACTCAAAGATAACCCAGGTTGGCTGTTAAAGTATGCAACACAGGCTGACTTAGAACTCGTGATCCTCCTCCCTCTTCTATCATTGATTACAGGCATGTTCCACCATAGCTGGCTCCAGTCTAACATTAAAAATATTTGTATTGGTGGAGGAAACAGATGGAGAGAAGGCTCATTGATTAAGAGCACTTGTTATTCTTGCCCAAGACACAGGTTCAGTTCCTAGCACCCACATGGTGGCTCACAGCCATCTATAACTCCAGGAAGAGGGGATCTGATGCCCTTGTCTGACCTCCATGTGTACCAGGTGTGCATATGATGCACAGACATACATTGGAGCAAAGCACTCGCACATATAAAATGAAATTCATTCATTAAAAAACAATCATACTCATAAAATAAATAGATCTAAGAAAGGAAGAGATTCTATGACTTCTTTAAAGAATGTGTGGGTGTTTGCATGCATGCTAATGCTCGCATGTATGTGTGCATACATTTGTGTACATATGTGTTTCTGTCTGTGTTTGTAGTGTCTGTAACTGCATGTGG
This sequence comes from Meriones unguiculatus, assembly GCF_030254825.1. Classification (NCBI taxonomy): domain Eukaryota; kingdom Metazoa; phylum Chordata; class Mammalia; order Rodentia; family Muridae; genus Meriones; species Meriones unguiculatus. The sequence continues at coordinate 654,819 of NW_026843706.1, read as the reverse complement.
AGGAGAGGTCAGCCTCAGCTGAGGCTCCTCCAGATCTGCTTGCGTTGTTTTTGTTTGCCTCCACAGACAAGGTCTGTCAGTTGACCTGGAGCTCACCACCTGGAAGGATAGCCATCTGTCAATGAGCCCCAGGAACCTGCCTATGCCACTCACCTTATAGTGTTATAATAAGCATGTGCCACCATTCCTGGCATTTTCATGTGGACTCTGGAAATTGGGCTCATGCCTTCTTCCTAGCTAGGCCATCCCCAGCTTCATTTCCTTTTTGAAACCTGGAACCCTTTCTATGACTCCTTCCATTTCATGTCTCCTCCAGTCTCATTTTCCAGCGCTCGGGTACTACACATGGCTCCTCTTACACACAATAAAACCTGGCGAAATGAACACCTGGGATTTACACCCTCCACTCTGGAAGAAAGACTGGAGTCTTATTGTTTAGTTGTTTGGTTGATCAGCTAATTTGGTTTGGATTTCTGTATTGGGATGTTTGTTTTGGGTTGGTTGGTTGGTTGGTTGGTTGGTTGGTTGGTTGGATGGTTGGTTTTGTGCCTAGACCTGGGATTGGACCTAGAACTTCATGCCTCTTTACCAATACTAGAGAGCTACCCTCTGCTCCAGAAAGGCACTTCTAATGGTAAAGAAGAGCAAGCCAAGGCCAAAGTAGACAGTCAAGAGTTTGCTACAAGTACTGTCTGCCCAACTACCAGCCTGGGTATGTGTGGAAACACTTTCTTTTAAAGTTTCATGAAGCCCATTATGCAATACATAGCTCAATTCAATACACAGCTGAGGCTAGCCTTGTAATTATGATCATCCTGCGTCTACCTCCTGAATTCTGGGAATAAACACAGGTACCACCATGTCAATCACATGGAACCATGGAACTTTTCATATATCATTCTGGTTTGGGGGTTGTTTTGTTTTTTTGTTTGTTTGAGACAAGGATTCTTTATGAAGCCTTGGCTGCCCTGAACTCCAGTTGTAGATCGGGCTGGCCTCAAACTCACAGAGACCCGACTACCTCTGTTCCCCTGAGTGCTGTGATTAAATGCGTACACCCCCAAGTCCTGGTATTTCATTCTGTTTAGATCAGGTTAAATGTATTCACTGCCCAAATATTATCATTTCTTTTTCTCAATAGTAAGGATTTGGGGGCAGGTGATCCTTCTGAGACAGGCCGACCTTAATTTAAAATTTTGCCTCAGCCCTCTGAGTGCTGGAATTACAAATGTGAGCCACCATACTTCAAATGTGTGTTGTTGTTGTGGTTGTGTTGTTTTGATTTTTTTGAGACAGGGTATTTGTATGTAGTCCTGGCTATCCAGGGGATCACTATGGAGAACTTGCTGATCTTGAACTCACCTGCTGGAATTAAAAGCTACATGCCACCATACCTGGTTTTTGTTGTATTTCTTATGTGTGAGGAGTTCAGAAGAGGACATTACATCCTCTGTAGGTAGAACTACAGGCAGTTGAGAGTCCCCTGGCCATGGCACTGGGAACTGAGTTTGGCTTCTCTGAAAGAGCAGCAAGTGCTCTTCACAGGGAGCCACTCTCCAGCCCCTGGCTGTTGTTTGGAGACAGAGTGTTGCCCTGTGTCCTAGGATGGCTTCACATTCACAGCACTTGCCACAGCATCTCGAGTGCTGAGATTACAGCATGTACTGCCACACCTGGCTAGTGCTGAGGGTGGAACCCAGGGCTTCATATGTGTTAGGCATGCCCTGTACCACTAAGCTATGCCCCCAGCTCCAGCATTCCTTTCATTTAAAAAAAAAGATTTTGTTTTTATTTTTATTCATGTATGTCTACATGAATATATACTTTGTGTTTTTGAATCCTGTGTACCTGGAGCAATTGTAAGCTATGAAATGTGGACCCTGGAAACCCAATTCTAGTCTTCCAGAAGAGCAGTAAGTCCTGCTAACCACTCAGCCATCGCCCTAGTTTCAGGAGTATTTCTGATAGCCAAAGATAGAAGCAGCAGCCAGCATATGGAAGCAGCCTAAATGTCCACTAATGAGCAAATTAATAAACAAAACTGACAATATCTCTGGGATTGTAGCTCATTGGTAAAGCCATTTATTGCCCCTAGCATACTCTGAAAATACAAACACACACAAATTGCATATAAATAAGAGAACATTATTAAGCCTTAAAATGAAAGGAATATTTGATATGTTCTGCAGCATGAATGAGACTGAAGGACATGATGCTAAGTAAAATAAGCAGATGGAAACCGACAATTTCCACATGGAAGAAGGACCCAGAAGCCTGGAGCTGAAGTTCATTGGTAGAACAACAGCCTTTAGTGTTGGATACACTAACATGATCTTCAGCCCTACAGAGGAAAAAACCCAGAACAGTCAAGTTCATAGACAGAAAATTCAGTGGTAGTTGACAGAGGCCAAAAGTGGGGAAGATTGTAACAAATTCTCTTAGTTTTTGAGAAAGGACAAATCCAAGGGCTAGGCTCTGACTCACTGAAAAAAGTGAGAATGTCCTTGAACTCCTTTCTCACCTTCTTGCATCCACCTGCCAAGTGCTGCTCTTACAGAAATGCAGCACCATGTCTGTCTTATGTGGAGCTATGGATCAAACCCAGGATTTGCATATTCTATGCAACGATTCTACCTACTGCACCATAGCCTCAGCTCAGTTCCTATTTTTCCTTGTTTGTTTCTTTATAGGTTCTCATGTGATTCAGGTTTGACAAGAACTCAACATAGAACCAAGGCTGGCAGAGAATTCCTCATCTTCCTTCTAAAATTACAAGTATGTAGCACTAACAAACATGGCAACTTTATTTATTTATTTATTTATTTATTTTGGGACAGGCTCTTACTCAGCAGCAAAAGCTGGCTTGGAAGTCTCTCTGTAACAAGGGTTGTTCTCAAATGCATTGGCAATTTTCCTGCTCCAACCTCTTCCTGGTGTTTGGATCACAAGTATGAACATTTGTATCCAGTTAAAGAATTAGCATTGAATGAATGCAGAATTTTAGTTTTTCAAGGTGAGAGTGTTCTGATAATGGATAGTCACAGCATTGTCTCCACTGCACTTCTGATTTTATTCTTTGTCCTACTTCACAATTGTAGTCAAGAATAAGAATGCCAGCATTCAGGAGTTGAGGAACATCCTTGACTACCATTGTGAATTTGAGGCCAGCTTGAGCTATATGAGACATTGTTTCAAAAACACCAAGGACTAGGCATGATGGTGCAAGCCTTTAATACCAGCATTTGGGAAGCAGAGGCAGGAGGAACTCTAATAAATTTGAGGCCAGCTTAATCTATAAATCTAGTTTCAGGCCAGACAGGATTACTTGGAGGAACTCTGTCTCAAGAAACAAAAACCAAAACTAAATATGGCAAAAAGCCAGGCATAAGGGCTTGTGCTTCCAGCTCCAATACTTGGAAGCCTAAGGCTGGGGAATCTCTGTGCATTTGAGCTCAGCCTGATCTCCCGAATGAGACTGCCTTGAAAAACAACCACAATAAAAGAAAACAGAATACCAACAACTGGGTTGTTAGAGCATTTACCTGCTACATGTAAGGCCCTGTGTTCTCTTCTCACTGTCCTCCCACCTCTCTTTCTCTCTCTCTCTCTCTCTCTCTCTCTCTCTCTCTCTCTCTCTCTCCCTCCCTCTCTCTCTCTCTCTCTCTCTCTCTCTCTCTCTCTCTCTCTCTCTCTCTCTCTCTCTCTCTCTCTCTCCAGGAACTCTTGTGGGCTCTTTGCAAGTTCCCTAAGTCTACCCCTCTGTGACCCTGTGGTCTCCATTTGGTGCCTGAGCTTCTGGAGCACCAATGGCTCCAGATATAGCCAATTTAACATAGACACTAAAACTTTAGTTTCTTCAATGTCGGGAGCAATTGAAGTCCTGGGCAAATGTATTTTGTTGACCTGGACACAGCCACCGCAGTGACGAATGTCTAAGATCCATGAGCATGTCAAAGCCTTCCTCTAGTCTCTGTTGGCTGTTTACAATGTGTATAAGATATGTCCACCATAGCTTTCTTCTACTGGATGTTCATCACCTGAAAACTGAACCCCTAGGGAGACTACCTAGAGAAGGTAAGGTAAACCTGTCCCCTTAACCTGGCTATATACTATAGACCCCGCCTCTTTGTTTATGTGTATACAATAACCTTGCTTCCTTGTTCAGCTGTATAATGTGGCCCCAATTCTCTGATCTACCGTAAATAATAAACATACTGGGCTCAGTGCTGCTGTGGTTTCTCTAAGAGCCCTATATTGGTCCTATATTTTCTACGTGTGTCTACGGTTTCTTCATTCCCTCAATGCCCCAGTTAAATCAGACCCTAGAGCTGTGCAGAACATGGCAAAGCAGAACCTGAACAAGGACAAGGACAGTGGACACTGACTACAGGTGACTTGGATCATTTAGACAAAGGTTCACTCCTGAGAGAATAATAAAGGGACAGGAGGAAACAGAAACATAAGAAAGAGATCAGAATAAAGTAAAAATGATAGAGAGCACAAATTTCAGTTTGTCACGTGTAAAAGCCTTTGGATAATCAGAATTGAGATATGTTGTATGTTAGCACTTAGAGATTTGGGGAACAAAGAGAACCTAGACATAGGTAGATACGGGGGATATTTCAAGAAACTCTGAAAGTGGGTTGATGGCATTTCAGCTTCATTGGTTCTTAGGAGGCCTACACTTTCTTTCCAGGGAAGGGACAATGAATTTGACTCCTGGAAATAAATGACAAAGGAGAGAAAATCTGAGGAGTGGATACACAGCTGAGGGTCAAGCATGTTCCCATTTTGCTTTTGGTTTACCTGCTTTCAAGGTGTTATATTTTGTCGAAATTGATCAGCATGGAGGAGGTAGATGCCAGACCTGAAAGCTCAGTGTGGGGGAGAGGGTGATAGCAACCCCCACAGCAAGGAGATGGTTGTCCCTAGCCTGATGCCTCAGCACCAGGAAGGTGGCAGTGTACTGAAGGAGAGAAGGTGGCCAATAGGAAAGAGGCATGTAGCCCTACGGGAAAACTCTCAGTGTCTTAAATGTTACCCAGTTTTTTGGTTGTTTTGTTTTGTTTTTAACAACCTGGTTCATATAACCCAGTGGCTCTGTTTCTGATTTGTCTGGTAATTGTGTCCATGCCAGTCAGAGGAGAAGTTGCTGGGCTTATGTTTCTCAGTGACTTGGCCACATTCTTTGATGACTCTTTATATTACTGATTCCCTCTGCTTGGAGGGTGGCATTTTTCTAACCATCTAGAATCCCAGTGGGCTCCATCCAACTGCTGGAGGTAGGTTTTAGCCCTGTAGTTTAGACAGGTTTTAATATGTCACACGTGTGTGGCAGCAACTCATGTAATAAGAGCAAATATAATTGGCAATTCATTAGGACCTGCCTCCTGGGTGCTTGGACCCACTATAATAAAGTGGCTGTGACTCAGTTTTGTCAGCACATCCTAGAAAAGCAAAAGGCTTGTGACTGGATTGGTTCCTCTGCTCTTGTTGCAAAAGCATTTTTTGGTGAGCTTTGCAGCTTCAGTCCTAATAAAATAGCCTACTCCTTGTGTTGGGCACAGCAGCTGTCATGCTCTTCCTTCTTATCATCATTACAGTTTAGTGTCACCATTGCAGCAAACAACTCCTGGACTAAGTGTGAAGCTTCAGGCTGAACATTCAAAAATAAGAAAGGTGTAGATATAGGGAGCCTATGAAACCCTGAGTGAATGTGTGTTGTCGACACAGGCACAGCCATGTCAAGGACTGTAGTCCCAGACTTATGGAAAACTGGTAAAGACCCACTCTCCCCCTGAAATGAGGCTCAGAGTGATGGCAAGGCCTTCCCTGGGGAATTGAGTGTGATTGTTGGTAGTGGGTGTGTGGAAAATGGCCTCCATAGTTTTCTCCTTCCGGGTGTTTATAGCCTGAGGTCTAGAGACTGTGCCTACTGAATTTAAATAAGCATACCTCCTTGTTTAGATGTGCACCCTAAACCCTGCTTTCTTGTTCAGTGTATGTAGTAAACATGCTAAGATTTTGGAGTCTTGTGGCCTCTCCTAATTGTTCAACCCCAGATTTTCTGTGTCTGTGTTTCTGTCATTTCTTAATTCCATCACCAGCCCTAGTCAGGGTTCAGGAAGAAAGCTGTGCAAGGGCGGGACACTACAGGAAATCCAGTGCTTGTCAGGAGAACAGATTTGAGTCTCAGGACAGAGCAGCTCTGGGGACGGATTCAGTGCCACCAGTAACTAAGGACTTCCCCTCCCTGTCAGGGCTCTTCCCTTGGCAAAACTGTGCCTGGACTAGGAGGCAGATAAGAATATCAGGGTAAATCAAAGGGAAGCAAAGTTATTGAGTTCTTAAGAATGAGCACATACTTTAGATTTAAGAAGGGGGAAAATGGTAGGTAAAGGGAAGGGAGAGAGACAAAAGATTAAGAAAATTTAATGCTCATGAAAAACATAGGTGTTTTTACAATGATTCTGTGTCTTTCTAAGTTATTTTGTCTAAAGAATATATTTGCATCTTACCCAGGGTCCTCCTTCTTGCTTACCTTCTTTAGGTGTACAGATTTTAGTATGATTATCTTATATTATGTCTAATATAACTTATAAGTGAATATAAACCATGTGTGTCTTTCTGCTTCTGAAATAGCTCACTCAGGATGATCTTTTCTAGTTCCCACCATTTGCCTGCCAATTTCACGATTTTCTTGCTGTTAATTGCTGAGTAGTATTCCATTGTGTAAATGTACTATGATTTTTGTATGCATTCCTCAACTTAGGGGCATCTGGGTTGTTTCCAGGTTTCTGCTATTACGAATAAAGCGGCTACAGACATGGTGTAGTAATATTTCCGCAGCCACTGGGAAGACACACACTCGAATACCCGCTTCTGGCAACACAAGGTATTTCTAAAATGACCATCTGTTTTCACCACCAATCCTTTCATAAAGCAAAAGTCCTCTTTACTGCCCAATGGGATGAGGAACCCTAGCCAGACGAGGTCCTTGAAAAGGAACAAGTATACAACCTTTGCAACTGTTTGCAAGTAATAGAGAATAATAGAGAAAGAGGAGAGAGAAACAGTCCTTAGATTTATGACAGACCTACTTGGTCCTGCCACTTGGGAGGCTGAGGCAAGAAGATAACAAATTCAAGGCTTCAAGGCCTGCCCGAGCTATACATCTAGCTCAAGGCCATCACGGGAAACTTGCTGGGACCCTCTTTCAGAGACAAAAATCAGCAAAAGGAAGGCTTGTGATATTGCTCAGGCAGGGTGCAATGCAGTGTTTGCCTGGCACACATGAAGCCCTCAGTTCCATTCCCCACACCACAAAAAAAAAAAAAAATTAAGAAAACCAAGCAGCTACCGCAGTTTAAAATGACAAAGTAATTGGACAAAGTCTGAGAAAGCTCTTACCTGTATTTGCACACAATACATTCATAACAAATCCTGTAGGTAATTATGTAGTTATGGCAATGGGTGACAGTAGGCATTCCCAGGTGTACTGAATTGCATTTTTGAGCATGATATTGTCCAGAGTCAGCATGAGAACCCTGGATGCCATCAAGCAGCCAAGAGGCTGCATGGCGTGCTCAGGGATCAAGGTGTCCAGGAATTGATCTTGAAAGAGGAATAAAAGGAACTGTGAGCACTACAATGGGTTTTCTTCTGTTCTACTGCCCAGCACCCAATTAACTTTTACCCCCACCAAACACAGCATATTCTCACAGAAACATATACAGGCTGCCATAAGGGTAGCCTTACCAGGATTCTGAGAGCTAAACTCCTACCCATGACATGCTGGTTTGGGTTTTAGCTGCACATTAAGAGGTCAGCTTCTGGGGGAACAGCTCCAGCATATTCATCTTTTTGTGGGGGCATTGCTAGAAATTCACCTGGGGAAGGCTTGGTTTCTTCCTTCTATAGACAAAAGTGCGCTCTGTATGTATGTGTGGACAAGAGATTTGGTCAGCAGAAGCTTGGCTTAAAATAGAGATCTGAACTGGGCTCTATTATGAAAAGCCTCCTAATTAAAGAAACTTATTTATTTATATATTTACTTGTTTATTTATTTAGTATGTGTGTGTGCATATATACACATGCCAGAGCATACATGTGGAGGTCAGAGGACCACCTGTGGGAGTCCAGGAATTTCTTTCTGCTTTCCATGCAGGTTCCAGCGATCGAACTGAGATCAGCACATTTTGTTGCCCCAAGCCATCTTACCCACCCTCAGATGGACTCCTTTTTTCCAAGACAGGGTTTCTCTGTGTAGACCTGGCTGTCCTGGAACTCTCTCTAGAGCAGGCTGGCCTTGAATTCACAGTGATCTCCCTGCCTCTGCCTCCACAGTCCTGGGAATAAAGACATGTCCTACCACTGCCTGGCTTAGCTGGACTATCAACACTGACTGAGTTTAGAACTAGAAAGGCCATTTAACCTGTAATTGCAGTCCTTGAGAGGCTGAACCGGGAAGATGGCCCTGAGTTAGAGATCGGTCCGTGAGATCCTTCCATAGTGAGCTCTTATCTCAAAACAACAATAACATTGTTTTGTTTGCTTTAGTATTTTTGTTTTTCTGGATTTTACGGTCCTTTTCTGTTTTGATTTAGGTTTTTTATTGTTGTTGTTGTTTTGCTGATTTCTTTCTTTTGGTAAGAGAGTGAGATTATAAGCAAGTACACCTAAAGTTCAGTGGGTAGGGAGGATCTGGGAGAGGGGAAATAAAATGATCAAAATGTGTTGTATAAAAAACATTTTTAAAATTAAAAGCAACAACAAATCCTCAGAGGCTTATATAATCCCAGCACTGAAAGGATGAGGTAGGAAGACTGTACAATTCAAGGTCACCTTGAGCTAAATAGTGAGTATGAGACCAGCCTGCTCTACAGATTCAAAGCCCCCTATGTCAACCTGTACCATAGCCCTCTCCACCAAAAGAAGGTCATTCAAAGCTGGGTTGGTGGCAGACACTTAAATATAGTTCCTGCTACTCAGGAAGCTGAGATATGAGTTCTGCTTGAGCACAGGGGTTCAAGAAGAACCTGGACAACACAGTAAGATCCCAGATCAGAAACAAGACAGCCTTGATTTCTAAGAATTAATGAGGGTTGTAGCTGCTATTCAATGGCATCCTACTTATAGAACATATGTGAGGCTCTGTTTCCTAATATGTTGGGGGCACATGAAAGAAGTCAAAAAAGGTAAGTAATGATTGGATCCAGAGACCCAGAGAGAAAAGAATGGATTGAGACTCAGAGGGAAATAAATGGTTGAAGCCTGGGCTAGCAGTGTAGTGGTGAGAAGCTAGATAGGAAATGTGAAAAATGAGCAGATTACAATGTCTTGGACAACCAGGTTCTGAGCAGGAAAGCACACAATAAATTGAGTGCAGTATGGAGAAGAGAGCAGGGATGAGTCTAGAGATTGGCAAATGTAAAGCTGGAGGACAGGTTCATGAATGTCTAGAGAGGATATCTTGACACTTGGATATTGAGAGAATGGAGATGCTGGATTTGACAAAAAAAAAGTGTGCAGTTGGCCCTAAAAATAATCTCATATGTTACATTCATTGGAATGGTGAGATATGCAATAATAATGTCCTCTAAGCAACACACAGAAGGTCTGTCCATCCAGAAATGACAGTTCAAAGCTGTGACATAGGCTGCCAGGTTAAAGTAATTTAACAGGTGTTTTTTTTTTTTTTTTTTTTTTTTTTTTTTTATCAGAAGGACAGGGTTCTAAGGTCAGGCCACTACAATATATTTCTGATTTTGCCATTATTCAATGCAAATTTTGAACAAATTTATGAAGGTATATTTAGCATAACAGGCTCCATATTTAAAATTTTATCACAACCAGCTTTTGAAGTTCATTTCTCCCTTTCCCTGTGTTCAACTGGGATGTGGACATGTACCTCCTCACTATGGGCTCTTCCAGCCAGCATCTCCTTTGCAAGTCAGGATCACCTCTCTAATCATATCCCTGTCCTCCCCTTTATACAAAAGCAGTAATTTTGTTCTTTACGACCAGGTTCTTTACATTCAATTCCAACTACTCACTCACCTCCAGAGGAATTTTGTTTCCTTCGGGATTTTACCTTCCCAGTTGGCCTGGTATTAAAGGCCTGAATCAATGTGGTTCTAAATCACTGCTTTTAGCTAGCATTTCTCCTGTGCCCAAAGTGTGCAACTCAAACAATATCTGGAGTGAACTGCGATTTCCCATTTTTGTATTCAGCATCAACTCTTTCCCACGACACAGAGTGACCCCATCTCTACATTACTGAGAACCACCAATGGTATTTTAATATTTGCAAAGAACCTCATCTTGAAAATGAGGACAGTGAAGCTCAGAGGTATCTGGCCCAAAGATCAGAGATAGGACTTCAGACCCAAATCTTTCAGTATTTCCATTAAACCATGATCTCTGCACCATATGTCAAGGAGTACCTCAATCAGAACAAAGAATAATGCTGAACATACAAAGGGCTAATGCTCAGTCAGTACTGATTTCAGTGGAAGCAGCTATGTATGAGCTAGGTGTTGCCACATAGGCATGGCTGGCCCTAAACTCATGACAATCATTCTGCCTTATCTTTCCTGTTGCTGGGGTTTATCAGATGTGCCACCATAGCTGGAGGCTTTTTAAAAATCATGGCTAGAGCAACTGGGTCAGAGAATCGATTCCACAGAGCTAGTAAAAGAAATGGTAACATGGGGAGTTTCTAACTTCATGTGCTCCTGAGATGGAAAATATGTCAGAGCATTTGTTACCAATGAATTGTGGAATAAAAGCCTGTGTGAAAAACTGGAGTGCGAAAAAAGCAAAGTAATAAATAAAACAAAGGAAGCTGCTCGATGCTATGCCACACATGTAAATTCCACCAATCAGGAGGCAGAGGCAGATGGAGTTCTGTGAGTTGGAAGATAGCTCGGTCTACAAAGCAGTTCCAGGACTGTCAGGGCTAGACAGACAGCTCTCAACAAAACAAAACATAGCAAAACAGAACAAAACAAAACAAAACAAAAGGAAGCTAATTTGAGGATGGGTAGACAGGTTTTAATTTTTTCTAGGGCTGCACTTGGTTGAAGAGAATAACCTTCTTCAGTACACAATGACCTTCCCTAGTAGAGGAGGAGCTTTCTCAGCAAGTGTCTGTGGGTAGCTGCACTATACTTCTAGAAGCCCCAAACACACTCTCAAGAGCCAAAGCCTAATTTAAGTGACATCAAACATTTCTGCTTTCAATCACCTAGTGATGAAAGCAGGTCCATATGAGCAGAGGCAGCAGATGAAAGCCTGTGCCATCTGCCAGATCCAGCAGAGAATGGGATCTCAGTGCACACTCAGAGAAAGCTAGCCGTAAGGCTTAGAAAACTTTGCCTCAGAGCTTGTGTACTCCACAGCAAGAGAGCTAAGAAGACCCCCAGATTGGAGAAGGCTCAACATGTAAGAATACTTGCAGTTCTTTTTGTAAAAGATTTTCCTATTTTTTTTATTTTTCCTTCGAGACATGGTTTCTCTGTGTAACATCTCTGGCTATTCTGAAAACTCACCCTATAAGCCAGACTGGCCTGGAACTCAGAGAGGCCTGCCTGCCTCTGCTTCTCTAGCACTGGGATAAAAGGCTGTGTACATCACCACATCGGTCATGATTTTTAATTTTTTTCATGTGTATAGGAATTTTGCACGTGTGAATGTGCATGTACTATGTGCATACAGTGTATTTGGAGTCCAGAAGAGGACAGCAGATCTTTGGGACTGGAGTTACAGATAGTTGTAAGCCACCATGTGGGTGCTAGGAGTCAAACTTTTGTCTTCTGGAAGATCACCAAGCCATCACTCCAGCCCCGACACTGGCTGCTCTGGCAGCAGAGACTGGTCTGAATCTTAGCACCCACACAGCAGATTATAACTAGTGGTAACTGATTCTAGGGGGTCTAACACCCTCTTTTAGGCATCATGTGTACTAAGCACATATACATACAAGCACGCAAATGCTTCTCCACGTAAAATAAATACAACTATGTTTTTTAAAACAGAATATTCTTGTTTGGCATGATGGCACATGCATTTAATCCCACAACTCTGTTAGTTTTAGACCAGCCTTAAGTATGTAGTGAGTTATGGGACAGCTAGGGCTACAAAGACACTCTGTCTGAATAAAAAAGGAAAGAAAAAGAGAAAGGAAGGAAGGAAGGAATGGAAAGGAAAGGAAAAGGAAAGGCTTCTCTTAATTTCTAGTACATGGTTATCTTTTGGTTCTCACTCCATTTCTACCTGATCATCACTTTTTCGACAACTTACTGGGACAGCTCTCTGGAATCTCTAAAAGCTAGGCTAAACACGCTGATATTTATTTGATGAGTTATTTGTATTGGTTGTCAATATGATCACAGTACACTTATAAGATCACCATGAGGCAAGATGCAGCCTGGATCAGAAAAGAGCATATCAGGCTACATTTCTAATTTTTTCTAAGTGATTGAGATTAGAAAGTTCAAAGACATTTTTAAAAACCAACTATTTGAGCATGAATTCTAGAAGTTAAGAAGCAGAGCCCACAAGAGCAAAGCCAACCTTTATCTATAAAATGAGTTCCAGGACATCCAGGACTACATAGTGAGACCCTGTCTCAAAAAGCCAAAACTAGTCAATTAGGGTGATACACACCTTTAATACCATCCTGAGGGAGGCATAATCATACAGATCTCTATGAGTTAGAGCCTAGTCGGGTTAGTAGAGTGAGTTCCAGGACACTGATGTATGTGCCTCCTCATTGCCTGAGACACCAGAAGCTCAGAGCAATGCATCGCTTTTGTCTGGGATCCCAGGAACCCACATGGACAACAATGTAAAATGTTGTTTCTTTACAAACTGATTATGAAAGTTAGCCTGTCCATGGAGTTTCAGGATAGTCAGTCCTATACAGTAAGACTCCATGTAAAAAAAAAGATACACACACACACCCCTCTATAAAAATGAAGGAACAGCTGAAGGGTTAAACAATGGCCCAAGAGAAGAATCAGATACTTTAAACTGGTAATAAAGTCAGACATCCAACATGATGCTGTTGAGAAAATGTGATGTTTGCTCTTAAATCTTCTTGCCCAGACCAATGGGGGAAAAAAAAAAGAAAAGTCAAGTTCCAACAGTTCTCCTACTTACCAGGACTCTTCCTGCTCTAGCACTTTAGACTTATCTAAATCATAGAAAAAAAAGCGTTAGGAAGCATCATAAAATCTAGTAGCACATGTTTTTTACTCTTGAAAACTAGCTTATAAATTACAGCTAGTGAAATTTACATTTACCCAAGACTAGTGACATAGATCAGTGGTAGAGCACGTGATTAGAATACCTTGGACTCTATATCCAGCAACAAAGAGAAAGAGAAAGAATGGGAGGAAGAGAAAAGTACGAGCCAAAATAATCTGTTTCCTATGAAAGATAGAGAGGAAATGAAAGACCCAGGAACCAAAAATTGGTAAAGAACACATTTAAGAAATGAATATATTCCCCTGCTCTTGAAAGCAGAGAAATAAATTTCAAGAAGCCAGAAAGAACACTAGAAGGTTGCCAAACATAGGACCAGATGAATCCAAGTGTCCCAAATCTCATATCAGTCATCTCTACAAAGACATTTAACACATGAACACTCCAATCAAAAGAAGGCTCTACTTACACTCCTCAAACTCTTCATTGTTCCCTCTTATATCCATGTTAATAACGTAACTGGAAAAAAAAAAGAGGATTTTAAACTGAAGCCTACGAAAAACACAGGCAATAAGATATCAGAATTTTCAAATAAATGCGAGAACAACCAGTTTCCAAAATGCAAGGTCAGAAGTAGCTTTAGGCCCTAACGTGTGTACAGTTTGGTCTCAATAGCAAGAGCCTACCTCAAAACAAAGAATATTGTTTTACATTCTGGCCTGGCTTTAAACCCCCATGTAGTGGAAGTTGACCTTGAAGTTTTTACTGTCCTGGCTCTCCCACTTGAGGGCTGAGATTCACAGCAGTATGTCTGCCATTGATTTATTCCGTGTTGGTGTCTGAGCCAAGTTTAAGGCAGGCTAGGCAAATACTCTACCAACTGAGCTACATCTCAGCCCTTATATGTACTTGTCTTTTATTTTTATTTCTCAATTTTTATTTTTAATTCTGTCTGTGTATATATGTCTACATATATGAGTGCATATATATAGATACATGTCTTGATAGGAGCTATGTGCTATCAGGAATGGAGTGGAAGTTTTATACCAATAGGCATGAATTTCATAAGTGGGAATTTCTAGAAATTACTCATACTTAATAAGGTACTGTGTGCTTCATATAATTAAAAGCTTCTGCCTACTAATGGAGATGTATAGGGGTGTGGAATTCTAGAACGTAAGATTCTTGTTTCTTTATAATTCACATTTAAGACTAAACAATGTCAATACAGTTGAAATGGCTCATGAGTAATATGTGTTTCCCAGTAAACCTAACAATCTGAATTTGATCCCAGGGAACTACATAGTAATAGGAGAAAACCAATTGCTTCAAGTTGTCTAATCTCTGATCTCTATACACCTACCATGGCACTTGCATGTCCAAACAAAAAAAATAAACAAATGTACCCTATGTTTTTTAAATTAACTGAGAAAGTAGGGAATAGTGTTTCAGACTTGAAACCCCAATACAGAGAAGGTAAAAGCAGAAAGATCCCAAGTTCAAGGCTACAAAATAAGTCTTAGTTTCACAAAACAATATGGCCAGTAGTGGTTTACAACATTAATCCCAGAACTCAGGATGAATGAATCAGAAGGCAGAGGCAGGCCAATCTCTGATTTCAAGGACAGCCTGGTCTATAGACTGAGTTCTAAGCCTGAGTTACACCAGAATACTTTATCTAGAAAAAAAAAAAAATATATATATATATATATATATATGCCAAAAGCATGTAGTGGACCCTTTATCTGCTGTGTCATATTAGTGAGGTATAAAGACAAGCACAGCCCTCAATTTAACCCCCAGCTTTCTTTCAACATCGGTAGTGTTTAATTATTAATTGTTCAACCCCTATTCTACTGAAAGCTGCTCTCCAAGCCTTGTACCCACAGCCAAACTCTCCCTGCAGTTCCAGCTGCCCTGAGTGGTGGTCTAGTCTGGCCCAGTCCTTTGGAATGTGCAACACCATGCCTCAACTCAGGAGGCTCTTGGCCTTACCAGCTCCTTTCACTAAGCAAAAGCTCCCTCACCTTCCCATTGGCTATTTATTCAGGGGCTCTCACAAGAGTCCAGTGATATTTCACACCTCAGGCCACCCCTCAGCTTTGTCGTTTTGGCGCATAGGCGCTTCCACCAATCAGGCTTTGAGATTCCATCCCTCCTGCTGGGCCATAAACTAATATCCTTCCCAAGGTGGCCATTAGTCTTCCCTCGGCCACAGAAGCACCCCTCTTTTGCAATCCTAAGCCCCAGGTTACTAGCTATTCCTCCCAGCACACAACCTTCTCCTACCCCCTTGGGACATCCCACAGACATGCAGACCATTCTCCCACAGCCCATGAAGCCTAGGCCGAAGGCTAGGCCCCTGTCCGCCCTTTTCCCCTGTCCTGGACCCAACCTCCTCTTCCTACTACCCTACCCGTGCCCTGTACTCCCTGTGTGGGAACCAGCACCACCTGAAGCCGCCTGGTGTCCCTGGTAACGGCCAAACATTCGAACCTTCTAAACCGCCCATCTCGGGGTTCAGTGTTCACAGCTGCCATGTTCCCCATGTTCAACCTTCTCCTCGCCATCACCCCCTTCTGCTTCTATGGTCCTCTGTGACCTCCATGTCCCGCCCCTAACCCCATCAGAATCCTGGCCATTTGTTATTTCCTGCAGTGCCTGCATCCATCCCAGGGCCTTCTGCATGGTTGCCAACAGCTTTGTCCCCGATCCCAGCCCCCATGACCCTTTTTCCTGTAAGGGGAAGTGTCTTACTGGATCTCAGTCCTCCTGATCCCAAGTGCTGTAAGGGGAAGTGTCTTACTGGATCTCAGTCCTCCTGATCCCAAGTGCCGATACAGAACCTGGCTACTCCAAAGTGGTGTCTCTACTTAAACCCGTGACACTAAAAAGAGACCCGGCCCCCTTAGCCCACTGTATACACACCTGCTTGTGCAAGTGTCTGGCACAGGTCCCAGCCATCCCCGTTCCTCCGCTCCTCTGGCGAGCCAGCAAGGGATGTGTGCGGGCAGGAACTTTAACAGGGCCAAGCCCCTAGGCACCATGGGAGTAGAGGACATATTCCCGCCTTTTTGGGCTCCCACCTCTCAAGAATGTCCTTAACGACGTTTCTGAACTTTCTATCCATGATTTTGAGATACCTGCTCCAGAGTTTCTAGAATTGGACATCCCTGTTGAGATGCTACTTCTCACAGAAGGGCACCATTTCAATAGAGAGGTGTACCTAAGCTGGATATTGCAGCTAACCCTCTCTAACAACCCCCTTCTCCGTGTAGATTTTAAGAGCTGGTCAAAACCTAATTTTCTGGTTCTGTTGCTCTCCTTGTGGGGTTCCTGTCCTCTCCAGCTCTTACTATTTCCCACATCTTACGTAAGATTCCTTGTATTTTGCCCAGCAGTTGGCCATAAGTTTCAGCATCTGCTTTGATAGTCTGCAGGGCAGAGGCTTTCAGAGACCCTCTGTGGCAGGTTCCTAGGTTATTTCCTGTTTTCTTCTGCTGCTGATATTCATCCTCTTTGCCTCTTGGGATGGGGATTGAGCATTTTAATTAGGGTCCACTCTCTTGCTTAGTTTCTTTAGATGTACAGTTTTTAGTAGGTTTATCCTATGTTATGTCTATATGAGTGAGTATATACTGTATGTGTCTTTCTGCTTCTGGGACAGCTCACTCAGGATGATCCTTTCTAGGTCCCACCATTTACCTGAAAATTTCATGATTTCTTTACTTTTCATTGCTGAGTAATAC
The DNA here is from genome assembly GCF_030254825.1 of Meriones unguiculatus. Taxonomy (NCBI): domain Eukaryota; kingdom Metazoa; phylum Chordata; class Mammalia; order Rodentia; family Muridae; genus Meriones; species Meriones unguiculatus. The sequence continues at coordinate 637,861 of NW_026843706.1, read as the reverse complement.
TCCATTGTGTAGATGTACCACAATTTCTGCATCCATTCTTCAGTTCAGGGGCATCTGGGCTGTTTCTAGCTTCTGGCAATTATAAAATTAAGCTGCTACAAACATGGTTGAGCCAAAGTCCTTATTGTGTACTTGAGCCTCATTTGGATATATCCCTAGGAGTGGTATGGCTGTATCTTGAGGAAGCATTATTCCTAGTTGTCTGAGAATGTACCAGATTGATCTCCAGAGTGGCTGTAGAAGTTTACATCCCAACCAGCAGTGGAGAAGGGTTCCTCTTTATCCACAAACTCTCCAGCATGTGTTGTCAATTGAGTTTTTCATCTTGACCATTCTGATGGGTGTAAGGTGAAATCTCAGTGTCGTTTTGATTTGCATTTCCCTAATGGCTAGTGAGGTTGAGCATTTCTTTAAGTGCTTCTCTGCCATTCAGTATTCCTCTACAGAGAATTCTCTGTTTAGCTCTGTTCCCCATTTTTTAAGTGGATTACTTGGTTTGTTGCTTTTCAGCTTCTTTAGTTCTTTATATATACTGGATATGAGTCCTCTGTCAGATAAAGGGTTGGTGAAGATTCTTTCCCAATCTGTAGGTGGTCGCTTTGTTTTGATGACGGTGTCCTTTGCTTTCCAGAAGCTTTTCAGCTTCATGAGGTCCCATTTATTGATTTTTGCTCTTAGAGCCTCTGCTGTTGTTGTTCTGTTCAGGAAGTTGTCTCCTGTATCAATGAGTTCTAGGGTATTCCCCATTTTTTCTTCTAAATGATTTAAAGTGTCGGGTTTTATGTTGAGATCTTTGATCCACTTGGACTTCAGTTTTGTGCAGGGTGATAAGTATGGATCTATTTGTATTTTTCTACATGTAGACATCCAGTTAGACCAGCACCATTTGTTGAAGATGCTATCTTTTTTCCATTGTATGGTTTTGGTATCTTTGTCAAAGATCAGGTGTCCCTAAGTGTGTGGGTTTATTTCTGGGTCTTCTGTTCAGTTCCATTGATCCACCATTCTGTTTCTATGCCAGTACCATGCAGTTTTTATAACTATTGCTCTATAGTACAACTTAAGATCAGGGATGGAGATAACCTCCAGAAGATCTTTTATTGTAGAGGATTGTTTTAGCAATTCTGGGTTTCTTGTTATTCCATATGAAGTTGAGAAGTTTTCTTTCTAGGTCTGTAAAGAATTGTTTTGGTAATTTCATGGGAATTGCGTTGAATCTGTAAATTGCTTTTGATGAGATGACATGAGCCTAAATATAAGAAGGTATAAAGAGAACCCAGGAAACTAATCATCCATGCAAAATGGCAAGAGGTTTGCTTATTTTGACCATTGAGCAATGGGTCACCCATGCTGGTCATCAATGAGTGGTCCCAGAAGACAGACTTTGGGTTTTTAAAAGACAAAACCCGGGGATCTCCTGGATTTGCTATCTTGCAGATTCAGGATTGGATGAGGTATTAACTTTTAAAATAATTGGTTGGTTCTGGGAACCCTTAGGTCTGGTCAGCCCTATCGTAATTATCTGAACTTCAAGTCAGTTTGGAATTTCCTGCCATATGAGATATAGCCACAGTTAAAGGTGGGAGAATGATTAACTCATCCCCTGTCTGTTTTGAGGAGTGGGGGTTACAGGCTTTGAATCAAAGGTCAGGAGCTATTCAGGAGAAGGATTGGAGCCATTTGGCCCAGTTTCCAAACAAAGCTCATCTCACAGGTGCCAGCTGGTGATTTTTTCTCCATTTAGTAGAGATCTCTGCTTGTTCTCTTCCTTATCTCTGCCCTCACAGATGGCTAATGTCAGGAAATTTTACGTTCCTCGGCTCTCTAGAGAAGCACTAAGAGGCTTTAATTAACATGGGCTTAAAACTTGAAAATATAACCTAAACATAGGGAGTAGGTAAAGCTCAGTCTTTACTGTAACTTTAAATCTGCTCTTTCTGGACTAAAATCAAAGCAAGACCTTTAATCGGGCACAATTTATAAAGGGGCTAACAAATCTTATTAATTTTATCATCATTTTTTAAAACTTAACAGAAAAACTTTGCACACTGGGATCAAATAAGTTCGAGAACCAATTGCCTAATAGAACAGTGCAGAACAAACAGAACAATATAGAACAATTTTAAATTGTATGAATTATTCTGTCCACATCAAACCTGTCAGCCAGACAGGTTTGTTCTTTTTCTTTAAAAGAACATAGAAGACATTTTGCAATGAATAATCACCAGCCTTTTAAATGAAGTACAACATTTTACAGTTCTTTCTCAAATACATTTGCAGGTATAAAGAACCAAAGCAAACATCATTCATATGCCCCCTGGCTTTTACATACATACACAGACCTTTCATATCATTCAATATACCTTCAGGTTTACAGCTCCATTCTTCTGGCTTAACCAGACACTCTTGCTTTAGACAAGCTATTCCTTTCTTTAATATCTCTTGCTCACTCTCTCTTGCTTTTCAGACAACAGAAACACTCCCATCAAAAGTTTCTTTAATTTTCCAAAGGGTTGGGAAACTGTTCCAAGTTCTTTGTTACACTGCACAAAGGTTATTGCTTTAAAAAAACCTGATAAACTGTAAATGTTTTATCGCCTTAAACATCTAGACATTTTTTAAAAACTCGTTTTTTCAATATCAAAACAAAGTATCTTGTTCAGGAGTGAATTCGCAAAGCATAACCATAATTTTAAAAGTCAAAACTAGATTTTTTAGACCAAAATTTTCAGTGCAAACAATTTAATCTTCAGAACTAATATCAGGTTAGAAAAAGACTCCCTTTTTTATCCTAAATGGAAACAAAATCATTTTGACTCAGAGATTTTGCAAACTTTGTTCTTTTTCTGAGCCATACCATGTGGCAATTTACATCGTGGTTATTTAAACATATGCATTTATAGACCTTATAAACACATAAGCACGTATACATGTTTTAAACAAGAATTTGAATTTAACCTTAAAACATACCCAATTATTTTTGATCATATCAATCATGTAAGATCAGTTGAAAATAATTATATAATGGCCATATATTTAAACAGACAGATACAACTCTTTTTATTAGACTTAGCTGTAATTCTAAACATTACAGCAAGTGCAGTTTTCTTCCTACATCGCTGCATGGTCTGCAAGTTGCAGTTGACTTAAGCTTCATAGGTGGGAGGAGCAAGAAGGTGTGGTGAGCTCCTGCTGCTCACTTCCCTGCTGAGCTGGCATGGAGGCAGGGGGGAGGAGTTTTTCCTCACTCTCAGCTGCAACAGCAGCTGTCATGGAGCAGCTCCATTGCTGATCCCAGCCTCACCATGTGTAAGGACTTCACCAAGGAGCCAACAAACTTTGCTGGCTCCCTCGCTTCCTTGTGAGCTTCACTTTAGCTTACCTCCCTGGCAAGGCCACCTCTGAACCTTCTTCCTGGCCCTGCCTCTCCCCTCCCCTGTGCACTTTGACTGCTGCAAATTGCCTGAGCCCATCACAACAAGTGGTGGCATCAAGCCTGTGTCTTGCTGGCTGTGCATTCTTCTTCCACAGAAGCTCAAGTGCCTGAGCACCGCCCAAGCTCCAGCCCCAGGGCAGCAGGCTCCCTGAGTCTCCCCAGTCACCCAAAAGCACTCCCTCCTCAGCTCCCTTGGGAGATAGAGCACACTGCTTGGTGTCACCTGCCATGCATCCTTATGCACTCCCCATCCGAGAACTAGTTCTAATTTTAACTATCCCCTGTCAGAATTTTCGTCAGTCCAAGTCTACAAAGAAACAGACCGAGAAAAATACATACATACATGACAAACACGGGATTCAAATTGCTGGGGGAGCAGAATCTCTCTGCACCTTCCCAGTCCAGGTTGGAGGAGCAGAATCCCTCCATATACTCCCTGTTCACTGAAAGGGGTGGGCTGAGCTTCCTACTGAACAGCCTCAGAGTTAATGACAGGTCTGTCTGCCTTAATGAGACCATTCCAGGCAAGTGGCCTCCAACCACTCAGAGGACTTGAACCGCTCTTAGAGATGCTCACAAGCCAGACCATAAGCAAAGCTTCAGGAAAGACAGAAACTTAACACTGCCACTGTTGGTATAACAGAACAAACATGTAACAGACAAGAGACACAGGACAAGGACAATTGTGTACCTACTTCTGAGCTCAGATGAGTCCTCCAATAGCCAGTGTCCAGTTCTCCTCAGTACCCCCAATCCTGGAGGAGCCCCCAATAGTTACAGACATTGGGCTACAGAATGTCAGCTACAAAAGCTCGACATTGTACATCAAAGACTCCTGTCTCAGAATAAGACTGTTGCCATCATCCTTCAAATACCAACTCCAGAGACTAAGAGACAGATTTAAATGTTCCTAGGTGCAGTTAGGTATTGTTGCCTCTGGATACCAGACTTTGTGGAACTAACAGGGCCTGTGTACACGAGCACAAAGTCGGGCATTGAGCCCCTCATCTGTTCTGAGGCTAAACAAAAGGCATTTGAGGTTTTAAAAACAGCTCTGCCTTCAGCTCCAGGCCTAGAACTTCAAGATGCTGCAAAACTTTTTATCTGTTTGTCTTTGAAGCAAGACAAAAGAGATTTTAATCCCGGGAGATGTCCTGTGACACACTCTCTAAACAATTGGAAACTGTAGCCAACGGGTGGCCCACCTGTAGAAGCTGTGGTGGATTCTGCTAGTCTAATGGACAAACAAACAAACAAACAAGTTAACTCTGGGTCAAGATATTACTTTCACAACATCTCATGTCTTTGAAGCCCTACTCCAAGGAACCCTGGAACACTGGTTGTCAAATGCTTCTGTCACACAGTACTAGGCCCTAATCCTGGACCTTCAGTCTTATTACCTGTTTCTTGATGACAACCCACAGGTCCATGACAGTCCCAAGAAACCAGATATGTAGGCGCTTCAGTAGTTACTTTAACAGAAACAATGTGGTCCCAAGCCAGGTACCTCTCAGCTCAGAGAGCAGAACTGAATGATCAGGTGGGAAAAAGAAACATCCACCATCATACATAAAGACAGTCATCATACTTTTACTACAGTGGAATTCTATCTTATGATCTACAGAGAAAGAGGACTTCTGAAGGAGAAAAGAAGTCTAGCCTTTCCTGTCATTCTCCATTTGGCAGGGGCCTGGATTCCAGCTGGGATCCTTGAACTTCGCTTCCAGATGAAGAATGGGGTTCTGTTTCTCTCAGGGGAAGCTAGAGCACCTTAGGGTGAGGCCTGAGTGCTCTAAGGGGTATGGAAAAGGATTTCCACAAGTGTTACAGTTTAGCTATTTTAGCATGAGATCACCAGTGACAAGGGAAGCTTGGGCTCACCAAAGCCTATGCCAGATACCAAAGCATTACAGCTCTTGGTCAAGTTGCTATGCTCAGCACAACAGAGGTATAGTCCATTCTTTATGCCTTGTCAGTTTGCAGCTAAGACACAGGTCAGGAGAGGCCCAGACCCAGTGAGCCACAACACAGAGAACTCTGTGGAAGAAAAATGAAGAATCTCATCAGGTCTTGAATTTGGAAAACATGAATGTGTGCACCTTTATGCATGTAAAATCAATGGCAATATAAACTCTTGGCAGAGGGAGGGATTTCAGGAGTGTATGAGTTTGATTCATTGAGGTCAGTGTTAGGATTGTGCAGCAGAGTAATATGACAGATTCTTAAATCACACAGTGACTGGTTCCATGTGTGAGGTTTTCTTAACAGAAGGGGCAGGGGGTCACAGAAACCATCACTGGGCAGGGTACAAGAAAGAGAGAAAGAGAGAGAGAGAGAAAGAGAGAGAGAGAGAGAGAGAGAGAGAGAGAGAGAGAAAGAGAGAGAGAGAGAGAAAGACAGAGGAGTACGAGTTCTTTCATTAGGTGACCCAGAACTTTTGCAAGTGGTAGCAGGTGGTCCACAGGTGGATCACAGATGCCTGATGCCCCATTTGTCAGATCCTTTGGGGACTGGCCATAGAGATGTCTGCTTACACATCCCCACATTCAGGAAATCAGGGATACTTAAATGGTCTTATCACAAGAAGGAAAATACAATACTTAAATATCCTATGGGGGAGATCTGCATGTACAATTGAATGTCACTGCTCGACTAAGGTTCTTAGCAGGGTGGGGCATTTTTAGGTATTCCAAGATGCTTGTTAGAGCACTTTCCTTATCAAGGGAAGGTCTGGCCTGTAATGGGCCCTTAGGGACATGTGACCTCATTGCAAGACCTGGAGTTACTCAGATAAGGGGAGACATTTCAGAACTCTGCTGAGAAAAAGGACTCTATCCTCATAGATGGAGTGCAAATATTTGTCTATCCAGAGATGACCAACTTCATCCTTATCCAGCAGAGTCCCACACCTTCCTAGAAGATATTTAGCTTCCCCTACAAATTGCTCTCCTCCGTTGTCAGTCTGCTGACCTGGCTGAGAGACAAATGACCTAAGACCTGTGAGGCTTATTGAAATTCTGGTGACATACCACAACCTGGTACTGTCTGAGAGTCCATGGTACAACCAAGAAGAGCTAGGGGTTGGGGGAAAAAAAGAATAGATGCCTGAGCCGTATAGGCTGATGGAGGACACCAGAGGGAGAGATCATTCTCCCACCGTTTGTTAAAGATGCTATCTTTTTCAATGTATGGTTTTGGCATCTTTAGCAAAATCAGATGTCTATAGGTGTGTGCATTTATTTCTGGGTCTTTGATTTGATTCCATTGATCCAACAGTCTGTTTCTATGCCAATACCATGCAATTTTTATTATTGTTGCTCTATAGTATAGCTTGAGATCAGGGATGGAGATACCTCCAGGAGATATGCTTGCTTTTAGGCAGCCTTCTTCTGGGTTACCTAGCAACCTATGATGTCATCATGTGTTCCCTGCCATGTAGCCACACCTGGCAGTGTGTTCAAGTTGCTCCTTAAAAGAATCAGCAAGCCTCTTTGTCCCTCTCTTGCATTTTTGCCCTCTTACTCTCTTACTCTCTCACTCTCCTGTTCTCTCCCCTTTCTCTGTCAGGGCACTCTTTTCTCTTCCTCCTATCATGTCTTCTCTCCTTCTCTCTCACTCTCCATCTCCATCTAATAAACCTCTTTCATATGAAATCTGTTGTGCACATCATCATTTCATTGGACCTAACATTAATGCATGGGAAAAGGCTCACCTGGTATTCCCTGGTTTGTTATACCAGGGACCCTTAATCAGACCATGATGCTAGCAACAGATCTTTTTTTTTTTTTTTTTTTTCTGTTCTACCTATCCCTAACCACCACTCATCCACATATGACTTAAAACTTACACTTTCCTTCCACTGCCCTGTGCTTACCACACACACCTGTCCCTCTGCTCATGGCTGCTCAGACTAAGCATCCTGTCATATGCTCTGAGCACCGCAGACATGGTGGACACTCACGCTGCACCAAAATCAGCTGGAGAAACTAAAAGGCTCAGGCGAGAGGCGGAAACTGCTGCTTCAGACACAGACACAGCCTGCTTCTAAACTATTGCAGTTAGGTAAGCAATTGCTGGGGACCCTGTGCACACACAGATGGCTGTATGTTGTGCCACTGCCTCAGGCACAGGGGCGAGGTTTTAAATCTCCCATGGGACACCTGCCCCCAGAGGAAGCATGCAGAAGAGGGTTTTCAGTTGCACAGACATCTGATCAGCCACGCCATATAAATGTAGAGTTTCAAACTCTGCCGAGACAGCCTTCCCACCAGCATGCACCTGGTCTCACTATGACGCTATGGTCACACACCACACATGGACAGCAACAATTCTCATTTTAAATTGGTATGGACTTTTATAAAACTTCAAAGTTATGTTTTACAATATATATGATTCAAACCTGGTTCAAAATAATTTTTACATGATGCTAAAAATTCAAAGTTATAAAGGTCTCTTCAAATTAAGCTAATTTAAAAATGTATGTCCAACTGCCTAGGTCTCTATCAATTCCTGAAATAGTAAATGCTGATCCTCCTGCCATGAGCTGCCTATGATCCAGGTCCACCACTAGGCTTTCTTAGTAACAGTTTTGCAATAATAAATTCAAATGTGATTTTAATATTGCTTTACATTTTTCTACTATATTGTTGGTTTTAAAACTCATAAATCAGGGATTACTATGTACAAGTTTTCACCAGTATTCTAAATTATGTTCTATTGATTTTAGAGGATTAATTTATGTTAAAGCTTGATCATTGTGCTATAACTTCACTATCAAAAGGTTAAATTATGCTTGGTCTACGTAACTAAAAATGGTAATATTATGAATCTAAGGGTATAGTCTTAGACTTTTATAAATTATGAACTTTTTGTATAGTAAATCAAACAGAAACTATCATGCTCTCACTTTAGTGGACTATATTTATGACTTTTAAGTCTCCAATTTAACAGGGACAAACCTAAAGTCCTAATATTTAATGGTATAGAAATGAAAGTTTATAGTCAGTCATCTCATAGATGATCAAGTCCTTTCACATTTTCAAAAACTTATTTATAGTGCTACAGATGCAGACATATTCTCGCTGCTTATCTAATTTAAGAGCTGAGGATTTTCTGTGAGTCACTATACAGGAGCTGGTTTAAATAATAAGAGAGGTGTCTTCCCACCAGGCTCATCTACAGCAAAAACTATGCTCTAGACCTTGGCTGCTTCTCTGAGGCTGTTGGTATTCCCTCACAGAAAGCAAGAAGTCTGCAATGCCCCACCCCACTGTGGTATAGCCTAAAGTCAACTCTGCCAGCTAGCTATTTCAAATGCAGCCAAAGGGGACACTGGTCCCACGGCTGCCCCAACAAGCCACACACTGCCTCCTGGCAGACTGGATTTTGGAAGTCAAAATGTTCCCATTGCAGGCTTGTCCTCTGTGCCCAGCCATGGAGGCTCAACCAGCACAAGGGCTACAGACAGTTCCAGCCTTCGAGCTCCTTGGCCTGATTCAGTGACTTCTACCACCATTGCCCAACCCAGGTAAAATTGCAGGTCTGTTTTGGCCTGACACTCAGGCCCCATGGACATATTGCCAACTTCTGTCTTGGGAGACTTCAGATGCCTTCTCAGGCCTTTTTTTATGAAGGAGACCAGGTCTGAAGCCTGAGTCCTAGAGTTGCTATTATCAGGCCTAGACACAATATGCCTTGTTGCCAGAGTCATGAAAAAGGCCTCAGATAGAACCTGTTATCATCCCTTTAGCTAAAGGACAATAAACATTCAACACAGTTTCACCTATGTCTCATAGTAAATACCTCCATACAAAAGCCTAAGGAAAATGTTGTTTTATAGTCTTAAAATGTTTTAAGGTTGCTAAATGCAAGTTATAAAGGTTGCAAGGTCTAAGGTGTTTTTATCCTAAATAGATAAAAATGCTTACTATTTCCTCTTGTTCCTATGCTACTGTTATATTAATTGTCCAGAGCGTTGGCCATTATCAATAGAATCCTGATTTATTAATCTATGTCTTATACAAAAACATTCCACTATACATCCTAGTATCATTGTTCCAAGCTCAAGATTGTGAATCTCCTTTAAATCTCCATAATGTGTAATCATACTAAAGGTGAAGATCAAGTGAGCTTCTATCCCTTCTACTTCACAAAAGCCTTCTGTCTTTTCAGAGCTCATATTAAATCATGCTTATGCTAGCTATAGGCTTGCTATATATTGCCTTTACTATGTTTAGGTATGTGCCTTGTATCCCTGATCTCTCCAAGACTTTAAACATGAATGGGTGTTGGACTTTGTCAAATGCTTTTTCAGCATCTAAGGAGATGATCATGTGGTTTTTCTCCTTCAGTTTGTTTATGTGGTGGATTACATTGATGGATTTCCGTATGTTGAACCAACCTTGCATGCCTGGGATGAAGCCTACTTGGTCATGGTGGATGATATCTTTGATGTGTTCTTGGATTCGGTTTGCAAGTATTTTATTGAGTATTTTTGCGTCAATGTTCATAAGAGAGATAGGTCTGAAGTTCTCTTTTTTTGTTGGGTCTTTGTGTGGTTTAGGTATCAGGGTGACTGTGGCTTCATAGAATGAGTTTGGTAATGTAACTTCTGTTTCTATTTTGTGGAATAGTTTGAGGAGAATTGGTGTTAGCACTTTGAATGTCTGGTAGAATTCCGAGCTGAAACCATCTGGCCCAGGGCTTTTTTTTTGGAGGGGAGACTGCGAATGACTGCTTCAATTTCCTTAGGGGATATAGGGCTATTCAGTCTTTCTACCTGATCTTGACTTAATGTTGGAAGATGGAATCTATCAAGAAAATTGTCTATTTCATTTAGGTTTTCAAATTTTGTGGCATATAGGCTTTTGTAGTATGACCTAATGATTGTTTGAATTTCCTCAGTGTCTGTAGTTATGTCACCCTTTTCATCTCTGATTTTGTTGATTTGGATAGATTCTCTCTGCTTTTTAGTTAGTTTGGCTATGGGTTTGTCTATCTTGTTGATTTTCTCAAAGAACCAGCTTTTTGTTTCATTGATTCTTTGAATAGTTTTATTTGTTTCTAATTGATTGATTTCAGCCCTGAGTTTGATTATTTCCAGCCTTCTGCTCCTCTTGGGTGTATCTGCTTCTTTTTTTTTTTCTAAGGTTTTCAGTTGGGCCATTAAGTTGTTTGTATGTGATATTACGAATTTCTTCTTGCAGGCATTTAGTGCTATAAATTTTCCCCTGAGCACTGCTTTCAATGTGTCCCATAAATTTGGGTATGTTGTACCTTCATTTTCATTGAATTCTAGGAAGTCTTTAATTTCTTTCTTTATTTCTTCCTTAACCCAGCTGTCATTGAGTTACAAGTTGTTCAGTTTCCATGTGTGTGTAGGTTGTTAGTTATTTCTGTTGTTGTTGAGGTCCAGCTTTAGTCCATGGTGGTCAGATAGAATGAAAGGGATTATTTCAATCTTTTTGTATCTGTTTAGGCTTGCTTTATGACCAACTATATGGTCTATTTTGGAGAAGGTTCCATGCGGTGGTGAAAAGAAGGTATACTCTTTTGAGTTTGGATGAAAAGATCTGTAGATGTCTATTAGGTCCATTTGATTTAGGGTCTCTGTAAGTGTTTTTATTTCTCTATTTGTTTTCTATCTAGTTGATCTGTCCCTTGGTGAGAGTGGAGTGTTGAAGTCTCCCACTATTAGGGTATTAGGATCAATGTGTGATTTAAGCTTTAATATTGTTTCATTTACGAATGTAGGTGCTCTTGTATTTGGGGCATAGATATTCAAAATTGTGATGTCCTCTTGATGGATTTTTCCTTTGATGAGAATATAGTGGCCCTCCTTATCTTTTTTGATTAACTTGGGTTGAAAGTCTATTTTATTAGATATTAGGATGGCTACTCCAGCTTGTTTTCTGGAACCATTTGCTTGAAAAACATTTTTCCAGCCCTTTTCTCTGAGGTAGTGTTTATTTTTTGTTGCATAGGTGTGTTTCTTGGATGCAACAGAATGTTGGATCCTGTTTCCGCAACCATTCTGTTAGTCTGTGTCTTTTTATTGGGGAGTTGAGTCCGTTGATGTTGATAGATACTAGTGACCAACATTTGTTACTTACTTTAGATGTGGGGTTGGTGGTGTCACTGAGTTTCATTGCTTGTATTCTTTTGGGTTTTTGTTGTTGTTGTTGTTGTTGTGTAGTTATCTATTTCCTCTGTTTCCTTAGATGTAGTTGTTTTCTTTGGTTTGGAGTTTCCCTTCTAGTAACTTCTGTAGAGCTGGGTTACTATGTAGATGTTGTTTAAATTTGGTTTTGTCTTGGAATATTTTGAATTCTCCGTCTATGTTGATTGAAAGTTTTGCTGGGTATAGTAGTCTGTGTTGGAATCTGTGGTCCCTTAAGGACTATATGATTTCTGTCCAGGCCCTTCTGGCTTTCATAGTTTCTGTTGAGAAATCTGGTGTGATTCTGATAGGTCTACCTTCATATGTTACTTGGCCTTTTTCCCTTGCTGCTTTTAGAATTTTTTCTTTGTTCTGTATGTTCAGTGTTTTGACTATGATGTGACATGAAGAATTTCTTTTCTGGTCTTGTCTACTTGGTATTCTGTAGGCCTCTTGTATGTTTATGGCCATCTCCTTCTTTAAGTTGGGAAAGTTTTCTTCTATAATTTTCTTGAAAATCTTTTTCGGACCTTTGAGCCTGATGTCTTCTTTTTCTTCTACTCCTATTATTCTTAGGTTTTGTCTTTTCATTGTGTCCTTGATTTCTTGGATGTTTTGTGTTTGGAACTTTTCTGATATTATTTTTTCTTTGAGAGACGTGTCAATTTCCGCAAGTGTATCTTCAGCTCCTGAGATTCTTTCTTCCATCCCTTGTATTCTGTTGGTGATGCTTAACTTTGCAGTTCTTGATCTTTTCTCTATGTTCTCCAGCTCCTGGTTCTTCTCTATTTGTGTTTTCTTTATTGATTCTAATTCTGTTTTCATGTCTTACACCATTTCCTTCATCTGTTTGAATGTGGAGTCCTGCTTTTCAATGAGAGCTTCTATTTTTTTTTGTCCGTTTCCTCTCTATTAATCCCTAATTGTGCTTCTACTTCATTGGGTATAATTGCCTGTATTTCTATGAGAGCTTTGTTTATTTCTTCTTTATTTGCCTTGATTTGTGTGGACATTTCTTTGAGAGCTTTGTGCATTTCTTCTTTGTTTGCCTCATTTTTTGTGGTCATTTCTCTGGGAGCTCTATTTGTTTCCTCTTGGTTCATCTCAATTTCTTTGGTTATTTCTCTGAGGGCCTTGTTCATTTCATCTTTATGTGCCTCTAATAGCTGGAGAAACATAGTTTTGAGGTCATTTTCTTGTATATCTAGTGAATTGAAGTGTCCATTGTTTTGTGGGGTTGCTGGTGAGGTCATTATGTCCTGTTTTTTGTTGGGAGTGTTCTTACGTCTGCCTGTAGCCATCTGGTTATTTATAATCCTCAATGTTTGTTCCTCGAGATTGTAGTTCGGGCTATGATCCTCTCTTTCTGTTTTCTGGACTGTTTTTTCAGGAAGATGAGAGAGGTTCACTGGTTTGGGAGTGTGCACTATGTTTTCAGTTTTGCCTAAGTAAGGAATATGACGCTGGCGCTATTCACGTGTGCTTTTAGAGGGCGCAGTGTGCATGTGTGGCGGATTCTCTGACTATTGCAGTGGCCTGCAAGCCACTGTTACGCAGTTCTGTCTGAGATCCAGGGATTGTTTGCCTGGATTACACTGGTGGACCCGCAAGGCAGAGGCTTCAATGTTGGGGTCACTATCCCATGAATCCCTATGATGCCCACACTAGGGGTGTGGTTGGCAGGGATCTCGTCTGGTTGCTTCTGTAGAAAGGCCCTGGGTCTGGGGCAAACTCTCCCTAGAAGGATCACTCACTCTCTTGCAGGACCAGTTGGAATGCACAGGGGTTCCCCTTGCTCACTACTCTCTGATTTGGTCCTGTTGCAGAGAGTGCATGGGTAGGCTAACAGTCAGCTCTGTGACACTGTGGCCGCAAGACTCAGTGTCCACCTTTCCTGTGTGCTGCCTCCCTGTCCTTTCCCTCTGCCTGGAGGGATTATGTTGACTGGTCCTGGGGGTGGCGCGGGAAAGAGTTAGGTTGAGTGATCTCAATCCCAGATCCCGGGCCCAGATCTCTCTGCCAGAAGCAGCCTGGCGGTAGAACCTATGTTTGCTGATCCCGAGAGAGTACCAGGTAGGGTTGAGTGTCCTCAGATCCAGAGCTTGGGTTTGTCTGCTAGGGGCCGCTGGGTGAGTTGGAGAGAGGGTGCTGTGTCCTTGGCAGGCTGCCTCTCTGTCCTTCCCCTCTGACCTTCCCCTCCGCTAGGGCAAGCTTATAGAGGTGTTCTCAGGGGAGTGCCAGAAGGGGTTGGGGCTTCTCAGTCCAATCCTGAGCCAGGGTTTCTCTGCCAGGGGTTGGGGGGACGAAGGTGATAGAACTTGCTGCTAGACCTTATTGCACTGGACCCAGGAGAATCTCAGGACGTGTAGAATGACCTCAGTCCCAGATCGCGAGCTGAAGTTTATTTGCTGGGAGCAGCCAGCAGCACTGGAGCTCCGGTACTGTGAAGCCGCTGTGAGCCTCTTTATCCTTCTGCTCCGCCATGGCAAGGTTATGGTGGTGTTTGGGGGAGTGCCCAAAAGGATTGGGTTTTCTCAGCCCCGGGTTGGGGTACAGACAATGTGCTTTGTGGCAGATTCTGCTGGCCGCCTCCTGCCTCCTCCCAAGAGGGAGTAGGGATTTTGAGCTGGGCTCACAGCTCTCTGCGCGGTGAGAGCTCAGTTGTGATGGTGGCAGGTACCCGCAGTCAGCGAGACCTTCCAGGGCAAGACTGGGTGACCTGTGATCAGTCTCGCAACTTTGCTTCCCTGTGGGGTTTTCTTGCTACTGGGAATCCCAGTCTCTGGCACCATTGTGCCCACAAATCAGCCTGGGAAAGTGATTGGGACACACAGGCTTGCAGCACCAGCCCGGAAACCCAAAGCCCGCTTTAGCCGGGTTCTCTTCCAAGTTCTGCCTGGGCAGCCTAGAGTGGACCCAAACGATTCCCACGCCTTGGGAGCCTCCCCTCACCTGGCAAACACGACAGCTGTTGTTTTAGGGCCCAGAGTTCAGTCTCTTGGTCACTGCATGGAGTGTGTTGTCCCGCTTCTCAGCCACAGTGTTCTCCAGGCGCCGCCATCTTGGCCTCCCAAATCTGTTTTGTAGTTTTTTAAAATGAGATCTTGTTGTTGTTTTTAATATACCGTCACACTATGTATACCTTGCTGGCCTGAAGCTCATATGTAGACCAGGCTGCCCTTGAATTCCTGAGTTCTGGGAATAATAAAGGCATGTACCACCATGTCCTGCTTATATGTCTTTTTAAGCACAATTGTGTGTCCATATTTATTTCTTTACTTTGGTAAATCTATTGAAGAAGAGTAGTTGAACATCGATTGATCATGGGTCAGTCAGGCCTGAGACACTAGGCAGTGTCTTACTGAAGGGACAGGGGATGGCTTCCTTCTCCCTTAGCAGACTGAACGAGAGACAGGTTCAGATCCCTGAAGGTGAAGTTGTGGACAAGGGAGGTATGAGGTATCCAGTGCTGTAAATCAGCTGATGATGGAGAAGGGTGTGGGAACTCTGAAGTGGGTACACTCAGACAGAGAGGGGCTGTGCCTTAGAAAGCAGTGTGTCCCTGGCACCATCCACTGTGCCCCTGTTAGACCTTGGAGATGTAAGGGAGAGGTTGTACATCTCATGCCAGGCCAGAGCCATATGTACAGCAGTTCCCTAAAGAGATCCTGGCCTGCAGGCCCAAGTGAGTAGACCACACTGTGTCTCTTCTTACCCTGCCCTTTCTCTCCCCAGCACATAGCTTTTCTCTGTTCCCTCTGCCCCTGCCTTGGGGCACTAATCCTGACTCGGATATTCAGGGTCAGTAAGTAAGGTTGGATATCAGGAGAGCCTGGGTTACATTCCCATCCCTGTGCATTTCCTCTCTCTCTAATCAGGCTGGGGTAGGAAGTGGGCCTGGCTGCCAGTTTGGGTGATTTGGTCCCAGAGAGCCTGTGAAGTGTAGGCTGTATAACTTGGTTGTGTAGTCAGTCCCAAGGGATTCCTGATTCCTCCCTGGCTCCTTTCCAAGGAAGCCAGGCTAGGACTTGAGCCTTTTCAGTGCCTATGGGCTCATTCCTGGCTGAGCTCTGCCTTTTGACCTGAGCCTGGATGTGGAGCAGAGAGTGCAGATGAGATGAGTCTCACAAGCCTCCATTTGTTTCTCCACTTACCCCTCAGCCCCTCCTCAACATATACTCAGAATTTGTGTGTGTGTGAGGTTCCAGCACTCAGGGCAGAGCAACCTTGCATGTGCATGCATCATGGACAAACAACCAGTGGAGAGACCAACTTCAGAGCATCTCAAGTTCCAGGAAACTCACAGCTCTTGTCTTTTTGCCAGAGAAATGCCAGACCCAGAGCACCTGTACCTGTTGGTGAGACTTTGGGGTCTGAAAGCAGTGAGGAAAGATGGGGAGAGGAAAGATCCCTCATGTTCTATTCCTTTGGGGGATGGCAGCTTTGTGTCTTGTGCTTCCCTCTCTAGGTAAGCAGGGGATCCACAGGAGACTGGTTGTCGACCGCGCTGGCATCAGGCCACATTATGAAGTAAAGAGAATTTTTGGATGCATGACTATAAAGGGTAGGCCAATCCAACTCCAGAGGCTGGTTTCGCTCGCCAGAGATTTTACTGGTGAGCCCTGTTCATCCACTGAACTCGTTCCAGGATCTAGCC
Organism: Meriones unguiculatus; assembly: GCF_030254825.1. NCBI lineage: Eukaryota > Metazoa > Chordata > Mammalia > Rodentia > Muridae > Meriones > Meriones unguiculatus. The sequence continues at coordinate 621,610 of NW_026843706.1, read as the reverse complement.
ATGGTGATAGTCCTGCCAGCATTGTCCCAGGGCCACAATCTTAGGCCCTCATAAGAACTTTTATGCTGCCTCTGGGCTGTAGTAAGGCAGAAATAGAGCTGTCAGCAGCTATTGCTGCCTCATTTTAGACCCTACCAGTCCCTTCCCACATGGTTCTCAAGTGTACATGCTCTGTCCTCTCTCTCTCTCTCTCTCTCTTTCTCTCTCTCTCTCTGTGTGTGTGTGTGTGTGTGTGTGTGTGTGTGTGTGTGTGTGTGTGTTTGTCTGTTTGTGTTTCAGGGGATCAGGAACTACCTCAATGTCTGCCATTCCCAGCTGGAGAGAGGCTATATCCAGCACCAGTAACACTGGGTTGCCAACAGGTAAAGCTTTCTCAGCTCTCAGAAATGCCAGCCCCAGCTAGACCCTGAGCCGACTGTCAAAGTTAACCTGAGAGTTCAACTCCTGTGCCAACTCCTGTCCTGCACCTCACAGAGAGAGGGCAACTCCTTCATGTTCAAGGTTCTTTCCCAGTCTTGTCATGGGACAGGGGGCAGTGGCAGGTGTAAGGACAAAGAGCAAGTGTGGATGGAGTAGAGAGGAGGCCAGGACACTGATGATAGACAGCCTTTCTTTTTCTTCTGTGTCTGCTGGGCTAGAGTCTGATGTCACAGAAGGAAACAGAGGAACTGAAGGAACAACTAGGTATGACTGACCTGGGGTAGGAAAGACACGGGGGAGGAGGCCAGAGGGGGAGCTAGGTGTTTGGGTGTAGGTGATTGTGGTGGCCTGGAGGGGGGCACTCCTGGGGGAGGTGACATCAAGCAGGCCAGGCAGGGAGTCCTCTGTGCATTCACTGCTGGTACATGCACCAACAGGCTCTGCCCTCTAGTGTGTTGGGCAGAGGAGTTTCCAGATTCCCTTCTTTGTGGGCATTTAGATGTTCCTCCTTTGCTTACCCCTGAAGTCCTGGCAGCTGCATCTTGTCGGGTGTTTGTTGTCACATAGTTTTCATTTCTTTGTTTGTTTGTTTGTTTGTTTTACAGGTAGGGATGGCAATGCTGTAGACTAGCATTTGAGGACTGACTGTCCACACTGTTCTCCTGTAGAAGACATTTCCATATAGAGCTTGGTGATGGGTGGGGGAGTCTGACCTGAGGCTACTTGGATGGGGGCTGGAATGCAGTGAGGTGGCTGGTAGATCCCTTGGAACAGAGAATGGGGCTCAGGCCAGTAGGATCCTGTGTGTCTGTGTCTGGAATCCCCCTTTGTACCTCTGCATTTCAGCAGTCATGCAGGCGCTCAACAAAAAGTTCCAGGATCGTTGAAGTGAGTGTTTTGCTATCTGTAGCCCTTCCCACACTCCTGACTGCCCTGGAAGCCAAGCCTGGCCTGACTCTGGTTTTGCCTGATAGGGTGGACCCACAGTTCCTGTAGAAGAGGTCAGACGACTGCCTATGGATCCGGTTACCCTAGAGCAGTGGCTCTCACCTTCCTAATGTTGCAGCCCCTTAATACACTTCCTCATGTTGTGTTAACTCCCAACCATAAAATTATCTTGTTGCTAGTTTGTAACTATAGTTTTGCCACTGTTATGAATTGTAATATAAATCTCTGATATGTGAGCCTGTGGGAGCTGCTACCACAGACTGAGAATCACTGCTCTACAGCCAGAGCTGACCGAAGCCCCTGCTTTTGCCCCTGGCTGCCCCTTCTGACACCTGTTTGACATGAGGTAGTTTTTCCCTATGTTCTTCTCTTTCTCTTTTGATGGGTGATGAGGTACAGCAACAGGATGGAAACTGTGCCTACCCCTCTAAGGACAACTGTGCTCATTCACACTCTACCTTCCCCAAATACAGTCCTCATGTATGAACTTTTCAGAAACTAAATAAAGTATTTTGCAGAAAGGAGGAAAAAAAAAGAAGAGTAGTCCTGAGTGGGATGTGGGCCCCTTTCTAGGAAGGCACCATGTACCCTAGCTTAGCCAGGTGAGCTGCAGGGTCTGGGTTCTTAGGGACCAGGCCTGACACAGACTCTGCCCCTACCCTGACTGCTGCCTTCTCTGGGACAGTCTCGTAAAACCCAGTTTTGTCTCTTGTCCCCTGCATTCAGCAGTCCTTTCTCCTTTCCAGGTCTTCCCTCATCCTGTTCTCTGACGTTCTGGATCATTCTCTCCCTGGGGGGCACTGCACTCAAGGAGGACTGGCCTAGAATTTGCACTTCATCTTTGGGCTCCTGCATAGCCCTCCCCTTTGAAATGAGTTGAGAAGTCTCCTAATTTGCCCTTGGACCATTTCAGTCAAGGGGTAGAGGCCAAGATCACATCTGCATGGTTGGTAGAGTAGGTCAAGAGCACAGAAAAGTGCCTGTTTTTCTCTAGGTTGGTGGTGAAGTGAGTCTTCAGTGGTTCTGTGTGCCATTAGGGAGAAGCTTCCCATGGCAGCAGAAGTGTGATGGTCTAGGACCCAAACCACCAAATTTTCCAGGTCCTGGCCTGAAAAATGCCTTCATCTGGCCCCCATTAGAAAAGTTCTGGTTTAAAAAATTTTGTGTTACCTGTCTGAGAGTGAGTTGTGGAGAGGGAGGGGTCGTGAGGGGTCAGCAGGGGAGAGGGAGAGGCTCCAGTGCTATGACACTTGTGTGGAGGTCAGAGTACAATTATTTGGGAGTTAGTTCTCTCTGTTTATTTTATTTGAAGGAAAGTATCCTGTGCTTCTGTTTCTGTACTTTGTTTGCCTGCCTAACTGGCCCTGGAGCTTCAGGGGTCTTTACCTGTCTCTTTCTCCCATCCTACTCTAGGAATCCTGGGATTACAGGTAGGTATTATCAGGGTCAGATGTTTTGAATATTTATGTATATCACTTGTATAAGGGGGGCTTAGTGGTGTGGGTTTACATGTGAGTGAGGGTCCTGTTGGAGAACAGAGTCATTGGATTCCCCCTGAAGCCAGAGTTTACAGGAAATTGTGAGCTTCCTGTCATAGGGATTTGATACTTCAAGCTTGTTCTAGCACACACACACACACACACACACACACACACACACACACACTTAAAATAGCAAAAGTTCAGCCTCTTTATTAAAAAAAATGATAGAGTGGAGAATGATCAAGGAAAACTGACTTCTAGCTTCCACTGGAGTATTCACACATACATCAATGCAACACACACAAACACACACACACACACACACACACACCAAAACGAGCAATCCAGTGCTGAGAATGTAACTCAGTTACGAGAGTGCTTTCGTTGGATGCAAGGAGGCCCTGAGTGTGTCCCCCAGAACTTCATAAACCAACTGTGAAGACACAGACCTGTAATCTCAGCACTCAGGATAAAGAAGCAGGAGAATCAGACGTTCAGACTCATCCTCATGCTCTGTCATGAGGAGATGGGTCATTCTACATGGGTAACATGCTATCCTTCCACCTCCCTGATGCCAGGTATTTGCCTTGTGCCTGGTGCTGTTAACTATTACCATGTGGTCAGGGAACATGTCCAGCTTAGTCCAATGGAAGGGAACCGTTTTCCCTCTATATTTAGAAATGCACCAACTGTATCTTGCACAGATACTCTGTGATCATCTGGATCCCTCATGATATCCTTTTGATTTTAATATCTGTGTGCTTTGAGGTAATTTTGTGGCCTTTCATTTTCTGCTATTGCTTATGGATCTAACACTCTTTTTCTTTTAAGATTTTATTTATACATTTATTTAGTTGTTGTTTTACAGCAGAGCCTCACATAGCCTAAGCTGGCCTCAAACTTACTCTGCAGCCCAGAATAACTTTGAACTCTTGATTGCCCCTGCCTTTACCTCCCATGTTCTGAGATTACAGGTATGCTTTAACATGCCCACCTTATTTACCTGTTTTCTCCGTGTGTCTCACTAAAACTTTTAACACTTTCATTCTTTGACCAAGCAACCAATTTCTTACTTTTTGTTTGTTGGTTGACACAGAGTTTCACTGTTTCCCAGGACCCACAGCAATCCTCCTGTCTCAGCCTGCCCAGTACTGTGTTTGCAAGCAGGAGCCACCATCCCAGGTTTAAACAACCAACATGTGCTTGTGTCCCTTTAGGTTTTGAACTTGTTTCCACGCTCAGCAATAGTACCCTCCTTACTTCCTCCTTCCCTATCTAAAGTTACACTTTGGTTATCTCTTCTTTCTTTCTTTTGTGTGTTTGTGGTATTTGAGATCAAGCCCAGGGACCCTCACAGGTGACAGGGGTATTCTACCAGTAAGTTTGTTTCTAGCCTTGCTGTTTTTTTTTTGTTTTGTTTTGTTTTGTTTTTCATCCTACCTTCTCATTAAATTTAAATTGATGGGAAGCAAAGGACTACTGAAAGGGCTATTTGGGTTCTAAAAGCCATCATCTCCAACAAGCAAGTATTTAGGCTGTACTTGAGGCAAATCTCTGTGTAGGGCTGTTAGTGTGCCCTAGTGTGTCATTAATGGGGATATATAAAACAATGTCCCATAAAACAACAGGAATTAATCTTACAAGACAGTGGGAAGAGTCATTTTCATAACGTGGTAGTTATCATGTCTGCCTCACGAAAAGTCGGGCCTGCGAGGTGTCTCAAGAAGATAAAGATCCTTGCTGCCAAACCTGGTGACCTGAATTTAATCCCTGAAACCCATACAATGGAAAGAGAGAACTGACTCCTGAAAATTCTCCTTTGGCCTCTACACATGTGCTGTGGCACAGACATGCTCTCTCTCTCTCTCTCTCTCTCTCTCTCTCTCTCTCTCTCTCTCTCTAACACACACACACACACACACAGAAATATAATGAGAAAAGTAGGGCTAAGACACCCCTGTAAAACAACAACCCTGTAAAATATTATGGATATTTCATAACCAAAAGCATCACTAAAATGACGTTGTTTTTAGAAGATCTCATTGAAATTGGAAATACTGTGTCATTTATAGATATAGCTTATTTTTTGTGTTTGGTTGGTTGTGTGTGTGTGTGTGTGTGTGTGTGTGTGAGTATGTGTGTGTGTTTGAGAAAGGGTGTCACTCTTCATCTCAGGCTAGTCTTAAAATGATAATGTAACTGAGACTGTCCTTGATCTCCTGATCCTCCTGCCTCTACCACCCAAGAACTGGTACTATAGGCATGTGCCTCCAGAACTGACTCTGTCTTCAGACAAAGATTTTTAAAGAAAAATGAGAACGATGCATACATATTTGCAATATCAACCTCAACTTCCAAGAAATATTTCCCAAAGGGGTGGTACATTCTCATTCAAAATGTAATTATGACTTTGTGCTGAAAACTCACAAAAAAATGTTGCACTTGTGTTCAGGAGCTCAAAAATATTTGTCAATTCCACTACTACTTACACGTAGAGGTGTTGTGTGGTATTCAGCAGAGAAGACTGCGTGGACATAGGTTCAAGCCAACACAAAGTCTTTATTAGCCAGCTGGCAACTACACTGAGTATATGGGTCCCAGTGTAGCACTGAGATTTTCTAAGGGTGAGCTTTTAAGCTCAAAAACCATATTCTGCCCTGATAGTGGTGGCACACACCTTTAATTCCAACATTCAGGAAGCAGAGGCAGGTATATCTCTGAGATTGAGAACAGCCTGCCTGGTCTACAGAGTGAGTTCCAGTACAGCCAGGACTACACAGAGAAACCCTGTCTCAAAATAAAACTATTCTAGGTTGACATAATTCAGTTAACAAAAATAGCTAGCTAGAAGCAGAACTACAGAAGCCAAAAAAGCAAGGTTAGTACATTGAGAGATTTTCCAGAAACATGGACTTTGATGGATTAAGCCCTTTGTTTCATGTTTGGCAGGTGGTGCTGTCTATGAGCTGAGTTTTACAGTCTAAATGGTACTTCAACCATGACATCAATTGTGCTATTGTCTGGGGGCCTACTAAAGTCTCAGGTCCTGTTACATTCCTTGCTGATCTTAGGGCATGAGTCACATTGTGAACTCATCCCTTGATAAGAAAAGTGCTCTAGCAAGCATCTTGGAATACCTCAAAATGCCCCACCCTGCTAAGGATCTTAGTCCAACAGTGATCTTCAATTGTATTTGGATATCCCCCCCCCCCCCCGTAGGATATTTAAGTACTGTATTTTCCTTCTTGTGATAGGACCATTTAAGTATCCCTGATTCCATGAATGTTGGGATCCGTAAGCAGGCATCTCAATGGTCCCCAAGGGACCTGACAAATGGGACATCAGGCATCTGTCTGGCCACCTGTGGACCACCTGAGACCACCTGCACATGTTCTGGGTCACCTTATGAGAGAATTTGTACTACCTACTCTCTCTCTCTCTCTCTCTCTCTCTCTCTCCTACCCTGCCTGGAGATGGTCTCTGTGAACCCCCTCCCCCTTCCCTTAAGAAAACCTCCCATGTGGAACCATTCGCATGGAGTGAGGTGTGAACTAGCTGTGTAACTCCACTGCACAATCCTAACATTGGTACATTGGCCGAATAACTGCTTTCAGAGGCTATGCTGCATGGTGGCTGCTCTCAGCACTCGTGTATGGACTACTGGTTCTAACTCCTGGTCTTTCAGCTAAATCCTTGCCTCTCCCTGTCTACCTACTGATTCCCTTTCTCTGTCATCTCCGTTCTCTTCTATGGAACTCACTGATCACTGTTTCCCACAGCCTCACACTAACTCCTGTCCAATACTGTCCCCACAAGCTACTGGGGCCATGTCCAAAATGCCAACAACAGGGACATTGGAGTGTTGACTGCTACCGTTTCTCCCAGGATATGGGGGCATTACTCCCAGATTGCCCTCTGGCCGATATCCTAGGCATGGCTACGGAAGAATGAAGGTGCCCGGGTTCCCTTGACCTGACCACTGCCATCACTAGCAGGGAGCCATGGGTAATTATCATGGTATCAGAGCGGCCCATCTCCTTGCATGTGAACACTCGAGCCACTTACTCAGTCCTGAGGAGTTTTGAGGACCAACCTCTTCTTCAAGTTCCTCTATTGTCAGAGTAGGGGGACAGCCTTGCCAACCTTGCTGGACTCCACCACTCAATTGTATTTTCAGGGGTGTTCCCTTCACTCATTCCTTTTTATTGATGCCGACTTGTCCAGTCCCCTTACTGGGAAGGGACTTTTTAGCCAAAGTGAGAGCCTCTATCTCTTTACTCTACCCAAGCTAACCAGCATCCTCTCTCCTCCTTCTCCTCCTAGCTACCCTACCTACCAGTTGTGACGCATCTCTTCCTTTATCAGCCTCTCAAGTGGACCCATGAGTCTGCGATGTCCAAAATCCCTCTGTCTCTAGGCACCATCCCCCTGTGGTCATTCAGCTACAGGATCCCACACGGTATATCACCGCAGCTCAATACCCACTTCCTCTCCAGAGTCTCAGGAGACTTAAGCCTATTATCACTGACCTTCTAAGACAAAAAAAAAAAGAAAAGAAAAGAAACTCCTTCACCCCACTTCCTCTCCTTTTAACACCTTTTGTAACTTTATACTTGCAGTTACAAAGTCCAATGGAACCTGTCACCTGGTTCAAGACCTCCAGCTTCTCAGTTCTCCAGCTGTCCCCCTCCACCCTGTAGTAGCTAACTCCTATATTCTCCTCTCCAATATCCCCTCAGGTACCTCCCATTTCTCAGTTCTGGATCTCAGGGATGCATTCTTCTCTATCCCTCTGGAAGCCCAGTCACAAAATATCTTTGCTTTCACCTGGACTGACCCTGACACCCCAGTTTACCTGGACTGTCCTACCCAAGGAATTCTGGGATAGCTCACACCTCTTTGGCCAGACCCTAATCTCTGACCTCTCCTTATCTCTCCCTAAATCTAAACTTATACAGTATGTATATTACCTTCTCCTCTGCAGCCTATCCTTATGAGATAGCCAAACTAACACCTCTGCTCTTCTAAATTTTCTGTCCATCAGGAGCCATTGGGTCTCACCCTCCAAGGTCTAATTGTCCAACTCTGAGATCACTTCCCTGGGACTAACAATAACCCCAACCCACAAGGGCATCACCCTAGATAGAAAAGACCTAATACAGTCTCTGGCAGTTCCCTCCACTAAAAAAAAAAAAAAAAAAAAAAAATTCATTGTTTTTTGGGAATGGCTGGTTGTTTTTTTTTTTTTTTTTTTTTTTTTTCAATGCAGTTTATTCAGGAACATTGAACAATCCTCCTCGGACCCCGGGGAAAGCCAGCCCACAGCTTAAATAACCTCTGGGTAGCCAACCCAGGCGTGCCATGGGGGCAATGCAAATAGGTCCACATACATGGAAGCAAGCCAGATCCTCGGCCTTAGCCAAATGTGGAGTTGTTTCTGACAGAGAGCACTCACCATCGCGAAGGTGGAAGGCAGAAACCAGCTCCATCTTTAAGGCATAGCATTCCGCAGCTCTCTACAGTTCCCCCTTTTTGTTTTAGACGCATCAGGCAAGAGTAGAGGTCTGATCTCTGATATTAGAAATAAATTGGGACTTTGTACAGATGTTTATTTAGGTGTCATCCACCCAAAGAGCATCAGACCCGTCCGATACCTTTTTCTCAGAGGCGGGACCTGGGGCATCAACCCGCATGCAATCAGAAATGCTCTTCTCTGGGTCCAAAGCGGCTGACCCTGAGTGCAGTGCTTAGCCTCGCATCCTGAGCGTATCATTTTAGCTTTTTATGGTATCCAACCATGCTTGGGGAGAATGTCCTGCTTCAATGGCTGTAAAGGCCTGAATGATCATGGCTGCATCACACTGTTGTGAGACTCTAATCTTGCATATATACCACAGGCAAACCAAGGAGACCAACACCAGAAGGCCTGCTAACGCTCCCATGCCCGCCCATTCCTTCAGATGATTCATGGCTGCAGCAATCCATGTTGATAATCCTGTGGCTAGTCCTGCGTCCACTCCGGTAGAATTTACTGTGACAATGGCCACTCTCAGCTGCTCCATCGTAGTATCGAATTCTCCAGCCCAATTACCTAAAATATAGCTCGACAATTGTTTAGACAGATTTGCAGCACAGGAAAAATTCTCATGTTGTATGCTAGTGACACAAAGTCCAGCATACTTTCATTGACAGCCAGGTTGAGCGATTTGCCATAGGGTATCAATTTGCTCCTGCAAGAGGTCAATCCTCTGACTGAACACCATCAAGCTTCCTTTTAGTTGAGCATTAATTCCTTTATGTACAACTAAGGCATGAGTTACATTGACTAAATGATTATTCAGGGTCTGAGCAGTCTGCCCAGTATGACTCATGGCTAATGCCCTGGTGGTAGCTCAAACAGCCGTCAATGAGATGGTAGTAACAATGGTGGCTGTAGTTCCAAGATCCCTTTTCTGTCTGAAGAGAGTCATAGCGTGAGGGGCATCAATGGGCACAGGCACCCAGTGAGGCATGCGAGTAACCAGGGCATACCTAAATTTACTAGCATTCCAGCATTGGGCAAAAAAGCAAGTATCATTACCACAATTACTTGGCTCTATCTGGCTAATAATGAATAAAAATGGGGGATATAGACAAACAGGTGTGGGCTTATAGGAAATATTATGAGAAGCGTTAACCCCTCGTTGGAACATCCTGCGTCAGTTCTAGAACTAGCCGTGGTGGTGTCCGAGGTCTGAGTAGGTTCAGGAGACCATTGCCCCCAGGGGCGAGACGTGCTCCATGCCAATTGACTAACTCCATGTTTTCCTCCAACTTTGAAAGTCATTTAAGGTTCTTAAGTTATTTTTTTCCCTTTTTTCTTAAATTTTTCATCAATTACACTTTATTCATTCTGCATCCCCCCATAAGCCCCTCCCTACTCTCCTCCCAATCCCACCCTCCCTCCTCCCTCTGCTTGCATGCCACTCCCCAAGTCCACTAATAGGGGAGGTTCTCCTCTCCTTTCTGATCTTAGTCTGTCAGTTCACATCAAAAGTGGCTGTATTGTCCTCTACTGTGGCCTGGTAAGGCTGCTCCCCCCACCCCACAGGGAGGTGATCAAAGAGCAGGCCAATCAGATTATGTCAGAGGCAGTCCCTCTTCACATTACTATGTAACCCAATTGGACTCTGAACTGCCCTGGGCTACATCTGTGCAGGGGTTCTAGGTTATCTCCATGAATAGTCCTTGGTTGGAGTATGAGTCTCTGGGAAGTTCCCTATGTTCAAATTTTCTTGTTCTCTTGCTCTCCTTGTGGAGACCCTGTCCTCTCCAGGTCTTACTATTTCCCAGTTCTTACCTAAAATTCCGTTCACCTGCCCAACAGTTGCCCATCCGGCTCAGCATCTGCTTTGATAGTCTGAAGGGCAGAGGCTTTCAGAGGCCCTCTGTGGTAGGTTCCTAGGTTGTTTCCTGTTTTCTTCTTCTTCTGACGTCCATCCTCTTTGCCTTTCTGGATGGGGATTGGACATTTTAGTTAGGGTCCTCTCTCTTGCTTAGTTTCTTTAGATGCACAGGTTTTAGTGGGTTTGTCCTATCTTGTATGTCTATATGAGTGAGTATATACCATGTGTGTCTTTTTGCTTCTGGGACAACTCACTCAGCATGACCCTTTCCAGATCCCACCATTTACCTGCAAAATTCATGATTTCCTTATTTTTCATTGCTGAGTAATATTCCATTGTGTAGATGTACCACAATTTCTGCATCCATTCTTCAGTTTAGGGGCATCTGGGTTTTTTCCAGCTTCTGGCTATTACAAATAAAGCTACTACAAACATGGGTGAGCAAATGTCCTTTTTGTGTACTTGAGCCTCTTTTGGATATATGCCCAGTAGTGGTATGGCTGGATCTTGAGGAAGTGCTATTCCTAGTTGTCTGAGAAAGCGCCAGATTGATTTCCAGAGTGGTTGTACAAGTTTACATTCCCACCAGCAGTGGAGAAGGGTTCCCCTTTCTCCACAACCTCTCCAGCATGTGTTGTCACTTGAGTTTTTGATCTTGGCCATTCTCATGGGTGTAAGGTGAAATCTCAGGGTTGTTTTGATTTGCATTTCCCTAATGGCTAGTGAGGTTGAGCATTTCTTTAAGTGCTTCTCTGCCATTCAGTATTCCTCTACAGAGAATTCTCTGTTTAGCTCTGTTCCCCATTTTTTAAGTGGATTACTTGGTTTGTTGCTTTTCAGCTTCTTTAGTTCTTTATATATACTGGATATGAGTCTTCTGTCAGATAAAGGGTTGGTGAAGATTCTTTCCCAATCTGTAGGTGGTCGCTTTGTTTTGATGACGGTGTCCTTTGCTTTACAGAAGCTTTTCAGTTTCATGAGGTCCCATTTATTGGTTGTTGCTCTTAGAGCCTGTGCTGTTGGTGTTCTGTTCAGGAAGTTTTCCCCTGTACCAATGAGTTCTAGGGTATTTCCCACTTTTTTTCAAGCCGATTTAATGTGTCTGGTTTTATGTTGAGGTCTTTGATCCACTTGGACTTCAGTTTTGTGCAGGGTGACAAGTATGGATCTATTTTCATTTTTCTACATGTAGATATCCAGTTAGACCAGCACCATTTGTTGAAGATGCTATCTTTTTTCCATTGTATGGTTTTGGCATCTTTGTCAAAGATCAAGTTTCCATAAGTGTGTGGGTTTATTTCTGGGTCCTCTGTTCGGTTCCATTGATCCACCATTCTGTTTCTATGCCAGTACCATGCAGATTTTAAAACTGTTGCTCTATAGTACAACTTAAGATCAGGGATGGAGATACCTCCAGAAGATCTTTTATTGTAGAGGATTGCTTTAGCAATTCTGGGTTTCTTGTTATTCCATATGAAGTTGAGAATTTTCCTTTCCAGGTCTGTAAAGAATTGTGTTGGTAATTTGATGGGCATTGCATTGAATCTGTAGATTGCTTTTGGTAAAATGGCCATTTTTACTATGTTAATCCTACCAAGCCATGAGCATGGGAGATCTTTCCATCTTCTCATATCTTCTTCTAATTCTTTCTTCAGAGATTTGAAATTTTTTTCATACAAGTCTTTGACTTCCTTGGTTAGGGTTACTCCGAGGTACCTTATGTCATTTGTGGCTATTGTGAAGGGTGTTGTTTCCTTAATTTCTTTCTCAGCCCTTTTGTCTTTTGTATACAGGAGGGCTACTGATTTTTTTGAGTTAATTTTGTATCCTGCCACTTTGCTGAAGGTGTTTATCAGCTGTAGGAGTTCCCTGGTAGAGTTTTTGGGGTCACTCACGTATACTATCATATCATCTGCAAATAGTGATAATTTGACTTCTTCCTTTCCAATTTGTATCCCCTTGATCTCCTTCAACTGTCTTATTGCTCTAGCAAGGACTTCCAACACTATGTTGAAGAGATATGGAGAGAGTGGGCAGCCTTGTCTCATCCCTGATTTCAGTGGGATTGCTTTACGTTTCTCTCCATTCAGTTTTATGTTGGCTATAGGCTTGCTGTATATCGCCTTTACTATGTTTAGATATGTGCCTTGTATCCCTGATCTCTCCAATACTTTGAACATGAATGGATGTTGGATTTTGTCAAAGGCTTTTTCAGCATCTAGGGAGATTATCATGTGTTTTTTTTTCTTTCAGTTTGTTAATATGGTGGATCACATTGATGGATTTCCGTATATTGAACCACCCCTGCATACCTGGGATGAAGCCTACTTGGTCATAGTGGATAATATCTTTGATGTGTTCTTGGATTCGGTTTGCAAGTATTTTATTAAGTATTTTTGCATCAATGATCATAAGGGAGATTGGCCGGAAATTCTCTTTCTTTGTTGAGTCTTTGTGAGGTTTAGGTACCAAGGTGACTGTGGCTTCATAGAATGAATTTGGTAATATTCCTTCTGTTTCTATTTTGTGGAATAGTTTGAAGAGAATTGGATTTAGCTCTTCTTTGAAGGTCTGGTAGAATTCTGCACTGAAGCCATCTGGTCCTGGGCTTTTTTTGGATGGGAGACTTTTGATGACCACTTCTATTTCTTTGGGGGATATAGGTCTATTTAGTTGATTTACCTGGTCCTGGTTCAGCTTTGGTAAGTCAAATCGATCAAGAAAATTGTCCATTTCATTGAGATTTTCAAATTTTGTGGCATATAGACTTTTGAAGTAAGTCCTAATGATTGTTTGGATTTCCTCAGTGTCTGTAGTTATATCCCCCTTTTCATTTCTGATTTTGTTGATTTGGGTGGTGTCTCTCTGCCTTTTAGTTAGCCTGGTTAAGGGTTTTTCGATCTTGTTGATTTTCTCAAAGAACCAGCTCTTGGTTTCATTGATTCTTTGAATTGTTTTATTTGTTTCCAATTGATTGATTTCAGCCCTGAGTTTGATTATTTCCAGCCGTCTACTCCTTCTTGGTGTGTCTGCTTCTTCTTTTTCTAGGGTTTTTAAGTGAGCCATTAGGGTGCTTGAATGAGCTGTCTCGAATTTCTTCTTGAAGGCACTTAGTGCTATGAACTTTCCTCTTAGCACTGCTTTCATTGTGTCCCACAAGTTTGGGTATGTTGTGTCTTCATTTTCATTGATTTCTAGAAAGACTTTAATTTCTTTCTTTATTTCTTCCCTGACCCAGCTGTCATTTAGTAACAAGTTGTTCAGTTTCCATGTGTGTGTAGGCTTTTTGTTATTTCTGTTATTGTTGAGGTCCAGCTTTATTCCATGGTGATCAGACAAGATACATGGGATTATTTCAATCTTCTTGTATCTGTTGAGGCTTGCTTTGTGACCCACTATGTGGTCTATTTTGGAGAAGGTTCCATGAGGTGCTGAGAAGAAGGTAAATTCTTTTGTGTTTGGGTGTAAAGTTCTGTAAATGTCTGTTAGGTCCATTTGATTCATGACCTCTGTCAGAGACATTGTTTCTTTGTTTAATTTCTGTTTGGTTGACCTGTCCTTTGTTGAGAGTGGGGTTTTGAAGTCTCCCACTATTAATGTGTGGGGATCTATATGTGCTTTAAATTTTATCAATGATTCTTTCACAAATGTGGGTGCCCTTGTATTTGGGGCATAGATGTTCAGGATTGTGATGTCTTCCTGGTGGAATTTTCCCTTGATGAGTATGAAGTGTCCTTCCCCATCTCTTTTGATTAATTATGGTTGAAAGACTGTTTTATCAGATATTAGAATGGCTACTCCTGCTTGCTTCTTGGGTCCGTTTGCTTGGAAAGTCGTCTTCCAACCCTTTACCCTCAGGTAATGTCTATCGTTGTGTCTTAGGTGTGTTTCTTGTATGCAACAGATTGCTGGGTTTTGTTTACGTATCCATTCTGTTAATCTGTGTCTTTTTATTGGATAGTTGAGTCCATTGATGTTGAGAGAGATTAATGACCAGTGGCTGTTAGATCTCTTGATTTTGATGTTGGCTGTGGTCATCAGGTTGTGTGCTTGGTTGCTTTTTGTTTTACTGAAGTGAGGTTATTTATTTCCTGTGTTTTCTTGAATGTAGCTAGCTTTCTTGGGTTGTATTTTCCCTTCCAGTGTCTTCTGTAATGCTGGATTTGTTTGTAGGTATTGTTGAAATTTGTTTTTGTCATTGAATATCTTGTTTTCTCCATCTATGAGGACTGCGAGTTTTGCGGGGTATAGTAGCCTGGGCTGATATTTGTGTTCTCTTAGGGTCTGCATGATATCCGTCCAGGCCCTTCTGGCTTTCATAGTCTCTGTTGAAAAGTCAGGTGTGATTCTAATGGGTTTGCCATTATATGTTACTTGGCCTTTTTACCTTGCAGCTTTTAGTATTTTTTCTTTGTTCTGTATACTTACTGTTTTGATTATTATGTGGCGGGAGGATTTTCTTTTCTGGTCAAATTTGTTGGGTGTTCTGTAGGCCTCATGTATTCTAATTGGCCTCTCCTTTAGCTTGGGGAAATTTTCTTCAATGATTTTGTTGAAAATATTTTCTGGGCCTTGGAGAAGGGAGTCTTCTTTTTCCTCTATACCTATTATTCTTAGGTTTTGTCTTTTCATATTGTCTTGCATTTCTTGGATGGTCTGTGTCAGGGATTTTTCAGATTTAACATTTTCTTTGACAGATACTTCGATTTCTTCCATTGTATCTTCTACACCTGAGATTCTTTCTTCCATCTCTTGTAGTCTGTTGGTTATGCTTACCTCTGTAGTTCCTGTTTTCTTCCCTAGATTCTTCCTTTCCATTATTTCTTCCATTTGTGTTTTCTTTAATTTTTCCAATTCTATCTTCAGGTCTTGAGTTGTTTTGTTTACTTCCTTCACCTGTCTGATTGTACTTTCCTGTTTTTCTTTTAGTTCCTTCAACTCTGTTTCTATCATTTCATTCAGTGTTTTAAGCATTTCCTTTCTAAAGGCCATAAACTGTTTGGCTGCAGCTTCCTCTATTTCTTTATTGATGGCAATATTCTGTTTGAGTTTATCTTCCTCTATGTCTTTACGAATCTTATTTGTTTCCTCTGTTATCATCTTCATGAGCATACTTGTTAGGTCATCTTCTTGGATTTCAGTTATGGTGG
Source organism: Meriones unguiculatus (assembly GCF_030254825.1). NCBI lineage: Eukaryota > Metazoa > Chordata > Mammalia > Rodentia > Muridae > Meriones > Meriones unguiculatus. Next base: position 606,226 of record NW_026843706.1, on the reverse strand, counting down.
GGTGTCCAGGGCTACTTGCCCCTGGGTAACTGGGTTCTGGAGATGCCATATTGCTCTGTCTTTTGTTGCTTGAGCTTTTACGCTGGCCTCTACCCATTGTGTTATCTTAGGAGTTTGGGGTTATTTTCTGGTGGTTCCTGGGGATCCTGTGGTGGAGAGAATCCCCTTTGCAGAAAGCTGGATTTTCCTGAAGGATGTCTTCTCAGGTTTTTGGGTATAGTCCCTGGATGGCTGGTGTTTTTTCAGGAGTTGCTCACCTCAGGGATATAGACCTGAGTGGTAATTGTGGTCTTTGTTAGTCCAGAGGGTTCTCCTCTCACCCAGGGAAGTCCTGAGGGCAGCTGCCCTGTTTCTGGGTTTCTTGTTGCAAATTTAATGATCAGCTGCTGTGACCCAGTTGGACATCAGGCGCGCCTCAACTGTTTGGGCTTGTGTCTGGAGCACAGCTGAGTGCTGGCGCCTCGGCCCCACTAGACTGCTAGGCTTTTTCTAGGGAAGGATTGGGTGATTTAGATCAGTACAGTTTCCTTCCTTCCCCGTGGATTCTCTGGAGACACGGACTCCTAGTGTCTTTTTTTGCCCTGGTGCACACTGCTCAGTGTCCGCCAGCTGGCTGGCCACAGAAATTTGCCTGTGCCTGGAGCACAGCTGTGTGATGGCGGCTCAGTCTCTGCCAGCTGTCTGGTGTGCAGAAACTGCCTGTGTCTGCCTTTGCGGCTTTTGGGAGCTTGAGTGGCTCCCTAAGCTGGGTAATTTTCCGGGGACCTTTTCAGGTTGGGGGTGAGCTGAGTGCTCTGAGATCAGACCCGCCGTTTCTATCTCCGGCGGCGAATCAGGCGCGCAGGCAGGCAGGGCTCTGTGCAGGAACCTGGGTCCCCAGCTCTGGCTCCGGGCTGGCTCCTGGGGTGCCCGTGGAACCCGCCCGAGTCTTTTCCAGGGGATGTCTGGGTGACCTAAGGCCGGTCCCAATCGTTTCCTGTACCCTGGGGTTATCTCTCGACTGAAAATTCCAGTCTCTGATAGTGTGGTGCCCAAGGTTCAGTCTGGGACCGTGACCAGAGACACTGGCTTGTGGCTCTGGGCTGGGGCTGGGGCTGGGGCTGGGGCTGGCGGCCGGCAGCCAAGCATCTGGCGGAGCCGGGATCTCTTCCGCGGTTTAGCCGGGTGAGTTAAAAGCTGATTGAATCCCCCACCGTGGGGTATCCTCTCACCTGGGAAACACAATGACTGTGTTTTATGGCCTAGAGTTCTGATTGCCGTTCACTGTGCTGATCCTGCTGTGCTGCTGCTCAGAATGAGAGTCCTCCCGGCCCCGCCATCTTGCCCCTCCCAACAGGGCGAATGGCTGGTTTTTTATGGTCCTGGAACCCTTCCTTTTTTCTTCTTGATCGCCCCTTGCAGCCTTAGGTCCCTTGCATGAACCCCTTCTTAAACCTGTTACTAATCCCTTTTGGAGGCTCCAAAAGGCTCCTTTTGAGGCCCCAGCCCCACATCTTCCAGACTTAACCGGTTCCTTCTCTCTCTATGTAACAGAAAAAGAGGGATATGCCCTTGGAGCCCTGGGTCACCAACTGTGACCCTTCTTTGCACCTGTAGCATACCTATCAAAAAATTAAACCTGACAATCCAGGGATGGGAATCCTGCATTTGTGCCTTAGCAGCTGTGGAGCACCTTATTCAAGAGTCCAAAAAACTAACTTTTGGGTCACCTATTACTGTCTCCTCACAATCTGTCTCACCTTTTAACGTATAAAGGTTTATAAACTCTACCACCCTCCAGGGTTCTTTCCCTCTAGGTGGTGTTAATTGAAGACTCTTACTTTCCAACCATGCTCACCTCTTAATATTTCACACCTTCTTCCTTGACCTAGCTCTGACCACTCCCCATCTCACTCTTGCACTGAAACTTTAGAGGAACTATTTCCCCAGTCCTCACACATACAGGAGGGCACATTGCCTCAGGCTGTCTATACCTGGTATACAGATTGCAGCCCCTTTGTACACGAGGGAGCTCAAAAAGCAGGCTATGACATAGTGTCGGATACTGAGATGGTTGAGGCACAAGCCCTCCCTGCCCACACCACTAATCAACAGGCCGAATAGCCCTTACTGGCGGCTTCCAATTGGCCCATGGACAATCCCTTAACATCTACACAGACTCTAACTATGCTTTCATATTCTTCTCTCCCATGCTGCCATCTGGAGTAAGCATGGGTTACTTACAGCAAAGGGAGGATCTGTAACCAATGCAGGCCTAATTACAGCCATGCTAGAAGCCTCCCACCTTCCCACAGCCATTGGAATAATCCACTGCCGGTCCCACCTGATGGACGATTCCATTGTTCCAAAGGAATTAACCGGGCTGATGAGACAGCTAAGGCTGCGGTCCTTAAAGGCCTAGGCTCATCTCACCCACCACAGGACATCCTTATGCTACATGCAACATCTCCCCTGTCATCTCCTGACACTCATCAGATTCCTATCTACACCAGCTCTTTCATCCTAACAGTCAAGACTTCTCTAACTTTGTCCGACCTGCAGCCAACCCCTGAGGACCTGTGGTTCCTAAAGACTATTACTACCTCCTGTAAAATCTGCCAGACTTCAGATCCTAACTCAAAATATCATAAGCCCCCTTTCCTTACCTACCAGGCTAGAGGCTCGTTCCCTAGGACTTACTGATAACTTAATTTTACCCACATGCCAGCAGTCAAACGTGTCCAGTACTTCCTGGTCATTCTTGAGCTGGGTGGAGGCATTCCTCACTACTAACAAAAGAGCTCCTACAGTTTCTGATCTTCTTCTTCATGAGATTATCCCACGTTTCGGAATCCCCACCTCTCTCCAGTGAGAAGACAATGGTCCTGAGTTCACTACTCAGGTTTCCCAGACCTTATCTAAAGCCCTTAATATTTGTTGGTATTTTCATATCCTATACTATCCCCAGTCCTCAGGAAAGATAGAATGAACTAACCAATTATTAAAAAATACTCTCGTTAAATTACCACAAGAGCTTCACCTTGATTGGGTGCAACTCCTCCCTTTGGCTCTTTTCAGGCTACGGGCTCCCCCCCCAAATCCTCTGTCCATCTTGCCCTTTGAACTCATGTATGAATGACCAGTTCTAACTCCTGGCCTTTCAGTTAAATCCTGGTCTCTCCCTGACCACCTACTTACTCCTTTACTCTATCATCTCTGTTTTCTTCTATAGAACTTTACTGACCACTGTTTACCACAGCCACACTAACTCCTGTCCATCTCCTATTAACATCGGGTACCAGGTCCTTCTCTCCTTTCCAGACCAACACCCCTCTTCTCTTTCTCATAAATGACAGGCTCTTTCAAGGTGATTCTTGTGATTTCCACAGACGCCAAGCTTGTGGGCTTCTTTCACTGGATTAATCTATCTCTCCTCAAGCCTTTTTACCACTCCCCTCTTCAAGATAATGCCCCCTCCTACATATGAACTCCAACAGACCCTGCCCCCTAACTTCCAGAAGAAACCAAGATCAACCACCTTTTCTTTGGTTCCAGAGAAATGAGGGCTTACTTTAGTAGCTGTATTTGATCCTACTGGATTGGGTAAGTATTTTTCTTCATCTCCCACTTGACTCTTTCTGTCCAAGGTTATCCCTACACATGGAGATCTGAGGTTCAAGAAACCATCACTGATAATAAACACTCTCTCCAAATAGGTTCTGGAAATTGCTCTATGGGAGGCTGTCAGGAGCTGATTGAAATAACCATCACCCCCACATCTATCCCTCCTTTCTTATCTGAGAGAATTATTGTTTGCTTCCTCTTTGACCAAACAAAAGATTCTTGCAAAAAATGGCCAGACAGATATGGAGGCTGCCCATTCTGGTCTTGCCAAATCCACACCCCAGCACAAAAGAAGCTCCTTCACCTGTATAAAAAGCCTCTCCACTTCCACACCCAAAACTCTTGGGATCCCAGACATTGTTAGAAAGCTGTACCACCACTACACACCCAATTTACCAACATGTACCATCCATATCCAGAGAAAATATGTCCCAATTACCAACCCCTGGGGATGGGACAAGTACAAAAGGTAATTAAACACTCCTCTAAGGTCATTGCCTCTCTGACACTCCCCCCTCCTATATAGTACAAACCTGTCATTTCGTCTCCTACTTCAGACTCTGACCTCGGCCTACAAGCTCCTTAATGTGGCCCAATCAGGCTGTTTTAAAGCTTGTTGGCTATGTGCCCCACCTGGGACCAACTCAGAACTACCGCTTCTCCGGTGACCCTGTCAAGTAACCTTACTTCACCATTCACTAACTGCCTGGCTCTGATGTTGCCACAGCCCCCTACCTTTTTCATATCACACCTCCTCTTTGGTGTGGCAAGCTGTTTCAAGGCATCCGGGACATACTCTGTAGGAATGCTAAGTTCCTTAGACAGTAATAAAACTGTAATCCTTGATACCTCATCTCAACCCCAATGCCCTACTGCTAATAATACCTCAATTCTTTTCAGTACTCAGGTCTACCATCGTCTGCCTGCTGGTTTGTCAGGAGTTTGCAAGCTGGTGCTCCTCTTCCCCGAGCTGGGGTCAATAAATGAGAAAGAGCCCCTACCAGTCCTGATCATGGACTCCATAATTGCCCAGCAGGATAAGAGGGCAATTCAAATCTTGCCCCTCTTGGCTGTTGCAGGAATCACAACAACTGTTGAGACCAGGACAGTAGAACTAGCCAGTTCACTGATTTTGTATTATCAGCTTTCTTCCTAGTTCATCCAGGACATCAATCAAGTGGCTCAGGCAATCCTAATTTTCCAAGGACAGATCGAACTGCTGGCAGCAGTAGTAGTACTTCAAAGCTGATGAGGATTGGATCTCCTCACAGCTAAAGAAGGTGGCCTTAGCATCTTCCTCCAGGAGGAATGCTGTTTATATGTCAACGAATCGGGTATAGTAAAAGACAAAATCCAACAACTCTAGACAAATCTATAAAAGTGAAGGGAACAGCTCGAGGCCTCGAATTATTTGGTCTCGAGAACCCCATATGAAAATGGATTCTGCCCTCCCGATCACCTCTTCTACTCATCTTTCTGCTTTTGGTTTTTTGCACCCTGCTTTATTAACATCTCTACAGTTCTCCAACAACAAATGCAGATGTTCTCTAACCAAACCATTAATCAGTTACTCATAAAGGATTATCAACCTCTGCCCACAGAACTGGAGGACAATGACCTTCCAGGCAACCCTGAAGGTGGGGACTAGCTATACCCTGAGAAGGACAACACCCCCAATAAGAAGGAATTAGCCAGAAGAGCAAAAGTCACCCCTATGTCCTCCCCACCATCACCCCCTTCCTAGCTCCTCACTTTTTTAATAAAACAAAGAGGGAGGAATGATGGGATGTGTAAGCAGGCATCTCTATGGCCAGTCCCCAAGGAATCTGACAAACGGGACATCAGGCATCTGTGAGGCCAACTGTGGACCACCTGCAACGATCTGAAACCACTTGCACATGCTCTGGGTCACCTTATAAGAGAACTCGTACTCCTTTCTCTCTCTCGTACCCTGCCCAGAGATGGTTTATATGACCCCCTCCCCCTTTCCTTAAGAAAACCTCCTACATGGAACCAATCACATGCATGATTTAAGAATCTGCCATATGACTCCACTGCAAAATCCTAACACTGACCCCAGCGAATCAAACACATTCACTCTTGAAATCCCTCCCTCTGCCAAGAGTTTATATTGTCCTTGATTTCACATGAATAAAGGTGCACAGGTTCACACTTTCTCAGTTCAAGACCATCTTGAGAGTCTTCATTTATGCTGCAATGGGTCCTCCTGGTCCCATCTCAGTGGGCCTGCCCTCTGGCCTGCTGGGTCTGGGTCTTGATTGGCCTGTGTCTTGCCTGCAAGCCAACAAGGCATGGGCTTTGGCCAGCACCTCTGTTGTGCTGAGCACAGCAGCTTGACCAAGATCTGTAATGCTTTGGCATCTGTAATAGGCTTTGGAGTGCCCAAGCTTCCATTGACACTGGTGATCTCATGCTAAAAGAGCTAAACTCTAACACTTGTGGAAAACCTTTTCCACACCCCTTAGAGCACTCAGGCCTCACCCTAGGTGCTCTAGCTGCCCCTGAGAAAAACAGAACCCCATTCTTCATCTGGAAGCTGAGTCTCAGGATCCCAGATGGAATCCAGGCCCCTGTCAAAAGGAGAATGACAGGAGAGCATAGACTTCTTTTCTCCTTGAGAAGTCTTCTTTCTCTATAGATTATACCATAGACATGCACTGTAGTAAAAGTATGATGACTGTCCTTGTGTATGATGGTGGACGTTTCTTTTTCCCACTTGATCATTCAGTTCTGCTCTCTGAACTGAGGTACCTGGCTTGGGCCCACATTGTTTCTGTTAAAGTAACTGCTGAAGCACCCACATATCTGGTCTCTTGGGACAGTCATGGACCTGTGGGTTGTCATCAAGAAACAGGGTAGCAAGACTGACAATCCAGGATTAGGTCCTAGTACTGAGTCACAGAAGCATTAGACAGCCAGTGTTCCAGGTTTCTTTGGAGTAGGGCCTCAAATACATGAGATGTTGTGAGTGTAAGATCCTGACCCAGAGTTAATTTGTTTGTTTTTTTGTTTTTCCATTAGACTAGCAGTAGGCACCACAGCATAGACAGGTGGGTTACTCAGTGGCTACAGGGTCCAATTGTTTAGACAGTGTGTCACAGGACATTTCCAGGGATTAAAACCTCTCTTGTTTTGATTCATGGACAAACAGATGAAAAGGTTTTGCAGCATCTAGAAGTTCAAAGCCTGGAGCTGAAGGCAGAACTGTTTTTAAAACCTCAAATGCCTTTTGTTTAGTCTCAGTACAGATGAGGATTTCAATGCCCCAATTAGTGCTCGTGTAGTGAGGCCCTGTTATTTCTACAAAGTCTGGTATCCAGAGGCAACAATACCTAACTGCACCTAGGAACTCTTAAATCGGTCTTTAGTCTCTGGAGTTGGTATTTGAAGGATGATGGCAACAGTCCTACTCTGAGACAGGCTCCTTTTGCCTCCCCTCAGCCGGTAACAGGATAGGAGTCTCTGATGTGCAATGTTGGGCTTTCTTAGCTGACATTCTGTAGCTCAATGTCTGTAACTCTGGCAGCAGTCTCCTGGTGGTCCTTTAATAGCATTTTTTTTCCTGAGAAACTTTTGATAAAAGGAAAGGAGGTCAGCATTTAAATCGTTGTAATAATCAATAAGGGCTGGTTCATCTATTCCAACAGGAGGGTGAAGAATGCATATTTCAGGTTCAAGACAGTGTACACTTGTTTATCTGAAAGAATCAGACTCATGAGAATCAGAGTCCCAGCTTTCTTCACAGGTATGAGAAGAGGGTCATATTCCAGGTTGACTGGCAAGGCAACAGGATCCCTAAAGTCTCTTTAATAGGATATAATGGAATTTGGGTTTCTTTAAACCTCGGGTGTGTTATGTAAATATGTTTTTGTGTTAATCCCAAGTGTGGGATTTTAGCTGGACTATCCTTTGTCAACAGCTGTTAATTGTGGGGTGTGCTTTTTCCCACTGGGAAGGGGGGCACAGAGAGGTGTGTGGTCTAGGGCTCTGAGGACATGAACTTGAGAGCCCCAAAGGAGAAGGTATTGTGTGCACTGTTGGCATGTGGCATTGATGTGTGGCAGTTTGAGGAGACCAGAAATAGAGATGGTGTGGCAGTTTGGAGCAGACAGACAGAGATATGTTTCAGGGCACAACAGCTGGGAGAGACTGCTGGCTATATCTGTTGTTGATGGAGATTGTTGTATCCTCTAAGACCCATCGACCCTAAACAGCTGGGAGAAGTAACAGGGTTTGTACTCCCCTCCCCACTAACCTTCTATATCCTATGTAGGTTTGGCAGGTTTGGAGGGAGGTAGAGGCCTATACACCCCAAATAAAGTAGAGTTTTAAAAACAAGTGCTACAATATGGACTGCAAATTCCCTTTTTGTTTCCAAGGCCATTGGGTATTGTTCCAACTGGCCAGAGGTAGTTGGAACTGGGTAGTTAAACAATTATAGGAGCTTGGTATTGTGCCCTTCTTGTGTGAGTTGTTTTCTACTCATTTCCATTGGTAATCTTTGTATCTTTTGATTAGAAACAGAACTTTCAGCTAGGAGATATTGTTCTGACAGAAAGTAGGACATCAACATTTTGCTGGATATCTGTAAGTCTAACTGCATCCTATTGTCAAAGAAGGTGACGGTGGCTTTCAGTTTATGCAAAACAATCAATCAGTTCTCTGCTGTTAAACAGCTTTTGAGCTACCTACAGCTACTGGTACCTACTTATACCTTTAAATTGTTCTCTTATTTTAGCTTTTATAACTTTTTTCTAATATCTGGGGCCAACTGGGCGACAGAGGAAAACTTTTGAGCAACTGCGTAATCCTTCTAAATTGGACCTAGTGAAAAAATTTTAAAGTTTCCCTGGTCAGTGTTGAATAGAAGGGAAAGGCCATTATTTCCAGGCTGTGCTGTCTGCAGTAATCTTGCTTAGCCCAGGGGCAGTTTTCAACCTTTTTCTCAGACAATGGTAGCATTTATAAATCATTGGTTAACAAGGACACATAACCCATGAAAAAAACTAGGAGTGGCACTCTCTCTTTTTAGGGCTCAACCCAGGGAACCTTTTTTTTTTTTTTCATTCCTGGGGCTGCTTAGAGTAGGCCTGGAGATGAAGGGATGCCCACCTGGAAGAACTATTCCCCCCACTGTGTGCTTTCAGCTTAGATTGCAGGGGACCTACATTAAAGGCAAGGCCTCTATCCACCTCCACACAGGGACCAACCCTGACTGTGAGCAGGAGTAAAACACCAAAACAAAAGCACCTGCCCAGTTCTGGGAGCAAGAATGCTTGCTTCTTTTGTGTGTTTGTTTTTTTCTCTGGGTGACCTGGCAGAGCCACAAGGAATTGGGTTCCCAACAGGAGGGGGCACATATGTTAAGCCAGGTATGAAGATGATCTCACACCAGAGAAAGTCATAGTTTCATACAGGGAAACAAAACCGATAGAAACATACAGAGAGACAGACAGACACATGTTGAGAGAACATCATGTATATTGTATAAATGCAACATCTGTCAATAAAAAAATCTGATGGTCTATAGCTTACGCTGAAAATAGGAGGTAGGACATTAAGGCAGGCAGAAAGTATTCTGGGATAGATCTGGGAGAAGGAGATTCAACCAGCAACATGTGAAGAGGACAGGTTCATGATACCTGAACATAGGTAACCAGCCACAGGGCAAAACGTAGATTAGTATAATGGGTTATTTTAAGTTATGAGGCAATGAGAGAAGCACCTAGCTATGTAGCTTAGATATTTGTAAATAATATTTTGAGTGTCATGAGTCATCATTCTAGGTATATAGGGATGGGAGGAGAAACCATGACAGACATACCCCCCCACACACACACACATACATACACACATCTGAACAGACAGATCCAATGACATTAAACATGCATCCTGGACACTAGATCAGCAGCTGCATCTGACCACTCCTATGTGTCCAAACAGTAGGCAGCTTAACCTGACGTACCTCCAAGGGTGACAGGCTAGGCGACTTTCTAATTTGTTTCCTTTTGAGGTCCAGGTATCAGACTTCTCTGAAACATTAAGTAGTGATTGATCAAGGGGATGCCAGGGAACCCAGACTTACACAACTGTAGAAGCTCCTTGACCACCCAACTCTTCCCTGCTCCAAGGGACTCTGAGACCTCTGGTATGTGGAGGTCTTGCTCTGGGATCTTGGTGGGACCTGGAGAATTCTTGTAGGGTAATCACCAGAGAAGGATGCTCAGACATGGGTTTGAGCAAATAGAAATTCTTTATTAGAATGCCAACAAATTCACTGGGTGTTCAGGCTTCTTGTGTCACACCTAGCCTTTCTCACGGTGAGATTTTAAGCAAAATAATCATATTCTGTACTGACATACTTTAGTTAACAAGAAGAGTTACCCAGAAACAGAACGACAGAAGCCAAAACACAGGTTAATATATTTAGAGAATTTTCAGAACTATGAACAGTGATGGATTAGGTCTTTGTTTTAATTTTGGCAGGTGGTACTGTCTACATGCTGCGTTTTACAGCCTGAACTATACCGACATCATGGAGTCTGTTGTGCTAAGTCTGGGGCCAAGTAAGGTATGGAGCCCTGTTACAGAGAGCCAAGAATCTGACAAAAAGACATGAAGGGAGCTAAAAGATGGCTCAGCAATTAAGAGCAATTGTTGCTGTTGCAGTGGACCAGGGTTCAATTCCAAGCAACCACATGGTAGTTTGCAACCAATCCTCACTCAAGTTCCAGGAGATCCAATGCCCTCTTCTGACTTCTGCAGCACTAGGAAAACACATGGTACACATACACATATGCATTAAAACACACATGCAATAAAAAGATAAACAATTTTTTAAGAAAGTGTTTCTCTAGGTAGCCTTGATATTCTGGAACTCATTGTGTAGTCCAGGAAGGCCTTGAATTCACAGATATCCTCCTGCATCTGCCTCCTCAATGCTAGGATTAAAAGTGTGAGCCATCACTGCTTAGATAATTTTATTATTTTAATAAAGGACGACAACCTCAAATTAAGTCAAATGAAACAAGGGAAGCACAGAAAAACAAATACAGTAGTTCTCACTCACATGTGAATCCTAAATGAATTTGTCTAATCAGAAAACAATGAGAAAATGGTTACAGAATTTCAGAGCAGTCAAGATGACAGGGGATAGAGATACTAAGACGGTTCAACTGGATTTGTAGTTCATGTGTGTATCCCCAGGACTCAGGAGGGCAGCAGGCTCCAACCAGCCTGAGTTGCATAGTGAGACCCTCACATGCCACCCCCACACCAAAAGGGAGAGATTGCCTAATGAGAACTGTGTCAGCACTAGATAGTAAAACGAAGTTCTTGTATATCACAGTAGCACAACTGCAGTTAATAATGACTATTTCAAAATGCTAGTGGAAAGGGCTTTAAATGTTTGCATCACAAACAACTGATAAATATTGTTCATTTTTAAATTTTCATTATGTATTGTTACATGAAATATGTTTCCAGAGGCCAGGTGTAGTGGTGCATGCCTGTAATCCCAGTAGGGAGCAGAGACAGGCAGATCTTTGTGAGTTTGATGTCTACATACTGAATTCCAGGAGAGCCACAGCTACTTAGTGAGACCCTGTCTCAAGAAAACAAAAATAAAATCAAAACAAGAACAACAAAACAAAGGAAAAAAAGAAAAAATATCAGTTTTCTCTGTGTCATTTTTTTTTTTAAGTCACCTGTATCTTAATACCCCTTTGTTACTGTTTTATCTGCAGGACTGGGAACTGAAACCAGGGCTGCCTTGCCCATGCCAGCCAGCCTTGTAATACTCTTCTACTACCAACAGAGGGCAGTGCTGCCTTGGCTGTTCTTGGGAAAGCAGGCTGCTGCCTGGGATTTCCTGCCCTTCAATTCTTCAAGCTAGAGAGGGTGACTGTGAGGTGGGCTACTGGAGCCAATTTAAGGTCAGTAGTGGAAGCTGGCAGCTGTGGTCATTGTTCTGATGCTGCATCTCAATGTCCTCTTTGACACCTCAGAGCAATAGCCTCCTACTTCCACTTCCCCTGAGACAACTTTTGCTTCCCTCTAGGCCGAAACTGAACGTCTTGGTTACTAGGGCAGGGGTGAGGCCTCCTCAGGCAGAGACAGCAGCAGGTGGATGTATGCACTCCTTTAAGGCTTTATTGTTTAGAGCGAACAAAGAGAGAAGTTATTTTTTTTTTCTGAAATATCAGCTTCCAGATCAGGCCCACAGTGAGTCTCTCTTGCTCTTTTGCTGTCAGTTCTGTGAGTGAAGGCTCCATGCTGATTTGTGACATTAATAGGGCAGGTAAGAAGAAAGTCTAATTATTTATTAATTCAGGTGATAAACTAAAAAGTGATTATCTGGGACCATAATCCTCTTCTCCTAAAGTAAATGGCATTTCTTGTTACAGTCACCACTTTGTTCTCTCACGCCATGTTTTAGAAATAAAGCTACCAGGAGCCAGGACTGTACCTCAGTTGGTTAGGGTACTTGCCCAGTGTACATGAAGACCTCAGTTTGATCCCCAGTAGGGAATAAACTGAAAGTGGTGGTGCATCCTTGGAATCTCAGTTCTCCAGAGGTAGAGGCAGGCAAACCAGAAGTTCATGTACCTCTCCATCTACATAGTGAGTTTGAGTCCAGTGTGGGAATATAGGATACATGAGACTCTATGCCAAAAAAGGGGAGGGGCAGTAGGTTGCTCAGTGGGTAAGGGCATTGACCACACAAACCTGGTCACCTGAGTTCCGTCACCAATAATTAAAGGTGGAGGAGAGAAGTGACCTTCATACACACTGGGAGCACGCATACACAAAATTAATATTCATTTTGAAACAGAATGAAATTGAGTAAGTCCCGTCCCTTGAGACTGGGTAGTGAGGCACAAATAAAGAATCTTTTATGTAGAAATTTTTAATGAGGTGTTAAATATTTTAAGCGATACCTAATCCCTTAAAAGGTACGTTTTGTGCACATACACAGATATACCTGTGAAGACCAAGGCTTTATGCCAACTGTCTTCCATTAGTGCTCTCCACATTTTTTTTTGTATGACAGGATCTTTTTGTGTAGCCTGGATGGTCTTGAAGTATTACAGCCTCACTGCCCCATGTTATTAAAGTTCCATGCCAGCATACTAGTCCCCACTTTAGTTTTTGAGACAGTCTCTCAGTAAATCTGCATCTCAGAGATTGGCTTGGCTGGCTGACCAGAAAACCAGAAAACCCTAGGGACACGACTGTATGTCTTCCATTGCAAGAATCTAGAGCTATAGACAGGTTCCACCATGAGCAAGTCTAGAAGACATTTTGAAAAGCTATTTCCTTCCTCATTCTAGGTCTCAAACACCTCAAGTGATTTGGTTTACCCCGTGACTTCTGTTCTAGAATGAAGGAAGTATAGACTGTTTGAGCTTGAAACACTTGGGGATACTTCTGAACAATGTGCAAATTCACAGTGTGAGAGCCAGAAGGGCAGTCCATGACCAGACCAGCAGCCAGGGCGCTTTGGCTCTTGAGCTGAAATTGGGGACAAAGAAGCCATTTACCCCACTCATACTCAAGCCCCGTGCTGAGCAACAGCAAAGTTAGTGCTGTCCACTAGCTGTCATCCGGTTTACTCTGGGGACTATCTCAGGTAAGGAAGCAGGCACCTGCTTTACTCCCTGCCCAGGACCTGGAGTATGCCTGTCTCCTACTAGTCTAAAGTTCTTGGCAGGCTTGAAATATGATGGGGTGAGGGAAGGGAGCACAGGCTGAAGGACCAGAAGAGCTGCTTCCTTTCTGACCTGCTGCAGCTCATTTCCCCTTTCTGAACCTTCCTTTTTGCACCTGTGAAAAGCAGAAGACGGCCTAAGGCGGTGGCTCTCAAGTTGGGGCCTGTGAACTTCCTGATATTCTGTACAGGTGCAGGAGATAATGCAGGAGTCTCCCCGGGACAGTGTGCAGGGTGTTCTGGGGTGTCAAAAAATGGTCCCTTTATGGTCAAAGTGTTTCTCCCATACCTAGCTTTGGAAGGCCTAGCTTCTCTGTGAAGACAGAGCTTTTAGAAAAGTAATTGATGAGGGCAGGGACCTGATCCAATGGGACTGGCATAAGAAATACCAGGCTGCACTGCCTGGTCCACAACCTGCAATCTCAACACTCTGGAGGTGGTACCAAGAGGACCCAGAGTTCAAAAGCAGACTCTTGGATGGGTAGGGGTGGGTCAGAGAGGAGAAAGCCATCCTCAAGCTAGCAAGTAGGTCTTCACCAGGAACCAAATTTGCTTGATCATTATTTAAATAAATTAATTTCCATTGTTTACATTACCACGCTTGTGGCACTTTATCATTGCATCTCAGCAAACTAATATAGGCCCTGTATCCCAGAAAGATTCAGAGCCACTGAACCTGCTGGGCCCCAGAATTCACAGGCAACCATGTTTTACTGTAGCAGGTCCCCCAGGAATTTTCAGACTCCTTGACCTTTTGGCTTTTCTTTTACATAGCTGTGATTACTGTGTGTCTACAAATCTATTTTCTTTTTTCTCCTGAGAATTGTGCAGCAGCAAATTTATTAATGTGGCTCTATTTTCTGGTATAGTCATGAATTGCCTCGTGACCAGGATCCACTCTGAGCCATGTGTCATTAGGCAACTTGGGCTTTGTGCAGTCATCATAGTGAACACTTCCGGGATCATTAGGCTTTGTAATCTAATGGGAATAGTGTCATACAGGAGGTCCACTGTTGACCACAACGCTGTTATGTAACAGGTGTCTGTACTTCTATAACAGAACCCCATGCTACCATGTAGTAGCTGTGTGTCAGTGAGCAAGTAAGCACATGTTCTTGCTTTGCATATAAATTCAGGATAACTAATATGATAATAAAAGTTCGAGGGTAGTCAAAGAAATCCTGAGCTAAATTAACAACACAGAAGGTGTCATAACACCTGACTTAAATATACTGCAGACCAGCTGGCAACGTAGCTCAGTGGGTAGTGTTTTCTTAGAATGCAGGAAGGACAGTTTAATCCCCAGCACCACAGCAGGCATAGTGGCTCATACTTGTGACCTGGAAATTGGGAAGTAGAAGCAGGAGGATCAGATGTTCAAGGTCATTCTGTGCTACATTGCATATTGGAGGTCAGTGAGGAACACAGGAGGCAGATAGATCCTATTTCAAAAAGTGTGTGTGTGTGTTTGTTTTAGAGCCCAGTGTGATGACACACACCTATAATCCCAGCACTTGAGAGTGGAGGGAGAAAGATCAGTTCGAGGCCAGCCTCAACTACCTCGAGAGTTTGAGTCAGTGTGATCTATGTGATCACTGAAATACTTCTGCATAGCAAAAGAAACAACAAAGTGAAGAAACAACCTACTGAATGGAGAAAAACTATTTTTCAGATATTTGCCTGGAAGGCAGTTTATATTTATATTTATTTATTTTTTTAATTAGTTACATTTTATTAACTCTGTATCCCAGCTGTTTCTCCAACCCTAATTCTCTCCCAAACCCTCCCTCCTCTCTCATCTCCTCCCTGTCATTTTCCAAGTCAATACCACTTTTGATGGCCCAAGCCCCTAATCCCAGCTACATAGGGAGCTGACACAAGAACACTGAAGTCTCGAAGGCTGCCTAGTCCCTTGTGTCAAGATTTAAGCCCATGTCCTAAAATAGAAAGTAAAAAAAGGCTGGAGATACAGCTCCATGGTAGATCATTTTATCTGGAAGATTTAACGGCCTAGGGTCATCATCAGTATTATGAATATTAGTAGAGAACAACAAAAACAACAAAACAGAAAGGAAATAGTAAACAATACAAACAACATGAGCAGCAGAAGGCAACTGACACTCTCCAAATGAGGACAAACAACTGATCAGTTAGTACATGAAATACCTTTGTCACCCTGCCATTGGGGACACTCAAATCAAAGCAACATACATTGTGTAGTGGGGATGAACACAGTTTGTAGAGCTTTCTCCTGGGATGCTTGAGTCATTGGATTCAATATCTAAAAACAACAGAAAAATATATTGTGTATAGTGGCTCACACTTGGAATCTGCAGATATGGAGGCTGAGGCAGGAAGATTTTCAGAGCCTCGGGCTTGTTTTCTCTCATACGCAGAAGGAAAGGGGTAAAGAATGTAAATATACAAGGGGAAAATGTAGAGATAGAGAAAAGAATAGAAAAAGAACACGGGTGGGTTGGGGAACTAAAATAATGGAAGAAGTGGATGTGAGTGTGTGGTCAGGCTTGGACACAGGTTGCTTTAACTTCCTGAGCACATTTGCTGGCCTAAACAATTTAATAGAAAAATAAAGGAGTAGGACATGTATCATGGTGACGTATGACTTAATCCAGCACTCAGGAGGTGGAGGCAAGAGAATCAGTTGAATCACAGGGCTGTTTGAAGAACAGGGCCAATCTCAACTACATAGCAAATAGACCCTTTTTCAAAACCTCAAAAAGAAAAAAGGAATTGAGCAGACAATAAGTAAGTCAAGAAGCCATGGAGCTTAGTCTTTGAAGTTAAAAGAGAGATGGGTTGCCATAGAATGTTGTCTGGAGTGGAGAGGTGAGAGGGCCGTTTAAAACGAAGGAGCTCTGAAGTGTGTTCAGTGCTCAAGGGGATGAACATGGCGGAGAAAGTGCCTGAGACAAAAGATAGATGATGGTTTCTGAAGCAAGCCTAGAGCAGGTGCTGGGGGTGGGGGAGCTGGGATCACTGAGAGTGTTGGTGAGGGCAATGATGACTCCTCAGCCATAGCAGGAGAAGGCTGAAGAGAGGTAGGGAGCTTTTCTGATGATAAAGGAGATGCTATAGGAGAAAATAACTTTTCCTCCCACAAGTTCATAAGCCAAGACAGTAAGAAAAGGGCTATCCGGGTTTGGAGAGCACTCAAAGAAAGGCATGTAGGACTGCCAGGTGAGCAAGTGCATCTTGATTAAGCTGGCCATGGGTCCAGGCTTGGCAAAGAGGAGTGGAGACAAAATGGTCTGAGGAAAGAAAGAAGGCTTGTGCGGCTAGAAGTCAAACACAGACAGGGTCAATTTGGTGGACAGAAGAGGAAAGAATGAACTGGCTGGAGAACAAACCTCAGAAAAGAGGGTTGCCACATATAAAATCTAGAAAATGTAGAGGAGGCACCGGCCTGGAGTCAATTAAAGGTGTAGGAGGCTGAATGACAGTCAAAATGGACTTTACTGAAATAGAAAGGAACAGTTAGAAGGTTTCTTGCTCATTGCATACCTTGGAAACATGATGGAGAGCATAAGTGGCCAAATGTCACAATGTCCAGAACTCCCTAAGTTCTGGAGTTGAAATGTGAGCCCAGATCCAAGCTTTTAATATCTAGTTGACAGTGTCACAGAAGGAACATGATGCTGTTACCAATGCTCAGGGTCTAGGAACTAGGTGTTCCCTGGTTCTAGGCCTCCTACCCAAACAACTGAAAATAAGGCTCCCACACATATGCAAAAGAAGCAGATCGCTTTATTAGAGAGAAATGCACTGTCAGGATTAACTGGCCCACATGGCTGAGAGTATTCAGCAGCTCCAAATATTGTTTGGCACGTTCTCTTAGGGAGTTTAAGAGAAGAAGCTGGTTGCAAAGGGGAATGTTTTCGGGGGCTCTCCATTTTGATTGATGGATTACACCATATATTCATTTTTCCTGCATGTCCTTTCCCACAATGTGTCTGGTTTCAATCATATGCCTGCCCAGTTGTGTATAAACATAACATGGTAAATAGGATAGTCCCTCTAAAATTTCACTTGAAGATCATTGTGTGTTTGGCATACTTATTATGAACTCTAAACCAGTTCAGGACAGATCAGGCCTTCTAGCCCTGTGCCTGACTACTTCAGGAGTAAACCTGAAACTGTCTAAGTCTGATTCTAACTAGGAGTGGAAAAAATCTGCATTATTGTTCAGAGGTCAGAGGGTACGTGGGCAGATGCAGGTGGGTGCTGAGGGGGTGCAGTGTTGCTAGCTGCACTGTGGAGGGGAGCCTGTGAAGGAGCTGCCGGATACATTAGTACAAAAGGGTGGTGACACACATAACCAAAACCAAGTAGGGTCCCAGGCTAATCTGTGTCCTGTGCTTGCCTGCCTCTGTGCTTTGCCATCCCTGAGAAGCCTAGTAGGGATAGGGTGAAAAGACTACACGAAGAGTAGACAGTGTCCTGTGGGTGACTAAACGTGAGATTAGTTTAAATTTCCATTGGCAAGTGAGTAAGGAAGATTTAATCTGTACGAGTTCAGTTCCTAAGTTAGCGACTTCTTTTATTTTTAATACAAGCTCTTGCTGTGTAGTTCAGACTGGCCTCAAACTCGTTGGCCTCTTGTTTCTGTTTCTAGATTGCTGGGATTGTGGATGGACATGAACCTGTCCCTCAGGACTGAAAATTTTCATGTCATTTTTAACTAAAATGGTCCTTTGGGGGGTGGATGTTGTGCAGCAAGCTGAGTCACAGGGCTCTTTCACTTCGTGAATCACAGCTTCACACAGATTCTAGAGGGTGGGGGTACCAGCAGTAAGTTTCAAGTGACATTAAATGGAGGTGGAGGCATGCTAAAGAACCTTACAGAGCCATATGCCAATTTCCATGTTATCCTGGAACATGCCATCCTAGAAAAGGCCAAAGACAAACAATTACTACTGCACTTGGGGTCCAAGGGCAGTTTCTGAAAGGAAGATAGTCCTAGCAGTTAGGGCTAGAGCAGAAGGGAACAGCAGGCACAGAGACACCTGGGTAATCCCACTGATCCATTTATGAACAAACAAACAAAACATGATTGGAAAGAGGGGCCCTGTCCCCAGAGTTCATTGGAAAATACTGGAGAATTTTGACCTGTAACGTGATCTGCCTGGACCTGTGTTCTAAGCAGTCTTTCTCTAGGAAGGCAGAATGGGGAACAGGAAAATCAAGTAGGAGAGGCTGCCCAGTGGGGCTTGGATGTTGGGAGGAAGGCTATCTAGGAGAAGGGAGCCCTGAATGAGCAGGATTTTTAAAGGGAAAGTCGGTGAGCAGGGCGTTTCCATGACAGCAAGCAGGGGGGCACATGTTTCCATGATAGCAAGTGGGGGGGACATGCCTTGACGTTATAGAATCATGTAAAAGTTTGAGAGGTGAGGTGACCTTCTCTGAGGCAAATAATCACAATGTCTAAGGCATATGATCACAACTGCTACTCTTCTAAACTATATCTGAAACATTGGGGAGAATTTTCCCAGCTGATTCCCAACCGCTTCTCAATGATTGCTGCCAGGCGAGATTGTTTCTATTTACTATGCAGTATTTATTCTTTGATATTTCCTGGAGGTGGTTGTTAGGAGAGTTAACTGTGTTTTCTGCAAAGTGCATATTTTGTGATATTTCCTGGTACCTGATTTCAGCTGCCAGTTAAGATGGCTCTTTATTTCAAAATGGAGTTATACCTAGGCTAACTTAAACTCTTCATTCCTTCCTTTTCTTGTTATAAAGAGGCCAATCTTGGGCTCTTATAGTCCATGGTTAGCCTCAAACTGGCGATACTGGGTTCTCATTCCCATCAACTGTATAGTCCCTAGTCTTCACCTAATATATCCTAACAATTGTTAAGCAAGCATGATCCAAAAATGACCTAAAGCAAATGATTCTGCATTTGAGCTGCTATAATTCTGGCTTTGCACATCCAGGATTGTAATACTTCTTTCTGCTCCAGCTAAGCAGGTCCCCAAGATAATAGCTAATGTCAGGGAGCTCCCTTTGACTTAGCATTTCAGCCTGTTAGGTAGGATTTGGGGCCGAGGGTCTGGTCTTCTGAAACTCTTTAAGTGTTGAAAATAGGACTGTTGGCATCAGGGGCTAGGATGGCTGAAATGCCAGCCAAAGGCTGGGCAATGGGGCAGTCCTCAGAAGTTTCTGGTTAGGTGATTTACCTGAAGAGGCACGGAACAGTCATGTCAGCTTGCAGCAAGTTCAAATCTTAGGTTGCAATCTCAACCAGGTGAAAATCTGCTGAGATAAATTCATACTAGAAACAGAAATTAGAATTTGTCTAGTAAATGGGAAAAGTAAGGAACCCCAAGACCAGGGAAAAGCTCATCTGAGGTCTGTTTGAGCTATGTCAGATTCAGGTCTAGTGACTTTTTGATTTCTTGAAACATATAAATTTTTAGTTCGCAAAAGGCAAAAATCTGAACTTCTGGAATCTTATAGCAACCTAAGCACAGCAAATAGTGGCAGGGAGATATAAAATATCTCCCATTCTTAATATGCCTCAAATCATTTTTCTGTATCATTAGAATTCACATTCATATACCTTAAATCACCTAATTAGACCCTCCAAACTTTCTTGCATTCATCTACCCTGAAACATTTTCCCAGACCAGACATTCTTTAGATTCTCAAAACCTAAACTTCTATATCCTCAGACCCTACATAAACTCCATTTGCTTTCTATCGAGGTATTCACCATAAGACATAGGTAATTGTCATGAAGCCTGTAGGCAAGTCAACCCTTCTTGCCTTTTTTAAATAGAAAACCTAGTACCTGGTAGTTTTAAGAAACTAATAAAGAAATGAACTAATGATGGATCTAATTATCTGCTCTTTAGCTGCAAGGCTATCATTGGCTTATGTTAGCCATCAATGTAATCAGAGACCTGAGAAGGATAAACATGTTCCAATCCATGTTCCAATCAAAATGACAGTGACAGGTAGTCAGTCCATCACTCTAGGCAGCTGTTCCTGGCTCCTGTGGTCTCAGGGCAGCATGAGCAGGGCTGTCCAGCGACCAGGCACAGAAGATAGAGACTGTTTCTGTGGAGAAAGAAATGAGACAATAGCCTCACCTTGCCCTTAGCAATGTAAAATCCTGACTCTCCAGGTGTCCACAGTTTTGTCCACAGTTTAGGCTGGGCCCCAGCAGTGGGCCATTTGGCACAGTCTCTCCCAGTGGTTAGCATACCATAATCTAGTGTCGCATTCTGCCCAAATTTTCTTGGAGACCTTGGGGCAGCTACTGCCAGGATTTTGGGACTCTCTGTCATAATAAGCTTACACATGTTAAAATGCCATATTCATTAGATCTCTGACAAGCTTGAGGACCAGCATATCTGAATCATTCTTCATCTCTCTTTTAATTATCTATTTTAAATTGCATCCTATGAAGCAGAATGTCATAATCTCTAATTCTGCCATATCCCTTAAATAAAAGTTTTAGAACCATATTTATCTCAAATAAATCTATATACGCAAACTTTATAATTACCCATCCTAGATTTAACTTTAAAAATATAAACAAAAGACTAAACAAAATTTATTCTTATAACTAACTGCAATTATTAGCATAACTTCAAATATATTTCTGAACTAAAATCAAAGCAAAACTTTCAATCAGATGCAATATATAGAAGGGCTAGCAAATCCTGCTCATCCTATCATATTGCATTGAAACTGAACAGCAAAAAAGCAAAAAGGACAAAAGTTTTGTTTAGCACTAAGTGGAGAAATAAACACAACTGGCAACCTTAGTGCAGATGGACAATTCTGGCCATTTCAAACCTATCGACCAGAAGAAACATCATTAAATCATTTGTATAGGAACTGGCAACCAGCCATATATTTTCAAAATAATTAACAATGACTTCCTGGGCTAACATGGAGCTGCAATAAAGAACACAAAAAACATTTTGTATTGAAGAAACATCAGGAATACCAACGTCTTTTGTCCTTCCCCTAGAGGATTGAGAAACTGTTCCAAGTTCCCTGTTAGATTGCCCAAGGTCATTGTCTAAAATGCCTGATAAACTTTGAAATGTTTTATAGCCTTAATTGTATTTTTTAAAACCTGTTTTTGCAATATCAAAAAAAGGCCCTTTTAAGGAATGAATCATAAAGTGTAACAGTAAATTTAAAAGTCAAAACCAAATTTTATCAATGCAAACAATTTAATATTTTTAAAATAAGTACCAAATGCATTATTTTGATGTTGGCTGTCAGCCTGAAAATTTCTTGTATACAAACACATGGAGATGTAGTTTTAATATTTTATATAAACAGAGTTTCAAACCTTATTATTTATATAAACCATTTTTTTAAGGCAGGACAGAAATAATGTAAAGTCTTAATACATTTAATTATCAATAATCAGACATAAAGATATATAGACAATAAATCACAGCCTGTACCTGGGCTATTATCTAGGGACAAAACTGAAATCACAGAAATGAAAAGAGCTGTGGCTTTGAACAAAAGTAGAATCAAGCACTCTCAGGTAGACACAAAACCACAAAAAATTAATAACAGAACTGAAGCAGTAGCTTCTAGCACAAAACCAAGCAATAGACAATTAATTACACAGAGAAACAAAGTGAAACCAAAAACCTGGCTTTTCCCAGACTTCTCTGCCACAGAAGTTCCCGAAAGGCTAAAAGGCTAAACTACCTTCTGGTAAGTTCCAGAGAGGTTAAAACTGACTCCACTCTGGCTTCCCTGTACCAGAAGTTGTGGAGAGGAAAAATCTGATCCTGATTCTAGCTTCCCTGCCAAAGAAGTTCTGGAGGGGAAAGCTGATGAGGCCAAAAAAGTCTTTTTCACCTCAGTGACTGTGACCCCAAAATGTGCCCATTCTAGTCACATCTTGCCACTCATACAGACACCTTGAGGCTTTTCAGAACAATGTACAGAAACAAACACTTAAAGCAGATAGACAACACAGAAGACAATTACCAGCGGGATTAAGCTATCCTGTTAGGGGTTCCTAGGGGTGCTGAGGAATCCTGGAAGAGCTCCCAAGTATAAGTCAGGATCACAAGACCCTCAGAGAAAAACTAGGAGACAACTCAATACAATAGCAAGAGAGCTTTATTACGACAACAATGGAACTCAGGACCCAAGTCTCACTGATGCAGAGAAGTGGGACTCTGAGCCCTGTTTTAGCAGTGTTTTTAAAGGAAAAGCCTGTGAGCAAGGGATTTCCATGGAAGCAAGCAGGGGGGCACATGTTTCCATGACAGCAAGACAGCAAGTAGGGGCAGGGAGGACATGCCTTGACAGTACAGGATCAGGTAAAAGTTAGAGAGGGAGGTGACCTTCTCTGAGGCACATAATCACAATTGCCTAAGGCATATGATCACGATTGCTTTTCTTCTAAACTATATCTGAAACATTGGGGAGAATTTGCCCAGCTGATTCCCAACTGATTCTCATTGATTGCTGCCAGGGGAGATTATATCTATTTTCTATGAATTATCTATTTTGTAATATTTCCTGGAGGCAGTTGCTAGGAGACTTAACTTTGTTTTCTGCCAAGTGCATATTTTGTGATATTTCCTGGTACCTGAGTTCAGCTGCCAGTCAAGATGGCTCTTTATTTCAAAACGGAGTTATACCTAGGCTAACTTAATCTCTTCACTGGAACTAAAGGTGTGCACCACCATGCTCAGCTCAGCCTGCACTCTTATAGAACCCAGGACCTTCAGTCCAGGGATAGCACCACCTACAATGATCTGTGTCCTCCCCCACTGACTACTAACTAAGAAAGGACCTACATTCTTCCCTATAACCAGATCTTCTGTAGGCTTTTTCTCAGTTGAGGTCCCCTCCTTTCAGACAACTCCAGGTTAGGTCAAGTTGACATAAGAGTAGCTAGCACAGTAGGTTTTTCCATCACTTTAATTTCTGTTCTGTATCTCAGTGGAATGTGGGAAAATCAGCCTGAGTCATTCCTGACTTCCTGATATCAAGCATGGTTCTCTGAATCTTCCACCTGGCCTGTAGGAGGGAGTACACAAAGGTTGGAGGCCCATCTGGTAATAAACTCTCAGTGTTGTTCATGACTTTCTGCTAAGCCACTTATTGTCCCCTTTCATTACTGTTTTGTCCAGAAGATAAGTGAGTCTGTCAGTTGGTTGGAGGCTGGCTGCTTCCAGTTCATCTCCTTAAACCATCCAAGAGCCTCTTTGCAAGTACTAGTAGGAAACATGTCCAAGCAACCTTCATAGTCCCTTTTCTTCTCCTCCTAGCCAGGATGTATACATAGCATGAGGTAAACAAGCTTTATTTTAGTCCAATATAGGGAGAAACGGGAAAATACAAGAAGAAAAACTAGACCGTAGTCTATGGCAGCTAAGAGGCTGAGCTAATCAGCTGTTGAGTGGGATAATTAAAATTGATACAACATCAGAAAAAAAGCAATATAGGCATTTATTTATTTATTTATTTAGGTTATTGCTGTTCTGAGACAGGACTCATAGATAACCCAGGTTGGCTGTTAAAGTATGTAGCACAGGCTGACCTAGAACTCGTGATCCTCCTCCCTCTGCTATGATTGATTACAGGCATGTTCCACCATAGCTGGCTCCAGTCTAACTTTAAAAATATTTGTATTGGTAGAGGGAGCAGATGGAGAGAAGGCTCAGTGATTAAGAGCACTTGTTACTCTTGCACAAGACACAGGTTCAGTTCCTAGCACCCACATGGTGGCTCACAGCCATCTATAACTCCAGTCAAAGGGGATCTGATGCCCTCGTCTGACCTCCATGGGTACCAGGTGTGCATATGGTGCACAGACATACATTTGAGCAAAGCACTCAAACATATAAAATGAAATTCATTCATTAAAAAAATAATCATACTCATAAAATAAATGGATCTAAGAAAGGAAGAGATTCTATGACTTCTTTAAAGAATGTGTGGGTGTTTGCATGCATGCTAACACTTGCGTGCATGTGAGCATACGTTTCTGTACATAAGTGTTTGTGTCTGTGTTTGTAGCGTCTGTAACTGCATGTGGAGGAGAGGACAGCCTCAGGTGAGGCTCCTCCAGAGCTGCTTGCATTGTTTTTGCTCGCCTCCACAGACAAGGTCTTTCAGTTGAACTGGAGCTCACCACCTGGAAGGATAGCCAGCTGGTTAGTGAGCCCCAGGAACCTGCCTACTCCACTCAGCTAACAGTGGTATAACAAGCATGTGCCACCATGCCTGGCATTTTCATGTGGACTCTGGAAATTGGGTTTAGTTCTTCCTGGTAGCTAGGCCATCCCCAGCTTCATTTCTCTTTTTGAAACACGGAACCCTTTTTATGACTCCTTCCATCTCATTTCTCCTCCAGTCTCATTTTCCAGAACTCGGGTACTACACATGGCTCCTCTTACACACAATAAAACCTGGCGAAATGAACACCTGGGATTTACACCCTCCACTCTGGAAGAAAGACTACGGTCTTATTGTTTAGTTGTTTGGTTGGTCGTCTAGTTTGGTTTGGATTTCTGTTTTGGGATGTTTAACTTGGATTGGTTGGTTGGTTGGATGGTTGGATGGTTGGTTTTGTGCCTATACCTGGGATTGAACCTAGGACTTCATGCCTCTTTACAAATGCTGGAGAGCTACCCTCTGCAGCAGAAAGGCACTTCTAATGATAAAGAAGAGCAAGCCAAGGCCAAGCTAGACAGTCAACAGTTTGCTATAAGTACTGTCTGCCCCACTACCAGCCTGGGTATGTATGGAAAAACTTTCTTTTGAAGTTTCATGAAGCCCACTACGCAATATATATATATATCAATTCAATACACAGCTGAGGCTAACCTTGAAATTATGATCATCCTGCCTCTACCTCCTGAATTCTGGGATTAAACACATGTACCACCATGCCAATCACATGGAACCATGGAACTTTTTCATACATCATTCTGGTTTGGGTTTTTGTTGTTGTTGTTGTTTTGTTTGTTTGTTTGTTTGTTTGTTTGTTTGTTTGTTTGTTTGTTTGAGACAAGGATTCTCTATGAAGCCTTGGCTGCCCTGAACTCCAGTTGTACATCAGGCTGGCCTCAAGCTCACAGAGAACCGACTGCCTCTGTTCCCCTGAGTGCTGTGGTTAAATGTGTGCACCCCCAAGTCCGGCTACTTCATTCTGTTTAGATCAGGTTAAATGAACTCACTGCCTAAATATTATCATTTCTTTTTTTTTTTTATTTTTCAGTAGTAAGGATTTGGGGGCAGGTGATCCTTCTGAGACAGGCTAACCTTAATTTAAAATTTCGCCTCAGCCCTCTGAGTGCTGGAATTACACATGTGAGCAACCATGCTTCAACTGTGTGTTGTTGTTGTTGTGTTGTTTTGATTTTTTGAGACAGGGTCTTTGTATGTAGTCCTGGCTATCCAGGGGATCACTATGGAGAACTTGCTGACCTTGAAATCACCTGCTGAGATTAAAGCTACATGCCACCATACCTGGTTTTTGTTGTATTTCTTATGTGTGAGGAGTCCAGAAGAGGACATCACATCCTCGATAGGTAGAGCTACAGGTAATTGAGAGCCGCCTGGTCTGGGTTCTGGGAATTTAGTTTGGGTACTCTAGAGGAGCTCTTCACAGGTGAGCAGCTCTCTAGCCCCTGGCTGTTGTTTGGAGACAGAATGTTGCCCTATGTCCTAGGCTGGCCTCACATTCACAGCATTTGCCACAGCATCTCCAGTGCTGGGATTACAGCATGTACTGTCACACCTGGCTAGTGCTGAGGGTGGAACCCAGGGCTTCCTATGTGTTAGGCAAGTCCTGTACCACTAAGCTATACCCCCAGCCCCAGAATTCCTTTTATTAAAAAAAATATTTTGTTTTTATTTTCATTCATGTATGTCTATATGAATGTGTACTTTGTGTTTTTGAATCCTGTGTACCTGGAGCAAAATGTGAGCTGTGAAATGTGGACCCTGGAAACCAAATTCTAGTCTTCCAGAAGAGCAGTAAATCCTGCTAACCAGCAAGCTATCAGCGTAGTCCCAGGAGTATTTCTGATAGCCAAAGATAGAAGCAGCAGCCAGCAAATGGAAGCAGCCTAAATGGCCACTAATGAGTAAATTCATTGACAAAACGGAAAATATCTCTGGGATTGTAGCTCATTGGTAAAGCCATTCATTGCCCCTAGCATACTCTGAAAATACAAACACACACAAATTGCATATAAATAAGAGAACATTATTAAGCCTTAAAATGAAAGGAACATTTGATATGTTCTGCAGCATGAATGAGACTGAAGGACATGATGCTAAGTGAAATGAACCAGTTGGAAATGGACAATTTCCACATGGAAGAAGAACCTAGAAGCCTGGAGCTGACATTCATTGGTAGAACAACAGCCTTTAGTGTTGGACACACTAACATGATCTTCAGCATTACAGAGGAAAATACCCAGAACAGTCAAGTTCATAGACAGAAAGTGAAATGGTAGTTGACAGAAGCCAGAAGTGGGAAAGATTGTAACAATATTCTGTTAGTTTTTGAGAAAGGACATGTCCAAGGGCTAGCCTTTGACTCACTGAACAAGTGAGAATGTCCTTTGTCCTTGAACTCCTTTCTGACCTTCCTGCATCTACCTGCCAAGTGCTGCTCTTACAGGCATGCACCACCATGTCTATCTTATGAGGCGCTATGGATCAAACCCAGGATTTGCACATTCTATGCAACAATTCTACCTACTGAACCATATCCTCACATCAGCTCCTGTTTTGCCTTGTTTGTTTGTTTGTTTATAGGGTCTCATGTGATTCAGGTTTGAAAAGAACTCAGCATAGAACCAAGGCTGGCAGAGAATTCCTCATCTTCCTCCTAAAATTACAAGTATGTAGCAATAACATACATGACAATTGTATTTATCTATCTATCTATGTATTTCTTTCTTTCTTTCTTTCTTTCTTTCTTTCTTTCTTTCTTTGTAATTGACAGGCTATTACTCAGCAGCAAAAGCTGGCTTGGAAGTCTCTTTGTAACAAGGGTTGTTCTCAAATGCATTGGCAATTTTACTACTCCAGCCTCTTCCTGGTGTTGGGATCAAAAGCATGAGCCTTTTTGTCCAGTGTGAAGAATTAGCGTTGAATGAATGCAGAATTTTAGTTTCACAAGGTGAGAACCTTCTGATAATGGATAGTCACAGCATTGGGAACGTACTTGCCTCCACTGCACTTCTGATTTTATTCTTTGTCCTACTTCACAATTGTAGTCAAGAATAAGAATGCCAGCATTCAGGAGTTGAGGAACATCCTTGACTACCATTGCGAATTTGAGTCCAGCTTGAGCTATATGAGACCTTGTTTCAAAAAATCCAAGGGCTAGGCATGATGGTACACCCTTTAATACCAGCATTTGGGAGGTAGAGGCAGGAGTAATTGTAATGAATTTGAGGCCAGCTTGGTCTATAAATCTAGTTTCAGGCCAGGCAGGACTCCTTAGTGGAAGTCTGTCTCAAAATCCAAAAACTAAAACTAAAAATGGCAAAAAGCCCTGGACAGGGGCTTGTTCCTCTAGTTGCAATACTTGGAAGCCTAAGGCTGGGGAATCTCCATGCATTTAAGCTCAGCTTGAACTTCTTAAAGAAGTTCTGCCTTAAAAAACCACCACAATAAAAGAAAACAGAATACCAACAACTGGGCTGGTAGAGCATTTACCTGGTTCATGGAAGGCCCTGTGTTCTCTTCTCAGTGTCCTCCCCACCTCTCTCTCTCTCTCTCTCTCTCTCTCTCTCTCTCTCTCTCTCTCTCTCTCTCTCTCTTTCTCTCTCTCTCTCTCAACTCTTGTGCGCTCTTAGCCAGTTCCCTAAGTCTACCCTTCTGTGACCCTCCGGTCTCCATTTGGTGCCAGAGCTTCAGGAACACCAATGGCTCCAATATAGCCAGTTTAACATAGACCCTAAAACATTACTTTCTTCACTGTTGGGAGCAAGTGATGTCCTGGGCAAATGTACATCGCTGACCTGGACACAGCCACATCAGTTATTAATGTCTTAGATCCATGAGCATGTCAAAGCCTTCCTCTGGTCTCTGGTTGCTCTTTACAGTATGTATAGGATATGTCCACCATAGCTTTCTCCTTCTGGATGTTCATCACCTGAAAACTGAACCCCTAGTGAGACTAGCAATGAAGGTTAGCTAAACCTGACCCCTTGACCTGGCTATATATTATAGACCCCACCTCCTTATTTATCTGTATACAATAACCTTGCCTTCTTGTTCAGATGTATATGGAGGCCTTGATTCTCTGTTCTACCATAAACAATAAACATACTGGGTTCAGTGCTGCTGTGGTTTCTCTAAGACCCCGACTAACTGGTCCTAGATTTTCTACATGTATCTGTGGTTTCTTCATTCCTTCAATGCCCCAGTTAAATCAGACCCTAGAGCTGTGCAGAACATGGCAAAGGAGAGAAAATCTGAGGAGTGGATACACAGCTGAGGGATTCAAGAATAGGTTTCCCATTTTCGCTTTTGGTTTACCTGCTTTCAAAGTGTTATATTTGGTTGAAATTGATAAAACTTCAGGTGGTGGAGGCCAGACCTGCAAGCTCAGTGTGGGGGACAGGGTGATAGCAACCCCCACAGCAAGGAGATGGTTGTCCCTTGCCTGAGGCCTCAGCACCAGGAAGGTAGCAGTATACTGAAGGAGAGATTATTGCCAATAGCAAAGAGGCATTTAGTCAAAGGGGGAATAATCTCAGTGGCTTAAATGTTACCCAGTTTTTTTGTTTGTTTTGTTTTTAACATCATGGTTCATATGACCCAGTGGCTCCGTTTCTGATTTGTCTGGCAATTGTATCCATGCCAGTCAGAGGAGAAGTTGCTGGGCTTATGCTTTTCAGTGACTTGGTCACATCCTTTGACGACTATTTGTACTAGTGATTTTCTCTGTTTGCAGGGGGGCTTTTTTCTAACCATCCACAGTCCCAGTGGGCTCCATCCAACTGCTGGGGGCAGGTTTTAGCCCTGTAGTTTAGACACGTTTTAATATGTCACACACATGTGTGACAGCAACTCCTGTAATAACAGCAAATATAATTGTGAATTCTTTAGGACCTGCCTCCTGGGTGCTTGGACCCACAATAATAATGTGACTGTGACTCAGGATTGTCAGCACGTCCTAGAAAAGCAAAACGGGTCTGATGCTCTTTGGGTGGATGACACCTAAATGAACATCGGTACAAAGTCCCAATTTATTTCTAATATCAGAGATCAGACCTCTACTCTTGCCTGATGCGTCTAAAACAAAAAGGGGGAACTGTAGAGAGCTGCGGAATTCTATGCCTTAAAGATGGAGCTGGTTTCTGCCTTCCACCTTCCCGATGGTGAGTACTCTCTGTCACGTACAATTCCACATTTGGCTAAGGCTGAGGATCTGGCTTGCTTCCATGTATGTGGACCTATCTGCATTGCCCACGTGGCACGCCTGGGTTGGCTACCCAGAGGCTATTTAAGCTGTGGGCTGGCTTTCCCCAGGGTCCGAGGATTGTTCAAAGTTCCTGAATAAACTGCATTGAAAAAAAAGAAAAGAAAAGCAAAAGGCTTATGACCAGATTCGTTCCACTGCTCTTGTTGCAAAAGCATTCTTTGGTGACTTCGCAGCTTCAGTCCTGTTGAAATATCCTACTGTTCCTGTTGGGCACAGCAGCTGTCATGCTCTTCCTTCTTATCATCATTACAGTTTAGTGTCGCCATTGCAGTGAACCACCCCTGGACTAACTGTGAAGCTTCAGGCTGAACATCCAAAAGTAAGAAAGGTGGAGATATAAGGAGCCTATGAAACCCTGAGTGAATGTGTGTTGTTCACACGAGCACAGCCATGTCAGCGACTGTAGTCTCAGACTCATAGAAAACTGGTAAAGACCGACTCTCCCCCTGAAATGAGGCTCAGAGTGATTGCAAGGCCTTCCCTGGGGAATTGAGTGTGAATGTTGGGAATGGGTGTGTGGAAAATGGCCTCTGTAGTTTTCTCCTCCAGGGTATTTATAGCCTGAGGTGTGCTCCTCTAGAGACTTTGCCTACTGAATTTAAATAAGCATGCCTCCTTGTTCAGCCATGCATCCTAAACCCTGCTTTGTTGTTCAGTGTATGTAGTAAACACGCTGAGATTCTGGAGTGCTGCGGCCTCTCCTGACTGTTTGATCTCAGGTTTTCTGTGTCTGTGTTTCTGTCATTTCTTCATTTTGTCACCAGCCCTAGTCAGGGTTCAGGACTCAAGCTGTGCAAGGACAGGACTCTACAGGAAATCCAGTGCTTGGGAGGAGAGCAGCTTTGAGCCTCAGGATGGAGCATCTCTGGGGAGGGATTCAGTGCCACCAGTATCTAAGGAGTTCCCCACCCCCTCAGGGCTCTTCACTTGGCAAAACTATGCCTGGACTAGGAGGCAGAGAAGAATATTAGGGGAAGCTAAAGTGAAGCAAAGTTAGTGAGTTCTTAAGAATGAGTACATACTTTGGATTTAAGGAGGGGGAAAATGGTAGGTAAAGGGAAGGGGGAGAGAGAAAAGATTAAGAAAATTTAATGCTCATGAAAAACATAGGTGTTTTTACAATGACTCTGTGTCTTTCTAAGTTCTTTTGTCTAAAGAATATATTTGCATTTACCCAGCATCCTCCTTCTTGCTTATCTTATTTAGGTGTAGATATTTAGTATGATTATCCTATATTATGTCTAATACCACTTACAAGTGAATATAATCCACGTGTGCCTTTCTGCTTCTGGAATAGCTCACTCAGGAGGGTCTTTTCCCACCATTTGCCTGTAAATTTCATGATTTTCTTACTTTTAATTGCTGAGTAGTATTCCATTGTGTAAATGTACTATGATTTTATATCCATTCCTCAACTGAGGGGCATCTGAGTTGTTTCCAGGTTTCTGCTATTACAAATAAAACTGCTATGAACAAGGTGCATTAATATTTCAGCAGCCACTGGGAAGACACACACTCGATCACCAGCTTCTTCCAATACAAGGTATTTCTAAAATGACCATCTGTTCTCACCACCACTCCTTTCATTAAGCAAAAGTTCTTGTTACTGCCAAAAAAAATAGGATGAGGAACACATGACAGACGAGGTCCTTGAAAATGAACAAGTATACAACCTTTGCAACTATTTGCCAATAATAGAGAATAATAGAGAAAGAGGACACAGAAACAGTGTGATTCAGTCTTCAAGTGAGGCAGTCCATAGACTTATGACAGATGTACTTGGTCCTGCCACTTGGGATGCTAAGGCACAAAGATCACAAATTCAAGGCCTCATGGCCTGCCTGAGCTCTACATCTAGCTCAAGACTAGCATGGGAAACTTGCTGGGACCCTCTTTCAGAGACAAAAATCAGCAAAAGGAAGGCTGGTGATATTGCTCAGGCAGGGTGCAATGCAGTGTTTGCCTGGCACACATGAAGCCCTCAGTTCGATACACCACACCACAAAATCATAAAATAAAATAAAAAAATAAAGAAAACGAAATAACTACTGAAGGTTAAAATGACAAAGTGATTGGACAAAGTCTGAGAAAGCTCTTACCTGTATTTGCATAGAATACATTCATAATAGATCTTATAGGTAATTATGTAGTTATGGCAATGGGTGACAGTAGGCAGCCTCAGGTGTACTCAAATATGAATTGCAATTTTTAGCATGAAATTGCCCAGAGTCAGAATGAGAACCCTGGATGGCTTCAAGCAGCCAAGAGGCTGCATGGCGTGCTCAGGGATTAAGGTGTCCCTGGAATTGATCTTGAAAGAGAAATAAAAGGAACTGTGAGCACTACAATGGGTTTTCTTCTGTTCTACTGCCCAGCAACCCCTTGACTTTTACCCCCACCAAACACAGCATCTTCTCACAGTAGCATATACAGGCAGCCATAGGGTTGCCTTACCAGGCTTCTGAGAGCTAAACTCCTACCCATGACAAGCTGGTTTGGGTTTTAGCTGCACCTGAAGAGGTTAGCTTCTGGGGGAGCAGCTCCAGCGTATTCATCTTTTTGTGGGCATTGCTAGAAATTCACCTGGGCAAGGCTCTGTTTCTACCTTCTATGAACAAAATTGGGCTCAGGGGGTATCTGTGGCCAAAAGATTTGGTCAGCAGAAGCTTGGTGTAGAGATCTGAACAAGGCTCTATTATGAAAAGCATCCTAATTAAAGGAATTTTTTTATTTATTTACTTATTTATTTACTATGCGTGAGTGCATATATGCACATGCCAGAGCATACATGTGGAGGGCAGAGAACAACTTGTGGGAGTCCAGTAATTTCTTTCTGCTTTCCATGCAGGTTCCAGGGATCAAACTGAGATCAGCACATTTTGTTGCCCCAAGCCATCTTACCCACCCTCAGATGGAATCCTTTTTTCAAGACAGCTTTTCTCTTTGTAGCCCTGATTGTCCTGGACATCTCTCTAGAGAAGGCTGGCTTTGAATTTTTTTTTTTTTTTTTGGTTTCTTTTTTTTTAACTTTTTTAAAATTTTTCATTAATTACACTTTATTCATTCTGCATCCCCCATAAGCCCCTCCATCCTCCCCTGCAGATCCCACCCTCCCTCCTCCCTCTGCATGCATGCCACACCCCAAGTCCACTGATAGGGGAGGTTCTCCTCTCCTTTATGATCTTAGTTCATCAGTTCACATCAAAAATGGTTGCATTGTCCTCTACTATGGCCTGGTAAAGCTGCTCCCTCCCAGGGGGATGTGATCAAAGAGCAGGCCAATCAGATTATGTCAGAGGCAGTCCCTCTTCACATTACTATGTAACCCAATTGGACTCTAAACTGCCCTGGGCTACATCTGTGCAGGGGTTCTGGGTTATCTCTATGAATAGTCCTTGGTTGGAGTATGAGTCTCTGGGAAGTTCCCTGTGTTCAAATCTTCTTGTTCTTTTCCTCTCCTTGTAGAGACCCTGTCCTCTCCAGCTCTTACTATTTCCCACTTCTTACCTAAAATTCCATTCACTCTGCCCAACAGTTGCCCATCAGGCTCAGCATCTGCTTTGATAGTCTGTAGGGTAGAGGCTTTCAGAGGCCCTCTGTGGTAGGTTCCTAGGTTGTTTCCTGTTTTCTTCTTCTTCTGATGTCCATCCTCTTCGCCTTTCTGGATGGGGATTGGACATTTTAGTTGGTACAGGAGAAAACTTCCTGAACAGAACACCAACAGCACAGGCTCTAAGAGCAATAATCAATAAATGGGACCTCATGAAACTGAAAAGCTTCAGCAAAGCAAAGGACACTGTCATCAAAACAAAGCTACCGCCTACAGATTGGGAAAAAATCTTCACCAACCCTTTATCTGACAGAGGACTCTTATCCAGTATATATAAAGAACTAAAGAAGCTAAAAAGCAGCAAACCAAATATTCCACTTAAAAAATGGGGAACAGAGCTAAACAGAGAATTCTCTGTAGAGGAATACAGAATGCCTTTGAATTTATAGCGATCTCCCTTCCTCTGCCTCCACAGTCCTGGGATTAAAGACATGTCCCACCCCTGCCTGGCTTAGCTGGACTCTTAACAACTGACTGAATTTAGAAGTAGAAAGGCCATCTAACCTGTAATTGCAGTCCTTGAGAGGCTGAAACAGGAAGATGGCCCTGAGTTAGATATCCGTCCGTGAGATCCTTCCATAGTGAGCTCTCATCTCAAAACAACAATAACATTGTTTTGTTTGCTTTAGTATTTTTGTTTTTCTGGATTTTACAGTCCTTTTCCGTTTTGATTTAGGTTTTTTATTGTTGTTGTTTTGCTAATTTCTTTCTTTTGGTAAGAGAGTGAGAACATAAGCAAGTACACCTAAAGTTCAGTGGGTAGGGAGAATCTGGGAGAGGGGAAAGAAAATGATCAAAATGTGTTGCATAAAAAACATTTTTAAAATTAAAGCAACAACAAATTCTCAGAAGTTTTTATAATCCCAGTACTGAAAGGATGAGGCAGGAAGACTACAAAATGCAAAGTCACCTTGATCTAAATGGAAAGTATGAGACCAGCCTGCTCTATAGATTGAGAGCCCCCTATGTCAACCTGTACCATAGCCCTCCCTACCAAAAGAAGGTCATTCAAAGCTGGGTTGGTGGCAGACACTGAAATATAGTTCCTGCTACTCAGGAAGCCGAGATATGAGCTCTGCTTGAGCACAGGAGTTCAAGAAGAGCCTGGAAAACATAGTAAGATCCCAGATCAGAGGCAAGACAAAAATCCTTGATTTCTAAGAATTAATGAGGGTTGTAGCTGCTATTCAATGTCATCCCACTTATAGAACATATGTGAGGCTCTGTTTCCTAATATGTTGGGGGCACATGAAAGAAGTCAAAAAAAGTGAGTAATGATTGGATCTAGAGACCCAGAGAGAAAAGAATGGTTTGAGACCCAGAAGGAAAAAAATGGTTGTAGCCTGGGCTAGCAGTGTAGTGGTGCGTAACAAGATAGGAGATGTGAAGAATGGCAGATTACAATGTCCTGGACAACCAGGTTCTGAGTAGAAAAGCACACAATAAATTGAGTGCACTGTGGAGAAGAGAGCAGGGATAAGTCTAGAGATTGGCAAATGTAAAGCTGGAGGAAGGGTTCATGGCTGTCTAGAGAGGACATCTTGACACTTGGATATTGAGAGAATGGAGATGCTGCATTTGGCAAAAAATGAGCAGTTGGCCCTAAAAATAATCTGATATGCTACATTCATTGGAATGGTGAGATATGCAATAACAATGTCCTCTAAGCAACACACAGAAGGTCTGTCCATCTGGAAATGACAGTTCAAAGCTGTGACATAGGCTGCCAGGTTAGAATAATTTAACAGTTTTTTTTTTTTTTTTTATCAGAAGGACAGGATTCTAAGGTCAGGCCACCATATTTCTGATTTTGCAGTTATTCAATGCAAATTTTGAACAGATTTATGAAGCTATATTTAGCATAAGAGGCTCCATGATTAAAATTCTATCACAACCAGCTTTTGAAGTTCTTTTCTCCCTTAGCCTGTGTTCAACTGGGATGTGGACTTGTACCTCCTCACTATGGGCTCTTCCAGTCAGCATCTCCTTCGCAAGTCAGGATCACCTCTCTAATCGTATCCCTGTCTTCCCCTTTATACAAAAGCAGTAATTTTGTTCTTTACTACCAGGTTCTTTTCATTCAATTCCAACTACTCACTCACCTCCAGAGGTATTTTGTTTCCTTTGGGATTTTACCTTCCCAGTTGGACTGGTATTGAAGGCCTGAATCAATGTGGTTCCAAATCACTGTTTCTAGCTACCTGTACTCCTTTGCCCAAAGTGGGCAACTCAAACAATGCCTGGAGTGAACTGAAATTTCACATTTTTGTGTTCAGATTCAACTCTTTGCCATGAAACAGAGTGACCCCATCTCTCTCTTTAATGAGAACCATCAATGGTATTTTAACATTTGCAAAGAACCTCATCTTGAAAATGAGGACACTGAAGCTCAGAGGTATCTGGCCCAAAGATCAGAGATAGGTCTTCAGACTCAAATCTCTCAGTCTTTCAATTAAACCATGATCTCTGCACCATATGTCAAGGAGTACCTCAATCAGAACAAAGAATGATGCTGAACATAGAATGGGCTAATGTTCAGTCAGTACTGATTTCAATAGAAGCAGGTTTTTTTTTTTTTGTTTTTTGTTTGTTTGTTTGTTTGTTTTGTTTTATGAGGTAGGTCTTACCACATAGGCATGGCTGGCCCTAAACTCGTGGCAATCATTCTGTCTTTTCTTTCCTGTTGCTAGGATTGATCAGATGTGCCACCATAGCTGGAGGCTAGGATTTGAGTAGAGCACACAGGCCTGGTCCTTTAGCTGGATGGCTAGGACAGAAAGAAGGGGAACCAGCAGGTAACCTCATCATGTGTATACCTCCTCAGGGTCAGAAACCTTGGTCCAACCAGACTCCTTCATCCCCTTGGAGTCTACAGTATCCACTGGACTGATGAATATGCAAAAAATGTGCAATCAAGTCCCATGCAAATGAGCAGCATATACCCAGTGTTGCATTTTTCAACGTTTGTTGCAAGGGGTTTCTTCTGGGAAGGCCCTCAAGTTTTTGTCCACTATCAGCGGAAAGGTTAGTAGTTGATTTGTATAATGGAAATTGATTCCATCAAGCAATTGAGAGAAATGGAAGCTCAAGAAGAGCTCTCGAAGGTGAGCACAGGGCAGCACCTATCAAGACTGCGTGGGCAGGCTGCATACTGCTACTTTCTGGGTGACTCTATTCAGGGCCACCAACCACCAGCAGAGTGAGCTGAGTAAACACTGTCACAGGTACAGAGAACTACCCCGAGGGTCCTTGGAGGCTAGGTTGCATGAGAAACTAGGACTAGTATAGTCTAAGGATTGGTATGGTATTAGCACATGTCCCCAGCAGCACCTTCACCCAATTTGCAAGTCACAACTTGCCTTTTGCCTTCTTCCAGAACCCACAGTGCCAATAACGCTAGCCAGAGACTTAGGCACCAAGAGTATCATTTATTTATTTATTAAAATTAAACTTGTTACATGCCCCTCATGAGGCTAGACCCTCAGAGAATAAATCATGAACAGCCCTCTTACGAGGGGACACATTTAGCAACATGTTAGAACATGTAGGAGGGAAGAGCCACTCTAATTCCTGGCTACATAGAGGGATTGACAATTATCCAGAGG
This sequence comes from Meriones unguiculatus, assembly GCF_030254825.1. Lineage (NCBI taxonomy): Eukaryota > Metazoa > Chordata > Mammalia > Rodentia > Muridae > Meriones > Meriones unguiculatus. Next base: position 569,204 of record NW_026843706.1, on the reverse strand, counting down.
GGATGGGCAATGACCCAGAATACCATCAGGATAGGGAATTCAGAAAAAAAGCACTCCAGGGGAACTGAACTGTAAATGCATGTTGAGGCATAAGGAAAATGGACATGGGAGCACCCACATCCACTTGAGATACTTTTCACTTTCGTGGTGGTGCCCCTTTGCCTCTCCCCTTACTTAATGCAGTGTTTTCAGCAGCATGAACAGGTTGGCCCGGTGACATGGGCACATCAGGAGACCTAGGCTTTGCAGATGCACTTGGCAGGCTGAGCTCATTCTGTGAGTGTAGCCTACGGCGTTTCCTACGTGGCTTACCCTGTGACATACATATAAATCTATTTTTTCTCTTTTTCCTTCGTTGGGCCAGCAGATACGCAGCCCGACGCTCCTTGGCCTTTTTGTCTGTAATATTTTGCTCAGATGCAGACTCAGGCTCCTGCTGAGGTGCAGGCTCTGGCTGTGGCTGGGCCTTGGCCTCTGCTTCCTCCTTGGCCTCAGGCTGAGGCTGGGGCTTAGGCTCTTGCTCTGGGTGGGCTGTGGCTCAGGCTGAGCTCCAGGCCCAACCCTACGACGTTTCCTACGTGGCTTACCCTGTGACATACATATAAATCTGTTTTTTCTCTTTTTCCTTTGTTTGGCCAGCAGATATGCAGCCCGCCTCTCCTCAGCCTCCTTGTTGGTAATATTTTGCTCAGATTGACACTCGGAGTCCTGCTCTGGCTCGGGCTCCAGCTGGGGCTCCAACTTAGGCTTAAGCTGGGTCTTGGGCTCCAGCTCTGACTGAGCCTATGCCTCAGGGTCGGGCTCATGCTCAGGTTCCTGCTCTGGCTGGGGTTTGGCTTCTGTCTCAGCCTCTGTCTCAGTATTGGGCTCTGTCTCTGGCTCAGGTTGGGGCTCTGCCAATACCTCTGGCTGAGGTTCAGGCTGCCTCTCAGGCTCAGACTGGGCCTCCTCTGGCTGCAGCTTCCCCTCTGGCTCTGGCTCTGGATCAGGCTTTGGCTTCACTTCTGGCTCTGGCTCTGGGTGTAGCTTGGGCTCAGTCTGTAGCTTGGGCTTCAGCTCTGCCTGCAGCTCTCCCTCTGGCTCCAGCACAATTTCCTGCTCTGGCTCTGGCTGTGGCTTGTGCTCAGGTTGGGGCCTGTGCTCAGCCTGGGGCTCGGTCTCTGGCTGAGGTTGCAGCTCTGAGTCTGGCTCCAGCTCTGGCTCTGCCTCTGGCTCTGGCTTAGGCACATTTGATGGTTGGTTGGAAATTCCATAAGGATCCCACAGGTCACAATCATCAGCTGAAGTGAGAATGGAATTAATACTTTGAAGCTGTTCTTTTTCATACTCAAGTATATGGTCCTCATCACGGGAATCATCTGAAATTCAAGAGATATATGTAAATATGCTTCTTCTACCCACTCTGTACATACAGACATCAGCAGGATATTGAACACAAACTAAGCTGAAGTAGTTGAATGTTTGGACATTCTGAATCACAGTTAAAAAACATAGTTTGAGATAGTGCCCTCTATTCTGTATTTTCCTGAGAGAAGTGACTGATAAACTAGCAATGAAAATATGATTCCCACTTTGAAATCCTACTGTCTAAACAGCATGAGGTACTTGCTCAATTGTTCCTTAACACAAATCTGATGCCTTGTGGACCATAGCCGAATAAGGGCAATTGCTTCAATAAAGCAGTATTTCATGTATATCAAGTTAAAATTCTCTAGCTTAGAAAAGTTCTTAATTTAGTCACTGTAGTCCTGCTGGACTTTTGGTGCTTGCTGCCTTATACAATAAGGTATGGAGTAGATAGTAGATCTTTAACAGTTTTCACTGTTAACCTCTACTAACCCCAGTCTCCACCCAGCTGGAAAGAAGGTAGAGTAATGCTTCTTACTCTCTCCTCTATCTTGTCCATAAAGGATGAAAAGAGAAGAAGAGGGAGGAGCAGAGTTTTAGGCAGATAGAACTGTAACCAAATCTAAGGCAACAGGAAGTTGCAGTTCTGTTAGGAAATAAACCATGGTATAGGGACCCCAGCACATGATGGAGAAAGAAAAGGGGCACTGGCTAAAAATCATCAAAAAATTAAGGTTTGCAGAGGCAGATCCTAAAACAGCCACATGTGGCAAGGCTTCAGAGCTCAGCTGTCTCTCTAAGCAGAAATGATACTTGCCTTTGTTGCTTATTTCATAGATCTTAGCTTTCTTTTCTTCAATGGGAAATCCAGTGTCAGAGACCGATTCATTCACCACACAGCTAAGTTGTAATGTAGAAAAAGAAACCAAGAAAATATGAGCACAGTATTCTTCTCTTCAGGACATTTCTCCTATTTTCTACAATAAGAATGATCACTTGAGAGGGGCAAGATGGCGGCGCCGGGAGGACTCTCATTCTGAGCAGCAGCACAGCAGGATCAGCACAGTGACCAGCAATCAGAACTCTCGGCCATAAAACACAGTCATTGTGTTTCCCAGGTGAGAGGATACCCCACGGTGGGGGATTCAATCAGCTTTTAACTCACCCAGCTAAACCGCGGAAGAGATTCCGGTTCCGCCAGACGCTTGGCTGCCGGCCGCCAGCCCCAGCCCCAGCCCAGAGCCACAAGCCAGTGTCTCTGGTCAGGGTCCCAGACTGAACCTTGGGCACCACACTATCAGAGACTGGAATTTTCAGTCGAGAGATAACCCCAGGGTACAGGAAACGATTGGGACCGGCCTTAGGTCACCCAGACATCCCCTGGAAAATACTCGGGCTGGTTCCACGGGCACCGCAGGAGCCAGCACGGAGGCAGAGCCGGGGACCCAGGTTCCGGCACAGAGCCCTGCCTGCCTGCGCGCCTGATTCGCCGCCGGACATAGAAACAGCGGGTCTGATCTCAGAGCACTCAGCTCACCCCCAACCTGAAAAGGTCCCCGGAAAATTACCCAGCTTAGGGAGGCACTCAGGCTCCCAAAAGCCGCAAAGGCAGACACAGGCAGTTTCTGAGCACAAGACAGCTGGCAGAGACTGAGCCACCATCACACAGCTGTGCTCCAGGCACAGGCAAATTTCTGTGGCCAGCCAGCTGGCAGACACTGAGCAGTGTGCACCAGGGCAAAAAAAAGACACTAGGAGTCTGTGTCTCCAGAGAATCCACGGGGAAGGAAGGAAACTACTGACCTAAATCACCCAATCCTTCCCTAGAAAAAGTCTAGCAGTCTAGTGGGGCCGAGGCGGCAGCACTCAGCTGTGCTCCAGACACAGGCAAAAACAGTTGAGGCGCGCCTGATATCCAACTGGGTCACAGCAGCTGATCATTAAATTTACAGCAAGAAACCCAGAAACAGGGCAGCTGCCCTCAGGACTTCCCTGGGTGAGAGGAGAACCCTCTCGACTAACAAAGACCACAGTTACCACTCAGGTCTATATCCCTGAGGTGAGCAACTCCTGAAAAAACACCAGCCATCCAGGGACTATACCCAAAAACCTGAGAAGACATCCTTCAGGAAAATCCAGCTTTCTGCAAAGGGGATTCTCTCCACCACAGGATCCCCAGGAACCACCAGAAAATAACCCCAAACTCCTAAGATAACACAATGGGTAGAGGCCAGCGTAAAAGCTCAAGCAACAAAAGACAGAGCAATATGGCATCTCCAGAACCCAGTTACCCAGGGGCAAGTAGCCCTGGACACCCCACCATAACTGAAATCCAAGAAGATGACCTAACAAGTATGCTCATGAAGATGATAACAGAGGAAACAAATAAGATTCGTAAAGACATAGAGGAAGATAAACTCAAACAGAATATTGCCATCCGTAAAGAAATAGAGAAAGCTGCAGCCAAACAGTTTATGGCCTTTAGAAAGGAAATGCTTAAAACACTGAATGAAATGATAGAAACAGAGTTGAAGGAACTAAAAGAAAAACAGGAAAGTACAATCAGACAGGTGAAGGAAGTAAACAAAACAACTCAAGACCTGAAGATAGAATTGGAAAAATTAAAGAAAACACAAATGGAAGAAATAATGGAAAGGAAGAATCTAGGGAAGAAAACAGGAACTACAGAGGTAAGCATAACCAACAGACTACAAGAGATGGAAGAAAGAATCTCAGGTGTAGAAGATACAATGGAAGAAATCGATGTATCTGTCAAAGAAAATGTTAAATCCGAAAAATCCCTGACACAGACCATCCAAGAAATGCAAGACAATATGAAAAGACAAAACCTAAGAATAATAGGTATAGAGGAAAAAGAAGACTCCCTTCTCTAAGGCCCAGAAAATATTTTCAACAAAATCATTGAAGAAAATTTCCCCAAGCTAAAGGAGAGGCCAATTAGAATACATGAGGCCAACAGAACACCCAACAAATTTGACCAGAAAAGAAAATCCTCCCGCCACATAATAATCAAAACAGTAAGTATACAGAACAAAGAAAAAATACTAAAAGCTGCAAGGGAAAAAGGCCAAGTAACATATAAAGGCAAACACATTAGAATCACACCTGACTTTTCAACAGAGACTATGAAAGCTAGAAGGGTCTGGACGGATATCATGCAGACCCTAAGAGAACACAGATGTCCGCCCAGGCTACTATACCCCGCAAAACTCTCAGTCCTCAGGAGAAAACAAGATATTCAATGACAAAAACAAATTTCAACAATACCTACAAACAAATCCAGCATTACAGAAGACACTGGAAGGGAAAATACAACCCAAGAAAGCTAGCGACATTCAAGAAAACACAGGAACTAAATAACCTCACTTCAGTAAAACAAAAAGCAACCAAGCACACAACAGTATGACCACAGCCAACATCAAAATCAAGAGATCTAACAGCCACTGGTCATTAATCTCTCTCAACATCAATGGACTCAACTCTCCAATAAAAAGACACAGATTAACAGAATGGATACATAAACTAAACCCAGCAATCTGTTGCATACAAGAAACACACCTAAGACACAAAGATAGAAATTACCTGAGGGTAAAGGGTTGGAAGACGCCTTTCCAAGCAAACGGACCCAAGAAGCAAGCAGGAGTAGCCATTCTAATATCTGATAAAATAGACTTTCAACCAAAATTAATCAAAAGAGATGGGGAAGGACACTTCATACTCATCAAGGGAAAATTCCACCAGGAAGACATCACACTCCTGAACATCTATGCCCCAAATACAAGGGCACCCACATTTGTGAAAGAAACATTGATAAAATTTAAAGCACATATAGATCCCCACACATTAATAGTGGGAGACTTCAACACCCCACTCTCAACAAAGGACAGGTCAACCAAACAGAAATTAAACAAAGAAACAATGTCTCTGACAGAGGTCATGAATCAAATGGACCTAACAGACATTTACAGAACTTTACACCCAAACACAAAAGAATTTACCTTCTTCTCAGCACCTCATGGAACCTTCTCCAAAATAGACCATATAGTGGGTCACAAAGCAAGCCTCAACAGATACAAGAAGATTGAAATAATCCCATGTATCTTGTCTGATCACCATGGAATAAAGCTGGACCTCAACAATAACAGAAATAACAAAAAGCCTACACACACATGGAAACTGAACAACTTGTTACTAAATGACAGCTGGGTCAGGGAAGAAATAAAGAAAGAAATTAAAGTCTTTCTAGAAATCAATGAAAATGAAGACACAACATACCCAAACTTGTGGGACAAAATGAAAGCAGTGCTAAGAGGAAAGTTCATAGCACTAAGTGCCTTCAAGAAGAAATTTGAGACAGCTCATTCAAGCACTCTAATGGCTCACTTAAAAACCCTAGAAAAAGAAGAAGCAGACACACCAAGAAGGAGCAGACAGCTGGAAATAATCAAACTCAGGGCTGAAATAAATCACTTAGAAACAAATAAAACAATTCAAAGAATCAATGAAACCAAGAGCTGTTTTTTTGAGAAAATCTACAAGATCGACAAACCCTTAGCCAGGCTAACTAAAAGGCAGAGAGACACCACCCAAATCAACAAAATCAGAAATGAAAAGGGGGATATAAAAACAGACATTGAGGAAATCCAAACAATCATTAGGATTTACTTCAAAAGTCTATATGCCACAAAATTTGAAAATCTAAATGAAATGGACAATTTTCTTGATCGATTTGACTTACCAAAGCTGAATCAGGACCAGGTAAATCAACTAAATAGTCCTATATCCCCCAGAGAAATAGAAGCAGTCATCAAAAGTCTCCCATCCAAAAAAAGCCCAGGACCAGATGGCTTCAGCGCAGAATTCTACCAGACCTTCAAAGAAGAGCTAACACCAATTCTCTTCAAACTATTCCACAAAATAGAAACAGAAGGAATATTACCAAATTCATTCTATGAAGCCACAGTCACCTTGGTACATAAACCTCACAAAGACTCAACAAAGAAAGAGAATTTCTGGCCAATCTCCCTTATGAACATTGATGCAAAAATACTTAATAAAATACTTGCAAACTGAATCCAAGAACACATCAAAGATATTATCCACTATGACCAAGTAGGCTTCATCCCAGGTATGCAGGGGTGGTTCAATATACGGAAATCCATCAATGTGATCCACCATATTAACAAACTGAAAGAAAAAAAACCACATGATAATCTCCCTAGATGCTGAAAAAGCCTTTGACAAAATCCAACATCCATTCATGTTCAAAGTATTGGAGAGATCAGGGATACAAGGCACATATCTAAACATAGTAAAGGCGATATACAGCAAGCCTGTAGCCAACATCAAACTGAAAGGAGAGAAACTTAAAGCAATCCCACTGAAATCAGGGACAAGACAAGGCTGCCCACACTCTCCATATCTCTTCAACATAGTACTGGAAGTCCTGGCTAGAGCAATAAGACAGTTGAAGGAGATCAAGGGGATACAAATTGGAAAGGAAGAAGTCAAATTATCACTATTTGCAGATGATATGATAGTATACGTGAGTGACCCCAAAAACTCTACCAGGGAACTCCTACAGCTGATAAACACCTTCACCAAAGTGGCCGGATACAAAATTAACTCAAAAAAAAATCAGTAGCCCTCCTGTATACAAAAGACAAAAGGGCTGAGAAAGAAATTAGGTAAACAACACCCTTCACAATAGCCACAAATGACATAAGGTACCTCGGAGTAACCGTAACCAAGGAAGTCAAAGACTTGTATGAAAAAAATTTCAAGTCTCTGAAGAAAGAATTAGAAGAAGATATGAGAAGATGGAAAGATCTCCCATGCTCATGGCTTGGCAAGATTAACATAGTAAAAATGGCCATCTTACCAAAAGCAATCTACAGATTCAATGCAATGCCCATCAAATTACCAACACAATTCTTTACAGACCTGGAAAGAAAAATTCTCAACTTCATCTGGAATAACAAGAAACCCAGAATTGCTAAAACAATCCTCTACAATAAAAGATCTTCCGGAGGTATCTCCATCCCTGATCTTAAGTTGTACTATAGAGCAACAGTTTTAAAAACTGCATGGTACTGGCATAGAAACAGAATGGTGGATCAATGGAACTGAACAGAGGACCCAGAAATAAACCCACACACTTATGGACACCTGATCTTTGACAAAGACCCCAAAACCATACAATGGAAAAAAGATAGCTTCTTCAACAAATGGTGTTGGTCTAACTGGATGTCTACATGTAGAAAAATGAAAATAGATCCATACTTGTCACCCTGCACAAAACTGAAGTCCAAGTGGATCAAAGACCTCAACATAAAACCAGACACATTAAATCGGCTTGAAAAAAAAGTGGGAAATACCCTAGAACTCATTGGTACAGGGGAAAACTTCCTGAACAGAACACCAACAGCATAGGCTCTAAGAGCAACAGTCAATAAATGGGACCTCATGAAACTGAAAAGCTTCTGCAAAGCAAAGGACACCATCATCAAAACAAGGCGACCACCTACAGATTGGGAAAGAATCTTCACCAACCCTTTATCTGACAGAGGACTCATATCCAGTATATATAAAGAACTAAAGAAGCTGAAAAGCAGCAAACCGAGTAATCCACTTAAAAAATGGGGAACAGAGCTAAACAGAGAATTCTCTGTAGAGGAATACCGAATGGCAGAGAAGCACTTAAAGAAATGCTCAACCTCACTAGCCATTAGGGAACTGCAAATCAAAACAACCCTGAGATTTCACCTTACTCCCATCAGAATGGCCAAGATCAAAAACTCAAGTGACAACACATGCTGGAGAGGTTGTGGAGAAAGGGGAACCCTTCTCCACTGCTGATGGGAATGTAAACTTGTACAACCACTCTGGAAATCAATCTGTCGCTTTCTCAGACAACTAGGAATAGCGCTTCCTCAAGATCCAGCCATACCACTACTGGGCATATATCCAAAAGAGGCTCAAGTATACAAAAAGGACATTTGCTCAACCATGTTTGTAGCAGCTTTATTTGTAATAGCCAGAAGCTGGAAACAACCCAGATGCCCCTCAACTGAAGAATGGATGCAGAAATTTTGGTACATCTACACAATGGAATATTACTCAGCAATGAAAAATAAGGAAATCATGAAATTCGCAGGTAAATGGTGGGATCTGGAAAGGATCATCCTGAGTGAGTTGTCCCAGAAGCAAAAAGACACACATGGTATATACTCACTCATATAGACATACAACATAGGACAAACCCACTAAAACCTGTGCATCTAAAGAAACTAAGCAAGAGAGAGGACCCTAACTAAAATGTCCAATCCCCATCCGGAAAGGCAAAGAGGATGGACATCAGAAGAAGAAGAAAACAGGAAACAACCTAGGAACCTACCACAGAGGGCCTCTGAAAGCCTCTGCCCTACAGACTATCAAAGCAGATGCTAAGCCTGATGGACAACTGTTGGGCAGAGTGAATGGAATTTTATGTAAGAACTGGGAAATAGTAAGAGCTGGAGAGGACAGGGTCTCTACAAGGAGAGCAACAGAACAAGAAAATTTGAACACAGGGAACTTCCCAGAGACTCATACTCCAACCAAGGACTATTCATGGAGATAACCTAGAACCCCTGCACAGATGTAGCCCAGGGAAGTTCAGAGTCCAATTGGGTTATATAGTAATGTGAAGAGGGACTGCCTCTGACATAATCTGATTGGCCTGCTCTTTGATCACCTCCCCCTGGGGGGGAGCAGCCTTACCAGGCCATAGTAGAGGACAATGCAGCCACTTTTGATGTGAACTGATAGACTAAGAGCAGAAAGGAGAGGAGAACCTCCCCTATCAGTGGACTTGGGGAGTGGCATGCATGCAGAGGGAGAAGGGAGGGTGGGATTGGGAGGGGAGGAGGGAGAGGCTTATGGGGGGATGCAGAATGAATAAAGTGTAATTGATGAAAAATTTAAAAAAAAGGGAAAAAATAATTTAAGAACCTTAAATGACTTTCAAAAGTGGAAGAAAACATGGAGTTATTCAATTTACATGGAGCACGTCTCGCCCCTGGGGTCAATGGAATCCTGAACCTACTCAGACCTCAGACTCCACCACTGCTAGTTCTAGAACTGATGCAGCATGTTCCAACGAGGGGGTTAAGGCTTCTTCTCATAATATTTCCTATAAGCCCACACCTGTTTGTTTATATCCCCCATTTTTATTTATTATTAGCCAGATAGACCAAAGTAATTGTGGTAATGATACTTGCTTTTTTGCCCAATTCTGGAATGCTAGTGAATTTAGGTATGCCCTGGTTACTCGCATGCCTCGCTGGGTGCGTGTGCCCGTTGATGCCCCTCACCCTATGACTCTCTTCAGACAGAAAAGGGATCTTGGAATTATAGCCACCATTGTTACTGCCATCTCATTGGCGGCTGTTGGAGCTACCACCGGGGCATTAGCCATGAGTCATACTGTGTAGACTGCTCAGACCCTGAAAAATCTTTTAGCCTATGTAGCTCATGCCTTAGATGTACAAAAAGGAATTAATGCTCAACTTAAAGGAGGCTTGATGGTATTCAATCAGAGGATTGACCTCGTGCAGGAGCAAATTGATACCCTATGGCAAATCGCTCAACTTGGCTGTCAATGAAAATATGCTGGACTTTGAGTCACTAGCATACAACATGAGAATTTTTCCTGTGCTGCAAATCTGTCTAAACAATTGTCGGGCTATATTTTAGGTAATTGGGCTGGAGAATTCGATACTACGATGGAGCAGCTGAGAGTGGCCATTGTCACAGTAAATTCTACCAGAGTGGACGCAGGACTAGCCACAGGATTATCATCATGGATTGCTGCAGCCATGAAACATCTGTAGTAATGGGCAGGCATGGGAGCATTAGCAGGCCTTCTGGTGTTGGTCTCCTTGGTTTGCCTGTGGTATATATGCAAGATTAGAGTCTCACAACAGTGTGATGCAGCCATGATCATTCAGGCCTTTACAGCCATTGAAGCAGGACATTCTCCCCAAGCATGGTTGGATACCATAAAAAGCTAAAATGTTATGCTCAGGATGCGAGGCTAAGCACTGCACTCAGGGTCAGCCGCTTTTGACCCAGAGAAGAGCATGTCTGATTGCATGCGGGTTGATGCCCAGGTCCCGCCTCTGAGAAAAAGGTATGGGACGGGTCTGTTGCTCTTTGGGTGGATGACACCTAAATGAACATCAGTACAAAGTCCCAATTAATTACTAATATCAGAGATCATACCTCTACTCTTGCCTGATGAGTCTAAAACAAAAAGGGGGAACTGTAGAGAGCTGCGTAATGCTGTGCCTTAAAGATGGAGCTGGTTTCCCGCCTTCCACCTTCCCGATGGTGAGTGCTTTCTATCACGAAAAACTCCACTTTTGGCTAAGGCTGAGGATCTGGCTTACTTCCATGTATGTGGACCTATCTGCATTGCCCATGTGGCATGCTGGGGTTGGCTACCCAGAGGCTATTTAAGCTGTGGGCTGGCTTTCCCCAGGGTCAGATGATTGTTCAAGGCTCCTGAATAAACTGCATTGAAAGAAAGAAAAAAAAAAGACAACTATGTTTTTTAAAACAATATTCTTGTTGGGCATGATGGCACATGCATTTAATCCCACAACTGTGTTAGTTTGAGACAAGCCTTGTGTATGTAGTGAGTTATGGGACAGCCAGGGCTACAAAGAGACTTTGTGTGAAAAGAAAAGGAAAGAAAAAGAGAAAGGAAGGAAGGAAGGGAAAGGAAAGGAAAAGGAAAGGCTTCTCTTAACTTCTAGCACATGGTTATCTTTTGGGTCTCACTCCATTTCTACCTGATCATCACTTTTCCCACAACTTACTGGGACAGCTCTCTGGAAGCTCTAAAAGCTAGGCTAAACACTCTGATATTTATATGATGAGTTATTTGTATTGGTTGTCAATATGATCACAGTACACATATAAGATCACCATGAGGCAAGATGCAGCATGGATCATAAAACAGCATATCAGGTCAAAGGTCTACTCTTTTTCTAAATGATTGAGACCAGAAAGTTCAAAGACGTTTTTAAAAACAAACTAGTTGAGCATGAATTCTAGAAGTTAAGAAGCAGAGGCCAGAAGAGCAAAACCAACCTTTATTTATACAATGAATTCCAGGACAGCCAGGACTACATAGTGAGACCCTGTCTCAAAAAGCCAAAAACAATTCAATCATGGTGATAAACACCTTTAATAGCAACAATAGGGAGGCAGAATCACACAGATCTCTATGAGTTAGAGCCCAGCCTGGCTTCTAGAGTGAGTTCCAGGACACTGATGTATGTGCCTCCTCATTGCCAGAGACTCCAGAAGCTCAGAGCAATGCATCTCTTTTGTCTGGGATCCCAGGAACCCACATGGACAACAAAGTAAAATGTTGTTTCTTTACAAACTGATTATGAAAGTTAGGCTGTCCATGGAGTTCCAGGATAGTCAGTCCTATACAGTAAGACTCCATGTAAAAAAAGATACACACACACACACACACACACACACACACACACACACATACACACACATACACCTCTATAAAAATGAAGCAAAACCTGGAGAGTTAAACAATGGCCCAAGGCAAGAATCAGATACTTTAAACTGGTAATAAAGTCAGACATCCAACATGATGCTGTTGAGAAAATGTGATGTTTACTCTTAAATCTTCTTGCCCAGAACAATGGGTGAAAAAAAAGAAAAGTCAAGTTCCAACAGTTCTCCTACTTACCAGGACTCTTCCTGCTCCAGCACTGTAGACTTATCTAAATCATAGAAAGAAAAAGCGTTAGGAAGCATCATAAAATCTAGTAGCACATGTCTTTTACTCCTGAAAACGAGCTTATAAATTACAGCTAGTAAAATTTACATTTACCCAAGACTAATGACATAGATCAGTGGTAGAGCACTTGATTAGAATACCTTGGACTCTATATTCAGCAACAAAGAGAAAGAGAAAGAATGGGAGGGAGAGAGAAGTATGAGCAAAAATTATCTGTTTCCTATGAAAGATAGAGAGGAAATAAAAGACCCAGGAACCAAAAAAGGGGTAAAGAACACATTTAAGAAATGAATATATTCCCCTGCTCTTGAAAGCAGAGAAATAAATTTCAACAAGTCAAAAAGAACACTAGATGGGGCCAAACATAGGACCAGATGAAACCAAGTGTCCCAAATCTCATATCAGTCATCTCTACAAAGACAAACACATGAACACTCCAATCAAAAGAAGAAGGCTCTACTTACACTCCATGTTATACTTATATCCATGTTAATAATGTAACTGGAAAAAAAAGAGGATTTTAAACTGAGGCCTACCAACAACACAGGCAATAAGATATCAACATTCTCAAATAAATGCCGGGAACAACCAGTTTCCAAAATGCAAGATCAGAAGTAGCTTTAGGCCCTAACGTGTGTCCCGTTTATTCTCAATAGCAAGAGCCTACCTCAACCCTAATAATATTGTCTTAGATTCTGGTCTGGCTTTAAACCCCCATGTAGTGGAATTTGACCTCGAACTTTTTACTGTCCTGACTCTCCCACTTGTGGGCTCGGATTCATAGCAGTGTGTCTGCCATTGATTAATGCCGTGTTGGTGTCTGAGCCAAGTTTGATGCAGTCTAGTCAAATACTCTACAAACTGAGCTACATCTCAGCCCCTATTTGTACTTGTCTTTTATTTTTATTTCTCAGTTTTTATTTTTAATTCTGTCTGTCTATATATGTCTACATATACGAGTGCATATATATAGATATATGTCTTGATAGGAGCTATGTGCTCTCAAGAATGGAGTGGATGTCATATAACAGTAGGCATGAATTCCATAAGTGTGACTTTCTAAAAATTACTCATACTTAATAAGGTATTGTGTGCTTCATATAATTATAAGCTTCTGCCTACTAATGGAGATGTATAGGGGTGTGGAATTCTAGAACCTAAGATACTTGTTTCTTTATAATTCACATTTAAGACTAACCAAGATCAATACAGTTGAAATGGTTCATCAGTAAGATGTCTTTCCCATCAAACCTAACAATCCAATTTTGATCCCAGGGACCTACATATTAATTGGAGAAAACCAATTGATGCAAGTTATCTAATCTCTGATCTCTATACACCTACCATGGCACTTGCATGTCCAAACACAAAAAATAAACAAATGTACCCTATGTTTTTTAAATTCACTGAGAAAGTAGGGAATAGTGTTTCAGACCTGAAACCCCAATATAGTGAAGGTAAAAGCAGAAAAATCCCAAGGTCAAGACTACAAAATAAGTCTTAGTTTCACAAAACATTATGGCCAATAGTGGTTTACAACATTAATCCCAGAACTCAGGATGAATAAATCAGAAGGCAGAGGCAGGCTAATCTCTGATTTCGAGGACAGCCTGGTCTATAGACTGAGTTCTAAGCCTGAGTTACACCAGAAAAATTTATCAATGGATATCTCATGTTCTAGGGAAGACAATGCCTTCTTTCAACCCAAGAAAGACTTTCTGTTGGCTTGAGCCCATTTACAAGCAGTCTTCCCTGGTGTATACCACATAACACCTCCACCTCTAAGTGTGAGTAGTTCTGAAATTGACAAATATCGTTTGAGCTGTTTTACACAAGTGCAACATTTTTTGTGAGTTTTCAGCACAAAGTCATAATTACATTGTAAATGAGAATGGACTACCCTTATGGTAAATATTTCTTGGAAGTTGAGGTTAATATTGCAAATATGTGTGCATGGTTTTCATTTTTCTTAAAACATCTGTAAGTGTCTGAAGACAGAGTCAGTTCTGGTGGCACATGCCTATAGTACCTGTACTTGGGTGGTAGAGGCTGGAGGATCAGGAATTCAAGGCCAGTCTCAGTTTGCATTATCGATTTAAGGCTAGCCTGAGAGGAAGAGTGAAGAAGAAGTGAGGAGGGTACTGTTGCTGAGCATGGAGACAAGTTCAAACCCTAAGGGACACAAGCACATGCTGGTTGTTTAAACCTGGGATGGTGGCTCCTGCTTGCAACCCCAGTACTGGGCAGGCTGAGACAGGAGGATTGCTTTGGGTCCTGGGAAACGGAGTTAAAATCTGTGTGTTAACCAACAAACAAAAAGTAAGAAATTGGTTGCTTGGACAAAGAATGAAGGGGGGTAAATGTTTTGGTGAGATACATGAAGAAAACAGGTAAATTGGGTGGGCATGTTAAAGCATTCCTGTTATCTCAGATCATGGGAGGTAAATGCAGGGGCAATCAAGAGTTCAAGGTTATTCTGGGCTATAAAGTAAGTTTGAGGCCAGCTTAGGCTATGTGAGGCTCTGCTGTAAAACAACAACTAAATAAATGAATAAATAAAATTTTAGAAGAATGACTCCTCCTGCCTACTTCTTGGGTCCATTTTCTTGAAAAGTTGTCTTCCGACCCTTTACCCTCAGGTAATGTCTATCTTTGTGACTTAGGTGTGTTTCTTGTATGCAACAGATTGCTGGGTTTTGTTTACCCATCCATTCTGTTAGTCTGTGTCTTTTCATTTGGAGAATTGAGTCCATTGATGTTGAGAGAGATTAATGTCCTGTGGCTGTTAGATCCTTTGATTTTGATGTTGGCTGTGGTCATAAGTTTGTGTGTTTGGTTGCTATTTGTTTTATTGTAGTGAGGTTAATTTTTTCCTGTGTTTTCTTGAAAGTAGCTAGTTTTCTTGGGTTGTATTTTCCCTTCTAGTGTCTTCTGTAATGCTGGATTTGTTTGTAGGTTTTGTTGAAATTTGTTTTTGTCATTGAATATCTTGTTTTCTCCGTCTATGAGGACTGAGAGTTTTGTTGGGTATAATAGCCTGGGATGACATCTGTGTTCTCTTAGGGTCTACATGATATCCATCCACACTCTTCTGGCTTTCATACTCTCTGTTGAAAAGTCAGGTGTCATTCTAATTGTTACTTTGCCTTTTTCCCTTTTAGCTTTTAGTATCTTATCTTTGTTCTATATACTTACTGTTTTGATTATTATGTGGCAGGAGGATTTTCTTTTCTGGTCTAAGTTATTGGGTGTTCTGTAGGCCTCTTGTATTCTTATTGGCCTCTCCTTTAAGGTAAGGAAATTTTCTTCAATGATTTTGTTGAAAATATTTTCTGGTCCTTGGAGCATTGAATCTTCTTTTTCCTCTACACTTATTTTTCTTAGGTTTTGTCTTTTTATGTTGTCTTGAATTTCTTGGATGGTCTGTGTCAGGAATTTTTTGGATTTAACATTTTCTTTGACAGATACATCTATTTCTTCCATTGTATCTTCCATACCAGAGATTCTTTCTTCCATCTCTTGTAGTGTATTGGTTATGCTAACCTTTGTGGTTCCTGTTTTCTTCTGTAAGTCCTTTGTTTCCACAATTTCCTCCATTTGTGTTTTCTTTAAATCGTTGGGACAACCTGGCCCATAGAAGTTGCTTGCTGTAACCTCCCTCTGGATATATGCCTCAAGAAATAATTTAAAAAAATGACTGAGAAAAACAAAAAGAAAAAACAAAACAACAGCAACAACAACAAAAAAAAAAAACAATGAAAAGACAGAAAAAAATAAGTTTTCTCTGTGTCAATTTTTTTTTAAGTCACCTGCATCTTAATACCCTTTTGTTGCTGTTTTGTCTGCACAACTGGGATCTGAAACCAGGGCTGCCTTGCCCCTGCCAGCCAGCCTTGTAATCCTCGTCTAGGACCAACAGAGGGCAGTGCTGCCTTGGCTGTTCTTTGGAAAGCAGGCTGCTGCCTGGCATTTCCTGTCCTTCAGTTCTTCAAGCTAGAGAGGTTCCCTCTGAGGTGAGCTACTGGAGCCAATTTAAGGTCAGTAGTGGAAGTTGGCAGATGTGGTCATTGTTCTGCTGCTGCTTCTCAGTTGCCTCTTTCACACCTCAGAGCACTAGCCTACTACTTCCACTTCCTGTGAAACAAGTTTTCCTCCCCTCTTGGCAGAAACTGCTCTTTCTGGTTACTAGGGCAGGGATGAGGCCTCCTCAGGCAGAGACAGCAGTAGGTGGATGTGTGCACTCCTTCAAGGCTTTGTTGTTTAGAGGGAACAAAGACAGAGGAGTTATTTTTTTCTGAAATATCAGCTTCCAGACCAGGCCCATAGTGAGTCTCTCTCGCTTTTTTGCTGTCAGTGCTGTGAGTGAAGGCTCCATGCTGACTTGAGACATTAACAGGTCAGGTAGGAAGAAAGTCTGATTATTTATTAATTCAGATGATAAACTAAAAAGTCATTATCTGGGACCATAAGCCTCTTCTCCTAAAGTAAATGGCATTTCCTGTTACAGTCACCACTTTGTTCTCTCACCCTACGTTTTAGAAATAAAGCTACCAGGAGCCAGGACTGTACCTCACTATTTCATGCCCAGTGTACATGAAGACCTCAATTTGATCCCCAGTAGGGAATAAACTGAAAGTGGTGGTGCATCCTTGGAATCTCAGTTCTCCAGAGGTAGAGACAGGCAAACCAGAAGTTCATGTACCTCTCAAGCTACATAGTGAGTTTGAGTCCAGTGTGTGAATATTAGATACATGAAACTGTATGCCAAAAAGGGGAGGGGCAGTAAGGTTGATCAGTGGGAAAAGGCATTGGCCACACAAACCTGGTCCCCTGAGTTTTATCACCAATACTTAAAGGTGGAGGATAGTAATGACCTCCATACACACTCTGAGCACGCATACACAAAATTAATATTAATTTTTAAACAGAAGGAAATTGAGTAAGTCCCCTCCCTTGAGAGTGGGTAGTGAGGCACAAATAAAGAATCTTTTATGTAGAAATTTTAAATGAAGCAGTAAACATTTTAAGGGTATTTTCAGATTTTTTTCTGAGGTTTCTTATGCCTTTAAACTGCACAGTTTTTAACTAAATGATTTCATTATGTGAATAGAAAACTCTCTGTTGGTGCATCTTGGGACTCTTCCTACCCCTTTCAGAAAGTTTGTAGCCCAGGCTGGCTTTGAGCATAAAGATGAAGATTTAAACTCTTTAAACTTTAAACCTGCCTCTGCCTCACAAGTGCCACCATAGCGAATGAGTACCTCCATGCCTAGCTCTTATTTGCTATTTCATTTTTATATATGGTGAGGTATGCTTTCATGCACATACATGCATGTACCTGTGAAGAACAAGGTTTTATGCCAACTGTCTTCCTTCAGTGCTCTCTCTATATATATATATATATATATATATATATATATATATATATATATATATATATTTTTTTTTTTTTTTTTTTTTCTGACAGGATCATTCTGTGTAGCCTGGATGGCCTTGAAGTGTTACAGCCTCTCTGCCTCCTGGGTGATGGGATTAAAGTTCCATGCCAGCAAATCAGTCCCCACTTTGTTTTTTGAGACAGTCTCTCAGTAAATCTGGATCTCAGCGATTGGCTGGACTGGCTGACCAAAAAACCCTTGGGACATGACTATATGTCTTCCATCACCAGAATCTAGAGCTATAGACAGGTTCCACCATGAACAGGTCTAGAAGACATTTTGAAAAACTCTTTCCTTCCTCATTCTAGGTCCCAAACACCTCAAGTGATTTGGTTTACTCTGTAACTTCTGTTCTAGAATGAAGGAAGTATAGACTGTTTGAGCTTGAAAAACTTGGGGAGACTTCGGAACAATGTGTAAATTCACAGTGTGAGAGCCAGAAGGGCAGTCTATGACCAGACCAGCAACCAGGAGGGCTTCAGCTCTTGAGTGGAACTTTGGGACAAAGAAGCCACTTACCCTACTCAAATTCAAGCCCTGTGCTGACCAACAGCAAAGTTAGTGCTGTCCACTAACTGTCACCCAGTTTACTCTGGGGACTATCTCAGGTAAGGAAACAGGCACCTGCTTTACTCTCTGCCCAGCACCTGGAGTATGCCTGTCTCCTACTAGTCTAAAGTTCTTGGCAGGCTTGAAATATGATGGGGTGAGGGAAGGGAGCACAGGCTGAAGAACTAGGAGAGCTGCTTCCTTTCTGACCTCCTACAGCTCATTTCCCCTTTGTGAACCTTCCTTTCTGCACCTGTGAAAAGCAGAAGACGGCCTATGGTGGTGGCTCTCAAGTTGGGGTCTGTGAACTTCCTGACGTTCTGTACAGGTGCAGGAGATAATGCAGAAGTCTCCCCAGGACAGTGTGCATGGTTTTCTGGGGTGTCACAAAAAGGTCCCTTTATGGTCAAAGTGCTTCTCCCATACCTAGCTGTGGAAGGCCTAGCTTCTCTGTGACGACAGAGCTTTTAGAAAAGTAATTGATGAGGGCAGGGACCTGATCCAATGGGACTGGCATAAGAAGAAATACGAGGCTGCACTGCGTGGTCCACAACCTGCAATCTCAACACTCGGGAGGTAGTGCCAAGAGGATCCAGAGTTCAAAAGCAGACTCTTGGATGGGTAGGGGTGGGTCAGGGAGGAGAAAGCCATCCTCAAGCTAGCAAGTAGGTCTTCACCAGGAACCAAATTTGCTTGGATCATTGTTTAAAGAAATTAATTTCCATTGTTTAAGTCACCAGGCTTGTGGCACTTTATCATTGCATCTCAGCAAACTAATATAGGCCCTGTATCCCAGAAAGATTCAGAGCCACTGAACCTGCTGGGCCCCAGAATTCACAGGCAACCATGTTTTACTGTAGAAGGTCCCCCAGGAATTTTCAGACTCCTTGACCTTTTGGCTTTTCTTTTACATAGCTGTGATTACAGTGTGTTTACAAATCTATTTTCTTTTTTCTCCTCAGAATTGTGCAGCAGCATATTTATTATTGTGGCTGTATTTTCTGGTATAGTCATGAATTGCCTTGTGACCAGGATCCACTCTGATGCATGTGTCATTAGGCAACTTGGGCTTTGTGCAATCATCAAAGTGAACACTTCCAGGATCATTAGGCTTTGTAATCTAATGGGAACAGTGTCATACAGGAGGTCCACTGTTGACCACAACACTGTTATGTAGCACGTGTCTGTACTTGCATAACAGAACCTGATGCTACCATGTAGTAGCTGTGTGTCAGTGAGCAAGTAAGCACATGTTTATGCTTTGTATATAAATTCAGGTTAACTAATATGAAAACAAATGATCAAGAGTAGCCAAAGCAAGCCTGAGCTAAATTAACAACAGAGAAGTTGTCATAACATATGGCTTAAACATACTACAGACCAGCTGGCGACATAGCTCAGTGGATAGTGTTTTCCTAGAATGCAGGAAGACAGTTTAATCCCAAGCACCACACCAAGCAGGCATAGTGGCTCATACTTGTGACCTGGCAATTGGGAAGTAGAAACAGGAGGATCAGAAGTTCAAGGTCCTTCGTTGCTACATTGTATATTAGAGGTCAGTGAGGAACACAAGAGGCAGATAGATCCTATTACATAAAGTGTGTGTGTGTGTGTGTGTGTGTGTGTGCGTGTGTGTGTGTGTGTGTGTGTACATGTGTGTGTGTTATAGAGTCCAGTGTGATGACACACACCTATAATCCCAGCATTTGAGAGTGGAGGCAGAAGGATCAGTTCAAGGCCAGTCTTAATCATCTAGTGAGTTTGAGTGAGCATGATCTATGTGATCATTGAAACACTTCTGCATAGCAAAAGAAACAACAAAGTGAAGAAACAACCTATTGAATGGAGAAAAACTATTTTTCAGATATTTGCCTGGAACAGTTTATATTTATATTTATTTTTTTAATTAGTTACATTTTATTAACTCTGTATTCCAGGATTATCTTGCTCCCTCATTTCCTCCCAAGCCCTCCCTCCCTCTCTCATCTCTTCCCTGCCCCTTTCCAAGCCAATACCACTTTTGATGGCACAAGCCTGTAATCCCAGCTACATAGGGGGCTGACACAAGAACACTGAATTCTCGAAGGCTGCCTAGTCCCTTGAGTCAAGATTTCAGCCCATGTCCTAAAATCGAAAGTAAAAAAAAAGGCTGGGGATACAGCACCATGGTAGATCATTTTACCTGGAAGATTTAACGGCCTAGGGTCATCCCCAGTATTATAAATATTAGTAGAGAACAACAACAACAACAAAACATAAAGGAAATAGTAAACAATACAAACAACATGGGCAGCAGAAGGCAACTGACAGTCTCCAAATGAGGACAAACAACTGATCAGTAAGTACATGACATACCTTTGTCACCCTGCCATTGGGGGCACTCAAATCCAAGCAACATATATCATATAGTGGGGATGAACACAGTTGGTAGAGCTTTCTCCTGGCATGCTTGAGTCAGTGGATTCAATGTCTAAAAAGAACAGAAAAATATATTGGGCATAGTGGCTCACACCTGGAATCTGCAGACATGGGGCCTGAGGCAGGAAGATTTTCAGGGCCTCGGGCTTGTTTTCTCTCACACACAGAAAGAAAGGGGTAAAGAATGTAAATATACAAGGGGAAAAGGTAGAGATAGAGAAAAGAATAGAAAAAGAACACCGGTGGGGTTGGGAACTAACAGGAATGGAAGGAGTGGATGTGATTGGCTGATCAGGCTTGGAGGCAGGTTGCTTTAACTTCCTGAGCAAATTTGCTGGCTTACAAAAGTTTACTAGAAAAAGAAACGAGCAGGACAGGTATCATGGTGACATACGTCTTAATCCCAGCACTCAGGAGGTGGAGGCAGGAGAATCATTTGAAACACAGGGCTGTTTGAAGAACAGGGCCAATCTCAACTACATAACAAGTAGACCCTTTTTCAAAATCTCAAAAAGAAAAAAGGAAGTGAGCAGACAAATAAGTAGGTCAAGAAGCCTTGGAGCCTAGTCTTTGAAGTTAAAATAGAGATGAGTCTCCATAGAATGTTGTCTGGTGTGGAGAGCTGATAGGGCAGTTTAAAATGAAGGAGCTCTGAAGTGTGTTCAGTGCCCAAGGGGAAGAAGATGGCGAAGATAGTGCCTGAGAGGAAAGATAGATGATGGTTTCTGAAGCAAGCCTAGAGCAGGCGCTGGGACGGGGTGGGGGGGAGCTCGGATCACTGAGACTGTTGGTGAGGGAAATGATGACTCCTCAGCCATAGCAGGAGAAGGCTGAAGAGAGGTAGGGAGCTTTTCTGATGATAAAGGAGATGCTATAGGAGAAAATAACTTTTCCTCCCACAAATTCATAAGCCAAGACAGCAAGAAAAGGGCTATCTGGGTGTGGAGAACACTCAAAGAAAGGCATGTAGGAATGCCAGGTGAGCAAGTGCATCTTGATGAAGCTGGCCATGGGTCCTGGCTTGGCAAAGAGGAGTGGAGACAAAATGGTCTGAGGAAAGAAAGATGGCTTGTGGGGCTAGAGGAAAGAATGAACTGGCTGGAGAACAAACCTCAGAAAAGAGGGTTGCCACATAGAAAATCTTGAAAATGTAGAGGAGGCACCACCCTGGAGTCAATTAAAGGTGTAGGAGGCTGAATGACAGTCAAAATGGACTTTACTGAAATAGAAAGTAACAGATAGAAGGTTTTTTATAAACCTCATTGCATACCTTGGAAACATGATGGAGAGCATAAGTAGCCAAATGTCACAATGTCTAGAACTCCCTAAGTTCTGGAGTTGAAATTTAAGCCTAGATCCAAGCTTCTAATATGTAGTTGACAGTGTCACAGAAGGAACATGAATCTGTTACCAGTGCTCAGAGTCTAGGAACTAGGTGTTCCCTGGTTCTAGGCCTCCTACCCAAACAACTGAAAATAAGGCTCCCACACATATGCAAAAGAAGCAGATCACTTTATTAGAGAGAAATGCACTGTCAGGATTAACATGGCCCACATGGCTGAGAGTTTTCAGCAGGCCCAATTATTGTTTGGCACGTCCTCTTAGGGAGTTTAAGAGAAGGAGGTGGTTTCTAAGGGGAATGTTTGGGTGGCTCTCCATTTTGATTGATGGATTATACCATATATTCATTTATCCTGCATGTCCTTTCCCACAATGTGTCTGGTTTCAATCATATGCCTGCCCATTGTGTATAAACATAACATGGTAAATAGGATACTCCCTCTAAAATTACAGTTGAAGGTCATTGTGTGTTTGGCATACTTCTTATGAACTCTAAACCAGTTCAGGACAGATCAGGCCTTCTAGCCCTGTGCCTGACTACTTCAGGAGTAAACCTGAAACTGTCTAAGTCTCATTCTAACTAGGAGTGGGAAAAATCTGCATTATTGTTCAGAGGTCAGAGTGTGCGTGGGCAGAGGCAGGTGGGTGCTGAGGGCGTGCAGTGTTGCTAGCTGCACTGTGGAGGGGAGCCTGTGAAGGAGCTGCCGGATACATTAGTACAAAAGGGTGGTGACACACATAACCAAATCCCAATAGGGTCCCAGGATAAACTGTGTCCTATGCTTGCCTGCCTCTGTGCTTTGCCATTCCTGAGTAGCCTAGTAGGGATAGGGTGAAAAGACTACACAAAGAGTAGACAGTGCCCTGTGGGTGACTAAACGTGAGATTAGTTTAAATTTCCATTGGCAAGGGAGTAAGGAAGATTTAATCTGTACGAGTTCAGTTCCTAAGTTAGCGACTTCCTTTATTTTTAATACAAGCTCTTGCTGTGTAGCCCAGGCTGGCCTCAACCTTGTTGGCTTCTTGTTTCTGTTTCTAGATTTCTGGGGTTGTGGGTGGACATGAACCTCTCTGGCAGGACTGAACATTTTCATGTCATTTTTAACTAAAATGGTCCTTTGGGGGATGGATGTTGTGCAGCAAGCTGAGTCACAGGGCTCTTTCACTTCGTGAGTCACAGCTTCACACAGACTCTAGAGGGTGGGGGTACCAGCTGTAAGTTTCAGGTGACATTAAATGGAGGTGGAAGCACCCTAAAGAAACTTACAGAGCCATATGCCAATTTCCATGTTATCCTGGAACGTGCCATCCTAGAAAAGGCCAAAGACAAACAACTACTACTGCACTGGGGGTCCAAGGCCAGTTTCTGAAAGGAAGATAGCCCTAGCAATTAGGGCTAGAGCAGAAGGGAACAGCACACACAGAGGCACCTGGGTGATCCCACTGATCCATTTATGAACAAAGAACAAAACGTTTGGAAAGAGGGGTGCTGTCAACAGAGGACATTGGGAAATACTGGAGAATTTTGATCTGGAATGTGATCTGCCTGGACCTGTGTTCTAAGCAGTCTTTCTCTAGGACGGCAGAATGGGGAACAGGAAAATCAGGTAGCAGAGGCTGCCCAATGGGGCTTGGATGTTGGAAGGAAGACTATCAAGGAGGAGGGAGCCATGGATGAGCAGGATTTTTAAAGGGAAAGCCTGTGAGCAGGGTGTTTCCATGGAAGCAAGCAGGGGGGACATGTTTCCATGACAGCAAGCGGGGCTTGGGGGGGGCATGCCTTGACATTACAGGATCAGGTAAAAGAGAGGTGAGGTGACCTTCTCTGAGGCACATAATCATGATTGCTTAAGGCATATGATCACATTTGCTTTTCTTCTAAACTATATCTGAAGTATTGGGGAGAATTTTCCCAGCTGATTCCCCATCAATTCTCATTGATTGCCACCAGAGGAGATTGTCTCTATTTTCTATGAAGTATTTATTCTGTGATATTTCCTGGAGGCAGTTGCTAGGAGAGTTAACTGTGTTTTCTGCAAAGTGCATATTTCGTGATATTTCCTGGTACCTGAGTTCAGCTGCCAGTCAAGATGGCTCTTTATTTCAAAATGGAGTTATACCTAGGCTAACTTAATCTTTTCATTCCTCCCTTTTCTTGTTATAAAGAGGCCAATCTTGGGGTCTTAGAGTCCATGGTCAGCCTCAAACTGGCAGTACTGGGTTCTCATTACCATCAACTGTATAGTCCCTAGTCTTTGCCTAATATATCCTAACAATTGTTAAGAAACCATGATCCAAAAATGACCTAAAGCAAATGATTCTGCCTTTGAGCTGTTATAATTCTGGCTTTGTACATCCAGGATTGTAATAATTGTTTCTGCTCCAGCTAAGCAGGTCCCCAAGATAATAGTTAATGTCAGGGAGCTCCCTTTGAGTTAGCATTTCAGCCTGTCAGGTGGGATTTGGGGCCGAGAGTCTTGTCTTCTGAAACTACTTTAGCATTAACAATAGGACTGTTGGCATCAGGGGCTAGGATGGCTGAAATGCCAGCCAAAGGCTGGGCAATGGGGCAGTCCTCAGAAGTGTCTGGTTAGGTGATCTACCTGAAGAGGCAGGGAGCAATCATGTCAGCTTGCAGCAAGTTCAAATCTTAGCTTGCAGTCTCAACCAGGTGAAAATCTGCTGAGATAAATTCATACTAGAAACCGAAATTAAAATTTGTCTAGTAAATGGGAAAACTAAGGGATCCCAAGATGAGGGAAAAGCTCATCTGGGGTCAGTTTGAACTACGTCAGATTCGGGTCTCATGACTTCTTGATTTCATAAAACATATAAATTTTTAGTGTGCAAAAGGCAAAACTCTGAGTTTCTGGAATATTATAGCAACATAAGAAGAACAATAGCAGGGGAGGGTGAAGGAATATAAAATTTCTCCATTTTTAATATGCCTCAAATCATTTTTCATCATTACAATTCACATTCGTATACCTTAAATCACCTATTTAGACCCTTCAATCTTTCTTGCATTTATCAACCCTGAAACATTTTCCCAGACCAGACAGCAGTCTTTAGATTCTCAAAACCTAAACTTCTATATCCTCAGACCCTACATATACTCCATTTGCTTTTTATCCAGCTATTGACCATAAGACATAAGTAATTATCATGAAGACTGTAGGCAAGGCAACATTTCTTGCCTTTTTTTTAAATAGAAGACCTAGTACCTGGTAGTTTTATATAACTAATAAATTAAAAACATGAACTAACAATGGATCTAATTATCTGCTCTTTAGCTGCAAGGCTATCATTAGCTTATCTTAGCCATCAATGTAATCAGAGACCTGAGAAAGATAAATATGTTCCAATTCATGTACCAATCAAAATGACAGTGACAACTAGTCAGTCCATCACTCTAGGCAGCTGTTCCTGGCTCCTGTGGTCTCATGGCAGCATGAGCAGGGCGGTCCAGTGACCACCCTGGAATTTTTCCAGGAGAAAAAAAAGATAGAGACTTTTTCTGTGGAGAAAGAAATGAGACAATAGCCTCACCTTCCCTTTAGCAATGTAAAACCCTGACTCTCCAGGTGTCCACAGTTTTGTCCACAGTTTAGGCTGGGCCCCAGCAGTGGGCCATTTGGCACAGTATCTCCCAGTGGTTAGCATACCATAATCCAGAGTTGCATTGTGCCCAAATTTTCTTGGAGACCTTGGGGCAGCTACTGCCAGGATTTTGGCACTCTCTGTCATAATAAGCTTACACATGTTAAAATGCCATAGTCATCAGATCTCTGACAAGCTTGAGGACCAGCATATCTGAATTATTCTTCATCTCTCTTTTAATTATCAATTTTAAATTGCATCCTATGAAGCAGAATGTCATAATCTCTAATTCTGCCATATCCCTTACATAAATGTTTTAGAACCATATTTATCTCAAATAAATCTCTATAGGCAAACTTTATAATTACCCATCCTAGACTTCACTTTAAAAACATAAACAAAAGACTAAACAAAATTTATTCTTATAACTAACTGCAATTATTAGCATAACTTCAAATATCTTTCTGAACTAAAATCAAAGCAAAACATCCAATCAGATGCAATATATAGAAGGGCTATCAAACTGAAAAGCATATTGCATTGAAACTGAACAGCAAAAAAGCATAAAGGACAAACGGTTTGTTAAGCACTAAGTGGAGAAATAAACACAAGTGGCAACCTTAGTGGAGATGGAGAATTCTGGCCATTTCAAACCTATCGACCAGAAGAAACATCATTAAATCATTTGTATAGGAACGGGCAACCAGCCATATATTTTCATAATAATTAACAATTACTTCTTGGGCTAACATGGAGCTGCAATAAAGAACATAAAAGGCATTTTATATTGAAGAAACATCAGGAATACCAAAGTCTTTTGTCCTTCCCCAAGAGGATTGAGAAACTGTTCCAAGTTCCCTGTTAAAATGTCCAAGGTCATTGTCTAAAATGCCTGATAAACTTTAAAATGTTTTATATCCTTAATTGTATTTTTTTAAACCTGTTTTTGCAATATCAAAAAAGGACCCTTTTAAGGAATGAAATCATAAAGTGTAACCATAACTTTAAAAGTCAAAACCAAATTTTATCAATGCAAACAATTTAATATTTTTTGTTCTGTTTTTAAATTTTTTATTAATTACACTTTATTCATTTTGTATCCCCCCATAAGCCCCTCCCTCCTCCCCTCCTGATCCCACCCTCCTTCTCCTTTCTGCATGCATGCCACTCCCCAAGTCCACTGATAGGGGAGATTCCCCTCTCCTTTCTGATCTTAGTCTATCAGTTCTCATCAAAAGTGGCTGCATTGTCCTCTACTGTGGCCTGGTAAGGCTGCTCCCCCCTCAGTGGGAGGTGTTCAAAGAGAAGGCCAATCAGATTATGTCAGAGGCAGTCCCTCTTCCCATTACTATGTAACCCACATGGACACTGAACTGCCATGGGCTACATCTGTGCAGGGGTTCTAAGTTATCTCCATGAATAGTCCTTGGTTGGAGTATGAGTCTCTGGGAAGTACCCTGTGTTCAAATTTTCTTGTTCTGTGGCTCTCCTTGTGGAGACCCTGTCCTCTCCAGCTCTTACTATTTCCCAGTTCTTACATAAAATTCCATTCACTCTGTCCAACAGTTGGCCATCAGGCTCAGCATCTGCTTTGATAGACTGCAGGGCAGAGGCTTTCAGAGGCCCTCTGTGGTAGGGTCCTAGTTTGTTTACTGTTTTCTGCTTCTGGCTTTCAGAAGCCCTCTGTAGAAGGTTCCTAGGTTGTTTCCTGTTTTCTTCTTCTTCTGATGTCCATCCTCTTTGCCTTTCAGGATGGGGATTGAGCGTTTTGTTAGGGTCCTCTCTCTTGCTTAGTTTCTTTAGATGCACAGATTTTAGTGGGTTTGTCCCATGTTGTATGTCTATATGAGTGAGTATACACCGTGTGTGTCTTTTTGCTTCTGGGACAACTCACTCAGGATGATCCTTTCCAGGTCCCACCATTTACCTGCAAATTTCATGATTTCCTCTCAGTACTAAATGTATTATTTTGATGTTGGCTGTCAGCCTGAAAAATTCTTGTATACAAACACATGGAGATGCAGTTTTAATATTTTATATAAACAGAGTTTCAAACCTTATTTTTTTATAAACCTGTTTTTTAAGACAGGACAGAAATTATGTAATGTCTTAATACATTTAATTATCAATAATCAGACATAAAGGTATATAGAACATAGTAAACTTATATATTCAAAACAAACAGACAAAATTATAAAACTTATTTTTACTCCCTTTAGCTGTAATTTCAAGGGAGGAATATCTTGCTACCTGTTGAATCCAATTTTTATGACCATAGATGACACGGACCGACCCAGTCAGGTCCCACAACCGCGGGAGAATTAGGGATTTGGATATTCTGGAAGGCACGGGTTCGGAGATGACAGACAGACATGACACCAAGAAGGCTTTGAATCTGCTGCGATTTACTGAATTCAAGCCAACATTTTGATAGTAATTACATAAAGGAACACCTTAAAGTTGGCATACCTCCCGGAACAGTTACAAAGTTTACATTTTAACTGAAAGGGCAACCTGATATAAAGCAGTGTCTACTTAAAATCTTGGCTTAAAAGCATTTATTCAAAGCAAACAAGGGACATACAACTTCAAACTTGTGGCTATTTACACGCAGTTTTATTGCTACTAATTAGTGAGGGAAAAGCCAGGGACTGTTATGGCCCTCCGAGCCATGTTGGCTAAAGATTTACAATCCTCCTTAGAGATAAGCACCAAGAGGAATTCCTTCCATTTGTCTTGCTAAGGATTTACAATCCTCCTTAGAGATAAGACACTGGAGCTAGCCTGTCCATAAAACTCATAGTATAATATAAAACCTTCTGACCACCTATGTTTACCTATCTTCTTTTTGCCTCATCATAAACACCTGTGTAAAGCTCTTACTCTTTTATTACCTACAATGTTTGGATTTTCCACAAGCAATTCCTGATATTGAATCTGATTTATTACTTCTCCTAAAATTTTATTTTTCTTCCACTCTATTCTTGCTAAAGCTTTTAATAATCTACCAGAAATGTATTTCCTTGAATAGTTAATTGTGCTATTCCAAAAATCATAGAGAGACAACAAAAAGCTCATTAATCCAACCCTGCAACTGAGAAAGCATAGGGATCTTGGAGTATACCGTTTTGTCTTAGGTGGCCAGGGGCGATCATTTTGCCAGGGACTTCCAGGGAGCTTATTCCTGAGGAAGACTTATCTCCTGTCTAGCAGCGTAGCAGGACCATTTTCATGCTACACAGACGACACTGGAGTTGGTGTGGCACACAGAGGCTTGCATTTTTTTTTTTACCTGAGAAGCTGCTGCTGTCCCTCTAAGAGCTGTCTGCTTGCACAGAAGCCTTAAACATTTCTCAAAACCTGTTTTATCCACTTCAGCAGTAGCACCAGTCTTACGGTTAGGTACTATAGGGGCTGGCATCCCATATGTAATCTCAAAGGGAGTTAACTCTAGCTGGTAAGGGGAATTCCTAACCCTATAAAGGGCAAAGTGGAGGAGCATCACCCAGTCAGTGCCAGTCCAGTCTCCATGGTCAATTTAGTTAAGGTATTTGTTAATGTTTTATTTATGTTTTCTATCTGTCCTGAACTTTGGGGCCTATATATCCAATCTGCCCCAATAAACTTAGCTACATTCTGACTTACCTTCAACATAAATGCTGGTCCCGGTTTAAAGTCTTTATTAAATCCTGCAATGTCATCTGTCCTATTGTTTCCTGTCTCTGTAATTTCTTTTTTATGTCTGGAGCAGACTTGTCAATGAAAGCCAAAGCAACTGTACCTGTTCTTTCAAGGAAGGCAGCTGGACTTTCATCTGTTTCCTGTCTGAGATCATACACCTTGGTCAAATTAGTGGGCTGTCTTGTGGCCACCTTGAGACCTGCCAACAGAGCCTGATGGTACACTAGGAAATGCTCCTTTCCTGAAGCCATGTTCTAAGTTCAATCAGGCCTCTTAGAGGGAAATAATCATCAATACAGGGCTTTACCTGTAGTTGGAACTCTTGTAGTATCTGGGACATTTTTGCGTGTTTGCCACTGAAATAATACACCCCTCCCTGTTCCTCTGTGGTAAGCAAGACCTGTAAAATTTTCTGGCCATTGACTCAGGTGGGCTGGTGGGTAAAAAGAACATTTTAAAAGAGATCAATCAAATTCCTAGAATTGTTAGGGAACTTGGCATTCTGAGTTCAAAAGTTATAAATCTGAGATGTGGCAAAAGGCCAGTAATGATGAGACAGATTGCCATTAGCATCTGGAGGGCCCCATGGCCCATAAGGGAAAGACTTTAGAACCTGCCTCTGGTCTCCCACAGAGAGAAGCTGCCTAGAAGTTCTGGGGCCTTGGCGCTGGGCCAGAGGTTGTTCCAACCTGGGTAAAGTAGCTGGAGCCAGGATGAGGAGTGGGAGGAGGAGGAGGTGGAAAAATTAATACCATGGGAGTCCAATCCTGTAAAACAGAGTCATGGGGTGGGGCAAGGGAGCCAGGGCAGTGGCCTCTAGATTAGGAGAGCCTGTAGAATGAGGATTGTTAGTGGGGGTCAGAAAGGACTTGATCCGTGGAGGTGGATGAATCACTAGATCCTTCCAAACTACAATATAGGGTACTTGGTCTGGGTCCCCATATGCTTTTTGGAAGACTATTTCCCATCGGAAAGAAGGTGAGAAAGTGAAAATTTCCTTCTGGGGGCCAGCTCACATTGAAGATGGGCCATTCCAAATTGCAAAATGTAATCATTTTTCTTTTCCTCCCATCAACAGAAAGACTGTGAGATCTAGTCTTAACTTCCCTAAATTGAGTCAGAACCCAGTCAGTAGCTTCTGGCACAAAACCAAGCAATAGACAATTAATTACACAGAGAAACAAAGTGAAACCAAAAACCTGGTTTTTCCAGACTTCTCTCCCACAGAAGTTCCAGAAAGGCTGAAAGAGATTCTTACCTTCTGGTAGGTTCCACAGAGGCTAAAACTGACTCCACTCTGGCTTCCCTGTACCAGAAGTTCCGGAGAGGAAAAACTGATCCTGATTCCAGCTTTCTTGCCAAAGAAGTTCTGGAGGGGAAAACTGATGAGGCCAAAAAAGTCTTTTTGACCTCAGTGGCTGTGACCCAAAAATGCACCCATTCTATTCACATCTTGCCACTCATACAGACACCTTGAGGCTTTTCAGAACAATGAACAGAAACAAACACTTAAAGCAGATGGACACCATGGAAGACAATTACCGGCAGGATTAAGCTATCCTGTTAGGGGTTCCTAGGGGTCCCTAGGAATCCTGGAAGTGCACCAAAATGTAAGTGAGGATTACGAGAATCTCAGAGACAACCAGAAGACAACTCGATACAATAGCAAGAGAGCTTTATTACGACAGCAATGGAACTCAGGACCCAAGTCTCACTGATGCAGAGAAGTAGGACCCTGAGCCCTGATTGAGCAGTGTTTTTAAAGAGAAAGCCTGTGAGCAGTGGGTATCCACGACAGCAAGAGGGGGTGGGGGGCATGACTTGACATGACAGGATCAGGTAAAAGTTAGAGAGGCAAGGTGACCTTCTCTGAGGCACATAATCACAGTTGCCTAAGGCATATGATCACAATTGCTTTTCTTCGAAACTATATCTGAAACATTGGGAAGAATTTTCCCAGCTGATTCCCAACCGAATCTCATTGATTGCTGGCAGGAGAGATTGTCTCTATTTTCTATGAATTATCTATTGTGTGCTATTTCCTAGAGGCGGTTGCTAGGAGACTTAACTGTGTTTTCTGCCAAGTGCATATTATGTCATATTTCCTGGTACCTGAGTTCAGCTGCCAGTCAAGATGGCTCTTTATTTCAAAACGGAGTTATACCTAGGCTAACTTAATCTCTTCACTGGAACTAAAGGTGTGCACCACCATGCTCAGCTTAGCCTACATTGTTATACAACACAGGACCACCAGTCCAGGGATAGCACCACCTACAATGATCTGTGTCCTCCCCCACTGACTACTAACTAAGAAAGGACCTACATTCTTCGCTATAACCAGATCTTCTGTAGGCATTTTCTCAGTTAAGGTCTCCTCCTTTCAGATGACTCCAGGTTAGGTCAAGTTGACATAAGAGTAGTTAGCACACTAGGTTTTTCCACCACTTTAATTTTTGTTCTGTATCTCAGTGGAATGTGGGGAAATCAGCCTGAGTCATTCCTGACTTCCTGATATCAAGCATAGTTGTCTGAATCTTCCACCTGGCCTGTAGGAGGGAGTACACAAAGGTTGGAGGCCCATCTGGTAATAAACTCTCAGTGTTGTTCATGACTTTCTGCTAAGCCACTTATTGTCCCCTTTCATTACTGTTTTGTCCAGAAGCTAAGGGAGTCTGTCAGTTGGTTGGAGGCTGGCTGCTTCCAGTTCATCTCCTTAAACTCTCCAAGAGCCTCTTCGCGAGTGCTGGTAGGAAACATGTCCAAGCAACCTTCATAGTCCCTTCTCTTCTCCTCCTAGCCAGGATGTATTCATCCCATGAGGGAAACAAGGTTTATTTTAGTCCAATGTAGGGAGAAAAGGGAAAATACAAGAAGAAAAACTAGGCTTCAGTCTATGGCAGCTAAGAGGCTGAGCTAATCAGCTGTTGAGTGGGATAATTAAAACTGATACAAAAACTGAGAAAAAAGTAGTATCGGCATTTATTTATTTATTTATTTATTTATTTATTTATTTATTTAGGTTATTGCTGTTCTGAGACAGGGCTCATATATAACCCAGGTTGGCTATTAAAGTATGCAGCACAGGCTGACCTAGAACTCGTGATCCTCCTCCCTCTGCTATGATTGATTACAGGCATGTTCCACCATAGCTGGCTCCAGTCTAACTTTAAAAATATGTATTGGTGGAGGAAACAGATGGAGAGAAGGCTCAGTGATTAAGAGCACTTGTTACTCTTGCACAGGACACAGGTTCAGTTCCTAGCACCCACATGGTGTCTCATGGCCATCTATAACTCCAGGAAAGGGGATCTGATATCCTCGTCTGACCTCCATGGGTACATATGTGCATATGGTGCACAGACATACATGTGAGCAAAGCACTCACACATATAAAATGAAATTCATTAATTAAAAAAATCATACTCATAATATAAATACATCCAAGAAATCATGATATTCTATGACTTCTTTAATGAATGAATGGGTGTTTGCATGCATGTTAAAGTTGGTGTGTATGTGTGCATACGTTTGTGTACATATGTGTTTGTGTCTGTGTTTGTAGCACCTGTAACTGCATGTGGAGGAGAGGTCAGCCTCATGTAAGGCTCCTCCAGACCTGATTGCATTGTTTTTGCTTGACTTAACAGACAAGGCCTCTCAGTCCTACCTGGAGCTCACCACCTGGAAGGATAGCCAGCTGGTCAGTGAGCCCCAGGGACCTGCCTACTCCACTCACCTAGCACTGGTATAACAAGCATGTGCCACCATGCCTGACATTTTCATGTGGACTCTGGAAATTGGGATCAGGTCTTCTTGCTAGCTAGGCCATCCCCAGCCTCATTTTGCTTTTTGAAACCTGGAACCCTTTCTATGACTCCTTCTATCTCATTTCTCCTCCAGTCTCATTTTTCAGAACTCAGGTACTACACATGTCACCTCTTACACACAATAAAGTTAGGCGAAGTGAACACCTGGGATTTACACCCTCCACTCTGGAAGAAAGACTGCGGTCTTATTGTTTAGTTGTTTGGTTTTTCAGCTAGTTTGGTTTGGATGTCTGTTTTGGGATGTTTGTTTTGGGTTGTTTGTTTGTTTGTTTGGATGGATGGATGGTTGGTTTTGTGCCTATACCTGGGATTGGACCTAGGACTTCATGCCTCTTTACAAATGCTGGAGAGCTACCCTGTGCAGCAGAAAGGCACTTCTAATGATAAAGAAAAGCAAGCCAAGGTCAAGGTGGACAGTCAACAGTTTGCTACAAGTACTGTCTGCCCAACTAACAGCCTGGGTATGTGTGGAAACACTTTCTTTTAAAGTTTCATAAAGCCCACTACGCAATACAAAGCTTAATTCAATACACAGCTGAGGCTAGCCTTGAAATTATGATCATCCTGCCTCTACCTTCTGAATTCTAAGATTAAACACAGGTACCACCATGCCAAGCACATGGAACCATGGAACTTTTTCATATATCATTCTTGTTTGGCGGTTGTTTTTTTTTTTGTTTTTGTTTTTTTTGTTTGTTTGTTTGTTTGTTTGAGACAAGGATTCTCTATGGAGCCTTGGCTGCCCTGAACTCCAGTTGTACATCAGGCTGGCCTCAAACTCACAGAGAACCGACTGCCTCTGTTCCCCTGAGTGCTGTGATTAAATGCGTACACCCCCAAGTCTGGCTATTTCATTCTGTTTAGATCAGGTTAAATGAACTCACTGCCTAAATATTATCATTTCTTTTTTTCAGTAGTTAGGATTTGGGTGCAGGTGTTCCTTCTGAGACAGGCCGACCTTAATTTAAAATTTCGCCTCAGCCCTCTGAGTGCTGGAATTACACATGTGAGCCACCATGCTTCAACTGTGTGTTGTTGTGGTTGTTTTGTTTTGTTTTTTGAGACAGGGATTTGTATGTACTCCTGGCTATCCAGGGGATCACTATGGAGAACTTGCTGACCTTGAACTCACCTGCTGGGATTAAAGCTACATGCCACCATACCTGGTTTTTGTTGTATTTCTTATGTGTGAGGAGTCCAGAAGAGGACATCACATCCTCTGTAGGTAGAGCTACAGGCAGTTGAGAGCCCCCTGGCCAGGGCACTGGGAACTGAGTTTGGTTCCTCTGGAAGACCAGCAAATGCTCTTCACAGGTGAGCAGCTCTCCAGCCCCTTGCTGTTGTGTGGAGACACAATGTTGCCCTGTGTCCTAGGATGGCCTCACATTCACAGCACTTGCCACAGCATCTCAAGTGCTGGGATTACAGCATCTACTGCCACACCTGGCTAGTGCTCAGAGTTGAACCCAGGGCTTCATATGTGTTAGGCATGCCCTGTACCACTAAGCTAGGCCCCCAGCTCCAGCATTCCTTTCATTTAAAAAAAAAGATTTTGTTTTTATTTTTATTCATGTATGTCTATATGAATGTATACTTTGTGTTTTTGAATCCTGTGTACCTGGAGCAATTGTAAGCTATGAAATGTGGACCCTGGAAACCCAATTCTAGTCTTCCAGAAGAGCAGTAAGTCCTGCTAACCACTAAGCCATCACCCTAGTTTCAGGAGTATTTCTGATAGCCAAAGATAGAAGCAGCAGCCAGAATATGGAAGCAGCCTAAATGTCCACTAATGAGTAAATTCATGAACAAAACTGACAATATCTCTGGGATTGTAGCTCATTGGTAAAGCCATTCATTGTCCCAAGCATAACCCGAAAAACCAAACACACAATAAAGTGTATATTAATAAAAGAACTTTATTAAGCCTTAAAATGAAAGGAACATTTGATATGTTCTGCAGCATGAATGGGACTGAAGGACATGATGCTAAGTAAAATAAGCCAGATGGAAACGGATAATTTCCACATGGAAGAAGGACCCAGAAGCCTGGAGCTGAAGTTCAGTGGTAGAACAACAGCCTTTAGTGTTGGACACACTAACATGATCTTCAGCCCTACAGCAGAAAAAACCCAGAACAGTCAAGTTCATAGACAGAAAGTTCAGCGGTAGTTGACAGAGGCCAGAAGCATGAAAGATTGTAACAGTATTCTGTTAGATTTTGAGAAAGAACATGTCCAAGGGCTAGGCTCTGACTCACTGAACAAGTGAGAATGTCCTTGAACTTCTTTCTGACCTTCCTGCTTCCACCTGCCAAGTGCTGCTCTTACAGGCATGCAGCACCATGTCTGTCTTATGTGGCGCTATGGATCAAACCCAGGATTTGCTCATGCTATGCAATCATCTTATCAACTGAACCATAGCCTCAGATCAGCTCCTGTTTTTCCTTGTTTGTTTGTTTATAGGGTCTCATGTGATTCAGGTTTGACAAGAACTCAGCATAGAACCAAGGCTGGCAGAGAATTCCTCATCTTCCTCCTAAAATTACAAGTATGTAGCACTAACATACATGGCAATTGTATGTATGTATTTATTTATTTTATTTTTTAATTTTTTTTATTTTTTATTAATTACAGTTTATTTACTTTGTATCCCCCCATAAGCCCCTCTCTCCTCCCCTCCAAGCACCACCCTCCCTCCCCCTTCTTCTCACTTGCCTCTCCAATGTCCACTGATTCAGGAGGTTCTCCTCTCCTTCCTTCTGATCTTAGTCTATTATATCCCACCAGGAATGGCTGCATTGTCATCTACTGTGGCCTGGTAAGGCTGCTCTCCCCTCAGGTGAAGGTGATCAAAGAACAGGCCTATCAGATTATGTCAGAGGCAGTCCCTCTTTTCATTACTATGGAACCCAACTGGATACTACTCTGTCATGGACTACATCTGTGCAGGGGTTCTAGGTTATCTCCATGCATGTTCATTGGTTGGAATATTAGACCCTGGGGAGACCCCTGTGTTCAAATTTTCTGGTTCTGTTGCTCTCCTTGTGGGGTTCCTGTCCTCTCCAGATCTTACTATTTCCCACTTCTTAGATAAGATTACATGCACTTCGCCCATCAGTTGGCCTTAAGTCTCAGTGTCTGCTTTGATAGTTTGTAGGGCACAGCCTTTCAAATGCCCTCTGTGGCAGGTTCCTAGGTTGTTTCCTGTTTTCTTCTTCTTCTGATGTCTATCCTCTTTGCCTTTTGGTATGGGGATTGAGCATTTTAGTCAGGGTCAGCTCTCTTGATTAGTTTCTTTAGATGTTCAGTGTTTTAGTAGGTTTATCATATGTTATATGTCTATATGAGTGAGTATATACCATGTGTGTCTTTCTGTTTCTGGGACAGCTCACTCAGGATTATCCTTTCCAAGTCCCACCATTTACCTGCATATTTCATGATTTCCTTATTTTTCATTGTAGTGTAATACTCCATTGTGTAGATGTACCACAATTTCTGCATCCATTCTTCAGTTGAGGGGCATCTGGGCTGTTTCCAACTTCTGCCTATTACAAATAAAGATGCTACAAACATGGATGAGCAAATGTCTTTATTGTGTACTTGAGCCCCTTTTGGATAAAAGCTTAGGAGTGGTATGGCCAGATCTTGAGGAAGTGCTATTCCTAGTTGTCTGAGAAAGCGCCAGATTGATTTCCAGAGTGGTTGTACGAGTTTACATTCCCACCAGCAGAGGAGAAGGGTTCCCCTTTCTCCACAGCCTCTCCAGCATGTGTTGTCACTTGAGTTTTTCATCTTGGCCATTCTCATGGGTGTAAGGTGAAATCCCAGGGTGGTTTTGATTTGCATTTCCCGAATGGCTAATGATATTGAGCATTTCTTTAAGTGTTTTTCTGCCATTCGATATTCTTCTACAGAGAGTTCTCTGTTTAGCTCTGTTCCCCATTTTTTTAACTGGATTACTTGGTTTGCTGCTTTTAAGCTTCTCAATTCTTTATATATACTGGATATTAGCCCTCTGTCAGATAAACGGTTGGTGAAGATTCTTTCCCAGTCTGTAGGCAGTCGTTTTGTTTTGATGATGGTGTCCTTTGCTTTACAGAAGTTTTTCAGATTCATGAGGTCCCATTTATTGATTGTTGCTCTTAGAGCCTGTCTACATGTAGACATCCAGTTATACCAGCACCATTTGTTGAAGATGCTATCTTTTTTCCATTGTATGGATTTGGCATCTTTGTCAAAGATCAGGTGTTCATAGATGTGTGGGTTTATTTCTGGGTCCTCTGTTCAGGTTCCATTGATCCACCATTCTGTTTCTATGCCAGTGCCATGCAGTTTTTATAACTGTTGCTCTATAGTACAGCTTAAGATCAGGGATGGAGATACCTCCAGAAGATCTTTTATTGTAGAGGATTGTTTTAGCAATTCTGGGTTTCTTGTTATTCCACATGAAGTTGAGAATTTTTCTTTCTAGGTCTGTAAGAATTGTGTTTGTAATTTGATGGGAATTGCATTGAGTCTGTAGATTGCTTTTGGTAAGATGGCTATTTATATTATGTTAATGAGCATGGGAGATGTTTCCATCTTCTGATATCTTCTTCTATTTCTTTCTTCAGAGACTTGAAATTTTTTTCATACAAGTCTTTGACTTCCTTGGTTAGGGTTACTCCAAGGTACTTCATGTCATTTTTGGCTATTGTGAAGGGTCTTGTTTCCCTAATTTCTTTCTCAGCCCTTTTGTCTTTTGTATACAGGAGGGCTACTGATTTTTTTGAGTTAATTTTGTATACGACCACACTGCTGAAGGTGTTTACCAGTTGTAGGCATTCCCTGGAAGAGTTTTTGGGGTCACTCACGTATACTATCATATCATCTGCAAATAGTGATAATTTGATAGTGATAATTCCTCCTCTCCAATTTGTATACCCCTAATCTCCTTCAACTGTCTTATTGCTCTACCAAGGACTTCAATTACTATATTGAAGAGATATGGAGAGAGTGGGCAGCCTTGTCTTGTCCCTGATTTCAGTGGGATTGCTTTAAGTTTCTCTCCATTCAGTTTGATGTTGGCTGTATGTTTGCTGTAAATTGCTTTTACTATATTTAGATATGTGCCTTGTATCCCTGATCTCTCGATTACTTCAAACAAGAATGGATGCTGGATTTTGTCAAATGCTTTTTCAGCATCTAGAGAGATTATCATGTGGGTTTTTTCTTTCAGTTTGTTAATATGGTGGATAACATTGATGGATTTCCGTATATTGAACCACCCCTGCATGTCTGGGATGAAGGTTACTTGGTCATAGTGGACGATATCTTTGATGTGTTCTTGTATTTGGTTTGCAAGAATTTTATTGAGTCTTTTTGCATCAACGTTCATAAGGGAGATTGGTATAAATTCTCTTTCTTTGTTGGTTCTTTGTGAGGTTTAGGTACCAAGGTGACTGTTGCTTCATAGAATGAGTTTGGTAATTTTCCTTCTCTTTCCATTTTGTGGAATAGTTTGAAGAGAACTGGAGTTAGCTCTTCCTTGAAAGTCTGGTTTACCTGGTCCTGATTCAGTTTTGGTAAGTTGAATTGGTGAAGAAAATTGTCCATTTCATTTAGGTTTTCATATTTTGTGGCATATAGACTTTTGAAGTAAGTCCTAATGATTGTTTGTATTTCCTCAGTGTCTGTGGTTATGTCCCCCTTTTCATTTCTTATTTTGTTGATTTGGATGGTGTCTCTCTGCCTTGTAGTTAGCTTGGCTAAGGGTTTGTCTATCTTGTTGATTTTCTGAAAAAAACCAACTTTTGGTTTTATTGATTCTTTGAATTGTTTTATTTGT
Source organism: Meriones unguiculatus (assembly GCF_030254825.1). Classification (NCBI taxonomy): domain Eukaryota; kingdom Metazoa; phylum Chordata; class Mammalia; order Rodentia; family Muridae; genus Meriones; species Meriones unguiculatus. The sequence goes on along the minus strand of NW_026843706.1, from coordinate 530,343 downwards.
TTCTAATTGATTGATTTCAGCCCTCAGTTTGGTTATTTCCAGCCGTCTACTCCTTTTTGGTGTTTCTGCTGCTTCTTTTTCTAGGGTTTTTAAGTGAGCCATTAAATTGCTTGAATGAGCTGTCTCAAATTTCTTCTTGAAGGCACTTAGTGCTATGAACTTTCCTCTTAGCACTGCCTTCATTGTGTCCCACTAGTTTTGATATGTTGTGTCTTCATTTTCATTGAGTTTTAGGAAGACTTTAGTTTCTTTCTTTATTTCTTCCCTGACCCAGCTGTCATTTACTAGCAAGTTGTTCAGTTTCCATGTGTGTGTAGGCTTTTTGTTATTTCTGTTGTTATTGAGGTCCAGCTTTATTCATGGTGATCAGACAGGATTCAAGGGATTATATCAATCTTCTTACATCTGTTGAGGCTTGCTTTGTGTCCAACTATGTGGTCTATTTTGGAGAAGGTTCCGTGAGGTGCTGAGAAGAAAGTAAATTCTTTTGTGTTTGGGTGTAAGGTTCTGTAATGGATGTTAAGTCCATTTGATTCATGACCTCTGTCAGATACATTGTTTCTTTGTTTAATTTCTGTTTTGTTGACTTGTCCTTTGTTGAGAGTGGGGAGTTGAAGTCTCCCACTATTAATGTGTGGGGATCTATATGTGGTTTAAGTTTTATCAATGTTTCTTTTACAAATGTGGGTGCCCTTGTATTTGGGGCATAGATGTTCAGGAGTGTGATGTCTTCCTGGTGGAATTTTCCCTTTATGAGTATGAAGTGTCCTTCCCCATCTCTTTTTATTAATTTTTGTTGAAAGTCTATTTTGTCAGATATTAGAATGGCTACTCCTGCTTGCTTCTTAGGTCCATTAGCTTGGAATGCAGTCTTCCAACCCTTTATCCTCAGGTAATGTCTGTCTTTGTGACTTAGGTGCGTTTCTTGAATGTAACCGATTGCTGGATTTTGTTTACACATCCATTCTGTTAGTCTGTCTTTTTTATTGGAGAGTTGAGTCCATTGATGTTGAGAGAGATTAATGACCAGTGGCTGTTAGATCCTTTGTTTTTGATGTTGGGGGCGGTCATAAGGTTGTGTGCTTGGTTGCTTTTTGTTTTAATGTAGTGAGGTTAATTATTTCCTGTGTTTTCTTGAAAGTAGCTAGTTTTCTTGGGTTGTATTTTCCCTTCTAGTGTCTTATGTAATGCTGGATTTGTGTGTAGGTATTGTTGAATTTTTTTTTTTTTTTTTTTTTTTTTTTTTTGTCATTGAATGTCTTGTTTTTTCCATCTATGAGGACTGAGAGTTTTGCTGGGTATAGTAGCCTGGGATGACATCTGTGTTCTCTTAGGGACTGCATAGTATCTGTCCACGCCCTACTGGCTTTCATAGTCTGTATTGAAAATCAGGTGTGATTCTAATGGGTTTGCCATTATATGTTACTTGGCCTTTTTCCCTTGCAGCTCTTAGTATTTTTCCTTTTTTTCTTTATACTTACTGTTTTGATTATTATGTGGCAGGAGTATTTTCTTTGATGGTCTAATTTATTGGGTGTTCTGTATGCCTCTTGTATTCTTAATGGCCTCTCCTTTAAGTTGGGGAAATTTTCTTCAATGATTTTGTTGTAAATATTTTCTGGGCCTTGAAGCAGGGTATCTTCCTTCTCCTCTATTCCTATTATTCTTAGATTTTGTCTTGAATTTCTTGGATGATCTGTGTCAGGAATTTTTTAAATTTAACATTTTCTTTGACAGATACATCTATTTCTTCCATTATATCTTCCACACCTGAGATTCTCTCTTCCATCTCTTGTAGTCTATTGGTTATGCTAACCTCTGTGGTTCCTGTTTTCTTCCCTAAGTTATTTCTTTCCACAATTTCCTCCATTTGTGTTTTCTTTAATTTTTCCAATTCTATCTTGAGTTGTTTTGTTTACTTCCTTCATCTGTCTGACTGTACTTTCCTGTTTTTCTTTTAGTTCCTTCAGCTCTGCTTCTTTTATTTCATTCAGTGCTTTAAACATTTCCTTTCTAAAGGCCATAAACTGTTTGGCTGCAACTTCTTCTATTTCTTTACAGACGGCAATATTCTGTTTGAGTTTGTCTTCCTCTATGTCTTTATGTATCTTATTTGTTTCCTCTGTTATCATCCTCATGAGCATAGTTGTTAGGTCATCTTCTTGGATTTCAGTTATGCTGGGGTGTCCAGGACTACTTGCCCCTGGGTACCCGGGTTCTGGAGATGCCATATTGCTCTGTCTTTTGTTGCTTGAGCTTTTATGCTGGCCTTTACCCAATGTGCTATCTTAGGTGTTTGGGGTTATTTTCTGGTGGCTCCTGGGGATCCTGTGGTGGAGAGAATCCCTTTTGCAGAAAGCTGGTTTTTCCTGAAGGAAGTCTTCTTAGCTTTTTGAGTATAGTCCCTGGATGGCTGGCATTTTTTCAGGAGTTGCTGCTGCTCACCTCAGGGATAGATACCTGAGTAGTAACTGAGGTCTTTGTTAGTCGAGAGAGTTCTCCTCTCACCCAGGGAAGTCCTGAAGACAGCTGCCCTGTTTCTGGGTTTCTTGCTGTAAATTTAATGATCAGCTACTGTGACCCAGTTGGACATCTGGCGTGCAGCAACTCTTTGTGCCTGTGTCTGGAGCACAGCTGAGTGATGGCAGCCCTGGCCCCGCTGGTTTGCGAGACTTTTTCCAGGGAAGGATTGTGTGATTTAAGTCAGTCCCTGTGGATTCTCTGGAGACAGGGACTCCCAGGCTCTTTTTTTTTGCCCTGCGGTGCACTGCTCATTCTCTGCCAGCTAGGTGGTGCGCAGAAACTGCCTGTGTCTGAAGCACAGCTCAGTGATGGCAGCTCAGCCCTGCTGGTCTGCGAGACTTTTTCCAGGGAAGGACTGGGTGATTTAAGTCAGTACAGCTTCCTTCCTTCCCTGTGGATTCTCTCATGACAGGGACTCACAGTCTCTGGTGTTTTTTGTGCCCACTGATCAGCCTGGGAAGGTGATCAGGACACGCAGGCATGTGGCTCTGGTCTGGGAACCTAGTGCCTGTGGGACGCGGGATCTCTTCCGGGTTCTGGCTGGGGGACTTGAGAGTGGTCCAGACCAATTCCCACGCTGTGGGGGTTTCCTCTCACCTGAAAAACACGATTGCTGTTGTTTTAGGGCCCAGGGTTCGGTCTCTTGGTCACTGTACAGGAAATGTTGTCCTGCTCCTCAGACACCCTGTTCTCTTGGCGCAGCCATCTTGTCCCGCCTATTTATTTATTTTGACACAGGCTCATACTCAGCAACAAACCTGGCTTGGAAGTCTCTGTAACAAGGGTTGTTCTCAAATGCCTTGGCAATTTTCCTGCTCTAACCTCTTCCTGGTGTTGGGATCACAAGCATGAGCCTTTGTGTCCAGTGTATAGAATTAGTGTTGGATGAATGCAGAATTTTAGTTTCTGAAGGTTAGAGCGTTCTGATAATGGATAGTCACAGCATTGGGGAACGTACTTGCCTCCACTGCACTTCTGATTTTATTCTTTGTCCTACTTCACAATTGTAGTCAAGAATAAGAATACCAGCATTCAGGAGTTGAGGAACATCCTTGACTACCATTGTGAATTTGAGGCCAGCTTGAGTTATATGAAACCTTGTTTAAAAAAAAAAAAAAAAAAAAACAAGGTAAAAGGGACTCCAATTAAGGAGGGCTCTCTCCCAAAATACTTGTAAGATTCTTTGTGAGACATTTGAACTAAACTAGCCACTGCTTCATAATATTGTGTCAGAACTTGAACAGGAGACACAGGCAAGTGCAACCATAATAATGGTTCTTCTTGCCACAATACAGCAGTTGGAGTATCAACAGTAGCCAAAATATATGCACCCCATTCTTTTGAATAATCAATATATTGAACATGCTGCTTTTCAATAGCTAATTCTATCTTTTGCAAAGCATCACGAACTTCTTTGCGAAGTTCCCTTTTTGACAAAGGATTAGCCTCTCCTTTTCGAATGTCAAAAAGTCATTTTAGTTCTCCTGTTGTTAATTTTAAATTGGGTCTTAGCCAATTAATATCACCTAATAACTTTTGAAAATCATTTAAAGTTTTAAGTTTTCTTTTCTTAATTGAATATTTTGAGGCGTAATAGTCTGAGGATAGAATTAATGTTCCAAATACAAATAGGGTGCCTCTGCCTGCACCTTTTCTGGTGCAATTACTAAACCTAGATACTTTAAGGCTTGTTGTAAGTGTGTGAAGACACTTAATAAAATCCCTTCATTTTTATGAGCCAGTAAAATGTCATCAATATAATGAATAATATATATAGAAGAATATGCCTCTCTAGTTTTAAAAACAGCTTGAGCCACAAATTTTTGACATAAAGTGGGACTGTTTGCCCTACCTTGAGGGAATACAAGCCAATGATACCTCTTCATAGGTTCTTGAAAATTTACTGATGGCACACTAAAAGCAAATCTTTTACTATCTTGAAGAGCAAGAGGAATGGTATAAAAACAATCTTTTAAATCTAGTATGATTTTAAAAGTATCTTTAGGTATGGCAGAAGGGGTAGGCAATCCAGATTGTAAGGCTCCCATTAATTCCATGGTTTCATTTACTTTTCTGAGATCTTGTAAAAGCCTCCATTTTCCTGACTTCTTTTTTATAACAAAAATAGGGGAGTTCCAAGGTGAGTTTGATGGAGCAATATTGCCGTTATCACGCTGTTCCTGTACTAACAGCTCAGAGGCTTTAATTTTTCAAGGGAAAGAGGCCACTGATTCACCCACACAGGATCGTCTACTTTCCATGTTATTGGATCTGCATGGGGTACAGGTTGTTCAGTGACCTCCCCTAAAAATGACCCAACCCCTTTTTAAAAATTTTTGGGGCAGGTATTGATTGCTGAGCTTTACCTTGTCCAGATATTTCCAGTCCTGAATTAAGCATCTGATTGGAAACTGCATTGCTAGGACTATAAAGATACACTCCCATATTACTCATCACATCTCTCCTCCACAGATTAACAGGAAGTCCAGAGATAATGTATGGTTTAAAAGTTCCCTCGTGTCCTTCCTCATCCTTCCAAGTTAACGCATCACTACTTTGTTCAGGACATAGGCTTTGTCCTATTCCTCATAACTGTGTAATAGAGGATTGTTTGGGCCAATGCATAGGCCACTGATCAGCAGTTAAGACAGAGACACCAGCTCCTGTATCCAATAACCCTGTAAATTTTCTTCCATTAATTTGTAACACTAGCTCAGGCCGATTGAGACCAATAGCTTGTACCCAATAAGCATCATCTCTTCTTTTATCCTTTTTACTTGCATTTTTTGTCTGAACTTGGGGGAGCAATATTCATTGTGCTAGTCTTTGACCTTGATTTATTACAGAAATTCCATTTGGAGAGTGTGTCATAATTTTTATCTCCCCTTCAAAATCAGCATCAATTACTCCAGGAGCTACTAATAGTCCCATAGTCCCTCTAGGTAATGGACCATAAACTCCTGTAGGTAGGGCCTGCATTCCCATTTCAGGAGTTAATACTGTATAGGCTGAGGAACTGAGGTCTAGTCCTGCGCTGCCTGTGGTTGCTCTACAGAGGTCCTGAATGGATTTCCTTGCTGAAGGACCATGTTCTGCAGTGCTCCATAATACTGTTGTGGGGCCTGGGGCTGGCCCCCTTTCCAGTTTCCCTGTATTAAAGGGTTTCCTGCAGGATCTTTTTTAGACTTACACTCATTAGCCCAATGCTTTCCTCTTTTACATCTTGGACAAAGAACAGGTTCCTTTTGACTCCCTTCTTTCTTACTAGCACCAGGACAGTTTTTTCTTTGATGTCCCATTTGCCCAGAACCATAACAATTTCCAGATACTTTATTCTTTGGGCTTTTCTTTGCTGAAATAATGTTTCTTTAATAGACTTCCCCTGTAGGGCTGCAGCCATTGTTATTCCTTGAGTATAAGATGGCCCGATGTCTGAACATAACCTAATATATTCAGAAATATCTCCTTTCTTTCTAACATGTCTCAAGACTGCTTGGCAAACACTGTTAGCATTCTCGTAAACCAACTGTTTCACTAATAACAATCCAGACTTTTCATCACTTATACGTCTGTTTGCTGCTTGCATTAATCTTGCCACAAAATCTTGAAATAACTCATCAGGTCCCTGACAGATTTTAGACAAATCCTCCACCTGTCTACCTGCTTGTGGAAGCTTATTCCAGGCCCTCTGAGCAGCAGTATTAACCTGAGCATAAATGGCCACATCAAAATCCAATTGGTGTCCTATTTCCCTGTAGATTCCTTCTCCAGCAAGCATGTCATAAGTTATAGGAATTTGCTGAGCTCGATTAATTTCAGCTGTAGCTTGATAATGCTCTGCAAAATCTGACTTCCATAATAAATTAGCTCCTCCTGATAAGCATGCTCTTGCTAACTGTTTCCAGTCCCCTGGGCAGAAAGCCTCAGTAGACATGGATTCCAGCAGAGCCAGGGTGAAAGGCGCTGTAGGTCCATATTGGGAGCATGAAGATTTTAATTCTCCTATCTGTTTAAAAGGTATAGGAGCATGGACTCTCACCATATAACCGTGTCCATCGGGTTGCTCCAAAACTGGAAAACTATAGAACTCAGATACGTCTTCTCCATTCTGCATGGCTTCTTGTAAAGAAGCTTGTAAAGCAGATACAGATGTTCGTACAGTGGACAAAGGGAAAGGTCCCCTTGTCTTCTGGGCCATTGAAACTGTAGCATTCCCAGCAGGAGGGCCTAAGCCTTCCACCAATGATGGAGTTGGAGTGGGAGATTGAGCTTTATTTTCCCTAGTAGTTAATGCTCCAATTTTTTTGTTTATTTCCTCCAAGCCATACTCCAGTCTTTTAATTTCTTTTTGCCAATGCTTATGCTTTTTAACATGCATAGTCTGAATTGGAGAGTATCTCTCAGAATAGCACTGAACTGGTTCTTCCTCCAACTCTGCAACCTAATGAGGTTGCAAGTCTTCCTTAAAGTCTCCTTCTTGCAAGAAAATATTGTCATCAGAAGGGCAATACAACTCCTCTGGAGGAGCTGATGGTATAATATCATTTTCTCTTGAAGCCTGCCATCTTTCTAACCTCCTTCTCTCTGAGCCTGAAAGTTTAGCTTTCTTAGTTTCCTGCTGCTTATACAGACTACCTTTAATTAAGTTCCATAAAGAAAACACTAGGTTAAGGCCTTGTCCCATTTTTATTCTGGGATTTACTCATCACACCCTTTCTACTTAATGCGAGCTCAACAAACCACTGCGCTGTCCTTCAAGGGTTCCCTGTATCTCAAGTCCCACGTCCGGGCACCAATCTGCCTGAGCCAGCCAGCAGAGTCGAACGGTTCTTGAGTCGGGAGTGAGGATTAAAATTAATAAAATAAACACGCAGCACACAGGAAACTTTTTAAAGGTCCAGACTAGACAGCCACAGCAAAAGGCAGACTGCTGCAGCAAGCAGAGCGAGCAGCAAGCCTCAAGTCTCTGCCTCCTCCTTTGCCTCCAGCCCTCTGACCTCTTTATTTGTGAGGAGTTACTTTTAGCCAGTAAAACATCTCAGAACAATGGTTAATTTCCTTGATGAGCCTGAAGAAGAGGTGTGACCCTCACAAACTATCCCACCTGCTGTCACAAAGAAAAGGAGATGGACTTGCAAGTTCTTCTCTGCCATTAGTAAAGGCCTGCTAAAATCCATCTCTCTGCAGAGATTTAAACATCAAAGCAGGCCACTGGAGTCAGGGCTCCCAACAGTAGGTAAATGGAAGGGAGAGAGAGAAAAGGTTAAGAAAATTTAATGCTCATGAAAAACATAGGAGCAGGATCCTAGAAAGAGTCACAAGTAGGTGCTTTTACAGTGATTCTGTGGCTTCCTAAGTTCTTTTGTCTAAAGAATATATTTTCCATCTTACCCAGGGTCCTCCTTCTTGCTTAGCTTCTTAAGTGTACAGATTTTAGTATAATTATCCTATATTATGTTTAATATCCACTTATAAGTGAATATAAACCATGTGTGTCTTTCTGCTTCTGGAATAGCTCACTCAGGATGATCTTTTCTAGTTCCCACCATTTGCCTGCCAATTTCACGATTTTCTTGTTTTTAATTGCTGAGTGGTATTCCATTGTGTAAATATACTATGATTTTTGTATCCATTACTCAACTGAGGGGCATCTGGGTTGTTTCCAGGTTTCTGCTATTACGAATAAAGCTGCTAAGAACATGGTACAGTAATACTTCAGCAGCCACTGGGAAGACACACACTCGATTACCATCTTAGGCCAACACAAGCTATTTCTAAAATAACCATCTCTTTTCACCACCACTCCTTTCATAATGCAAAAGTCCCCTTTACTGCCCAAAAAAATGGGATGAGGAACACATGCCAGACAAGTTCTTTGAAAATCAACAAGTATACAACCTTTGCAACTATTTGCAAATAATAGAGAATAATAGAAAAAGAGGACACAGAAATAGTGTGATTCAGTCCTCAGTTCAGGCAGTCCATAGACTTATGACAGACCTACTTGGTCCTGCCACTTGGGAGGCTGAGGCAAGAAGATCACAAATTCAAGCCTTCAAGGCCTGCCTGAGCTATACATCAAGCTCAAGACTAGCATGGGAAACTTGCTGGGACCCTCTTTCAGAGACAAAAATCAGCAAAAGGAAGGCTGGTGATATTGCTCAGGCAGGGTGCAATGCACTGTTTGCCTGGCACACATGAAGCCCTCAGTTCCATTCCCCACACCACAAAAACATATAAAGAAAACCAAACAACTACTGAAGGCTAAAATGACAAAGTAATTGGACAAAGTCTGAAAAAGCCCTTACCTGTATTTGCACAGAATACATTCATAACAAATCCTGTAGGTAATTATGTAGTTATGGCAATGGGTGACAGTAGGCATCCCCAGGTGTACTGAATTACATTTCTGAGCATGATATTGCCCAGAGTCATCATGAGAACCCTGGATGCCATCAAGCAGCCAAGAGGCTGCATGGCGTGCTCAGGGATCAAGGTGTCCCAGAACCGATCTTGAAAGAGGAATAAAAGGAACTATGAACACTAAATCTATTTTCTTCTGTTCTACTGCCCAGCAACCCCTTGACTTTTACCCCCACCAAACACAGTATATTCTCACAGAAGCATATGCAGGCAGCCATAAGGGTTGCCTTACCAGGATTCTGAGAGTTAAACTCCTACCCATGACAAACTTGTTTGGGTTTTAGATGCACTTTAAGAGGTCAGCTTTTGGGGGAGCAGCTCCAGCACATTCTTCTTTTTGAGGGCATTGCTAGAAATTCACCTGGGCAAGGCTTGGTTTCTTCCTTCTATGGACAAAAGTGGGCTCAGGGGGTATCTGTGGCCAAGAGATTTGGTCAGCAGAAGCTTGGGGTAAAGTAGAGACCTGAACAAGGCTCTATTATGAAAAGCATCCTAATTAAATTAATTTATTTATTTATATATTCATTTGTTTATTTATTTACTATGTGTGTACATATATGCCCATGGCATAGCATACATGTGGAGGATAGAGGGTAACTTGTGGGAGTCCAGTAATTTCTTTCTGCTTTCCATGCAGGTCCCAGGTGTCAAACTCAGATCAGCACATTTTCTTGCCCCAAGCCATCTTACCCCCCATCAGATGGAGTCCTTTTTTTTTTTTTATCCAAGACAGGGTTTCTCTGTATAACCCTGGTTGTCCTGGACATCTCTCTAGAGCAGGCTGGCTTTGAATTTATAGTGATCTCCCTGCCTCTACCTCCTCAATGCTGGGAATAAAGGCATGTCCTACCAGTGCCTGGCTTACTTGGACTCTTAACAACTGACTGAGTTTAGAACTAGACAGGCCATTTAACCAGTAACTGCAGTTCCTGAGAGGCTGAACCAGGAAGATGGCCCTGAGTTAGAGATCAGTCTGTCAGATCTTTCCATAGTGAGCTCTCATCTCAAAACAACAATAACATTGTTTTCTTTGCTTTAGTATTTTGGTTTTTCTGGATTTTAAGGTCCTTTTCTGTTTTGATTTAGTTTTTTTTTGTTGTTGTTGTTGTTTGTTTTGCTAATGTCTTTCTTTTGGTAAGAGAGTGAGAGCATAAGCAAGTACACCTAAAGTTCGGTGGGTAGGGAGGATCTGGGAGAGGGGAAAGAAAATGATCAAAATCTATTGCGTAAAAAACATTTTTAAAATTAAAGCAGCAACAAATCCTCAGAAGCTTATATAATCCCAGCACTGAAAAGATGAGGCAGGAAGTCTACACAATTCAAGGTCACCTTGAGCTAAATAGTGAGTATGAGACCAGCTGCTCTACAGATTGAGAGCCTCCTATGTCAACCTGTACCATAGCCCTCCCTACCAAAAGAAGGTCATTCAAAGCTGGGTTGGTGGCAGACACTTAAATATAGTTCCTGATACTCAGGAAGCTGAGATAAGAGCTCTGCTTGAGCACAGGGGTTCAAGAAGAACTTGGACAACATAGTAAGATCCCAAATCAGAAACAAGACAAAAAGCCTTGATTTCTAAAAATTAATGAGGGTTGTAGCTGCTGTTCAATGGCAAAGCACTTATAGGGCATATGTGAGGCTTTGTTTCCTAATATGTTGTGGGCACTTGAAAGAAGTCAAAAAAGGTGAGTGATGATTGGATCTAAAAACCCAGAGAGAAAAGAATGGTTTGAGACCCAGAGGGAAAAATATGGTTGAAGCCTGAGCTAGCAGTGTATTGGTAAGAAGCTAGATAGGAGATGTGAAGAATGAACAGATTACAATATCCTGGACAACCAGGTTCTGAGCAAGAAAGCACACAATAAATTGAGTGCAGTATGGAGAAGAAAGCAGGGATGAGTCTAGAAATTGGCAAATGTCAGCTGGAGGAAGGGTTCATGACTGTCTAGAGAGGACATCTCGACACTTGGATATTGAGAGAATGGAGATGCTGGATTTGGCAAAAAAAAAAAAAAAAAAGAGCAGATGTCCCAAAAAATAATCAATAATCTAATAGGTTAAATTTATTGGAATGGTGAGATATGCAATAATAATGTCCTCTAACCAACACACAGAAGGTCTGTCTATCCAGAAATGACAGTTCAAAGCTGTGACATAGGCTGCCAGGTTAGAATAATTTAACAGGTGTTTTATCAGAAGTACAGTGTTCTAAGGTCAGGCCACCATATTTCTGATTTTGCAGTTAATCAATGGAAATTTTGAACAGAGTTATGAAGCTATATTTAGCATAACAGGCTCCATGATTACAATTCTATAACAAAAAGACACACACGGTATAAACTAACTCATATAAACATATAACATAGAATAAACCCACTAAAATTTGTACAACTAAACAAACTAAGCAAAAGAGAGGACCCTAACTAAAATGTTCAATCCCCATCCTGAAAGGCAAAGAGGATGGACATCAGAACAAAAAGAAAACAGGAAACAACCTAGGAACCTGCTACAGAGGGCCCCTGAAAGCCAGAAGAAGAAAACAGGAAACAACCTCGGAACCTGCCACAGAGGGCCTCAGAAAGCCTCTGCCACGCAGACTGTCAAAGCAGATACTGAGCCTGATGGCCAACTCTTGGGCAGAGCGAATGGAATTTTATGTAAGAAGTGGGAAATAGTAAGAGGTGGAGAGGACAAGAATTCTACAAGGAGAGCAACAGAAGAAGAAAATTTGAACACAGGGAACTTCCCAGAGACTCATACTCCAACCAAGGACTATTCATGGAGATAACCTAGAACCCTGATAATGCAGCCACTTCTGATGAGAATTGATAGACTAAGATCAGAAAGAAGGAGAGGAGGACCCCCCAATCAGTGGACTTGGGGAGGGGCATGCATGCAGAAAGGGGGGGAGGGTGGGACCGGGAGGGGAGGAGGGAAGGGCTTATGGGGGGAGACAAAATGAGTAAAGTGTAATTAATAAAAGTTAAATAAAAAATTTAAAAAATTCTATAACAATCAGCTTTTGAAGTTCATTTCTTCCATACCCTGTGTTCAACTGGGATGTGGACTTGTACCTCCTCACGATGGGCTCATCCATCTGGCATGTACTTTGCAAGTCAGGGTCACCTCTCTAATCATTTCCCTGTCCTCCCCTTTATACAAAAGCACTAACTTTGTTCTTCACTACCAGCTTATTTTCATTCAAATCCAGCTACTCACTCACCTCCAGATGAATTTTGTTTCCTTCAGAAATTTCCATGCCCAGCTGGCATGGTATTGAAGGCCTGAATCAATGTGGTTCTAAATCACTGTTTCTAGCTAGCACTTCTCCTGTGCCCAAAGTGTGCAACTCAAACAATCCCCAGAGTGAAGTGCAATTTCCCGTTTTGTATTCAGCATCAACACTTTCCCATGACCCAGAGTGACCCCGTCTCTACTTTACTGAAAACTACCAATGGTATTTTAACATTTGCAAAGAACCTCATCTTGAAAATGAGGACACTGAAGCTCAGAGGTATCTGGCCCAAAGATCAGAGATAGGTCTTCAGACCCAAATCTCTCAGTCTTTCCATTAAACCATGATCTCTGCACCATATGTCAAGGAGTACCTCAATCAGAACAAAGAATAATGCTGAACATACAAAGGGCTAATGCTCAACCACTACTGATTTCAGTGGAAGCAGCTTTGTATGAGGTAGGTCTTGCCACATAGGCATGGCTGGCCCTAAACTCGTGACAATCATTCTGCCTTATCTTTCCTGTTGCTGGGGTTTATCAGATGTGTCACCATAGCTAGAGGCTTTTTAAAAATCATGGCTAGAGCAACTGCATCAGAGAATCGAATCCACAGACATAATAAAAGAAATGACAACATGGGGAGTTTCTGACTTCATGGGCTACTGAGATGGAAAATTTGTCAGAGCATTTGTTAACTACTGAATTGTGGAATAAAAGCCTGTGTAAAAAACTTGGAGTCTGAAGAAAGCAAAGTAATAAATAAATCAAAGGAAGCTGCTGGATGCTATGCCACACACCTAAATCCACTACTCGGGAGGCAGAGGCAGATGGAGTTCTGTGAGTTGGAGGTCAGCTTGGTCTACAAAGCAGGTCCAGGACAGTCAGGGCTAGACAGACAGCTCTCAACAAAACAAAACAAAAAACAAAACAAAACAAAACAAAACAAAACAAAACTGAACTGAACAGAACAGAACAGAACAGAACAGAAACGAACAGAACAGAACAAATCAAATCAAATCAAAACAAAACAAAACAAATCAAAACAAAACCAAAGGAAGCTAATGCAAGGATGGCTAGACAATTTTAATCCTTTGTAAGGCTGCACTTGGTTGAAGAGAATAATGTTCTTGAGTAGAGAATGACCTTCCCTAGTAGAGGAGGAGCTTTCTGAGCAAGTGTATGTGTGTAGCTGCACTATACTTCTAGAAGCCCCAAACACACTCTCAAGAGACAAAGCCCAATTCAAGTGACATCACACATTTCTGCTTTCAATCACCTAGTGATGAAAGCAGGTACATATCATCAGAGGCAGCAGATGAAAGCCTGTGCCATCTGCCAGAGCTAGCAGAGAATGGGATCTCAGTGTATACTCAGAGAAACCTAGCCTTAAGGCTTAGAAAAATTTGCCTCAGAGCTTGTATACCCCACAGCAAGAGAACTAAAAAGACCCCCAGATTGGATATATTCAACACTATGACCAGCAAGCAGCCTACACAGGAACCATATGAAGCACCATAGGTGGCTCCCAGAGCAATGAAGTACAAGACAGAGGTAAAACTTCAAACTGGCTGGTCACCTTCAGATGAAGGGTCGTGAGAAGGACACTGAGAGGCAGCTTCCCCTTTCTTCTGTCTGTCTCTATCTAGGAAAGCAATCTGGATATTATCAAGAGAAGCATCCCTATAGTAAAAACATCTTAAATAAGAATAGACTCCCGAGATAATCCCTTGCTGATATATGATGAGCTGACTCAATCATATCAGCCAGGTAAAGAGCACAGGGACACAGAGCCTCTCTCAGACCTAAGCCGATCTCCCCTGCCCCACACCTGACACACCACTCTTTTTCCCTCCCCCTCCCTGAAGGCCATTTTTTTTCTCCCAAAATACAGGCTTAAAAGTATCACCACACTGAAGAAGTTCAGTGGTTGAATACTTGTATGGTAGGCATGAGGCCTCAGTTCCAGCCCCAGCACCACAAAACAAAAACAAAAAAGACACACACACACAAATCAAAATGCTTCCATATGCACACAAATATGCTTCTTCAAATGTATTCTTTCTCAGTACTCCTGAATGGAAGTAAAACCAGTGATAAAATTAAAATTCACAATGTAAGTGGGAAAATGAAATCTTAAAACCTAAATGGGACTTCTAGCTTAAGTATTAGCATGCCTTTGGCTTAGGCAATACTTGTTTCTGATAGCTCCCTATAGATTTATGGGAATAATACTAAAACTACAAGCAAGTGGAAATGTGATCATGCAAAGCATTAGAAAAATCCTGAAGACATTTTTAACTACCCTCCCTCTCATCCCAGATCAGAACACCTAGCTCTACCTTTCGATCTGTAATTGTCCTGCTAGATGATTACTAAGGTAAGAGTACCGTGCAGATGAGACTGGCCTTGCACTTGATTTGTGAAAGGTAGCTTTGAACTCCTAATTGCCTGCCTCTGCCTTGCTGAGTCTGGGGATTAATGTGCCATCACATTCAACTCTGTTGGCTTGCTTCAGTGTACACTGATGGCCATCAGCTGTGTCCAGCTAAAAAGTGCCTCAACCACATATCCATCTTTGGCATGAGTTTAAGGACAAAGAAAACTTCAGAGGTCAGAGCTGCTGTGAGGTTGAAGGAAGCACTCTGCCAGTTAACTATTAGGATTTGAGTAGAGCACCCAGGCCTGGTCCTTTAGCTGGATGGCTAGGACAGAAAGAAGGGGAACCAGCAGGTGACCTCATCATGTGCATACCTCCTTAGGGTTAGAAAACTTCATCCAACCAGACTCCTTCATCCCCTTGGAGTCTCCAGTATCCACTGGACTGATGAACATGCAAAAAATGTGCAGCAATTGAGTCCCATGTAAATGAGCAGCATATACACAGTCTTTCATTTTTCAACTTTTGGTGCAATGGGTTTCTTCTGGGAAGGCCCTCGAGTTTTTGTCCACTATCAGCTGAAAGGTTAGTAGTTGATTTGTATAATGGAAATTGATTCCATCAAGCAATTGCGAGAAATGGAAGCTTCAATAGAGCTCTGGAAGGCTAGGACAGGGCAGCACCTATCAAGACTGTGTGGGCAGGCTGCATACTGCTACTTTCTGAATGACTCTATTTAGGGCCACCAAACACCAGCTGAGTTAGCTAAGTAAACTCTGTCACAGGTACAGAGAACTACCATGAGGGTCTTTGGAGGCTAGGTTGCATGAGCAACGAAGACTAGAATAGTCTAAGGATTGGTATGGTATTAGCACATGTCCCCAGCAGCACCTTCACCCAATTTGCAAGTCACACCTTGCCTTTTGCCCTCTTCCATAACCCATCGTGCCAATAATTCTAGCCAGAGACTTAGGCACCAACAGTATCATTTGCTTATTTATTAAAATTAAACATGTTACATGCCACTCATGAGGCTAGACCCTCAGAGAATAAATCATGAACTGTCCTCTTATGAGGGGAAACATTTAGCAACATGTTACAACATGTAGGAGGTAGGAGCCACTCTAAATCATGGCTGCATAGAGGGATTGACAATTATCCAGAGGGGGTGGGCAATGACCCAGAATATCATCAGGATAGGAAATTCAGAAAAAAAGCACTCCAGCGGAACCGAAGAATTAATCTATATTGGAGCATATGAAAAATGGACATGGGAGCCCCCACCTCCATTTGAGACACTTTTCACTTTCGTGGTCGTGCCCCTATGACTCTTCCCTTATTTAATGGGGTGTTTTCAGCAGCATGAACAAGTTGGCCCAGTGACATGGGCACATCAGGAGACCTATGTTTTGCAGATGCACTTGGCAGGTTGAGCTCATACTGTGAGAGTAGTCTACAGCGTTTCCTAGATTTCTTACCCTTGGGCCAGCATATATACAGCCCGACTCTCCTTGGCATTTTTGTCGGTAATATTTTGCTGAGATTCAGATTCAGTCTCCTGCTCATGTGCAGGTTCCAGCTGTGGCTGGGCCTTGGCCTCTGCGTCTGCCCTGGGCTCAGGCTCAGGCTCAGGCTCAGGCTCAGGCTCAGGCTCAGGCTCAGGCTCAGGCTCAGGCTCAGGCTCAGGCTCAGGCTCAGGCTCAGGCTCAGGCTGGGACTCAGGCTCACCCTACGACGTTTTCTACGTGGTTTCCCCTGTGACATACATAAAAATTTGTTTTTTTCTCTTTTTCTTTTGTTTGGCCAGCAGATAGGCAGCCCGCTTCTCCTCAGCCACCTTGTTGGTAATATTTTGCTCAGATTCACACCCAGGTTCCTGCTGTGGCTCAGGCTCCAGCTGCGGCTCAGCCTTAGGCTCAGGCTGGGTCTTGGGCTCCAGCTCTCGATGAACCTCTGCCTCAGGGTCAGGCTCAATCTCAGGTTCCTGCTCTGGCTGGGGTTTGGCCTCTGCCTCTGCCTCAGCCTCTGTCTCAGTATCAGGCTGTGTCTCTGGCTCAGGCTGGGGCTCGGCCAATACCTCTGGCTGAGGTTCAGGCTGCCTCTCAGGCTCAGACTGGGCCTGCTTCTCTGGCTGCATCTTCCCCTCTGGCTCTGGCTCTGGATCAGGCTTTGGCTCTGGCTCTGGCTCTTGCTGCAGCTTGGGCTCAGGCTGTGGCTTGGGCTCCAGCTCTGCCTGCAGTTCTCAC
Organism: Meriones unguiculatus; assembly: GCF_030254825.1. NCBI lineage: Eukaryota > Metazoa > Chordata > Mammalia > Rodentia > Muridae > Meriones > Meriones unguiculatus. Next base: position 513,537 of record NW_026843706.1, on the reverse strand, counting down.
TCTGGCTCTGACTGTGGCTTGTGCTCAGGGTGTGGCCTGTGCTCACCCTGAGGCTCGGTCTCTGGCTGAGGTTGCAGCTGTGAGTCTGGCTCCAGCTCTGGCTCTGGTTCTGGCTCTGGCTTAGGCTCACTTGATGGTTCCTTGGAAGTTCCGTAAAGATCCCACAGATCGCAATCATCAGCTGAACTGAGAATAGAATTAATACTTTGAAGCAGTTCTCTTTCATACTCAAGTATTTGGTCCTCATCATGGGAATCATCTGAAATTCAAGAGACATATGTAAATATGCTTCTTCTACCCACTCTGTACATACAGACATCAGCAGGATATTGAACACAAACTAAGCTGAAGTAGTTGAATGCTTGGACATTCTGAATCACAGTTAAAAATCATAGTTGTAGATTGTTCTTTCTATTTTATATTTTACTGAGAGAAGTGACCGATAAACTAGCAAAGAAAATATGATTCCCACTTTGAAATACTAGTGTCTAAAGAGCATGAGCTACTTGCAAAGTTGTTCCTTAACACAAATCTGATGTCTTGTGGGCCATAGCCAAATAAGGGCACTTGCTTCAATAAAGCAGTATTTCATCTAAATCAAGTTAAAGTTCTCTAGCTTAGAAAAGTTCTTTATTTAGTCCCTGTGGTCCAGCTGGACTTTTGGTGCTTGCTGAATTATACAATAAGGTATGGAGTAGATAGTAGATCTTTGACAGTTTTCACTGTTAACCTCTGCTAACCCCAGTCTCCACCCAGCTGGAAAGAAGGTAGAGACATGCTTCTTACCCTCTCCTCTTTCTTATCCATAAAGATGAAAAAAAGAGGGAGAGGGAGGAGCAGAGCTCTAGGCAGATAGAACTCTAAGCAAATCTAAGGCAACAGGAAGTTGCAGTTGTGTTAGGAAATAAACCATGGTGTAGGGAACCCAGCACATGATGGAGAAAGAAATGGGGGCACTGACTACAAAATCATCACAAACGTAAAGTTTCCAGAGGCAGATCCTAAAACAGCCACATATGCCAAGGCTTCAGAGCTCAACTCTTTCACTAAGCAAAAATGATACTTGCCTTTTTTGCTTATTATATAGATCTTAGCTCTCTTTTCTTCAACGGGAGATCCAGTGTCAGAACTAAGTCAGTCACCACACAGCTATGTTGTAAGGTAGAAAAACAAACCAAGAAATTAGGAGCACAGTATTCTTCTCTTCAGGACATTTCCCCTACTTTCTACAATAAGCATGATCACTTGTTAAATTTTGGGTGTTTCCTACATCAACTCTGTTCCCATTCATTACACTTGTTCAATCTTTCAATTATTCCCAATTTTCCATCATTCTATACACCTTTCCATTGCTCTTACAAAAGGAGGCATCTTACAGAAGTCACAATGTGAACAAAGCAAAACCAAACTCCAACTGAGCAAGTAACTCAATGTCTAATGTCTGGTATCCAGTCATGATCTTCTCCAGCTTTACCCTCTGTAGCATGCCCAGCTTGTCTCCTAAGATCAGGATGGCTCCACTCCGTGACTGCCACTGTTCTTGGTGCTTGTTCCATGACACTGGCATCTCCAAATGGCTGGAGTCTCTTGCTTTAAATGGGCTGCAATGAGTCTACCAATAGCCTCTCCTGGGTTCTCTTAGAGAAATGCAGGTCTGCCTTACAGTGCCAAGCCTCAGCTGTTCTTCGTGACACATTGATGATTTCATAAACAGTATCAATTGGGTGACTCTTACAGACTACCAGGTTCTGCTGTCAGCACAAGCTACAAACCAGACAAAAGTCTCTGGATCACCACTTCTGTGTGCCAATTCTGTGAAAACACTTTCCAGAATATTTCAACTCGGTTCTGCTGGTCTCTTCTTATTTACTGCTAATTTCTCAGCTCCAGCTGTCCAGCATCAATTATCACAGCAAAGGAAAGGATTTAAGTTAGTTAGGCTAGTATCTTGTTAATCACAGCCAGTTCTTCAGCCCCAGCTACCCACAACCACAGATTACTAACTCAAAACATGAAACAGTCCCAATAGAGTCCTTCACTGACTTCCAATCTTCCCTCTGGAACTTCACAAACCAGGGCTCCATCATCTGCATTTTTCTCAACACTAACCTTCCAAGTTCCCAGGGAAGAGCTCACCAAGCTTTGAACACTCAATAGATTTTCTAGCCCCCAAAGTTCCAAAGTCCTTTCAAAATCCTCCACACAGTGACACAGTCAGGTCTGTCATATTGGTAACCACCCTGATTATATTTTATGTCTTATATAGGGTTACTATCACTGTGAAGAAACATCATGACCAAAAGCAACTTGAGGAGAAAGGAGTTTATTTGGCTTACACTTCCTCATCAGTGCTTATCACTGAGAGAAGTAGAATAGGAAAAGGCTAAAAGCTGTAGGCAGGAGATGAAGCAGAGCCTGCTTACCCACTTGGCATGCTCAGTCTACTTTCTTACAGAACCCAGGACTACCAGCCCAGGGATAAGCACACCCACCATAGGCTGGGCCCTCACTTCAATCACTAATTAGGAAATACGTACAGGCTTGCATTCTGCCTGATCTTATGGAGGCGTTTTCTCAATTGAGACCTCCCTATTCTAAAATGATTCTAGCCTGTGTCAATGTGCCATGAAGCTCACCAGCAGCTACTCTTTAGACCAAGATATACTGGAAGTCACAGAAATTTTTCGTCAGGCTTCCAAAGTCTAGGTTTACAGGCATGCAGCCCTGTAAGATGTACATTTTGAAATCATCATTGTTGGGGGAGGTGTATAGTGTGTGTAGCTGTGCGTGCACCACAACACATATGTGTAAGCTATAGGACAACTTTGTGAAGTCAAGTGTCTCCTTTCACCTTTACACGGGTTCTGGGAATGAAACTCAAGTTATCAGACTTGTTTGGCAAGTACCTCAACCCAGTGATACATCTCTGGACATGAAACACTTTTACTATGGAAGAAAAAGCACTCCAAATACTTGTTACAAATTTTTTCTGCATCCACTATAGACACCAATGTTAATGTACTTCTACCATGCATATTGTCTTTAAAGCTGTCAATTTGATGAACCTTTGCTCTCCTACTTACTACCCTAGCCTTAAAGAACCTTTCTAGGCTGGGTGTGTGGGACATGCATTCAATTCCAGCACCCAGGAGGCAGAGCTGGACAGATCTCTCTGAGTTCAAGGCCAGCCTGATCATAGTAAGCCTAGGACACCCAAAGCTACTTAGAAAGGACCTGTGTTAGACACATACAAACAAAATTATTGTCTTCAAGGGGCTGCAGAGAAGGCTCAGCAGGTAAGAATACTTGCTGTTCTTTTTGAAAAAGATTTTCCTTTTTTATTTTATTTTTTCTTCGAGAGAGGTTTTCTCTGTGTAACGTCTCTAGTTACTCTGAAAACTCACCCCATAGGGCAGGCTGGTCTTGAACTCAGAGAGGTCTGCCTGCCTCTGCCTCTCCAGCACTTGGATGGATAAAAGGCCATGTACAGCACCACATCAGTCATGATTTTTAATTTTTTCATGTGTATAGGAATTTTGCCCATGTGCATGTGCATGTACTATGTGCATACAATGTATCTGGAGTCCAGAAGATGGAACCAGATCTTTGGTACTGGATTTACAGACAGTTGTAAGCCACCATGTGGGTGCTAGGAATCAAACTTTTGTCTTCTGGAAAATCACCAAACCATCTCTCCAGCCCCAACACTGGCTGCTCTTGCAGCAGAACATGGTGTGATTCTCAGCATGCACACAGCAGATTATAACTGGTTGTAAATGGTTCTACGGGGTCTAACACTTCTTTTAGGCATCATGGGTACTAAGCACATATACATACAAGCAGGCAAATGTTTCTACATGTAAAAGAAAGACAACATTTTTTTTTTAAAACAGAATATTCTTGTTGGGCACGATGGCCCATGCATTTAATCCCAGAACTTTGTTAGTTTGAGACCAGCCTTGTGTATGTAGTGAGTTATGGGACAGCCAGGGCTACAAAGATACTCTGTCTTAAAAGCAAAGGAAAGAAAAAGGGAAAGGAAAGGAAAGGAAAGGAAAGGAAAGGAAAGGGAAAGGGAAAAAGGAAAGGAGAAAGGAAAGGAAAATTGAAAGGAAATTGAAAGGAAAGAGGCAAGGCCAGGCCAGGCCAGGCCAGCAAGGCCAGGCCAGGCCAGGCCAGCAAGGCCAGGCCAGGCCAGGCCAGCAAGGCCAGGCCAGCCCAGGCCAGGCCAGCAAGGCCAGGCCAGCCCAGGCCAGGCCAGGCCAGGCCAGCAAGGCCAGGCCAGCAAGGCCAGGCCAGGCCAGGCCAGGCCAGGCAAAGGCAAGGCAAAGGCAAAGGCAAAGGCAAAGGCAAAGGCAAAGGCAAAGGCAAAGGCAAAGGCAAAGGCAAAGGCAAAGGCAAAGGCAAAGGCAAAGGCAAAGGCAAAGGCAAAGGCAAAGGCAAAGGCAAAGGCAAAGGCAAAGGCAAAGGCAAAGGCAAAGGCAAAGGCAAAGGCAAAGGCAAAGGCAAAGGCAAAGGCAAAGGCAAAGGCAAAGGCAAAGGCAAAGGCAAAGGCAAAGGCAAGGCAAGGCAAGGCAAGGCAAGGCAAATGGAAAGGAAAATGGAAAGGAAAATGGAAAGGAAAATGGAAAGGAAAATGGAAAGGAAAATGGAAAGGAAAGGAAAGGAGAAAGGAAAGGAAAATTGAAAGGAAAATGGAAAGGAAAGGAAAGGAGAAAGGAAAGGAAAATTGAAAGGAAAAAGGCAAGGCAAGGCAAGGCAAGGGAAAGGAAAGGAAAGAAGGAAATGGAAGGGGAGGGGAGGGGAGGGGAGGGGAGGGGAGGGAAGGGAAGGGAAGGGAAGGGAAGGGAAGGGAAGGGAAGGGAAGGGAAGGGAAGGGAAGGAAAATGGAAAGGAAAGGGAAAGGCTTCTCTTAATTTCTAGCACATGGTTATCTTTTGGTTCTCACTCCATTTCTACCTGATCATCACTTTTTCCACAACTAACAGGGACAGCTCTCTGGTATCTCTAAAAGCTAGGCTAAACACTCTGAATCTATATGATGAGTTATTTGTATTGGTTGTCAATATGATCACAGTACACTTATAAGATCACCATGAGGCAAGATGCAGCATGGATCATAAAACAGCATATCAGGCAAAATGTCTACTCTTTTTCTAAATGATTGAGACTAGAAAGTTCAGAGAGGTTTTTAAAAACCAACTAGTTCAGCATGAATTCTAGAAGTTAAGAAGCAGAGGCCACAAGTGCAAAGCCAACCTTTATCTATACAATGAGTTCCAGGACAGCCAGGACTACATAGTGAGACCCTGTCTCAAAAAGCCAAAAACAAGTCAATCATGGTGATACACATCTTTAATCCCAACATTAGGGAGGCAGAAGCAAGCATATCTCTATGAGTTAGGGCCCAGCCTGGTTTGTAGAGTGAGTTCAAAGACAATGGTGTATGTGCCTCCTCATTGTCAGAGACTCCAGAAGCTTAGAGCAATGCATCTCTTTTGTCTGGGATCCCAGAAACCCACATGGACAACAAAGTAAAATCTTGTTTCTTTACAAACTGAATCTGAAAGTTAGGCTGTCCATGGAGTTCCAGGATAGCCAGACCTATACAGTAAGACTCCATGTAAAAAAAGACACACACACACACACACACACACACACATACACACACACACACCTCTATAAAAATGAAGCAACAGCTGAAGAGTTAAACAATGGCACAAGACAAGAATCAGATACTTTAAACTGGTAATAAAGTCAGGCATCCAACATGATGCTATTGAGAAAATGAGATGTTTACTCATAAAACTTCTTGCCCAGAACAATGGGTGAAAAAAAAAAAAAAGAAAAGCCAAGTTCCAACCATTCTCCTACTTACCTGGAGTCTTCCTGCTCCAACACTGTAGACTTATCTAAATCAAAGAAAGGAAAAGAGTTAGGAAGCATCATAAAATCTAGTAGCACATGTCTTTTACTCCTGAAAACTAGCTTATAAATTACAGCTAGCAAAATTTACATTTACCCAAGACTAGTGACATAGATCAGTGGTAGAGCGCTTGATTAGAATACCTTGGACTCTATGTCCAGCAACAAAGAGAAAGAGAAAGAAAGAGAGGGAGAGAGAAGTATGAGCCAAAATAATCTGTTTCCTATGAAAGATAGAGAGGAAACGAAAGACCCAGGAACCAAAAAGGGGGAAAGAACACATTTAAGAAATGAATATATTCTCCAGCACTTGAAAGCAGAGAAATAAATTTCAACAAGCCAGAAAGAACACTAGAAGGGGCCAAACATAGGACCACATGAAACCAAGTGTCCCAAATCTCATCAGTCATCGCTACAAAGACACTTAACACATGAACACTCCAATCAAAAGAAGGCTCTACTTACAGTCCTCAAACTCATTGCTTCTGCTTATATCCATGTTAATAATGTAACTGGAAAAAAAAGAGGATTTTAAACTCAAGCCTACGAACAACACAGGCAATAAGATATCCACATTCTCAAATAAATGCCGGCAACAACCAGTTTCCAAAATGCAAGGTCAGAAGTAGCTTTAGGCACTTACGTGTGTCCAGTTTGTTCTCAATAGCAAAATCCTACCTCAAAACTATGAATATTGTATTAGAATCTGGTCTGGCTTTAAACCCCCATGTAGTGGAAGTTGACCTTGAAGTTTTTATTCTCCTGACTCTCCCACTTGAGGGCTGTGATTCACAGCAGTGTGTCTGCCATTGATTTATGCCCTGTTGGTGTCTGAACCAAGTTTGATGCAGGCTAGGCAAATACTCTACAAACTGAGCTACATCTCAGCCCCTATATGTACTTCTCTTGTATTATTATTTCTCAGTTTTTATTTTTAATTCTGTCTGTCTATATATGTCTACATATATGAGTGCATATATATAGATATATGTCTTGATAGGAGCTATGTGCTATCAGGAATGGAGTGGAGGTCATATAAGAGTAGGCATGAATTTCATCACAGTGACTTTCTAGAAATTACTCATACTTAATAAGGTGTTGTGTGCTTCATATAATTATGAGCTTCTGCCTACTAATGGAGATGTATAGGGGTGTGGAATTCTAGAACCTAAGATTCTTGTTTCTTTATAATTCATACTTAAGACTAACCAATGTCAATACAGTTGAAATGGCTCATCATTAAGATGTGTTTCCCATCAAACCTAACAATCTGAATTTGATCCCAGGGACCTACATAGTATTAGGAGAAATCCAATTGCTGCAAGTTGTCTAATCTCTGATCTCTATACTCCTACCATGGCACTTGCATGTCCAAACACAAAAATAAACAAATGTACCCTATGTTTTTTAAATTAACTGAGAAAGTAGGGAATAGTCTTTCAGACCTGAATGCCCAATACAGAAAAGGTAAAAGTAGAAAGATCCCAAGTTCAAGGCTACAAAATAAGTCTTAGTTTCACAAAACAATATGGCCAGTACTGGTTTACATTAAACCCAGAACTCAGGATGAATGAATCAGAAGGCAGAGGCTGGCCAATCTCTGATTTTGAGGACAGCCTTGTCTATAGACTGAATTTTAAGCCTGAGTTACACCAGAAAACTTAATCTAGAATAAATATATAATCCAAAACCAAAAGCATGTAGTGGGCCTTTTATCTACTGTGTCATATTAGTGTGGTGTAAAGACGAGTACAGCCCCCAATTTAACCTCCAGCTTTCTGTCAACCTCTTTAGTGTTTAATTATTAATTGTTCAACTCCTATTCTGCTGAAAGCTGCTCTCCAAGCCTTGTACCCACAGCCAAACTCTCCCTGCAGTTCCAGATGCCAGGACTAGTGGCTTAGTCTGGCCCAGTCCTTTGGAATGAGGTACACCAGGCCTCAATTCAGGGGGCTGTTGGCCTTACCAACTCCTTCCACTAAGCAAAAGCCCCCTCATATTCCCATTGGCTATTCATTCAGGGGCACTCACAAGACTCCAGTGATATTTCCCACCTCAGGCCACCCCTCCCCATGAGCCATGCCCCACCCCATTCTCCCACCTACCCTGCCTGGCTCTGCCCTGTCCCACCACCGTCGTCATGCCCACCCTGCCCCCAACCGTTAGCCCAGCCCTGGCTACACAGCCCCATCTGTCAGCCCGTCCAACCCCACCCCCTGCAAGTACTGTCTCAGGTTCATGGCATCTTCTAGAAACAAAACTGGAGCTTTGTCTTTTGGACTCCAGGGCGCTTCCACCAATCAGGATTTGAACCCTATCCCTCCTGCTGGGCCATAAAGTAATATCCTGCCCATGGTGGCCATTAGTCCCCCTAGGCCACATAATCTCCCCTCTTTAGCAATCCTAAGCCCCAGGTTACTAGTTAGTCCTCCCAGCCCAGAAACCTTCTCCTACCCCCTTGGGACATACCCAAGTTGTGGTTTCCCACATACGTGCAGACCATTCTCCCACAGCCCATGAAGCCTAGGCCGAAGGCTAGGCCCCTGTCAGACCTTATCCCCTGTCCTGGACCCAACCTCCTCTTACTACTATCCTACCCGTGCCCTGTGCTCCATGTGTGGGGACCAGCAGTGCCTGAAACTCCCTGGTTCCCCTGGTAACAGCTAAACATTGGAACCTTCTAAACAGCCAGTCCCTGGGTTCAGGGGTCACAGCCGCCATGTTCCTGCAGCTCCTTTCTCCTCGCCATCACCCCCCTCTGCTTGTATGGTCCTCTGTGACGTCCATGTCCTGCCCCTAACCCCATCAGAATCCTGGCCATTTGTTCTTTTCGGCAGCGCCTGGATCCAACCCAGGGCCTTCTGCACGGTTGCTGATGGCCTCGGCCCCGATCCCGGCCCCCAGGACTCTCTTTCTCTGTAAGGGGAAGTATCTTACAGGATCTCAGTCCTCCTGATCCCAGGTGCCGACATGGAACTCGGCTTCTCCAAAGTGGTGTCTCTAGTTACACATGCGACACTCAAAGGAGACCGGGCCCCCTTAGCCCACCATATACACACCTGCCTGTGTGCGTGTCTGGCGCAGGTCCCAGCCACCCCCGCTCCTCTGTTCCTCTGGCGAGCCAGCAAGGGATGTGTGCAGGCAGCGCCTTTAATAGGGCCAAGCCCCTAGGCACCATGGGAGTAGAGGACATATTCCCGCCTTTTTGGGCTCCCACCTCTCAGGAATGCCCGTAACGACTTTTCTGAATTTTGTAACCATGAGTTTGAGATACCTGCTCCAGTGCTTCTAGAATTGGACATACCTGTTGAAATGCTGCTTCTCACAGAAGGGCACCATTTCAATAGAGAGCTATACCCAAGCCTGATATTGTGGCTAACCCTCTCTAACACCCCCTTCTCTCTGTAGTTTTAAAGAGCTGGTCCTTGTATGCTCAGGCTGGCTGGAACTGGCCATGGTCCCACCTTTAACTTTGGAGCCCGGACCATGCCATGTTTCTAGCAACTTTCTGAATCGATAGAAAAAAAATCTTTATGTTTATTTTTTATGTAACTTTTTTTTTTTTTTTTCAAGACAGGGTATCTCTGCATATCCCTGGCTCTTCTGGAACTCACTCTGTAGACCAGACTGGCAAATCACTCAGAGATCCACCTGCCTCCGCCTCCCCAGTGGTGGTATTAAAAACCTATACCTGGCCCAAACTAAAATTTAAAAAAATCTATTTATAGGAGGATTTGAAGGCTTCTACCTTGCTTGAACTGCCGGAATGTTTTTAAAATTTCGTCTCTCTGGTCTTCCAACTACCCTGAGCTCTGGCAGAAGACCATTTAGTCCACTACAGAAGAGAAAGCAGGTGCAACCACAAAACATCTAGCAATACTGAACTCTGGTGCTGGCATCAAAACTTGTTAGACCCTGAGGAAGGAAAAAGGAATTTGTTACTTTATGTTTTCTGCTGCCCTTTGCAATCCATGAGAAAAACAAATAAACAAACAAAAGAGCCTTTTTTACACAATACCTTTCTCTGGCAGACATCAATGTACTTCTTATGCAGTTGCTTCTGGACTCTAGCCATTGTTCCAGGACCTTTGTGTGTGCTTAGAAATGACACCTTAAAAAGCACAAGACAGGGGATAGTTGTGCAAGCCTTTAAGCCTTTCAACCAAGGATTTGAAAAGTAGAGGCAGTCAGAACTCTGATTTAGAAGCTAGCCTGGTCTACATCGTGAGTTTCAGAACAGATCTCTGATCTATATTGTGAGCCAAGACAGGCAAGGGTACAGAGAAACCCTGTCTCAAACTAATAAACAAACAAACAAGACTTTGTTCAAATAGAGGGCCTGGGTTCACTTCCCACCACCAATACAGTGTCTCACAACTACCCATAAGTCCTATTCCAGAGAATCCAATGCCTTTTTCCAACCTCTTCAGACACCAGGCACAACCGTGCTGCACAGACACAAATGCAAGTAAAACCGCAGACATGCAACACAAATCTAAATTAAAAAAAATTAAAATCTAAATAAAGGGACGTGAGACAGACACAAAAGGCACTTTTTTTTTTACTTCCTAGTCTCTATGAGTGACTAAGCTGAGGCCAAAGCCTACATTTTGTCTGGGAACCTGGGAGAACAACTGCACAAGAACTTAAAATCTTCGTCCTAAAATAAAACTTCTATGTGAGGCGAGGCATGGTAGCCCATGCCTGTATTGCCAGAACTCAGGAAGGGAGGTGCAGGCAGATCTCAGTGAGTTCCAGGGCAGCCTTGTCTACAAAGTAACCCAAGGATCACCAAGGGTACAGAGAAAAACTGTCAAAATAAAATAAAATAATATTTTAACAATCCCTTGTTCTTGTAGATGACCTGGGTTCAATTGCCATGACCCATACAGTGGCTCACAATTACCAAAAAGTCCAATTCCAGGGAACACAATACCTACTACACACACCAGGGACACACATGGTTCCCAGACACAAATGCATACAAAACTCCATCCATTTAACAGAAATCTAAATAAAAAAAATTACAATCTAAAAAAAAGTTCATGAGCCAGACCCAGAAGGCATTGTTATTCCCCCCTAGTACCAGCTGATCACTAAGCTGTCCTAGGAGAGGGGGTGATCTGGGCTGGTTTCCTAGCATCTGTAACTCTACTGAGTAGGAAAAGAATGCAGTAAGGCTGTTTCTCATCACAGGTGCCTTGACATGTTTCCACCTATCTGGCCTTTCTTCAGGCTTGTGCCTTAAACTTTAATTCAAAAACCCTTCCCCCCAACAAATATTTTATAATGCTTTTGTCTCTCATTTCTCACTTCCCATGATCATTTGAAGACCCAATCTTGGGTCTTCCAGATATGACTCTTAGTGTCCTCCAGATTTATTTTCCAAAATGGGTTCTGAGTACCATTACTATATTGTTTCAAAGCATTCATTCATGAGAGCCATCAAGTGAATTAAAATACAAGACCCAAAGGTAAAAATCAAAATGAGTAGTGGTCCCATCAGGGTGGTTATGTATAGTAACCGAAAGAGAACTATTATAGGATGTAAACCAACCTCTGGAATCCTCTCTTTCTAGCATCTCCACAGGCATTTTGTCCAGTTTCTGCTCCAGGTAGGCAGGACCCCAAAATAATAGCTAATTTCAGGGACCCCCTTTTGACTTAGCATTTCAGCCCATTAGAAGGGATTATGGGCAAAGGTTTCTTCTTCTAAAATTGCTTCAGTACCATCAATGGGGTAGAGATAGTGTAGACTCAGGAAGGCTGAAAGGTTAATCAAAAGCTAAGCATCAGGGCACTACCTAATCAGCTACCTCACCCCTGACCTCTGTGTTCACCAAGAGTCCTTATCAGGATTTCACTGCTCATCTTGTGAAAATCCACACCAGAGCCTCTGTTCAGAGGACCCAGACTCCAGCTATGGCTACCACATAAGGGTGTTTTATATAAAAAAATAAAATGAATTAAATGTGTTGAAATTTTTGTAAATTGTTTTTTTTATTTCAGGGTTTTGTTTTTATTCTTATTTTTTGTAAAATTTATTTGATTACACAGTATGTTTGCATGCATGTTCGAAAGCCACAAGAGGGCACCAGATCTCATTACACATTTTTCAGAGCCACCCCTTGGTTGCAGGGACCTGAGCTTGTTATGCAGATTCGTGAGACCCTTAGAGAACACCAGGAGAAGACTCCATGCAATTGCAAGAGAGCTTTTTTACGAGAGCCATCGAACTCAGAAGCCAAGTCTCAGTGATGCTGCAGTAGAGAAGTGGGACCCCGAGCTCAGAGTGAACAGGATTTTTAAAGGGAAAGTCTGTGAGCAAGGTGTTTCCATGGCAGCAAGAAGGGGGGCACAAGCCTTGCATTACAGAATTCGGTGAAGTTTAGTAGAGCAGGCTGACCTTTTCTGAGGCACACAATCACAATGGCTAACTCACATAATCACAATGGCTATTTTTATAAACCACATCTGAAACATTGGAGAGATTTTTCCCACCCGATTCTCAACCAGTTCCCATTGATTATTGCCAGGGAGTTTGTCTCTATTTTCTATGAAGCATTTATTCTGTTATATTTCCTGGAGGCTGTTGCTAGGAGAGTTAACTTTGTATTCTGCCAGGTGTACAATTCTGTGATATTACCAGGCCCCTGAATTCAGTTCCCACTCAAATTCTTAATTTCAAAATGGAGTTATATTCAGGCTAACTTAAACTCTTCAAGCTCCGGACCTCGGGAAGAGCAAGCAGTGCTCTTCAGTGCTGAGCCATCTCTCTAGCCCCAAAGCACTTGTTCTTATAAGGACCTGAGTTCAATTGCCAGCACCCATCTACTGGCTCACAACTATCAATACTTGCAGTTACAGGGAAGACAATGCCTTCTTCCAACCTGTAAAGGCATGAGGCACTCACATAGAAGACTGACACAAAGCCAAGAAAAACCACATACATGTAACTCAAATGTAAATAAAAGTATTAGCATCTAAAAAAAGGTCTTGATCCAGAAACAAAGGACACTGATGTATGTGCCTCCTCATTGCCAGAGACAGCAGAAGCTCAGAGCAATGCATACCTTGTGTCTGGGATCCCAGGGACCACATGGACAACAAAGTAAAATCTTATTTCTTTACAAACCAAATATGAAAGTTAGGCTGTCCATGGTGGCTGCTACCTGTAATCTCAGCATGTGGAGAAGGAACAGGAAGGCAGACTCATGTGAGTTCCAGGACGTCTGGTCTATAGTGTAAGCATAGGTCATACAAGCCTACAGAGAATCCCTGTATCAAAAATTATAATAAGAAAAAAATCATTAAATAGACCTGTTGTTTTAGAGGACCTGGCTTCAATTAGTTATGGCCATACACTGGCTCATAAGCACTGGTAACTTCAGTTTCAGGGATTCCATGCAGCCTTCCAAAATCAGTTACCATGCACACTCACAGTGCACTGGCAGAAACACAAGCAAAACCCCTTATATGAAAAGCAAATAAAAAAATAAATTTAATAAATTGTCTTGAGCAAGACACAAAAGGTTCTGTAATGCCTCATTAGCTCCAACTATTTAAATCTCCCTTTTGTCTGGGAACCCATGATCCCACCTGCAAGATAAAGTAAAAGCTTCATCCTAAAAAATAAAAATTCAATGTTGGGTTGGGCATGGTGGCCTATGCCTATATCCCCAGCAGTCAGTAAACCAGCAGCAGACAGATCTCTGTGAGTTCCAAGACAGACTGGTTTACATGTATGCCAAGGACAGGCAAGGCTACAGAGAAAGCCCTTCATAAATATAAAATAAAACATTTTAAAAATTACTTGTTCTTATAAAATCTTGGGTTCAATTCCCATTATCAATAGAGTTGTTCACAACTACCAGTAACTCTAGTTCCAGGGTAGACAATGCCAACTTCGAACCTCTAAACACACCAGGCACACACATGATGGTTAGACACTAATGCAAGGAAAACCTCCTACTTTTAATGCAAATCTAATTTAAAACTGTTTTCTAAAGTAATAATAATAATAAGCTGAGCCAGACATAAAGGGCACTGCTATAGCCAATTAGTTCCAGCTACAAGAAAAGCTAAGGTTAATATAGGGGATCAGTCTGGGAGCCCAGGAGACCATTTGCAAAACAAAGTAAAACAGTATTTCCATTTTTAAAGGTTTATTTATTTTTTTATTACAATTTATTCTTTGCATCACAGGTGTAGCCCTCTCTCTAGTTCCCTCAAATCCCACCCTACTCTCCCTGGCCAGTGATAAGGGAGGTCCTCCTCCCCTCATATCTGAACCTAGCCTACCAGGTCTCATCAGGACTGGCTGCATTGTCTTCCTCCGTGACCTGGTTAGGCTGCACAGCCTTCACTTTGAGGTGATCAAAGAGCAAGCCACTGTGTTCCTGTCAGAGAATCTGGGCAGAGTGCAGGGAATCTTATGAAAGAAGAAGAAAATGAAAGACAGGGGATCCACAAGGAGAGCATCAGAACCCAAAAATCTGGGCACAGGGGTCTTTTCTGAGACTGATACTCCAACCAATTACTGTGCGTGGAGATAAACTAGAAACCCTGCCCAGATGTAGCCTATGGCAGCTCAGTCTTTAACTGGGTTCCCTAGTAAAACCATGCTCCTTGACAATTAAAATTCAGTTTGTGATGGGAATGGTGTCCCATGCCTGTAATTCCAGCACTCAGGGAGGCAGGCAGGTCTCTATGAGTTTAAGTCCAGCATGGTCTACACACTGAGGCCAGGGCAGCTAAGGACAGAGAGAAATCCCGACTTGGGTTCAATTCCCAGCACCTGTATAGTGGCCCACAGCAATGGATATCTCATGTTCTACGGAAGACGATGCCTTCTTTCAACCTAAGAAAGACTTTCTGTTGGCTTGAGCCCATTTCCAAGCAGTCTTCTCTGGTGTATACCCCATAACACCTCCACCTCTAAATGTGAGTAGTTCTGAAATTGACAAATATTGTTTGAGCTATTTTACCCAAGTGCAACATTCTTTTTGTGAGTTTTCAGCACAAAGTCATAATTACATTGTGAATGAGAATGTACCAGCCCTATTGGAAGTATTTCTTGGAAGTTGAGGTTGATATTGCAAATATGCGTGCATGGTTCTCATTTTTCTTTAAAAATCTGTAAGTGTCTGAAGACAGAGTCAGTTCTGGTGGCACAGGCCTATAGTACCAGTACTTGGGATTCAGAGGCTGAAAGATGAGGAATTCAAGCCAGTCTCAGTTTGCATTTTCATTTTAAGGCTAGCCTGAGATGAAGAATGAAGAGGAAGTGAGGAGGGTACTATTGCTGAGTGTGGAGACAAGTTCAAACCCTAAAGGACACAAGCCCATGTTGGTTGTTTTACCCTGGGATGTTGGCTCCTGCTTGCAACCCCAGTACTGGGCAGGCTGAGGCAGTAGGATTGCTGTGGTTCCTGGGAAACAGAGTGAAACTCTGTGTCAACCAACAAACAAAAAGTAAGAAATTGGTTGCTTGGACAAAGAATGAAAGTAGTAAAAGTTTTGGTGAGATGCATGAAGAAAACAGGTAAATTGTGTGGACATGTTAAAGCATACCTATAATCTCAGATCATGGGAGGTAAATGCAGGGGCAATCAAGAGTTTAAGGTTTTTCTGGGCTACAGAGTAATTTTGAGGCCAACTTAGGCTATGTGAGGCTCTGCCGTAAAATAACAATTAAAAAAATATATAAATAAAATTTTAAAAGAAAAAGAATGTTAGATCCATAGCAACAGCATAAAATGAAAGGGCACAAAATTACCTCAAAGCATGCAGATATTAAAGTGAACAGGATCATGAGGGAACCAGATGTTCACAGAGTATCTGTGCAAGATACAGTTGGTGCATTTCTAAATATAGAGGGAAAACGGTTCCCTTCCATTGGACTAAGCTGGACATAGTCCCTCACCACATGGTAATAGTTAACAGCAGCAGGCATAAGGCAAATACCTGGCATCAGGGAGGTGGAAGGAGAGCATGTTACCTATGTAGAATGCCCTGTCTCCTCATGACAGAGCATGAGGATGAATCTGAACTTCTTATTCTCCAGCTTCTTTTTCCTGAGTGCTGAGATTACAGGTCAGTGTCTCTACAGTTGGTTTATGAAGTTCTGGGGGACACACTCAGGGCCTCCTTGCATCCAAGGCAAGCATTCTTGTAACTGAGTTACATTCTCAGCACTGGATTACTCGTTTTGATGTGTGTGTATGTGTGTGTATTGCGTTGATATATGTGTGAATACTCCAGTGGAAGCTAGAGGTCAGTTGTCCCTTGATCACTCTCCACTCTATTATTTTTTTAATAAAGTGGTTGAATTTTTGCTATTTTAAGTGTGTGTGTGTTTCTGGGAATGGGACTGCAAATGTACTTATACATGTGTTCGTATGCTGGCAGAAGCTTGAGGTATCAAATCCCCTCGAGCTGTAGTTACAGACAGTTGTGAGCTATCTGATGAGGGTGTTGGAAGTTGAACAGGGGTTGTCTGCAAGAGCAATGAAGCTCTTAAACACTGAACCTTCCCTCTACCCCTACCCACACTGTTATTTTTCAATACTCATTCTGTCACTGAACTTGGAGCTCAGCAATTAAGTTAGGCTAGTTCTCCAGAAAGCCTCTGGACTCCATCTGTTTTCACCTACCTCCACCCCAGCACTGGGGTTACAGATGTTTGTTCCCGATTCTTGGCTTTTACACTGGAGCTGCAGATCCAAACTCAGATCCTCAAGCAAACACACTACACGTGTTACCCACTGAGCCTGCAGCCCAGGACCTTTTGCATGATTATAAAAATAGTTTTTCTGCTTAGGATATAGCTCAAGCAGGAGAATATTTACCTAGCATTCAAGAAGCACTGGATTACACTCCTCTTCAGTGAACTAGGTGTCGTGTCCTACACATGAAATTTCAGTGCTTATTGTTAGGACCAATGAATTGATGATGCCACAGCAGATTTTATATGAAAGAGGTTTATTAGATGAAGGGAGAGAGAGAGAGAAGAGGAGATAAAGACATGATAGGGGGAAGGGAGAGGGTCTCCTGACAGAGACAGGGTAGAGGGCAGGAGAGCAAGAGTGTAAGAGAGCAAGAAGGCAATAGGGAAACAAAGTGGCGTGTTGAACCTTTTCAGAAGAAACTTAACCATGTCTGCCATGTGTGCTTACCTGGTGGGTGACACATGATGACATCATAGGTTGCTAGGCAACCCAGAAGCAAGCTGCCTAAATACTAACATCCCTCCCTTTTTCTATAATTAAATATGAGGAGCTTGGGCTGATTCTCACATAAGGCAAGTTAAAGTACATAAATGTAGGTTAATTGGAAGCAGCTCTTGGTTGTCATGCCAGGGCTTAAGAGAGAGAGAGAGAGAGAGAGAGAGAGAGAGAGAGAGAGAGAGAGAACAATAGCAATGACAAATTACATGGTCAAGATTACATGTTGAGTGTGGCAACAAGGCATATTGTGTCTAGGTCTGACAATAGCAACTCTAGGACTCAGGCTTCAGACCTGGTCTCCTCCATATGAAGAGGATTGAGAAGGCATCTGAAGTCCCCCAAGACAAAAGTTGGCAATATGTCTGTGGGGCCTCAGTGTGAGGCCAAAACCGACCTGCAATGTTACCCTGGGCTGGGTGATGGTGGTAGAAGTCCCTGAATCAGGCCAAGGAGCTGGAAGGCTGGAACTGTCTGTGACTCTTGTGCTGTTTGAGCCTCCAAGGCTGGGTACAGAGGATAAGCCTGCAATGGGAACATTTTGACTTCCAAAAGCCAGTCTGCCAGGAGGCAGTGTGAGGCTTGTTGGGGCAGCCGTGGGACCAGTGTCCCCTTTGGCTGCATTTGAAATAGCTACCTGGCAGAGTTGACTTTAGGCTATACCCCAGTGGGGTGGGGCATTGCAGACCTCTTGTTTTTTGTGAGGGAATACCAACAGCCTTTGAGAAGCAGCCAAGGTATAGAGCATAGTGTTTGCTGTAGATGAGCCTGATGGGAAGACTCCTCTCTTTTTAAAGCAACTCCTGTATGGTGACTCAGGGAAAATCCTCAGCTCTTAAATTATGTAAGCAGCGAGACTACGCCTGCATATATAGCACTATAAATACATTTTTGAACATGTTAAAGGACTTGATCATCTATGAGATGACTGGCTATAAATTTGCATTTCTTAACCATTAAATATTAGGACTCTAGGTTTTGAACCTGTTAAGTTGGAGACTTAAAAGTCATAAATATAGTCCATTAATGTGAGAGCATAATAGTTTCTGTTTGTTATAGTATATAAACCTTCATAGTTTATAAAAGTCTAAGGCTATACCATGGATTCATAATATTACCAGTTTTAGTTAAGTAGACCAAGCATATTTTCACCTTTTGATAGTGAAGTTATAGCACAACGATGAAGTTTTAACATAAATAAATCCTATAAAATTAATAGATCGTAATTTATAGTACTAGTAAAAACTTATACATAGTAATCCCTGATTTATGAATTTTAAAACCAACAATACATTAGAACAGTGTAAAGCAATTTTAAAATTACATTTGAATTTATTATAGCAAACCTATTAGTAAGAAAGGCTAGTGGTGAACCTGGATCATAGGCAGCTCATGGCAAGGGGAACAGCATTTATTAATTCAGGAATTGATATAGACATAGGCAGTTGGATCTATATTTTTAAATTAGCTTAATTTGAATAGACTTTAATAACTTTGAAATTTTAGCATCATGTAAAAATTATTTCGAGGGAGGCCAAAATGGCGGCATCAGGAGAACACTGCATCTAAGAAACAGGACAACATTTTCCGTGCAGCGACCAAGAGACTGAACTTTGGGCCCTAAAACAACAGAGATCAAGTTTCCCAGGTGAGAGGAAATCCCCATGGCGTGGGAATCAGGTGGGTCCATGCGCAGGCCACCCAGCCAGAACCCTGAAGAGACCACAGGTCCAGAAGGCACTAGGTCACCAGACCAGAGCCACATGCCTGTGTGTCCTGATCACCTTCCCAGTCTGATAGATGGGCACAAAAACACCAGAAATGGGGAGTCCCAGTTTCGAGAAAAGCCCACAGGGAAGGAAAGCAGCGGGACTGGCCACGGGTCACCCAGTCTTTCCCTGGAAAATGTCTCACAGACTGTGGGTAGGAGCCCCATCACTGAACTGACCTCCTGCAACCAGCAGGGAGTGGCTGCGCCAGCTCTCTAGCACAAATGGAGCTGCATGCCCTAGTGCAACAGAGACAGGGAGTTCCTTTCGGGAGAGGGCCCCACAGGGAAGGAAGGAAACAGTATTGACTTGGGATACCCAGGCTTTACCTGGGGAAAGTTTATCACAGACCAGCGGATAAGAGCCCGATCACTGAACTGGGTTCCGGCCACCAGTGCCAGCGCCAGCACCAGCACAAAGAGGAACTGTGCACCCAGCTCTCTTGCACAGACAGAGCTGCGCGCCCTAGTGCAACACAGTCTGGGAGTTCCTGTCGGGAGAGTCCCCCACAGGGAAGGAAGGAAACAGTACTGACTTGGGCAACCCAGGCTTTACCTGGGGAAAGTCTCTCATAGATTGGCCAGTAGGAGCCCCATCACTGAACTGGCCCCAGGCTGGAAGCCCAAAGAGTAATTGGAGACCCAGCTCCTGCAGACTATTAGGCAGGCGCGCATGCTGTCAGCCCAGAGACCTGCTTTGTACCAACTATTCCTCACAGACAGAACTGTGTGCCCAAGGACACCAGAGACTTGGTGTCACTGTCTGGAGAAATCCTCACAGGGAACTAAGCAAAAGGGATGGACTTTGACCACCCAGTATATCCCTGGAAAAGATCCCACAGACTGGCCCAACCCAGGGACCTGCTGTGCACCAGATAGCCTGCTGTTACCAGGAGAGCAGTACTCACCCGCCACAGATTACTGTTTGGGTAATGGGGCACAGAGCCCCAACCTCAGACCTTCAAAAGCCCAGGATCCCCAAGACCGAAATCAACTCCCAGATAATGGTCCACGGGGCAACCACTTATTCCTAACAAAACTGACCAAACCACAGGACACACAGGTTACAGCAGCAGATCACTAAATTCACAGCAAGAAACGGGGCAGACTTCTCCTGGTGAGAGGAGAGCCCTCTCGACTAATAAGGACCACAGTTACCATTCAGGTCTCTATGCCTGAGGTGAGCAGCGGATACTCCTGAAAAACACCAGCCATCCAGTGACTATACCCAAAAAGCTGAGAAGGCTTCCTTCAGAAAAAAACCATCTTCCTGCCAAAGGGATTCTCTCCACCACAGGATTCCAGGAAAAACCAGAAACCAACTTCAAAAACCTAAGATAACCCAATGGGTAGAGGTCAGCATAAAAGTTCAAACAACAAAAGCCAGAGCAATATAGCATCTCCAGAACCCAGTTATCCAGGGAAAGGTAGCCCTAGACACCCCAGAAAATAACTGAAATGCAAGAAGAGGGCCTAATATCTATGATCACGAAGAAGATAACAGAGAAAACAAATAAAATGCTTAAAGAAAAAGAGGAAGGTAAAACCAGTTTATGGCCATCCATAAAGAAATAGAGGAAGTTGCAGCCAAAGAGTTAGTGGCCTATAGAGAGGAAATGCTTAAATCACTGAATGAAATAAAAGAAAAAGAGGATTGTTCAAACAAACAGCTGAAGGAATTAATGGAAAAACAGGAAAATACAGTCATACAAGTGAAGGAAATCAACAAAATGGCTCAAGACCTGAAGATAGAATTGGAAAACAAAACAAACAAACAAACAACAACAACAACAACAAAAAACACAAATGGAGGAAATTGTAGAAAGAGAGAACTTAGGGAAGAAAACAGGAACCACAGAGGTTAGCATAACCAATAGAATATAAGAGTTGGAAGAAAGAATCTCAGGTGTGGAAGATACAATGGAAGAAATAGATGTATCTGTCAAAGAAAATGTTAAATCTAAAAACTTCCTGACACAGACCGTCCAAGAAATTCAAGGCAACATAAAAAAACAAAACCTAAGAACAATAGGTGTAGAGGAAAAAGAAGATTCCCTGCTCCAAGGCCCAGAAAATATTTTCAACAAAATCGTTGAAGAAAATCTCCTTACCTTAAAGGAGAGGAAAATAAGAATACAAGAGGCCTACAGAACACCCAATATATTAGACCAGAAAAGAAAATCCTCCAGCCACATAATAATCAAAACAATAAGTATACAGGACAAAGAAAAGATACTAAAAGATACAAGGGGAAAAGGCCAAGTAACATATAATGGCAAACCCACTAGAATCACACCTGACTTTTCAACAAAGTCTATGAAATCCATAAGGGCCTGGACAGATATCATGCAGACCGTAAGAGAACACAGATGTCAGCCCAGGCTACTATACCCTGAAAAACTCTCAGTCCTCATAGATGGAGAAAACAAGATATTCAATGACAAAAACAAATTTCAACAATACCTACAAACAAATCCAGCATTACATAAGACACTAGAAGGGAAAATACAAACCAAGAAAACTAGATACTTTCAAGAAAACACAGGAAAAAAAATAACCTTACTACAGTAAAAAAAAAAAAAAAAAAAAACAAACACACAACCTGATGACCACAGCCAACATCAAAATCAAGGGATCTAACAGCCACTGGTCATTAATCTCTCTCAACATCAATGGACTCAATTCTCCAATAAAAGGACACAGACTAACAGAAGGGATGCATAAACAAAACCCAGCAATCTGATGCATAAAAGAAACTCATCTAAGTCACAAAGATAGACATTACCTGAGAGTAAAGAGTTGGAAGACGGCTTTCCAAGCAAATGGACCCAAGAAGCAAGCAGTAGCCATTATAATCGCTAATAAAATAGACTTTCAACGAAAATTAATCAAAAGAGATGTTGAAGGACACTTCATACTCATCAAGAGAAAACTCCAACAAGAAGACATCACAATCCTGAATATCTATGCCCCAAATAGAAGGGCATCCACATTTGTAAAAGAGACATTGATAAAATTTAAACCACACATAGATCCCCACACATTAATAGTGGGAGACTTCAACACCCCACTCTCAACAAAGGACAGGTCAACAAAACAGAAATTAAACAAAGAAACAATGTCTCTAACAGAGGTCATGAATCAAATGGACCTGACAGACATTTACAGAACCTTACAACCAAACACAAAAGAATTTACCTTCTTCTCAGCACCTCATGGAACCTTCTCCAAAAGAGACTATATAGTTGGTCACAAAGCAAGGCTCAACAGACAAAAGAAGATTAAAATAATCACCTGAAGCCTGTCTGATCACCATGGAATAAAGCTGGACCTCAACAACAACAGAAATAGCAAAAAGTCTACACACACATGGAAACTGGACAACTTGCTACTAAATGACAGCTGGGTCAGGGATGAAATAAAGAAAGAAATTAAAGTCTTTCTAGAAATCAATGAAAATGAAGACACAACATACCCAAACGTGTGGGACACAATGAAAGAAGTGCTAAGAGGAAAGTTCATAGCACTAAGTGCCTTCAAGAAGAAATTCGAGACAGCTCATTCAAGCAACTTAGTGGCTCAATTAAAAACCTTGGAAAAACAGGAAGCAGACACACCAAGAAGGAGTAGACAGCTGGAAATACTCAAACTCATGGCTGAAATCAATCAATTAGAAACAAATAAAACAATTCAAAGAATCAATGAAACCAAAAGTTGATTCTTTGAGAAAATTAACAAGATAGACAAACCCTCAGCCAAACTAACTAAAAGGCAGAGAGACACCATTCAAATCAACAAAATCAGAAAAGAAAAGGGGGACATAACTACAGACACTGAGGAAATCCAAGCAATCATTAGGACTTACTTCAAAAGTCTATATGCCACAAAATATGAAAACCTAAATGAAATAGACAATTTTCTTGATCGATTCGACTTACCAAAGCTGAATCAGGACCAAGTAAATGAATTAAATAGTCCTAAATCCTCCAAAGAAATAGAAGCAGTAATCGAAATTCGCCCACCCAAAAAAAGGCCATGACCAGATGGGTTCAGTGCAGAATTCTACCAGACCTTCAAAGAAGAGCTAACTCCAGTTCTCTTCAAACTGTTCCACAAAATAGAAACAGAAGGAACATTACCAAAATCATTCTATGAAGCCACAGTCACATTGGTACCTAAACCACACAAAGACCCAAGAAAGAAAGAGAATTTCAGGCCAATCTCCTATATGAACGTTCATGCACAAAAAAAAAAAAAAAAAAAAAAAAACTCAACAAACTACTTGCAAATCAAATACAAGAATACATCAAAGATATCATCTACTATGACCAAGTAGGCTTCATCCAAGGTATGCAGGGATGGTTCAATATACGGAAATCCATCGATGTAACCCACCATATTAACAAACTGAAAGAAAAAAAAAACCATATGATAATCTCCCTAGATGCTAAAAAAGCGTTTGACAAAATCCAACATCCATTCATGTTTAAAGTATTGGAGACATCAGGGATACAAGGCACATATCTAAACATAGTAAAGGCGATATACAGCAAGCCTATAGCCAACATCAAAGTGAACGGAGAGAAACTTAAAGCAATCCCACTGAAATCAGGGACAAGACAAGGCTGCCCACTCTCTCCATATCTCTTCAACATAGTGCTGGAAGTCCTTGCTATAGCAATAAGACAGTTGAAGGAGATCAAGGGCATACAAATTAGAAAAGAAGAAGTCAAATTATCACTATTTGCAGATGATATGATAGAATACGTGAGTGGCCCCAAAAACTCTACCAGGGAACTCCTACAGCTGATAAACACCTTCAGCAAAGTGGCTGGATACAAAATTAACTCAAAAAAATCAGAAGCTGTCCTGTATACAAAAGACAAAAGGGCTGAGAAAGAAATTAAGGAAACAACACCCTTCACAATAGCCACAAATGACATAAAGTATCTTGATGTAACCCTAACCAAGCAAATCAAAGACTTGTATGAAAAAAATTTCAAGTCTCTGAAGAAAGAATTAAAAGAAGATATGAGAAGATGGAAAGATCTCCCATGCTCATGGCTTGGCAGGATTAACATAGTAAAAATGGCCATCTTACCAAAAGCAATCTACAGATTCAATGCAATTCCCATCAAATTACCAACACAATTCTTTACAGACCTGGAAAGAAAAATTCTCAACTTCATATGGAATAACAAGAAACCGAGAATTGCTAAAACAATCCTCTACAATAAAAGATCTTCTGGGGGTATCTCCATCCCTGATCTTAAGCTGTACTATAGAGCAATAGTAAAAAATACTACATGGTACTGGCATAGAAACAGAATGGTGGATCAATGGAACTGAACAGAGGACGCAGAGATAAACCCACACACTTATGGACACCTTATCTTTGACAAAGATGCCAAAACCATACAATGGAGAAAAGACAGCATCTTCAACAAAAGGTGCTGGTCCAACTGGATGTCTATATGTAGAAAAATGAAAATAGATTCATACTAATCACCCTGCACAAAACTGAAGTCCAAGTGGATCAAAGACCTCAACATAAAATGAGACACATTAAATGGGTTAGAAAAAAAAGTGAGGAATACCCTTGTACTCATTGGCACAGGAGACAACTTCCTGAACAGAACACCAACAGCACAGGCTCTAAGAGCAACAATCAATCAATGGGACCTCATTAAACTGAAAAGCTTCTGCAAAGCAAAGGAGACCATCACCAAAACAAAGCGACTGCCTACAGATTGTGAAAGAATCTTCACCAACCCTTTATCTGACAGAGGACTCATATCCAGTATATATAAAGAAATAAAGAAGCTGAAAAGCAGCAAACCAAGTAATCCAATTAAAAAATGGGGAACAGAGCTAAACAGAGAATTCTCTGTAGACGAATATCAAATGGCAGAGAAACACTTAAAGAAATGCTCAACATCATTAGCCACTAGGGAAATGCAAATCAAAACGACCCTGAGATTTCACCTTAACCATCAGAATGGCCAAGATGAAAAACTCAAGTGACAACACATCTGGGTTGTGGAGAAAGGGGAACCCTCCTTCACTCCTGGTGGGAATGTAAACTTGTACAACCACTCTGGAAATCAATCTGGCACTTTCTCAGGCAGCTAAGAATAGCGCTTCCTCAATTCCCAGCCATACTACTCCTAGGAATATCTCCAAAAGAGGCTCAAGTACACAATAAGGACATTTGCTCAACCATGTTTGTAGCAACATTATTCGTAATAGCCAGAAGCTGGAAACAACCCAGGTGCCCCTCAACTGAACAATGGATGCAGAAATAGTGGTACATCTACACAATGGAGTATTACTCAGCAATGAAAAATAAGGAAATCATGAAATTTGCAGGTAAATGGTGGACCTGGAAAGGATCATCCTGAATGAGTTGTCCCAGAAGCAAAAAGACACACACGGTGTATACTCACTCATATAGACATACAGCATAGGACAAACCCACTAAAATCTGTGCATCTAAAGAAACTAAGCAAGAGAGAGGACCCTAACAAAACGCTCAATCCCCATCCTGAAAGACAAAGAGGATGGACATCAAAAGAAGAACAAAACAGGAAACAACCTAGGAACCTGCTACAGAGGGCCTCTGAAAGCCAGAAGAAGAAAACAGGAAACAAACTAGAAACCTACTCCAGAGGGCCTCTGAAAGCCTCTGCCCTGCAGACTATCAAGGCAGATGCTGAGCCTGATGGCCAACTGTTGGACAGAGTGAATGGAATTTTATGTAAGAACTGGAAAATAGTAAGAGCTGGAGAGGACAGGGTCTCCACAAGGAGAGCAACAGAACAAGAAAATTTGAACACAGGGTACTTCCCAGAGACTCATACTCCAACCAAGGACTATTCATGGAGATAACTTAGAACCCCTGCACAAATGTAGACCATGGCAGTTCAGTGTCCATGTGGGTTACATAATAATGTGAAGAGGGATTGCCTCTGACATGAACTGACTGGCCTGCTCTTTGATCACCTCCCCCTGAGGGGGGAGCAGCCTTACCAGGCCACAGTAGAGGACAATGCAGCCACTTTTGATGAGAACTGATAGACTGAGATCAGAAAGGAGAGGAGAACCTCCCCTATCAGTGGACTTGGGGAGGGGCATGCATGCAGAAAGGGGAGGGAGGTTATGATCGGGAGGGGTAGAAGGAGGGCCTTATGGGGGGGATATAAATTAATAAAGTGTAATTAATAAAAAATTAAAAAAATAACTACAAAACACTATGCAATATGAACTTCATTGTATTTAACATGCACTTTTGTTTTTAAAGTATTTTCAACCTTTCTACTTTAAAGAAATGATAAATGGTGTGAACTGACATTCTCAGGAAAAAAGCCACATCTACTTTAAACATTCTACAAGACTGTGGACAGTTGGAATGTTACAGGACCAAACCCAAATTATCTTGGGCTATCATAACTCTTAAATAGAGCTCTAGTCAACAGATGTGATTCATCAACCTTATAAGTATTAGGTAAATCTCAAAGGCTAAGAACAGTATTTGAAGCCTAAAGCAGAGCTTCCCATTCCCTCATTAGAACCACTGTCAAAGAAAGAAACATGTTTCCCTTTTAAGTGATCAAAGCTGTCATTTATTCTGGAGCCAAACATGAGTTATTATTGGCCCAGGACCACAGATTTAGATCTCCGCAAAATAACAAGTCCCAATGACATAGCAATATCATACACATTTTATAGTGACAGAACAAGAAGTCCAGAAATCAAGACACTTTTCCAAATATATCAGTGAGTACATCAGGCAAGCAGGTAAGAGTAAAATCAGGAGAACCCTGTTGTGGACCTTGGATGCCACCTGACATTTCTGGTGCTTTGGTCACTGGGAAACTTGGGTTTTGTTAAATTAATACATTCCTAAATGTCTTATCTGTTTTTCAGGATGTTAGGTCTGACAAAGAGAGGGAAAAGAAAAGGCTGTTTAGTAGGATAAATGTCAAGCAAATTGTAATTAGGTCCTGGAACTTCCTCTTCACATCATTAAAGATGGCTGGATTTATTTATTTATTTATTTGAGAAAAGATATCTCTATGCAGCCTTGGCTGTCCTAGAATTCACCATGTACAGTGGGATGTCCTCCAACACACAGAAACCTGCCTACCACTGCTGGGATGAAGGCAGGAATTACACACACCAACATGCTCTGCAGGGTTTTAAACAATCAATAAGCTTTTGCAGATGACTTCTTTCCAAGACTTCTCAGTCATATCTGACCACCTACATCATATACATATAACTTAAATCTGTGTTCCAGGGCCTGGGCTACTCATCTCCCCACTAAACTTTCTCTTCTGTTTGAGGGGACAGTTATATTTTTGTGTTGACAGCACATAGTTCACAATGAATGAACAAAGAAATAACACAATAAATACATTCAAGATTGACTTCTAAGTATGAAAATACAGTTGAAGAAAAAATAAAATGTGCCATTAAGCATAAAAATCTTGTAAAGAAATGTATAATATACTATGGCTATGGTGACTGGACACATCTGGATTCCAATTTTTCACAGTGATGTTACCTGTCGTCTATGAATCAAACAGTATGTGGTCTCAATACAAAACTAGATCCTTACATAGCAAGACAGCTATAATAACAGCACATTCAATAAAGAAAAAAATGTACTTGGTTGGAGTTGCCCAGACAACAGATACTGCATAGTAAAAGAATTCTGAACACCCCATGGAATAGCATTTAAGGGAGAAAAAGGAAAAAAAAAAGGTAAGAAAAGAAAGGAAGGAAGGAAGGAGAGAGAGAGAGAGAGAGAGAGAGAGAGAGAGAAAGAAAGAAAGAAAGAAAGAAAGAAAGAAAGAAAGGAGGAAAATCAAAGGAGGAGGAGGAAAAGAAGCTCCCTTGCATTTTGTTTTTTAAAGTACAAAGGGCGGGGCTGGGAGAAAGCAGGTAGCAGGCACCAGAAACGAGCAATATCACCATCTGCTGGTCAAAAAACCAGCAACAACAAAAACTGGCTTCAACCACATCTAAGGAAAATTGATCTTTTCCTTGGCTCTTAGATCCACCGCCCTAGAAAGGCTGTGGGACCCAGGCAGGATAAATGAGAAGATAAGCATCACAGGATGCAGGATAATGTGCACTATGCACACCTGACCATAAGAGCCTGGCAGTACTGCCTGTGAAGCCATAGCAAAGGCCTCAGGAAGTCCTAGACACCCTCGAAATACACTAGCTAGAAAGTCATTGGATTGGAGGGCTTTGGGCCTGAGCAGTGATCCAAAGTGAGGTCCCTGTTGCTGTCATTCACTCCAGGATCCTAACAACTTGCCTCCTAGCACACATCAGTGAGCAGACAGCCCCTGCATTCTCTCCTATTCATGGGACTTTTGCTTATCCATTCCAAAGTCTCAGAGACTGCTTTTTATGTGGTGTATCAGGACTCCTGCCCCTGAGAAAGTTCTGTTTGTGTAAGCAACAAGTTAAAATCCCCTGGCCTATATGAGCTCAAACTTTTCTCTGTGTTTAGTGCTCCAGAAAGCAAAGGAAGATGGAAGACAAAGGAAATTATGAAAACGAGTAAACTTACCATTACTAAGGCATACCAGTCACCCCAAAGTAAACTCTAAACTCCATTCTGCAGCACTGACAAGCTACTTACAGCACAAACACACACATAACCAGTGGAGCATGTACAAAGACTTGAATTTGATACCTAGTACAAAAAAATGCTATACTCCCCTCATCCATTTATATACCTTTTTAAATTTTTAATTAAAATATAATTACACCATTTCTCCCTTCCCTTCCCTCTCCCTAACCTTTCTCTTGCCCATTCTCTCTCAAGTTCATGACTTCTTTTTCTTTCATTGTTATTGTATGTTTTGTGTTTGAGGATGATTGCCCCATGGGTTTTTTAGATCTATAAAGTGTCCACACAAAACACAACACTCACCTCAAAGCAAACAAGAGTGTTCTCTCTTAAGCATAATGTAAGTACCCTTGGCCTAGGAAAACAGTATTCAGGGAACTCTGAATCCAACACTTTTGATGAAGTTTTTAAACCTACAGAACAACAACAACAAAAACACGTCATAAATTGGGACGTTTTTTAAAATACTTTGGCAGAAACAACACATCACAGCAAAGCAGAGAAAATCTTCACTGTGTGTCTCAGCTCCTATCCAGCTGACACAGCTTTTGGGCTGCTGAAAGCTCTAGCACAGAAGCAACTCGTGAGGAAGGAATGAGGGGTACTTTACAGAAATCTTTAGAAGTGTTTCACACAGGATTAAGTCACAGAATCCAACCAAATCAATTAACAAACAGTATTACAAGCACCGTTATTTATCAATCAATATCCAAATCTGTGCATTGCAGATAATCAATTTATAAAGTGTTTTAACCTCTACTTTTGCTGTTCACAGCAAATGATGCACATGCGTTACTCCGGATTAGAGGCATGGCAAAAATGCGTATTTTAAGATTAGTTTAAGCTGTAAAAATTGATTATGTGGAAAACCCAAGGAGAGCAAGACTGGAGGTTACAGTGTTCTCTTGAAGGCAGGCTAAACAAACAAGCTTACTTAAGTGACCTCGAAGTATATTACTAACATTAGCTGTGAGGTCCAGCAAAAGTTCCAGGCTTCTTAATTGTAAGAGATATTTGCTATGCACGCAAACACACACAGTACACAAATGTGATTGTGTGCACACATTCACTCCCTCTCCTCCTGCTCTCTCTATGGGTAATGTATGATAATTGCTAATCTGCAAGTATTTGCAAAATGGAGGCGTTGAACTAGAAAGATAACCTAAACATTTACTGCCTCTAAACTAGTTTTATCTCGTGCATTCAACAAAGTCCTACGTAATAAAGTTTTCAGAAAACACAAATAGGCAGCCTGCTTTAATGAAAATGTAAAATGATGTGTAAAACATAATGATAGAACCTGGCAATTTATAAAAAAGAGCTTTTCAAAAAAACTACTTGAGTTAAATGAGATGCTCAAATAAAAAAATCAAACCTTTCTTAGAGTTTATATCAAAACTAAAGATAAATTCTAAACTATCGCCCTATTTGGCTGTTTCTTTATTCTTACAAGTCTCCTTGAGCAACTCTGCCCCCTTTTTTAACTCCCATGCTTACTGTAAAGTCTTTATAACACAAATCAGTCCTAAAATTCCTTTCAGCCTTAAAGCTCAAAGTCTCCCTGAGGGGAGGTCCATACAGCTTAGAGGAACCCTTCAGGCTGTAAAACATAACCAAATGAAGCTAGGTCCCTGTCCTCACCCCAATATTCCTGGGGATTTATGCCAAGACCCATCTTAACTGTTGGGGCATTTCCCTGTCTGTCATTTGTCTGACAAATCCTGTTAAACATGGGTTCTGTGTTCCTTGGCTTCTCTTTATTTCTAACATGAAACCCACTAAATATTTGAGTGTCACTAACATCAGAAACAGACATTTCCTAGACACATCCATACTCTGTTCCTGGGTCGTGTGTAGTAACACACTGCTTTTCTGGGGAGTATTGGCACAAAACCTGATTCATTATGTATTTGCTCTGGCAGAAATAAAGATATTATAAAGAGACACAACCTGAATATTAGACACAGACCCTAAAAACATGAAAAATTTCCCAGAAATCTCATGCTGGGAGAAGGAAAGGACATCAGCCAGAGAGGGAACTTGTCTTAGGGAAAAAAAAATTTCAAACAGTTCTAACAAGTTGTCAGATCACCTGAAAGGATGAGAACAAAGCCCAGATAAGTGGGTGTGAACACATACTGACCAGAACTGCTTGGATGTGGATATGCTTGGCCTATTTAAACCTTGATCTTATTCAGGGACCCTTAAAATGAACTTTAGAGATTTTGTTTCTGTCCCTTTCCCAATACGACTGCATCCAATAAAACTCCCATTTTGGCTCTTTTAATTGGCTTGAGGAAGGGTGACCAGACCTGACTTGGCATACATTGTGGCCTCCAAGTTCCATAACACCTCCACATCCTAAACCAGTTTCTTACCTCTGAGAAAGCAGCCTGGTACACAATAAAAGGGTGAAAAAAAAAAAAAAAAAAAAAAAAAAAAAAAAAAAAAAAAAAAAAAACACTTCAACCTCAGCTAATTAAAGAAAGAGAAGAAAAGGGACAGAGAAAATATTACCAAACTTAACCTCTTAATCGTTTGTGGTGCTAAGCCTTTCTCACATCATAGAGAAACGGGGACAAACTTTCTACCTTTTATGTGTCTTGTGTGTCTAATAATTGCTTTTGTATGTTTTTGGTTGTTCTCATGCTTATTGTGTCAAAAATTATTTTAACTAACCATGGCCACTTCAGTTCTCTGTTAATTAATTTTTGTTCGGTGCTAAAAATATTTTTGGTGTACACAATTAAAATCCAAGTATAGGTTTACAAATTAAAATATTGTGATCACATACTAAAAGGCTTGATAAATAAGTATTAACTTACAAATTTGGGTACTCTAAGCATCCTAAAATATATTAAAATATGTTAATAATTCATGTTTTCTAAAATAATGTTTTGTAAAACTTTAAAAATGCTAATTGTTTATATAAAACAACACTCATTAGAGAGCCATAAAATTTCATTAAGCTTATTAACATTCTATACATATGTTTTAAGAAAAACATTCTTCTAAAACAGATTTTAAATATGTATTTTTAAATATTTTTCAGTTGTGCCAAGGGAACAATGATTATGGTTTCTTTTCAAAAATGTTAAATATAAAATTTTTTTATTAAGTCTGGATTATATATAAATTAATAGACATATGTTCATTAAAGATCTGATAAGTTTCCTTTTCATAATGGGAATTATAAGGAATTTAATCCTACCTGTCAGAACTGCTAAGCTCAACAAAAGTAACAGCTCATACTGGCAAGTAAGGGGAACACTCCTCCATTGCAAACTTGTACAGCCCCTATGGAAATCAGTGTGGGCGGTTCCTCAGGAAGATGGGAATCCGTCTACCTCCACATCCAGATATACTGCTCTTGGACATATACCCAAAGGACGCTCCATCTTACCACAAGGGCACTTGCTCAAACATGATCATTGCTGCTCTAGTCATAATACCCAGAAACTGGAAGATGCCCCTCAACAGAAGAATAGATCAAGAAAGTGTGCTATATTTACACAATGGAATACTACTCAGCTGTTGAAAAAGACATCATGAAACTTGCAGGCAAATGGATTGGACTAGGGAAAAAACATCCTGAGTGAAATATCCACTTACACGTGGATTTTAGCTATTAAGTCAATGATAACCAAGCTATAGCCCACAAAACCATAAAAGTTAGCTATAGAGTAAGGGACTA
The DNA here is from genome assembly GCF_030254825.1 of Meriones unguiculatus. NCBI lineage: Eukaryota > Metazoa > Chordata > Mammalia > Rodentia > Muridae > Meriones > Meriones unguiculatus. The sequence continues at coordinate 481,276 of NW_026843706.1, read as the reverse complement.
GGGATAGGGGGACAACTATCTGTCCTTAGGAAAGGAAGTACAACAAATAGTTAAGGATGAATGGGGAGGGGCTGGAACTGGAAGATCACAGGGAAAGAGGAAACTGAGAAAAGGAATACAGGAAGAGACAGCGAAAATTAAGGGGCATTTAAGAAGTAGTATGGAAACTTCATACAATAGAAACTTCCTAATACATACAAATATGAAGGCAATCTTAAGAAACTGCCGAATAATAGTGCAGATAAAGCCAAATAAAGCCATCTCATGTCACCAAATAAAGTCTCCAGTACCAGGAATGGATTAGGAACAATTGAGTTGTTGGCCAAAGGAATCCCATGAGACTTCCCCAAACAATCCATGCTGTATATTGCCAAGACAATATATAGGCTGTTCTCCACAAACTGATGGCAAGGCAGAACTGCTGAAGACAACACACACACACAACTCACTGAATATGGAGAGGTTGAGCTGGTGTCTACCTAAATAAAACCTTCCTTCCTATGTCCTAGTGTCTTTGGTATGGGACGTACTCTCTGCAGGCTATCAAAAGAAAAGTATACCCACCAACCTAACCAAAAAAACCTTGGATCTACAATGTTGTCCTGCCTGCAAAATATGCCAGGGCAGGGGTGGCACAAAGTTTGTGGGAATAAACAACCAATATCTGAATTGACATAAAGCCCACTCCATGAGATGAAACTTTTATCCAATACTAGCAGGGTCCTTGGATAGCCCAAGGACTAGGGTGAAACCAAATACTACTTGTCTAAAAAGGAAGAGGGAGGAGAATGTGGTAATGATATTGTGCTATACTCCTAGACCTTTGGCTCATTCAGCCATCCTCAGAGAAGCTTCCTTCTTCAGCACATGTGAACAAGTTCAGAGACCCAAAGCCAGATATTATCCAAAGAGTGAGAGACCTTGGAACACTCAGATGGAATATCACCCTCTCCCCAAGGCTCAGGAAACTATGCAGAAGAGAGGGCAGAACCAGTGTAAGAGCCAGAGAGGACAGAGGGTACCGAGGGAACAAGGCCCTCGAAATCAACATGAGAAAATCTCATAGGAACTCATATTGAAGTAGCATGTACAGGGCCTGTAAGGATCTATACTAGATCCTCTGCATATATACTATGCCTTCCAGTTTAGTAGTAGTCTGGTTCTTATGGTATCTCTTTGGCTCTTCTCCTTGTCAAATTCCAAAGGAATAGTTTTTGTTTTATCTTACTATCTTTTCTTGTGCTGTATTTCAATATTGTCTCTTAGAAGCCTGTTCTTTTCTAATCAGAGACAGAAAGGAAATGGATCTGCATGGGCTAGAGGTGGGGAGGATCCAGGAGGAGTAGAGAAAGAGGAAGCTATAATCAGGATATATTGTGCAATAAAATAATCTGTTTTCAAAAAAAGGGAAAAGTAAAATTTGAAAAAATTCTATTTATGTTTTCAGCGAGAACTGAAAGCACTAAGTGCTAGGATAAGATGGGAGGCTCGCACTCCAAGCAGCCTTCACCTTCCTTAACGCCAGGGGACAAGCCTGGCAACCATCAATATTCTGAATACAGGCAGTGAAATGTATTGTAGACAAAATAAAAGAGAACTGGGACATGCATTGCCATAATCTTTGTCTCACTTTTTTTTTTTCCTGTTTTGGATAAAAAATTCCCTGTGCTATTTAACCCTTCAGAACCTTCATGTTTTCTATTATTTCCTGGAAAGTTATTTTACACAGTCTAGATTCATCTTGTAGTAATGTACCACTTTCACCTCTGATCTTCGCTGATCCTTACTAATGGAATTCCTTGGTTTCTAACAAAAGTAAATTATACCAGTCTTTTGGAGAGGCAATAATTTGTTTATCCTCTATCAACTAATATGAGATACTAGTTTTGGCTTGGTAATGTCTTACTTTGTTATCAGCACAGATGAATTAACAAAGAACAGGAAAAGAAAATGATGGTTCATACATCATTACGGGGCTAATAAAATAATTGAGAACCTGTGAGATGGCTCAGCAGGTAAAAGTGCTGCAGATAAGTCTGATGACCCAAGTTTAATTCCCATGACACACATGACAGAAGCATTGTTCTCTGACCTCCACACATGGATTGTGGTATGCACTGCACCATAAATAAATGTAAAATAAGATTTGAAAAATTAAGTTAAATGCAAATTTTAGTCCACAGTACCCGACCCTGTCATGCTAAATGCAATTTCCACATCAATGATGACTTTTAAAAAACAGTCATTTTTCCTTATGATTTTATAAAAAAGGCCTTACTCTGGCAGTATCACAGACAGTATGCTTATCTTTATGGAATACCAATGCACTCTGCTATGTTTGTAGGTGGGAGTATAAGTTGGTGTAGCTGTCATATAAAGGACTGTACTATATAAACTACTATACAAAGATTCTTTACAAAATGAGTAACAGAACTAACCTATGATCCACCAGTACTACTTCTAGGCATGTATCAAAAATAAATGCAATCAATGTTGCAGAGAAAAATATCTAATGGCCCATGTTCACTGTAGCACTATCACAACAGCCAAGAAAAATGGATGGATGTATTTTTTAAAATGTGTTCTGGGTTACCATTATAACCTATGGATCTCCTTACAATAATTCTTGGCTATTTCAGAAATGTCCTCTATATGCTTTAAAAATATCCACCCATGTGCATTAAAATATATATGAACACAATATGATGAAAGATACCAGCGGGAGATAATATTGACTTAGACAAAGATGACATGATGAATTTGGATATGGAGGAATCAAAACACATTCCTGGTACTTTATGTAAAAAGAAATCAATGGAATTAAGTGAGTAGAAGAGAATATTTTAAAGAGGACAAGGAACACAGAGCAAAGACTGCAGCTCTGTGCTTTAAAGCAAGAGAAAAACTTTATTACTCGGAGTTTTTTGGCTCTGACACAGAAAAATTAATCTCTCTGTGTCTCATATCTTCAGATTGATAACTTGGTCTTCAACTATATAGCATTGAAAAGTCAAGTTGAGCATAAGCAATCAATCAGGTTGGATGTGATAGCTCTGTGACTTTCCTTTCATGATGGACTGTAACCTAGACTTGTAAAAAGGGTAAACCCTTTCTCTGCCTCAGTTAGCTTTTGTCAGGATATTTTCTCAAAAAAAAAAACAAAGATGAAACTAGGGTTTATCTTTTGTGTAGAATGGAGGCATCAATTGAGGTAGAAGCATTAAAAGAAAGCACTGAAAAAAGACTACTTCAGAATATCATGGTCAAAAACATAGAAAAAAAGAAATATCCAATTTATATGATCCTGTGTGTGTGTGTGTGTGTGTGTGTGTGTGTGTGTGTGTGTGTGTGTTTGTAGAATATTTTGGATAAGATAGTGGGGAACAAGGATTTTCATTCCATCTCCCAGGGCTAAAGAACATGAAAATGAAAACATTTGGTTTCTAGAGAGATGTATTATAATCATCTGCCATCAAAGAAGCAAGCTGGGGAAAAGTTTCCAAGGAAACTGAGGAACTTTCTGACCAAGTGCCATCAATAGTAGCAGAAAACTACAGAGAGTTTTGGACATTATGATAAAAGAAATGAAGGAAAGACTGGATCAGAAATGGGCAAGAAAAAGAAGAAATGTAATCCCAACAATAATTGGTATATAAAAATATCTTATGTATGGTTATGAATATATACAGAGTCTACATGTGATTTTTTTAAAAATAATGTACTCAGTACCAGATTTGTTTATAAGCAAGTGCTCCCAAACACAACTGGCAAAAAAAAATCAATTAAATGATTCCTAACGTTCTTTTATACTCATAGATTGGTACCATTTCCAGTCTTCACCAGAGAGGTTGCCTCCAGCAGCTTATGGGAGCAAATGCAGAGACCCACAGGCAAATGTTAGGCAGAGAGCCCAGGTTGGAGGACTCCTTTGGTTCCCTCCCCTCAGAGTTCAGGGAACTCCCACAAAAGAGGAGGAAGAGGAACTGTAGAAACCAGATGGGTCTAGGGCACAAGCCCACAGAATCACCTAAGCAGGGCTCACAGGGACTGAAGTGACAATCACAGAGACTGCATGGGTATGCGCTGGGTCCTCTGCATACATGTTATGGTTGTTAGCATGGTGCGTTTTTTTTTTTTTTTTTTTTTTGCATGTGTGTGTGTGAGATTCCTGACAGTGGGAGTGTGGTGAAGGGGCTGTCTCTGATTCCTCTGCCTGACCTTGTAACCCTTTTCCTGTTGTCGCCTCACCCAGCCTTGATGGGAGGGTTTCTGCCTGGAGAAGTTTTGTACCTGGTCTTGTATTTTGTTATTGTCCCTGGAAAGCCTGCTCTTTTTGAAGGACAAGCAGGCATAGAGGGTTGGGGAGTGATAGGGGTGCATTGATAGATGGATTTCGAAGAGAGGGGAGGCAGGGAACTGGAAAGAATGGAGGGAGGGAAGCTGTGGTTGGGATAGATTGTACAAGAAAAGAATGAACAAAAATTAAAAACAAATAAGTAAGTGCTCATGTAAACTAAAGTTATTAACTAGGACCAGCTTCCTGCTTGATTAATAGTAAAATTAAAATTTTAAAGAACAAAAAATGATAAAATACAAAGGAATATATTTAATCAATGTGACCATGTAAATAGAACAATTAGAGATGGTCAGTGGTGTTAAACCTTTTTTAGGGGGCAGTTAACATATATATATATATATATATATATATATATATATATAATTATAAAATTCTGGTAAAGATGTTATCTCATTGATTCTTATCTCAGTTCTGGTTCTACAATATTGTCCCTTATTGAGGGCATAAATTAACTTTAAGAGATAATTTCTCATACTCCAGGATTATGTTTTCTTCCCTAGTAAGTAACTGTCCCCCTTTGAAACAACAAACTCCTTATTCCAAAAATTAGCAGGATAACTTAACGCTGTGGCTTCAGATGTTTTGTATGTGAATATGCATACAAATACCAACATTTTAAAGGTTTCAAGGATATTTTTACAACTACTGCCATTGTTAAAACAAATAAATAGTTTTTCCACGATCTGTATCTTAGACAAGCCTATGTAAGAGAAAATGATACATTTTTATTGTCATTTTATAAACCCTGCTTTAAGGCTCATGAAGACATTTTAGAATTTAAAGAAAATCTTAATGTGTTACATCATAATGATATATTTTTTAAATTATCTGCTTGTATTTTTAAAATAATCATAAATGTTAAACTTTATCCTGCTCTGGATATCTTACCATATTTTTGATGTCTTATAAGCATTAATAAAAGTATATTCTCGCCAGGCATATTAGTTCATGATTGTAATCCCAGAGTCAGGAGGAACTCTCTGAGTTCAAGGCCAGCCTGGGCTACAAAGTAACTCCAAGATAGCCAAGGCTACACAGAGAAACCCTGTATCAAGAAAACAAAAATGTAAATTCTTAAGCTATGTGTGGAGGAAGAGGCAAGTGGATCTCAGTGAGTTAGATGCCAGCTTGGCCTATATAGTGAGTTTCAGGACATGTAGAACTATGTAGTGGGACCCTGCTTCAAAACAGATAATAGGTATAGATAGATAGATGGATGGATGGATGGATGGATGGATGGACAGACAGATGGACAGACAGATGCTTTTTCTAACAACAACAATAAAAAAAACATTTCAAAGTATCTGTTATGCCTTGTCTTTATCAAATAATTTAGCCTGATGGTGGAGCAGCCTTGCTAGGCCATAGAGGAGAACATTGCAGCCAGTCCTGGTAAGAACTGATAGACTAGGATCAGATGGAAGGAGAGGATGACCTCCCCTATCAGTGTACTTGGAAAGGAGCAGGGAGGAGGTGAAGAAAGGAGGGTGGGATTCGGAGGGAATGAGGGGGCTATGGCTGGGATACAAAGTGAATAAAATGTACTTAATGTAAAAAATTAAAATTTAATTAAAAATAATTTAGATTGGGTTAATAATACGAAAACAATGCGTTTTACCTTCATGCCTTGTAACATGCATATTCCTGACATCAAACTACAAACAGGAACTCCATATATGAGAACACTCTCATATGTACTAGCACTAACATATGACCATGCATGGAACCTGTATACATAGGAACACATACCTGTCTGCATATGTTCATGCTCAAGATTTGTACACGTGTGAAAACACGCCTATGTCTTGACATAGGACAATGCTGAGGAACTACTCCTATGTGAAAGTGCCTTATGCCCCGAGTTATAACTACTGGTCAGAAACTGCACACACGTGAAGACACTGGCATATGACCATGTATGTGACTGCATGCAGGTGAACATGCACATATGTGCCCATATATACTGCATCCAGTGTCTTAGTTTTTCTGCTGATAGGATGAGACACCATGATCAAAAGCAATTTGGGGAGGAAAGGGCTGATCTGGCTTACTTACATATCCTCGGTCACAATCCTCTGAGGAAAGCCAGGGCAGAAACTCAAACTGGCTGAGAACCTGGAGGCAGGAGTAGATGCAGAGGCCATGGAGAAGCTCTGCTTGCTGGCTTGCTCCTCATGGCTCGCTCAGCCTGCTATCTTACAGAACCCAGGACTACCAGCCCAGGGCTGGGACCACCCACAATGGGCTGGGCCCTCACACATCAATCACTAATTAAGAAAATACACTACAGATTTGACTACAGCCCAAGCTTATGGAAGCATTTTCTTCATGGAGATTCCTTCCCTCCTCTCAAATGACTATAGCTATGTCAACTTGACAAACAAACTAGCCAGTAAACCTGAGAACTGGGAATAGTACACATGTGAACGCAAACAAATACATTAACATATGACCACTGATGCTCAGAATGACACGTTATCACATGCATATGTGCCAACATTATGTCCAGGCTCAGGATTTTCAAGCATGTCAACACACACACGTGACAGTAAATGACTCTGTTCAGGAACTGCATGTGTGTAATCACACACGTGTACCACCGTATGGCCATGCTTGGGAACTGCACATATGTGAACACTATCATATGCACTAGCATGTTACCATGCTCAGGAACTGTACATGTGTAAATAACACATGTAACCACACTTGGGACTGCCTGCATGTGAATGTTCACATATACCCCAGCATGTTCCTACCAACCAGAAGTACATACAATGGGCCAGGCATGGTGGCACACACATATATTCCCGAGGCAGAAGCAGGTAGATGTCTACTGGGATAGTTCTCTGATAGCCAGGGATACATGAAGAAACTGTCACAAAATACAAACAAACAAACAAACAAACAAAAACAGAACGGCACACAAGTGAACATTGGCATTCAATACCAATATATAACTGAGCTTGGAAACTACATACATATATGTATATATATACATACATATATGTAAACACGTATATACACTGACATATGACCACATATGGAACTGGACACAAGTGAGCATGCATATACCACAAACATGTGACTCTGCTGGGAAAGTATACATGTGACTATGATTTATATGCTAACATGACCTTATCAGGAAATAGACACATGTGAACACATGAATATGTACCAACATATGAACCAACATATGACCACACATGTAATATGAACAGGCTCGGAACCTACACAGTTATCAAAATGTACATATTGTATATAATGTATGCTGAAAGTGACCATGGTTAGAACTGAATGCATATAAACATACATATATGCCAAAACACATGTCCGTGCTCAAACTGCACATATGTGAACATGTGTGAGACATGTGACTCCCCCTTAGAAGTAGCACATATAAATACACACATTTGCACTGACATGTTTCATCTTAGCACTTGGAGCTGGGTAAAACCATAAAATGTATCCTGGTCGAGAAGGAACTTCTCTGTGGTACTAAACATGCATCATATACTACCAGGAAACAGCTTTGTAATACCCAGTCCTATCCTCCACAGAGAAGTCTGAAAGCAACTTTCAATCGTGACTAAAATGTTAGCAATGAAAAGTATTACCTTACAGTTAGGAGACACTCAGATAACTACTGATTAATAATCACCAAAGCACGCTAAGGTGTAAATCAAGCAATCTCAGTAAAGAAACTCGTGGAATCTCTATTCTGTAGAGGAAGCACAGACAATCCAAAGGAAGAAAGCCTAAAGTAATAAAAACAAAGCTGTAATTTTAGCATAACTTAAATACTTGCAGACTACTGAAAGTGGCTAGGGGAATTCTTAAGAGTCAAATTTGTTTCAGTTCATGGTAACTATGCCAGAATTGTTCCTGTCACTGGCTCTATTAAAAGTATTCAATATAGGGGCTGGAGACATGGCTAAGCAGTTAAGAGCACTGGCTGCTCTTTCAGAGGACCCAAGTTCAATTCCCAGCACCCTCAGTGCAGCTCATAACTGTCTGCAAGTCCTGTTCCAGGGGATCTACACCTTCACACACATAAACATGCAGTTAAAACAACAATATACACAAAACACAAATAAATCACTTTTAAAAGTATTCAACATTAATTTAATAAGCATATTATCTATCTGTGTGTGTCTATCCAACTGATATCAAATCTGGAAGGTCAACAATTACAAAATAAACTGACAACACAAGAATACAAATGAATTTCTTCCCAGATCTGTTTGAAATTTAGAAGTTTTACATTTGTATTGAATCTGTAGATTCATGAGTACAGGAGATGGAATCTGTAATCCATGAGTACAGGAGATCTTTCCATTTCCTGTTATCTTCAATTTCTTTCTTCAGAAACTTGAAGTTTTTTTTCAAACAGGTGTTTCACTTGTTTGGTTAGAGTCACACCGAGGTACTTTATGTTATTAGTGACTACTGGGATGGCTGTTGTTTCCCTAATTTCTTTCTCAGCCCTTTTGCCTTTGATATACAGGAGGGCTACTGATTTTTTCTTTTTTTAGTTAATTTAATATCCAGCACTTTGCTGAAGGTTTTTATCAGCTGAAGGAGTTCTCTGGGTGAATTTTTGGGGTCACTCATGTATACTATCATATCATCTGTAAACAGTGATACTTTGACTTCTTCCTTTCCAATTTGTATCCCCTTGATCTCCTTTAGTTGTCTTATTGTTCTAGCTAGGACTTCAAGTACCATGTGGAAGAGATATGGAGAGAGTGGGCAGCCTTGCCTTGTCCCTGACTTTAGTGGGCTTGATTTAAGTTTCTCTTCAGTCATTTTGATGTTGGCTATAGGCTTGTTGTATATTGTCTTTACTATGTTTAGGTATATACCTAGTATCCCTGATCTCTTCAAGACTTTAAACACAAATGGATGTTGGATTTTGTCAAATGCTTTTTCAACATCTAAGGATATGATCATGTGGCATTTCTCCTTAATTGTTTTTTTTTTCAATGCAGTTTATTCAGGAATCTTGAACAATCATCTGACCCTGGGTAAAGCCAGCCCACTTTAAATAGCCTCTGGGTAGCCAACCTCAGCATGCCACGTGGGCAAAGCAGATAGGTCCACATACATGGAAGCGAGCCAGATCCTCAGCCTTAGCCAAATGTGGAGTTGTTTGTGACAGAGAGCACTCACCATAGGGAAGGTGGAAACCAGCTCCATCTTTCAGGCGCGGCATTACGCAGCTCTCTACAGTTCCCCCTTTTTGTTTTGGACGCATCAGGCAAGAGTAGAGGTCTGATCTCTGATATTAGTAATAAATTGGGACTTTGTACTGATGTTCATTTAGGTGTCATCCACCCAAAGAGCATCAGACCCGTCCGATAACTTTTTCTCAGAGGCGGGACCTGGGGCATCAACCCGCATGCAATCAGACATGCTCATCTCTGGGTCCAAAGCGGCTGACCCTGAGTACAGTGCTTAGCCTCACGTCCTCAGCATAACATTTTGGCTTTTTATGGTGGCCAACCATGCTTGGGGAGACTGTCCTGCTTCAATGGCTGTAAAGGCCTGAATGGTCATGGCTGCATTACGCTGTTGTGAGACTCTAATGTTGCATATATACCACAGGCAAACCAAGGTGACCAACACCAGAAGGCCTGCTAATGCTCCCATGCCCGCCCATTCCTTCAGATGATTCATGGCTGCAGCAATCCATAATGATAATCCTGTGGCTAGTCCTGCGTCCACTCTGGTAGAATTTACCTTGACAATGGCCACTCTCAGCTGCTCCATCGTAGTATCGAATTCTCCAGTCCAATTACCTAAAATATAGCTAGACAATTGTTTAGACAGATTTGCAGCACAGGGAAAATTCTCATGTTGTATGCTAGTGACTCAAAGTCCAGCATACTTTCATTGACAGCCAAGTTGAGCGATTTGCCATAGGGTATCAATTTGCTCCTGCACGAGGTCAATCCTCTGATTGAACACCATCAAACCTCCTTTTAGTTGAGCATTAATTCCTTTTTGTACATCTAAGGCATGAGCTACATTGGCTAAAAGATTATTCAGGGTCTGAGCAGTCTGCCCAGTATGACTCATGGCTAATGCCGTGGTGGTAGCTCCAAATGCCGCCAATGAGATGGTAGTAAGAATGGCAGCTGTAATTCCAAGATCCCTTTTCTGTCTGAAGAGAGTCATAGCGTGAGGGCAAAAACGGGCACAGGCACCCAGCGAGGCATGCGAGTAACCAGCTAGTAAATTTATTAGCATCCAGCATTGGGCAAAAAAGCAAGTATCATTACCACAATTACTTGGCTCTATCTGGCTAATAATGAATAAAAATGGGGGATATAAACAAACAGGTGTGGGCTTATAGGAAATATTATGAGAAGCCTTAACCCCCTCGTTGTAACATCCTGCATCAGTTCTAGAACTAGCAGTGGTGGTGTCCGAGGTCTGAGTAGGTTCAGGAGACCATTGCCCCCAGGGGCGAGACGTGCTCCATGTAAATTGACTAACTCCATGTTTTGCTCCACTTTTGAAAGTCATTTAAGGTTCTTAAATTATTTTTTTCCCTTTTTTTTTAAATTTTTCTTCAATTACACTTTATTCACTCTGCATCCCCCCATAAGCCCCTCCCTCCCCTCCCAATCCCACCCTCCCTCCTCCCTCTGCATGCATGCCACTCCCCAAGTCCACTGATAGGGGAGGTTCTCCTCTCCTTTCTGAACTTAGTCCATCATTTCACATCAAAAGTGGCTGCATTGTCCTCTACTATGGCCTGGTAAGGCTGCTCCTCCTCAGGAGGAGGTGACTAAAGAGCAGACCAGTCAGTTCATGTCAGAGGCAGTCCCTCTTCCCATTACTATGTAACCCGATTGGACTCTGAACTGCCCTGGGCTACATCTGTTCAGGGGTTCTGGGTTATCTCTATGAATAGTCCTTGGTTGGAGTATGAGTCTCTGGGAAGTTCCCTGTGTTCAAATTTTCTTGTTCTGTTGCTCTCCTTGTGGAGACCCTGTCCTCTCCAGCTCTTACTATTTCCCAGTTCTTACATAAACTTCCATTCACTCTGCCCAACAGTTGCCCATCAGGCTTAGCATCTGCTTTGATAGTCTGTAGGGCAGAGGTTTTCAGAGGCCCTCTGTGGTAGGTTCCTAGTCTGTTTCCTGTTTTCTTTTTCTTCTGATGTCCATCCTCTTTGCCTTTCCGGATGGGGATTGGACATTTTAGTTAGGGTCCTCTCTCTTGCTTAGTTTCTTTAGATGCACAGGTTTTAGTGGGTTTGTCCTATGTTGGATGTCTATATGAGTGAGTATATACCATGTGTGTCTTTTTGCTTCTGTGACAACTCACTCAGGATGATCCTTTCCAGATCCCACCATTTACCTGCAAATTTCATGATTTCCTTATTTTTCATTGCTGAATAATATTCCATTGTGTAGATGTACCACATTTTCTGCATCCATTCTTCAGTTGAGGGGCATCTGGGTTGTTTCCAGCTTCTGGCTATTACAAATAAAGCTGCTACAAACATGGTTGAGCAAATGTCCTTTTTGTGTGCTTGAGCCTCTTTTGCATATATACCTAAGAGTGGTATGGCTGGATCTTGGGGAAGCACTATTCCTAGTTTTCTGAGAAAACGCCAGATTGATTTCCAGAGTGGTTGTACCAGGTTACATTCCCACCAGCAGTGGAGAAGGGTTCCTCTTTCTCCACATCCTCTCCAGCATGTGTTGTCACTTGAGTTTTTGATCTTGGCCATTCTCATGGGTGTAAGGTGAAATCTCAGGGTTGTTTTGATTTGCATTTCCCTAATGGCTAGTGAGGTGGAACATTTCTTTAAGTGCTTCTCTGCCATTAGGTATTCCTCTACAGAGAATTCTCTGTTTAGCTCTGTTCCCCTATTTTTTAAGTGGGTTACTTGGTTTGCTGCTTTTCAGCTTCTTTAGTTCTTTATATATACTTGATATGAATCCTCTGTCAGATAAAGGGTTCGTGAAGATACTTTCCCAATCTGTAGGTGGTCGCTTTGTTTTGATGACGGTGTCCTTTGCTTTGCAGAAGCTTTTCAGTTTCATGAGGTCCCATTTATTGACTGTTGCTCTTAGAGCCTGTGCTGTTGGAGTTCTGTTCAGGAAGTTTTCCCCTGTACCAATGAGTTCTAGGGTATTCCCCACTTTTATTTCAAGCCGATTTAATATGTCTGGTTTTATGTTGAGGTCTTTGATCCACTTGGACTTCAGTTTTGTGCAGGGTGATAAGTATGGATCTATTTGCATTTTTCTACTTGTAGACATCCAATTGGACCAGCACCATTTGTTGAAGATGCTATCTTTTTTTCCATTGTATGGTTTTGGCGTCTTTGTCAAATATCAGGTGTCCATAAGTGTGTGGGTTTATTTCTGGGACCTCTGTTCAGTTCCATTGATCCACCATTCTGTTTCTATGCCAGTACCATGCAGTTTTTAAAACTGTTGCTCTATAGTACAACTTAAGATCAGGGATGGAGATACCTCCAGAAGATCTTTTATTGTAGAGGATTGTTTTAGCAATTCTCGGTTTCTTGTTATTCCATATGAAGTTGAGAATTTTTCTTTCCAGGTCTGTAAAGAATTGTGTTGGTAATTTGATGGGCATTGCATTGAATCTGTAGATTGCTTTTGGTAAGATGGCCATTTTTACTATGTTAATCCTACCAAGCCATGAGCATTGGAGATCTTTCCATCTTCTCATATCTTCTTCTAGTTCTTTCTTCAGAGACTTGAAATTTTTTTCATACAGGTCTTTGACTTCCTTGGTTAGGGTTACTCTGAGGTACCTTATGTCATTTGTGGCTATTGTGAAGGGTGTTGTTTCCCTAATTTCTTTCTCAGCCCTTTTGTCTTTTGTATACAGGAGGGCTACTGATTTTTTTTTTTTTTTAGTTAATTTTGTATCCGGCCACTTTGCTGAAGGTGTTTATCAGCTGTAGGAGTTCCCTGGTAGAGTTTTTGGGGTCACTCACATATACTATCATATCATCTGCAAATAGTGATAATTTGACTTCTTCCTTTCCAATTTGTATCCCCTTGATCTCCTTCAACTGTCTTATTGCTCTAGCCAGGACTTCCAGTACTATATAGAAGAGATATGGAGAGAGTGGGCAGCCTTGTCTTGTCCCTGATTTCAGTGGGATTGCTTTAAGTTTCTCTCCGTTCACTTTGATGTTGGCTATAGGTTTGCTGTATATCGCCTTTACTATGTTCAGATATGTGCCTTGTATCCCTGATCTCTCCAATACTTTAAACATGAATGGATGTTGGATTTTGTCAAAGCCTTTTTCAGCATCTAGGGAGATTATCATGTGTTTTTTTTCTTTCAATTTGTTAATATGGTGGATCACATTGATAGATTTCCGTATATTGAACCACGACTGCATACCTGGGATGAAGCCTACTTGGTCATGGTGGATGATATCTTTGATGTGTTCTTGTATTCGGTCTGCCAGTATTTTGTTGAGTATTTTTGCATCAATGTTCATAAGGGAGATTGGCCTGAAATTATGTTTCTTTGTTGAGTCTTTGTGAGGTTTAGGTACCAAGGTGACTGTTGCTTCATAGAATGAGTTTGGTCATGTTCCTTCTGTTTCTATTTTGTGGAATAGTTTGAAGAGAATTGGTGTTAGTTCTTCTTTGAATGTCTGGTAGAATTCTGCACTGAAACCATCAGGTCCTGGGCTTTTTTTGGATGGGAGACTTTCAATGACTGCTTCTATTTCCTTGGGGGATATAGGACTATTTAATTGATTTACGTGGTCCTGATTTAGCTTTGGCAAGTGGAATCGATCAAGAAAATTGTCCATTTCATTTAAATTTTCAAATTTTGTTGCATATAGACTTTTGAAGTAAGTCCTAATGATTTCTTGGATTTCCTCAGTGTCTGTAGTTATGTCCCCCTTTTCATTTCTGATTTTGTTGATTTGGATGGTGTCTCGCTGCCTTTTAGTTAGCTTGGCTAAGGGTTTGTCTATCTTGTTGATTTTCTCAAAGAACCAGCTCTTGGTTTCATTGATTCTTTCAATTGTTTTATTTGTTTCTAATTGATTGATTTCAGCCCTGAGTTTGATTATTTCCAGCTGTCTGCTCCTTCTTGGTGTGTCTGCTTCTTCTTTTTCTAGGGTTTTTAAGTGAGCCATTAAGGTGCTTGAATGCGCTGTCTCAAATTTCTTCTTGAAGGCACTTAGTGCTATGAACTTTCCTCTTAGCACTGCTTTCATTGTGTCCCACAAGTTGGGTATGTTGTGTCTTCATTTTCATTGAGTTCTAGGAAGATTTTCATTTCTTTCCTTCCCTGACCCAGCTGTCTTTTAGTAGCAAGTTGTTCAGTTTCCATGTGTGTGTAGGCTTTTTGCTATTTCTGTTGTTACTGAGGTCCAGCTTTATTCCATGGTGATCCGACAGGATACAAGGGATTATTTCAATCTTCCTGTATTTGTTGAGGCTTGCTTTGTGACCAACTATGTGGTCTATTTTGGAAAAGGTTCCATGAGGTGCTGAGAAGAAGGTGTTTGTGTTTGGGTGTAAGGTTCTGTAAATGTCTGTTAGGTCCATTTGATTCATGACCTCTGTTAGAGATATTGTTTCTTTGTTTAATTTCTGTTTTGTTGACCTGTCCTTTGTTGAGAGTGGGGTGTTGAAGTCTCCCACTATTAGTGTGTGGGGATCTATATGTGCTTTAAGTTTTATCAATGTTTCTTTAACAAATGTGGGTGCCCTTGTATTTGGGGCATAGGTGTTCAGAATTGTGATGTCTTCTTGGTGGAATTTTCCCTTGATGAGTATGAAGTGTCCTTCCCCATCTCTTTTGATTAATTTTAGTTGAAAGACTATTTTATCAGATATTAGAATGGCTACTCCTGCTTGCTTCTTGGGTCCATTTGCTTGAAAAGCCGTCTTCCAACCCTTTACCCTCAGGTAATGTCTATCTTTGTGACTTAGGTGTGTTTCTTGTATACAACAGATTGCTGGGTTTTGTTTACGCATCCATTCTGTTAGTCTGTGTCTTTTTATTGGAGAATTAAGTCCATTGATATTGAGAGAGAGTAATGACCAGTGGCTGTTAGATCCCTTGATTTTGATGTTGGCTGTGGTCATCAGGTTGTGTGCTTGGTTGCTTTTTGTTTTACTGAAGTGAGGTTATTTATTTCCTGTGTTTTCTTTGAATGTAGCTAGCTTTCTTGGGTTGTATTTTCCCTTCCAGTGTCTTCTGTAATGCTGGATTTGTTTGTAGGTATTGTTGAAATTTGTTTTTGTCATTGAATATCTTGTTTTCTCCATCTATGAGGACTGAGAGTTTTGCGGGGTATAGTAGCCTGGGCTGACATCTGTATTCTCTTAGGGTCTGCATGATATCTGTCCAGGCCCGTATGGATTTCACAGTCTCTGTTGAAAAGTCAGGTGTGCTTCTAATGGGTTTGCCATTATATGTTACTTGGCCTTTTTCTCTTGCAGCTTTTAGTATTTTTTCTTTGTTCTATATACTTACAGTTTTGATTATGTTGCGGGAGGATTTTCTTTTCTGGTCTAATTTATTGGGTGTTCTGCAGGCCTCTTGTATTCTTATTGGCCTCTCCTTTAAGTTGGGGAAATTTTCTTCAATGATTTTGTTGAAAATATTTTCTGGGCCTTGGTGCAGGGAATCTTCTTTTTGCTCTATTCCTATTATTCTTAGGTTTTGTCTTTTTATGTTGTCTTGAATTTCTTGGATGGTCTGTATCAGGAATTTTTTAGATTTATCATTTTCTTTGACAGATACATCTATTTCTTCCATTGTATCTTCCACACCTGAGATTCTTTCTTCCATTTCTTGTAGCCTATTGGTTATGCTAACCTCTGTAGTTCCTGCTTTCTTCCCTAAGTTCTTTCTCTCCACAATTTCTTCCATTTGTGTTTTTTTTTTTTTTTTTTTTAATTTTTCCAATTCTATCTTCAGGTCTTGAGCTATTTTGTTGTTTTCCTTCCCCTGTCTGACTGTATTTTCATGTTTTTCCGTCAATTCCTTCAGCTGTTTGTTTGAACAATCCACTGTTTCTTTTATTTCATTCAGTGATTTAAGCATTTCTTCTCTAAAGGCCACATACTTTTTGGCTTCAGCTTCTTCTATTTCTTTTCGTATTTTATTTGTTTTCTCTGTTATCATCTTCTTGAGCATAGATGTTAGGTTGTCTCCTTGAATTTCATTTATGCTGGGGTGTCTAGGGCTATTTGCCCCTGGATAGCTGGGTTCTGGAGATGCCGTAATGCTCTGGCTTTTGTTGGTTGAACTTTTACGCTGTCCTCTACCCATTGGGCTATCTTAGTTGTTTGAATTTAGTTTCTGGTTGTTCCTGGACTCTTGTAGTGGAGAGAATCCCTTTGGCAGGAAGATGTTTTTTTCCTGAAGGAAGCCTTCCCAGCTTTTTGGGTATAGTCCCTGGATGTCTGCTGTTTTTCAGGAGTTGCTACAGCTCACCTCAGGCCTAGAGACCTGGGTGGTAACTGTGGTCCTGATTAGTCAAGAGGGCTCTCCTCTCACCGGGAGAAGTCCTGGGGGAAGCTGCCCTCCTTCTGGGTTTCTGGCTGTAAATTTAGTGATCAGCTGCGGTAATCTGTGGCGGGTGAGTACTGCTCTGGTGTCTTGGCGCACTCAGTTCTGTCTGTTTGCAATCTGCAGTCTGCTAGACTTTCCCTAGGTGACCCCAGCAGCGCGGTTTCTTCCTTCTCTGTGGGGTCCTCTCCGGACAGGGGTTCCCAGTCCCTGTTGTACTGGGGCGCACAGCTTGTCTGTACTGCTGAGCTGAGCGCAAAGCTCTCTGCGCGCGGCAGGAGCTCGGCTGTGATGGCGGCAGAGACTTTCCGGGGAGAGACTGGGTGACCTGCGATCAGACCCGCAACACTGCTTCCCCGTGGGGTCCCCCTGCGACTGGGACTCCCAGTCTCAGGTACCCTTGTGCCCACGGATCAGCCTGGAAAAGTGGCTGGGACCCGCCCGTTTGCGGCTCCAGCCCGGAGACCCAAAGCCCGCGTTACCCGGAATTTCTTCCAGGTTCTGGCTGGGTAGCCGTGAGTGGACCGGACCGATTCCCCCGCTGTGGGAGCCTCCCCTCACCTGGGAAACACGATCGATGTTGTTTCAGGGCCCCGAGTTCAGTCTCCTGGTCTCTGCATGTAAAGTGCTTTCCTGCTGCTCAGACACGCTGTTTTCCCGGAGCCGCCATCTTGGCTCCCCCCTTAATTGTTTTTTTATATCGTGAATTACGCTAAAGGATTTCTATGTGCTGAACAAACCCTGCATGCCTGGGATGAAGCCTAATTGGTCATGATGGATGATATCTTTATGTGTGCTTGGATTCGGGTGCAAGTATAACATTGAATATTTTTGTGTCAATGTTCCTAAGAGAGAGAGGTCTGAAGCTCTCTCTCTCTCTCTCTCTCTCTCTCTCTCTCTCTCTCTCTCTCCTTTCTCTCTCTCTCTCTCTTTTGTTGGGTCTCTGTGTGGTTTATGTATCCCTTACAGTATTTAACACCTCATTTAAAATTTCTACATAAATTATTCTTTCTTTGTGCCTCTCTACCCATTCTGAAGGGAGGTGACTTACTCAATTTCATTCTCTTTCAAAATAAATATCATTTTTGTGTATGCATGCTCACAGTGTGTATGGAGGTCACTTCTCTCCTCCACCTTTAAGCATTGGTGATGGAACTCAGGGGCCCAGGTTTGTGTGGCCAAAGCCCTTACCCACTGAACAACCTTACTGCTCCTCCCCTTTTTTGGCATAGAGTCTCATTTATCCCATATTCCCACACTGGAATCAAACTCACTATGAAGCTGGAGAGGTCCATGAACTTCTGGTTTGCCTGCCTCTACCTCTGGAGAACTGAGATTCCAAGGATGCACCAACACTTTCAGTTTATTCCCTACTGGGGATCAAATTGAGGTCATCAAATTGAGGTCTTCATGTACACTGGGCAAGTACCCTAACCAACTGAGGTACAGTGCTGGCTTCTGGTAGCTTTATTTCTAAAACATGGGGTGAGAGAACAAAGTGGTGACTGTAACAGGAAATGCCATTTATTTTAGAAGAAGAGGATTACGGTCCCAATAACCACTTTTTAGTTTATCATCTGAATTAATAAATAATCAGACTTTCTTTCTACCTGCCCTGTTAATGTCACAAATCAGCATGGAGGCTTCACTCTCAGCACTGACAGCAAAAGAGCAAGTGAGACTCACTGTGGGCCTGGTCTGGAGGCTGATATTTCAGAAAAAAAATAACTTCTCTATCTTTGTTCCCTCTGAACAATAAAGCCTTGAAAGAGTGCACACATCCACCTGCTGCTGTCTCTGCCTGAGGAGGTCTCACTCCTGCCCTAGTAACCAGGAAGATCAGTTTCTGCCTAGAGGGGAGGAAAAGTTGTCTCACGGGAAGGGGAAGTAGGAGGCTAGTGAACTGAGGTGTCAAGGAGGCAATTGAGATGCAGCATCAGAACAATGACCACAGCTGCCAGCTTACACTACTGACTTTAAATTGGCTCCAGTAGCCCACCTCAGAGTCAACCTCTCTAGCTTGAAGAACTGAAGGGCAGGAAATGCGAGGCAGCAGCCTGCTTTCCAAAGAACAGCCAAGGCAGCACTGTCCTCTGTTGGTCCTAGAAGAGTATTACAAGTTTGGCTGGCAGGGGCAAGGGAGCCCTGGTTTCAGATCCTAGTCCTGCAAACAAAACAGTAACAAAGGGGTATTAAGATGCAGGTGACTTAAAAAAAATTGACACAGAGAAAACTGATTTTTTTTCTTTCTTTACATTGTTTTTTGTTGTTGTTGCTGTTGTTTTGTTTTTTTTTTCTTTTTGTTTTTCTCAGTTATTTTTTAAATTATTTTTTGAGGCATATATCCAGAGGGAGGTTACATCAAGCAACTTCTATGGGCCAGGTTGTCCCAAAGATTTAAAGAAAACACAAATGGAGGAAATTGTGGAAACAAAGAACTTACGGAAGAAAACAGGAACCACAAAGTTTAGCATAACCAATACACTACAAGAGATGGAAGAAAGAATCTCAGGTATGGAAGATACAATGGACGAAATAGATGTATCTGTCAAAGAAAATGTTAAATCTAAAAAATTCCTGACACAGACCATCCAAGAAATTCAAGACAACATAAAAAGACAAAACCTAAGAATAATAAGTGTAGAGGAAAAAGAAGATTCCCTGCACCTAGGACCAGAAAATATTTTCAACAAAATCATTGAAGAAAATCTCCTTACCTTAAAGGAGAGGCCAATAAGAATACAAGAGGCCTGCAGAACACCCAATAAATTAGACCAGAAAAGAAAATCCTCCTGCCACATAATAATCAAAACAGTAAGTATATAGAACAAAGAAAAAATACTAAAAGCTAAAAGGGAAAAAGGCCAAGTAACATAATGGCAAACCCGTTAGAATGACACCGAACTTTTCAACAGAGACTATGAAATCCATAAGGGCCTGGACAGATATCATGCAGACCCTAAGAGAACACAGATGTCATCCCAGGCTACTATACCCAGCAAAACTCTCAGTCCTCATAGATGGAGAAAACAAGATATTCAATGACAAAAACAAATTTCAACAATACCTACATACAAATCCAGCATTACAGAAGACACTAGAAGGGAAAATAGAACCCAAGAAAACTAGCTACTTTCAAGAAAACACAGGAAATAATTAACCTCACTACAATAAAACAAAAAGAAACCAAACACACAAACTTATGACCACAGCCAACCTCAAAACCAAAGGATCTAACAGCCACTGGTCATTTATCTCTCTCAACATCAATGGACTCAGTTCTCCAATAAAAAGACACAGACTAACAGAATGGATGTGTAAAAAAAAAACCCAGCAATCTGTTGCATACAAGAAACACACCTAAGTCACATTATCTGAGGGCAAAAGGTTGGAAGACAGCTTTTCAAGAAAATGGCCCCAAGAAGTAGGGAGTAGGAGCCATTCTTGTAAAATTTTATTTATTCATTTATTTAGTTGTTGTTTTACAGCAGAGACTCACATAGCCTAAGCTGGCCTCAAACTTACTCTGTAGCCCAGAATAACCTTGAACTCTTGATTGCCCCTGCATTTACCTCCCATGATCTGAGATAACAGGAATACTTTAACATGCCCACCCAATTTACCTGTTTTCTTCGTGTATCTCACCAAAACATTTACCGGTTTCATTCTTTGTCCAAGCAACCAATTTATTACTTTTTGTTTGTTGGTTAACACACAGATTTTAACTCTGTTTCTCAGGAACCACAGCAATCCTCCTGTCTCAGTCTGCTCAGTACTGGGTTTGCAAGCAAGAGCCACCATCCCAGGTTTAAACAACCAGCATGTGCTTGTGTCCCTTAGATTTTGAACTTGTCTCCACGCTCAGCAATAGTACCCTCCGAACTTCTTCTTCACTCTTTGTCTCAGGCTAGCCTTAAATTGATAATGCAACCTGAGACTGGACTTGAATTCCTGATCCTCCAGCCTCTACTGCCCAAGTACTGATATTATAGGCATGTACCATCAGAACTGACTCTGTCTTCAGCCAATTACAGATTTTTAAAGAAAAAATGAGAATCATGCACACATATTTGCAATATCAACCTCAACTTCTAAGAAATATTTCCCATAGGGATGGTACATTCTCATTCACAATTTAATTATTACTTGGTGCTGAAAACTCAAAAAAAAAAATGTTGCACTTGTGTAAAATAGCTCAAACAATATTTGTCAATTTCAGAACTACTCACACTTAGAGGTGGAGGTGTTATGGGGTATACACCAGAGAAGACTGCTTGGAAATGGGCTCAAGCCAACAGAAAGTCTTTCTTGGGTTGAAAGAAGGCATTGTCTTCCCTAGAACATGAAATAGCTATTGCTGTGGGCCACTATACAAGTGCTGGGACTTGAACCCAGGTCCTGTATATGAAGAAGTGCTTTGTAAAATTTTTTTATTTTGGTTTTGGAATATGATTTCCTTCTGTCTTTAGCTGCCCTGGCTTCACTGTATAGACCATGCTGGCCTTGAACTCACAGAAACCTGCCTGCCTCCCTGAGTGCTGGTATTACAGGCTTGGGCCACCATTCCAATATTAATGAATTTTAATTGTCAAGGAACATGGTTTTACTAGGGAACCCAGTTAAAGACTGAGCTGCCATAGGCTACATCTGGGCAGGGTTTCTATGTTATCTCCATGCATGGTAATTGGTTGGAGTATCAGTCTCAGAAAAGACCCCTGTGCCCAGATCTTTTGGTTCTGATGCTCTCCTTGTGGAGCCCCTGTCTTTCATTTTCCCCTTCTTTCATAAGATTCCCTGCACTCTGCCCAGATTTCCTGACAGGAACACAGTGGCTTGCTCTTTGATCACTTCCCAGTGAGGGCTGAGCAGCCTAACCAGGTCCCAGAGGAAGACAATGCAGCCATTCCTGGTGAGACCTGGTAGGCTAGGGTCAGATATGAGGGGAGGAGGACATTCCCTATCAGTGGACAGGGGGAGGAAGGTGGGATTAGAGGGAACTAGGGAAATGGCTACACCTGTGATACAATGAATAAATTGTAATAAAAAATAAATAAACCTTTAAAAAATGGAAACCTAGTTTTCCTTTGTTTTGCAAGTGGTCTCCTGGGCTCCCAGACTGACCCCATATCTTAACCTTAGCTTTCCCTGTAACTGGAACTAATTGGCTATACCAGTGCCTTTTAGTCTGGCTCAAGTAATTTTTTTCTTTTTTTCAGAAAACAGTTTTAAATTAGATTTTTGTATAAGTAGGAGGTTTTCCTTGCATTAGTGTCTAAGCATCATGTGTGTGCCTGGTGCCCTTAGAGGGTTGAAGTTGGCATTGTCTTCCCTGGAACTAGAGTTATTGTTAGTTGTGAACATCTGTATGGGTAATGGGAATTGAACCCAAGATTTTATAAGAACAAGTAATTTTTAAAATGTTTTATTTTATATTTAAGACAGGATTTCTCTGTAGCCTTGCCTGTCCTTGGCGTACATGTAGACCAGGATGTCTTGGAACTCACAGAGATCTGTCTGCTGCTGCTTTACTGACTGCTGGGGATACAGGCATAGGTCACCATGCACAGCCCAACAACGAATTTTTATTTTTTTTAGGATGAAGCTTTTACTTTATTGTGCAGGTGGGCTCATGGGTTCCCAGACAAAAGGGAGATTTAAATAGCTGGAACTAGAGAGACATTACAGAACCTTTTTTGTCTGGCTCAAGACCCTTTTTTAAGTTTAATTGTTTTATTTGCTTTGCATATAAGGGGTTTTGCTTCTGTTTCTGCCAGGGCACCATCTGTGTGCATGGTAAATGATTTTGGAAGCCTGCATGGAATCCCTGAAACTGAAGTTACCAGTGGTTGTGAGCCAATGTATGGCTATTGGGAATTGAAGCCAGTTTCTCTAAAACAACAGGTCTATTTTAATGATTTTTTTTTCTGATTAGACTTTCTGATATAGGGATTCTCAGTAGGCTTGGATGACCTATACTCACTTTGTAAACCAGACTGACCTTGAACTCACATGAGTCTGCCTTCCTATTCCTATCCCACATGCTGGGATTACAGGTAGCAGCCACCATGGACAGCCTAACTTTCCTATTCGGTTTGTAAAGAAACAAGATTTTACTTTGTTGTCCATGTGGGCCCCTGGGATCCCAAACACAAGAGATGCTTTGCTCTGAGCTGCTGCTGTCTCTGGCACAGAGGAGGCACATCAGTGTCCTTTGTGTCTGGCTCAAGACCTTTATTATACATGTTAATATTTTCATTTACATTTGTGTTACATGTATGAGGTTTTGCTTGGCTTTGTGTCTGTGTACTATGTGTGTGCCTGGTGCATTTAGAGGTTGGAAGAAGGCATTGTCTTCCCTGGAACTGGAAGTGCAGGTAGTTCTGAACCACTGGATGGGTGCTGGCAGTTGAACTCAGGTCCTTATAAGAACAAGTGATTTGGGGCTGAGAGATGGCTCAGAGTTGAAGAACACGGCTTGCTCTTCCCGAGGTCCTGAGCTTGAAGAGTTTAAGTTAGCCTGAATATAACTCCATTTTGAAATAAAGATTTTGACTGGGAACTGAATTCAGGTACCTGGAAATATCACAGGATGTACACCTGGCAGAAAACAAAGTTAACTCTCCTAGCAACAGCCTCCAGGAAAAATAACAGAATAAATGCTTCATAGAAAATAGAGACAAACTCCCTGGCAATAATCAATGGGAATCGGTTGAGAATCTTTTGGGAAAATTCCCCCCACTGTTTCAGATGTGGTTTATAAAAATAGCCATTGTGATTATATGTCTTAGCCATTGTGATTGTGTTCCTCAGAAAAGGTCACCTCGCCCTGCTAAACTTCACCCAATTCTGTAATGCCAAGTCTTGTGCCCCCCTGATTGCTGCCATGGAAACCCCCTGCTACCAGACTTTCCCTTTAAAAATCCTGTTCACTTGGAGTTCGGGGTTCCACTTCTCTACTGCTGCTTCAGTGATACTTGGGTCCCGAGTTCGATTACTCTAGTAATAAAGTTCTCTTGCAATTGCATCGAGTCTTTTCCTGGTGGTCTCTGAGGGTCCCATGAACCTGACATAACAAGCTCAGTTCCCTGCAACCAAGGGGTGGCTCTGAAAAATATATAATGAGATCTGGTGCCCTCTATTGGCTTTCAGTTGTACATGCAGGCCAACCTACTGTATGTCATCAAATAAAAAAATTTACAAAAACTAAGAATAAAAACAAAACACTGAAGTTAAATAAAACAAACAATTTACAAAAATTTCACCAGATTTAATTCACTTTATTTTTCTTATATAAAAACCCTTCTGTGGTAGCCATAGCTGGAGCCTGGGTTCTCTGAACAGAGACTCTGGTGTGGGTTTTCACAAGAAGATCAGTGAATGCCTGATAAGGACTCTTGGTGAACACAGAGCTCAGGGGTTTGATGGCTGATTAGATAGTGCCCTGTTGCTTAGGTTTTGACTAGCCTTTCAGCCTTCCTGAGTCTACACTATCTCTGCCCATTGATAGTCCTGACACAATTTTAGAAGAGACCTTTGCCCATAATCCCATCTATTGGGCTGAAATGCTAAATTCAAAGGGGCTCCCTAAAATTAGCTATTATTTCGGGGACCTGCCTAGCTGGAGCAGCAACTGGACAAAATGACCATAGAGATGCTAGAAAGAGGATTCCAGAGATTGGTTTAAATCCTATAATAGTTCTCTTTCGGTTACAATACTATTACCACCCTGATGGGACCACTACTCAATTTGATTTTTACCTTTGGGTCTTGTATTTTAAATCACTTGATGGCTCTCATGAAGGAATGCTTTGAAGCAATATAGTAATGGTATTCAGATCCCATTGTGGAAAATAAATCTGGAGGACACTAAGAGTCATATCTGGAAGACCCAAGATTGGGTCTTCAAAGGATCATGGGAAGGGAGAAATGAGAGACCAAAGCATTATAAATTAGTTTTTTGGCAGAGAGGAGTTATTGAATTAAAGTTTAAAGCACAAGCCTGAACAAAGGCCAGACAGGTGGAGACAAGTCCAGCCACCTGTGGGGAGGAACCAGCCTTCCTGCATTCTTTTCCTACTCAGTAGAGTTACAGTTGCTAGAAAACCAGCCCACATCACCCCCTCCCCTAGGACAGCTTAGTGATCATAGACTGGTATCTGGGAGGAATAACAATGTCTTTTGTGTCTGTCTCAAGTCCCTTCATTTAGATTTTAATTTTTTAAATTGAGATTTGTGTTGCATGTCTGCGGTTTTACTTGCATTTTTGTCTGTGCAGCATGGGTGTGCCTGGTGTATGAAAAGGTTGGAAGAAGGCATTGGATTTTCTGGAACAGGACTTACGGGTAGTTGTGAGACACTGTAAAAGTGGTGGGAAGTGAACCCAAATCCTCTATTTGAACAAAGTCTTCTTTGTTTGTTTATTAGTTTGAGACAGGGTTTCTCTGTAGCCTTGCCTGTCTTGGCTCACAATATAGATCAGAGATCTGTTCTGGAACTCACGATGTAGACCAGGCTAGCTTCTAAATCAGAGTTCTGACTGCCTCTACTTTTCAAATCCTTGGTTGAAAGGCTTAAAGGCTTGTACAACTATGCCCTGTCTTGTACTTTTTAAGCTGTCATTTCTAATCAAACAGAAAACTCCTGGAACAATGGTTAGTTTCCTGAAGGAACTGCATAAGAAGTACATTGATGTCTGCCAGAGAAAGGCATTGTGTAAAAAAGGCTTGTTTGTTGTTTGTTTGTTTGTTTTTCTCATGGATTGCAAAGGGCAGCAGAAAACATAAAGTAACCAATTGTTTTTTCCCCTCTTCAGGGTCTAACAAGTTTTGATGCCAGCACCAGAGTTCAGTATAGCTAGATGTTTTGCGGTTGCACCCGCTTTCTCTTCTGTAGGGGACTAAATGGTCTTCTGCCAGAGCTCAGGGTAGTTGGAAGACCAGAGAGACGAAATTTGAAAAACATTCCGGCCGTTCAAGCAAGGTAGAAGCCTTCAAGTTCTCCTATAGAGAGATTTATTTTATTTTAGTTTGGGCCAGGTATAGGTTTTCCATACCACCACTGGGGAGGCAGAGGCAGGTGGATCTCTGAGTCATTTGCCAGTATGGTTTACAGAGTGAGTTCCAGAAGAGCCAGGGTTATGCAGAGATACCCTGTCTCGAAAAAAAAAAAAAATAACATAAAAAAATAAACGTAAAGACTTTTTTTTTTTCCTGTGAACTCAGAAAGTTGCTAGAATCCAGGCATGGTCCGGGCTCCGAAGTTAAAGGTGGGACTATGGCCAGTTCCAGCCAGCCTGGGTTTACAAGGACCAGCTCTTAAAAACTACATGGAGAAGGGGGTTGTTAGAGAGGGTTAGCTGCAATATCCGGCTTGGGTACAGCTCTCTATTGAAATGGTGCCCTTCTGTGAGAAGTAGCATCTCAACAGGGATGTCCAATTCTAGAAGCACTGGAGCAGGTATCTCAAACTCATGGTTACAAAATTCAGAAACGTTCTTACGGGCATTCCTGAGAGGTGGGAGCCCAAAAAGGTGGGATTATGTCCTCTACTCCCATGGTGCCTAGGGGCTTGGCCCTATTAAGGGCACTGCCCGTACACATTCCTTGCTGGCTCGCCAGAGGAGCGGAGGAGCAGGGGGTGGCTGGGACCTGCGCCAGACATGCGCACAAGCAGGTGTGTATATGGTGGGCTAAGGGGGCCCGGTCTCCTTTGAGTGTCGCGGGTTTAAGTAGAGACACCACTTTGGAGTAGCCGGGTTCCGTGTCAGCACTTAGGATCAGGAGGACTGAGATCCTGTCAGACACTTCCCCTTACAGAGAAAAAGAGCCCTGGGGGCCGGGATTGGGGCCGAGGCCATCAGCAACCATGCAGAATGCCCTGGGATGGATGCAGGCGCTGCCGAAAAGAACAAATGGCCAGGATTCTGATGGGGTTAGGGACGGGATATGGACGTCACAGAGGACCATAGAAGCAGAGGGGGGTAATGGCGAGGAGAAGGGAGCGGCAGGGAACAGGGCAGCTGTGAACCCTGAACCCAGAGACTGGCGGTTTAAAAGGTTCCAATGTTTGGCCGTTACCAGGGGAACCAGGCGGCTTCAGGCAGTGCTGGTCCCCACACAAGGAGCACAGGACACAGGTCTGGTAGTAGAAAGAGGAGGTTGGGTCCAGGACAGGGGAAAAGGCCGGACAGGGGCCTAGCCTTCGGCCTAGGCTTCATGGGCTGTGGGAGAATGGTCTGCACGTCTGTGGGATGTCCCAAGGGGGTAGGAGAAGGTTGCTGTGCTGGGAGGACTAGGTAGTAACCTGGGGCTTAGGATTGCTAAAAAGGGGGGCTTATGTGGCTGAGGGGAGACTAATGGCCACCATGGGCAGGATATTAACTATGGCCCAGCAGGAGGGATGGGGTCTCAAAGCCTCATTGGTGGAACCGCCTATACGCCAAATAGACAAAGCTCCAGTTTTGTTTCTAGAAGATGCCAGGATCCTGAGACAGTACTTGAAGGGGGCGGGGTTGGGAAGGGATGAGAGACTGAGCACGTTGGTCAGGAGAATGGGTGGTTGGGCATGAGGACAGGACAGTGGTGGGACAGGGCAGAGCCAGGTAGGGTAGGTGGGAGAATGAGGTGGGGCATGGCTCGTGGGGAGGGGTGGCCTGAGGTGAGAAATATCACTGGACTCTTGTGAGAGCCCCTGGCTGAGCAGCCAATGGGAACATGAGGGGGCTTTTGCTTAGTGGAAGGAGCTGGTAAGGCCAACAGCCTCCTGAGTTGAGGCCTGGTGTACCTCATTCTAAAGGACTGGGCCAGACTAGACCACCAATCCTGGCAGCTGGAACTGCAGGGAGAGTTTGGCTCTAGGTGCAAGGCTGGGAGAGCAGCTTTCAGGAGAATAGGGGTTGAACAATTAATAATTAAACACTACCGATGTTGAAAGAAAGCTGGGGGTTAAATTGAGGGCTGTACTTGTCTTACAGCTCACTAAGATGACACAGTAGATAAAGGGTCCACTACATGCTTTTGGCATATATATATATATATATATATATATATATATGTTCTAGATAAAGTTTTCTGGTGTAACTCAGGCTTAGAACTCAGTCTATAGACCAGGCTGTCCTCGAAATCAGAGATTGGCCTGCCTCTGCCTTCTGATTCATTCATCCTGAGTTCTGGGATTAATGTTGTAAACCACTACTGGCCATATTGTTTTGTGAAACTAAGATTTATTTTGTAGCCTTGAACCTGGGATCTTTCTGCTTTTACCTTCTCTGCTTTTATCTTTCTGCTTTTGGGGTTTCAGGTCTGAAACACTATTCCCTACTTTCTCAGTTAATTTAAAAAACATAGGGTACATTTGTTTATTTCTTTTGTTTGGACATGCAAGTGCCATGGTAGGTGTATAAAGATCAGAGATTAGATAACTTAGAGCAATTGGTTTTCTCCTATTACTATGTAGGTCCCGGGGATCAAATTCAGATTGTTAGGTTTGATGGGAAAGACATCTTACTGATGAGCCATTTCAACTGATTTGACATTGGTTAGTCTTAAATATGAATTATAAAGAAAAAGAATCTTAGGTTCTAGAATTCCACACCCCTATACATCTCCATTAGTACGCAGAAGCTTTTAATTATATGAAGCACACAGTACCTTATTTAGTATGAGTAATTTCTAGAAAGTCCCACTTATGAAATTCATGCCTATTGTTATATGACTTCCACTCCATTCATGATAGCACATGGCTCCTATCAAGATATATATCTATATATATGCACTCATATATGTAGACATATATAGACAGACAGAATTAAAAATAAAAATTGAGAAATAAAAATAAAAGACAAGTACATATAGGGGCTGAGATGTAGCTCAGTTGGTAGAGTATTTGACTAGCCTGCATCAAACTTGGCTCAGACACCAACAAGGCATTAATCAATGGCAGACATACTCCTATAAATCCCAGCCCTCAAGTGGGAGAGTCAGGACAGTAAAAACTTCAAGGTCAACTTCCACTACATGGAGGTTTAAAGCCAGCCCAGAATCTAAGACAATATTCTTAGTTTTGAGGTAGGCTCTTGGTATTGAGACCAAACAGGACACACATTAGGGCCTAAAGCTACTTCTGATCTTGCATTTTGGAAACTGGTTGTTCCCGCATTTATTTGAGAATGTTGATAGCTTATTGCCTGTGTTGTTGGTAGGCCTCAGTTTAAAATCCTCTTTTTTTTCCAGTTACATTATTAACATGGATATAAGAGGTAACAATGAAGAGTTTGAGGAGTGTAAGTAGAGCCTTCTTCTTTTGATTGGAGTGTTCATGTGTTAAATGTCTTTGTAGAGATGACTGATATGAGATTTGGGACACTTGGATTCATCTGGTCCTATGTTTGGCCCCTTCTAGTGTTCTTTCTGGATTGTTGAAATTTATTTCTCTGCTTTCAAGAACAGGGGAATATATTCATTTCTTAAATGTGTTCTTTACCCCTTTTTGGTTCCTGGGTCTTTCATTTCCTCTCTCTCTTTCATAGGAAACAGATTATTTTGGCTCATACTTCTCTCTCCCTCCCATTCTTTCTCTTTCTCTTTGTTGCTGGATATAGAGTCCAAGGTATTCTAATCAAGTGCTCTACCACTGATCTATGTCACTAGTCTTGGGTAAATGTAAATTTTACTAGCTGTAATTTATAAGCTAGTTTTCAGGAGTAAAAGACATGTGCTACTAGATTTTATGATGCTTCCTAACGCTTTTTCTTTCTATGATTTAGATAAGTCTACAGTGCTGGAGCAGGAAGAGTCCTGGTAAGTAGGAGAACTGTTGGAACTTGACTTTTCTTTTTTTTCACCCATTGTTCTGGGCAAGAAGATTTAAGAGTAAACATCACATTTTCTCAACAGCATCATGTTGGATGTCTGACTTTATTACCAGTTTAAAGTATCTGATTCTTGCCCTGGGCCATTGTTTAACTCTTCAGCTGTTGCTTCATTTTTATAGAGGGGTGTGTGTGTGTGTGTATCTTTTTTTATATGGAGTCTTACTGTATAGGACTGACTATCCTGGAACTCCATGGACAGCCTAACTTTCATAATCTGTTTGTAAAGAAACAACATTTTACTTTGTTGTCCTTGTGGGTTCCTGGGATCCCAGACAAAAGAGATGCATTTCTCTGAGCTTCTGGAGTCTCTGGCAATGAGGAGGCACATACATCAGTGTCCTGGAACTCACTCTAGAAGCCAGGCTGGGCTCTAACTCATAGAGATCTGTATGATTCTGCCTCCCTATTGTTGCTATTAAAGGTGTGTATCACCATGATTGAATTGTTTTTGGCTTTTTGAGACAGGGTCTCACTATGTAGTTCTGGCTGTCCTGGAACTCATTGTATAGATAAAGGTTGGTTTTGCTCTTGTGGGCTCTGCTTCTTAACTTCTAGCATTCATGCTCAACTAGTTTGTTTTTAAAAATGTATTTGAACTTTCTAATCTCAATCATTTAGAAAAAATTAGACATTTAGCCTGATTGCTCTTTTATGATCCAGGCTGCATCTTGCCTCATGGTGATCTTATATGTGTACTGTGATCATATTGACAACCAATACAAATAACTCATCATATAAATACCAGAGTGTTTAGCCTAGCTTTTAGAGCTTCCTGAGATCTGTTCCAGTAATTTGTGGAAAAAGTGATGATCAGGTAGAAATGGAGTGAGACCCAAAAGATAACCATGTGCTAGAAATTAATGGAAGCCTTTCCTTTTCCTTTCCTTTCCATTCCTTCCTTCCTTCCTTTCACTTTTTCTTTCCTTTTCTTTTCAGACAGAGTCTCTTTGTAGCCCTGACTGTCCCATAACTCACTACATACACAAGGCTGGTCTCAAACTAACAGAGTTGTGGGATTAAACGCATGTGCCATCATGCCCAAGAAGAATATTGTTTTAAAAAACATAGTTGTCTTTTTTTTTCTTTCAATGCAGTTTATTCAGGAACCTTGAACAATCATCTGACCCTGGGGAAAGCCAGCCCACAGCTTAAATAGCCTCTGGGTAGCCAACCCCAGCGTGCCACGTGGGCAATGCAGATAGGTCCACATACATGGAAGCAAGCCATATCCTCAGCCTTAGCCAAATGTGGATTGTTTGTGACAGAGATCACTCACTATAGGGAAGGTGGAAGGCGGAAACCAGCTCCATCTTTAAGGCATAGCATTCCGCAGCTCTCTACAGTTCCCCCTTTTTGTTTTAGACGCATCAGGCAAGAGTAGAGGTCTGATCTCTGATATTAGAAATAAAATGGGACTTTGTACTGATGTTCATTTAGGTATCATCCACCCAAAAAGCATCAGACCCTTCTGATACCTTTTTCTCAGAGGCGGGACCTGGGGCATCAACCTGCATGCAATCAGACATGCTCTTCTCTGGGTCCAAAGCGGCTGACCCTGAGTGCAGTGCTTAGCCTCGCATCCTGAGCGTAACATTTTAGCTTTTTATGGTAGCCAACCAGGCTTAGGGAGACTGTCCTGCTTCAATGGCTGTAAAGGCCTGAATGGTCATGGCTGCATTACGCTGTTGTGAGACTCTAATCTTGCATATATACCACAGGCAAACCAAGGAGACCAACACCAGAAGGCCTGCTAACACTCCCATGCCCGCCCATTCCTTTAGATGATTCATGGCTGCAGCAATCCATGATGGTAATCCTGTGGCTAGTCCTGCGTCCACTCTGGTAGAATTTAGCCACTCTCAGCTGCTCCATCGTAGTATCGAATTCTCCAGTCAAATTACCCAAAATATAGCTAGAAAATTGTTTAGACAGATTTGCAGCACAGGAAAAATCCTCATATTGTGTGCTAGTGACACAAAGTCCAGCATACTTCCATTGACAGCCAAGTTGAGCGATTTGCCATAGGGTATCAATTTGCTCTTGCACGAGGTCAATCCTCTGATTGAACACCATCAAGCCTCCTTTTAGTTGAGCATTGATTCCTTTTTGTACATCTAAGGCATGAGCTACATTGGCTAAAAGATTATTCAGGGTCTGAGCAGTCTGCCCAGTATGACTCATGGCTAATGCCGTGGTGGTAGCTCCAACAGCCGCCAATGAGATGGCAGTAACAATGGTGGCTATAATTCCAAGATCCCTTTTCTGTCTGAAGAGAGTCATAGCGTGAGGGGCATCAATGGGCACAGGCACCCAGCGAGGCATGCGAGTAACCAGGGCATACCTAAATTCACTAGCATTCCAGCATTGGGCAAAAAAGCAAGTATCATTACCACAATTACTTGGCTCTATCTGGCTAATAATGAATAAAAATGGGGGATATAAACAAACAGGTGTTGGCTTATAGGAAATATTATGAGAAGCCTTAAACCCCTCGTTGGAACATCCTGCATCAGTTCTAGAACTAGCAGTGGTGGCGTCCGAGGTCTGAGTAGGTTCAGGAGACCATTGCCCCCAGGGGTGAGACGTGCTCCATAAAAATTGACTAACTCCATGTTTTCCTCCACCTTTGAAAATCATTTAAGGTTCTTAAATTATTTTTCCCTTTTTTTAAATTTTTGATCAATTACACTTTATTCATTCTGCATCTCCCCATAAGCCTCTCCCTCCTCCCCTCCCAATCCCACCCTCCCTCCTTCCTTTGCATGCATGCCACTGCCCAAGTCCACTGATAGGGGAGGTTCTCCTCTCCTTTCTGCTCTTAGTCTATCAGTTCACATCAAAAGTGGCTGCATTGTCCTCTACTATGGCCTGGTAAGGCTGATCCCCCCCAGGGGGAGGTGAACAAAGAGCAGGCCAATCAGATTATGTCAGAGGCAGTCCCTCTTCCCATTACTATGTAACCCGATTGGACTCTGAACTGCCCTGGGCTACATCTGTGCAGGGGTTCTGGGTTATCTCTATGAATAGTCCTTGGTTGGAGTATGAGTCTCTGGGAAGTTCCCTGTGTTCAAATTATCTTGTTCTGTTGCTCTCCTTGTGGAGACCCTGTCCTCTCCAGCTCTTACTATTTCCCAGTTCTTACATAAACTTCCATTCACTCTGCGCAACAGTTGCCCATCAGGCTTAGCATCTGCTTTGATAGTCTGTAGGGCAGAGGTTTTCAGAGGCCCTCTGTGGTAGGTTCCTAGGTTGTTTCCTGTTTTCTTCTTCTTCTGATGTCCATCCTCTTCGCCTTTCCGGATGGGGATTGGACATTTTAGTTAGGGTCCTCTCTCTTGCTTAGTTTCTTTAGATGCACAGGTTTTAGTGGGTTTGTCCTATGTTGGATGTCTATATGAGTGAGTACGTACCATGTGTGTCTTTTTGCTTCTGGGACTACTCACTCAGGATGATCCTTTCCAGATCCCACCAGTTACCTGCAAATTTCATGATTTCCTTATTTTTCATTGCTGAGTAATATTCCATTGTGTAGATGTACCATAATTTCTGCATCCATTCTTCAGTTGAGGGGCATCTGGGTTGTTTCCAGCTTCTGGCTATTACAAATAAAGCTGCTACAAACATGGTTGAGCAAATGTCCTTTTTGTGTGCTTGAGCCTCTTTTGAATATATGCCCAGGAGTGGTATGGCTGGATCTTGAGGAAGCGCTATTCCTAGTTGTCTGAGAAAGCGCCAGATTGATTTCCAGAGAGGTTGTACCAGGTTACATTCCCACCAGCAGTGGAGAAGGGTTCCTCTTTCTCCACATCCTCTCCAGCATGTGTTGTCACTTGAGTTTTTGATCTTGGCCATTCTCATGGGTGTAAGGTGAAATCTCAGGGTTGTTTTTAATTGCTATTCCCTAATGGCTAGTGAGGTTGAGCATTTCTTTAAGTGCTTCTCTGCCATTCGGTATTCCTCTACAGAGAATTCTCTGTTTAGCTCTGTTCCCCTATTTTTTAAGTGGGTTACTTGGTTTGCTGCTTTTCAGCTTCTTTAGTTCTTTATATATACTTGATATGAGTCCTCTGTCAGATAAAGGGTTGGTGAAGATTCTTTCACAATCTGTAGGAGGTTGGTTTGTTTTGATGACAGTGTCCTTTGCTTTGCAGAAGCTTTTCAGTTTCATGAGGTCCCATTTATTGATTGTTGCTCTTAGAGCCTGTGCTGTTGGAGTTCTGTTCAGGAAGTTTTCCCCTGTACCAATGAGTTCTAGGGTATTCCCCACTTTTATTTCAAGCCGATTTAATGTGTCTGGTTTTATGTTGAGGTCTTTGATCCACTTGGACTTCAGTTTTGTGCAGGGTGATGAGTATGGATCTATTTGCATTTTTCTACATGTAGACATCCAATTGGACCAGCACCATTTGTTGGAGATGCTATCTTTTTTTCCATTGTATGGTTTTGGCGTCTTTGTCAAATATCAGGTGTCCATAAGTGTGTGGGTTTATTTCTGGGTCCTCTGTTCAGTTCCATTGATCCACCATTCTGTTTCTATGCCAGTACCATGCAGTTTTTAAAACTGTTGCTCTATAGTACAACTTAAGATCAGGGATGGAGATACCTCCAGAAGATCTTTTATTGTAGAGGATTGTTTTAGCAATTCTCGGTTTCTTGTTATTTCATATGAAGTTGAGAATTATTTTTTCCAGGTCTGTAAAGAATTGTGTTGGTAATTTGATGGGCATTGCATTGAATCTGTAGATTGCTTTTGGTAAGATGGCCATTTATACTATGTTAATCCTACCAAGCCATGCGCATGGGAGATCTTTCCATCTTCTCATATCTTCTTCTAGTTCTTTCTTCAGAGACTTGAAATTTTTTTCATACAGGTCTTTGACTTCCTTGGTTAGGGTTACTCTGAGGTACCTTATGTCATTTGTGGCTATTGTGAGGGTGTTGTTTCCCTAATTTCTTTCTCAGCCCTTTTGTCTTTTGTATACAGGAGGGCTACTGATTTTTTTTGAGTTAATTTTGTATCCGGCCACTTTGCTGAAGGTGTTTATCAGCTGTAGGAGTTCCCTGGTAGAGTTTTTGGGGTCACTCACGTATACTATCATATCATCTGCAAATAGTGATAATTTGACTTCTTCCTTTCCAATTTGTATCCCCTTGATCTCCTTCAACTGTCTTATTGCTTTAGCAAGGACTTCCAGCTCTATGTTGAAGAGATATGGAGAGAGTGGCAGCCTTGTCTTGTCCCTGATTTTTGTGGGATTGCTTTAAGTTTCTCTATGTTCAGTTTGATGTTGGCTATAGCCTTGCTGTATATCGCCTTTACTATGTTTAGATATGTGCCTTGTATCCCTGATTTCTCCAATACTTTAAAAATGAATGGATGTTGGATTTTGTCAAAGGCTTTTTCAGC
Source organism: Meriones unguiculatus (assembly GCF_030254825.1). Taxonomy (NCBI): domain Eukaryota; kingdom Metazoa; phylum Chordata; class Mammalia; order Rodentia; family Muridae; genus Meriones; species Meriones unguiculatus. The sequence goes on along the minus strand of NW_026843706.1, from coordinate 446,095 downwards.
ATCTAGGTAGATTATCATGTTTTTTATTTTTTTTCAGTTTGTTAATATGGTGGATCACATTGATAGATTTCCATATATTGAACCACGACTGCGTACCTGGGATGAAGCCTACTTGGTCATAGTGGATAATATCTTTGATGTGTTCTTGGATTTGGTTTGCAAGTATTTTATTAAGTATTTTTGCATCAATGTTCATAAGGGAGATTGGCCTGAAATTCTCTTTTTTTGTTGAGTCTTTGTAAGGTTTAGGTACCAAGGTGACTGTGGCTTCATAGAATGAGTTTGGTGATGTTCCTTCTGTTTCTATTTTGTGGAATAGTTTGAAGAGAATTGGTGTTATCTCTTCTTTGAAGGTCTGGTAGAATTCTGCGCTGAAGCCATCTGGTCCTGGGTTTTTTTTGGATGGGAGAATTTTGACGACCACTTCTATTTCTTTGGGGGATATAGGACTATTTAGTTGATTTACCTGGTCTTGATTCAGATTTGGTAAGTCAAAGTTGTCCATTTCATTTAGATTTTCATCTTTTGTGGCATATAGACTTTTGAAGTAAGTCGTAATGATTGTTTGGATTTCCTCAGTGTCTGTAGTTATATCCCCCTTTTCATTTCTGATTTTGTTGATTTGGGTGGTGTCTCTCTGCCTTTTAGTTAGCTTGGCTAAGGGTTTGTCGATCTTGTTGATTTTCTCAAAGAACCAGCTCTTGGTTTCATTGATTCTTTGAATTGTTTTATTTCTTTCCATTGATTGATTTCAGCCCTGAGTTTGATTATTTCCAGCCGTCTACTCCTTCTTGGTGTGTCTGCTTCTTGTTTTTCTAGGGTTTTTAAGTGAGCCATTAAGGTGCTTGAATGAGCTGTCTCGAATTTCTTCTTGAAGGCACTTAGTGCTATGAACTTTCCTTTTAGCACTGCTTTCATTGTGTCTCACAAGTTTGGGTATGTTGTGTCTTCATTTTCATTGATTTCTAAAAAGACTTTAATTTCTTTCTTTATTTCTTCCCTGACTCAGCTGTCATTTAGTAGCAAGTTGTTCAGTTTCCATGTGTGTGTAGGCTTTTTGCTATTTCCGTTATTGTTGAGGTCCAGCTTTATTCCATGGTGATCAGACAAGATACAAGGGATTATTTCAATCTTCTTGTATCTGTTGAGGCTTGCTTTGTGACCCACTATATGGTCTATTTTGGAGAAGGTTCCATGAGTTGCTGAGAAGTTAAATTCTTTTGTGTTTGGGTGTAAAGTTCTGTAAATGTCTGTTAGGTCCATTTGATTCATGACCTCTGTCAGAGACATTGTTTCTTTTTTTAATTTCTGTTTTGTTGACCTGTCCTTTGTTGAGAGTGGGGTGTTGAAGTCTCCCACTATTAATGCGTGGGGATCTATATATGCTTTAAATTTTATCAATGTTTCTTTAACAAATGTGGGTGCTCTTGTATTTGGGGCATAGATGTTCAGGATTGTGATGTCTTCCTGGTGGAATTTTCCCTATATGAGTATGAAGTGTCCTTCCCCATCTCTTTTTATTAATTATGGTTGAAAGACTGTTTTATCAGATATTAGAATGGCTACTCCTGCTTGCTTCTTGGGTCCATTTGCTTGGAAAATCGTCTTCCAACCCTTTACCCTCAGGTAATGTCTATCTTTGTGTCTTAGGTGTGTTTCTTGTATGCAACAGATTGCTGGGTTTAGTTTACGTATCCATTCTGTTAATCTGTGTCTTTTTATTGGAGAGTTGAGTCCATTGATGTTGAGAGAGATTAATGACCAGTGGCTGTTAGATCCCTTGATTTTGATGTTGGCTGTGGTCATCAGGTTGTGTGTTTGGTTGCTTTTTGTTTTACTGAAGAGAGGTTATTTATTTCTTGTGTTTTCTTGAATGTAGCTAGTTTTCCTGGGTTGTATTTTCAGTTCTAGTGCCTTCTGTAATCCTGGATTTGTTTGTAGGTATTGTTGAAATTTCTTTTTTTCATTGAATATCTTGTTTTCTCCATCTATGAGGACTGAGAGTTTTGCGGGTTATAGTAGCCTGGGCTGACATCTGTGTTCCCTTGGGGTCTGCATGATATCCGTCCAGGCCCTTCTGGCTTTCATAGTCTCTGTTGAAAAGTCAGGTGTGCTTCTAATGGGTTTGCCATTATATGTTACTTGGCCTTTTTCCCTTGCAGCTTTTAGTATTTTTTCTTTGTTCTGTATACTTACTGTTTTGATTATTATGTGGTGGGAGGATTTTCTTTTCTGGTCAAATTTGTTGGGTGTTCTGTAGGCCTCATGTATTCTAATTGGCCTTTCCTTTAGCTTGGGGAAATTTTCTTCAATGATTTTGTTGAAAATATTTTCTGGGCCTTGGAGAAGGGAGTCTTCTTTTTCCTCTATACCTATTATTTTTAGGTTTTGTCTTTTCATATTGTCTTGGATTTCTTGGACGGTGTGTGTCAGGAAATTTTTTTTTGGATTTAATATTTTCTTTGACAGATACATCGATTTCTTCCATTGTATCTTCTACACCTGAGATTCTTTCTTCCATCTCTTGTAGTCTGTTGGTTATGCTTACCTCTGTAGTTCCTGTTTTCTTCCCTAGATTCTTCCTTTCCATTATTTCCTCCATTTGTGTTTTCTTTAATTTTTCCAATTCTATCTTCAGGTCTTGAGTTGTTTTTGTTTACTTCCTTCACCTGTCTGATTGTACTTTCCTGTTTTTCTTTAATTCCTTCAACTCTGTTTCTTTTATTTCATTCCGTGCTTTAAGCATTTCCTTTCTAAAGGCCATAAACTGTTTGGCTACAGCTTCCTCTATTTCTTTACGGATGGCAATATTCTGTTGGAGTTTATCTTCCTCTATGTCTTTACGAATCTTATTTGTTTCCTCTGTTATCATCTTCATGAGCATAGTTGTTAGGTCATCTTCTTGGATTTCAGTTATGCTGGGGTGTCCAGGGCTACTTGCCCCTGGGTAACTGGGTTCTGGAGATGCCATATTGCTCTGTCTTTTGTTGCTTGAGCTTTTAAGCTGGATTCTACCCATTGTGCTATCTTAGGTGTTTGGGGTTATTTTCTGGTGGTTCCTGGGGATCCTATGGATCCTGTGGTGGAGAGAAACCCCTTTGCAGAAATCTGGTTTTTCCTGAAGGATGTCTTCTCAGCTTTTTGGGTATAGTCCCTGGATGGCTGGTGTTTTTTCAGGAGGTGGTCACCTCAGGGATATAGACCTGAGTGGTAAGTGTGGTCTTTGTTAGTCGAGAGGGTTCTCCTCTCACCCAGGGAAGTCCTGAGGGCAGCTGCCCTGTTTCTGGGTTTCTTGTTGTAAATTTAATGATCAGCTGCTGTGACCCAGTTGGACATCAGGCGCGCATCAACTTTTTGTGCCTGTGTCTGGAGCACAGCTGAGTGATGGCAGCCCCGGCCCCACTGGTCTGCTAGACTTTTTCTAGGGAAGGATTGGGTGATTTAAGTCAGTACAGTTTCCTTCCTTCCTTGTGTATTCTCCGGAGACACGGACTCCCAGTGTCTTTTTTTGCCCTGGTGCACACTGCTCAGTGTCTGCCAGCTGGCTGGCCGCAGAAACTGCCTGTGCCTGGAGCACAGCTGAGTGATGGCGGCTCAGTCTCTGCCAGCTGTCTGGTGCGCAGAAACTGCATGTGTCTGCCTTTGCAGCCTTTGGGAGCCTGGGTGCCTCCCTAAGCTGGATAATTTTCTGGGGACCTTTTCAGGCTGGAGGTGTCGGCTGAGTGCTCCGAGATCAGACCAGCCGTTTCCCTCCCTGTGTGTTTGCACCGGACAGTGAAACTCATTCGCTGGTGCCCTGGTGCCCACAGTTCTATCCCAGGTGGCGAATCAGGCGCGCAGGCAGGCAGGCAGGGCTCTGTGCCAGAGCCAAGGTCCCCAGCTCTGGCTCCAGGCTGGCTCCTGGGGTGCCCGTGGAACCCGAGTCTTTTCCAGGGGATGTCTGGGTGACCTAAGGCCGGTCCCAATCTTTCCTGTACCCTGGGGTTATCTCTCGACTGAAAATTCCAGTCTCTGATAGTGTGGTGTGCACGGTTCAGTCTGGGACCGTGACCAGAGACACTGGTTTGTGGCTCTGGGCTGGGGCTGGGGCTGGGGCTGGTGTCCGGCAGCCAAGCATCTGGCAGAAACGGGATCTCTTCCGCGGTTTAGCCGGGTGAGTTAAAATCTGATTGAACTCAGAGAGATCTTCCCAGCTCTGCCTCCTGGGTGCTGTAGTGGAATGCATGTGCCACACACCCAGGCTAGAAAGGTTCTTTCAGGCTAGTGTAGTAAGTAGGAGAACAAAGGTTCATCAAATTGGCAGCTAAAAAAAGACAAAATGCATGGTAGAAATAGATTAACATTTGTATGTACAGTGGATGCAGAAATATTTTGTAACAAGGATTTGGAGTGTTTTTCTTAGTAAAAGTGTTTCATGTCCAGAGATGGATCACTGGGTTAAGGTACTTGCCACACAAGTCTGATAACTTGATTTTCATCCCCAGAACCCATGTAAAGGTGAAAGGAGTCACTTGACTTCACAAAGTTGTCCTATAACTTCCACATATGTGTTGTGGTGCATGCACAGCTACACACACTATACACCTCCCCCAACAATGATGATTATAAAATGTACATCTTACAGGGATGCATGCCTGTAAACCTAGACCTTGGAAGCCTGACGAAAAATTTCTGTGACTTCCAGTATATTTTGGGCTAAAGAGTAGCTGTTGACGAGCTTCATGGCACATTGACACAGGCTAGAATCATTTTAGAATAGGGAGGTCTCTATTGAGAAAACGCCTCCATAAGATCGGGCAGTATGCAAGCCTGTAGGTTTTTCCTAATTAGTGATTGAAGTGAGGGCCCAGCCTATTGTGGGTGTTCTTGTTGCTGGACTGATACTCCTGGGTTCTGTAAGAAAGCAGCCTGAGCATGCCAGTGGGTAAGCAGGCTCTGCTTCAGCTCCTGCCTACAGTTTTTAGCATTTTCCTATTCTACTTCTTTCTGTGATAAGCACTGAGGAGGAAGTGTAAGCCAAATAAACTCCTTTCTTCTCAAGTTGCTTTTGGACGTGATGTTCCCACACAGCAACAGAAAACCTAAATGAGACAGAAAAGGTAATCAGGGTGGTTACCAATATGACAGACCTGACTGTGTCACTTTGTGGAGGATTTTGAAAGGAATTTGGAACTTTGAGGGCTAGAAAATCTATTGAGTGTTCAAAGATGGGTGAGCTCTTTCCTGGGAACACAGAAGGTTAGTGTGGAGAAAAATGCAGAAGATGGAAGCCTGGTTTGTAAAGTTCCAGAGGGAAGATTGGAAGTCATTTAAGGTCTCTATTGGGAATGTTTCATGTCTTGAGTTAAGAATCTGTGGTTGTGGGTAGCTGGGGCTGAAGAACTGGCTGTGATTAACAAGATACTAGCCTAACCAAAGAAAAATCCTTTCCTTTGCTGGGATAATAGAGGCTGGACAGCTGGAGCTGAGAAATTAGCCATAATTAAGAAGAGACCAGCAGTAGTGAGGTGGAATATTCTGGAAAGTGTTTTCTCAGAGTTGGCACACAGAAGTGGTGATCCAGAGACTGCTGTCTGGTTTGTAGCTTGTGCTGACAGCAGAACCTGCTAGTCTCCAAGAGTCACCCAGTTGGTACTCTTTATTTAGTCATGAATGTGTCATGAAGAACAGCTGAGGCTTGGCACTGTGAGGCAGAGCTGCATTTCTCTAAGAGAACCCAGGAGAGGTTATTGTTAGGAGTGCGGCCCAGTTTAAGCAAGAGACTCCAGCCATTTGGAGATGCCTGTGTCATGGAACAAGCACCAAGAACAGCGGCAGTCATGGAGCGGAGCCATCCTCATCTTAGGAGACAAGCTGGGCATGTTACAGAGCTGGAGAAGATCATAACTGGATACCAGACATTAGACACTGAGTTACTTGCTCAGTTGGAGTTTGGTTTTGCTTTGTTCAGATTGTGACTTCTGTAAGATGCCTCCTTTTGTAAGAGCAGTGAAAAGGTGTATGGAAACATGGAAAATGAGGAATAATTGAAAGATTTAACAAATCTAGTGAAGGGGAACAGAGTTGGTGTAGGAAACATCCAAAATTTTACAAGTGATCATGCTTATTGTAGAAAGTAGGGGAAATGTCCTGAAGAGAAGATTACTGTGCTCATATTTTCTTGGTTTCTTTTTCTACCTTACAACGTAGCTGTGTGGTGACTAACTCGGTCTCTGACACTGAAACTCCCATTGAAGAACAGAGGCCTAAGATCTATGAAATGAGCAACAAAGCCAAGTATCATTCCTGCTTAGAGAAACAGCTGAGCCCTGAAGCCTTGCCACATGTGGCTGTTTTAGGATCTGCCTCTGCAAACCTTAATTTTGTGAGGATTTTGTAGCCAGTGCCACCTTTTTTTTCTCCATCATGTGCTGGGGTCCCTACACCATGGTTTATTTCCTAACACAACTGCAACTTCCTATTGCCTTAGATTTGGTTAGAGTTCTATCTGCCTAAAACTCTGCTCCTCCCTCTTCTTCTCTTTTCATCCTTTATGGACAAGAAAGAGAAGAGAGTAAGAAGCATTACTCTACCTTCTTTCCAGCTGGGTGGAGACTGGGGTTAGCAGAGGTTAGCAGTGAAAACTGTTAAAGATCTACTATCTACTCCATACCTTATTGTATAAGGCAGCAAGCACCAAAAGTCCAGCAGGACCACAGTGTCTAAATTAAGAACTGTTCTAAGCTAGAGAATTTTAACTTGATATACATGAAATACTGCTTTATTGAAGCAATTGCCCTTATTCGGCTATGGCCCACAAGGCATCCGATTTATGTTAAGGAACAATTGAGCAAGTACCTCATGCTCTTTAGACAGTAGGATTTCAAAGTGGGAATCATATTTTCATTGCTAGTTTATCAGTCACTTCTCTCAGGTAAATACAGAATAGAGGGCACTATCTAAAACTATGTTTTTTAACTGTGATTCAGAATGTCCAAACATTCAACTACTTCAGCTTAGTTTGTGTTCAATATCCTGCTGATGTCTGTATGTACAGAGTGGGTAGAAGAAGCGTATTTACATATGTCTCTTGAATTTCAGATGATTCCCGTGATGAGGACCAAATACTTGAGTATGAAAGAGAACTGCTTCAAAGTATTAATTCCATTCTCAGTTCAGCTGAAGATTGTGACCTGTGGGATCTTTATGGAACTTCCAACTATCCATCAAGTGAGCCTAAGCCAGAGCCAGAGGCAGAGGCAAAGCTGGAGCCAGACCCAGAGCTGCAACCTCAGCCAGAGACCGAGCCTCAGGCTGAAAAAAAACCCCGACCTGAGCACAAGCCACAGCCAGAGCCAGAGCAGGAGCCTGTGACCGAGCCAGAGGGAGAGCTGCAGGTTGAGCTGAAGCCCACGCTGCAGCCAGAGCCAGAGCCAGAACCAGAGCCAGAACCACAGCCAGAGCCAAAGCCAGAGCCAGAGCCAAAGCCTGAGCCAGAGCCAGAGCCAGAGCCACAGGGGGAGCTGCACCAACAGAATGAGCCCCAGCCAGAGCAGGAGGCCAAGCCCCAGTCTGAGCCTGAGAGGCAGCCTGAACCTCAGCCAGAGGTATTGGCCGAGTCCCAGCCTGAGCCAGATACACAGCCCAAAACTGAGACAGAGGCTGAGACAGAGGCCAAACCCCAGCCAGAGCAGGAACCTGAGCATGAGCCCGACCCTGAGGCAGAGGTTCATCGAGAGCTGGAGCCCAAGACCCAGCTTAAGCCTAAGTCGGAGCCCCAGCTGGAGCCCGAGCCAGAGCAGGACTCCGAGTGTCAATCTGAGCAAAATATTACCAACAAGGAGGTCGAGGAGAGGCGGGCTGCATATCTGCTGGCCAAACAAAGGAAAAAGAGAAAAAACAGATTTATATGTATGTCACAGGGTAAGCCACGTAGGAAACGTCGTAGGGTTGGGCCTGGGCCTCAGCCTGAGCCACAGCCCCACCCAGAGCAAGAGCCTAAGCACCATCCTGACCCTGAGCCTGAGCCCAAGGAGGAAGCAGAGGCCAAGGCCCAGCCACAGCTGGAGCCTGCACAAGAGCAGGAGCCTGAGTCTGGATCTGAGCAAAATATTACCGACAAAAAGGCCAAGGAGCGTCGGGCTGCGTATCTGCTGGCCCAACGAAGGAAAAAGAGAAAAAATAGATTTATATGTGTCACAGGGTAAGCCACGTAGGAAACGCCGTAGGCTACACTCACAGAATGAGCCCAGCCTGCCAAGTGCATCTGCAAAGCCTAGGTCTCCTGATGTGCCCATGTCACCGGGCCAACCTGTTCATGCTGCTGAAAACCCTGCATTAAGTAAGGGGAGAGGCAAAGGGGCACGACCACGAAAGTGAAAAGTATCTCAAGTGGACGTGGGGTTCCCATATCAATTTTCCTTATGCCTCAACATGCATTTACAGTTCAGTTCCCCTGGAGTGCTTTTTTTCTGAATTCCCTATCCTGATGGTATTCTGGGTCATTGCCCATCCCCTCTGAATAATTTTCAATCCCTCTATGTAGCCAGGAGTTAGGGTGGCTCCTCCCTCCTCCAAGTTGTAATATGTTGCTGAATGTGTCCCCTCATAAGAGGACTGTTCATGATTTATTCTCTGAGGGTCTAGCCTCATGAGTGGCATGTAACAAGTTTAATTTTAATAAATAAATAAATGATACTCTTGGTGCCTAAGTCTCTGGCTAGAGTTATTGGCACTGTGGGTTCTGGAAGAAGGCAAAAGGCAAGGTGTGACTTGCAAGTTGGATGAAGGTGCTGCTGGGGACACGTGCTAATACCATAACAATCCTTAGACTATACTAGTCTTAGTTGCTCATGCAACCGAACCTCCAAGGACCCTCATGGTAGTTCACTGTACCTGTGACAGTGTTTACTCAGCTCACTCTGCTGGTGGTTGGTGGCCCTAAATAGAGTCACTCAGAAAGTAACAGTATGCAGCCTGCCCACGTAGTCTTGATAGGTGCTGCCCTGTGCTCGCCCTCGAGAGCTGTTCTTGAGCTTCCATTTCTCTCAATTGCTTGATGGAATCCATTTCCATTATACAAATCACTACTAACCTTTCAGCTGATAATGGACAAAAACTTGAGGGCCTTCCCAGAAGAAAGCCATTGCAACAAACGTTGAAAAATGCAACACTGGGTATATGCTGCTCATTTGCATGGGACTTGATTGTACATTTTTTATGTGTTCATCAGTCCAGTGGATACTGGAGACTCCAAGTAGATGAAGGAGTCTGGTTGGACGAAGGTTTCTGACCCTAAGGAGGTATGCACATGATGAGGTCGCCTGCTGGTTCCCCTTCGTTCTTACCTAGCCATCCAGCTAAAGACCAGGCCTGTGTGCTCTACTCAAATCCTAGCAGTTAACTGGCAGAGTGCTTCCTTCAACCTCACAGCAGCTCTGACCTCTAAAGTTTTCTTTGTCCTTAAACTCAGGCCAAAGATGGATATGTGGCCCAGGCACTTTTTAGCTGGACACAGCTGATGGCCACCAGTTTACACTGAAGCAAGCGAACAGAGTTGAATGAGATGGCACATTAATCCCCGGACTCAGCAGGGAGAGGCAGGGCAATTAGGAGTCCAAGGCTACCTTTGACAAATCAAGTATAAAGCCAGTTTCATATGCATGGTACTCCTACCTCAAAAATCAACAAGCAGGACAATTACAGAGGGGAAGGTAGAGCTAGGCGTTCTGATGTGGGACGAGAGAGAGGGTAATTAAAAATGTCTTCAGGGTTTTTCTAATGCTTTGCATGATCACATTTCCACTTGCTTGTAGTTTTAGTATTATTCTCATAAATCTATAGGGAGCTATGAGAAACAAGTATTGCCTATGCCAAAGGCATGCTAATACTTAATCTAGAAGTCCCATTAAGGTTTTGAAATTTCATTTTCCCACTTACAATATGAATTTTAATTTTGTCACGGGTTTTACTTCCATTCAGGAGTAATGAACTCTTACAAAAGAAAGAATACATTTGAAGAAGCATATTTGTGTGGGTATGGGAGCATTTTGATTTTTTTTGTGTGTGTGTCTTTATTGTTTTTGTTTTGTGGAGCTGGGGCTGGAACTGAGGCCTCATGTATACCATACAAGTATTCAACCACTGAACTTCTTCAGTGTGGTAATAATTTTAAACCTGTATTTTGGGAGAAAAAAAATGGCCTTCAGGGAGGGGGAGGGAAAAAGAATGGTGTGTCAGGTGTGGGGCAGGGGAGATCAGCTTAGGTCTGAAAGAGGCTCTGTGTCCCTGTGCTCTTTACCTGGCTGTTATGATTGAGTCAGCTCATCATGTATCAGCAAGGGATTATCTCTGGATTCTATTTATATTTAAGCTGTTTGCCTATAGGGATGCTTCTCTTGATAATATCCAGGTTGCTTTGCTAGATAGAGACAGACAGAAGAAAGGAGCAGGTGCCTCTCAGTGTCCTTCTCACGACCCTTCATCTGAAGGTGACCAGCCAGTTTGAACTTTTACCTCTGTCTTGTACTTCATTGCTCTGAGAGCCTCCTATGGTGCTTCATATGGTTCTTGTGTAGGCTGCTTGCTGGTCATAGTGTTTAATATATCCAATCTGGGGGTCTTTTTAGTTCTCTTGCTGTGGGGTACACAGGCTCTGAGGCAAAGTTTTCTAAGCCTTGAGGCTAGCTTTCTCTGAGTGGGCACTGAGATCCCATTCTCTGCTGGATCTGGCAGATGGCACAGGCTTTCATCTGCTGCCTCTGCTGATATGGACCTGCTTTCATCACTAGATGATTTAAAGCAGAAATGTGTGATGTCACTTGAATTGGGCTTTGGCTCTTGAGAGTGTGTTTGGGGCTTCTAGAAGTATAGTGCAGCTACACACATACTCTTGCTGAGAAAGCTCCTCCTCTACTAGGGAAGGTCATTGTCTACTGAAGAAGGTTATTTGCTTCAACCAAGTACAGCCCAAGAAAGGATTAAAACCTGGCTACCCATCCTCAAATTAGCTTCCTTTTGTTTTGTTTTGATTTGTTTTGTTTTGTTTTGAGACCTGTGTATGTAGCTCTGATTGTTCTGGACCTGCTATGTAGACCAGGCTGACCTCCAACTCACAGATATACATCTGCCTCTGCCTCTGAGTGGTGGGATTAAGATGTGTGCTTTAGCACCCAGCAGCTTCCTTTGTTTTATTTATTTCTTTGCTTTCTTCGCACTCCAAGTTTTTTACACAAGCTTTTATTCCAAAATTCAGTAGGTAACAAATACTCTGAACTCTTACAAAAGAAAGAATACATTTGAAGAAGCATATTTGTGTGGGTATCTGAGCATTTTGATTTTTTTTTTTTGTGTGTGTGTGTCTTTATTGTTTTTGTCTTGTGGAGCTGGGGCTGGAAATGAGGCCTCATGTATACCATACAAGTATTCAACCACTGAACTTCTTCGGTGTGGTAATACTTTTAAACCTGTATTTTGGGAGAAAAAAAATGGCCTTCAGGGAGGGGGAGGGAAAAAGAATGGTGTGTCAGGTGTGGGGCAGGGGAGATCAGCTTAGGTCTGAAAGAGGTCTGAAATTTTCCATCTCAGGAGCCTGTGAAGTCAGAAACTCCCCATAATGTCATTTCTTTTATTATCTCTGTGGGCTCATTTCTCTGACCCAGTTGCTCTAGCCATGATTTTTAAAAAACTTCCAGCTATGGTGGCACATCTGATAAACCCCAGCAACAGGAAAGATAAGGCAGAATGATTGTCACGAGTTTAGGGCCAGCCATGCCTATGTGGCAAGACCTAGCTCATACAAAGCTGCTTCCACTGAAATCAGTAGTGGGTGAGCATTATCCCTTTGTATGTTCAGCATTATTCTTTGTTCTGTTGGAGGTACGCCTTGACATAATGTGCAGTGATCATGGTTTAATGGAAAGACTGAGAGATTTGGGTCTGAAGATCTATCTCTGACCTGTGGGCCAGATACTTCTGATCTTCAGTACACTCATTTTCAAGATGAGGTTCTTTGCAAATGTTTAAATACTATTGGTGGTTCTCAGTAAAGGTAGAGATGGGGTCACTCTGAGTCATGGGAAAGAGTTGATGCTGAATACAAAAATGGGAAATCGCAGTTCACTCCAGGGATTGTTTGAGTTGCCCACTTTGAGCACAGGAGAAATGCTAGCTAGAAACAGTGATTTAGAACCACATTTATTCAGACCTTCAATACCAGGCCAACTGGGAATGTAAAATCCCAAAGGAAACAAAATTCCTCTGGAGGTGAGCGAGTAGTTGGAATTGAATGAAAGGAACCTGGTAATAAAGAACAAAATTACTGCTTTTGTATAAAGGGGAGGACAGGGAAATGATTAGAGAGGTGACCCTGACTTGCAAAGGAGATTCCAGAAGGAAGAGCCCTTATTGAGGAGGTAGTAGTGTCGGGAGCCTTGATTCAGCGGCCTGCTTTGATATTTAAATCTCAGCGGAGAGATGGCTTTTAGGAGGCCTTATCTAATGGCAGAGGAAAGCTTGCAAGTCCATCTTCTTTTGTTTGTGACAACAGGTGGGATAGCTCGTGAAGGTTACACCTCTTCCTCAGGCTCCTTGTGCAAATTAACCTATTGTTCTGAGATGTTTTACTGGTTAAAAATAACTCCTCAAAAAATAAAGTGGTAAAAAGGCTGGAGGCAGAGGAGGCAGGCAGAGAATTGAGACTTGCTGCTGGCACTGCTTGCTGCAGCAGTCTGCCTTTTGCTGTGGCTGTCGAGCCTGGACCTTTAAAATGTTTCCTGTGTGCTGTGTGTTTATTTTCTTAATTTTAATCCTCACTCCCAACTCAAGAACCATTTGACTCTGCCCGGCTGGCTGCGGCATAGTAGTCCACATCCCAGTTGAGCACAGGGTAAGGGAGAAATGAACTTCAAAAGCCAGTTGTGATAGAATTTTAAATATGGAGCCTATTATGCTAAATATAGCTTTATAAATCTGTTCAAAATTTGCATTGAGTGACTGCAAAATAAGAAATACAGTAGCCTGACCTTAACACCCTGATCTTCAGATAAAAAACAACAACAACAACAAAACAAACAAACAAAAAAAACTGTTAAATTACTCTTACCTGGCAACCTATGTCACAGTTTTGAAATGTCATTTCTAGATGGAGAGACCTTCTGTGTGTTGCTTAGGGGACATTATTATTGGATGTCTCACCATTCCAATGAATCGAACATATCAGATTGTTTTTTAGGCCCATCTGATCACTTTTTTTTTTCCAAATACAGCATCTCCATTCTCTCAGTATCCAAGTGTCAAGATGGCATCTCTAGACAGTCATGAACCTGTCCTTTAGCTTCACATTTGCAAATGTCTAGACACTCATCCCAGCCCTCTTCTCCACACTGCACTCAATTTATTGTGAGCTTTCCTGCTCAGAACCTGGTTGTCCAGATATTTTAATCTGCTCCTTCACATCTCCTATCTAGCCTCTCACTATTATACTGCTATCCCAGGTTTCAACCATTCTTTTCTCTCTGGGTCTCTAGATACAATCATTACTCAGTTTTTTACTTCTTTCAAGTGCCCCCACCATATTAGGAAACAGAGCCTCACATAGGCTCTATAAGTGCTTTGCCATTGAATACCAGCTACAACACTCATTAATTCTTAGAAATCAAGGCTTTTTGGCTTGTTTCTGATCTGGGGTCTTACAATGTTGTCCAGGCTTTTCTTGAACATCTGGGTTCAAGCAGAACTCTCATCTCAGCTTCCTGAGTAGCTGGAACTATATTTAAGTGTCTGCCACCAACCCAGCTTTGAATGATCTCCTTTTGGTGGGGAAGGCTATGCTAAAGGTTGACATAGGGGGCTCTCAATCTGGAGAGCAGGCTGGTCTCCTACTCACTATTTAGCTCAAGGTAACCTTGAATTATACAGTCTTTCTGCCTCAGGCTTTCAGTGCTGGGATTATATAAACTGCTGAGGTTTTGTTGTTGCTTTGAATTTTAAAAAGTTTTTTTTTTATGCAATACATTTTGATCATTTTCTTTCCCCTCACCCAGATCCTCCCTACCCACCAAACTTTAAGTGTACTTTCTTGTGCTCTCACTCTCCTTCAAAAAACAAACAAAAAAATATAGGATAACAAAAAACTGTATCAAAACAGAAAAAGACCTCAAAAAACAATAAAGACAAAAATACTAAAGCAAACAAAACAATGTTATTGTTGTTTTGAGATGAGAGCTCACTATGGAAGGATCTCACGGACTGACCTCTAACTCAGGGCCATCTTCCTGGTTCAGCCTCTCAAGGACTGCAATTACAGGTTAAATGTCTAATTCTAAACTCAGTCATTTGTTAAGAGTCCAGCTAAGCCAGGCAGTGGTGGGGCAGATCTTTAATCCAAGCACTGTGGAGGCAGAGGCAGGGAGATCACTATAAATTCAAAGCCAGCCTGCTCTACAGACATGATCAGGACAACCAGGGGTACACAGAGAAACCCTGTCTTGAAAAAACAAAAAAGGAGTCCATCTAAGGATGGGTGAGATGCCTTAGGGCTACAAAATGTGCTGATCTGAGTTTGATCCCTGGGACCTGTATGGTAAGCAGAAAGAAAATACCGGACTCCCACAAGTTGTCCTTTGTCCTCCACATGTATGCTATGTCATGTGCATATATGGACCCACAAATACTAAAAAAATGAGTAAAGTAATAAATACATTCATTTAATTGGGATGCTTTTCATAATAGAACCCAGTTCGGATCTCTATTTTACCCCAAGCTTCTGCTGACCAAATCTCTTGGCCACATATACATGCTGAACCCACTTTTGTCCATAGAAGGAAGAAACCGAGCCTTGCCCAGGTGAATTTCTAGCAATCCCCACAAAAAGATGAATATGCTGGAGCTGCTCCCCCAAAAGCTGACCTCTTAATGTGCAGCTAAAACACAAACCAGCTTGTCATGGGTGGAAGTTTAGCTCTAAGAATCCTGGTAAGGCTACCCTCATGGCTGCTTATATATGCTTCTGTAAGAATATGCTGTGTTTGGTGGGGATAAATTCAAGGGGATGCTTGGCAGTAGAACAGAAGAAAATATATTTTAGTGCTCACAGTTCCTTTTATTCCTCTTTCAAGATCGGTTCCAGGACACCTTGATCTCTGAGCACACCATGTAGCCTCTTGGCTGCTTGATGGCATGCAGGGTTCTCATGCTGACTCTGGGCAATAGCATTCTCAAAAAGGAAATTCAGTACAACTGGTGCTGCCTCCTGTCACCCATTGCCAAAACTACATAATTACCTACAGGATCTATTATGAATGTATTCTGTGCAAATACAGGTAAGAGCTTTCTCAGAGGTTGTCCAATTACTTTGTCATTTTAGCCTTCAGTAGTTGTTTGGTTTTCTTTATTTTATTTTATTTATTTTTTTTTTGTGGTGTGGGGAATGGAACTGAGGGCTTCATGTGTGCCAGGCAAACACTGCATTGCACCCTGCCTGAGCAATATCATCAGCCTTCCTTTTGCTGATTTTTGTCTCTGAAAGAGGGTCCCAGCAAGTTTCCCATGCTAGTCTTGAGCTAGCTGTGTAACTCAGGCAGGCCTTGAACTTGTGATCCTCTTGCTTCAGCCTTCCAAGTGGCAGGACCAAGTAGGTCTGTCATAAGTCTATGGACTGTCTGACTTGAGGACTGAATCACACTGTTTCTGTGTCCTCTTTCTCTATTATTCTCTATTATTTGCAAATAGTTGCAAAGGTTGTGTACTTGTTCATTTTCAAGGACCTCATCTGGCATGTGTTCCTCATCCCATTTTTTGGGCAGTAAAGAGGACTTTTGCTTTATGAAAGTAGTGGTGGTGAAAACAGATTGTCATTTTAGAAATACTTTTTGTTGGCAGAAGCTGGTGATCGAGTGTTTGTCTTCCCAGTGGCTGCTGAAATATTACTGCACCATGTCCGTAGCAGCTTTATTCATCATAGCAGAAACCTGGAAACAACCCTGATGCCCCTTAGTTGAGGAATGTATACAAAAATCATAGTACACTTATACAATGGAATACTACTCAGCAATTAAAAGCAAGAAAATCGTGAAATTGGCAGGCAAATGGTGGGAACTAGAAAAGATCATCCTGAGTGAGCTATTCCAGAAGCAGAAAGACACACATGGTTGATACTCACTTATAAGTGGATATTAGACCTAATATAGGATAATCATACTAAAATCTGCACACCTAAAGAAGGTAAGCAAAAATGAACACTCTGGGTAAGATGCAAATATATTCTTTAGAAAAAAGAACTTAAAAGGTGACAGAATCATCATAAAAGTACCTAAGTGTGCCTCTCTTTAGAATCCTGCATCTATGTATTTCATGAGCCTTAAATTTTCTTAAACTTTTCTCTGTCCCCCTTTCCTTTAACTACCATTTTCCCCATCCTTAAATCTAAAGTATGTACTTATTCTTAAGAACTCACTAACTTTACTTACCTTTGGCCTGCCCTGATATCCTTCTCTGCCTCCTAGTGCAGACATAGTTTTGCCAAGTGAAGAGCCCTGAGGGGGATTGGGAACACCTTAGCTACTGGTGACACTGAATCCCTCCCCAGAGCGGCTCTGCCCTGAGGCTCAATGCTGCTCTCCTCCCAAGCACTGGATTTCCTGTAGAGTCCTGTCCTTGCACAGCTTGGGTCCTGAACCCTGACTAGGGATGGTGAGATAATGAAGAAATGACAAAAACACAGACACAGAAAAACTGGGGTTGAACAATCGGGGGTGGCCACAGCACTCTAAAATCTCAGCGTATTTACTACATACACTGAACAAGAAAGCAGGGTTTAAGGTGAATGGCTGAACAAGGAGGCATGCTTATTTAATATCAGTAGGCAAAGTTTCTAGAGGAGCAGACCTCAGGCTATAAACACACAGGAGGAGAAAACTATGGAGGCCTTTTTCCACACACCCACTACCAACATTCATATTCAGTTCCCCAGAGAAGGACTTGCCATCACTCTGAGCCTCATTTTAGGGGAAGAGTGGGCATTTACCAGTTATCTATGAGTCTGAGACTACAGTCCTTGACATGGCTGTGCCCGTGTTGACAACACACATTCACTCAGGGTTTCATAGGCTCCCTATATCTCCACCTTTCTTATTTTTGGATGTTCAGCATGAAGCTTCACACTTAGTCCAGGGGTGGTTCGCTGCAATGGCGACACTAAACTGTAATGATGATAACAAGGAAGAGCTTGACAGCTGCTGTGCCCAACACAAACAGTAGGCTATTTTAACAGGACTGAAGCTGCGAAGCTCACCAAAGAATGCTCTTGCAACAGCAGCAGAGGAACCAGTCTGGTCACGAGCCTTTTGCTTTTCTAGGATGTGCTGACAAATCTGAGTCACAGCCACTTTATTATTGTGGGTCCAAGCACCGAAAAGGTAGGTCCTAGGGAATTCTCAATTATATTAGCTCTTAATACAGGAGTTGCTGTCACACACGTGTGTGACATATTAAAACTTGTCTAAGTTGCAGGGCTAAAACCTGTCCCCAACAGTTGGATGGAGCCCAATGGGACTCTAGATGGTTAGAGAAATGCCCCCCTCCAAACAGGGAATCACTAGTACAAACAGTCGTCACAGGATGTGACCAAGAAACTGAAAAGCATAAGACCAGCAACTTCTCTGACTGGTATGCACAGAATTACCAGACAAATCAGTAACAGAGCCACTGGGTTATATGAACTAAGTTGTTTAAAAAAAAAACTGGGTATCATTTAAGCCACTGAGATTTTTTTCCCTAGGACTACATGCCTCTTGGCTATTGGCTACCTTCTCTCCTTCAGTATACTGCCACCTTCCTGGTGCTGAGGCATCAGGCTAGGGACAACCATCTCCTTGCTATGGGGGTTGCTATCACCCTCTCCCCCACACTGAGCTTTCTGCTCTGGCCTCCACCCTCTGCATGCTGGTCAATTTCAACCAAATATAACACCTTGAAAGCAGGTAAACCAAAAGCAAAATGGGAACATGCTTGAATCCCTCAGCTATGTATCCACTCCTCAGCTTTTCTCTCCTTTATCATTTATTTCCAGGAGTCAAATTCATTGCCCCTTCCATGGAAAGTATGGGTAGTCTCCTAAGAACCAATGAAGCTGAAATGCCATCAACCCACTGTCAGAGTTTCTTGAAATATCCCCCATATCTGCCTATGTCTAGGTTCTCTTTGTTCCCCAAATCTCTAAGTGCTAACATACAGCATATCTCTGAATTCTGCTTATCCAAAGGCTTTTACACCTGACAAACTGAAATGTGGGCTCTCTATCTTCTTTATCCTGATCTCTTTCTTATGTTGCTGCTTCCTCCTTTCCCTTTATTAATCTCTCAGGAGTGATCCCTTGTCTGACTGATCCAAGTAACCTGTATTCAGAGTCCACAGTCCTTGTCCTTGTTCAGGGTCTGCTTTTCCATGTTCTGCACTGCTCTAGGATCTGAATCAGCTGTGGCATTGAGGGAATGAAGAAACCACAGATACATGTAGAAAATCTAGGACCAGGTAGTCTGGGCTGTTAGAGAAACCACAACAACACTGAGCCCAGTATGTTTATTATTTGTATTAGAAAAGAGATTGGGGCCACTATATACAGCTGAACAAGGAGGCAAAGTTATTGTATACAGATAAACAATGAGGCAGGGTCTATAGTATATAGCCAGGTCAAGGGGACAGGTTTAATTAATCTTCATAGCTAGTCTAACTAAGGATTCAGTTTTCAGGTGATGAACATCCAGAAAGCGAAAACGATGGTGGACATATCCTATACACATTCTAAACAGCCAACAGAGACTAGAGGAAGTCTTTGATATGCTCATGGATCTGAGACATTAGTATCTGATGCTGTGTCCAGGTCAACAAAATTCATTTGCCCAGGATTTCACTTGCTACCTACCTTGAAGAAACTACTGTTTTAGGATCTATGTTAAACTGGCTATATCCGGAGCCATTGGTGTTCCAGAAGCTCAGGCACCAAATGGAGACCACAGGGTCACAGAGGGGTAGACTTAGGGAACTTGCAAAGAGCTCACAAGAGTTCTTGGAGCGAGATAGAGAGAGGTGGGAAGACACTGAGAAGAGAACACAGGGCCTTATATTACCAGGTAAATGCTCTAACAGCCCAGGTGTTGGTATTCTGTTTTCTCCTATTGTGGTTGTTTTTTAAGGTAGTCTCATTAAGAAGTTCAAGCTGAGCTCAAATGCACAGAGATTTCCAAGCCTTAGGCTTCCAAGTATTGCAACTGGAGGAACAAGCTCCTGTGCCTGGCTTTTCTGCCATTTTTATTTTCAGTTTTTGATTTTTGAGACAGAGTTCCACTAAGGATCCTGTTTGACCTGAAACTAGATTTATAGACCAAGTTGGCCTCAAATTCATTACAGTTCCTCCTGCCTCTGCCTCCCAAATGCTGGCATTAAAGGCTTGCACCATCATGCCTAGCCCTTGGTTTTTTGAAACAAGGTCTCATATAGCTCAAGCTGGCCTCAAATTCACAATGGTAGCCAAGGATGTTCCTCAACTCCTGAATGCTGGCATTCTTATTCTTGACTACAATTGTGAAGTAGGACAAAGAATAAAATCAGAAGTGCCATGGAGGCAAGTACATTCCCAATGTTGTGACTATTCATTATTAGAATGCTCACCTTGGGGAACTAAAATTCTGCATTCATGCAATGCTAATTCTTTACACTGGACACAAAGGCTCATTCTTCCCAACACCAGGAAGAGGTTGGAGCAGGGAATTGCCCAGGCATTTGAGAACATCCCTTGTTACAGAGAGACTTCCAAGCCAGCATTGCTGTTGAGTAAGAGCCTGCCTCAAATTAAATGAATAAATAAATAAATGAATAAATGCAAATGCCATGTATGGTAGTGCTACATACTTTTAATTTTAGGAGGAAGATGAGGAATTCTCTGCCAGCCTTGGTTCTATCCTGAGTTCTTGTCAAACCTGAATCACATGAGACCTTATAAACAAACAAACAAGGAAAAACAGGAGCTGAGCTGAGGCTATGGTTCAGTTGATAGGAAGATTGCATAGCATGAGCAAATCCTGGGTTTGATCCATAGCGCCACATAAAACAGACATGATGCTGCATGCTTGTAAGAGCAGCACTTGGCAGGTGGAAACAGGAAGGTCAGAAAGAAGTTCAAGGACATTCTCACTTGTTCAGTGAGTCAGTGGCTAGCCCTTGTATATTTCCTTTTTCAAAATCTAACAGAACACTGTCACAATCTTTCACGCTTCTGGCCCCTGTCAACTACCACTGAACTTTCTGTCTATGAACTTGACAGAATTGGGTATTTTCCTCTATAGTGCTGAAGATCATGTTAGTGTGTCCAACACTAAAGGCTGTTGTTCTACCAATGAACTTCAGCTCCAGGCCTCTGGGTCCTTCTCCCATGTGGAAATTGTCCATTTCCATCTGTCTTATTTTACTTAGCATCATGTCCTTCAGTCTCATTCATGTTGCAGAACATATCAAATGTTCCTTTCATTTTAAGGCTTAATAAAGTTCTTTTATTAGTATACAATGTTATATTTGTTTGTTTTTCAGGGTATTCTAGGGGCAATGAATGGCTTTACCACTGAGCTACAATCCCAGAGATATTGTCAGTTTTGTTCATGAATTTAGTCATTAGTGGACATTTAGGCTGCTTCCATATTCTGGCTGCTGCTTCTATCTTTGGCTATCAGAAATACTCCTGGGACTAGGGCGATGGCTTAGTGGTTAGCAGGACTTACTGCTCTTCTGGAAGACTAGAATTTGGTTTCCAGGGTCCACATTTCATAGCATAAAATTGCTCCAGGTCCACAGACTTCAAACAGACAAGGTATATATTCATATAGACATGCATGAATAAAAATAAAATCTTTTTTAAATAAAAGGAATGCTGGGGCTGGGGGTATAGCTTAGGGGGACACGACTTGCCAGGCACCAATGAAGCCCTGGGTTCCACCCTCAGCACTAGCCATGAGGGGAGGTACATGCTGTAATCCCAGCACTTGAGATGCTGTGGCAAGTGCTGTGAATGTGAGGCCAGCCTGGGACACAGGGCATCACTCTGTCTCCAAACAACAGCAAGGGGCTAGAGAGATGCTTACCTGTGAAGAGCCCTTGCTGTTCCTCCAGAGGACCCAAACTCAGTTCCCAGCACCCAGGCCAGGGGGCTCTCAACTGCCTGTAGCTCTACCTCCAGGGGATGTGATGTCCTCTTTTGGACTCCTCACACATAAGAAATACAACAAAGAGCCAGACATGGTAGCACATGCTTGTTATACCAGTGCTAGGTAAGTGGAGTAGGCAGGTCCCTGGGCTCACTGACCACCTGGCTATCCTTCCAGGTGGTGAGCTCCAGGTCAACTGAGAGACCTTGTCTGTGGAGGCAAGCAAAAACAATGCAAGCAGCTCTGGAGGAGCCTCAGCTGAGGCTGACCTCTCCTTCACATACTGCTACAGGTGCTACAAACACAGACACAAACACATATGTACACAAATGTATGCACATATACATGTGAACATTAGGATACACACAAGCACCCACTCATTCATTAAATAAGAATCATAGAATCTCTTGCTTTCTTGGATGTATTTATTTTATGAGTATGAATGTTTTTTAAAGAATGAATTTCATTTTATATGTGTGAGTGCTTTGCTCAAATGTATGTCTGTGCACCATATGCACACCTGGTACCCATGGAGGTCAGACGAGGGCATCAGATCCTCTTTGACTGGAGTTATAGATGGCTGTGAGCCACCATGTGGGTGCTGGGAACTGAACCTGTGTCTTGTGCAAGAGTAACAAGTGCTCTTAATCGCTGAGCCATCTCTCCATCTGCTCCCTCTACCAATACAAATATTTTTAAAGTTAGACTGGAGCCAGCTATGGTGGAACATGCCTGTAATCAATCATAGAAGAGGGAGGAGGATCATGATTTCTAGATCAGCCTGTGCTGCATAATTTAACAGCCAACCTGGGTTATCCATTAGTCCTGTCTCAGAACAGCAATAACCTAAATAAATGAATAAATAAATAAATAAATGCCGATATTGCTTTTTTCTGGTGTTGTATCTGTTTTAATTATCCCACTCAACAGCTGATTAACTCAGCCTCTTAGCCTCCATAGACTAAGGCCTAATTTTTCTTCTTGTATTTTCCCTTTTCTCCCTATAGTGTGGTAAAATAAACCTTGCTTTCCTCATGGGATGCCATCCTGGCTAGGAGGAGAAGAAAAGGTGAGAGACCAGAAGATAAATTAGCAGCTATTATTAAGACCTAAAGTAGGTACTGGAAAGAAGTTTATTAATGCCCTGAGGGGAAGAGCCACCTCACTGCATTCTTTCCCCACCCACTAGAGATACAGTTCTTTGGAAACTGGACCCTACCCCTAGGGAGGGACACTTGGTCATGGTCAATGGTCTGGGAACCTTCCTATAGCCAATCGATTCAAAATTTAGCATTTTGACCAATAGATGCTTGCCAGGCAGGAATTGTCCCTGCCTTGGGCATGCTGGGAGGGACCAGAATCTATGTATCACCCAACTAACCTGGGCGCAGTGCGCTCAGCTCCCACCGCTTCAGTGGTGTGTGTTGTGGGCCCAAGCTGCAGATTGTAATTCACAATAAAAAGACCCTCATGTGTTTTGCAATTGGGTTGATTCATGTAGATCTTTTGGGGCCTCTCAAAATGGGTATAACATTTGGAGGTCCCACCAAGATTCCAGGGACCCCCAAGACCTCAGGACTGATCCGGAGGGTCTCATACCAGCTGGTAAGTATTGTGTCTGTGTCTCAGGCTCAATCTCTGTCTTTGTGTTCCTGTTGGCGCCTATCTTCTGTATTCTGTTCTGCCTCAAGGCATCTGTATGAGTGACTAAATGTGATTTGGACAGACGTGTCAAACAATCACAGTCACTGAAGTTGGGAGAGACGTCCCCCAACTTCATCAGTTTCTGGAGGAGGTCTAGAACCACCCACCACTCAGGCTTCTGTGGCAGAAGAGCCAGAGCGGGAATCTGGTCTGTTTCTACAGTACCTTACCCAGGAATGTTCTTGGGCCCGTCCTGGAGGAATGTCTGAAAAGCCTGCCTGAGAAGAGTCAGTTTTGGTCCCAGGAAATTTGGCCAGCTGGTGAGTGTTTTTTGTC
The DNA here is from genome assembly GCF_030254825.1 of Meriones unguiculatus. NCBI lineage: Eukaryota > Metazoa > Chordata > Mammalia > Rodentia > Muridae > Meriones > Meriones unguiculatus. The sequence continues at coordinate 422,945 of NW_026843706.1, read as the reverse complement.
TCAATGTCTCTGTGTAGTATTTGTTTGTATCTACCTTCTGGTTTTTTTTTTTTGCCTCATGAAACTTGTTTAAAATGTGTGCCTATGTGTTTATTAGATCTATAAACGCATATGTATAGGTTACCACGTGGTATATGAAGTGCCTCAGTGCCTCACCGCCATCTTGACTTTACCATGTGGGTTATAATGTGACCGTCATCTTGGTATGGGTAAAAAAAAAAGGGGGGGGGACCTCAGTTAGATAATTTTTATTTCCTTCTAGGTTAAAAGGATGAGTTATTTAAATTGGTATTGGTCTTAGAAATTAAATTGTTTGCACTGGTAAATTCTGGTTTTAAAATTTGGTTTTGACTTTTAAGATTATGGTTATACCTTGTGACTTCTCTCCTACAAAAGGGGTACTTTATTTTGATATTGCAAGAAAATGTTTAAGGCTATAAAATGTTTAAAGTTCATCAGGCATTTGGGTATGACAATGATCTTGGGTAGTCTAACACAAAATTTGAATGTTTCTTGACCCTTTTTGAAAGTTTCTTGATCCTTTTGGGGAGAATAAAAATACTTTGGTATTTATTGTACCAATTTTTACTAAATGAAACTAAGCTGTGTGGTTTGCACTGAGAAAATTGCAGTTTCTAGAATGTATCTTGTAGAGAGTTGTTTGTTTGATAAGCTGCTTTATTTATGGAAAAACATGTTTCCACCCTGTTCTTTACCTTGAGACAAAGAAAAGAGGAAGTTTCACCAAATTCCTTAAAGCTTGTTCTAAGTTCCTTAGAGTTTTTGTGACCTTGGACCATCTTGTCTGCTACAGGGAAGTAATTTTAGAGAAAGACATTAGCAGTTTCAGAACTTTTTGTATTAATATAACTTGTTTTTGCTTTGCCTATCAAAAGCAATTGTGGATGCTGGGCTCCAACAGGATCATGTCAGAATGGAAAGTTCTTTTTTTTTTTTTTTTTTTTTTTTATCAGTTACATTTTATTAACTCTGTATCCCAGCCGTGTCCCGATCCCTCATTCCCTCCCAGTCCCTCCATCCCTCCCTCCCTCATCTCCACCGTGCCCCTTTCCAAGTCCACTGATGGGGGGACCTCCTCCCCATTCATCTGATCCTGTTTCTTCAGGACTGGCTGCAAAGCTCTCCTCTGTGGCCTAACAGGACTGTTCCTCCCTTCGGGGGTGGGGAGACCAAAGAGCCAGTCATCGAGTTCCTGTTAGAAATAGTCCCTGTTCCCCTCACTTTGGGAAACCAATTGGTTACTGAGCTACCACAGGCTACATCTGAGTGGAGGTTCTAGGTTATATCCATACATGGTTCTTGGTTGAATGTCAGTCTCAGAAAAGACCCTGTGCCCAGATATATTTGGTCCTTGTGGAGCTCCTATCCTTTCCCCATCAGACTAACTCCCCTTCTTTCTTATGATTCCCTGTACTCTGCCAAAGGTTTGGTCATGAGTCTTTGCTTTGAAAACACTGCTAGTTAGAGTCTTTCAGATGCGCTCAGTAGACTCCTGTCATACGTTCAATGCACATCCCATCTGTCTTTCTAAATGAGGATTGATCATCTTACCCCATGTCCGCTCAATTGATTATCTTTTTTAGGTGTATAGAATTCATTATGTTTATCATATCTTATAGGTCTATATAAGTGAGTATATCCCATGTTTGTCTTTCTCCTTCTGGGATATTTCACTCAGAATGATCTTTTCTAGATCCCACCATTTGCCTGCAAATTTCATGATTTCCTCCTTTTTGATTGCTGAGTAGTATTCCATTGTATAAAAATACCACAATTTCTGTACCCATTCCACCGTTGATGGACATCTGGGTTGTTTCCAGGTTCTGGCTATAACAAATAGAGCTGCTATAAACATGGTTGAGCAAGTGTCCTTTTTGTGTACTTGAACAAACTTTGGGTATATACCTAGCAGTGGTATAGCTGGGTCTGGAGGAAGCACTATTCCTATTTGTCTTAGAAAGCGCCAGATAGCTTTCCAGAGTGGTTGTACCAGTTTACATTCCCACCAGCAGTGGAGCAGGGTTCCCCTTTCTCCACAACCTCTCCAGCATGTGTTATCGCTTGAGTTTTTCATCTTGGCCATTCTGATGGGTGTAAGGTGATATCTCAGGGTCGTTTTGATTTGCATTTCCCTGATGGCTAATGAGGATGAGCATTTCTTTAAGTGTTTTTCTGCCATTCGATATTCCTCTGTCGAGAATTCTCTGTTTAGCTCTGTTCCCCATTTTTTAATTGGATTACTTGGATTGCTGCTTTTCAGCTTCTTTAGTTCTTTGTATATACTGGATATTAGTCCTCTGTCAGATAAAGGGTTAGTGAAGATTCTTTCCCAATCTGTAGGCAGTCGTTTTGTTTTGATGACGGTATCCTTTGCTTTACAGAAACTTTTCAGTTTCATGAGGTCCCATTTATTGATTGTTGCTCTTAGAGCCTGTGCTGTTGGTGTTCTGTTCAGGAAGTTGTCTCCTGTGCCAATGAGTTCTAGGCTGTTCCCCACTTTTTTTTCCAATTGATTTAGGGTATCTGGTTTTATGTTGAGGTCCTTGATCCACTTTGACTTTAGTTTTGTGCAGGGTGATAAATATGGATCTATTTTCATTTTTCTGCATGTAGACATCCAGTTGGTCCAGCACCATTTGTTGAAGATGCTGTCTTTTTTCCATTGAATGGAATTGGCTTCTTTGTCGAATATCGAGTATTCATAGGTGTGTGGATTTATTTCTGGGTCTTCTATGCGGTTCCATTGATCCTCCTTTCTGTTTCTATGCCAGTACCATGCAGTTTTTATTACTGTTGCCCTGTAGTACAGCTTGAGATCAGGAATGGAGATACCTCCAGATGATCTGTTGTACAGGATCGTTTTGGAGATTCTGGGTTTTTTGTTTCTCCATATGAAGCTGAGAATTTTTTTTTCAAGGTCTGTAAAGAATTGAGTTGGTATTTTGATGGGAATTGCATTGAATCTGTAGATTGCTTTTGGCAGTATGGCCATTTTCACAATGTTAATCCTACCAATCCATGAGCACGGGAGATCTTTCCATCTTCTGATATCTTCTTCGATTTCTTTCTTCAGAGACTTGAAGTTTTTCTCAAACAGGTCTTTCACTTGCTTGGTTAGGGTCACACCAAGGTACTTTATGTTATTAGTGGCTATTGTGAAGGGTGTTGTTTCCCTAATTTCTTTCTCAGCCATTTTGTCTTTGGTATATAGGAGGGCTTCTGATTTTTTTGAGTTGATTTTGTATCCTGCCACTTTGCTGAAGGTGTTTATCAGCTGAAGGAGTTCTCTGGTTGAATTTTTGGGGTCGCTCATGTATACTATCATATCATCTGCAAATAGTGACACTTTGACCTCTTCCTTTCCGATTTGTATCCCCTTGATCTCCTTTAGTTGTCTTATTGCTCTGGCTAGGACTTCAAGTACTATGTTGAAGAGATATGGGGACAATGGACAGCCTTGTCTTGTCCCTGATTTCAGTGGGATTGATTTAAGTTTCTCTCCATTGAGTTTGATGTTAGCTATAGGCTTGCTATATATTGCCTTTACTATGCTTAGGTATGTGCCTTGTATCCCTGATCTCTCCAAGACTTTAAACATGAATGGGTGTTGGACTTTGTCAAATGCTTTTTCGGCGTCTAAGGAAATGATCATGTGGTTTTTCTCCTTCAGTTTGTTTATGTAGTGGATTACATTGATGGATTTCTGTATGTTGAACCACCCTTGCATGCCTGGGATGAAGCCTACTTGGTCATGGTGGATGATATCTTTGATGTGTTCTTGGTTTCGGTTTGCAAGTATTTTATTGAGTATTTTTGCGTCAATGTTCATAAGAGAGATAGGCCTAAAGTTCTCTTTTTTTGTTGGGTCTTTGTGTGGTTTAGGTATTAAGGTGACTGTGGCTTCATAGAATGAGTTTGGTAGTGTTCCTTCTGTTTCTATTTTGTGGAATAGCTTGAGGAGAATTGGAGTTAGCACTTCTTTGAAGGTCTTGTAGAATTCTGCGCTGAAGCCATCTGGTCCAGGGCTTTTTTTGGAGGGGAGACTGTTAATGACTGCTTCGATTTCCTTGGGAGATATAGGGCTATTCAGTCTTTCTACCTGATCTTGACTTAGTTTTGGTAGATGGAATCTTTCAAGAAAATTATCCATTTCATTTAGATTCTCAAATTTTGTGGCATATAGGCTTTTGTAGTATGACCTAATAATTGTTTGGATTTCCTCAATGTCTGTGGTTATGTCCCCATTTTCATTTCTGATTTTGCTGATCTGGATAGTTTCTCTCTGCTTTTTGGCTAAGGGTTTGTCTATCTTGTTGATTTTCTCAAAGAACCAGCTTTTTGTTTCATTGATTCTTTGGATAGTTTTATTTGTTTCTAGTTGATTGATTTCAGCCCTTAGTTTGATTATTTCCAGCTGTCTGCTCCTTTTGGGTGTATCTGCTTCTTTTTGTTCTAGGGTTTTCAGTTGGGACATTAAGTTGTTTGTATGTGATGTTACGAATTTCTTCTTGCAGGCACTTAGTGCTATAAATTTTCCTCTGAGCACTGCTTTCAGTGTGTCCCATAAATTTGGGTTTGTTGTGCCTTCCTTTTCATTGAATTCTAGGAAGTCTTTAATTTCTTTCTTTATTTCTTCCTTAACCCAGCTGTCATTGAGTAGTAAGTTGTTTAGTTTCCATGTGCGTGTCGGCTTTTTGTTGTTTCTGTTGTTGTTGAGGTCGAGCTTTAGTCCATGGTGGTCAGATAGTATACAAGGGATTATTTCAATCCTTTTATATCTGTTGAGGCTTGCTTTGTGGCCCACTATATGGTCTATTTTGGAAAAGGTTCCATGGGGTGCTGAAAAGAAGGTGTACTCTTTTGAGTTTGGGTGAAATGATCTGTAGACGTCTATTAGGTCCATTTGATTTAGGGATTCTGTGAGTGCTTTTATTTCCCTATTTGGTGTCTGTCTAGTTGATCTGTCCCTTGGTGAGAGTGGAGTGTTGAAGTCTCCCACTATTAAGGTATTAGGATCAATGTATGATTTAAGCTTTAATAATGTTTCATTTACGAATGTCGGTGCTCTTGTATTTGGGGCATAGATATTCAAGATTGTGATGTCCTCTTGGTGGATTTTTCCTTTGATGAGAATATAGTGGCCCTCCTTATCTTTTTTTATTAACTTGGGTTGAAAGTCTATTTTATTAGATATTAGGATGGCTACTCCAGCTTGTTTTCTGGAACCGTTTGCTTGAAAAACAGTTTTCCAGCCCTTTACTCTGAGGTAGTGTTGGTCTTTGTTGCATAGGTGTGTTTCTTGGATGCAACAGAATGTTGGATCCTGTTTCCTTAACCATTCTGTTAGCCTGTGTCTTTTTATTGGTGAGTTGAGTCCATTGATATTGATAGATAATAGTGACCAATGCATGTTAGTTCCTTTTGTAATGGAGTCGATGATCTAACCCTGATTCATTGCATGTTTTCTTTTCATTTTTGTTGGGACATTATCTGTATGCCCTGTTTTCTTGGGTGAATTTGTTTTCATTGGATTGGAGTTTTCCTTCTAGTATCTTCTGTAGGGATGGTTTGCTGTGTAGATATTGTATAAATTTAGTTTTGTCATGGAATATTTTGTTTTCTCCATCTATGTTGATTGAAAGCTTTGCAGGGTATAGTAGTCTGGGTTGACATTTGTGATCTCTTAGAGTCTCCATGATACTTGCCCAGGCCCTTCTGGCTTTCATAGTTTCTGATGAGAAGTCCGGCGTGATTCTGATAGGTCTACCTTCATATGTTACTTGGCCTTTTTCCCTTGCTGCTTTTAATATCTTTTCTTTGTTCTGTAGATTTAGTGTTTTGACTATGATGTGACGTGATGTGTTTCTTTTCTGGTCTAGTCTATTTGGAGTTCTGTAGGCCTCTTGTATATTTATGGACATCTCTTTCTTTAAGTTGGGAAAATTTTCTTCTATGATTTTCTTGAAAATATTTTCTGGACCTTGGAGTCTGGAGTCTTCTTTTTCGTGAATTCCTATTATTCTTAGATTTTGTCTTTTCATAGCATCCTTGATTTCTTGGATATTTTGTGATTGGAACTTTTCTGATTTTACTTTTTCTTTGAGAGAAGTATCCATTTCTGCAAGTGTGTCTTCAGCTCCAGAGATTCTCTCTTCCATCTCTTGTATTCTGTTGGTGATGCTTACTTTTGTGGTTCCTGATCTTTTCTCCAAGTTCTCCAGCTCAAGGGTTTTCTCTTTTTGTGTTTTCTTTATTGATTCTAATTCTGTTTTCATGCCTTGCACCATTTCTTTCATGTGTTTGAATTTGGATTCCTGTCTCTCTACGATGGCCTCTATTTCTTTTTTCATTTCCTTCTTATATGCCACTAATTTTTCCTCTACTTGTGTATCTATTTGTTTGGCTATGTTTGCCTGTGTTTCTTTAAGGATATTGTCTATTTCTTCTTTCTTTGCCTCCAATTGACTGGCCATCTCTTTGAAAGACTTGTTCATTTCCTCCTTATGAGCCTCAAATAATTGGGCAAGCATGGCTTTAAAATCATTTTCCTGTGCTTCTGCTGAATTGGTGTATCCATCGATTTTGGGGTTTGCTGGTGAAGTCATGATGTCCTGATTTATGTTGGAAGTGTTCTTTCGCCTACCTCTGGCCATTGGCTTATCTGAAACCTTCCCTGTTTGTTTTTGGATTCTGCAGATCAGACTGGTACTGTCTCTCTCTGGTGTCTGGAGAGTTCTTCAGGAAGCTGAGCACTCTCAGCGTGTGCTGAGGACTAGCTGTACCTGTGGGAGGAAAGTACGCAGGCGCAAACGGGGCAAATGCAAGCGTGTGTGTGTGTGTGTGTGTAAGTGTGCGTGGATGAGTTTCTCGAGGGACAGAGTGATGGCTAATGTTGAACCCTTGAGTGTGTGGGAGGGGCTCTGTACTGTATATGTCGCAGGCGCTAATGATGATCGCAGCGCAATTTCTGGTATTAACTGTCTTAGCTCCTCAATCAGGCCCACAGGGCAGGAACTTCAATGTCCCTAGTGCCCCTCTGTTTCCAAAAGTGGGTATGTGGGTGGGAGTGGGGTTCGATGCCTGGCTTCTGATTTAGAAGGACCCAGGATCTGGGGAACTGCAGATTCTCAAGGGTGCACTCACTTACAGGCAGGTCTCTTGGCCGAGATCGTGGTATCCGGGGCTCTCTGCTCTCTGGTTTGGCCCTGCTTCTTTGATGTGTTCCGCCAGTTCTGTGCTGCTGTCACTGCCAGGTTCTGAGGTCTTGCTGCAGCTGGAGATTTCAGGGTGGTCACTTCAGCAGGGATGGGGTAATCAGGCTCTCTGTTCTCTGGTTTGGCCCTGGTTAGTCTTAAACTGGAGGGCTGTGGTGCCCCGCCAGTTCAGTACTGCTCCGCTGCCACGTCCTGCTGTAACTGGAGACTGGCTTGCTAAGTCCCAATGCTTTCTGGGAAGTCCTGGGATCTCTTCGTTGTGCTCTCCAAGCTTGGGAGGCCCAGTGCCTGGTGTGTCCAGGTTGTATGACGTTTCTGCCTGGTTTCGGTGAGTATATAGCGTATTCTCTGTCACTGTGGGATTGGGCGGGTCGTACCGTCAGTGATGGCGATCCTGCGGAGCTAGTACGGTGTCTAGCAGATTCGCGCCCTGGGAGGATGGTGCAGCCGCTGCGCGAATCTGGGACTCCGGGGTACGTACTGCTGGCTTTTGTCTGCCGCTAAAGTGGTTGGGGCTCCGTCTCAGCGGTTGTATACCCCAGGCAGTTAGGTCTGCGCTGAGAAAGATGAGTCCGCTGTGCCGCTGTGCCGAGGAGGAAGGAGGTCTGGGGGAAGGGAGTGCAGCAAGAACAAAGGATCTTTTCTCTCCCTCCCCAAGCAAGTCTCCGGGTGACCGGAGGCCAAAGTTTTCACCTCCTGCGATGTTCTCTGGTGTTCAGAAAGCCTTGCTGTGGTTTTCCTGGGTTGGGGGTCCTTCCATTCTCCAACTCAGAAGATCAGGTATCCCACTGCTCAGAAACTGTGTGTGCTAGTCGCCATCTTGGCTCCGCCCTCCAGAATGGAAAGTTCTATTTTGATGAGAGTTTTTATGTTGTCTGAAAAGTGAGAGAGAGAGAGCAAAAAAAGTAAGCATGTCTGGTTAAGCCAGAAAAAGGAAGCTAGGAACCTGAAGGTATACAGAATGTTGCAGGTTAGTAAATGTATGCATAAAATAACCAGAGGGTAAATATAACTTAAAAAAGAACTGTATTTAGATATGTTATAATTCAATTAAAAGGCTGGTGATTACTCGTTGCAAAATGTTTTTTATGCTCTTTTAAGGGGAAAGAATTCTGGCTGATAGGTGTGGAATGGCTAGAATAATTCGTACAGTTTAAGATTGTTCTGTACTGTTCTGTTATGCAGTTGGTTATAAAACCTATTTGATCATTAAGTTAGAACTTTTGGTTGTGGGAGATTATGGATGCTCCACAGTGTTTGCTGTATCATCAGCAGGACTTAATGGCTATGTTTGGTATTGTCACTCACAGCCTGTGCTAATCCTAACACATGGTTAGCCGCCATGATGGTTTAGGGATAGAGAGCACGTGAAGCTGTAGTTTTGCTGCCATATTTGTTTAGGGCTTCCAGCTGAGTTCAGTTACACGTGGCCAGCCGCCATGCTAGTCCAGAGATAAATAGGGTGGAGCCATGAGTTTTCGATCATCTTTGTTTAGGTCTGTGAGTTATGTTCAGTCCTCTGATTAGTGCTAAATGCAAAGCTTTTTACGGTTCATTTTTAATGCAAGTAGTAGGAGCAGCAAGATTTGCTAGCCTCTCTATGAACTGTATCTGATTAAAAGGTTTGCTTTAGTTTTAGTTCAGAAAGAGCAGACTTAAAGTTATGCTAACAACTGCATTTGGTTAAGATGTTGAGCTTTACCTAGCGTCTTTGTTTAGGTTTTTTTTAAGGTTAAGCCTAGGACGGGTAACTTTAAAGTTGCCTTTGTAAATCTACTTAAAATATATAGTCCTAGAACATGCATCTCAGAAATAGGCTAGAACCAGAGAGTATAGCATTCTGTTTTATAGGACACAGTTTAGAGCAGATGATAAAAACAGAGTAACTCAGATATGCTGGCCCTCAAGCTTGTCAGAAATTTGAATATGGCATTTTTAACATGTGTAAGCTTATTGTGACAGAAAGTCCCAAAATCCTGGCAGTAGCTCCCCAAGGTCTCCGAGAAGATTTGGGCACAACAACAGATGACTGTGACTCTGGATTGTGGTATGCTAACCACTGGGCAATACTGCCTCAACTGGCCCACTGCTAGGGCCCAGCCAAAACTGTGGACACCTGGAGTCAATGTTTCACGTTGCTAAGGGCGAGGTGAGGCTATTCTCTCATTTCTTTCTCCACAGAAACAGTGTCTTCTCTTCTGTACCTGGCTGGACTGCCTCTGTTCAGGATGCCGTGAGACACAGGAGCTAGGGACACTGCCTAGGTGATGGACTAACTAGTCATCCCTGTCATTTTGATTGGCACATGAATTGGTATATTTATTTAGCTTATAATTTATCTTTCTCAGTTCTCTGAACACCATGATGGCTATGCTAAGCTTATGGTAGCTTTGCAGCTAGAGAGAAGACAATTAGATCCACTGTTAACCCATTGATCAGTTCATTAGCTAGAACTACTGGGTACTAGATCTCTTATTTAGAAAGGAAAACAGGTTTGCCTTGCTCACAGAATTCATGTTAGTTGCCTATGTCTTAAGATAAATAAATAGAGCCTATGTAGGGTCTGAGGCTATAGGAGTTTAGGTTGTAAAAATACAGAGAGTGTTATTTGGTTTAAAAAATGTTTCAGGGTTAATAAATGCAAAAGATTGGAGAGTCTAAATAGGTGTTTTAAGGTATATAATTATGAGTTATAAAGATATAAAAATATTTTAAAGCATGTTAAAAAATGAGATACTTTAACTCTCCCCTTTTTTGCTACTATTGTGCTTATGTTATAAGATTTCAGAAGTTCAGAGTTTTGGCATTAATCAATAGAGTTCTGATAAGTTGATAGAGCACTGACTGCTTATTATTCAGTCACCAGGTTGAGATTTTAATTTCCTTTGGTTGGCTTCTGGAGATAGACTTAAAGGTGCTTCTCATCATGTTAAAAACATCTGTTTAATGTGTATATCTGACCCAAAAGTCATAGCTTTTAGTATGGTATTCTTAATATCTGCCATTTCTGGGGTAGACTTTGACACAGGAATATCTTAAATTTATTCCTTCTAGTTGCTTTGTTAAAGAAAAGTCCAAGCATCCAGGGTTTAGCACTAAGGCCAGTAATGTATTTCTGCCTAACTTTCCAGTGTGAACATGAAGATGGGGTCTGAAAGTAGATGCTAAATGTATAAAAAATGGCCAAGCTCCATTCGTGGCTAATTACCAACAGCTATGCCCACAGAAAAAAATGTTACCATGGACACATTTAAGTTGTGTATAAAGGTTATAAAACAAACAGCTAACTGATACTCATTCAGTGGGATGCATTTTTACCTGTTACATTTTTACCTGAATATTTATCAGCAAAATGTTCGATTTGCTGATATGTTACATTTCTGAGTATATAAAATTATGTATTTCCTTTTGTGTACTAGAAAATTTCATATGAGTTTCAGGATGTGACCTGGATCTGGCATAGCTCAAAAGGATTGCAGATGAGATTTTCCCTGATCTTTCCCATTTAATAGACAAATTTTAACTTCTGTCTCCAGTCTAAATTTGTCTCAGCAGATTTTCACCAGTTTGACTCTGTTCTGGGATCAGCTGTGGACTGCAAGCTGAAATCTGGACTTCCTGGAAACTGACATGGTTGCTCCCTGCCTTTTCAGGTGGATCAACTAACCAGATGCTTGGGACTTCCCCATTGCCCAGCCTTTGACTGGCATTTCAGCCTCCCTAGCCCCTGATGCCTACAGTCCAACGGTCAGCATCATAGAAGCTCCAGAAGACGGATCTTCACCCAAATTCCCCCTAGCAGGCTGAAATGCTAAGTCAAAAGGGGTTGGCTCCCTGGCATTAGCTATTATCTTGGGCATCTGCTTAGCTGAAATGGAAACTAATATTGCAGCAACTGGGTTAAAAGCCTACAAAGACCCTAGAGAGAAAGGATAATAGTTCTCCTTGGCTTACTACCCCTATATCCACCCTGAAGGGACGCCTACTCATTTTGATTTTTATTTCTGGGCCGTGTATTTTCAATTACTTAATGGCTTTCATAAAGAAATGCTTGAGAGCAATATACTAATGGAAGTCAGATCCCATTATAAAAAGGTAAATCTATAAAATACAAGGGGTCATATCTGGAAGACCCAAGATTGGGTCTTCAAATGATCATGGGAAAGGGGGAAATGAGAGACCAAAAAATAAATTAGCAGCTATTATTAAGACCTAAAGTAGGTACTGGAAAGAAGTTTATTAATGCCCTGAGGGGAAGAGCCACCTCACTGCATTCTTTCCCCACCCACTAGAGATACAGTTGCTAGGAAACTGGACCCTCCCCCTAGGGAGGGACACTTGGTCATGGTCAATGGTCTGGGAACCTTCCTATAGCCAATCGATTCAAAATTTAGCATTTTGACCAATAGATGTTTGCCAGGCAGGAATTGCTCCTGCCTTTGGCATGCTGGGAGGGACCGGAATCTATGTATCACCCAACTAACCTGGGCACAGCGCGCTCAGCTCCCACCACTTTGGCGGTGTGTGTTGTGGGCCCAAGCTGCAGATTGTAATTTACAATAAAAAGACCCTCGTGTGTTTTGCAATGGAGTCGATTCCTGTAGATCTTTTGGGGGCTCTCGAAATGGGTATAACAAAGGGATTATGGAGGTTGCTTGGACAAGTTTCCTACTAGTAGTTGCAAAGTGGCTCTTGGATGGTTTAAGGAGATGAACTGGAAGCAGCCAGCCTCCAATCAACTGACAGACTCCCTTAGCTTCTGGACAAAACAGTAATGAAAGGGGACAATAAGTGACTTAGAAAGTCACAAACAACAGTGAGAGTTCATTACCAGATGAGTCCTGGTGAAAACTTGTACATAGTAATCTCTGATTTGTGAGTTTTAAAACCAACACTATAGTAGAAAAATGTAAAGCAATATTAAAATCACGTTTCAATTTATTATCACCAACCTGTTCCTAAGAAAGCCTAGTGGTGGACCTGGATCCTAGGCAGCTCATGGGAGGAGGAACAGCATTTATTATTTCAGGATTTGATAGAGACCTAGGCAGTTGGACATACATTTTTAAATTAGCTTAATTTGTACAGACCTTTATTACTTTGAATTTTTAGCATCATGTAAAAATTATTTAGAACCAGGTTTGAATCATATATATTGTAAAACATAACTTTGAATTGTTATAAAAATCCATACCAATTTAAAATGAGACTTGTTGCTGTCCATGTGTGATGTGTGACCATAGCGTCATAGCGAGACCAGGTGCTTGTTGGTGGGAAGGCTGTCTCGGCAGAATTTGAAACTCGACATGCATGTGGCATGGCTGATCAGAAGTCTGAAAACCCTCTTCTGCATGCTTCCTGTGGTGGCAGGTGTTCCATGGGAGATTTAAAACCTCGCCCCTGGGCCTGAGGCAGTGACACAACATACAGCCATCTGTGTGTGCGGAGGGTCCCCAGCAATTGCTTACCTAACTGCAATAGTTTAGAAGCAGGCTGTGTCTGTGTCTGAAGCAGCAGTTTCAGCCTCTGGCCTGAGCCTTTTAGTTTCCCCAACGTGATTTTGGTGCAGTGTGAGTGTCCACCATGTCTGCAGTGCTCAGAGCACATGACAGGATGCTGAGTCTGAGCAGCCATGAGCAGAGGGACAGCTGTGTGTGGTAAGGGCAGGGCAGTTGAGGGAAAGTGTAAGTTTTAAGTCATATGTGGATGAGTGGTGGTTAGGGATAGGTAGAACAGAAAAAAAGATCTGTTGCTAGCATCATGGTCTGATTAAGGGTACCTGGTATAACAGACCAGGGGCAATCAGGTGAGCCTTTTCCAATGCTCTAATGTTAGGACCAATGAAATGATGATGTGCACAACAGATTTCATATGAAAGAGGTTTATTAGATGGAGATGAAGAGTGAGACAGAAGGAGAAAAGACATGATAGGAGGAAGAGAAAGGAGTGCCCTGACAGAAAAAGGGGAGAGAACAGGAGAGCGAGAGAGTAAGAGAGTAAGAGGGCAAAAACACAAGAGAGGGACAAAGAGGCTGGCTGATTCTTTTAAGGAGCAACTTGACTACACTACCAGGTGTGACTACATGGCAGGGGACACATGACGACATCATAGGTTGCAAGGTAACCCAGAAGCAGGCTGCCTAAAAACAAACACTTACATCTTCGGGATGTATCTCCATCCCTGATCAAGCTATACTATAGAGCAAAAATATTAAAAACTGCATGGTACTGACATAGAAACAGACTGGTGCATCAATGGAATCAAATTGAAGACCCAGAAATAAATGCACACACCTATGGACACCTGATTTTGATAAAGATGCCAAAACCATACAATGGAAAAAAGATAGCATCTTTAACAAATGGTGGGAGAATGATCATTCCCTCTGGTTTCTTTCATTAGCCTAAATGGGTCAGGCATCTATTCTTTTTTCCCCCATCCTCTACCTCTTCTTGGTTGTACCATAGACTCCCAGACAGTACCAGACTGTAGTATGTCACCAAATTTCAATAGGCCCCACAGGTCTTAGGTCATTTGTCTGGCATCCCGGCCAGCAAACTGACAATGGAGGAGAGCAATTTGTAGGGGAAGCCAAATATCTTCTAGGAAGGTGTGGGACTCTGCTGGATAAGGATGAAGTAGGTCATCTCTGGATAGCCAATCCTTTGCACTCCATCTATGAGGATAGAGTCCTTTTTCTCAGCAGGGTTCTGAAATGTCTCCCCTTATCTGAGTAACTCCAGGTCTTGCAATGAGGTCACATGTCCCTAAGGGCCCATTACAGGCCAGACCTTCCCTTGATAAGGAAAGTGCTCTAAGAAGCATCTTGGAATACTTAAAAATGCCCCACCCTTCTCAGAACGTTAGTCTAGCAGTGACATTCAATTATACATGGAGATCTCACCCATAGGTTTTTTGAGTACTGTATTTTCCTTCTTCTGATAGGATCATTTAAGTATCCCTGATTTCCTGAATGTGGGGATGTGTAAGCAGGCATCTCTATGGCCAGTCCCCAAGGGACCTGACAATCGGGGCATCAGGCATCTAGGCCACCTGTGGAATACCTGTGGAACGCCTGCTACCACCTGCACAAGCTCTGGGTCACCTGATGAAAGAACTCGTACTCCTCTCTCTCTCTCTCTCTATCTCTATCTCTCTATCTCTCTATCTCTGTCTCCTACCATGCCGAGAGATGGTCTCTGTGACACCTCCCCCTTCCATTAAGAAAACCTCACACATGGAACCAGTCACCTCTGTGATTTATGAATCTGTCATATGACTCCACTACACAATCCTAACACTACCCCAGCCAATCAAACACATTCACTCCTGACATCCCTCCCTCTGCCAAGGGTTTGTATTGCCTTTGATTTCACAGGCATAAAGGTACACACATTCATGTTTTCTCATTTCAAGACCTGATGAGATTCTTCATTTTACTTCCACAGAGTCCTCTTTGTTGCAGCTAACTGGGTGTGGGCCTTGCCTGTCCTGCGTCTTGGCTGCAAACTGACAGGGCATAAAGTTTGGCCCACACCTCTGTTGGGCTGAGCATAGCAACTTGACCAAGAGCTGTAACACTTTGATATTTGCCATAGGCTTTGGAGAGTCCAAGCTTCCATTGACCCTGGTGACCTCATGATAAAAGAGCTAAACTGTAACACTTGTGGAAAACCTTTTCCACACCCCTTAGAGCACTCAGGCCTCACCCTAAGGTGCTCTAGCTACCCCTGAGAGAAACAGAACCCCATTCTTCATCTGGAAGCCAAGTTCCAGGATCCCAGCTGGAATCCAGCCCCTGCCAAATGGAGAATGACAGGAAAGCCTAGACTTCTTTTCTCCTTGAGAAGTCCTCTTTCTTTGTAGATCATACTATAGACATGCGCTGTAGTAAAAGTATAATGACTGTCCTTGTGTGTGATGGTGGATGTTTCTTTTTCCCACCTGAACATGCAGTTCTGCTCTTTGAGCTGAGGTACCTGGCTTGGGCTCACATTGTTTTTGTTAAAGTAAGTACTGAAGAGCCCACATATCCAGTTTCTTAGGACAGTCATGGACCTGTGTATTGTCATCAAGAAACAGGGTAGCAAGACTGACAGTCCAGGATTAGGGCCTAGTACTGAGTCACAGAAACATTAGACAGCCAGTATTCCAGGGTTCTTTGGAGTAGGGCCTCAAAGACATGAGATGTTGTGAGTGTAAGATCCCAACCCAGAGTTAACATGTTTGTTTGTTTATTTGTTTTTCCATTAGAATAGCAAAAGCCACCACAGCTTGGACAGGTAGGCCACCCGGTGGCTACAGTTTCCAATTGTTTAGACAGTGTGTCACAGGACATTTCCAGGCATTAAAATCTCTTTTGTCTTGCTTCAAAGACAAATAGATAAAAAAAGTTTTGCAGCATCTAGAAGTTCTAGGCCTGGAGCTGAAGGCAGAGCTGTTTTTAAAACCTCAAATGTCTTTTGTTTAGTCTCAGAACAGATGAGGTTCTCAATGCCCCACTTTGTGCTGGTGTACAGAGGCCCTGTTTGTTCCACAAAGTCTGGTATCCAGAGGCAACAATACCTAACTGCATCTAGGGACATTTAAATCTGTCTCTTATTCTCTGTAGTTGATATTTTAAGGATGATGGCAACAGTCCTTCTCTGAGAAAGGCTCATTTTGCCTCCCCTCAGCTGGTAGCAGGATAGGAGTCTGATGTACAATGTTGGGCTTTCTTAGCTGACATTCTGTAGCTCACTGTCTGTAACTCTGGCAGTAGTCCCCTGGTGACCCTTTAATAACATTTTTTTTTCCTGAGAAACTTTTGATAAAAGGAAAGGAGGTCAGCATTTAAATTTTTGGGACAACCTGGCCCATTGAAGTTGCCTGCTGTAACTTCCCTCTGGATCTATGCCTCAAAAAATGACTCAAAAAAGAAAAATGTCTGAAAAGAACAAAAATAAAAAACCAAACAACAACAAAACAAAAACAATGGAAAGAAAGACAAAGAAAAAAGATCATTTTTCTCTGTGTCAATTTTTAAATTTTATTTTTTTCTTATTTACATTTTATTAACTCTGTATCCCAGCTGTATCCCATTCCCTCATTCCCTCCCAGTCCCACCTTCCCTCCCTCACCTCCACTGTGTCTATTTCCAAGTCCACTGATAGGGGGACCTCCTTCCCACTCATCTGATGCTGTTTTATCAAGTATCTTCAGGACTGGCTGTAAAGTCCTCCTCTGTGGCCTAACAGGACTGCTCCTCCCTTGGGGGGTGGGGAGACCAAAGAGCCAGTCATTGAGTTCCTGTTAGAAATAGTCCCTGTTCCCCTCACTTTGGGAAACCAATTGGTTACTGAGCTACCACAGGCTACATCTGAGTGGAGGTTCTAGGTTATATCCATACATGGTCCTTGGTTGAATGTCAGTCTCAGAAAAGACCCTGTGCCCAGATATATTTGGTCCTTGTGGAGCTCCTATCATTTCCCCATCATACTAACTCCCCTTCTTTCATATGATTCCCTGTACTCTGCTGAAGGTTTGGTTATGAGTCTTTGTATCTGATTTGAAAAAAAAACACTGTGAGTTAGAGTCTTTCAGATGCCTTCCGCAGTAGACTCCTGTCATACGTTCAATGCACATCCCAACTGTCTTTCTAAATGAGGATTGATCATCTTACCCCATGACTGCTCTCTTGATTATCTTTTTTAGGTGTCTAGATTTCATTAGGTTTATCATATCTTATAGGTCTATATAAGCGAGTATATACCATGTTTGTCTTTCTCCTTCTGGGATATTTCACTCAGAATGATCTTTTCTAGATCCCACCATTTGCCTGCAAATCTCATGATTTCCTCCTTTTTGATTGCTGAGTAGTATTCCATTGTGTAAAAATACCACAATTTCTGTATCCACGCCTCCGTTGATGGACATCTGGGTTGTTTCCAGGTTCTGGCTATTACAAATAAAGCTGCTATAAACATGGTTGAGCAAGTATCCCTTTTGTGTACTTGAGCAAAGTTTGGGTATATACCTAGCAGTGCTATAGCTCTTGAGGAAGCACTATTCCTAATTGTCTGAGAAAGCGCCAGATAGATTTCCAGAGTGGTTGTACTAGTTTACGTTCCCACCAGCAGTGGAGGAGGGTTCCCCTTTCTCCACAACCTCTCCAGCATGTGTTGTCCCTTGAGTTTTTCATCTTGGCCATTCTGATGGGTGTGAGGTGAAATCTCAGTGTCGTTTTGATTTGCATTTCCCTGATGGCTAATGAGGTTGAGCATTTCCTTAAGTGTTTCTCTGCCATGCGATATTCCTCTACAGAGAATTATCTGTTTAGCTCTGTACCCCATTTTTTAATTGAATTACTTGGTTTGCTGCTTTTAAGCTTCTTTAGTTCTTTGTATATACTGGATATTAGTCCTCTGTCAGATAAAGGGTTAGTAAAGATTCTTTCCCAATCTGAAGGCAGTCGTTTTGTTTTGATGACGGTGTCCTTTGTTTTATAGAAGCTATTCAGTTTCATGATGTCCCATTGATTGATTGTTGCTTTTAGAGCCTGTGCTCTTGGTGTTCTGTTCAGGAAGTTGTCTCCTGTGCCAATGAGTTCTAGGCTGTTCCCCACTTTTTCGTCTAGCAGATTTAGAGTATCTGGTTTTATGTTGAGGTCTTTGATCCACTTGGACTTTAGTTTTGTGCAGGGTGAGAAATATGGATCTATTTTCATTTTTCTGCATGTAGACATCCAGTTGGACCAGCACCATTTGTTGAAGATGCTGTCTTTTATCCATTGAATGGTTTTGGCTTCTTTGTAAAAAATCGAGTATTCATAGGTGTGTGGGTTTATTTCTGGGTCTTCTATATGGTTCCATTGATCCTCCTTTCTGTTTTTATGCCAATACCATGCAGTTTTTGTTACTATTGCTCTGTAGTACAGCTTGAGATCGGGGATGGAGATATCTCCAGATGATCTGTTGTTGTACAGGATTGTTTTGGAGATTCTGGGTTTATGATTCTCCACATGAAGCAGAGAATCTTTTTTTCAAGGTCTGTAAAGAATTGAGTTCATATTTTGATAGGAATTGCATTGAATCTGTAGATTGCTTTTGGCAGGATGGCCATTTTCACAATGTTAATCCTACCAATCCATGAGCACGGGAGATCTTTCCATCTTCTCATATCTTTTTCAACTTCTTTCTTCAGAGACTTGAAGTTTTTCTCAAACAGTTCTTTCACTTGCTTGGTTAGTGTCACCCCAAGGTACTTTATGTTATTATTGGCTATTGTGAAGGGAGTTGTCTACCTAATTTCTTTCTCGGCCCTTTTGTCTTTGGTATACACAGGGCTTCTATTATTTTGAGTTGATTTTGTATCCTGCCACTTTGCTGAAGGTGTTTATCAGCTGGAGTTCTCTGGTTGAAATTTGGGGTCGCTCATATATACTATCATATCATCTGTGATTAGTGACACTTTGACCTCTTCCTTTCCGATTTTTATCCCCTTGACCTCCTTTAGTTGTCTTATTGCTCTGGCTAGGACTTCAAGTACTATGTTGAAGAGATATGGAGAGAGTGGTCAGCTTCATCTTGTCCCTGATTTCAGTGGGTTTGATTTAAGTTTCTTTCCATTGAGTTTGATGTTGGCTATAGGCTTACTGTATATTGCCTTTACTAGGTTTAAGTATGTGCCTTGTATCCCTGATCTCTCCAAGACTTTAAAAATGAATGGGTGTTGGACTTTGTCAAATGCTTTTTCAGCATCCAAGGAGATGATCATGTGCTTTTTTTCCTTCAGTTTGTTTATGTGGTGGATTACATTGATGGATTTCCGTATGTTGAACCAACCTTGCATGCCTGGGATGAAGCCTACTTGGTCATGGTGGATGATATCTTTGATGTGTTCTTGGTTTCGGTTTGCAAGTATTTTATTGAGTATTTTTGCATCAATGTTCATAAGAGAGATAGGTCTGAAGTTCTCTTTATTTGTTGGGTCTTTGTGTGGTTTAGGTATCAAGGTAACTGTTGTTCACAGAATGAGTTTGGTAATGTTCCTTCTGTTTCTATTTTGTGGAATAGTTTGAGGAGAATTGGTGTTAGCACTTCTTTGAAGGTCTGGTAGAATTCTGGGCTGAAACCATCTGGCCCAGGGCTTTTTTTGGAGGGGAGACTGTTAATGACTGCTTCAATTTCCTTGGGGGATATAGGGCTATTCAGTCTTTTTACCTGATCTTGACTTAATGTTGAAAGATGTAATCTATCAAAAAAATTGTCCATTTCCTTTAGATTTTCAAATTTTGTGGCATATAGGCTTTTGTAGTATGACCTAATGATTTTTTGAATTTCTTCAGTGTCTGCAGTTATGTCCCCTCTTTCATTTCTGATTTTGTTTATTTGTATATATTCTCTCTGGTTTTTTTTTTTGTTTGTTTTTTTTTGTTTTTTTTTTTTTTAGTTAGTTTGGCTAAGGGTTTGTCAATCTTATTGATTTTCTCAAAGAACCAGCTTTTTCTTTCATTGATTCTTTGAACAGTTTTATTTGTTTCTAATTGATTGATTTCTGCCCTGAGTTTGATTATTTCCAGCCTTCTGCTCCTCTTGGGTGTATCTGCTTCTTTTTTTTCTAGCTTTTTCAGTTGGGCCATTAAGTTGTTTGTATGTGAAGTTACAAATTTCTTCTTGAAGGCACTTAGTGCTATAAATTTTCCTCTGAGCACTGCTTTCAATGTGTCCCATAAATTCGGGTATATTGTGCCTTCATTTTCATTGAATTCTAGGAAGTCTTTAATTTCTTTCTTTATTTCTTCCTTAACCCAGCTGTCATTGAGTAGCACGTTGTTCAGTTTCCATGTGAGTGTCGGCTTTTTGTTATTTCTGTTGTTGTTGAGGTCCAGCTTTAGTACATGGTGGTCCGATAAAATACAAGGAATTATTTCAATCTTTTTGTATCTGTTGAGGCTTGCTTTATGACCAACTATATAGTCTATTTTGGAGAAGATTCCATGCAGTGCTGAAAAGAAGGTATACTCTTTTGAGTTTGGGTGAAATGATCTGTAGACATCTATTAGGTCCATTTGATTTAGGGACTCTGTTAGTGCTTTTATTTCCCTATTTGTTTTCTGTCTCATTGATCTGTCCCACATTCAGACTTTTTACCAACAATACAAAGTTTACATTTTAACTGAAAGAGTAACCTGGTAGAAGCAGTGTCTAAAAAAAATCTTGGCCTAACAGCCTCTTAAGCAGAGCAAACAGAACTAGTGCCTTATTTACATAGTGTTATTGCTGACAATTTAGCGAGTAGAGGGCCAGGGCATTTTTAAACTTGTGGTCTGTTTGCATAGTTTATTGTTAGTTAATTAGTGAGTGGAAGGCCAGGGGCTGTCATTGCCCTCCAAACCAAGTGGGCTAAAGATTTACAACCCCCCTTGGAGTTAAGCATTGAGGGGAATTCCTCCTGTTTGTCTTGCTAAGTATTTACAATCTTTCCTTAGAGAGAAGATGCTTGAGTTAGCCTGTCTGTAAAACTTATAGTATAATACAAAACTCTCTGACTTTCTATGTTTGCCTATCTTCTTTTTGCCACATCATTAACATCTGTGTTAGGTAATGGTTTTGTACTAGTTTTACTGCAGTGGGAATATTTAGAGCATTTATCCTAACAGATCCTGATTAAACATTTTCTTTAGAGAGCCCTAAAACTCTTGTCCCTTTGCTACCTACAATGTTTGGTTTTTCCACAAGCAATTCCTGATGCTGAATCTGATTTATTACCTCTCCTAAAATTTTATTTTCCTGCTAATCTTATTTACTAAAGCTTTTAGTAATCTATTAGCAATGTGTTTCCTTGGATAGTTAATTGTACTGTTCCAAGAATCATAGAGAAACAGCAGAAAAGCTCATCAATCCAATCCTGTAACCAAGTAAGCATGGGACTTTCAGAATACATCTTTTGGCTTAAATGGTCATGTTAGGGTTTTTGCTAGGGACTTCCAGAGAGCTTTTTTTTTTTTTCCTGTGGAATAAAAGCCTGTGTAAAAAACTTGGAGAGTGAAGAAAGCAAAGAAATAAATAAAACAAAGGAAGCTGCTGGGTGCCATGGCACACACCTTAATCCTAACACACTGAGACAGAGGCAGATGGATTTCTGTGAGATGGAGGTCAGCCTGGTTTACAGAGCAGGTCCAGGACAGTCAGGGCTAGATAGACAGGTCTCAAAACAAAACAAATCAAAACAAAACAAAAGGAAGCTAATTTGAGGATGGGTAGCCAGGTTTTAATCCTTTCTAGGGCTGCACTTGGTTGAAGCAAATAACCTTCTTCAGTAGACAATGACCTTCCCTAGTAGAGGAGGAGCTTTCTCAGCAAGAGTATGTGTGTAGCTGCACTATACTTCTAGAAGCCCCAAACACACTCTCAAGAGCCAAAGCCCAATTCAAGTGACATCACACATTTCTGCTTTCAATCACCTAGTGATGAAAGCAGGTCCATATCAGCAGAGGCAGCAGATGAAAGCCTGTGCCATCTGCCAGATCCAGCAGAGAATGGGATCTCAGTGCCCACTCAGAGAAAGCTAGCCTCAAGGCTTAGAAAACTTTGCCTCAGAGCCACCCACAGCAAGAGAACTAAAAAGACCCCCAGATTGGATATATTAAACACTATGACCAGCAAGCAGCCTACACAGGAACCATATGAAGCACCATAGGAGGCTCTCAGAGCAATGAAGTACAAGACAGAGGTAAAAGTTCAAACTGGCTGGTCACCTTCAGATGAAGGGTCGTGAGAAGGACACTGAGAGACACCTGCTCCTTTCTTCTGTCTGTCTCTATCTAGCAAAGCAACCTGGATATTATCAAGAGAAGCATCCCTATAGGCAAACAGCTTAAATATAAATAGAATCCAGAGATAATCCCTTGCTGATACATGATGAGCTGACTCAATCATATCAGCCAGGTAAACAGCACAGGGACACAGAGCCTCTTTCAGACCTAAGTTGATCTCCCCTGCCCCACACCTGACACACCATTCTTTTTCCCTCCCACTCCCTGAAGGCCATTTTTTTTGTCCCAAAATACAGGTTTAAAAGTATTACCACACTGAAGAAGTTCAGTGGTTGAATACTTGTATGGTATACATGAGGCCTCAGTTCCAGCCCCAGCTCCACAAAACAAAAACAATAAAGACACACACACACAAAAAAAAAAAAAAATCAAAATGCTCCCATACCCACACAAATATGCTTCTTCAAATGTATTCTTTTTTTGTAAGAGTTCATTACTCCTGAATGGAAGTAAAACCCGTGACAAAATTAAAATTCATATTGTAAGTGGGAAAATGAAATTTCAAAACCTTAATGGGACTTCTAGATTAAGTATTAGCATGCCTTTGGCATAGGCAATACTTGTTTCTCATAGCTCCCTATAGATTTATGAGAATAATACTAAAACTACAAGCAAGTGGAAATGTGATCATGCAAAGCATTAGAAAAACCCTGAAGACATTTTTAACTACCCTCTCTCTCGTCCCACATCAGAACGCCTAGCTCTACCTTCCCCTCTGTAATTGTCCTGCTTGTTGATTTTTGAGGTAGGAGTACCATGCATATGAAACTGGCTTTATACTTGATTTGTCAAAGGTAGCCTTGGACTCCTAATTGCCCTGCCTCTCCCTGCTGAGTCCGGGGATTAATGTGCCATCTCATTCAACTCTGTTCGCTTGCTTCAGTGTAAACTGGTGGCCATCAGCTGTGTCCAGCTAAAAAGTGCCTGGGCCACATATCCATCTTTGGCCTGAGTTTAAGGACAAAGAAAACTTTAGAGGTCAGAGCTGCTGTGAGGTTGAAGGAAGCACTCTGCCAGTTAACTGCTAGGATTTGAGTAGAGCACACAGGCCTGGTCTTTAGCTGGATGGCTAGGTAAGAACGAAGGGGAACCAGCAGGCGACCTCATCATGTGCATACCTCCTTAGGGTCAGAAACCTTCGTCCAACCAGACTCCTTCATCTACTTGGAGTCTCCAGTATCCACTGGACTGATGAACACATAAAAAATGTACAATCAAGTCCCATGCAAATGAGCAGC
This sequence comes from Meriones unguiculatus, assembly GCF_030254825.1. Taxonomy (NCBI): domain Eukaryota; kingdom Metazoa; phylum Chordata; class Mammalia; order Rodentia; family Muridae; genus Meriones; species Meriones unguiculatus. The sequence continues at coordinate 399,656 of NW_026843706.1, read as the reverse complement.
ATATACCCAGTGTTGCATTTTTCAACGTTTGTTGCAATGGCTTTCTTCTGGGAAGGCCCTCAAGTTTTTGTCCATTATCAGCTGAAAGGTTAGTAGTGATTTGTATAATGGAAATGGATTCCATCAAGCAATTGAGAGAAATGGAAGCTCAAGAACAGCTCTCGAGGGCGAGCACAGGGCAGCACCTATCAAGACTACGTGGGCAGGCTGCATACTGTTACTTTCTGAGTGACTCTATTTAGGGCCACCAACCACCAGCAGAGTGAGCTGAGTAAACACTGTCACAGGTACAGTGAACTACCATGAGGGTCCTTGGAGGTTCGGTTGCATGAGCAACTAAGACTAGTATAGTCTAAGGATTGTTATGGTATTAGCACGTGTCCCCAGCAGCACCTTCATCCAACTTGCAAGTCACACCTTGCCTTTTGCCTTCTTCCAGAACCCACAGTGCCAATAACTCTAGCCAGAGACTTAGGCACCAAGAGTATCATTTATTTATTTATTAAAATTAAACTTGTTACATGCCACTCATGAGGCTAGACCCTCAGAGAATAAATCATGAACAGTCCTCTTATGAGGGGACACATTCAGCAACATATTACAACTTGGAGGAGGGAGGAGCCACCCTAACTCCTGGCTACATAGAGGGATTGAAAATTATTCAGAGGGGATGGGCAATGACCCAGAATACCATCAGGATAGGGAATTCAGAAAAAAAGCACTCCAGGGGAACTGAACTGTAAATGCATGTTGAGGCATAAGGAAAATTGATATGGGAACCCCACGTCCACTTGAGATACTTTTCACTTTCGTGGTCGTGCCCCTTTGCCTCTCCCCTTACTTAATGCAGGGTTTTCAGCAGCATGAACAGGTTGGCCCGGTGACATGGGCACATCAGGAGACCTAGGCTTTGCAGATGCACTTGGCAGGCTGGGCTCATTCTGTGAGTGTAGCCTACGGCGTTTCCTACGTGGCTTACCCTGTGACATACATATAAATCTATTTTTTCTCTTTTTCCTTCGTTGGGCCAGCAGATACGCAGCCCGACGCTCCTTGGCCTTTTTGTCGGTAATATTTTGCTCAGATCCAGACTCAGGCTCCTGCTCTTGTGCAGGCTCCAGCTGTGGCTGGGCCTTGGCCTCTGCTTCCTCCTTGGGCTCAGGCTCAGGGTCAGGATGGTGCTTAGGCTCTTGCTCTGGGTGGGGCTGTGGCTCAGGCTGAGGCCCAGGCCCAACCCTACGACGTTTCCTACGTGGCTTACCCTGTGACATACATATAAATCTGTTTTTTCTCTTTTTCCTTTGTTTGGCCAGCAGATATGCAGCCCGCCTCTCCTCGACCTCCTTGTTGGTAATATTTTGCTCAGATTGACACTCGGAGTCCTGCTCTGGCTCGGGCTCCAGCTGGGGCTCCGACTTAGGCTTAAGCTGGGTCTTGGGCTCCAGCTCTCGATGAACCTCTGCCTCAGGGTCGGGCTCATGCTCAGGTTCCTGCTCTGGCTGGGGTTTGGCCTCTGTCTCAGCCTCTGTCTCAGTTTTGGGCTGTGTATCTGGCTCAGGCTGGGACTCGGCCAATACCTCTGGCTGAGGTTCAGGCTGCCTCTCAGGCTCAGACTGGGGCTTGGCCTCCTGCTCTGGCTGGGGCTCATTCTGTTGGTGCAGCTCCCCCTGTGGCTCTGGCTCTGGCTCTGGCTCAGGCTTTGGCTCTGGCTCTGGCTTTGGCTCTGGCTGTGGTTCTGGCTCTGGTTCTGGCTCTGGCTCTGGCTGCAGCGTGGGCTTCAGCTCAACCTGCAGCTCTCCCTCTGGCTCGGTCACAGGCTCCTGCTCTGGCTCTGGCTGTGGCTTGTGCTCAGGTCGGGGTTTTTTTTCAGCCTGAGGCTCGGTCTCTGGCTGAGGTTGCAGCTCTGGGTCTGGCTCCAGCTTTGCCTCTGCCTCTGGCTCTGGCTTAGGCTCACTTGATGGATAGTTGGAAGTTCCATAAAGATCCCACAGGTCACAATCTTCAGCTGAACTGAGAATGGAATTAATACTTTGAAGCAGTTCTCTTTCATACTCAAGTATTTGGTCCTCATCACGGGAATCATCTGAAATTCAAGAGACATATGTAAATACGCTTCTTCTACCCACTCTGTACATACAGACATCAGCAGGATATTGAACACAAACTAAGCTGAAGTAGTTGAATGTTTGGACATTCTGAATCACAGTTAAAAAACATAGTTTTAGATAGTGCCCTCTATTCTGTATTTACCTGAGAGAAGTGACTGATAAACTAGCAATGAAAATATGATTCCCACTTTGAAATCCTACTGTCTAAAGAGCATGAGGTACTTGCTCAATTGTTCCTTAACATAAATCGGATGCCTTGTGGGCCATAGCCGAATAAGGGCAATTGCTTCAATAAAGCAGTATTTCATGTATATCAAGTTAAAATTCTCTAGCTTAGAACAGTTCTTAATTTAGACACTGTGGTCCTGCTGGACTTTTGGTGCTTGCTGCCTTATACAATAAGGTATGGAGTAGATAGTAGATCTTTAACAGTTTTCACTGCTAACCTCTGCTAACCCCAGTCTCCACCCAGCTGGAAAGAAGGTAGAGTAATGCTTCTTACTCTCTTCTCTTTCTTGTCCATAAAGGATGAAAAGAGAAGAAGAGGGAGGAGCAGAGTTTTAGGCAGATAGAACTCTAACCAAATCTAAGGCAACAGGAAGTTGCAGTTGTGTTAGGAAATAAACCATGGTGTAGGGACCCCAGCACATGATGGAGAAAAAAAAGGTGGCACTGGCTACAAAATCCTCACAAAATTAAGGTTTGCAGAGGCAGATCCTAAAACAGCCACATGTGGCAAGGCTTCAGAGCTCAGCTGTTTCTCTAAGCAGGAATGATACTTGCCTTTGTTGCTCATTTCATAGATCTTAGGCCTCTGTTCTTCAATGGGAGTTCCAGTGTCAGAGACCGAGTTAGTCACCACACAGCTACGTTGTAAGGTAGAAAAAGAAACCAAGAAAATATGAGCACAGTAATCTTCTCTTCAGGACATTTCCCCTACTTTCTACAATAAGCATGATCACTTGTAAAATTTTGGATGTTTCCTACACCAACTCTGTTCCCCTTCACTAGATTTGTTAAATCTTTCAATTATTCCTCATTTTCCATGTTTCCATACACCTTTTCACTGCTCTTACAAAAGGAGGCATCTTACAGAAGTCACAATCTGAACAAAGCAAAACCAAACTCCAACTGAGCAAGTAACTCAGTGTCTAATGTCTGGTATCCAGTTATGATCTTCTCCAGCTCTGTAGCATGCCCAGCTTGTCTCCTAAGATGAGGATGGCTCCACTCCATGACTGCCGCTGTTCTTGGTGCTTGTTCCATGACACAGGCATCTCCAAATGGCTGGAGTCTCTTGCTTAAACTGGGCCGCACTCCTAACAATAACCTCTCCTGGGTTCTCTTAGAGAAATGCAGCTCTGCCTCACAGTGCCAAGCCTCAGCTGTTCTTCATGACACATTCATGACTAAATAAAGAGTACCAACTGGGTGACTCTTGGAGACTAGCAGGTTCTGCTGTCAGCACAAGCTACAAACCAGACAGCAGTCTCTGGATCACCACTTCTGTGTGCCAACTCTGAGAAAACACTTTCCAGAATATTCCACCTCACTACTGCTGGTCTCTTCTTAATTATGGCTAATTTCTCAGCTCCAGCTGTCCAGCCTCTATTATCCCAGCAAAGGAAAGGATTTTTCTTTGGTTAGGCTAGTATCTTGTTAATCACAGCCAGTTCTTCAGCCCCAGCTACCCACAACCACAGATTCTTAACTCAAGACATGAAACATTCCCAATAGAGACCTTAAATGACTTCCAATCTTCCCTCTGGAACTTTACAAACCAGGCTTCCATCTTCTGCATTTTTCTCCACACTAACCTTCTGTGTTCCCAGGAAAGAGCTCACCCATCTTTGAACACTCAATAGATTTTCTAGCCCTCAAAGTTCCAAATTCCTTTCAAAATCCTCCACAAAGTGACACAGTCAGGTCTGTCATATTGGTAACCACCCTGATTACCTTTTCTGTCTCATTTAGGTTTTCTGTTGCTGTGTGGGAACATCACGTCCAAAAGCAACTTGAGAAGAAAGGAGTTTATTTGTCTTACACTTCCTCCTCAGTGCTTATCACAGAAAGAAGTAGAATAGGAAAATGCTAAAAACTGTAGGCAGGAGCTGAAGCAGAGCCTGCTTACCCACTGGCATGCTCAGGCTGCTTTCTTACAGAACCCAGGAGTACCAGTCCAGCAACAAGAACACCCACAATAGGCTGGGCCCTCACTTCAATCACTAATTAGGAAAAACCTACAGGCTTGCATACTGCCCGATCTTATGGAGGCGTTTTCTCAATAGAGACCTCCCTATTCTAAAATGATTCTAGCCTGTGTCAATGTGCCATGAAGCTCGTCAACAGCTACTCTTTAGCCCAAAATATACTGGAAGTCACAGAAATTTTTCGTCAGGCTTCCAAGGTCTAGGTTTACAGGCATGCATCCCTGTAAGATGTACATTTTATAATCATCATTGTTGGGGGAGGTGTATAGTGTGTGTAGCTGTGCATGCACCACAACACATATGTGGAAGTTATAGGACAACTTTGTGAAGTCAAGTGACTCCTTTCACCTTTACATGGGTTCTGGGGATGAAAATCAAGTTATCAGACTTGTGTGGCAAGTACCTTAACCCAGTGATCCATCTCTGGACATGAAACACTTTTACTAAGAAAAACACTCCAAATCCTTGTTACAAAATATTTCTGCATCCACTGTACATACAAATGTTAATCTATTTCTACCATGCATTTTGTCTTTTTTTAGCTGCCAATTTGATGAACCTTTGTTCTCCTACTTACTACACTAGCCTGAAAGAACCTTTCTAGCCTGGGTGTGTGGCACATGCATTCCACTACAGCACCCAGGAGGCAGAGCTGGGAAGATCTCTCTGAGTTCAATCAGATTTTAACTCACCCGGCTAAACCGCGGAAGAGATCCCGTTTCTGCCAGATGCTTGGCTGCCGGACACCAGCCCCAGCCCCAGCCCCAGCCCAGAGCCACAAACCAGTGTCTCTGGTCACGGTCCCAGACTGAACCGTGCACACCACACTATCAGAGACTGGAATTTTCAGTCGAGAGATAACCCCAGGGTACAGGAAAGATTGGGACCGGCCTTAGGTCACCCAGACATCCCCTGGAAAAGACTCGGGTTCCACGGGCACCCCAGGAGCCAGCCTGGAGCCAGAGCTGGGGACCCTGGCTCTGGCACAGAGCCCTGCCTGCCTGCCTGCGCGCCTGATTCGCCACCTGGGATAGAACTGTGGGCACCAGGGCACCAGCGAATGAGTTTCACTGTCCGGTGCAAACACACAGGGAGGGAAACGGCTGGTCTGATCTCGGAGCACTCAGCCGACACCCCCAGCCTGAAAAGGTCTCCAGAAAATTATCCAGCTTAGGGAGGCACCCAGGCTCCCAAAGGCTGCAAAGGCAGACACATGCAGTTTCTGCGCACCAGACAGCTGGCAGAGACTGAGCCGCCATCACTCAGCTGTGCTCCAGGCACAGGCAGTTTCTGCGGCCAGCCAGCTGGCAGACACTGAGCAGTGTGCACCAGGGCAAAAAAAGACACTGGGAGTCCGTGTCTCCGGAGAATACACAAGGAAGGAAGGAAACTGTACTGACTTAAATCACCCAATCCTTCCCTAGAAAAAGTCTAGCAGACCAGTGGGGCCGGGGCTGCCATCACTCAGCTGTGCTCCAGACACAGGCACAAAAAGTTGATGCGCGCCTGATGTCCAACTGGGTCACAGCAGCTGATCATTAAATTTACAACAAGAAACCCAGAAACAGGGCAGCTGCCCTCAGGACTTCCCTGGGTGAGAGGAGAACCCTCTCGACTAACAAAGACCACACTTACCACTCAGGTCTATATCCCTGAGGTGACCACCTCCTGAAAAAACACCAGCCATCCAGGGACTATACCCAAAAAGCTGAGAAGACATCCTTCAGGAAAAACCAGATTTCTGCAAAGGGGTTTCTCTCCACCACAGGATCCATAGGATCCCCAGGAACCACCAGAAAATAACCCCAAACACCTAAGATAGCACAATGGGTAGAATCCAGCTTAAAAGCTCAAGCAACAAAAGACAGAGCAATATGGCATCTCCAGAACCCAGTTACCCAGGGGCAAGTAGCCCTGGACACCCCAGCATAACTGAAATCCAAGAAGATGACCTAACAACTATGCTCATGAAGATGATAACAGAGGAAACAAATAAGATACGTAAAGACATAGAGGAATATAAACTCAAAGAGAATATTGCCATCCGTAAAGAAATAGAGGAAGCCGCAGCCAAACAGTTTATGGCCTTTAGAAAGGAAATGCTTAAAGCACGGAATGAAATAAAAGAAACAGAGTTGAAGGAATTAAAGAAAAACAGGAAAGTACAATCAGACAGGTGAAGGAAGTAAACAAAAACAACTCAAGACCTGAAGATAGAATTGGAAAAATTAAAGAAAACACAAATGGAGGAAATAATGGAAAGGAAGAATCTAGGGAAGAAAACAGGAACTACAGAGGTAAGCATAACCAACAGACTACAAGAGATGGAAGAAAGAATCTCAGGTGTAGAAGATACAATGGAAGAAATCGATGTATCTGTCAAAGAAAATATTAAATCCAAAAAAAAAATTCCTGACACACACCGTCCAAGAAATCCAAGACAATATGAAAAGACAAAACCTAAAAATAATAGGTATAGAGGAAAAAGAAGACTCCCTTCTCCAAGGCCCAGAAAATATTTTCAACAAAATCATTGAAGAAAATTTCCCCAAGCTAAAGGAAAGGCCAATTAGAATAGATGAGGCCTACAGAACACCCAACAAATTTGACCAGAAAAGAAAATCCTCCCACCACATAATAATCAAAACAGTAAGTATACAGAACAAAGAAAAAATACTAAAAGCTGCAAGGGAAAAAGGCCAAGTAACATATAATGGCAAACCCATTAGAAGCACACCTGACTTTTCAACAGAGACTATGAAAGCCAGAAGGGCCTGGACGGATATCATGCAGACCCCAAGGGAACACAGATGTCAGCCCAGGCTACTATAACCCGCAAAACTCTCAGTCCTCATAGATGGAGAAAACAAGATATTCAATGAAAAAAAGAAATTTCAACAATACCTACAAACAAATCCAGGATTACAGAAGGCACTAGAACTGAAAATACAACCCAGGAAAACTAGCTACATTCAAGAAAACACAAGAAATAAATAACCTCTCTTCAGTAAAACAAAAAGCAACCAAGCACACAACCTGATGACCACAGCCAACATCAAAATCAAGGGATCTAACAGCCACTGGTCATTAATCTCTCTCAACATCAATGGACTCAACTCTCCAATAAAAAGACACAGATTGACAGAATGGATACGTAAACTAAACCCAGCAATCTGTTGCATACAAGAAACACACCTAAGACACAAAGATAGACATTACCTGAGGGTAAAGGGTTGGAAGACGATTTTCCAAGCAAACGGACCCAAGAAGCAAGCAGGAGTAGCCATTCTAATATCTGATAAAACAGTCTTTCAACCATAATTAATAAAAAGAGATGGGGAAGGACACTTCATACTCATATAGGGAAAATTCCACCAGGAAGACATCACAATCCTGAACATCTATGCCCCAAATACAAGAGCACCCACATTTGTGAAAGAAACATTGATAAAATTTAAAGCATATATAGATCCCCACGCATTAATAGTGGGAGACTTCAACACCCCACTCTCAACAAAGGACAGGTCAACAAAACAGAAATTAAAAAAAGAAACAATGTCTCTGAGAGAGGTCATAAATCAAATGGACCTAACAGACATTTACAGAACTTTACACCCAAACACAAAAGAATTTAACTTCTCAGCAACTCATGGAACCTTCTCCAAAATAGACCATATAGTGGGTCACAAAGCAAGCCTCAACAGATACAAGAAGATTGAAATAATCCCTTGTATCTTGTCTGATCACCATGGAATAAAGCTGGACCTCAACAATAACAGAAATAGCAAAAAGCCTACACACACATGGAAACTGAACAACTTGCTACTAAATGACAGCTGAGTAAGGGAAGAAATAAAGAAAGAAATTAAAGTCTTTTTAGAAATCAATGAAAATGAAGACACAACATACCCAAACTTGTGAGACACAATGAAAGCAGTGCTAAAAGGAAAGTTCATAGCACTAAGTGCCTTCAAGAAGAAATTCGAGACAGCTCATTCAAGCACCTTAATGGCTCACTTAAAAACCCTAGAAAAACAAGAAGCAGACACACCAAGAAGGAGTAGACGGCTGGAAATAATCAAACTCAGGGCTGAAATCAATCAATGGAAAGAAATAAAACAATTCAAAGAATCAATGAAACCAAGAGCTGGTTCTTTGAGAAAATCAACAAGATCGACAAACCCTTAGCCAAGCTAACTAAAAGGCAGAGAGACACCACCCAAATCAACAAAATCAGAAATGAAAAGGGGGATATAACTACAGACACTGAGGAAATCCAAACAATCATTACGACTTACTTCAAAAGTCTATATGCCACAAAAGATGAAAATCTAAATGAAATGGACAACTTTGACTTACCAAATCTGAATCAAGACCAGGTAAATCAACTAAATAGTCCTATATCCCCCAAAGAAATAGAAGTGGTCGTCAAAATTCTCCCATCCAAAAAAAACCCAGGACCAGATGGCTTCAGCGCAGAATTCTACCAGACCTTCAAAGAAGAGATAACACCAATTCTCTTCAAACTATTCCACAAAATAGAAACAGAAGGAACATCACCAAACTCATTCTATGAAGCCACAGTCACCTTGGTACCTAAACCTCACAAAGACTCAACAAAAAAAGAGAATTTCAGGCCAATCTCCCTTATGAACATTGATGCAAAAATACTTAATAAAATACTTGCAAACCAAATCCAAGAACACATCAAAGATATTATCCACTATGACCAAGTAGGCTTCATCCCAGGTACGCAGTCGTGGTTCAATATATGGAAATCTATCAATGTGATCCACCATATTAACAAACTGAAAAAAAATAAAAAACATGATAATCTACCTAGATGCTGAAAAAGCCTTTGACAAAATCCAACATCCATTCATGTTTAAAGTATTGGAGAAATCAGGGATACAAGGCACATATCTAAACATAGTAAAGGCGATATACAGCAAGCCTATAGCCAACATCAAACTGAACATAGAGAATCTTAAAGCAATCCCACAAAAATCAGGGACAAGACAAGGCTGCCACTCTCTCCATATCTCTTCAACATAGAGCTGGAAGTCCTTGCTAAAGCAATAAGACAGTTGAAGGAGATCAAGGGGATACAAATTGGAAAGGAAGAAGTCAAATTATCACTATTTGCAGATGATATGATAGTATACGTGAGTGACCCCAAAAACTCTACCAGGGAACTCCTACAGCTGATAAACACCTTCAGCAAAGTGGCCGGATACAAAATTAACTCAAAAAAAATCAGTAGCCCTCCTGTATACAAAAGACAAAAGGGCTGAGAAAGAAATTAGGGAAACAACACCCTCACAATAGCCACAAATGACATAAGGTACCTCAGAGTAACCCTAACCAAGGAAGTCAAAGACCTGTATGAAAAAAATTTCAAGTCTCTGAAGAAAGAACTAGAAGAAGATATGAGAAGATGGAAAGATCTCCCATGCGCATGGCTTGGTAGGATTAACATAGTATAAATGGCCATCTTACCAAAAGCAATCTACAGATTCAATGCAATGCCCATCAAATTACCAACACAATTCTTTACAGACCTGGAAAAAATAATTCTCAACTTCATATGAAATAACAAGAAACCGAGAATTGCTAAAACAATCCTCTACAATAAAAGATCTTCTGGAGGTATCTCCATCCCTGATCTTAAGTTGTACTATAGAGCAACAGTTTTAAAAACTGCATGGTACTGGCATAGAAACAGAATGGTGGATCAATGGAACTGAACAGAGGACCCAGAAATAAACCCACACACTTATGGACACCTGATATTTGACAAAGACGCCAAAACCATACAATGGAAAAAAAGATAGCATCTCCAACAAATGGTGCTGGTCCAATTGGATGTCTACATGTAGAAAAATGCAAATAGATCCATACTCATCACCCTGCACAAAACTGAAGTCCAAGTGGATCAAAGACCTCAACATAAAACCAGACACATTAAATCGGCTTGAAATAAAAGTGGGGAATACCCTAGAACTCATTGGTACAGGGGAAAACTTCCTGAACAGAACTCCAACAGCACAGGCTCTAAGAGCAACAATCAATAAATGGGACCTCATGAAACTGAAAAGCTTCTGCAAAGCAAAGGACACTGTCATCAAAACAAACCAACCTCCTACAGATTGTGAAAGAATCTTCACCAACCCTTTATCTGACAGAGGACTCATATCAAGTATATATAAAGAACTAAAGAAGCTGAAAAGCAGCAAACCAAGTAACCCACTTAAAAAATAGGGGAACAGAGCTAAACAGAGAATTCTCTGTAGAGGAATACCGAATGGCAGAGAAGCACTTAAAGAAATGCTCAACCTCACTAGCCATTAGGGAATAGCAATTAAAAACAACCCTGAGATTTCACCTTACACCCATGAGAATGGCCAAGATCAAAAACTCAAGTGACAACACATGCTGGAGAGGATGTGGAGAAAGAGGAACCCTTCTCCACTGCTGGTGGGAATGTAACCTGGTACAACCTCTCTGGAAATCAATCTGGCGCTTTCTCAGACAACTAGGAATAGCGCTTCCTCAAGATCCAGCCATACCACTCCTGGGCATATATTCAAAAGAGGCTCAAGCACACAAAAAGGACATTTGCTCAACCATGTTTGTAGCAGCTTTATTTGTAATAGCCAGAAGCTGGAAACAACCCAGATGCCCCTCAACTGAAGAATGGATGCAGAAATTATGGTACATCTACACAATGGAATATTACTCAGCAATGAAAAATAAGGAAATCATGAAATTTGCAGGTAACTGGTGGGATCTGGAAAGGATCATCCTGAGTGAGTAGTCCCAGAAGCAAAAAGACACACATGGTACGTACTCACTCATATAGACATCCAACATAGGACAAACCCACTAAAACCTGTGCATCTAAAGAAACTAAGCAAGAGAGAGGACCCTAACTAAAATGTCCAATCCCCATCCGGAAAGGCGAAGAGGATGGACATCAGAAGAAGAAGAAAACAGGAAACAACCTAGGAACCTACCACAGAGGGCCTCTGAAAACCTCTGCCCTACAGACTATCAAAGCAGATGCTAAGCCTGATGGGCAACTGTTGCGCAGAGTGAATGGAAGTTTATGTAAGAACTGGGAAATAGTAAGAGCTGGAGAGGACAGGGTCTCCACAAGGAGAGCAACAGAACAAGATAATTTGAACACAGGGAACTTCCCAGAGACTCATACTCCAACCAAGGACTATTCATAGAGATAACCCAGAACCCCTGCACAGATGTAGCCCAGGGCAGTTCAGAGTCCAATCGGGTTACATAGTAATGGGAAGAGGGACTGCCTCTGACATAATCTGATTGGCCTGCTCTTTGTTCACCTCCCCCTGGGGGGGATCAGCCTTACCAGGCCATAGTAGAGGACAATGCAGCCACTTTTGATGTGAACTGATAGACTAAGAGCAGAAAGGAGAGGAGAACCTCCCCTATCAGTGGACTTGGGCAGTGGCATGCATGCAAAGGAAGGAGGGAGGGTGGGATTGGGAGGGGAGGAGGGAGAGGCTTATGGGGAGATGCAGAATGAATAAAGTGTAATTGATCAAAAATTTAAAAAAAGGGAAAAATAATTTAAGAACCTTAAATGATTTTCAAAGGTGGAGGAAAACATGGAGTTAGTCAATTTTTATGGAGCACGTCTCACCCCTGGGGGCAATGGTCTCCTGAACCTACTCAGACCTCGGACGCCACCACTGCTAGTTCTAGAACTGATGCAGGATGTTCCAACGAGGGGTTTAAGGCTTCTCATAATATTTCCTATAAGCCAACACCTGTTTGTTTATATCCCCCATTTTTATTCATTATTAGCCAGATAGAGCCAAGTAATTGTGGTAATGATACTTGCTTTTTTGCCCAATGCTGGAATGCTAGTGAATTTAGGTATGCCCTGGTTACTCGCATGCCTCGCTGGGTGCCTGTGCCCATTGATGCCCCTCACGCTATGACTCTCTTCAGACAGAAAAGGGATCTTGGAATTATAGCCACCATTGTTACTGCCATCTCATTGGCGGCTGTTGGAGCTACCACCACGGCATTAGCCATGAGTCATACTGGGCAGACTGCTCAGACCCTGAATAATCTTTTAGCCAATGTAGCTCATGCCTTAGATGTACAAAAAGGAATCAATGCTCAACTAAAAGGAGGCTTGATGGTGTTCAATCAGAGGATTGACCTCGTGCAAGAGCAAATTGATACCCTATGGCAAATCGCTCAACTTGGCTGTCAATGGAAGTATGCTGGACTTTGTGTCACTAGCACACAATATGAGGATTTTTCCTGTGCTGCAAATCTGTCTAAACAATTTTCTAGCTATATTTTAGGTAATTTGACTGGAGAATTCGATACTACGATGGAGCAGCTGAGAGTGGCTAAATTCTACCAGAGTGGACGCAGGACTAGCCACAGGATTACCATCATGGATTGCTGCAGCCATGAATCATCTAAAGGAATGGGCGGGCATGGGAGTGTTAGCAGGCCTTCTGGTGTTGGTCTCCTTGGTTTGCCTGTGGTATATATGCAAGATTAGAGTCTCACAACAGCGTAATGCAGCCATGACCATTCAGGCCTTTACAGCCATTGAAGCAGGACAGTCTCCCTAAGCCTGGTTGGCTACCATAAAAAGCTAAAATGTTACGCTCAGGATGCGAGGCTAAGCACTGCACTCAGGGTCAGCCGCTTTGGACCCAGAGAAGAGCATGTCTGATTGCATGCAGGTTGATGCCCCAGGTCCCGCCTCTGAGAAAAAGGTATCAGAAGGGTCTGATGTTTTTTGGGTGGATGATACCTAAATGAACATCAGTACAAAGTCCCAATTTATTTCTAATATCAGAGATCAGACCTCTACTCTTGCCTGATGCGTCTAAAACAAAAAGGGGGAACTGTAGAGAGCTGCGGAATGCTATGCCTTAAAGATGGAGCTGGTTTCCGCCTTCCACCTTCCCTATAGTGAGTGATCTCTGTCACAAACAATCCACATTTGGCTAAGGCTGAGGATATGGCTTGCTTCCATGTATGTGGACCTATCTGCATTGCCCACGTGGCACGCTGGGGTTGGCTACCCAGAGGCTATTTAAGCTGTGGGCTGGCTTTCCCCAGGGTCAGATGATTGTTCAAGGTTCCTGAATAAACTGCATTGAAAGAAAAAAAAAGACAACTATGTTTTTTAAAACAATATTCTTCTTGGGCATGATGGCACATGCGTTTAATCCCACAACTCTGTTAGTTTGAGACCAGCCTTGTGTATGTAGTGAGTTATGGGACAGTCAGGGCTACAAAGAGACTCTGTCTGAAAAGAAAAGGAAAGAAAAAGTGAAAGGAAGGAAGGAAGGAATGGAAAGGAAAGGAAAAGGAAAGGCTTCCATTAATTTCTAGCACATGGTTATCTTTTGGGTCTCACTCCATTTCTACCTGATCATCACTTTTTCCACAAATTACTGGAACAGATCTCAGGAAGCTCTAAAAGCTAGGCTAAACACTCTGGTATTTATATGATGAGTTATTTGTATTGGTTGTCAATATGATCACAGTACACATATAAGATCACCATGAGGCAAGATGCAGCCTGGATCATAAAAGAGCAATCAGGCTAAATGTCTAATTTTTTCTAAATGATTGAGATTAGAAAGTTCAAATACATTTTTAAAAACAAACTAGTTGAGCATGAATGCTAGAAGTTAAGAAGCAGAGCCCACAAGAGCAAAACCAACCTTTATCTATACAATGAGTTCCAGGACAGCCAGAACTACATAGTGAGACCCTGTCTCAAAAAGCCAAAAACAATTCAATCATGGTGATACACACCTTTAATAGCAACAATAGGGAGGCAGAATCATACAGATCTCTATGAGTTAGAGCCCAGCCTGGCTTCTAGAGTGAGTTCCAGGACACTGATGTATGTGCCTCCTCATTGCCAGAGACTCCAGAAGCTCAGAGAAATGCATCTCTTTTGTCTGGGATCCCAGGAACCCACAAGGACAACAAAGTAAAATGTTGTTTCTTTACAAACAGATTATGAAAGTTAGGCTGTCCATGGAGTTCCAGGATAGTCAGTCCTATACAGTAAGACTCCATATAAAAAAAGATACACACACACACACACCCCTCTATAAAAATGAAGCAACAGCTGAAGAGTTAAACAATGGCCCAGGGCAAGAATCAGATACTTTAAACTGGTAATAAAGTCAGACATCCAACATGATGCTGTTGAGAAAATGTGATGTTTACTCTTAAATCTTCTTGCCCAGAACAATGGGTGAAAAAAAAGAAAAGTCAAGTTCCAACAGTTCTCCTACTTACCAGGACTCTTCCTGCTTCAGCACTGTAGACTTATCTAAATCATAGAAAGAAAAAGCGTTAGGAAGCATCATAAAATCTAGTAGCACATGTCTTTTACTCCTGAAAACTAGCTTATAAATTACAGCTAGTAAAATTTACATTTACCCAAGACTAGTGACATAGATCAGTGGTAGAGCACTTGATTAGAATACCTTGGACTCTATATCCAGCAACAAAGAGAAAGAGAAAGAATGGGAGGGAGAGAGAAGTATGAGCCAAAATAATCTGTTTCCTATGAAAGAGAGAGAGGAAATGAAAGACCCAGGAACCAAAAAGGGGTAAAGAACACATTTAAGAAATGAATATATTCCCCTGTTCTTGAAAGCAGAGAAATAAATTTCAACAATCCAGAAAGAACACTAGAAGGGGCCAAACATAGGACCAGATGAATCCAAGTGTCCCAAATCTCATATCAGTCATCTCTACAAAGACATTTAACACATGAACACTCCAATCAAAAGAAGAAGGCTCTACTTACACTCCTCAAACTCTTCATTGTTACCTCTTATATCCATGTTAATAATGTAACTGGAAAAAAAAGAGGATTTTAAACTGAGGCCTACCAACAACACAGGCAATAAGCTATCAACATTCTCAAATAAATGCGGGAACAACCAGTTTCCAAAATGCAAGATCAGAAGTAGCTTTAGGCCCTAATGTGTGTCCTGTTTGGTCTCAATACCAAGAGCCTACCTCAAAACTAAGAATATTGTCTTAGATTCTGGGCTGGCTTTAAACCTCCATGTAGTGGAAGTTGACCTTGAAGTTTTTACTGTCCTGACTCTCCCACTTGAGGGCTGGGATTTATAGGAGTATGTCTGCCATTGATTAATGCCTTGTTGGTGTCTGAGCCAAGTTTGATGCAGGCTAGTCAAATACTCTACCAACTGAGCTACATCTCAGCCCCTATATGTACTTGTCTTTTATTTTTATTTCTCAATTTTTATTTTTAATTCTGTCTGTCTATATATGTCTACATATATGAGTGCATATATATAGATATATATCTTGATAGGAGCCATGTGCTATCATGAATGGAGTGGAAGTCATATAACAATAGGCATGAATTTCATAAGTGGGACTTTCTAGAAATTACTCATACTAAATAAGGTACTGTGTGCTTCATATAATTAAAAGCTTCTGCGTACTAATGGAGATGTATAGGGGTGTGGAATTCTAGAACCTAAGATTCTTTTTCTTTATAATTCATATTTAAGACTAACCAATGTCAAATCAGTTGAAATGGCTCATCAGTAAGATGTCTTTCCCATCAAACCTAACAATCTGAATTTGATCCCCGGGACCTACATAGTAATAGGAGAAAACCAATTGCTCTAAGTTATCTAATCTCTGATCTTTATACACCTACCATGGCACTTGCATGTCCAAACAAAAGAAATAAACAAATGTACCCTATGTTTTTTAAATTAACTGAGAAAGTAGGGAATAGTGTTTCAGACCTGAAACCCCAAAAGCAAAAAGATAAAAGCAGAGAAGGTAAAAGCAGAAAGATCCCAGGTTCAAGGCTACAAAATAAATCTTAGTTTCACAAAACAATATGGCCAGTAGTGGTTTACAACATTAATCCCAGAACTCAGGATGAATGAATCAGAAGGCAGAGGCAGGCCAATCTCTGATTTCGAGGACAGCCTGGTCTATAGACTGAGTTCTAAGCCTGAGTTACACCAGAAAACTTTATCTAGAACATATATATATATATATATATATATATATATATATGCCAAAAGCATGTAGTGGACCCTTTATCTACTGTGTCATCTTAGTGAGCTGTAAGACAAGTACAGCCCTCAATTTAACCCCCAGCTTTCTTTCAACATCGGTAGTGTTTAATTATTAATTGTTCAACCCCTATTCTCCTGAAAGCTGCTCTCCCAGCCTTGCACCTAGAGCCAAACTCTCCCTGCAGTTCCAGCTGCCAGGATTGGTGGTCTAGTCTGGCCCAGTCCTTTAGAATGAGGTACACCAGGCCTCAACTCAGGAGGCTGTTGGCCTTACCAGCTCCTTCCACTAAGCAAAAGCCCCCTCATGTTCCCATTGGCTGCTCAGCCAGGGGCTCTCACAAGAGTCCAGTGATATTTCTCACCTCAGGCCACCCCTCCCCACGAGCCATGCCCCACCTCATTCTCCCACCTACCCTACCTGGCTCTGCCCTGTCCCACCACTGTCCTGTCCTCATGCCCAACCACCCATTCTCCTGACCAACGTGCTCAGTCTCTCATCCCTTCCCAACCCCGCCCCCTTCAAGTACTGTCTCAGGATCCTGGCATCTTCTAGAAACAAAACTGGAGCTTTGTCTATTTGGCGTATAGGCGGTTCCACCAATGAGGCTTTGAGACCCCATCCCTCCTGCTGGGCCATAGTTAATATCCTGCCCATGGTGGCCATTAGTCTCCCCTCAGCCACATAAGCCCCCCTTTTTAGCAATCCTAAGCCCCAGGTTACTACCTAGTCCTCCCAGCACAGCAACCTTCTCCTACCCCCTTGGGACATCCCACAGACGTGCAGACCATTCTCCCACAGCCCATGAAGCCTAGGCCGAAGGCTAGGCCCCTGTCCGGCCTTTTCCCCTGTCCTGGACCCAACCTCCTCTTTCTACTACCAGACCTGTGTCCTGTGCTCCTTGTGTGGGGACCAGCACTGCCTGAAGCCGCCTGGTTCCCCTGGTAACGGCCAAACATTGGAACCTTTTAAACCGCCAGTCTCTGGGTTCAGGGTTCACAGCTGCCCTGTTCCCTGCCGCTCCCTTCTCCTCGCCATTACCCCCCTCTGCTTCTATGGTCCTCTGTGACGTCCATATCCCGTCCCTAACCCCATCAGAATCCTGGCCATTTGTTCTTTTCGGCAGCGCCTGCATCCATCCCAGGGCATTCTGCATGGTTGCTGATGGCCTCGGCCCCAATCCCGGCCCCCAGGGCTCTTTTTCTCTGTAAGGGGAAGTGTCTGACAGGATCTCAGTCCTCCTGATCCTAAGTGCTGACACGGAACCCGGCTACTCCAAAGTGGTGTCTCTACTTAAACCCGCGACACTCAAAGGAGACCGGGCCCCCTTAGCCCACCATATACACACCTGCTTGTGCGCATGTCTGGCGCAGGTCCCAGCCACCCTCTGCTCCTCCGCTCCTCTGGCGAGCCAGCAAGGAATGTGTACGGGCAGTGCCCTTAATAGGGCCAAGCCCCTAGGCACCATGGGAGTAGAGGACATAATCCCACCTTTTTGGGCTCCCACCTCTCAGGAATGCCCGTAAGAACGTTTCTGAATTTTGTAACCATGAGTTTGAGATACCTGCTCCAGTGCTTCTAGAATTGGACATCCCTGTTGAGATGCTACTTCTCACAGAAGGGCACCATTTCAATAGAGAGCTGTACCCAAGCCGGATATTGCAGCTAACCCTCTCTAACAACCCCCTTCTCCATGTAGTTTTTAAGAGCTGGTCCTTGTAAACCCAGGCTGGCTGGAACTGGCCATAGTCCCACCTTTAACTTCGGAGCCCGGACCATGCCTGGATTCTAGCAACTTTCTGAGTTCACAGGAAAAAAAAAAGTCTTTACGTTTATTTTTTTATGTTATTTTTTTTTTTTTTTCGAGACAGGGTATCTCTGCATAACCCTGGCTCTTCTGGAACTCACTCTGTAAACCATACTGGCAAATGACTCAGAGATCCACCTGCCTCTGCCTCCCCAGTGGTGGTATGGAAAACCTATACCTGGCCCAAACTAAAATAAAATAAATCTCTCTATAGGAGAACTTGAAGGCTTCTACCTTGCTTGAACGGCCGGAATGTTTTTCAAATTTCGTCTCTCTGGTCTTCCAACTACCCTGAGCTCTGGCAGAAGACCATTTAGTCCCCTACAGAAGAGAAAGCGGGTGCAACCGCAAAACATCTAGCTATACTGAACTCTGGTGCTGGCATCAAAACTTGTTAGACCCTGAAGAGGGGAAAAAACAATTGGTTACTTTATGTTTTCTGCTGCCCTTTGCAATCCATGAGAAAAACAAACAAACAAACAACAAACAAGCCTTTTTTACACAATGCCTTTCTCTGGCAGACATCAATGTACTTCTTATGCAGTTCCTTCAGGAAACTAACCATTGTTCCAGGAGTTTTCTGTTTGATTAGAAATGACAGCTTAAAAAGTACAAGACAGGGCATAGTTGTACAAGCCTTTAAGCCTTTCAACCAAGGATTTGAAAAGTAGAGGCAGTCAGAACTCTGATTTAGAAGCTAGCCTGGTCTACATCGTGAGTTCCAGAACAGATCTCTGATCTATATTGTGAGCCAAGACAGGCAAGGCTACAGAGAAACCCTGTCTCAAACTAATAAACAAACAAAGAAGACTTTGTTCAAATAGAGGATTTGGGTTCACTTCCCACCACTTTTACAGTGTCTCACAACTACCCGTAAGTCCTGTTCCAGAAAATCCAATGCCTTCTTCCAACCTTTTCATACACCAGGCACACCCATGCTGCACAGACAAAAATGCAAGTAAAACCGCAGACATGCAACACAAATCTCAATTTAAAAAATTAAAATCTAAATGAAGGGACTTGAGACAGACACAAAAGACATTGTTATTCCTCCCAGATACCAGTCTATGATCACTAAGCTGTCCTAGGGGAGGGGGTGATGTGGGCTGGTTTTCTAGCAAGTGTAACTCTACTGAGTAGGAAAAGAATGCAGGAAGGCTGGTTCCTCCCCACAGGTGGCTGGACTTGTCTCCACCTGTCTGGCCTTTGTTCAGGCTTGTGCTTTAAACTTTAATTCAATAACTCCTCTCTGCCAAAAAACTAATTTATAATGCTTTGGTCTCTCATTTCTCCCTTCCCATGATCCTTTGAAGACCCAATCTTGGGTCTTCCAGATATGACTCTTAGTGTCCTCCAGATTTATTTTCCACAATGGGATCTGAATACCATTACTATATTGCTTCAAAGCATTCCTTCATGAGAGCCATCAAGTGATTTAAAATACAAGACCCAAAGGTAAAAATCAAATTGAGTAGTGGTCCCATCAGGGTGGTAATAGTATTGTAACCGAAAGAGAACTATTATAGGATTTAAACCAATCTCTGGAATCCTCTTTCTAGCATCTCTATGGTCATTTTGTCCAGTTGCTGCTCCAGCTAGGCAGGTCCCCGAAATAATAGCTAATTTTAGGGAGCCCCTTTGAATTTAGCATTTCAGCCCAATAGATGGGATTATGGGCAAAGGTCTCTTCTAAAATTGTGTCAGGACTATCAATGGGCAGAGATAGTGTAGACTCAGGAAGGCTGAAAGGCTAGTCAAAACCTAAGCAACAGGGCACTATCTAATCAGCCATCAAACCCCTGAGCTCTGTGTTCACCAAGAGTCCTTATCAGGCATTCACTGATCTTCTTGTGAAAACCCACACCAGAGTCTCTGTTCAGAGAACCCAGGCTCCAGCTATGGCTACCACAGAAGGGTTTTTATATAAGAAAAATAAAGTGAATTAAATCTGGTGAAATTTTTGTAAATTGTTTGTTTTATTTAACTTCAGTGTTTTGTTTTTATTCTTAGTTTTTGTAAATTTTTTTATTTGATGACATACAGTAGGTTGGCCTGCATGTACAACTGAAAGCCAATAGAGGGCACCAGATCTCATTATATATTTTTCAGAGCCACCCCTTGGTTGCAGGGAACTGAGCTTGTTATGTCAGGTTCATGGGACCCTCAGAGACCACCAGGAAAAGACTCGATGCAATTGCAAGAGAACTTTATTACTAGAGTAATCGAACTCGGGACCCAAGTATCACTGAAGCAGCAGTAGAGAAGTGGAACCCCGAACTCCAAGTGAACAGGATTTTTAAAGGGAAAGTCTGGTAGCAGGGGGTTTCCATGGCAGCAATCAGGGGGGCACAAGACTTGGCATTACAGAATTGGGTGAAGTTTAGCAGGGCGAGGTGACCTTTTCTGAGGAACACAATCACAATGGCTAAGACATATAATCACAATGGCTATTTTTATAAACCACATCTGAAACAGTGGGGGGAATTTTCCCAAAAGATTCTCAACCGATTCCCATTGATTATTGCCAGGGAGTTTGTCTCTATTTTCTATGAAGCATTTATTCTGTTATTTTTCCTGGAGGCTGTTGCTAGGAGAGTTAACTTTGTTTTCTGCCAGGTGTACATCCTGTGATATTTCCAGGTACCTGAATTCAGTTCCCAGTCAAAATCTTTATTTCAAAATGGAGTTATATTCAGGCTAACTTAAACTCTTCAAGCTCAGGACCTCGGGAAGAGCAAGCCGTGTTCTTCAACTCTGAGCCATCTCTCAGCCCCAAATCACTTGTTCTTATAAGGACCTGAGTTCAACTGCCAGCACCCATCCAGTGGTTCAGAACTACCTGCACTTCCAGTTCCAGGGAAGACAATGCCTTCTTCCAACCTCTAAATGCACCAGGCACACACATAGTACACAGACACAAAGCCAAGCAAAACCTCATACATGTAACACAAATGTAAATGAAAATATTAACATGTATAATAAAGGTCTTGAGCCAGACACAAAGGACACTGATGTGCCTCCTCTGTGCCAGAGACAGCAGCAGCTCAGAGCAAAGCATCTCTTGTGTTTGGGATCCCAGGGGCCCACATGGACAACAAAGTAAAATCTTGTTTCTTTACAAACCGAATAGGAAAGTTAGGCTGTCCATGGTGGCTGCTACCTGTAATCCCAGCATGTGGGATAGGAATAGGAAGGCAGACTCATGTGAGTTCAAGGTCAGTCTGGTTTACAAAGTGAGTATAGGTCATCCAAGCCTACTGAGAATCCCTATATCAGAAAGTCTAATCAGAAAAAAAAATCATTAAAATAGACCTGTTGTTTTAGAGAAACTGGCTTCAATTCCCAATAGCCATACATTGGCTCACAACCACTGGTAACTTCAGTTTCAGGGATTCCATGCAGGCTTCCAAAATCATTTACCATGCACACAGATGGTGCCCTGGCAGAAACAGAAGCAAAACCCCTTATATGCAAAGCAAATAAAACAATTAAACTTAAAAAAGGGTCTTGAGCCAGACAAAAAAGGTTCTGTAATGTCTCTCTAGTTCCAGCTATTTAAATCTCCCTTTTGTCTGGGAACCCATGAGCCCACCTGCACAATAAAGTAAAAGCTTCATCCTAAAAAAAATAAAAATTCGTTGTTGGGCTGTGCATGGTGACCTATGCCTGTATCCCCAGCAGTCAGTAAAGCAGCAGCAGACAGATCTCTGTGAGTTCCAAGACATCCTGGTCTACATGTACGCCAAGGACAGGCAAGGCTACAGAGAAATCCTGTCTTAAATATAAAATAAAACATTTTAAAAATTACTTGTTCTTATAAAATCTTGGGTTCAATTCCCATTACCCATACAGATGTTCACAACTAACAATAACTCTAGTTCCAGGGAAGACAATGCCAACTTCAACCCTCTAAGGGCACCAGGCACACACATGATGCTTAGACACTAATGCAAGGAAAACCTCCTACTTATACAAAAATCTAATTTAAAACTGTTTTCTGAAAAAAAGAAAAAAATTACTTGAGCCAGACTAAAAGGCACTGGTATAGCCAATTAGTTCCAGTTACAGGGAAAGCTAAGGTTAAGATATGGGGTCAGTCTGGGAGCCCAGGAGACCACTTGCAAAACAAAGGAAAACTAGGTTTCCATTTTTTAAAGGTTTATTTATTTTTTATTACAATTTATTCATTGTATCACAGGTGTAGCCATTTCCCTAGTTCCCTCTAATCCCACCTTCCTCCCCCTGTCCACTGATAGGGAATGTCCTCCTCCCCTCATATCTGACCCTAGCCTACCAGGTCTCACCAGGAATGGCTGCATTGTCTTCCTCTGGGACCTGGTTAGGCTGCTCAGCCCTCACTGGGAAGTGATCAAAGAGCAAGCCACTGTGTTCCTGTCAGGAAATCTGGGCAGAGTGCAGGGAATCTTATGAAAGAAGGGGAAAATGAAAGACAGGGGCTCCACAAGGAGAGCATCAGAACCAAAAGATCTGGGCACAGGGGTCTTTTCTGAGACTGATACTCCAACCAATTACCATGCATGGAGATAACATAGAAACCCTGCCCAGATGTAGCCTATGGCAGCTCAGTCTTTAACTGGGTTCCCTAGTAAAACCATGTTCCTTGACAATTAAAATTCATTAATATTGGAATGGTGGCCCAAGCCTGTAATACCAGCACTCAGGGAGGCAGGCAGGTTTCTGTGAGTTCAAGGCCAGCATGGTCTATACAGTGAAGCCAGGGCAGCTAAAGACAGAAGGAAATCATATTCCAAAACCAAAATAAAAAAATTTTACAAAGCACTTCTTCATATACAGGACCTGGGTTCAAGTCCCAGCACTTGTATAGTGGCCCACAGCAATAGCTATTTCATGTTCTAGGGAAGACAATGCCTTCTTTCAACCCAAGAAAGACTTTCTGTTGGCTTGAGCCCATTTCCAAGCAGTCTTCTCTGGTGTATACCCCATAACACCTCCACCTCTAAGTGTGAGTAGTTCTGAAATTGACAAATATTGTTTGAGCTATTTTACACAAGTGCAACATTTTTTTTTTGAGTTTTCAGCACCAAGTAATAATTAAATTGTGAATGAGAATGTACCATCCCTATGGGAAATATTTCTTAGAAGTTGAGGTTGATATTGCAAATATGTGTGCATGATTCTCATTTTTTCTTTAAAAATCTGTAATTGGCTGAAGACAGAGTCAGTTCTGATGGTACATGCCTATAATATCAGTACTTGGGCAGTAGAGGCTGGAGGATCAGGAATTCAAGTCCAGTCTCAGGTTGCATTATCGATTTAAGGCTAGCCTGAGACGAAGAGTGAAGAAGAAGTTCGGAGGGTACTATTGCTGAGCGTGGAGACAAGTTCAAAATCTAAGGGACACAAGCACATGCTGGTTGTTTAAACCTGGGATGGTGGCTCTTGCTTGCAAACCCAGTACTGAGCAGACTGAGACAGGAGGATTGCTGTGGTTCCTGAGAAACAGAGTTAAAATCTGTGTGTTAACCAACAAACAAAAAGTAATAAATTGGTTGCTTGGACAAAGAATGAAACCGGTAAATGTTTTGGTGAGATACACGAAGAAAACAGGTAAATTGGGTGGGCATGTTAAAGTATTCCTGTTATCTCAGATCATGGGAGGTAAATGCAGGGGCAATCAAGAGTTCAAGGTTATTCTGGGCTACAGAGTAAGTTTGAGGCCAGCTTAGGCTATGTGAGTCTCTGCTGTAAAACAACAACTAAATAAATGAATAAATAAAATTTTACAAGAATGGCTCCTACTCCCTACTTCTTGGGGCCATTTTCTTGAAAAGCTGTCTTCCAACCTTTTGCCCTCAGATAATGTGACTTAGGTGTGTTTCTTGTATGCAACAGATTGCTGGGTTTTTTTTTTACACATCCATTCTGTTAGTCTGTGTCTTTTTATTGGAGAACTGAGTCCATTGATGTTGAGAGAGATAAATGACCAGTGGCTGTTAGATCCTTTGGTTTTGAGGTTGGCTGTGGTCATAAGTTTGTGTGTTTGGTTTCTTTTTGTTTTATTGTAGTGAGGTTAATTATTTCCTGTGTTTTCTTGAAAGTAGCTAGTTTTCTTGGGTTCTATTTTCCCTTCTAGTGTCTTCTGTAATGCTGGATTTGTATGTAGGTATTGTTGAAATTTGTTTTTGTCATTGAATATCTTGTTTTCTCCATCTATGAGGACTGAGAGTTTTGCTGGGTATAGTAGCCTGGGATGACATCTGTGTTCTCTTAGGGTCTGCATGATATCTGTCCAGGCCCTTATGGATTTCATAGTCTCTGTTGAAAAGTTCGGTGTCATTCTAACGGGTTTGCCATTATGTTACTTGGCCTTTTTCCCTTTTAGCTTTTAGTATTTTTTCTTTGTTCTATATACTTACTGTTTTGATTATTATGTGGCAGGAGGATTTTCTTTTCTGGTCTAATTTATTGGGTGTTCTGCAGGCCTCTTGTATTCTTATTGGCCTCTCCTTTAAGGTAAGGAGATTTTCTTCAATGATTTTGTTGAAAATATTTTCTGGTCCTAGGTGCAGGGAATCTTCTTTTTCCTCTACACTTATTATTCTTAGGTTTTGTCTTTTTATGTTGTCTTGAATTTCTTGGATGGTCTGTGTCAGGAATTTTTTAGATTTAACATTTTCTTTGACAGATACATCTATTTCGTCCATTGTATCTTCCATACCTGAGATTCTTTCTTCCATCTCTTGTAGTGTATTGGTTATGCTAACCTTTGTGGTTCCTGTTTTCTTCCGTAAGTTCTTTGTTTCCACAATTTCCTCCATTTGTGTTTTCTTTAAATCTTTGGGACAACCTGGCCCATAGAAGTTGCTTGATGTAACCTCCCTCTGGATATATGCCTCAAAAAATAATTTAAAAAATAACTGAGAAAAACAAAAAGAAAAAAAAAAAACAAAACAACAGCAACAACAACAAAAAACAATGTAAAGAAAGAAAAAAAATCAGTTTTCTCTGTGTCAATTTTTTTTAAGTCACCTGCATCTTAATACCCCTTTGTTACTGTTTTGTTTGCAGGACTGGGATCTGAAACCAGGGCTCCCTTGCCCCTGCCAGCCAAACTTGTAATACTCTTCTAGGACCAACAGAGGACAGTGCTGCCTTGGCTGTTCTTTGGAAAGCAGGCTGCTGCCTCGCATTTCCTGCCCTTCAGTTCTTCAAGCTAGAGAGGTTGACTCTGAGGTGGGCTACTGGAGCCAATTTAAAGTCAGTAGTGTAAGCTGGCAGCTGTGGTCATTGTTCTGATGCTGCATCTCAATTGCCTCCTTGACACCTCAGTTCACTAGCCTCCTACTTCCCCTTCCCGTGAGACAACTTTTCCTCCCCTCTAGGCAGAAACTGATCTTCCTGGTTACTAGGGCAGGAGTGAGACCTCCTCAGGCAGAGACAGCAGCAGGTGGATGTGTGCACTCTTTCAAGGCTTTATTGTTCAGAGGGAACAAAGATAGAGAAGTTATTTTTTTTCTGAAATATCACCCTCCAGACCAGGCCCACAGTGAGTCTCACTTGCTCTTTTGCTGTCAGTGCTGAGAGTGAAGCCTCCATGCTGATTTGTGACATTAACAGGGCAGGTAGAAAGAAAGTCTGATTATTTATTAATTCAGATGATAAACTAAAAAGTGGTTATTGGGACCGTAATCCTCTTCTTCTAAAATAAATGGCATTTCCTGTTACAGTCACCACTTTGTTCTCTCACCCCATGTTTTAGAAATAAAGCTACCAGAAGCCAGCACTGTACCTCAGTTGGTTAGGGTACTTGCCCAGTGTACATGAAGACCTCAATTTGATGACCTCAATTTGATCCCCAGTAGGGAATAAACTGAAAGTGGTGGTGCATCCTTGGAATCTCAGTTCTCCAGAGGTAGAGGCAGGCAAACCAGAAGTTCATGGACCTCTCCAGCTTCATAGTGAGTTTGATTCCAGTGTGGGAATATGGGATAAATGAGACTCTATGCCAAAAAAGGGGAGGAGCAGTAAGGTTGTTCAGTGGGTAAGGGCTTTGGCCACACAAACCTGGGCCCCTGAGTTCCATCACCAATGCTTAAAGGTGGAGGAGAGAAGTGACCTCCATACACACTGTGAGCATGCATACACAAAAATGATATTTATTTTGAAAGAGAATGAAATTGAGTAAGTCACCTCCCTTCAGAATGGGTAGAGAGGCACAAAGAAAGAATAATTTATGTAGAAATTTTAAATGAGGTGTTAAATACTGTAAGGGATACCTAAACCACACAGAGACCCAACAAAAGAGAGAGAGAGAGAGAAAGGGAGAGAGAGAGAGAGAGAGAGAGAGAGAGAGAGAGAGAGAGAGAGAGAGAGCTTCAGACCTCTCTCTCTTAGGAACATTGACACAAAAATATTCAATGTTATACTTGCACCCGAATCCAAGCACACATAAAGATATCATCCATCATGACCAATTAGGCTTCATCCCAGGCATGCAGGGTTTGTTCAGCACATAGAAATCCTTTAGCGTAATTCACCATATAAAAAAACAATTAAGGGGGGAGCCAAGATGGCGGCTCCGGGAAAACAGCGTGTCTGAGCAGCAGGAAAGCACTTTACGTGCAGAGACCAGGAGACTGAACTCGGGGCCCTGAAACAACATCGATCGTGTTTCCCAGGTGAGGGGAGGCTCCCACGGCGGGGGAATCGGTCCGGTCCACCCACGGCTACCCAGCCAGAACCTGGAAGAAATTCCGGGTAACGCGGGCTTTGGGTCTCCGGGCTGGAGCCGCAAACGGGCGGGTCCCAGCCACTTTTCCAGGCTGATCCGTGGGCACAAGGGTACCTGAGACTGGGAGTCCCAGTCGCAGGGGGACCCCACGGGGAAGCAGTGTTGCGGGTCTGATCGCAGGTCACCCAGTCTCTCCCCGGAAAGTCTCTGCCGCCATCACAGCCGAGCTCCTGCCGCGCGCAGAGAGCTTTGCGCTCAGCTCAGCAGTACAGACAAGCTGTGCGCCCCAGTACAACAGGGACTGGGAACCCCTGTCCGGAGAGGACCCCACAGAGAAGGAAGAAACCGCGCTGCTGGGGTCACCTAGGGAAAGTCTAGCAGACTGCAGATTGCAAACAGACAGAACTGAGTGCGCCAAGACACCAGAGCAGTACTCACCCGCCACAGATTACCGCAGCTGATCACTAAATTTACAGCCAGAAACCCAGAAGGAGGGCAGCTTCCCCCAGGACTTCTCCCGGTGAGAGGAGAGCCCTCTTGACTAATCAGGACCACAGTTACCACCCAGGTCTCTAGGCCTGAGGTGAGCTGTAGCAACTCCTGAAAAACAGCAGACATCCAGGGACTATACCCAAAAAGCTGGGAAGGCTTCCTTCAGGAAAAAAACATCTTCCTGCCAAAGGGATTCTCTCCACTACAAGAGTCCAGGAACAACCAGAAACTAAATTCAAACAACTAAGATAGCCCAATGGGTAGAGGACAGCGTAAAAGTTCAACCAACAAAAGCCAGAGCATTACGGCATCTCCAGAACCCAGCTATCCAGGGGCAAATAGCCCTAGACACCCCAGCATAAATGAAATTCAAGGAGACAACCTAACATCTATGCTCAAGAAGATGATAACAGAGAAAACAAATAAAATACGAAAAGAAATAGAAGAAGCTGAAACCAAAAAGTATGTGGCCTTTAGAGAAGAAAGGCTTAAATCACTGAATGAAATAAAAGAAACAGTGGATTGTTCAAACAAACAGCTGAAGGAATTGACGGAAAAACATGAAAATACAGTCAGACAGGGGAAGGAAAACAACAAAATAGCTCAAGACCTGAAGATAGAATTGGAAAAATTAAAAAAAAAAAAACAAAACACAAATGGAAGAAATTGTGGAGAGAAAGAACTTAGGGAAGAAAGCAGGAACTACAGAGGTTAGCATAACCAATAGGCTACAAGAAATGGAAGAAAGAATCTCAGGTGTGGAAGATACAATGGAAGAAATAGATGTATCTGTCAAAGAAAATGATAAATCTAAAAAATTCCTGATACAGACCATCCAAGAAATTCAAGACAACATAAAAAGACAAAACCTAAGAATAATAGGAATAGAGCAAAAAGAAGATTCCCTGCACCAAGGCCCAGAAAATATTTTCAACAAAATCATTGAAGAAAATTTCCCCAACTTAAAGGAGAGGCCAATAAGAATACAAGAGGCCTGCAGAACACCCAATAAATTAGACCAGAAAAGAAAATCCTCCCGCAACATAATCAAAACTGTAAGTATATAGAACAAAGAAAAAATACTAAAAGCTGCAAGAGAAAAAGGCCAAGTAACATATAATGGCAAACCCATTAGAAGCACACCTGACTTTTCAACAGAGACTGTGAAATCCATACGGGCCTGGACAGATATCATGCAGACCCTAAGAGAATACAGATGTCAGCCCAGGCTACTATACCCCGCAAAACTCTCAGTCCTCATAGATGGAGAAAACAAGATATTCAATGACAAAAACAAATTTCAACAATACCTACAAACAAATCCAGCATTACAGAAGACACTGGAAGGGAAAATACAACCCAAGAAAGCTAGCTACATTCAAAGAAAACACAGGAAATAAATAACCTCACTTCAGTAAAACAAAAAGCAACCAAGCACACAACCTGATGACCACAGCCAACATCAAAATCAAGGGATCTAACAGCCACTGGTCATTACTCTCTCTCAATATCAATGGACTTAATTCTCCAATAAAAAGACACAGACTAACAGAATGGATGCGTAAACAAAACCCAGCAATCTGTTGTATACAAGAAACACACCTAAGTCACAAAGATAGACATTACCTGAGGGTAAAGGGTTGGAAGACGGCTTTTCAAGCAAATGGACCCAAGAAGCAAGCAGGAGTAGCCATTCTAATATCTGATAAAATAGTCTTTCAACCAAAATTAATCAAAAGAGATGGGGAAGGACACTTCATACTCATCAAGGGAAAATTCCACCAAGAAGA
Organism: Meriones unguiculatus; assembly: GCF_030254825.1. Lineage (NCBI taxonomy): Eukaryota > Metazoa > Chordata > Mammalia > Rodentia > Muridae > Meriones > Meriones unguiculatus. Next base: position 370,431 of record NW_026843706.1, on the reverse strand, counting down.
CATCACAATTCTGAACACCTATGCCCCAAATACAAGGGCACCCACATTTGTTAAAGAAACATTGATAAAACTTAAAGTACATATAGATCCCCACACACTAATAGTGGGAGACTTCAACACCCCACTCTCAACAAAGGACAGGTCAACAAAACAGAAATTAAACAAAGAAACAATATCTCTAACAGAGGTCATGAATCAAATGGACCTAACAGACATTTACAGAACCTTACACCCAAACACAAACACCTTCTTCTCAGCACCTCATGGAACCTTTTCCAAAATAGACCACATAGTTGGTCACAAAGCAAGCCTCAACAAATACAGGAAGATTGAAATAATCCCTTGTATCCTGTCAGATCACCATGGAATAAAGCTGGACCTCAGTAACAACAGAAAAAGCAAAAAGCCTACACACACATGGAAACTGAACAACTAGCTACTAAAAGACAGCTGGGTCAGGGAAGGAAAGAAATGAAAATCTTCCTAGAACTCAATGAAAATGAAGACACAACATACCCAACTTGTGGGACACAATGAAAGCAGTGCTAAGAGGAAAGTTCATAGCACTAAGTGCCTTCAAGAAGAAATTCGAGACAGCGCATTCAAGCACCTTAATGGCTCACTTAAAAACCCTAGAAAAAGAAGAAGCAGACACACCAAGAAGGAGCAGACAGCTGGAAATAATCAAACTCAGGGCTGAAATCAATCAATTAGAAACAAATAAAACAATTGAAAGAATCAATGAAACCAAGAGCTGGTTCTTTGAGAAAATCAACAAGATAGACAAACCCTTAGCCAAGCTAACTAAAAGGCAGCGAGACACCATCCAAATCAACAAAATCAGAAATGAAAAGGGGGACATAACTACAGACACTGAGGAAATCCAAGAAATCATTAGGACTTACTTCAAAAGTCTATATGCAACAAAATTTGAAAATTTAAATGAAATGGACAATTTTCTTGATCGATTCCACTTGCCAAAGCTAAATCAGGACCACGTAAATCAATTAAATAGTCCTATATCCCCCAAGGAAATAGAAGCAGTCATTGAAAGTCTCCCATCCAAAAAAAGCCCAGGACCTGATGGTTTCAGTGCAGAATTCTACCAGACATTCAAAGAAGAACTAACACCAATTCTCTTCAAACTATTCCACAAAATAGAAACAGAAGGAACATGACCAAACTCATTCTATGAAGCAACAGTCACCTTGGTACCTAAACCTCACAAAGACTCAACAAAGAAACATAATTTCAGGCCAATCTCCCTTATGAACATTGATGCAAAAATACTCAACAAAATACTGGCAGACCGAATACAAGAACACATCAAAGATATCATCCACCATGACCAAGTAGGCTTCATCCCAGGTATGCAGTCGTGGTTCAATATACGGAAATCTATCAATGTGATCCACCATATTAACAAATTGAAAGAAAAAAAACACATGATAATCTCCCTAGATGCTGAAAAAGGCTTTGACAAAATCCAACATCCATTCATGTTTAAAGTATTGGAGAGATCAGGGATACAAGGCACATATCTAAACATAGTAAAGGCGATATACAGCAAACCTATAACCAACATCAAAGTGAACGGAGAGAAACTTAAAGCAATCCCACTGAAATCAGGGACAAGACAAGGCTGCCCACTCTCTCCATATCTCTTCTATATAGTACTGGAAGTCCTGGCTAGAGCAATAAGACAGTTGAAGGAGATCAAGGGGATACAAATTGGAAAGGAAGAAGTCAAATTATCACTATTTGCAGATGATATGATAGTATATGTGAGTGACCCCAAAAACTCTACCAGGGAACTCCTACAGCTGATAAACACCTTCAGCAAAGAGGCCAGATAAAAAATTAACTCAAAAAAAAAAATCAGTAGCCCTCCTGTATACAAAAGACAAAAGGGCTGAGAAAGAAATTAGGGAAAAAACACCCTTCACAATAGCCACAAATGACATAAGGTACCTCAGAGTAACCCTAACCAAGGAAGTCAAAGACCTGTATGAAAAAAATTTCAAGTCTCTGAAGAAAGAACTAGAAGAAGATATGAGAAGATGGAAAGATCTCCAATGCTCATGGCTTGGTAGGATTAACATAGTAAAAATGGCCATCTTACCAAAAGCAATCTACAGATTCAATGCAATGCCCATCAAATTACCAACACAATTCTTTACAGACCTGGAAAGAAAAATTCTCAACTTCATATGAAATAACAAGAAACCCAGAATTGCTAAAACAATCCTCTACAATAAAAGATCTTCTGGAGGTATCTCCATCCCTGATCTTAAGTTGTACTATAGAGCAACAGTTTTAAAAACTGCATGGTACTGGCATAGAAACAGAATGGTGGATCAATGGAACCGAACAGAAGACCCAGAAATAAACCCACACACTTATGGACACCTGATCTTTGACAAAGACGCCAAAACCATACAATGGAAAAAAAGATAGCATCTTCAACAAATGGTGCTGGTCCAATTGGATGTCTACATGTAGAAAAATGCAAATAGATCCATACTCATCACCCTGCACAAAACTGAAGTCCAAGTGGATCAAAGACCTCAACATAAAACCAGACACATTAAATCGGCTTGAAATAAAAGTGGGGAATACCCTAGAACTCATTGGTACAGGGGAAAACTTCCTGAACAGAACTCCAACAGCACAGGCTCTAAGAGCAACAGTCAATAAATGGGACCTCATGAAACTGAAAAGCTTTTGCAAAGCAAAGGACACCGTCATCAAAACAAAGCGACCACCTACAGATTGGGAAAGTATCTTCACGAACCCTTTATCTGACAGAGGACTCATATCAAGTATATATAAAGAACTAAAGAAGCTGAAAAGCAGCAAACCAAATAACCCACTTAAAAAATAGGGGAACAGAGCTAAACAGAGAATTCTCTGTAGAGGAATACCTAATGGCAGAGAAGCACTTAAAGAAATGCTCCACCTCACTAGCCATTAGGGAAATGCAAATCAAAACAACCCTGAGATTTCACCTTACACCCATGAGAATGGCCAAGATCAAAAACTCAAGTGACAACACATGCTGGAGAGGATGTGGAGAAAGAGGAACCCTTCTCCACTGCTGGTGGGAATGTAACCTGGTACAACCACTCTGGAAATCAATCTGGCGCTTTCTCAGAAAACTAGGAATAGTGCTTCCCCAAGACCCAGCCATACCACTCCTAGGTATATATCCAAAAGAGGCTCAAGCACACAAAAAGGACATTTGCTCATCCATGTTTGTAGCAGCCTTATTTGTAATAGCCAGAAGCTGGAAACAACCCAGATGCCCCTCAACTGAAGAATGGATGCAGAAAATGTGGTACATCTACACAATGGAATATTATTCAGCAATGAAAAATAAGGAAATCATGAAATTTGCAGGTAAATGGTGGGATCTGGAAAGGATCATCCTGAGTGAGTTGTCACAGAAGCAAAAAGACACACATGGTATATACTCACTTATATAGACATCCAACATAGGACAAACCCACTAAAACCTGTGCATCTAAAGAAACTAAGCAAGAGAGAGGACCCTAACTAAAATGTCCAATCCCCATCCGGAAAGGCGAAGAGGATGGACATCAGAAGAAAAAGAAAACAGGAAACAGACTAGGAACCTACCACAGAGGGCCTCTGAAAACCTCTGCCCTACAGACTATCAAAGCAGATGCTAAGCCTGATGGGCAACTGTTGGGCAGAGTGAATGGAAGTTTATGTAAGAACTGGGAAATAGTAAGAGCTGGAGAGGACAGGGTCTCCACAAGGAGAGCAACAGAACAAGAAAATTTGAACACAGGGAACTTCCCAGAGACTCATACTCCAACCAAGGACTATTCATAGAGATAACCCAGAACCCCTGCACAGATGTAGCCCAGGGCAGTTCAGAGTCCAATCGGGTTACATAGTAATGGGAAGAGGGACTGCCTCTGACATGAACTGACTGGTCTGCTCTTTAGTCACCTCCTCCTGAGGAGGAACAGCCTTACCAGGCCATAGTAGAGGACAATGCAGCCACTTTTGATGTGAAATGATGGACTAAGTTCAGAAAGGAGAGGAGAACCTCCCCTATCAGTGGACTTGGGGAGTGGCATGCATGCAGAGGGAGGAGGGAGGATGGGATTGGGAGGGGAGGGAGGGGCTTATGGGGGGATGCAGAGTGAATAAAGTGTAATTGAAGAAAAATTTAAAAAAAAAGGGAAAAAAATAATTTAAGAACCTTAAATGACTTTCAAAAGTGGAGGAAAACATGGAGTTAGTCAATTGGCATGGAGCACGTCTTGCCCCTGGGGGCAATGGTCTCCTGAACCTACTCAGACCTCGGACACCACCACTGCTAGTTCTAGAACTGATGCAGGATGTTACAACGAGGGGGTTAAGGCTTCTCATAATATTTCCTATAAGCCCACACCTGTTTGTTTATATCCCCCATTTTTATTCATTATTAGCCAGATAGAGCCAAGTAATTGTGGTAATGATACTTGCTTTTTTGCCCAATGCTGGATGCTAATAAATTTACTAGCTGGTTACTCGCATGCCTCGCTGGGTGCCTGTGCCCGTTTTTGCCCTCACGCTATGACTCTCTTCAGACAGAAAAGGGATCTTGGAATTACAGCTGCCATTCTTACTGCCATCTCATTGGCGGCATTTGGAGCTACCACCACGGCATTAGCCATGAGTCATACTGGGCAGACTGCTCAGACCCTGAATAATCTTTTAGCCAATGTAGCTCATGCCTTAGATGTACAAAAAGGAATTAATGCTCAACTAAAAGGAGGTTTGATGGTGTTCAATCAGAGGATTGACCTCGTGCAGGAGCAAATTGATACCCTATGGCAAATCGCTCAACTTGGCTGTCAATGAAAGTATGCTGGACTTTGAGTCACTAGCATACAATATGAGAATTTTCCCTGTGCTGCAAATCTGTCTAAACAATTGTCTAGCTATATTTTAGGTAATTGGACTTTAGAATTCGATACTACGATGGAGCAGCTGAGAGTGGCCATTGTCAAGGTAAATTCTACCAGAGTGGACGCAGGACTAGCCACAGGATTATCATTATGGATTGCTGCAGCCATGAATCATCTGAAGGAATGGGCGGGCATGGGAGCATTAGCAGGCCTTCTGGTGTTGGTCACCTTGGTTTGCCTGTGGTATATATGCAACATTAGAGTCTCACAACAGCGTAATGCAGCCATGACCATTCAGGCCTTTACAGCCATTGAAGCAGGACAGTCTCCCCAAGCATGGTTGGCCACCATAAAAAGCCAAAATGTTATGCTGAGGACGTGAGGCTAAGCACTGTACTCAGGGTCAGCCGCTTTGGACCCAGAGATGAGCATGTCTGATTGCATGCGGGTTGATGCCCCAGGTCCCGCCTCTGAGAAAAAGTTATCGGACGGGTCTGATGCTCTTTGGGTGGATGACACCTAAATGAACATCAGTACAAAGTCCCAATTTATTACTAATATCAGAGATCAGACCTCTACTCTTGCCTGATGCGTCCAAAACAAAAAGGGGGAACTGTAGAGAGCTGCGTAATGCCGCGCCTGAAAGATGGAGCTGGTTTCCACCTTCCCTATGGTGAGTGCTCTCTGTCACAAACAACTCCACATTTGGCTAAGGCTGAGGATCTGGCTCGCTTCCATGTATGTGGACCTATCTGCTTTGCCCACGTGGCATGCTGAGGTTGGCTACCCAGAGGCTATTTAAAGTGGGCTGGCTTTACCCAGGGTCAGATGATTGTTCAAGATTCCTGAATAAACTGCATTGAAAAAAAAAAACAATTAAGGAGAAATGCCACATGATCATATCCTTAGATGTTGAAAAAGCATTTGACAAAATCCAACACCCATTTGTGTTTAAAGTCTTGAAGAGATCAGGGATACTAGGTATATACCTAAACATAGTAAAGACAATATACAACAAGCCTATAGCCAACATCAAAATGACTGAAGAGAAACTTAAATCAAGCCCACTAAAGTCAGGGACAAGGCAAGGCTGCCCACTCTCTCCATATCTCTTCCACATGGTACTTGAAGTCCTAGCTAGAACAATAAGACAACTAAAGGAGATCAAGGGGATACAAATTGGAAAGGAAGAAGTCAAAGTATCACTGTTTGCAGATGATATGATAGTATACATGAGTGACCCCAAAAATTCACCCAGAGAACTCCTTCAGCTGATAAAAACCTTCAGCAAAGTGCTGGATATTAAATTAACTAAAAAAAGAAAAAATCAGTAGCCCTCCTGTATATCAAAGGCAAAAGGGCTGAGAAAGAAATTAGGGAAACAACAGCCATCCCAGTAGTCACTAATAACATAAAGTACCTCGGTGTGACTCTAATCAAACAAGTGAAACACCTGTTTGAAAAAAAACTTCAAGTTTCTGAAGAAAGAAATTGAAGATAACAGGAAATGGAAAGATCTCCTGTACTCATGGATTACAGATTCCATCTCCTGTACTCATGAATCTACAGATTCAATACAAATGTAAAACTTCTAAATTTCAAACAGATCTGGGAAGAAATTCATTTGTATTCTTGTGTTGTCAGTTTATTTTGTAATTGTTGACCTTCCAGATTTGATATCAGTTGGATAGACACACACAGATAGATAATATGCTTATTAAATTAATGTTGAATACTTTTAAAAGTGATTTATTTGTGTTTTGTGTATATTGTTGTTTTAACTGCATGTTTATGTGTGTGAAGGTGTAGATCCCCTGGAACAGGACTTGCAGACAGTTATGAGCTGCACTGAGGGTGCTGGGAATTGAACTTGGGTCCTCTGAAAGAGCAGCCAGTGCTCTTAACTGCTTAGCCATGTCTCCAGCCCCTATATTGAATACTTTTAATAGAGCCAGTGACAGGAACAATTCTGGCATAGTTACCATGAACTGAAACAAATTTGACTCTTAAGAATTCCCCTAGCCACTTTCAGTAGTCTGCAAGTATTTAAGTTATGCTAAAATTACAGCTTTGTTTTTATTACTTTAGGCTTTCTTCCTTTGGATTGTCTGTGCTTCCTCTACAGAATAGAGATTCCACGAGTTTCTTTACTGAGATTGCTTGATTTACACCTCAGCGTGCTTTGGTGATTATTAATCAGTAGTTATCTGAGTGTCTCCTAACTGTAAGGTAATACTTTTCATTGCTAACATTTTAGTCACGATTGAAAGTTGCTTTCAGACTTCTCTGTGGAGGATAGGACTGGGTATTACAAAGCTGTTTCCTGGTAGTATATGATGCATGTTTAGTACCACAGAGAAGTTCCTTCTCGACCAGGATACATTTTATGGTTTTACCCAGCTCCAAGTGCTAAGATGAAACATGTCAGTGCAAATGTGTGTATTTATATGTGCTACTTCTAAGGGGGAGTCACATGTCTCACACATGTTCACATATGTGCAGTTTGAGCACGGACATGTGTTTTGGCATATATGTATGTTTATATGCATTCAGTTCTAACCATGGTCACTTTCAGCATACATTATATACAATATGTACATTTTGATAACTGTGTAGGTTCCGAGCCTGTTCATATTACATGTGTGGTCATATGTTGGTTCATATGTTGGTACATATTCATGTGTTCACATGTGTCTATTTCCTGATAAGGTCATGTTAGCATATAAATCATGGTCACATGTATACTTTCCCAGCAGAGTCACATGTTTGTGGTATATGCATGCTCACTTGTGTCCAGTTCCATATGTGGTCATATGTCAGTGTATATACGTGTTTACATATATGTATGTATATATATACATATATGTATGTAGTTTCCAAGCTCAGTTATATATTGGTATTGAATGCCAATGTTCACTTGTGTGCCGTTCTGTTTTTGTTTGTTTGTTTGTTTGTTTGTTTGTATTTTGTGACAGTTTCTTCATGTAGCCCTGGCTATCAGAGAACTATCCCAGTAGACATCTACCTGCTTCTGCCTCGGGAATATATGTGTGTGCCACCATGCCTGGCCCATTGTATGTACTTCTGGTTGGTAGGAACATGCTGGGGTATATCTGAACATTCACATGCAGGCAGTCCCAAGTGTGGTTACATGTGTTATTTACACATGTACAGTTCCTGAGCATGGTAACATGCTAGTGCATATGATAGTGTTCACATATGTGCAGTTCCCAAGCATGGCCATACGGTGGTACACGTGTGTGATTACACACATGCAGTTCCTGAACAGAGTCATTTACTGTCACGTGTGTGTGTTGACATGCTTGAAAATCCTGAGCCTGGACATAATGTTGGCACATATGCATGTGATAACGTGTCATTCTGAGCATCAGTGGTCATATGTTAATGTATTTGTTTGCGTTCACATGTGTACTATTCCCAGTTCTCAGGTTTACTGGCTAGTTTGTTTGTCAAGTTGACATAGCTATAGTCATTTGAGAGGAGGGAAGGAATCTCCATGAAGAAAATGCTTCCATAAGCTTGGGCTGTAGTCAAATCTGTAGTGTATTTTCTTAATTAGTGATTGATGTGTGAGGGCCCAGCCCATTGTGGGTGGTCCCAGCCCTGGGCTGGTAGTCCTGGGTTCTGTAAGATAGCAGGCTGAGCGAGCCATGAGGAGCAAGCCAGCAAGCAGAGCTTCTCCATGGCCTCTGCATCTACTCCTGCCTCCAGGTTCTCAGCCAGTTTGAGTTTCTGCCCTGGCTTTCCTCAGAGGATTGTGACCGAGGATATGTAAGTAAGCCAGATCAGCCCTTTCCTCCCCAAATTGCTTTTGATCATGGTGTCTCATCCTATCAGCAGAAAAACTAAGACACTGGATGCAGTATATATGGGCACATATGTGCATGTTCACCTGCATGCAGTCACATACATGGTCATATGCCAGTGTCTTCACGTGTGTGCAGTTTCTGACCAGTAGTTATAACTCGGGGCATAAGGCACTTTCACATAGGAGTAGTTCCTCAGCATTGTCCTATGTCAAGACATAGGCGTGTTTTCACACGTGTACAAATCTTGAGCATGAACATATGCAGACAGGTATGTGTTCCTATGTATACAGGTTCCATGCATGGTCATATGTTAGTGCTAGTACATATGAGAGTGTTCTCATATATGGAGTTCCTGTTTGTAGTTTGATGTCAGGAATATGCATGTTACAAGGCATGAAGGTAAAACGCATTGTTTTCGTATTATTAACCCAATCTAAATTATTTTTAATTAAATTTTAATTTTTTACATTAAGTACATTTTATTCACTTTGTATCCCAGCCATAGCCCCCTCATTCCCTCCGAATCCCACCCTCCTTTCTTCACCTCCTCCCTGCTCCTTTCCAAGTACACTGATAGGGGAGGTCATCCTCTCCTTCCATCTGATCCTAGTCTATCAGTTCTTACCAGGACTGGCTGCAGTGTTCTCCTCTATGGCCTAGCAAGGCTGCTCCACCATCAGGCTAAATTATTTGATAAAGACAAGGCATAACAGATACTTTGAAATGTTTTTTTTTATTGTTGTTGTTAGAAAAAGCATCTGTCTGTCCATCTGTCTGTCCATCCATCCATCCATCCATCCATCCATCCATCTATCTATACCTATTATCTGTTTTGAAGCAGGGTCCCACTACATAGTTCTACATGTCCTGAAACTCACTATATAGGCCAAGCTGGCATCTAACTCACTGAGATCCACTTGCCTCTTCCTCCACACATAGCTTAAGAATTTACATTTTTGTTTTCTTGATACAGGGTTTCTCTGTGTAGCCTTGGCTATCTTGGAGTTACTTTGTAGCCCAGGCTGGCCTTGAACTCAGAGAGTTCCTCCTGACTCTGGGATTACAATCATGAACTAATATGCCTGGCAAGAATATACTTTTATTAATGCTTATAAGACATCAAAAATATGGTAAGATATCCAGAGCAGGATAAAGTTTAACATTTATGATTTTATTATTTTAAAAATAAAAGCAGATAATTTAAAAAATATATCATTATGATGTAACACATTAAGATTATCTTTAAATTCTAAAATGTCTTCATGAGCCTTAAAGCAGGGTTTTAAATATGACAATAAAAATGTATTTATCATTGTCTCTTACATAGGCTTGTCTAAGATACAGATCGTGGAAAAACTATGTGTTTTAACAATGGCAGTAGTTGTAAAAATATCCTTGAAACCTTTAAAATGTTGGTATTTGTATGCATATTCACAGACAAAACATTTGAAACCACAGAGTTAAGTCATCCTGCTAATTTTTGGAATAAGGAGTTTGTTGTTTCAAAGGAGGACAGTTACTTAATAGGGAAAAAAACATAATCCTGGAGTAATAGAAATTTTCTCTTAAAGTTAATTTATTCCCTCAATAAGGGACCATATTGTAGAACCAGAACTGAGATAAGAATCAAGGAGATAACATCTTTACCAGAATTTTGTAATTTTTATAGAATTTTTATAATTTTATAAAATAATATATATATATATCTTTTTTTAAGTGAAAATTAAAAATTTAAAAACTCATGATAATTGCCCCCAAAGAAAGGTTTAAGACCACTGGCCATCTCTAATTGTTCTATTTACATGGTCACATTGTTTAAATATATTCCTTTGTATTTTATCATTATTTTGTTCTTTAAAATTTCAATTTTACTATTAATCAAGCGGGAAGCTGGTCCTAGTTAATAACTTTAGTTTACATGAGCACTTACTTATTTGTTTTTAATTTTGTTCATTCTTTTCTTGTACAATCTATCCCAACCACAGCTTCCCCTCCCTCCATTCTTTCCAGTTCCCTGCCTCCCCTCTCTTCGAAATCCATGTATCAATCCATCCCCTATCGCTCCCCAACACTCTAAGCCTGCTTGTCCCTCAAAAAGAGCAGGCTTTCCAGGGACAATAACAAAATACAAGACCAGGTACAAAACTTCTCCAGGCAGAAACCCTCCCATCAAGGCTGGGCAAGGCAACCCCAGGAAAAAGGTTCCAAGAGCAGGCAAAAGAATCAGAGACAGCCCCCCCACCACCACACTCCCACTGTCAGGAATCTCACACACACATGCACAAAAAAAACCCCACCATGCTAACAACCATAACATGTCTGCAGAGGACCCAGCGCATACCCATGCAGTCTCTGTGATTGTCACTTCAGTCCCTGTGAGCCCTGCTTAGGTGATTCTGTGGGCTGTGCTTTTCTGGTGCCCTTGACCCATCTGGTTTCTACAGTTCCTCTTCCTCCTCTTTTGTGGGAGTTCCCTGAAATCTGAGGGGAGGGAAGCAAAGGAGTCCTCCAACCTGGGCTCTCTGCGTAATGTTTGCCTGTGGGTCTCTGCATTTGCTCCCATAAGCTGCTAGAGGCAACCTCTATGGTGAAGACTGGAAAAGGTACCTATCGATGAGTATAACAGAACGTTAGGAATCATTTAATTGATTTTTTTGACAGTTGTGTTTGGGAGCACCTGCTTATAAACAAATCCAGTATTGAGTACATTATATTAAAAAATCACATGTAGACTATGTATATATTCATAACCATACATAAGATATTTTTATATAACAATTATTGTTGGGATTACATTTCTTCTTTTTCTTGCCCATTTCTGATCCAGTCTTTCCTTCATTTCTTCTATCATAATGTCCAAAACTCTGTAGTTTTCTGCTACTATTGATGGCACTTGGTCAGTAAGTTCCTCCGTTGCCTTGGAAACTTTTCCCCAGCTTGCTTCTTTGATGGCAGATGATTATAAGACATCTCTATAGAAACCAAATGTTTTCATTTTCATCTTCTTAACACTGGGAGATGGAATGAAAATCCTTGTTCTCCACTATTTTATCCAAAATATTACACACACACACACACACACAATCATGTAAATTGGATATTTCTTTTTTCTATGTTTTTGACCATGATATTCTGAAGTAGTCTTTTTTTTAGTGCTTTCATTTAATGCCTCTACCTCAGTTGATGTCTCCATTCTACCCAAAAGATAAACCCTAGTTTCACCTTTGTTTTTGTGAGAAAATATCCTGACAAAAGCTAACTGAGGCAGAGAAAGGGTTTACCCCTCTTACAAGTCTAGGTTACAGTCCATCATGACAGGAAAGTCACAGAGCTGTCAAATCCAACCTGATTGATTGCTTATGCTCAACTTGACTTTTCAGCGCTATACAGTTGAAGACCAAGTCATCGATCTGAAAATATCAGACAGAGAGATTAATTTTTCTGTGTCAGAGCCAAAAAACCCTGAGTAATAAAGTATTTCTCTTGCTTTAAAGCACAGAGCTGCAGTCTTTGCTCTGTGTTACTTGTCCTCTTTAAAATATTCTCTTCTACTCACTTAATTCCATTGATTTCCTTTTACATAAAGTACCAGGAATGTGTTTTGATTCCTCCATATCCAAATTCATCATGTCATCTTTGTCTAAGTCAATATTATCTCCCACTGGTATCTTTCATAATATTGTGTTCATATATATTTTAATGCACATGGGTGGATATTTTTAAAGCGTATAGATTACATTTCTGAAATAGCCAAGAATTATTGTAAGGAGATCCATAGGTTATAATGGTAACCCAGAACACATTTTAAAAAATATATCCATCCATTCATCTTGGCTGTTATGATAGTGCTACAGTGAACAGGGGCCATTAGCTAATTTCCTCTGTAACAGTGATTGCATTTATTTTTTATACATGCCTAGGAGTAGTACTGGTGGATCATAGGTTAGTTCTGTTACTCATTTTGTAAAGAATCTTAGTATAGTAGCTTATATAGTACAGTCCTTTATATAATAGCTACACCAACTTCTACTCCCACCTACAAACATAGCAGAGTGCATTGGTATTCCATAAAGATAAGCATAACTGTTTGTGATACTGCCAGAGTAAGGCCTTTTTTATAAAATCATAAGGAAAAATGACTGTTTTCTAAAAGTCATCATTGATGTGGAAATTGCATTTAGCATGACAGGGAGGGTCGGGTACTGTGGACTAAAATTTATGTTTAACTTTATTTTTCAAATCTTATTTTACATTTATTTATGGCAGAGTGCATGCCACAATCCATGTGTGGAGATCAGAGAACAATACTTCTGTCATGTGTGTCATGGGAATTAAACTTGGGTCATCAGACTTATCTGCAGCACTTTTACCTGCTGAGCCATCTCACAGGTTCTCAATTATTTTATAAGCCCCGTAGTGATGTATGAACCATCATTTTCTTTTCCTGTTCCTTGTTAATTCATCTGTGCTGACAACAAAGTAAGACGTTACCAAGCCAAAACTAGTATCTCATATTAGTTAATAAGGAGAAACAAATTCTTGCCTCCCCAAAAGACTGGCATAATTTACTTTTGTTAGAAACCAAGGAATTCCATTAGTAAGGATCAGAGAAGATCAGAGGTGAAAGTAGTACATTACTACGAGATGAATCTAGACTGTGTAAAATAAATTTCCAGGAAATAATAGAAAACAAGAAGGTTCTGAAGGGTTAAATAGCACAGGGAATTTTTTATCCTTAACAGGAAAAAAAAAAGTCAGACAAAGACTATGGCAATGCATGTCCCCAGTTCTCTTTTATTTTGTCTACAAGATATTTAGCTTCCTGTATCTCAGAACACTGATGGTTGCCAGGCATGTCCCCTGGCGTTAAGAAAGGTGAAGGCTACTTGGAGTGCGAGCCTCCCATCTTATCCTAGCACTTAGTGCTTTCAGTTCTCGCTGAAAACATAAATAGAACTTTTTCAAATTTTACTTTTCCCTTTTTTTGAAAACAGATTATTTTATTGCACAATATATCCTGATTACAGCTTCCCCTTTCTCTACTCCTCCTGGATCCTCCCCACCTCTAGCCCATTTCCTTTCTGTCTCTGATTAGAAAAGAACCGTCTTCCTAGAGACAATATTGAAATACAGCAAAAGAAAAGATAATAAGATAAAACAAAAACTATTACATTGGAATTTGACAAGGAGAAGAGCCAAAGAGATACCATAAGAATCAGACTACTACTAAACTGGCAGGCATAGTATATATGCAGAGGATCTAGTATAGATCCATACAGGCCCTGTACACTCTGTTTCCGTCTGACTTCCTATGAGATTTCGAGGGCCTTGTTCCCTAGGTACCGTCTGTCCTCTCTGGCTCTTACACTCATTCTGCTTCCTCTTCTGCATGGTTTCCTGAGCCTTGGGGAGAGGGTGATATTCCATCTGAGTGTTCCAAGGTCTCTCCCTCTTTGGATCTTATCTGGCTTTGGATCTCTGAACTTGTTCATGTGTGCTGAAGAAGGAAGCTTCTCTGAGGATGGCTGAATGAGGCAATGGACTATGAGTATAGCACAATATCATTACTACATTCTCCCCCCTCCCCCTTTTTAGACAAGTAGTATTTGGTTTCACCCTAGTCCTTGGGCTATCCAAGGACCCTGTTAGTATTGGCTAAAAGTTTCATCTCATGGAGTGGGCTTTATGTCCAATCAGATATTGGTTGTTTATTCCCACAAACGTTGTGCCAGCACTGCCCTGGCATATTTTGCAGGCAGGACAACATTGTAGATCCAAGGAATTTTTGGTTGGGTTGGTGGGTATACTTTTCTTTTGGTAGCCTGCAGAGAGTACCTTCCCATTCCAAAGACACTAGAACATAGGAAGGAAGGTTTTAGGTAGACACCAGCTTAACCTCTCCATGTTCAGTGAGTTGTGTGTGTGTTGTCTTCAGCAGTTCTGCCTTGCCATCAGTTTGTGGAGAACAACCTATATTGTCTTGGCAATATACAGCATGGATTGTTTGGGGAAGTCTCATGGGACTCCTTTGGCCAACATCTCAATTGTTTGTAATCCATTCCTGGTACTGGAGACTTTATTTGGTGACAGGAGATGGCTTTATTTGGTGACTCTGCACCATTTTTTGGCAGTTTCTTAAGATCGCCTTCATATTTTTATGTATTAGGAAGTTTCTATTGTATGAAGTTTCTATACTACTTCTTAAATGCCCCTTAATTTTCGCTGTTTCTTCCCGTATTCCTTTTCTCAGTTTCCTCTCTCTCTTTGATCTTCCAGTTCCAGCCCCTCCCCATTCATCCTTAACTATTTGTTGTACTTCCTTTCCTAAGGACAGATAGCTGTCCCCCTATCCCTAGTCCCTTACACTATAGCTAACTTTTATGGTTTTGTGGGCTATAGCTTGGTTATCATTGACTTAATAGCTAAAATCCACGTGTAAGTGGATATTTCACTCAGGATGTTTTTTCCCTAGTCCTATCCATTTGCCTGCAAGTTTCATGATGTCTTTTTCAACAGCTGAGTAGTATTCCATTGTGTAAATATAGCACACTTTCTTGATCTATTCTTCTGTTGAGGGGCATCTTCCAGTTTCTGGGTATTATGACTAGAGCAGCAATGAACATGTTTGAGCAAGTGCCCTTGTGGTAAGATGGAGCGTCCTTTGGGTATATGTCCAAGAGCAGTATATCTGGATGTGGAGGTAGACGGATTCCCATCTTCCTGAGGAACCGCCCACACTGATTTCCATAGGGGCTGTACAAGTTTGCAATGGAGGAATGTTCCCCTTACTTGCCAGTATGAGCTGTTACATTTGTTGAGCTTAGCAGTTCTGACAGGTAGGATTAAATTCCTTATAATTCTCATTATGAAAAGGAAACTTATCATATCTTCAATAAACATATGTCTGTTGACTTATATATAATCCAGACTTAATAAAACATTCTTATATTTAACATTTTTGAAAAGAAACCATAATCATTGTTCCCTTGGCACAACTGAAAAATATTTAAAAATACATATTTAAAATGTGTTTTAGAAGAAAGTTTTTATAAAAACATATGTATAGAATGTTAATAAGCTTAATGAAATTTTCTGGCTTTCTAATGAGTGTTGTTTTATATAAACAATTAGCATTTTTAAAGTTTTACAAAACTTTATTTTTGAACCATAAATTATTAACATATTTTAATATATTTTAGGATGCTTAGAGTACCCAAATTTGTAAGTTAATACTTAGTTTTCAATCCTTTTAATATGTGATCACAATATTTTAATTTGTAATCCAATTAAAACCTTGGATTTTAATTGTGTACACCAAAAATATTTTTAGCACCGAAAAAATTAATTAAAAGAGAACTGAAGTGGCCATGGTTAGTTAAAATAATTTTTGACACAGTAAGCATGAGAACAACTAAAAACATACAAAAGCAATTATTAGACACACAAGACACATAAAAGATAGAACCTTTATCCCTCTTTCTTTACGAAGCAAGAAAGGCTTAGCACCACAAAAGATTAAGAGATTGATTGCCCCGACCCGCGGGACCTAGTTATTCGTGGGGGCGAAGGGGGTCAATCCTGGAAAAGATGGGCGAGAGAGTGAAAGGACACAAGCAGACGGTTACCGGTCAAGTGTCAGCTTTATTGAGCTTTGGTATTTCTTTTAAAGCACGGCTCTGACAGGGCAGGGGAGAGGGGTGAGAAAAGGGGAGTAGTAGTGGAAAAATACCAAGGCCCTTGGTGGGGAGGTGGGAAGTTCCCAAGGCTAAGAAGGTGGGTTAAAGAGTTACAAGGCCCAAAGATAATATCTGTGGTCACGGATGTGTCCCAAAGCAAACAGTTTCAGGAACAATGGGTCGTAAGAAACTATGGCCTGCTGGCGTCCGGTGCTTATCTGGCAGGCCAGGCTCTTAGGGAGGGTCCCAGGGCTTAGTTCCCAACATCTCCTCCCTTTTTATCTCTTTAAAATGAGGGGGCCCTTTAGGATTCTCAATGAGCATAAAAAAGGCATTTTGGTAGAGCCAATTTGTATAGCCTACTCGGGGTTATCCACACAAGCAAGTTTTGGAGGCCGCGTTCCCCAAAGCAGGACGTCACCACCATTGTCTACAGTCTATGCCACTTCTGGTGCAATGGGACAAAACCCTCAGAGTGCTAGGGCCATAGACAGTGCATATCAACAGGTATGGTGGGCATAAGTCCTCATTATGATTAGGGGCACAAACGGGGTCTGAGCCTGGTGGAAGGCAATGCTTGGCCGTTACCCGTCATTGGAGCAACCTCCTCTTATTGCAAGGCTGTCCTGTCTTAGGTGGGTGAAGACTGACTTGCACACAACCGTCACTGACTTACCAGACCACGCAGTTTGTGAAACTGTAACGCATTAACTCTCCTCAGAAAGAATGAGGGCCAACCCCGAGTTAAGAGCTACAAGACATTTGTTAAATATGTTTGAATTAATTTTAACGACATTGGTCAGCCAATTATGAGAATCGTAAAGGGTCCAGATCTAGTTGGGAGAGTGGCTCCAGAACTTCCATCTTGGGCCAGGGGATATTAGGGTGGAAAAATTGAGGGGGCGGGAAGCTGGGGCATCAGGTGGAAGCTCTACGGCAGATTCTTCTTCTCCAGCCAGGCGATGGTAATGGACTCCAACGGGCTTGATTGCGGAGCTTACTTGGTTCTTAACAAAATTTGTGAGATGATTAAAGGCCCAAGGGCCAAAAGAGAGGAGCAAGAATAGGCCCATGAGGGGGCCCAAGAGACTGGGAAGGAGGGTGGAAAGCCATGGAGAGGTGGCGAACCAATTTTGATACCAGGATTCTTGTTGTTCTCGAGCCTTTTTGCGTTCTTCTAGGCTCTTTTTGACCTTATCTAAGCTGTTTTGTACCAATCCAGTCTTATCAGAATAAAAACAGCATCCCTCTTTAAGGGCGGCAGAAAGGCCTCCCTCTTTTAGAAAAACTAAGTCAAGGCCTTGCCGGTTTTGAAGAACTACTTAGGAAAGGGAAGCCACAGAATCTTTAAGATTTTAAACTCCCTCTCGGAGCTCACTAAAGTCTTTGTCAATAGTCGATTGGAGCTGGGAGAAATGTTGTTGAGAGGTGACCATAGAGGCAATACCAGTTCCAGCTCCTGCGGTACTCAAACCCAGAAGTACCGTAAGGGTAACAGCAGTTAGGGGCTCTCTTTTTTTTATAGGTATGCCATTATCATAGAAAAATAAAAAATTATCGGGGTCATGGACAAAAAATCGGGGAAGAATAACAACAACAACACAATAGTCTTTTTTATCTATAAAATCCTTATTAATAATATAGGTAGTAAGTCCTGTGGCACAAGCAAGGTAAGTATTATTTGGGGCTTTTGTATAAGAAAATGTTTGATTGACAACAATTGTCTGATTACAGACCGATTGTAATGGTCGCGGGGGGAGCATGTTGGGCCCAACAAGGCAGTAGCCGAATCCCGAAACAGAACTAAGGGTGAGGTCTCCCTCAGAAGGGGCATGCCAAAGTAAGTCAGCAGTTTCATTGGTGGGGACAGGGCCACTCATCATGGCTATCCCCTCATAGAATGGTGGAGTAGGAGAAAAACAGATCCAACATTCATCATAGGCAGGGTTACTGGTGACTAGAAATCACAGGATGGCCCACCAAGTTGTGTTAATAATGGTAATTTGGAAAGTTCCTCAGAAGAGTTACTTAGGAAGCCCGGAGGGAGATTAGGATTTAAGGTATTTCAGGAAGATGATCTTATCTAAAGCTCCAGGTCAGCCAGGAATGCACTATTGTATCCGGGCAGTAGTCCGGTCAAGCCAGATGCCAAAATTTCAGGGGCAGGAAGGTGCCAGAAGGTCCCCCTTTATTTTATTTATACAAGGCCATAATCCCAAGGGAACCGTGCCTGTCTTAGGTGGGAATCTGGGGTCTTCAACCCTTGCTAAGCTCGTCATTGGATACATCAGCAGCGATTGGCTGAGCTCCTGTCTTAGGTGGCAAAAAAAAGGGGGGGGGAACAGAAGACCACTGTGGATTCTCTTCCCCGTCACTGGCTAACCGGTTCAGCTCACTGGGATGATTAGCATTAGGCCTATTCATAGTCTTGGCTGACCATCTCTAGCCTTTGATAGTGCACCTGAATGGGGTGTACCTTTAGGGCCTCAATCTCCTGTTTAATAAAAGCTGTAATTTTGTTGAAGAGAACTGGTCCTATGAAAGAATTATCAAGAAGATAAGCAGGGGACCAAGAAAAGGAAGGAGATAGGGAAGGAGCCCATTCCTGTGCTGCTTAAGTCCACCATGAACATATATCAGCTGGAGGCAAAGGATCACAGTCCATGGAAACAGTTGTTTTTTTTTTTTTCATCATTTCTGTAAAGAGATATAAAAGGAATATGTTCTCAGGGTAATTCTTTTACCCTGGACTGATGAGTGTTATTATTATTATCTATATGCTTTACTAATCGTTCTGGCAACCATCTGGCTGCATCTATCTCTTTAGAATTGATGCAAACTGCTTCTCTGCCCCGTATCAGGACAGGACCTGGACCATGCCATTTGTTGTCCAAAGGATCTTTCCATAGGACAGTAGCAAACTGTCTTTCTGTATCCATATGCCAGAAACATTCCACAGCTAAATGTCCATATTTTTGAGTTTCAGGCCCTTGTTAATTAAAGTGTTAATTAAAGCCTCACAGTACTTTTCCAGAGTACGGAAGAATGTAACCACCCCAGACCCTGGTCCTCTGCTCGGGCAGAGATAAGGAAGTGAGCAAGCAAAGACCTCCACTATGCAAAGAAGAATGACCAGATCTATGCTTGAGAGATAACATCACCTAGCCATCAACCCAAATGGACTCAATTCTTCTCCTGAAGAGCCCCTGACCTTCTCTCAGGCTCGCTCCTCAGAGAAGACACAGGTTGAAGCTAATTGCTCTTCCACCTTTGGCTGTAGCCACATCCCCACTAGCAGGAGGATTCTGAACGTGAATTAAAGATCAAATATTCCTCAGGGGTCTGGCCAGGACTGACCAGATCTGAAAGTCAGCTACCTAATCCCTCATCCAATTATGAGTAACCAGGACGGCAACCCCTGAACTTCCCTGTGCCTCATCCCCTAACAACCTGAGGTTTATGTCTCTAGGGGCCCACTCTTAAAATTTTGAAATCATATTTCCAACATAGCTAGGGCTATTATCTGTTTTACGTTGTGTTGGAAGTTTTATTATAGCAATTGCTGACAACGTATGAGCAATAACATTTTTTCCAGCTTTAACAGTTTGGAGTGTGGAAAATATAAACCCACTATAAGTGTCAACAAAAACATGAACATATTTTAAATTACCAAATTTAGGAATATGTGTAACATCCAGTTGCCAAATAACATTAGGTACAAGGCCACAGGGATTGACCCCAGGATGGGAAGCAGGCAAAGGACAACACAAGGATGACACTGTTTAAACAAGTCAGCTTTATAATTACCTTAGTTAAAGGTCCTGGAAGGTTAGAATGAGCTTGCAAATGTCCAATGTAAAAGGAAAAGGTTTTTTTAATATCAAATTTTGAATTTGTAAAAATAATTTTAGCAAGAGATGTCTAAATTTAATTTGCAGTCTCTAACCTAGGCAAAGACTAAGCTACATAGGCACTATCTGTAAAAAATGTTTAAAGACTGTTTATTAAAACTTTAAAACACAGCCAATACTGCAGGTAAGTCTGTTATTTACACGGATGTGCAAGACACTTGAAAAGATGCATCAACAGGTTGGACTTTGTCATAATAAGCTTACATATGTTAAAATGCCATATTTATTAGATATCTGACAAGCTTGAAGGCCAGAGTATCTGAGTTACTGTTTTTATCATCTGTTCTAAACTATGTCCTATAAAAGAGAATGCTATCTAGAACTATATTTTAAGTAGATTTATAAAGGCAACTTTAGTTACCCATCCTAGGCTTAACCGTAAAAAAATTAAACAAAGACACTAGGTATAGCTCAACATCTAAACCAACTGTAGTCGTTAGCATAACTTTAAATCTGCTCTTTCTGAACTAAAATTAAAGGAAACCTTTTAATCAGATACAGTTTATAGAGAGGCTAGTAAATCTTGCTGTTCCTACCACTTGTATTGAAATTGAACAGTAAAAGTTTGGCATTTAGCACTAATCAGATGACTGAACATACCTCAGACCTAAAAAAAAAAAAAATGATCGTAATTCATGGCTTTACCCTCTCTATCTCCAGACCAGCATGGCGGCTGGCCACGTGTAACTGAACTCAGCTGTAAGCCCTGAACAAATATGGCGGCAAAACTACAGCTCCACACACTCTCTATCCCTGAACGATCATGGCGGCTAGCCACGTGTACAATCCCCCACAATCCAAAGTTCAGGGTCATCTTTGGCTATATATGGAGCTCAAATAAGTTTTAGAACCAACTGCATAACAGAACAGTACAGAACACTCTTAAACTGTATAAATTACTTTAGCCATACCAAACCTATTAGCCAGAATTTGTTCCCCTTAAAAGAGCATAAGAAAACATTTTGCAATGAAGAATCACCAGCCTTTTAAATGAATTATAACAATACAGTTTTTGTCCTTTGGTTACATACATTTATTAACCTTTTGTAACGTTTTTATATACCTTTAGGTTTCTAGCTTCCTTTTTCTGGCTTAACCAGACATGCTTACTTTCTTGCTTTTCAGACAACATAAAAATTTTCATCAAAATCCTTTTCATCCTAACATGATCCTGCTGGAGCCCAGCGTCCGCAGTTTGCTTTTTATAGGCAAAGCAAAAACAAATTACATTAATACAAAGAGGAGTTCTGAAACTGCCAAATTCTTTTTTAAAATAACTTCCCTGTAGCAGACAAGATGGTCCAAGGTCACATAAACTCTAGGGAACTTAGAACAACTTTTAAGGAACTTGGTGAAACTTCCTCTTTTCTTTGTCTCAAGGTAAAGAACAGGGTGGAAACGTTTTTACATAAAGCAGCTTAACAAACAGCTCTCCATAAGATACATTCTAAAAACTGCAATTTTCTCAATCAGCACAAACAATACGGCAGGGTTTCATTTAGTAAAATTGAAAAAATAAATACCCAAAATCATTGTCATACCCAAATGCCTGATAAACTTTAAACATTTTATTATAGCCTTAAATATTTAAACAATTTTTTAAAACCTTTTTTGTAATATCAAAATAAAGTACCGCTTTTGTAGGAGAGAAGTCACAAAACATAACCATTATCTTAAAAGTCACAACCAGATTTTAAAACCAGAATTTACCAATACATACAATTTAATTTTTAAAACCAATACCAATTTAAAATAACTCATCCTTTTAACCTAGAAGAAAATGAAAATTATCTGACTAAGATTTCCTCTTTTTTTCATACCAAGATGGCAGTTACATTATAAACCATATGGTAAAGTCAAGATGGCGGCGAGGCACTGAGGCACCTCATACACCACATGGCAACCCACACACATGCATTCATAGACCCCACAAGCACATAGGCACATACTTCATGAAGCCTTTCAGAACAGAAAACAGAAGGTAGAGACGAAAAAATACTGCACAGAGACATTCAGATAAGAAAAACATTAACCAGCTGGCCAAATTTACTGAAAATGCTGATGAAGTTAGGGGCATCCCCCTGAACTTTGGCAGCTGTGACCACCTTGATCAAGTCTTGCTGCCCAGATACAGAAACCTCGAGCTCAGGAATTTTAAGAACAGAGAACAGAAAATACTACACGCACAGAAACATTTAGACACTTACGGCCGGCACACAAAAACTAAACACAGAGACAAAGACAAAAAAACAACCGCGGTACCTGCTTTTTAAACATTTAAATATATAGAGAGAGCATAACTATGATTTTAAGTCAGAACTAGAAAAATTTAGAATTTATCAGTGAACACAATTTAATCTTTAAAACTAGAAGTGGCTCCATCTTTCTGGTTTCTGTTCGAGAGCTGGATGAAGCTGACACTGGCTGAAGCTGGGGGGGAGCGGAGTAAATTGCAGTCCTGATAAGCTCTGCAGCTGGCAGAGGCAGGTCTTAGGCCTCTGAGGGTTTGGGCTTTCTCATCCACCCAGTTCTCCGCAAGCCTGGCCCTCGGTAGGGGAGTGGGAAGGAGACAAGTAGAGTCCCTGTTCCTCCTGTTCACCGTGCTATGGCTCTGCTCCATGCCCTTTGCCCTGGCCCACCTGGGGGCCTTTTTTGTTTTGAGCGGAAGGGAAGCAGCGCAAAGGAAGTAGGCTATGAGACTTAGCAGTTTCTTCCCCTGTTTCATCCTCACTTTCTAATGACATGAGGTCTATCTCTTCTTTAGGAGACTTTCTGGTACCAGCTCTTTTTCCTGTACTATCTCTTAACATTTGCTTGCACTGCCAAATGTAGGCAGCCAATCAGGGTTATGGTACCTGGCAGCCTCTTCTTTCAAATCACTCTCCTCTGAGGGGGACTGGTCGGGCCTTCTTTGGGAAAAACAGGGAAAGATAGGGAATTAACAGTAATAACCGGGGACAATTATTATCTTTATCTCAGCTGGAGGACCTTTCTCTAAGGTCCTCGAGAGGGCAGGCTCCAACCTAATCCCACTTTTAGGCATATCTCTGGCCCAATAGCAAACCATGGACAAATGTCTGACACAAAAACAAAGAACTTAATTAAATCTTTTTTCTTAACTCTAATTCCTCTCTCCCTGAGCGATATCTTGAGGTCATGAATACAGCCTCTTTGGAAAACTGTTGGCCTATTTTTATGGGATGGAGAAAGACTTATCTTTTTTCTGTGAGTGGCAGGAACGTACGTCTTTATGAGTCGCGAGCGGCCGATCTTACTTTCGGTTCATTGCGGCGTTCTCTGAGCTATCCGGATCCATCCATGTAAGCCTCCATCCAGCAGTGGTCCATGCTTCGGCCCCACGTTGGGTGCCACCAGTACCGACCTGCGGGACTAGTAATTCGTGGGATCTTCGAAGAGTACCAGGCCTGAAAGAAAAACGGGCGAGAGAGAAGAAAGGACTCAAGCAAATGTGCACTTGTCAAGAGTCAAATTTTATTGAACCGAAGCAGGCTTTTAAGGCCAACCTTAGATAGGGGCGGAGCGAGGGAGGAACACAGTGTAGAACCTTTTTACTCAGGGAAGGGCAGGGTAGAAAAGCACAGTGTAGAACCTTCTTACTCAGGGAGGGGCAGGGTAGAAAAGTGCAGTGTAGAACCTTCTTACTCAGGGAGGGGTAGGGTGGAAGTTACAAAATCTTCTGTGGTAGCCATAGCTGGAGTCTGGGTCCTCTGAACAGGGACTCAGGTGTGGGTTTTCACAAGAAGATCAGTGAATGCCTGATAAGGACTCTTGGTAAACACAGAGGTCAGGGGTGAGATGGCTGATTAGATAGTGCCCTGTTGCTTAGGTTTTGACCAGCTCTTAAAAACTACATGGAGAAGGGGGTTGTTAGAGAGGGTTAGCCACAATATCCAGCTTAGGTACAGCTCTCTATTGAAATGGTGCCCTTCTATGAGAAGTAGCATCTCAACAGGGCTGTCCAATTCTAGAAGCACTGGAGCAGGTATCTGAAAGTCATGGTTAGAAAATTCAGAAACGTCGTTACAGGCATTCCTGAGAGGTGGGAGCCCAAAAAAGCGGGAATATGTCCTCTACTCCCATGGTGCCTAGGGGCTTGGCCCTATTAAAGGCGCTGCCCTCACACATCCCTTACTGGCTCGCCAGAGGAGCAGAGGCGGGGGGGGGGTGGCTGGGACCTGCGCCAGACACGCACACAGGCAGGTGTGTATACTGTGGGCTAAGGGGGCCCGGTCTCCTTTGAGTGTCGCGGGTTTAAGTAGAGACACCACTTTGGAGTAGCCGGGTTCCGTGTTGGCACCTGGGATCAGGAGGACTGAGATCCAGTAAGACACCTCCCTTTACAGAGAAAAAGGGCCGTGGGGGCCGGGATCCGGGCCGAGGCCATCAGCAACTGTGCAGAAGGCCCTGGGATGGATGCAGGCACTGCCGAAATGAACAAACGACCAGGATTCTGATGGGGTTAGGGGTGGGACATGGACATCACAGAGGACTGTAGAAGCAGAGGGGGGTGATGGCAAGGAGAAGGGAGCAGCGGGGAACATGGCGGCTATGACCCCTGAACCCAGGGACTGGCTGTTTAGAAGGTTCCAATGTTTGGCCGTTACCAGGGGAACCAGGCAGTTTCAGGCGGTGCTGGTCCCCACACAGGGAGCACAGGGCACGGGTAAGGTAGTAGTAAGAGGAGGTTGGGTCCAGGACAAGGGACAAGCACAGACAGGGCCTAGCCTTCGGCCTAGGCTTCATGGGCTGTGGGAGAATGGTCTGCACGTCTGTGGGATATCCCAAGGGGGTAAGAGAAGGTTGTTTTGCTGGAAGGACTAGTTAGTAACCTAGGGCTTAGGATTGCTAAAGAGGGAGGCTTATGTCGCCGAGGGGAGACTAATGACCACCATGGGCAGGATATTACTTTATGTCCCAGCAGGAAGGATGGGGTCTCAAAGCCTGATAGGTGGAAGCGCCCAGAGGTCCAATAGGCAAAGCTCCAGTTTTGTTTCTAGAAGATGCAAGGAACTTGAGACAGTATTTGAAGGGGGCAGGGTTGGGCAGGCTGACAGATGGGGCTGTGGAGCCAAGCCTGGGCTAATGGTTGGGGGCTGGGTGGGCATGAGGACGGTGGTGGGACAGGGCAGAGCCAGGCAGGGTAGGTGGGAGAATGGGGTGGGGCATGGCTCGTGGGGAGGGGTGGCCTGAGGTGGGAAATATCACTAGACTCTGGTGAGAGCCCCTGGCTGAGCAGCAAATGTGAACATGAGGGGGGTTTTGCTTAGTGGAAGGAGCTAGTAAGGCCAGCAACGTCCTTTGTTGAGGCCTGGTATAGCTCATTCCAACGGACTGGGCCAGACTAGGCCACTAATCCTGGCAGCTGGAACTGCACGGAGAGTTTGGCTCTGGGTGCCAGGTTTGGAGAGCAGCTTTCAGGAGAATAGGCGTTGAACAATTAATAATTAAACACTACCGATGTTGACAGAAAGCTGGAGGTTAAATTGAGGGCTGTACTTGTCTTTATACCTCAATAATGTGAAATTTAAAGTAGATAAAGGGTCCACTATAGGCTTTTCGCTTTTTCTTTTTTTCATATTTTCTAGATAAAGTTTTCCTGTGTACCTCGGGCTTAGAACTCACTCTATAGACCAGGCTGTCCTCGAACTCAGAGATCTACCTGCCCCTACCTCCTGAGTGCTGAGATTAAAGCTGTAAACCACCAATGGGCATATTGTTTTGTGCAACAGAGACTTGCTTTGTAGCCCAGACTGGCCTTGAACTTGGGATCTTTCTCCTTTTAACTTCTCTGTATTGGGGTTTCAGGTCTGAAATACTATTCCCTATTTTCTCAGTTAATTTAAAAAAACATTGGGTACATTTGCTTATTTTTTGTGTTTGGACATGCAAGTGCCATGGTAGGTGTATAGAGATTAGAGATTAGACAACTTGCAGCAATTGGTTTTCTCCTTTTACTATGTAGGTCCCTGGGATCAAATTCAGATTGTTAGGTTTGCTGGCAAACACATCTCACTGATGAGCCATTTCAACTGTATTGATCTTGGTTAGTCTTAAATATGAATAATAAAGAAACAAGAATCTTAGGTAGGTCCTAGAATTCCAGACTCCTATTCATCTCTATTAGTAGGCAGAAGCTCATAATTATATGAAGCACACAATACCTTATTAAGTATGAGTAATTTCTAGAAAGTCACTCTGATGAAATTCATGCCTACTGTTATATGACTTCCACTCCATTCTTGATAGCACTTAGCTCCTATCAAGACATATATCTATATATATATGCAATCATATATGTAGACATATATAGAGAGCCAGATAGATAGAATTAAAAACAAAAATTGTTTTTGAAAGAGAAGTACATATAGGGGCTGAGATGTAGCTCAGTTGGTACGGTATTTGCCTAGCCTACATCAAACTCAGATGAGACACCAACATGTCATAAATCAATGGCAGACACACTGCTCTGAATCCCAGCTCTCAGATGGGAGAGTCAGGAGAATAAAAATTCAAGGTCACCTTCCACTCCATGGGGGTTTAAAGCCAGCCCAGAATCTAAGACATTATTCTTAGTTTTGAGGTAGGGTTTTGCTATTGAGACCAAACTGGACACACATGAGCACGTAAAGCTACTTTTGACCTTGCATTTTAGAAACTGGTTGTTGCTGGCATTTATTTGAGAATACGGATAAAATATTGCCTGTATTGTTGGTAGAGCTCAATTTACTATCCTCTATTTTTTCCAGTTATATTATTAACATGGATATAAATAGCAGCAGTGAAGAGTTTGAGGACTGTAATTAGAGCCTTCTTTTGATTGGAGTGTGCATATATTAAATGTCTTTGTAGAGATGACTGATATGAGATTTGGGGCAGTTGGCTTGATCTGATCCTATGTTTGGCCCCTTCTAGTGTTCTTTCTGGCTTGTTGCAATTTATTTCTCTGCTGTCAAGAGCAGTGGAATAAATTCATTTTTTAAATGTGTTCTTTACCCCATTTTGGTTCCTGGGTCTTTCATTTCCACTCTATCTTTCATAGGAAACATAGATTATTTTGGCTCTTACCTCTATCTCCCTCCCTTTCTTTGTCTTTCTCTTTGTTGCTGGACATTGAGTCCAAGGTATTACAATCAAGTGCTCTACCCCTGACCTATGTCACTAGTCTCAGGTTAGCTGTAATTCATAAGCTAGTTTTCAGGAGTAAAAGACATGAGCTACTAGATTTTATGATTCTTCCTAACGCTTTTTCTTTCTTTGATTTAGATAAGTCTCCAGTGCCAGAAGAGGAAGAGTCCAGGTAAGTAGGAGAATGGTTGGAACTTGGCTTTTCTTTTTTTTTCACCCAATGTCCTAGGCAAGAAGAATTAAGAGTAAACATCACATTTTCTCAAAAGCATCATGTTGGATGTCTGACTTTATTACCAGTTTAAAGTATCTGATTCTTCTTGTCTTGGGCTGTTGTTTAACGCTTCAGCTGTTGCTTCATTTTTATAGGTGTGTGTATATGTGGTGGTGTGTGTGTGTGTGTGTGTGTGTTTGTGTGTGTGTACGTTATTATACATAGCGTCTTACTGGATAGGTCTGGCTGTCCCGGAACTCACTCTACAGACCAGGCTGGCCTCTAACCCATAGAGATCTGCCTCCTTCTCCCTCCCTCATGATGGGATTAAATATGTGTATCACCATAATTGACTAGTTTTGGCTTTTTGAAACAGGGTCTCACTATGTAGTCCTGGCTGTTCTGGAACTCATTTTACAGATAAAGGTTGGCTTTGCACTTGTGGCCTCTGCTTCTTAAATTCTAGAATTCATGCTCAACTAGTTGGCTTTTAAAAACGTCTTTGAACTTTCTACTCTTAATCATTTAGAAAAAAATTAGACATTTTGCCTGATATGCACTTTTATGATCCAGGCTGCATTTTGCCTCATGGTGATCTTATACTTGTACTGTGATCATATTGACAACCAATACAAATAACTCATCATATAAATATCAGAGTGTTTAGCCTGGCTTTTAGAGCTTCAAGAGAGCCGTCCCAGTAAGTTGTGGAAAAAGTGATGATCAGGTAGAAATGGAGTGAGAACCAAAAGATAACCATGTGCTAGAAATTAAGAGAAGCCTTTCCCTTTCCTTTCCTATATTTTCCTTCCTTCCTTTCTTTTTTTCTTTCCTTTTCTTTTGAGACAGAGTCTCTTTGTAGCCGTGACTGTCCTATAACTCACTACATACACAAGGCTGGTCTCGAACTGAGTTCTGGGATTAAAGTCATGTGCCATCATGCCCAACAAGAATATTCTGTTTTAAAAAACATCGTTGTCTTTATTTTATCTGTAGAGCATTTGTCTGCTAGTATGTATATGTTTTTAGTACCGATGATGCCTAGAAGAGGTGTTAGACTCCCTAGAACTAGTTACCACCAGTTATAATCTGCTGTGTGGGTGCTGAGAATCAGACCAGGTTCTGCTGCAAGAGCAGCCAGTGTCGGGGACTGTAGAGATGGCTTGGTGATCTTCCAGAAGACAAAAGTTTTACTCCTAGCACCCACATGGTGGCTTACAACTGTCTGTAACTCCAGTCCCAAAGATCTGGTGATCTCTTTTGGACTCCAAATACATTGTATGCACATAGTACATGCATATTCACATGGGCAAAATTCCTATATACATGAAAAATAATAAAAATGAAAAATCATGACCGATGTGGTAATGTACAGAACCTTTTATACCAGTGCTAGAGAGGCAGAGGCAGGCAGACCTCTCTGAGTTCAAGGCCAGCCTGGCCTATAGGGTGAGTTTTCAGAATAGCCAGAGATGTTACACAGAGAAACCCTATCTCGAAGGAAAAATAAAATAAAAAAGGAAAATCTTTTTCAAAAAGAACAGCAAGTATTCTTACCTGCTGAGCCTTCTCTGCAGCCCCTCGAAGACAATAATTTTGTTTGCATGTGTCTAAGGCAGGTCCTCTCTAAGTAGCTTTGGGTATCCTGGGCTTACTATGTTCAGGCTGTCCCTGAACTCACAGAGATCTGCTAGCCTCTGCCTCCTGGGTGCTGGAATTGAATGCATGTGCCACACACCCAGCCTAGAAAGATTCTTTAAGGCTAGATTATTAAGTAGGAGATCAAAGGTTCATCAAATTGGCAGCTTTAAAGACAACATGCATGGTAGAAGTAGACTAAACTTGGTGTCTATAGTAGATGCAGAAAAATTTTGTAACAAGTATTTGGAGTGTTTTTCTTCCATAGTAAAAGTGTTTCATGTCCAGAGATGGATCACTGGATTGAGGTACTTGTCACACAAGTCTGATAAATTGAGTTTGATCCCCAGAAAACGTGTAAAGGAGAAAGGAGACACTTGACTTCACAAAGTTGTTCTATAACTTCCACATATGTGTTGTGGTGCATGCATAATTACTCACACTATACACCTCCCCCAACAATGATAATTTAAAAGGTATGTCTTACAGGGGTGCATGCCTGTAAACCTAGACATTGGAAGCCTAATAAAAAAATTTCTGTGACTTCCAGTATATCTTGGGCAAAAGAGTAGCTGCGGGTGAGCTTCATGTCACGCTGACACAGCCTAAAATTGTTTTAGAATAGGGGGTCTCAATTGAGAAAATGCCTCCATAAGATCAGGCAGTATGCAAGCCTGTAGGGTTTTTCCTATTTAGTGATTGAAGTGAGGGCCCAGCCTATTGTGGGTGTGCTTATCCCTGGACCAGTAGTCCTGGGTTCTGTTTGAAAGTAGCCTGAGCATGCCAGTGGGTAATCAGGCTCTGCTTCAGCTCCTGCCTACAGCTTTTAGCCTTTTCCTATTCTACCTCTCTCAGTGATAAGCACTGAGGTGGAAGTGTAAGCCAAATAAACTCCTTTCTCCTCATATTGCTTTTGGTCGTGATATTTCTTCACAGAGATAGTAACCCTAAATAAGACAAAAATTGGTACCCACGGTGGTTACCAATATGTCAGACTTGAACATGTCACTTTGTGGAGGATTTTAAAAGGACTTTGGACCTTTGGGGGCTAGAAAATCTATTCAGTGTTCAAAGCTTGGTGAGCTTTTCCCTCAGAACATGGAAGGTTAGTGTTGAGAAAAATGCAGATGATGGAAGCCTGGTTTGTGAATTTCCAGAGGGAAGATTGGAAGTCACTTAAGGACTCTATTGGGACTGTTTCATGGTTTGAGTTAGGAATCTGTGGTTGTGGGTAGCTGGGGCTTAAGAACTGGTTGCAAGTAACAAGATACTAGCCTAACTAACTTAAATCCTTTCCTTTGTTGTGATAATTGAGGCTGGACAGCTGGAGCTGAGAAATTAGTAGTAACTAAGAAAAGACCAGCATTACTGAGGTGAAATATTCTGGAAAGTGTTTTCTCAGAATTGGCACACAGAAGTGGTGACCCAGAGACTGTTGTCTGTTTTGTAGCTTGTGCTGGCAGCAGAAAGTGGTAGTCTCTAAGATTCACAATTGGTACTGTTTATTTAGTCATGAATGAGTCATGAAGAACAGATGAGGCTTGGCACTGTGAGGCAGAGCTGCATTTCTCTAAGAGAACCCAGGAGAGGCTATTGGTAGGAGTGCAGCCCAGTTGAAGCAAGAGATCCAACCATTTGGAGATGCCAGTGTCATGGAACAAGCACTAAGAACAGCAGCAGTCATGGAGTGGAGCCATCCTGATTTTAGGAGACAAGCTGGGCATGCTACAGAGCTGGAGAAGATCATGACTGGATAACAGACATTAGACATTGAGTTACTTGCACAGTTGGAGTTTGGTTTTGCTTTGTTCACATTGTGACTTCTGTAAGATGACTCCTTATGTAAGAGCAGTGGAAAGGTGTATAGAATGATGGAAAATGGGGAATAATTGTAAGATTGAACAAGTGTAATGAAGGGGAACAGAGTTGGTGTAGGAAACAACCAAAATTTGACAAGTGATCATGCTTATTGTAGAAAGTAGGGAAAATGTCCTGAAGAGAAGAATATTGTGCTCATAGTTTCTTGGTTTGTTTTGCTTCTTTTTTCTACCTTACAACTTAGCTGTTTCGTGACTGACTCAGACTCTACCACTGGTTCTCCCATTGAAGAAAAGAAAGCTAAGATCTGTGAAATAAGCAACAAAGGCAAGTATCATTTCTGCTTAAAGAAACAGCTGAGCTCTGAAGCCTTGGCACATGTGGCTGTTTTAGGATCTGCCTCTGCAAACCTTAAGTTTGTGAGGATTTTGTAGCCAGTGCCCCCTTTTCTTTCTCCATCATGTGCTGGGGTCCCTACACCATGGTTTATTTCCTAACACAATTGCAACTTCCTGTTGCCTTAGATTTGGGTAGAGTTCTATCTGCCTAAAACTCTGCTCCTCCCTCTTCTTCTCTTTTCATCCTTTATGGACAAGAAAGAGGAGAGGGTAAGAAGCATTACTCTACCTTCTTTCCAGCTGGGTGGAAACTGGTGTTTGGAGAGATTAACAGTGAAAATTGTTAATGATCTACTATCTACTCCATACCTTATTGTATAAGGCAGGAAGCACCAAAAGTTCAGCTGGACTACAGTGACTACATAAAGAACTTTTCTAAGCTAGAGAACTTTAATTTGATTTCGATGAAATACTGCTTTATTGAAGCAAGTGCCCTTATTTGGCTATGGCCTACAAGGCATCAGATTTGTGTTAAGGAACAACTAAACAAGTACCTCATGCTGTTTAGACAGTAGGATTTCAAAGTGGGAATCATATTTTCGTAGCTAGTTTATCACTCACCTCTCTCAGTAAGATACAAAATAGAAGGAACTATCTACAACTATGATTTTTAACTGTGATTCAGAATGTCCAAGCATTCAACTACTTCACCTTAGTTTGTGTTCAATATCCTGCTGATGTCTGTATGTACAGAGTGGGTAGAAGGAGTGTATTGACAGATGTGTCTTGAATTTCAGATGATTCCTGTGATGAAGACCAAATACTTGAGTATGAAAAAGAGCTGCTTCAAAATATTAATTCTATTCTTAGTTCACCTGATGATTGTGACCTGTGGGATCTTTATGGAACTTCCAACCAACCATCAAGTGAGCGTAAGCCAGAGCCAGAGCCAGAGCTGGAGCCAGAGCTGGAGCCAGACTCAGAACTGCAACCTCAGGCAGACAACGAGCCCCAGGCTGAGCACAGGCCCCAACCTGAGCACAAGCCACAGCCTGAGCCAGAGCAGGAACTTGTGCTGGAGCCAGAGGGAGAGCTGAAGGCAGAGCTGGAGCCCAAGACACAGCCTGAGCCCAAGCTGCAGCTAGAGACAAAGCTAGAGCCGGAGCCAAAGCCTGAGCCAGAGTCGGAGCCGGAGGGAAAGCTGCAGCCAGAGAAGGAGGCCCAGTCTGAGCCTAAGAGGCAGCATGAACCTCAGCCTGAAGGAGAGGCCAAGCTCCAGCATGACCCCAAACCACAGCCTGAGCCTGAGACAGAGGCTGAGGCTGAGGCCAAACCCCAGGCAGAGCAGGAACCTGAGCCTCAGCCCGACCCTGTTGCAGAGGCTCATCCAGAGCTGGAGCCCAAGAGCCAGCTTGAGCCTAAGTCTGAGCCCCAGCTAGAGCCTGAGCCAGAGCAGGGGCCTGAGAGTCAATCTGAGCAAAATATTACCAACAAGGAGGCTGAGGAGAGAGGCGGGCTGCATATCTGCTGGCCAAACAAAGAAAAAAGAGAAAAACAGATTTATATGTATGTCACAGAGTAAGCCGTATAGGAAACATCCTGGGTTGAGACTGAGTCCCTGCCTAAGCCAGAGCCCCAGACAGAGAAGGAGCCTAAGCCCCAGCCTGAGCCTGAGCCTGACCCTGAGCCTGAGACCAAGGGAGAGGCAGAGGCCAAGGCCCAGCCACAGCTGGAGCCTACACCCGAGCAGGAGCCTGGGTCTCAGTCTGAGCCGACAAAAAGGCCAAAGAGAGTCGGGCTGTGTATCTGCTGGCCCAACGAAGGAAAAAGAGAAAAAATAGATTTATATGTATGTCACAGGGTAAGCCACCTAGGAAACACCGTAGGCTACTCTCACAGAATGAGCCCAGCATGCCAAGTGCATCTGCAAAGCCTAGGTCTCCTGATATGCCCATGTCACTGGGCCAACCTGTTCATGTTGCTTAAAGCACTGTATTAAGGGGAGAGGCAAAGGGGCACGACCACGAAAGTGAAAATTGTCTCAAGTGGACGTGGGGGCTCCCATGTCCATTTTCCTTATGCTCCAATATGCATTTACATTTCAGTTCCCCTGGAGTGCTTTTTTTCTGAATTCCCTGTTGTGATGATATTCAGGGTAATTGCCCACCCTCTCTGTATAATTGTCAATCCCTCTATGCAGCCATGAGTTAGAGTGGCTCCTCCCTCCTCCAAGTTGTAACATGTTGCTGAATGTTTCCCATCATAAGAGGACTGTTCATGATTTATTCTTTGAAGGTCTAGCTTCATGAGTGGCATGTAACAAGTTTAATTTTAATAAATAAATAAATGATACTCTTGGTGCCTAAGTCTCTGGCTAGAGTTATTGGCACTGTGGGTTCTGGAAGAAGGCAAAAGGCAAGGTGTGACTTGCAAATTGGGTGAAGGTGCTGCTAGGGACATGTGCTAATACCATACCAATCCTTAGACTATACTAGTCTTAGTTGCTCATGCAACCAAGCCTCCAAGGACCCTCGTCATAGTAGTTCTCTGTACCTGTGACAGTGTTTACTCAGCTCACTCTGCTGGTGGTTGGTGGCCCTAAATAGAGTCACTCAGAAAGTAGCAGTATGCAGCCTGTCCACGCAGTCTTGATAGGTGCTGTCCTGTGCTAGCCCTCGAGAGCTCTTCTTGAGCTTCCATTTCTCTCAATTGCTTGATGAAATCAATTTCCATTATACAAATCAACTACTAACCTTTCAGCTGATAGTGGACAAAAACTTGAGGGCCTTTCCAGAAGAAACCCCTTGCAACAAACGTTGAAAAATGCAAGACTGGGTATATGCTGCTCATTTGAGTGGGACTTGATTGTACATTTTTTACATGTTTATCAGTCCAGTGGATACTGGAGACTCCAAGGGGATGAAGGAGTCTGGTTGGACCAAGGTTTCTGACCCTAAGGAGGTATGCACATGATGAGGTCACCTGCTGGTTCCCCTTCCTTCTGTCCTAGCCATCCAGCTAAAGGACCAGGCCTGTGTGCTCTACTCAAATCCTAGCAGCTAACTGGCAGAGTGCTTCCTTCAACCTCACAGCAGCTCTGACCTCTGAAGTTTTCTTTGTCCTTAAACTCAGGTCAAAGATGGATATGTGGCCCAGGCACTTTTTAGCTGGACACAGCTGATGGCCATAGTTTACACTGAAGCAAGCCAAAAGAGTTGAATGTGATAGCACATTAATCCCAGGACTCAGCAGGCAGAGTCAGGGCAATTAGGCGTTCAAAGCTACCTTTCACAAATCAAGTGCAAGGCCAGTCCCATCTGCATAGTACTCTTATCTCAGGAATCATCTAGCAGGACAATTACAGAGGAGAAGGTAGAGCTAGGTGTTCTGATCTGGGATGGGAGGGAGGGCAGTTAAAAATGTCTTCAGGGTTTTTCTAATGCTTTGCATGATCACATTTCCCCTTCCTACTGTATATATTTTTGTGCTTTGTTTGGAAGGATTGTGTTTACAACCCATTGGCCTTGGACTTGTTCCCAAGCACTCTGCCCCTGAGCCACTTCCTTGTTATCCTATGAATTTTCAAAGCATCACTGACTCAGGAAAAAACCATAGGGTAAGTTAGATTGCTTGTAGTTTTATTATTATTCTCATTAATCTATAGGGAACTATCAGAAACAAGTATTGCCTAAGCCAAAGGCGTGCTAATACTTAAGAACCTGGTAGTAAAGAACAAAATTACTGCTTTTGTATAAAGGGGAGGACAGGGATATGATTAGAGAGGTGATCCTGACTTGCAAAAGAGATGCCAGATGGAAGAGCCCATAGTGAGGAGGTACAAGTCCACATTCCATTTGAACACAGTGTAAGGGAGAAATGAACTTCAAAATCTGGTTATGATAGATTTTTAAATATGGAATCTGTTACGCTAAATATAGCTTTATAAATCTGTTCAAAATTTGCATTGAGTGACTGCAAAATAAGAAATACAGTGGCCTGACCTTGGCACCTTGATCTTCTGATTAAAAAAAAAAAAGCAAAAAAAAAAAAAAACCTGTTAAATTACACTTACCTGTCAACATATGTCACAGCTTTGAACTGTCATTTCCAGATGGACAGACCTTCTGTGTGTTGCTTAGAGAACATTATTATTTGATGTCTCACTATTCCAATGAATCAAACATATCAGATTATTTTTTAGGCCCATCTGATCACTTTTTTTTTTTTTGCCAAATCTAGCATCTCCATTCTCTCAGTATCCAAGTGTCAAGATGTCATCTCTAGACCTAAGTCATGAACTCCAGCTCCACATTTGCCAATGTCTAGACACTCATCCCAGACCTCTTCTCCACACTGCACTCAATTTATTGTGAGCTTTCCTGCTCAGAACCTGGTTGTCCACGACTTTTTAATCTGCTCCTTCTTCACATCTCCTATCTAGCTCTCAATACTATACTGCTAGCCCAGGCTTCAACCATTCATTTCCCTCTGGGTCTCAAACCATTCTTTTCCCTCTGGGTCTTTAGATCCAATCATTACTCACATTTTTTACTTCTTTCAAGTGCCCCCAACATATTAGGAAACAGATCCTCTCATGGGCTCTACAAGTGTTTCGCCATTGAATAGCAGCTACAACCCTCATTAATTCTTAGAAATCAAGGTTTTTTTGTCTTGTTTCTGATCTGGAGTCTTACTATGTTGTCCAGGATCTTCTTGTACAGCTGGGCTCAAGCAGTGCTTTCGTCTCAGCTTCCTGAGTAGCAGGAACTATATTTAAGTGTCTGCCACCAACCCAGCTTTGAATGACCTTCTTTTGGTGGGGAGGGCTATGGTACAGGTTGACATAGGTTGCTCTCAATCTGTAGAGCAGGCTGGTCTCCTACTCACTATTTAGCTCAAGGTGACCTTGAATTCTGTAGTCATCCTGCCTCAGCCATTCGGTGCTGGGATTATAGAAACTGCTGAGGTTTTGTTGTTGGATTTAATTTAAAAATGTTTTTTATGCAATACATTTTGATCATTTTCTTTCCCCTCTCCCAGATCCTCCCTACACACCGAACTTTGAGTATACTTGCTTGTGTTCTCACTATCCTTCAAAAAACAAACAAATAAAAAAAATGTAGGACAACAAAAAAACTATATCAAAACAGAAAAACACCTCAAAAACCATAAAGAAAAAAAATATTAAAGCAAACAAAACAGTGTTATTGTTGCTTTGAGATGAGAGCTCACTATGGAAGGATCTCACAGACTAATCTCTAACTCAGGTCCTTCCTCCTGGTTCAGCCTCTCAAGGACTTCAATTACAGGTTAAATGGGCTCTCTAGTTCTAAACTCAGTCAGTTTTTAAGAGTACAGCTAAGCCAGGCAGTGGTGGGACATGTCTTTATTCCCAGCATTGTGGAGAAAGATGCAGGGAGATCACTATAAATTCAAACCCAGCCTACTCTAGAGAAATGTCCAGGACAGCCAGGGATACACAGAGAAACCTTGTCTGGAAAAAACAAAAAAGGAGTCCATCTAAGGGTGGGTGAGATGGCTTAGGGCCACAAAATGTGCTGATCTGAGTTTGATCCATGGGACCTGCATGGTAAGCAGAAAGAAAATACTGGACTCTCACAAGTTGTCCTCTGTCCTCCACATGTATGCTATGGCATGTGCATATATGCACACACATATACTAAATAAATGAGTAAATAAATAAATAAATTTCTTTAATTAGGAGGATTTTCTTAATAGAACCCAGTTCAGATCTCTATTTTACCCCAAGCTTCTGCTGACCAAATCTCTTGGACACACATATATGCTGAGCCCACATTTGTCCATAGAAGGAAGAAACCGAGCCTTGCCCAGGTGAATTTCTAGCAATGCCCACAAAAAAGATGAATAAGCTGGAGCTTCTCCCCCAAAATGTGACCTCTTTTTTTTTTCAATGCAGTTTATTCAGGAACCTTGAACAATCATCGGACCCTGGGGAAAGCCAGCCCACAGCTTAAATAGCCTCTGGGTAGCCAATCCCAGCGTGCCACGTGGGCAATGCAGATAGGTCCACATACATGGAAGCAAGCCAGATCCTCAGCCTTAGCCAAATGTAGAGTTGTTTGTGACAGAGAGTACTCACCATCGGGAAGGTGGAAGGTGGAAACCAGCTCCATCTTTAAGGCGCGGCATTACGCAGCTCTCTACAGTTCCCTCTTTTTGTTTTAGATGCATCAGGCAAGAGTAGAGGTCTGATCTCTGATATTAGAAATAAATTGGGACTTTGTACCGATGTTCATTTAGGTGTCATCCACCCAAAGAGCATCAGACCCGTCCGATACCTTTTTCTCAGACGCGGGACCTGGGGCATCAACCCGCATGCAATCAGACATGCTCTTCTCTGGGTCTACAGCGGCTGACCCTGAGTGCAGTGCTTAGCCTCGCATCCTGAGCATAAAACGTGACCTCTTAAGGTGCAGCTAAAACACAAACCAGCTTGTCATGGGTAGGAGTTTAGCTCTCAGAATCCTGGTAAGGCAACCCTATGGCTGCCTGTATATGCTTCTGTGAGAATATGCTGTGTTTGGTGGGGTAAAAGTCAAGGGTTTGCGGGGCAGTAGAACAGAAGAAAACCCACTGTAGTGCTCACAGTTCCTTTTATTCCTCTTTCAAGATAAATTCCTCGACACCTTGATCCCTGAGCATGCCATGCAGCCTCTTGGCTGCTTGATGCCATCCAGGGTTCTCATGGTGACTCTTGGCAGTAGTATGCTCAAAAATGCAATTCAGTACACCTGGGACCACCTCCTGTTGCCATAACTACATAATTACCTACAGGATTTGTTATGAATGTTTTCTGTACAAATACAGGTGAGAGCTTTCTCAGACTTTGTCCAATTACTTTGTCATTTTAGCCTTCAGTATTTGTTTGGTTTTCTTTATTTTTTTTATTTTATTTTTTGTGGTGTGGGGAATGGAACTGAGGGCTTCATCTGTGCCAGGCAAACACTGCATTGCACCCTGCCTGAGCAATATCACCAGCCTTCCTTTTGCTGATTTTTGTCTTTGAAAGAGGGTCCCAGCAAGTTTTCCCTCCTAGTCTTGAGCTAGATGTATAGCTCAGGCAGGCCTTGAACTTGTGATCCTCTTGCTTCAGCCTTCCAAGTGGCAGGACCAAGTAGGTCTGTCATGAGTCTATGGACTGCCTGACTTGAGGACTGAATCACACTGTTTCTGTGTCCTCTTTCTCTATTATTCTCTGTTATTTGCAAATAGTTGCAAAGTTTGTATACTTGTTCATTTTCAAAGACCTCGTCTGGCATGTGTTCCTTATCCCATTTTTTTGAGCAGTAACGAGGACTTTTGCTTTATGAAAGGAGTGGTGGTGAAAACAGATGGTCATTTTAGAAATACCTTGTGTTGGCAGAAGCTGGTGATCGAGTGTGTGTCTTTCCAGTGGCTGCTGAAATATTAATGCACCATGTCCGTAGCAGCTTTATTCATAATAGCAGAAACCTGGAAACAACCCAGATGCCCCTCAGTTAAGGAATGGATGGAAAAATCATAGTACATTTACACAATGGATTACTACTCAGCAATTTAAGGCAAGAAAATCGTGAAATTGGCAGACAAATGGTGGCAACTAGAAAAGATCATCCTGAGTGATCTACCCCATAAGCAGAAAGACACACATGGTTGATATTCACTTATAAGTGGATATTAGACATAATATAGGATAATCATACTAAAAATCTGTACACCTAAAGAAGGTAAGCAAGAAGAAGAACCCTGGGTAAGATGCAAATATATTCTTTTAGACAAAAGAACTTAGCCACAGAATCATTGTAAAAACACCTATGTGTGACTCTCTCTAGAATACTACATCTCTGTTTTTCATGAGCATTAAATTTTCTTAACCTTTTCTCTTTCCCCCTTCCCTTTACCTACCATTTCCCCACTCCTTAAATCTAAAGTATGTACTTATTCTTAACAACTCACTAACTTTGGCTTGCCCTGATATTCTTCTCTGCCTCCTAGTACAGACATAGTTTTGCCAAGTGAAGAGCCCTGATGGGGAGGGGAACTCCTTAGCTACTGGTGGCATTGAATCCCTCCCCAGAGCTGCTCTGTCCTGAGGCTCAAAGCTGCTCTCTTCCCAAGCATTGGATTTCCTGTAGAGTCCTGTCCTTGCACAGCTTGGGTCCTGAACCCTGACTAGGGCTGGTGAGGGAATGAAGAAATGACAGAAACACAGACACCGAAAAACTGGGATTGAACAGTAGGGAGAGGCCACAGCACTTCAGAATCTCAGCATGTTTACTACATACAATGAACAAGAAAGCAGGATTTAGGGTGCATGGCTGAACAAGGAGGTATGCTTATTTAAATTCAGTAGGCAAAGTCTCTAGAGGAGCAGACCTCAGTCTATAAACACCCGGGAGGAGAAAACTACGTAGCCATTTTCCACACAACCACTATCAACATTCACACTCAATTCCCCAGGGAAGGCCTTGCCATCACTCTGAGCCTCATTTCAGGGGCTTAATGGGTCTTTACTAGTTTTCTATGAGTCTGAGACAGTTTCCTACAGTCCTTGACATGGCTGTGCCCATGTGGACAACACACATTCACTCAGGGTTTCATAGGCTCCCTATATCTCCACCTTTCTTATTTTTGGATGTTCAGCATGAAGCTTCACACTTAGTCCAGGGGTGGTTCGCTGCAATGGCGACACTCAACTGTAATGATGATAGGAAGCAAGAGCATAACAGCTGCTGTGCCCAACACAAACAGTAGGCTATTTTAACAGGACTGAAGCTGCGAAGCTCACCAAAGAATTACTCTTGCAACAAGAGCAGAGGAACCAATCAGGTCACAAGCCTTTTGCTTTTCTAGGATGTGCTGACAAATCTGAGTCACAGCCACTGTATTATTGTGGGTCCAAGCACCCAGGAGGCAGGTCCTAAGGAATTCCCAATTATATTTGATCTTATTACAGGAGTTGCTGTCACACACGTGTGTGATTTATTAAAACCTGTCTAAACTACAGGGCTAAAACCTACCCCCAACAGTTGGATGGAGCCCACTGGGACTCTGGATGGTTAGAAAAATGCCCCCCTCCAAACAGAGGGATTCACTAGTACAAACAGTCCTCAAAGGATATGACCAAGTCACTGAAAAGCATAAGCCCAGCAACTTTTCCTCTGACTGACATGGATACAATTACCAGACAAATCAGAAACAGAGCCACTGGGTCATATGAACCAGCTTGTTAAAAACAAAACAAAACAAACAAAAACCGGGTAACATTTAAGCCACTGAGATTATTTCCCCTTTGGTACATGTCTCTTTGCTATTGGCCACCTTCTTTCCTTCAGTATACTGTCACCTTACTAGTGCTGAGGTATCAGGCTAGGGACAACCATCTCCTTGCTGTGGGGGTTGCTATCACCCTCTCCCCCACAATGAGCTTGCAGGCCTGTCCTCCAACACCACGATGCTGATTAATTTTAACCAAATATAACACTTTGAAAGCAGGTAAACCAAAACTGAAAATGGGAAACCTATTCTTGAATCCCTCAGCTATGTATCCACTCCTCAGATTTTCTCTCCTTTGTCATTTATTTCCAGGAGTCAAATTCATTGCCCCTTCCCTGGAAAGTAAGGGTAGGCCTCCTAAGAACCAATGAAGCTGAAATGCCATCAACCCACTTTCAGAGTTTCTTGAAATATCCCCCATATCTGCCTATGTCTAGGTTCTCTTTGTTCCCCAAATCTCTAAGTGGTAACATACAGCATATCTCTGATTTCTGCTTATCCAAAGGCTTTTACATGTGACAAACTGAAATGTGTGGTATCTTTTTTTACTTTATCCTGATCTCTTTCTTATGTTGCTGTTTCCTCCTTTCCCTTTATTATTCTCTCAGGAGTGATCCCGTGTCTAACTGATCCAAGTCGCCTGTAGTCAGTGTCCACTGTCCTTGTCCTTGTTCAGGGTCTGCTTTGCCATGTTCTGCACAGCTCTAGGGTCTGATTTAACTGGGGCATTGAGGGAATTAAGAAACCACAGATACACGTAGAACATCTAGGACCAGGTAGTCTGGGCTCTTAGAGAAACCACAGCAGTACTGAGCCCAGTATGTTTATTATTTGTGGTAGAACAGAGAATCGCAGCCACTATATAGAGCTGAACAAGTAGACAAACTTATTGTATACTGATAAACAAGGAGGCAGGGTCTATTGTATATAGCCAGGTCAAGGGGTCAGGTTTAGCTAACCTTCATAGCTAGTCTCCATAGGGATTCAGTTTTCAGGTGATGAACATACAGAAGGAGAAAGCTATGGTGGACATATCATATATACACTGTAAACCTCCACGAGAGACCAGAGGAGGGCTTTGACATGCTCATGGATGTTAGACATTAATCACAGAAATGGCTGTGTCCAGGTCAATGATGTATATTTGCCCAGGTCTTCACTTGCTCCCAACATTGAAGAAATATTTTAGTGTCTATGTTAAACCAGCTATATCTGGAGCCACTGGTGTTCCAGAAACTCAGGCACCAAATGGAGACCACAGGGTCACAGAGGGGCAAACTTTGGGAACTTGCAAATATCTCACAAGAGTTCCTGGAAAAAGAGAGAGAGAGAGAGAGAGAGAGAGAGAGAGAGAGATGAGAGGACACTGAGAAGAGAACACAGGGCCTTACATATACCAGGTAAATGCTCTACCAGCCCAGTTGTTGGTATTCTGTTTTCTTTGATTGTGGTTGTTTTTTTAAGGCAGTCTCATTCAGAAGTTCAGGCTGAGCTCAAATGCACAGAGATTCCCCAGCCTTAGGCTTCCAAGTATTGGAACTGGAAGCACAAGCCCCTGTGCCTGGCTTTTTGCCATTTGTAGTTTTGGTTTTTCTTTCTTGAGACAGAGTTCCACCAAGTAGTCCTGTCTGCCCTGAAACAGGATTTATAGACCAAGTTGGCCTCAAATTCAATAGAGTTCCTCCTGCCTCTGCCTCCCAAATGCTGGTATTAAAGGCTTGCACTATCATGCCTAGCCCTTGGTGTTTTTGAAGCAATGTCTCATATAACTCAAGCTGGCCTCAAATTCACAATGGTAGTCAATGATGCTGGCATTCTTATTCTTGACTAAAATTGTGAAGTAGGACAAAGAATAAAATCAGAAGTGGAGTGGAGACAAGTACGTTCCCAATGCTGTGACTATCCATTATCAGAACGCTCTCACCTTGAGAAACTAAAATTCTGCATTCATCCAACACTAATTCTATACACTGGACCCAAAGGCTCATGCTTGTGATCCCAACTCCAGGAAGAGTTTAGAGCAAGAGAATTACCCAAGCATTTGAGAACAACCCTTGTTACAGAGAGACATCCAAGCCAGGTTTTGCTGGTAAGAGCCTGCCTCAAATTAATTGAATAAATAAATAAATAAATAAATAAATAAATAAATAAATGCCATTGCCATGTATGATAGTGCTACATACTTGTAATTTTAGGAGGAGGAGGAGGAAGCCTCTGCCAGCCTTGGTTCTATGCTGAGTTCTTGTCAAACCTGAATCACATGAGACCTTATAAACAAACAAACAAGGAAAAATGGGAGCTGAGCTGAGGCTATGGTTCAGTAGGTAGAATGATTGCATAGCATGAGCAAATCCTGGGTTTGATCCATAGCGCCACATAAGACAGACATGGTGCTGCATGCCTGTAAGAGCAGCACTTGGCAGGTGGAAGCAGGAAGGTCAGAATGAAGTTCAAGGACATTCTCACTTGTTCAGTGAGTCAGAGTCTAGCCCTTAGATATGTCCTTTCTCAAAATCTAACAGAACACTGTCACAATCTTTCACGCTTCTGGCCCCTGTCAACTACCACTGAACTTTCTGTCTATGAACTTGACAGAATTGGGTATTTTCCTCTGTAGTGCTGAAGATCATGTTAGTGTGTCCAACACTAAAGGCTGTTGTTCTACCACTGAACTTCAGCTCCAGGCTTCTGGGTCCTTCTTCCATGTGGAAATTGTCCATTTCCCGCTGGCTCATTTCACTTAGCATCATGTCCATCAGTCTCATTCATGCTGCAGAACATATCAAATGTTCCTTTCATTTTAAGGCTTAATAAAGTTCTTTTATTAATATACACTTTTTT
Source organism: Meriones unguiculatus (assembly GCF_030254825.1). NCBI lineage: Eukaryota > Metazoa > Chordata > Mammalia > Rodentia > Muridae > Meriones > Meriones unguiculatus. Next base: position 326,797 of record NW_026843706.1, on the reverse strand, counting down.
GTGTGTTTGGTTTCTCGGGGTATGCTAGTGACAATGAATGGTTTTACCACTGAGCTACAATGCCAGAGATATTTTCCGTTTTCTTCATGAATTTAGTCATTAGTGGACATTTAGGCTGCTGCCATATTCTGGCTGCTGCTTCTATCTTTGGCTATCAGAAATACTCCTGGGACTAGGGTGATGACTTAGTGGTTAGCAGGATTTACTGCTCTTCTGGAAGACTAGAATTTGGTTTCCAGGGTCCACATTTCATAGCTTAAAATTGCTCCAGGTCCACAGAATTCAAACAGTCAAGGTATACATTCATATAGACACGCATGAATAAAAATAAAAAACAAAATCTTTTTTAAATAAAAGGAATTCTGGGGCTAAGGGTATAGCTTAGGGGGACAGGACTTGCCAGCCACATATGAAGCCCTGGGTTCCACCCTCAGCACTAGCCAGGAGTGGCAGTAGATGCTATAATTCCAGTACTTGAGACACTGTGGCAAGTGCTGTGAATGTGAGGCCAGCCTAGGACACAGGGCATCACTCTGTCTCCAAACAACAGCAAGGGCCTGGAGAGCTGCTCCCCTGTGAAGAGCACTTGCTGCTCCTCCAGAGGACCCAAACTCAGTTCCCAGCACCCAAGTGAGGGAGCTCTTGACTGTGTATAGCTCTACCTCCAGGGGATGTGATGTCCTCTTCTGGACTCCTCACACATAAGAAATACAACAAAGAGCCAGACAAGGTAGCACATGCTTGTTAGACCAGTGCTAGGTGAGTGGAGTAGGCAGGTCCCTGGGCTCACTGACCAGCTGGCTATCCTTCCGGGTGGTGAGCTCCAGGTCGACTGAGAGACCTTGTCTGTGGAGGCAAGCAAAAACAAGCAAGCAGCTCTGGAGGAGCCTCAGCTGTGGCTGACCTGTCCTCCACATGCAGTTACAGGTGCTACAAACACATATGTACACAAAGGTATCCACACATAAACGCGAACATTAGCATGCGTGCAAACACCCACACATTCTTTAACAAAGTCACAGAATTTCATCCTATTTTGGATGTATTTATTTTATGAGAATGAGTGTTTTTTTAATGAGTGAATTTCATTTTATATGTGTGAGTGCTTTGCTCAAATGTATGTTGTGCACCATATGCACACCTGGTACCCATGGAGGTCAGACAAGGGCATCAGATCCTCTTGGACTGGAGTTATAGATGGCTGTGAGCCACCATGTGGGTGCTGGGAACTGAACCTGTGTCTTGTGCAAGAGTAACAAGTGCTCTTAATCGCTGAGCCATCTCTCCACCTGCTCCCTCTACCAATACAAATATTTTTAAGTTAGACTGGAGCCAGCTATGGTGGAACATGCCTGTAATCAATCATAGCAGAAGGAGGAGGATCACGAGGTCTAGGTCAGCTTGTGCTGCATACTTTAACAGCCAACCTGGGTTATCTATTGCTGTCTCAAAACAGCAAAAACTTACATAAATAAGTAGATGCCAATACTAATTTTTTTTCTGATGTTATATCAGTTTTAATTATCCCACTCAACAGCTGGTTAGCTCAGCCTCTTAGCTGTCATAGACTGAGGTCTAGTTTTTCTTCTTGTATTTTCCCTTTTCTCCCTATACTGTGGTAAAATAAACCTTGCTTACCTCATGGGATGAATACATCCTGGCTAGGAGGAGAAGAGAAGGGATTATGAAGGTTGGTTGGACAAGTTTCCTATTAGTACTCACAAAGAGGCTCTTGGATGGTTTAAGGAGATGAACTGAGAGCAGCCAGCCTCCAACCAACTGACAGACTCCCTTAGCTTCTGGACAAAACAGTAATGAAAGGGGACAATAAGTGGCTTAGCAGAAAGTCACGAACAATGCTGAGAGATGGGACTCCAAACTTTGTGTACTCCCTCCTATATAGCAGGCCAGGTGGAAGATTCAGAGACCCACACTTGACATCAGGAGGGCAGGAATGACTCAGGATGAATTTCCCCACATTCCACTGAGATACAGAACAGAAATTAAAGTGATGGAAAAACCTAGTGTTCTAGCTACTCTTATGTCAACTTGACATAAACTCCAAAGTTCACTGATAGGACAGGTCATCCTCCCTTTCCATCTGATCATAGCCTAACAGGTCAACTCAGGACTAGCTGAATTGTCTTCCTCTGTGGCCTGATAAGGCTACTTCCCCCTAAGGGGTTGGTAATCAAAGAGCCAGCCACTGAGTTCATGTCAGAGACAGTCCCTGTTCCCCTTTTTAGGGAACCCACTAGGATACTTAGTTGCCATGGGCTACATCAGAGAAGGTGTTCTAGTTTATCTCCATGAGTGGTCCCTGGTTGGAGTATCAGTCTCAGAAAAGACCCCTGTGCCCAGACTTTTTGGTTCTGTTGCTCTCCTTGTGGAGCTCCTGTACCCTTCGGGTCTTTCTATTTCCCCTTCTTTCATAAGATTCCCTGCACTCTGCCCAAAGTTTGGTTATGAGTCTCAGCATCTGCTTTGATACACTGCTGGCTACAGTCTTTCAGAAGCCCTCTGTGGTAGGTTCCTGTCCTGTTTCCTGTTTTCTTCTTCTTCCCATGTCCACCCTATTTGTCTTTCTGAGTGAGGATTGATCATCTTACCCAGGGTCCTCCTTCCTGCTTATGTTCTTTAGGTTTACAGATTTTAGTATGTTTATCTTATACTCACTTATGAGTAAGTATATCCCATGTGTGTCTTTTTGCTTCAGGAATACCTCATTCAGGATGATCTTTACTAGATTTCACCATTAGCCTGCACATTTCATGATTTCCTTGTTTTTAATTGCTGAGTAGTATTCCATTGTGTAAATTACCACAATCTGTACCCATTCCTCTGTTGAGGGACATCTATACTGTTTCCTGATTCTGGCTATTAAAAATAAAGCTGCTATGGACATGGTTGAACAAATGCCATGATTCTATACTTGAGCATCTCTTGGAGATATATCAAGGTATGATAGAGCTAGATCTTTAGGTAGCTCTATTCTTTATTGTCTAAGAAAGCACCAGATTGATTTCCAAGGTGACTTCCCAAGTTTACATTCTACCAGCAATGGAGGAGGGTTCCCCTTTCTCCACATCCTCTCCAGCATGTGTTGTCACTTGAGTTTTGGATCTTAGCCATTCTGATGGGTGTAAGGTGAAATCTCAGGGTTGTTTTAATTTGCATTTCACTGATGACTAAGGAGGTTGATCTTTTCTTTCAGTGTTTCTCTGCCATTCAATATTCCTCTTTGAGAATTCTGTTTAGCTCTGTACCCAATTTTTGAATTGGATTACTTGATTTGTTGCTTTTTAACTTCTTTATTTCTTTTTTTTTTTGTATGTCTTGATGTTTTATTTATTTATTTATTTATTTATTTATTTATTTTTCAATGCAGTTTATTCAGGAACCTTGAACAATACTCGGACCGTGGGAAAAGACAGCCCACAGCTTAAATAGCCTCTGGGTAGCCAACCCAGGCGTGCCACCTGGGCAATGCAGATAGGTCCACATACTTGGAAGCGAGCCAGATCCTCAGCCTTAGCCAAATGTGGAATTGTTCCTGACAGAGAGCACTCACCATCGGGAAGGTGGAAAGCGGAAACCAGCTCCATCTTTAAGGGATAGCATTCTGCAGCTCTCTACAGTTCCCCCTTTTTGTTTTAGACGCATCAGGCAAGAGAAGAGGTCTGATCTCTGATATTAGAAATAAATTGGGACTTTGTACTGATGTTCATTTAGGTGTCATCCACCCAAAGAGCATCAGACCCGTCCGATACCTTTTTCTCAGAGGCGGGACCTGGGGCATCAACCCGCATGCAATCAGACATGCTCTTCTCTGGGTCGAAAGCTGCTGACACTGAGTGCAGTGCTTAGCCTCGCATCCTGAGCGTATCATTTTAGCTTTTTATGGTATCCAACCATGCTTGGGGAGAATGTCCTGCTTCAATGGCTGTAAAGGCCTGAATGATCATGGCTGCATCACACTGTTGTGAGACTCTAATCTTGCATATGTACCACAGGCAAACCAAGGAGACCAGCACCAGAAGGCCTGCTAACGCTCCCATGCCCGCCCATTCCTTCAGATGATTCATGGCTGCAGCAATCCATGTTGATAATCCTGTGGCTAGTCCTGTGTCCACTCTGGTAGAATTTATTGTGACAATGGCCACTCTCAGCTGCTCCATCGTAGTATCGAATTCTCCAGTCCAATTACCTAAAATATAGCTCGACAATTGTTTAGACAAATTTGCAGCACAGGAAAAATTCTCATGTTGTATGCTAGTGACACAAAGTCCAGCATACTTTCATTGACAGCCAGGTTGAGCGATTTGCCAGAGGGTATCAATTTGCTCCTGCACGAGGTCAATCCTCTGATTGACCACAATCAAGATTCCTTTTAGTTGAGCATTAATTCCTTTATGTACAACTAAGGCATGAGCTACATTGGCTAAATGATTATTCAGGGTCTGAGCAGTCTGCCCAGTATGACTCATGGCTAATGCCCCGGTGGTAGCTCCAACAGCCGCCAATGAGATGGTAGTAACAATGGTGGCTGTAGTTCCAAGATCCCTTTTCTGTCTGAAGAGAGTCATAGCATGAGAGGCATCAATGGGCACAGGCACGCAGTGAGGCATGCGAGTAACCAGGACATACCTAAATTTACAAGCATTCCAGCATTGGACAAAAAAGCAAGTATCATTACCACAATTACTTGAGTCTATCTGGCTAATAATGAATAAAAATGGGGGATATAAACAAACAGGTGTGGGCTTATAGGAAATATTATGAGAAGCATTAACCCCTCGTTGGAACATCCTGCGTCAGTTCTAGAACTAGCAGTGGTGGTGTCCGAGGTCTGAGTAGGTTCAGGAGACCATTGCCCCCAGGGGCGAGACGTGCTCCATGCCAATTGACTAACTCCATGTTTTCCTCCAATTTTGAAAGTCATTTAAGGTTCTTAAATTATTTTTTCCCTTTTTTTTTAAATTTTTCATCAATTACACTTTATTCATTCTGCATCCCCCCATAAGTCCCTTCCTCCTCCCCTCCCAATCACACCCTTCCTCCTCCCTCTGCTTGCATGCCACTCCCCAAGTCCACTAATAGGGGAGGTTCTCCTCTCCTTTCTGATCTTAGTCTGTCAGTTCACATCAAAAGTGGCTGCATTGTCCTCTACTATGGCCTGGTAAGGCTGCTCCCCCCCAGAGGGAGGTGATCAAAGAGCAGGCCAATCAGATTATGTCAGAGGCAGGCCCTCTTCCCTTTACTATGTAACCCAATTGGACTGTGAACTACCCTGGGCTACATCTGTGCAGGGGTTCTGGGTTATCTCCATGAATAGTCCTTGGTTGGAGTATGAGTCTCTGGGAAGTTCCCTGTGTTCAAATTTTCTTGTTCTGTTGCTCTCCTTGTGGAGACCCTGTCCTCTCCAGCTCTTACTATTTCCCAGTTCTTACCTAAAATTCCGTTCACCTGCCCAACAGTTGCCCATCCGGCTCAGCATCTGCTTTGATAGTCTGATGGGCAGAGGCTTTCAGAGGCCCTCTGTGGTAGGTTCCTAGGTTGTTTCCTGTTTTCTTCTTCTTGTGATGTCCATCCTCTTTGCCTTTCTTGATGGGGATTGGACATTTTAGTTAGGGTCCTCTCTCTTGCTTAGTTTCTTTAGATGCACAGGTTTTAGTGGGTTTGTCCTATGTTGTATGTCTATATGAGTGAGTATATACCATGTGTGTCTTTTTGCTTCTGGGACAACTCACTCAGGATGATCCTTTCCAGATCCCACCATTTACCTGCAAAATTCATGATTTCCTTATTTTTCATTGCTGAGTAATATTCCATTGTGTAGATGTACCACAATTTCTGCATCCATTCTTCAGTTGAGGGGCATCTGGGTTGTTTCCAGCTTCTGGCTATTACAAATAAAGCTGCTACAAACATGGTTGAGCAAATGTCTTTTTTGTGTACTTGAGCCTCTTTTGGATATATGCCCAGGAGTGGTATGGCTGGATCTTGAGGAAGCGCTATTCCTAGTTGTCTGAGAAAATGCCAGATTGATTTCCAGAGTGGTTGTCCAAGTTTACATTTCCACCAGCAGTGGAGAAGGGTTCCCCTTTCTCCACAACCTCTCCAGCATGTGTTGTCACTTGAGTTTTTGATCTTGGCCATTCTCATGGGTGTAAGGTGAAATCTCAGGGTTGTTTTGATTTGCATTTCCCTAATGGCTAGTGAGGTTGAGCATTTCTTTAAGTGCTTCTCTGCCATTCGGTATTCCTCTACAGAGAATTCTCTGTTTAGCTCTGTTCCCCATTTTTTAAGTGGATTACTTGGTTTGCTGCTTTTCAGCTTCTTTAGCTCTTTATATATACTGGATATGAGTCCTCTGTCAGATAAAGGGTTGGTGAAGATTCTTTCCCAATCTGTAGGTGGTCGCTTTGTTTTGATGACAGTGTCCTTTGCTTTACAGAAGCTTTTCAGTTTCATGAGGTCCCATTTATTGGTTGTTGCTCTTAGAGCCTGTGCTGTTGGTGTTCTGTTCAGGAAGTTTTCCCCTGTACCAATGAGTTCTAGGGTATTTCCCACTTTTTTTTCAAGCCGATTTAATATGTCTGGTTTTATGTTGAGGTCTTTGATCCACTTGGACTTCAGTTTTGTGCAGGGTGACAAGTATGGATCTATTTTCATTTTTCTACATGTAGACATCCAGTTAGACCAGCACCATTTGTTGAAGATGCTATCTTTTTTCCATTGTATGGTTTTGGCGTCTTTGTCAAAGATCAGGTGTCCATAAGTGTGTGGGTTTATTTCTGGGTCCTCTGTTCGGTTCCATTGATCCACCATTCTGTTTCTATGCCAGTACCATGCAGTTTTTAAAACTGTTGCTCTATAGTACAACTTAAGATCAGGGATGGAGATACCTCCGGAAGATCTTTTATTGTAGAGGATTGTTTTAGCAATTCTGGGTTTCTTGTTATTCCAGATGAAGTTGAGAATTTTTCTTTCCAGGTCTGTAAAGAATTGTGTTGGTAATTTGATGGGCATTGCATTGAATCTGTAGATTGCTTTTGGTAAGATGGCCATTTTTACTATGTTAATCCTACCAAGCCATGAGCATGGGAAATCTTTCCATCTTCTCATATCTTCTTCTAATTCTTTCTTCAGAGATTTGAAGTTTTTTCCATACAAGTCTTTGACTTCCTTGGTTAGGGTTACTCCGAGGTACCTTATGTCATTTGTGGCTATTGTGAAGGGTGTTGTTTCCTTAATTTCTTTCTCAGCCCTTTTGTCTTTTGTATACAGGAGGGCTACTGATTTTTTTGAGTTAATTTTGTATCCTGCCACTTTGCTGAAGGTGTTTATCAGCTGTAGGAGTTCCCTGGTAGAGTTTTTGGGGTCACTCACGTATACTATCATATCATCTGCAAATAGTGATAATTTGACTTCTTCCTTTCCAATTTGTATCCCCTTGATCTCCTTCAACTGTCTTACTGCTCTAGCAAGGACTTCCAGCACTATGTTGAAGAGATATGGAGAGAGTGGGCAGCCTTGTCTTGTCCCTGATTTCAGAGGGATTGCTTTAAGTTTCTCTCCGTTCAGTTTGATGTTGGCTATAGGCTTGCTGTATATCGCCTTTACTATGTTTAGATATGTGCCTTGTATCCCTGATCTCTCCAATACTTTGAACATGAATGGATGTTGGATTTTGTCGAAGGCTTTTTCAGCATCTAGGGAGATTATCATGTGGTTTTTTCTTTCAGTTTGTTAATATGGTGGATCACATTGATGGATTTCCGTATATTGAACCACCCCTGCATACCTGGGATGAAGCCTACTTGGTCATAGTGGATAATATCTTTGATGTGTTCTTGGATTCGGTTTGCAAGTATTTTATCAAGTATTTTTGCATCAATGTTCATAAGGGAGATTGGCCGGAAATTCTCTTTCTTTGTTGAGTCTTTGTGAGGTTTAGGTACCAAGGTGACTGTGGCTTCATAGAATGAATTTGGTAATATTCCTTCTGTTTCTATTTTGTGGAATAGTTTGAAGAGAATTGGTGTTAGCTCTTCTTCGAAGGTCTGGTAGAATTCTGCGCTGAAGCCATCTGGTCCTGGGCTTTTTTTGGATGGGAGACTTTTGAAGACCACTTCTATTTCTTTGGGGGATATAGGTCTATTTAGTTGATTTACCTGGTCCTGATTCAGCTTTGGTAAGTCAAATCGATCAAGAAAATTGTCCATTTCATTTAGATTTTCAAATTTTGTGACATATAGACTTTTGAAGTAAGTCCTAATGATTGTTTGGATTTCCTCAGTGTCTGTAGTTATATCCCCCTTTTCATTTCTGATTTTGTTGATTTGGGTGGTGTCTCTCTGCCTTTTAGTTAGCCTGGCTAAGGGTTTGTCGATCTTGTTGATTTTCTCAAAGAACCAGCTCTTGGTTTCATTGATTCTTTGAATTGTTTTATTTGTTTCCAATTGATTGATTTCAGCCCTGAGTTTGATTATTTCCAGCTGTCTACTCCTTCTTGGTGTGTCTGCTTCTTCTTTTTCTAGGGTTTTTAAGTGAGCCATTAGGGTGTTTGAATGAGCTGTCTCGAATTTCTTCTTGAAGGCACTTAGTGCTATGAACTTTCCTCTTAGCACTGCTTTCATTGTGTCCCACAATTTCAGGTATGTTGTGTCTTCATTTTCATTGATTTCTAGAAAGACTTTAATTTCTTTCTTTATTTCTTCCCTGACCCAGCTGTCATTTAGTAACAAATTGTTCAGTTTCCATGTGTGTGTAGGCTTTTTGTTATTTCTGTTATTGTTGAGGTCCAGCTTTATTCCGTGGTGATCAGACAAGATACATGGGATTATTTCAATCTTCTTGTATCTGTTGAGGCTTGCTTTGTGACCAACTATATGGTCTATTTTGGAGAAGGTTCCATGAGGTGCTGAGAAGAAGGTAAATTCTTTTGTGTTTGGGTGTAAAGTTCTGTAAATGTCTGTTAGGTCCATTTGATTCATGACCTCTGTTAGAGATATTGTTTCTTTGTTTAATTTCTGTTTGGTTGACCTGTCCTTTGTTGAGAGTGGGGTGTTGAAGTCTCCCACTATTAATGTGTGTGGATCTATATGTGTTTTAAATTTTATCAATGTTTCTTTCACAAATGTGGGTGCCCTTGTATTTGGGGCATAGATGTTCAGGATTGTGATGTCTTCCTGGTGGAATTTTCCCTTAATGAGTATGAAGTGACCTTCCCCATCTCTTTTGATTAATTTTTGTTGAAAGTCTATTTTATCAGATATTAGAATGGCTACTCCTGCTTGCTTCTTGGGTCCGTTTGCTTGGAAAGTCGTCTTCCAACCCTTTACCTCAGGTAATGTCTATCTTTATGTCTTAAGTATGTTTCTTGTATGCAACAGATTGCTGGGTTTTGTTTATGTATCCATTCTGTTAATCTGTGTCTTTTTATTGGAGAGTTGAGTCCATTGATGTTGAGAGAGATTAATGACCAGTGGCTGTAAGATCTCTTGATTTTGATGTTGGCTGTGGTCATCAGGTTGTGTGCTTGGTTGCTTTTTGTTTTACTGAAGTGAGGTTATTTATTTCCTGTGTTTTCTTGAATGTAGCTAGTTTTCTTGGGTTGTATTTTCCCTTCCAGTGTCTTCTGTAATGCTGGATTTGTTTGTAGGTATTGTTGAAACTTGTTTTTGTCATGGAATATCTTGTTTTCTCCATCTATGAGGACTGAGAGTTTTGCTGGGTATAGTAGCCTGGGCTGACATCTGTGTTCTCTTAGGATCTGCATGATATCCGTCCAGGCCCTTCTGGCTTTCATAGTCTCTGTTGAAAAGTCAGGAGTGCTTCTAATGGGTTTGCCATTATATGTTATTTGGCCTTTTTCCCTTGCTGCTTTTAGTATTTTTTCTTTGTTCTGTATACTTACTGTTTTGATTATTATGTGGCGGGAGGTTTTTCTTTTCTGGTCAAATTTGTTGGGTGTTCTGTAGGCCTCATGTATTCTAATTGGCCTCTCCTTTAGCTTGGGGAAATTTTCTTCAATGATTTTGTTGAAAATATTTTCTGGGCCTTGGAGAAGGGAGTCTTCTTTTTCCTCTATACCTATTATTCTTAGGTTTTGTCTTTTCATATTGTCTTGCATTTCTTGGACGGTCTGTGTCAGGAATTTTTCGGATTTAACATTTTCTTTGACAGATACATCGATTTCTTCCATTGTATCTTCTACACCTGAGATTCTTTCTTCCATCTCTTGTAGTCTGTTGGTTATGCTTACCTCTGTAGTTCCTGTTTTCTTCCCTAGATTCTTCCTTTCCATTATTTCTTCCATTTGTGTTTTCTTTAATTTTTCCAATTCTATCTTCAGGTCTTGAGTTGTTTTGTTTACTTCCTTAACCTGTCTGATTGTACTTTCCTGTTTTTCTTTTAGTTCCTTCAACTCTGTTTCTATCATTTCATTCAGTGTTTTAAGCATTTCCTTTCTAAAGGCCATAAACTGTTTGGCTGCAGCTTCCTCTATTTCTTTACGGATGGCAATATTCTGTTGGAGTTTATCTTCCTCTATGTCTTTACGAATCTTATTTGTTTCCTCTGTTATCATCTTCATGAGCATACTTGTTAGGTCATCTTCTTGGATTTCAGTTATGGTGGGGTGTCCAGGGCTACTTGCCCCTGGGTAACTGGGTTCTGGAGATGCCATATTGCTCTGTCTTTTGTTGCTTGAGCTTTTACGCTGGCCTCTACCCATTGTGTTATCTTAGGTGTTTAGGGTTATTTTCTGGTGTTTCCTGGGGATCCTGTGGTGGAGAGAATCCCCTTTGCAGAAAGCTGGTTTTTCCTGAAGGATGTCTTCTCAGCTTTTTGGGTATAGTCCCTGGATGGCTGGTGTTTTTTCAGGAGTTGCTCACCTCAGGGATATAGACCTGAGTGGCAACTGTGGTCTTTGTTAGTCGAGAGGGTTCTCCTCTCACCCAGGGAAGTCCTGAGGGCAGCTGCCCTGTTTCTGGGTTTCTTGTTGTAAATTTAATGATCAGATGCTGTGACCCAGTTGGACATCAGGCGCGCCTCAACTGTTTGTGCTTGTGTCTGGAGCACAGCTGAGTGCTGGCGCCTCGGCCCCACTAGACTGCTAGACTTTTTCTAGGGAAGGATTGGGTGATTTAGATCAGTACAGTTTCCTTCCTTCCCGGTGGATTCTCTGGAGACATGGACTCCTAGTGTCTTTTTTTGCCCTGGTGCACACTGCTCAGTGTCCGCCAGCTGGCTGGCCGCAGAAATTGCCTGTGCCTGGAGCACAGCTGTGTGATGGCGGCTCAGTCTCTGCCAGCTGTCTGGTGCGCAGAAACTGCCTGTGTCTGCCTTTGTGGCTTTTGGGAACCTGAGTGGCTCCCTAAGCTGGGTAATTTTCCGGGGACCTTTTCAGGTTGGGGGTGAGCTGAGTGCTCTGAGATCAGACCAGCCGTTTCTATCTCCGGCGGTGAATCAGGCGCGCAGGCAGGCAGGGGTCTGTGCTGGAACCTGGGTTCCCGGCTCTGGCTCCGGGCTGGCTCCTGGGGTGCCCGTGGAACCCGCCCGAGTCTTTTCCAGAGGATGTCTGGGTGACCTAAGGCCGGTCCCAATCGTTTCCTGTACCCTGGGGTTATCTCTCGACTGAAAATTCCAGTCTCTGATAGTGTGGTGCCCAGGGTTCAGTCTGGGACCGTGACCAGAGACACCGGCTTGTGGCTCTGGGTTGGGGCTGGGGCTGGCGACCGGCAGCCAAGCGTCTGGCGGAACCGGGATCTCTTCCCCGGTTTAGCCGGGTGAGTTAAAAGCTGATTGAATCCCCCACCGTGGGGTATCCTCTCACCTGGGAAACACAATGACTGTGTTTTATGGCTGAGAGTTCTGATTGCTGGTCACTGTGCTGATCCTGCTGTGCTGCTGCTCAGAATGAGAGTCCTCCCGGCTCCGCCATCTTGCCCCTCCTCTTTATTTCTTTATATATTCTGGATACTAGCCCTCTGTCAGATATAGGGTTGGTGAAGATCCTTTCCCAGTTTGTAGGCTGTCATTTTGTGCTGATGACAGTGTCCTTTGTTTATTAAAGCTTTTCAGTTTCATGAGGTCCCATGTACTGATTGTTGATCTTACAACCTGTGCTATAGGTGCTCTCTTCAGAAAGTTGTCTCCTTTGCCAACGAGTCCTAGGCTCTTCCCCACTTATTCTTCTAAACAAATTAGTGTGTCTGGTTTTATGTTGAAGTCTTTGATCCACTTGGACTTTAGTTTTGTGCAGGGTGAGAAATATGGATATATTTTCATTTGGGGGCATATAGACATCCACTTAGACCAGCACATTGAAGATGTTGACTTTTTTCCATTGTATGGTTTTGCCTTCTTTGTGAAAAATCAAGTATCCTTAGGTGTATGGGTTTATTTCTGCTTCTTCTATTCGGTTCCAATGATGCAAAATTCTGTTTCTATGCCAGTACCATACAGTTTTTTGCTCTGTAGTACAGCTTGAGATCAGGGATGGAGATACTTCAGGATGATCTGTTGTGGTACAGGATCGTTTTGGCAATTCTGGGTTTTTTATTTTCCACATGAAGTTAAGAATCTTTCCTTCAATGTCTGTAAAGAATTGTATTGGTATTTTGATGGGAATTGTATTGAATCTGTAGATTGCTTTTGGCAGGATGGCCAATTTCACCATGTTATTCCTACTGATCCATGAGTACAGGAGATCTTTAAATCTCCTGTTATCTTCAATTTCTTTCTTCAGAGGCTTGAAATTTTTTTCAGACAGGTTTTTCATTTGTTTGGTTAGAGTCACAACAAGGTGCTTTATGTTATTAGTGACTATTGTGAAGGGTGTTGTTTCCCTAATTTCTTTCTCAGGCCTTTTGTCTTTGATATACAGGAGGGCTACTGATTTTTTTTTTTTTTTGTTAATTTAATATCCAGCCACTTTGCTGAAGGTGTTTATCAGCTGAAGGAGTTCTCTGATTGAATTTTGGGGATGGCTCATGTATATTATCATATCATCTGCAGACAGTGATACTTTGACTTCTTCCTTTCCAATTTGTATCCCCTTGATCTCCTTTAGTTGTCTTATTGTTCTAGCTAGGACTTCAAGTACCATGTGGAACAGATAGTGAGAGAGTGGGTAGCCTTGCCTTGTCCCTGACTTCAGTGGGCTTGATTTATGTTTCTGTTCATTCATTTTGATGCTGGCTATAGGCTTGTTGTATATTGTCTTTACTATGTTTAGGTATGTGCCTTGTATCCCTGACCTCTTCAAGACTTTAAACATGAATGGGTGTTGGATTTTGTCACTTGCTTTTTTTGGCATCTAAGGAGATGATCATGTCGTTTTTCTCCTTCAGGTTTGTTATTTTTTATGGTGGATCACATTATTGGATTTTCATATGTGGAACCACCCCTGCATGCCCGGGATGAAGCCTGCTTGGTCACAGTGGATGATATCTTTTAAGTGTTCTTGGATATGGTTTGCAAGTATTCCATTAAATATTTTTGAATCAATGTTCCTAAAAGAGATAGGTCTGAAGTTCTCTCTCTCTTTTTGGGGGAATATCTTTGTGTGCTTTAGGTATCCCTTACAGTATTTAACACCTCATTTAAAATTTCTACATAAATTATTTTTTCTTTGTGCCTCTCTACCCATTCTGAAGGGAGGGGACTTACTCAATTTCCTTCTGTTTCAAAATGAATGTTATTTTTGTGTATGCATGCTCACAGTGTGTATGGAGGTCACTTCTCTCCTCCACCTTTAAGTATTGGTGATGGAACTCAGGGGACCAGGTTTGTGTGGCCAATTTACTTACAATCTGAACAACCTTACTGCCCCTCCCCTTTCTTGGCATAGAGTCTCATGTATCCCATATTCCCACACTGGACTCAAACTCACTATATAGCTGGAGATGTCCATGAAGTTCTGGTTTACCTGCCTCTACCTCTGGAGAATTGAGATTCCAAGGATGCACCACCAGTTCCACTTTATTCCCTACTGGGGATCAAATTGAGGTCTTCATGTACAATGGGCAAGTACCCTAACCAACTGAGGTATAGTCCTGGCTCCTGGTAGCTTTATTTCTAACACATGGGGTGAGAGAACAAAGTGGTGACTGTAACAGGAAATGCCATTTACTTTAGGAGAAGAGGATTATGGTCCCAGATAACGACCTTTTAGTTTATCACCTGAATTAATAAATAATCAGACTTTCTTCCTACCTGCCCTGTTAATGTCTCAAATCAGCATGGGACCTTCACTCACAGCACTGACAGCAAAAGAGAAAGAGAGACTCACTATGGGCATGGTCTGGAAGCTGACATTTCAGAAAAAATAACTCCTCCATCTCTGTTCCCTCTAAACAATAAAGCCTTGAAGGAGTAAACATCCACCTGATGCTGTCTCTGCCTGAGGAGGCCTCACCCCTGCCCTAGTAACCAGGAAGATCAGTTTCTGCCTAGAGGAGAGGAAAAGTTGTCTCACGGGAAGTGGAAGTAGGAGGCTAGTGCTCTGAGGTGTCAAAGATGCAATTGAGATGCAGTATCAGAACAATGACCACAGCTGCCAGCTTCCACTACTGACCTTAAATTGGCTCCAGTAGCCCACCTCAGAGTCAACCTCTCTAGCTTGAAGAACTGAAGGGCAGGAAATGCCAGGCAGCAGCCTGCTTTCCAAAGAACAGCTTAAGCAGCACTGCACTCTGTTGGTCGTAGAAGAGTATTACAAGCCTGGCTTGCAGGGGCAAGTCAGCCCTGGTTTCAGTTCCCAGTCTTGCAGACAAAACAGTAACAAAGGGGTATTAAGATGGAGGTCACTTAAAAAAAATTACACAGAGAAAACTGATATATTTTCTTTTTCTTTTTTTCATTGTTTTTGTTTTTGTTTTGTTGTTGTTTTGTTTTTTATTTTTGTTCTATTGAGACATTTTTGTTTTTTGAGTTATTTTTTGAGGCATAGATCCAGATGAGGTTACAACAGGGAACTTCTATGGGCCAGGTTGTCCCAAAGATTTAAATGCTGACCTCGCTTCCTTTTATCAAAAGTTTCTCAGGAAAAAAAATGCTATTAAAGGGGCACCAGGGGACTATTGCCAGAGTTACAGACAGTGGGATATAGAATGTCAGCTAAGAAAGCCCAACATTGTACATCAGACTCCTATCCTGTTACCAGCTGAGGGGAGGCAAAGGAGCCTGTGTCAGAGAAGGTGTGTTGCCATCATCCTTCCAATGCCAACTCCAGAGACTAAGAGACAGATTTAAATGTTCCTAGGTGCAGTTAGGTATTGTTGCCTCTGGATACCAGACTTTGTGGAACTAACAGGGCCCCAGTACACCAGCACAAAGTGGGGCATTGAGCCCCTCATCTGTACTGAGACTAAACAAAAGGCATTTGAGGTTTTAAAAACAGCCCTGCCTTCAGCTCCAGGCCTAGAACTTCTAGATGATGCAAAACCTTTTCATCAGTTTGTCTGTGAAGCAAGACAAAAGAGATTTTAATCCCTGGAAATGTCCTGTGACACACTGTCTAGACAATTGGACCCTGGAGCTACCGGGTGGCCCATCTTTCCAAGCTGTGGTGGCTTCTGCTAGTCTAATGGAAAAACATACAAACAAGTTAACTCTGGGTCAGGATCTTACACTCACAACATCTCATGTCTTTGAGGCCCTACTCCAAAGATACCTGTAACACTGGTTGTCAAATGCTTCTGTGACTCAGTACTCGGCCCTAATCCTGGATTGTCAGTCTTGCTACCCTGTTTCTTGATGACAATCCACAGTTCCATAACTGTCCCAAGAAACCAGATATGTGGGCGTTTCAGTAGTTACTTTAACAGAAACAATGTGGGCCCAAGCCAGGTACCTCAGCTCAAAGAGCAGAACTGAATGATCAGGTGGGAAAAAGAAACATCCACCATCATACATAAGGACAGTCATCATACTTTTACTACAGTGCATGTCTATGGTATGATCTATAGAGAAAGAGGACTTCTCAAGAAGAAAAGAAGTCTGGCTTTCTTGTCATTCTCCTTTTGACAGGAGCCTGGATTCCAGCTGGGATACTGGAACTTGGCTTCCAGATGAAGAATGGGGTTCCATTTCTCTCAGGGGCAGCTAGAGCACCTTAGGGTGAGCCCTGAGTTCTCTAAGGGGTATGGAAAAGGTTTTTCATAAGTGTTACAGTTTAGCTCTTTTAGCATGAGGTCACCATTGTCAATGGAAGCTTGGGGTCTCCAAAGTCTATGCCAGATACCAAAGCGTTACAGCTCTTGGTCAAGTTGCTATGCTCAGCACAACAGAGGTGCAGGCGAGACGTTATGCCCTGTCTGTTTGCAGCCAAGACTCACTCCAGGTGAGGCCCAGACCCAATGAGCTGCAACAAAGCAGACTCTATGGAATATAAATAAAGAATCTCATCAGGTCTTGAATTGAGAAAGTGTGAATGTGTGTACCTTTATGCCTGTGAAATCGAAGGCAATATAAACTCTTGGCAGAGTTCAGGATTTCAGGAGTGAATGTGTTTGATTCGCTGAGGTCAGTGTTAGGATAGTGCAGTGGAGTCATATGGCAGATTCATAAATCACACAGGTGACTGGTTCCATGTGTGAGGTTTTCTTTATGGAAGGGGGAGGGGGTAACAGAGACCATCTATGGGCAGGGTACAAAAGAGAGAGAGAGAGAGAGAGAGAGAGAGAGAGAGAGAGAGAGAGAGAGAAAGGAGTAAGAGTTCTTTCACAAGGTGACCCAGAGTATGTGCAGGTGGTAGCAGGTGATCCGCAGGTGGCCTCAAAGATGCCTGATACCCCATTTGTCAGGTCCCTTAGGGACTGGCCATAGAGATGCCTGCTTACACATCCCTTCATTCAGGAAATCAGGGATACTTAAATGGTCCTATCACAAGAAGGAAAATACAGTACATAAATATCCTTTGGGGGAGATCTCCATGTACAATTGAATGTCACTGCTGGATTAAGTTTCTTAGCAGGGTGGGACATTTTTAGGTATTCCAAGGTGCTGGTTAGAGCACATTCCTTATCAAGGGAAGGTCTGGCCTGTAATGGGCACTGAGGGACATGTGACCTCATTGTAAGACATGGAGTTACTCAGATCAGGGCATTCATTTCAGAACTCTTCTGAGAAAAAGGCTCTATCCTCATAGATGGAGTGCAAATGATTGTCTATCCAGAGATGACAGGCTTCATCCTTATCCAGCAGAGTCCCACACCTTCCGAGGAGATATTTAGCTTCCCCTACAAATTGCTCTCCTCCATTGTCAGTCTGCTGGCCTGGCTGAGAGACAAATGACCTAAGATCTGTGGGGCCTATTGAAATTCTGGTGACATACCACAGCCTGGTACTGTCTGAGAGTCTATGGTACAACCAAAAAGAGCTAGAGGATGGGGGAAAAAAAGGATAGATGCCTGAGCCGTATAGGCTGATGGAGGACACCAGAGGGAAAGATCATTCTCCCACCATTTGTTAAAGATGCTCTTTTTTCCATTGTATTGTTTTGGCATCTTTATCAAAATCAGGTGTCCATAGGTGTGTGCGTTTATTTCTGGGTCTTCTATTTAATTCCATTGATCCACCAATCTGTTTCTATGCCAATACCATGCAGTTTTAATTATTGTTGCTCTATAGTATAGCTTGAGATCAGGGATGAAGATACCTCCAGAAGATATATTTATTTTTAGGCAGCCTGCTTCTGGGTTACCTAGCAACCTATGATGTCGTCATGTGTCCCCTGCCATGTAGCCACACCTGGTACTGTGTTCAAGTTGCTCCTTAAAAGAATCAGCCAGCCTCTTTGTCCCTCTCTTGCATTTTTACCCTCTTACTCTCTTATTCTCTCACTCTTCTGTTTTCTCCCCTTTCTCTGTCAGGGCACTCCTTTCTCTTCCTCCTATCATGTCTTCTCTCCTTCTCTCTCACTCTCCATCTCCATCTAATAAACTTCTTTCATATGAAATCTGTTGTGCACATCATCATTTCATTGATCCTAACATTAGTGCATTGGAAAAGGCTCACCTGGTAGTCCCTGGTCTGTTATACCAGGGACAGTTAATCAGACCATGATGCTGGCAACAGATCTTTTTTTTCTGTTCTACCTATCCCTAACCTCCACTCAACCATATATGACTTAAAACTTACACATTCCCTCAACTGCCCTGCCCTTACCACACACACCTGTCCCTCTGCTCATGGCTGTTCAGACTCAGCATCCTGTCATGTGCTCTGAGCACTGCAAACATGGTGGACACTCACACTGCACCAAAATCAGCTGGGGAAACTAAAAGGTTCAGGCCAGATGCTGAAACTGCTGCTTCAGACACAGACACAGCCTGCTTCTTAACTATTGCAGTTAGGTAAGCAATTGCTGGGGACCCTGCGCACACACAGATGGCTGTATGTTGTGCCACTGTCTCAGGCCCAGGGGCGAGGTTTTATTTATTTATTTTTTTTGAAAGCAGTAGGCATGGCTTTATTAGAGGAAGTGTGTTACCGTGGACATGCTTTGAGGTTTCAAACGCCCAAGCCAGGCCCAGTGGTTTGTTCTTGCTGCCTGCAGACGAGGATGTAGAACTTTCAGCTTCTTCTCCAACACTATGTCTGCCTGCAAGCTATCGTGCTTCCCAACAAGCTGAGAACGTACTAAACCTCTGAATCGATGAGCAGGCATCATTAAATGTGTTTCTTTGTAAGAGTTGGCTTGGGCATGGTGTCTCTTCATAGCAATAGAACATTGAGATGTCTCATACGTAAAATTAATGTAATATTCATACCTCTGAGCTCTGTTTTTGGTGATCATGTGGGATAATCAGTGCATGATGTTCAATACAATGTTGTCATAATAAGTCTTCAGAAACTGTGAAGATCTTCTTTCTTGTCATTAATACTATCCCAGTGTAACAAAGTTCCTTAAAAGGAATATGCACTATTGGTTCTCCGGCAGGGTGTAAGAGCAACCTGGTGGAAAGGTAGAAAGGTCCCCAAATCCCTAGATATATTTTCTTTTCTTTTTTTTAATTAAATTGTTTTTAATATTAGTTATAGTTTATTAACTTTGTATCCCAGCTGTCTCCTGCTCCCTCATTCCCTCCCAATTCCACCCTCCCTCCTCATCTTCTCCCTATTCCTTTCCAAGTCCACTGATAGGGGAGGTCTCCTCCCCTTTCATCTGACCTTAGTTTATCAGGTATCTTCAGGACTGGCTGCAAAGTCCTGCTAGCAGGGCTGCTCCTCCCTCAGGAGTAAGGGAAGGTCAAAGAGCTGCCATTGAGTTCATGTCAGAAATAGTCCCTGTTACCCTTACTAGGAGAACCCACTTGGATACTGAGCTACCATGGGCTACATCTGAGCAAGGGTTCTAGGTTATATCCATACATGGTTGGAGATATAGTCTCACAAAGAACACTGTACCCAGATATATTTGGTCCTTGTAGAGCTTCTGTCCTTTCCAGGTCATACTAACTCCCCCTTCTTTCATATGATTCTCTGTACTCCGCCAACGTTTGGTTATGAGTCTCAGTCTCTGCTCTGATAACTGCTAGGTAGAGTCTTTCAGAGGTCCTCTGCGGTAAGCTCCTGTCCCGTTACTTGTTTTCTCCTACAACAAATGTCCATCCCATTTGTCTTTCTAAGTGAGGCTTGATCATCTTACTCAGGGTCCTCTTTCTTGTTTATCTTCTTTTTTTTTTTTCAATGCAGTTTATTCAGGAACCTTGAACAATCCTCAGACCCTGGGGAAAGCCAGCCCACAGCTTAAATAGCCTCTGGGTAGCCAACCCAGGTGTGCCACGTGGGCAATGCAGATAGGTCCACATACATGGAAGCAAGCCAGTTCCTCAGCCTTAGCCAAATGTGGAGTTGTTTGTGACAGAGAGCACTCACCATCGGGAAGGTGGAAGGCGGAAACCAGCTCCATCTTTAAGGCACAGCATTCCGCAGCTCTCTACAGTTCCCCCTTTTTGTTTTAGATGCATCAGGCAAGAGTAGAGGTCTGATCTCTGATATTAGAAATAAATTGGGACTTTGTACCGATGTTCATTTAGGTGTCATCCACCCAAAGAGCATCAGACCCGTCTGATACCTTTTTCTCAGATGCGGGACCTGGGGCATCAACCTGCATGCAACCAGACATGCTCTTCTCTAGGTCCAAAGCGGCTGACCCTGAGTGCAGTGCTTAGCCTCGCATCCTGAGCATAACATTTTAGCTTTTTATGGTATCCAACCATGCGTGGGGAGAATGTCCTGCTTCAATGGCTGTAAAGGCCTGAATGATCATGGCTGCATCACACTGCTGTGAGACTCTAATCTTGCATATATACCACAGGCAAACCAAGGAGACCAACACCAGAAGGCCTGCTAATGCTCCCATGCCCGCCCATTCCTTCAGATGATTCATGGCTGCAGCAATCCATGATGATAATCCTGTGGCTAGTCCTGCATCCACTCTGGTAGAATTTACTGTGACAATGGCCACTCTCAGCTGCTCCATCGTAGTATCGAATTCTCCAGTCCAATTACCTAAAATATAGCTCGACAATTGTTTAGACAGATTTGCAGCACAGGAAAAATTCTCATGTTATATGATAGTGACTCAAAGTCCAGCATATTTTCATTGACAGCCAAGTTGAGTGATTTGCCATAGGGTATCAATTTGCTCCTGCACGAGGTCAATCCTCTGATTGAACACCATCAAGCTTCCTTTTAGTTGAGCATTAATTCCTTTATGTACAACTAAGGCATGAGCTACATTGGCTAAATGATTGTTCAGGGTCTGAGCAGTCTGCCCAGTATGACTCATGGCTAATGCCCCGGTGGTAGCTCCAACAGCCGCCAATGAGATGGTAGTAACAATGGTGGCTGTAGTTCCAAGATCCCTTTTCTGTCTGAAGAGAGTCATAGTGTGAGGGGCATCAACGGGCACAGGCACGCAGTGAGGCATGCGAGTAACCAGGACATACCTAAATTTACTAGCATTCCAGCATTGGGCAAAAAAGCAAGTATCATTACCTCAATTACTTGGCTCTATCTGGCTAATAATGAATAAAAATGGGGGATATAGACAAACAGGTGTGGGCTTATAGGAAATATTATGAGAAGCCTTAACACCCTCGTTGGAACATCCTGCGTCAGATCTAGAACTAGCAGTGGTGGTGTCCGAGGTCTGAGTAGATTCAGGAGACCATTGCCCCCAGGGGCGAGACGTGCTCCATGCCAATTGACTAACTCCATGTTTTCCTCCACTTTTGAGAGTCATTTAAGGTTCTTAAATTATTTTTCCCCTTTTTTTTTAAATTTTCATCGATTACACTTTATTCATTCTGCATCCCGCCATAAGCCCCTCCCTCCTCCCCTCCCAATCCCACCCTCCCTCCTCCCTCTGCTTGCATGCCACTCCCCAAGTCCACTGATAGGGGAGGTTTGCCTCTCCTTTCTGATCTTAGTCTGTCAGTTCACATCAAAAGTGGCTGCATTGTCCTCTACTATGGCCTGGTAAGGCTGCTCCCCCCCAGAGGGAGGTGATCAAAGAGCAGGCCAATCAGATTATGTCAGAGGCAGTCCCTCTTCACATTACTATGTAACCGAATTGGACTCTGAACTGCCCTGGGCTACATCTGTGCAGGGGTTCTGGGTAATCTCCATGAATAGTCCTTGGTTGGAGTATGAGTCTCTGGGAAGTTCCCTTTGTTCAAATTTTCTTGTTCTGTTGCTCTCCTTGTAGAGACCCTGTCCTCTCCAGCTCTTACTATTTCCCAGTTCTTACCTAAAATTCCATTCACTCTGCCCAACAGTTGCCCATCAGGCTCAGCATCTGCTTTGATAGTCTGAAAGGCAGAGGCTTTCAGAGGCCCTCTGTGGTACGTTCCTAGGTTGTTTCCTGTTTTCTTCTTCTTGTGATGTCCATCCTCTTTGCCTTTCTTGATGGGGATTGGACATTTTTGTTAGGGTCCTCTCTCTTGCTTAGTTTCTTTAGATGCACAGGTTTTAGTGGGTTTGTCCTATGTTGTATGTCTATATGAGTGAGTATATACCATGTGTGTCTTTTTGCTTCTGGGACAACTCACTCAGGATGATCCTTTCCAGATCCCACCATTTACCTGCAAATTTCATGATTTCCTTATTTTTCATTGCTGAGTAATATTCCATTGTGTAGATGTACCACAATTTCTGCATCCATTCTTCAGTTGAGGGGCATCTGGGTTGTTTCCAGCTTCTGGCTATTACAAATAAAGCTGCTACAAACATGGTTGAGCAAATGTCCTTTTTGTGTACTTGAGCCTCTTTTGGATATATGCCCAGAAGTGGTATGGCTGGATCTTGAGGAAGTGCTATTCCTAGTTGTCTGAGAAAGCGCCAGATTAATTTCCAGAGTGGTTGTCCAAGTTTACATTCCCACCAGCAGTGGAGAAGGGTTCCCCTTTCTCCACAACCTCTTCAGCATGTATTGTCACTTGAGTTTTTCATCTTGGCCATTCTCATGGGTGTAAGGTGAAATCTCAGGGTTGTTTTGATTTGCATTTCCCTAATGGCTAGTGAGGTTGAGCATTTCTTTAAGTGCTTCTCTGCCATTGGTATTCCTCTACAGAGAATTCTCTGTTTAGCTCTGTTCCCCATTTTTTAAGTGGATTACTTGGTTTGCTGCTTTTCAGCTTCTTTAGCTCTTTATATATACTGGATATGAGTCCTCTGTCAGATAAAGGGTTGGTGAAGATTCTTTCCCAATCTGTAGGTGGTCGCTTTGTTTTGATGACGGTGTCCTTTGCTTTACAGAAGCTTTTCAGTTTCATGAGGTCCCATTTATTGGTTGTTGCTCTTAGAGCCTGTGCTGTTGGTGTTCTGTTCAGGAAGTTTTCCCCTGTACCAATGAGTTCTAGGGTATTCCCCACTTTTATTTCAAGCCGATTTAATGTGTCTGGTTTTATGTTGAGGTCTTTGATCCACTTGGACTTCAGTTTTGTGCAGGGTGACAAGTATGGATCTATTTTCATTTTTCTACATGTAGACATCCAGTTAGATCAGCACCATTTCTTGAAGATGCTATCTTTTTTCCATTGTATGGTTTTGGCGTCTTTGTCAAAGATCAGGTGTCCATAAGTGTGTGGGTTTATTTCTGGGTCCTCTGTTCGGTTCCATTGATCCACCATTCTGTTTCTATGCCAGTACCATGCAGTTTTTAAAACTGTTGCTCTATAGTACACCTTAAGATCAGGGATGGAGATACCTCCGGAAGATCTTTTATTGTAGAGGATTGTTTTAGCAATTCTGGGTTTCTTGTTATTCCAGATGAAGTTGAGAATTTTTCTTTCCAGGTCTGTAAAGAATTGTGTTGGTAATTTGATGGGCATTGCATTGAATCTGTAGATTGCTTTTGGTAAGATGGCCATTTTTACTATGTTAATCTTGCCAAGCCATGAGCATGGGAGATCTTTCCATCTTCTCATATCTTCTTCTAATTCTTCAGAGATTTGAAATTTTTTTCATACAAGTCTTTGACTTCCTTGGTTAGGGTTACTCCGAGGTGTGTCATTTGTGGCTATTGTGAAGGGTGTTTTTTCCCTAATTTCTTTCTCAGCCCTTTTGTCTTTTGTATACAGGAGGGCTACTGATTTTTTTGAGTTAATTTTGTATCCGGCCACTTTGCTGAAGGTGTTTATCAGCTGTAGGAGTTCCCTGGTAGAGTTTTTGGGGTCACTCACGTATACTATCATATCATCTGCAAATAGTGATAATTTGACTTCTTCCTTTCTAATTTGTATCCCCTTGATATCCTTCAACTGTCTTACTGCTCTAGCAAGGACTTCCAGCACTATATTGAAGAGATATGGAGAGAGTGGGCAGCCTTGACTTGTCCCGGATTTCAGTGGGATTGCTTTAAGTTTCTCTCCATTCAGTTTGATGTTGGCTATAGGCTTGCTGTATATCGCCTTTACTGTGTTTAGATATGTGCCTTGTATCCCTGATCTCTCCAATACTTTGAACATGAATGGATGTTGGATTTTGTCAAAGGCTTTTTCAGCATCTAGGGAGATTATCATGTGGTTTTTTTCTTTCAGTGTGTTAATATGGTGGATCACATTGATGGATTTCCGTATATTGAACCACCCCTGCATACCTGGGATGAAGCCTACTTGGTCACAGTGGATAATATCTTTGATGTGTTCTTGGATTCGGTTTGCAAGTATTTTATTATTTTTGCATCAATGTTCATAAGGGAGATTGGCCGGAAATTCTCTTTCTTTGTTGAGTCTTTGTGAGGTTTAGGTACCAAGGTGACTGTGGCTTCATAGAATGAATTTGGTAATATTCCTTCTGTTTCTATTTTGTGGAATAGTTTGAAGAGAATTGGTGTTAGCTCTTCTTTGAAGGTCTGGTAGAATTCTGCGCTGAAGCCATCTAGTCCTGGGCTTTTTTTGGATGGGAGACTTTTGATGACCACTTCTATTTCTTTGGGGGATATAGGACTATTTAGTTGATTTACCTGGTCCTGATTCAGCTTTGGTAAGTCAAATCGATCAAGAAAATTGTCCATTTCATTTAGATTTTCAAATTTCGTGGCATATAGACTTTTGAAGTAAGTCCTAATGATTGTTTGGATTTTCTCAGTGTCTGTAGTTATATCCCCCTTTTCATTTCTGATTTTGTTGATTTGGGTGGTGTCTCTCTGCCTTTTAGTTAGCCTGGCTAAGGGTTTGTCGATCTTGTTGATTTTCTCAAAGAACCAGCTCTTGGTTTCATTGATTCTTTGAATTGTTTTATTTGTTTCCAATTGATTGATTTCAGCCCTGAGTTTGATTATTTCCAGCCGTCTACTCCTTCTTGGTGTGTCTGCTTCTTCTTTTTCTAGGGTTTTTAAGTGAGCCATTAGGGTGCTTGAATGAGCTGTCTCGAATTTCTTCTTGAAGGCACTTAGTGCTATGAACTTTCCTCTTAGCACTGCTTTCATTGTGTCCCACAATTTCAGGTATGTTGTGTCTTCATTTTCATTGATTTCTAGAAAGACTTTAATTTCTTTCTTTATTTCTTTCCTGACCCAGCTGTCATTTAGTAACAAGTTGTTCAGTTTCCATGTGTGTGTAGGCTTTTTGTTATTTCTGTTATTGTTGAGGTCCAGCTTTATTCCATGGTGATCAGACAAGATACTTGGGATTATTTCAATCTTCTTGTATCTGTTGAGGCTTGCTTTGTGACCCACTATATGGTCTATTTTGGATAAGGTTCCATGAGGTGTTGAGAAGAAGGTAAATTCTTTTGTGTTTGGGTGTAAAGTTCTGTAAATGTCTGTTAGGTCCATTTGATTCATGACCTCTGTCAGAGACATTGTTTCTTTGTTTAATTTCTGTTTTGTTGACCTGTCCTTTCTTGAGAGTTGGGTGTTGAAGTCTCCCACTATTAATGTGTGTGGATCTATATGTGCTTTAAATTTTATCAATGTTTCTTTCACAAATGTGGGTGCCTTTGTATTTGGGGCATAGATGTTCAGGATTGTGATGTCTTCCTGGTGGAATTTTCCCTTGATGAGTATGAAGTGTCCTTCCCCATCTCTTTTGATTAATTTTGGCTGAAAGTTTATTTTATCAGATATTAGAATGGCTACTCCTGCTGGCTTCTTGGTTCCGTTTGCTTGGAAATTCGTCTTCCAACCCTTTACCCTCAGGTAATGTCTATCTTTGTGTCTTAGGTGTGTTTCTTGTATGCAACAGATTGCTGGGTTTTGTTTACGTATCCATTCTGTTAATTTGTGTCTTTTTATTGGAGAATTGAGTCCATTGATGTTGAGAGAGATTAATGACCAGTGGCTGTTAGATCTCTTGATTTTGATGTTGGCTGTGGTCATACTGTTGTGTGCTTGGTTGCTTTTTGTTTTACTGAAGTGAGGTTATTTATTTCCTCTGTTTTCTTGAATGTAGCTAGCTTTCTTGGGTTGTATTTTCCTTCCGGTGTCTTCTGTAATGCTGGATTTGTTTGTAGGTATTGTTGAAATTTGTTTTTGTCATTGAATATCTTGTTTTCTCCATCTATGAGGACTGAGAGTTTTGCGGGGTATAGTAGCCTTGGCTGACATCTGTGTTCTCTTAGGGTCTGCATGATATCCGTCCAGGCCCTTCTGGCTTTCATAGTCTCTGTTGAAAATTCAGGTGTGATTCTAATGGGTTTGCCATTATATGTTACTTGGCCTTTTTCCCTTGCTGCTTTTAGTATTTTTTCTTTGTTCTGTATACTTACTGTTTTGATTATTATGTGGCGGGAGGATTTTCTTTTCTGGTCAAATTTGTTGGGTGTTCTGTAGGCCTCATGTATTCTAATTGGCCTCTCCTTTAGCTTGGGGAAATTTTCTTCAATGATTTTGTTGAAAATATTTTCTGGGCCTTGGAGAAGGGAGTCTTCTTTTTCCTCTATACCTATTATACTTAGGTTTTCTCTTTTCATATTGTCTTGCATTTCTTGGATGGTCTGTGTCAGGAATTTTTCGGATTTAACATTTTCTTTGACAGATACATCGATTTCTTCCATTGTATCTTCTACCCCTGAGATTCTTTCTTCCATCTCTTGTAGTCTGTTGGTTATGCTTATCTCTGTAGTTCCTGTTTTCTTCCCTAGATTCTTCCTTTCCATTATTTCTTCCATTTGTGTTTTCTTTAATTTTTCTAATTCTATCTTCAGGTCTTGAGTTGTTTTGTTTACTTCCTTAACCTGTCTGATTGTACTTTCCTGTTTTTCTTTTAGTTCCTTCAACTCTGTTTCTATCATTTCATTCAGTGTTTTAAGCATTTCCTTTCTAAAGGCCATAAACTGTTTGGCTGCAGCTTCCTCTATTTCTTTACAGATGGAAATATTCTGTTTGAGTTTATCTTCCTCTATGTCTTTACGAATCTTATTTGTTTCCTCTGTTATCATCTTCATGAGCATACTTGTTAGGTCATCTTCTTGGATTTCAGTTATGGTGGGGTATCCAGGGCTACTTGCCCCTGGGTAACTGGGTTCTGGAGATGCCATATTGCTCTGTCTTTTGTTGCTTGAGCTTTTACGCTGGCCTCTACCCATTGTGTTATCTTAGGTGTTTGGGGTTATTTTCTGGTGGTTCCTGGGGATCCTGTGGTGGAGAGAATCCCCTTTGCAGAAAGCTGGTTTTTCCTGAAGGATGTCTTCTCAGCTTTTTGGGTATAGTCCCTGGATGGCTGGTGTTTTTTCAGGAGTTTCTCACCTCAGGGATATAGACCTGAGTGGTAACTGTGGTCTTTGTTAGTCGAGAGGGTTCTCCTCTCACCCAGGGAAGTCCTGAGGGCAGCTGCCCTGTTTCTGGGTTTCTTGTTGTAAATTTAATGATCAGCTGCTGTGACCCAGTTGGACATCAGGCACGCCTCAACTGTTTGTGCCTGTGTCTGGAGCACAGCTGAGTGCTGGCGCCTCGGCCCCACTAGACTGCTAGACTTTTTCTAGGGAAGGATTGTGTGATTTAGGTCAGTAGTTTCCTTCCTTCCCCGTGGATTCTCTGGAGACATGGACTCCCAGTGTCTTTTTTTGCCCTGGTGCACACTGCTCAGTGTCTGCCAGCTGGCTGGCCACAGAAACTGCCTGTGCCTGGAGCACAGCTGTGTGATGGCGGCTCAGTCTCTGCCAGCTGTCTGGTGCGCAGAAACTGCCTGTGTCTGCCTTTGTGGCTTTTGGGAGCCTGAGTGCCTCCCTAAGCTGGGTAATTTTCCGGGGACCTTTTCAGGTTGGGGGTGAGCTGAGTGCTCTGAGATCAGACCACCGTTTCTATCTCTGGCGGCGAATCAGGCGCGCAGGCAGGCAGGGCTCTGTGCCGGAACCTGGGTCCCTGGCTCTGGCTCCGGGCTGGCTCTTGGGGTGCTCGTGGAACCCGCCCGATTCTTTTCCAGGGGATGTCTGGGTGACCTAAGGCCGGTCCCAATCGTTTCCTGTACCCTGGGGTTATCTCTCGACTGAAAATTCCAGTCTCTGATAGTGTGGTGCGCACGGTTCAGTCTGCGACCGTGACCAGAGACACTGGCTTGTGGCTCTGGGCTGGGGCTGGGGCTGGTGGCCGGCAGCCAAGCGTCTGGCAGAACCGGGATCTCTTCTGCGGTTTAGCGGGGTGAGTTAAAAGCTGATTGAATCCCCCACCGTGGGGTATCCTCTCACCTGGGAAACACAATGACTTTGTTTTATGGCTGAGAGTTCTGATTGCTGGTCACTGTGCTGATCCTGCTGTGCTGCTGCTCAGAATGAGAGTCCTCCCGGCGCTGCCATCTTGTCCCTCCCTGTGAGGTTTTAAATCTCCCATGGAACACCTGCCACCAGAGGAAGCATGCAGAAGAGGGTTTTCAGTTGCACAGTCTTCTGTTCATCCATGCCATATAAATGCCAAGTTTCAAACTCTGCCTAGACAGCCTTCCCATCAGCAAGCACCTGGTCTCGCTATGACACTATGGTCACACACCACACATGGACAGCAACAAGTCTCATTTTAAATTGATATGGATGTTTATAAAAATTCAAAGTTATGTTTTACAATATATATGATTCAAACCTGGTTAAAATAATTTTTATACATGATGCTAAAAATTCAAAGTTATAAAGGTCTATTCAAATTAAGCTAATTTAAAAATGTATGTGCAACTGCCTATGTCTCTATCAAATCCTGAATTAATAAATGCTGTTCCTCTTGCCATGAGGTGCCTATGATCCAGGTCCACAACTAGTCTTTCTTAGTAACAGTTTTGCGATAATAAATTGAAACGTGATTTTAATATTGCTTTACATTGTTCTACTATATTGTTGGTTTTAAAACTCATAAATCAGGGATTACTATGTACAAGTTTTCCCCAGGACTCTAAATTAAGATCTGTTGATTTTACAGGATTTATTTATGTTAAAATTTGGTGATTGTGCTATAACTTCACTATCAAAAGGTGAAAATATGCTTGGTCTACTTAACTAAAAATTGTAATATTATGAATCTATGGTATAGACTCAGACTTTTTTAACTTTGAACTTTTTATATACTAAATCAAACAGAAACTATCATGCTCTCACATTAATGGACTATATTTATGACTTTTAAGTCTCCAACTTAACAGGGACAAACTTAAAGTCCTAATACTTAATGGTTAAGAAATGAAAGTTTATAGCCAGTCATCTCATAGATGATCAAGAACTTTCACATGTTCAAAAATGTATTTATAGTGCTACAGATGCAGACATAGTCTCATTGCTTACCTAATTTAAGAGCTGAGTATTTTCCCTGAGTCACCATACAGGAGTTGGTTTAAATAATAAGAGAGGAGTCTTCCCATCAGGCTCATCTACAGCAAAAACTATGCTCTAGACCTTGGCTGCTTCTCTGAGGCTGTTGGTATTCCCTCACAAAAAACAAGAGGTCTGCAATGCCCCACCCCACTGGGGTATAGCCTAAAGTCAACTCTGCCAGCTAGCTATTTCAAAAGCAGCCAAAGGGGACACTGGTCCCACGGCTGCCCCAACAAGCCACACACTGCCTCCTGGCAGACTGGCTTTTGGAAGTCAAAATGTTCCCATTGCAGGCTTGTCCTCTGTGCCCAGCCATGGAGGCTCAACCAGCACAAGGGCCACAGACAGTTCTAGCCTTCAAGCTCCTTGGCCTGATTCAGTGACTTCTACCACCATCGCCCAGCCCAGGTAACATTGCAGGTCTGTTTTGGCCTGACACTCAGGCCCCATGGACATATTGCCAACTTCTGTCTTGGGAGACTTCAGATGCCTTCTCAGTCCTCTTTGTATGAAGGAGACCAGGTCTGAAGCCTGAGTCCTAGAGTTGCTATT
Organism: Meriones unguiculatus; assembly: GCF_030254825.1. NCBI lineage: Eukaryota > Metazoa > Chordata > Mammalia > Rodentia > Muridae > Meriones > Meriones unguiculatus. The sequence goes on along the minus strand of NW_026843706.1, from coordinate 296,989 downwards.
GTCAGGCCTAGACACAATATGCCTTGTTGCCAGACTCAATAAACAGGGCTCAGATGGAACCTTTTACCAACCCTTTAGCTAAAGGACAATAAACATTCAACACAGTCTCACCTATGTCTCATATTAAATAACTAGATACAAAGGCCTAAGGAAAATGTTGTTTTAGAGTCTTAAAATGTTTTAAGGTTGCCAAATGCAAGTTATAAAGGTTGCAAGGTCTAAGGTGATTTTATCTGAACTAGATAAAAATGCTTACTATTTCCTCCTGTTCCTATGCTACTGTTATATTGACTGTCCAGAGCTTTGGCCTTTATCAATAGAATCCTGATTTATTAATTTATGTCTAATACAAAAACATTCCACTATACCACATACTATCACGGTTCCAAGCTCAAGATTGTGAATCTCCTTTAAGTCTCCATAATGTGTAATCATACTAAAGGTGAAGATCAAGTGAGCTTTTGTCCCTTCTACTTCACGAAAGCATTCTGCCTTTTCAGAGCTCACCTTAAAGCATGCTTATGCTATGAACACCAATGTGTATGTCTATTGCCTTTTCTACAATGTGTATTTCAGTGCAGATTACAATTGTGATGCTAACATGTCTAAAGTTTTATCTCCTTTGTAAACCTTAAAAGTAATTCTTGGAAACTGCAGGGAATCCACCTGACTCCACCACTTAGGTCATTTGAGCTCCAGATAGGTACTGCACCTTTTGCCTATCTCAGAGGGTGGGATTCATCCACTTTCCCTGGTTTTGGGACTTGCCCTTCCTGGCTACTTGATTGCTACATTCCTACATCCAACAAGCGCTGATTGGTGAGACTTAACTTCTGGATAGAATCGATTCCTGGCTACTTGACTGCTATATTTTTAACCGAACACCAGCTGATTGTTGAACCTTCACTCTGCTTGGCACAGATGCTTCCCTTACCTACATTGTTCCAACATGCCAGAGGCTGTTCACCTTGGAGACCTGCTGCGGATATGGGTATGGCCCGGCGCGAGATTTACACCCTCTTCCCCCGGATTTTCAAGGACCAGCGAGAGCTCACAGGACGCCGCTGGAACCGCGACGCTTTCCAAGGCATTTTATTTGTGTGTGCATGTGTGTGTGTGTGTGTGTGTGTGTGTGTGTGTGCTAGAACAAGCTTGAAGTATCAAATCCCTATGACAGGAAGCTCGCAATTTCCTGTAAACTCTGGCTTCAGGAGGAATCCAATGACTGTTCTCAAACAGGACCCTCACTCACATGTAAACCCACACCCCTAAGCCCCCATATACAAGTGATTAAACATAAATCTTCAAAACATCTGACCCTTATAATACCTACCTGTAACCCCAGGTTTCCTAGAGTAAGATGGGAGAAAGAGATAGAAGACCCCAGAAGCTCCAGGGCCAGTTAGGCAGGCATACAAAGTACAGAAACAGAAACACAGGATACCTTCCTTCAAATAAAATAAATGGGAGAACTCCCAAATAGTTGCACTCTGACCTCCACACAAGTGTCATAGTGCTGGAGCCTCTCCCTCTCCCCTGCTGACCCCTCACTTCCCCTCCCTCTCCACAACTCACTCTCAGACAGGTAACCCAAAATTTTTTAAACCAGAACTTTTCTAATGGGGGTCAGATGAGAGCACATCTCAGGCCAGGACATGAAAATTCGGTGGTTTGGGTCCTAGACCCTCACTTCGGCTGCCATGGGAAGCTTCCCCCGATGACCCACAAAACCACTGAAGACTCACTTCACCACCAACCTAGGGAAAAACAGGCACTTTTCTGTGCTCTTGACTTACTCTACCAACCATGCAGATGTGATCTTGGCCTCTATCCCTTGACTGAAATGGTCCAGGGGCAAATTAGGAACTTCGAAACTCATTTCAAATGGGGAGGGCTATGTAGGAGCCCAAAGATGAAGTGCAAATTCTAGGCCAGTCCTCCTTGAGTGCAGTAACCCCCAGGGAGAGAATGATCCAGAAAGTCAGAGACTGGGATGAGGGAAGACCTGGAAAGGAGAAAGGACTGCTGAATGCAGGGGACAGGAGACAAAACTGGGTTTTATGAGACTGTCCCAGAGAAGGCAACAGTTAGGGTAGGGGCAGAGTCTGTGTCAGCCTGGTCCCTAAGAACCCAGACCCTGTAGCTCACCTGGCTACGCTAGGGTACATGGTGCCTTCTTATAATGGGGCCCACATCCCACTCAGGACTACTCTTCATTTTTTTTCCTCCTTGCTGCAAAATACTTTGTTTAGTTTCTGAAAAGTTCATACATGAGGACTGTATTTGGGGAAGGTAGAGTGTGAATGAGCACAGTTTTCCTTAGAAGGGTAGGCAGAGTTTCCATCCTGTTGCTGTACCTCATCACCCACCAAAAGAGAAAGAGAAGAACATAGGGAAAAACTACCTCATGTCAAACAGGTGTCAGAAGGGGCAGCCAGGAGCAAAAACAGGGGCATCGGTCAGCTCTGGCTGTAGAGCAGTGGTTCTCAGTCTGTGGAAGCAGCTCCCACAGGCTCACATATCAGAGATTAATATTACAATTCATAACAGTGGCAAAACTACAGTTACAAACTAGCAACAAGATAATTTTATGGTTGGGAGTTAACACAACATGAGGAAGTGTATTAAGGGGCTTCAACTTTAGGAAGGTGAGAGCCACTGCTCTGGGGTAATAGGATCCATGGGCAGTCATCTGGCCTCTTCTACAGGAACTGTGGGTCCACCCTGTCAGGCAAAACCAGAGTCAGGCCAGGCTTGGCTTCCGGGGCAGTCAGGAGTGTGGGAAGGGCTGCAGATAGCAGAACACTCACTTCAAAGATCCTGGAACTTTCCCTTGATTGCCTGCATGACTGCTGAAATGCAGAGGTACAAAGGGGGATTCCAGACACAGACACACAGGAACCCACTGGCCTGAGCCCCATTCTCTGTTCCAAGGGATCTAGCAGCCACCGCACTGCATTCCAGCCCCCATCCAAGGAACCTCAGGACAGACTCCCTCACCCATTACCAAGCTCTATATGGAAATGTCTTCTACAGGAGAACAGTGTGGACAGTCAGTCCGGAAATGTAAGGCCACAGCACTGCCATCCCTACTTGTAAAACAAACAAACAAACAAACAAACAAAAAACCATGTGACAACAAACACCCTACAAGATGCAGCTGCCAGGACTTCAGAGGTAAGCAAAGGAGGAACATCTAATTGCCCACAGAGAAGGGAATCTGGAAAAACCTCTGCCCAACACACTAGAGGGCAGAGGTTGTTGGTGCAATTCCCAGCAGTGAATGCACAGAGGACTCCCAGCCTGGCCTGCTTGATGTCACCTCCCCCAGGAGTGCTACCCTCCAGGCCACCACAATCACCTACACCCAAACAACAAGCTCCCCCTCTGGCCTCGTCCCCCGTGTCTTTCCTACCCCAGGTCAGTCATACCTAGTTGTTCCTTCAGTTCCTCTGTTTCCTTCTGTGACATCAGACACTAGGCAAGCAGACAGGGAAGAAAAAGAAAGGCTGTCTATCATCAGTGTCCTTGCCTCCTCTCTACTCCATCCACACTTGCTCTTTGTCCTTACACCTGCCACTGCCCCCTGTCCCATGACAAGACTGGGAAAGAACCTTGAACATGAAGGAGGTTCCCTCTCTCTGTGAGGTGCAGGACAGGAGCTGGCACAGGAGTTGAACTCTCAGGTTAACTTTGACAGTCGGCTCAGGGTCTAGCTGGGGCTGGCATTTCTGAGAGCTGAGAAAGCTTTACCTGTTGGTAACCCAGTGTTACTGGTGCTGGATATAGCCTCTCTCCGGCTGGGAATGGCAGACATAGAGGTAGTTCCTGATCCCCTGAAAAACAAACAGACAAACACACACACACAGACACACACACACCCAGACACACACAGAGACAGAGAGAGGACAGAGCATATACACTTGAGAGCCATCTGGGAAGGGACTGGTAGGGTCTAAAATGAGGCAGCAATACCTTCTGCTGGCAGCTCTATTTCTGCCTTACTGCAGCCCAGAGACAGCACAAAGTTGCATGAGGCACTAAGATTATGGCCCTGGGACAATGCTGGCAGGACTATCACCATGGCTAGATCCTGGAAGGAGCTCAGTGGATGAACAGGGCTCACCAGTAAAATCACTGGTGAGCGAAAACCAGCCTCTGGATTTGGATTGGCTTACCCTTTATAGTCATGCATCCCAAAATTCTCTTCACTTCATAATGTGGCCTGAATCCAGCGCTGTCAACACCCAGTCTACTGTGGATCCCCTGCTTACCTACAAAAGGAAGCCCAAAGGAACAGAACCTGAGGGATCGTTCCTCTCCCCATGTTTCCTCACTGCTTTCAGACCCCAAAGTCTCACCAGCAGGTACAGGTGCTCTGGGTCTGGCATTTCTCTGCCTCAATGACAAGAACTGTGAGTTTCCTGGAACTTGAGATGCTGTGAAGTTGGCTTCTCCACTGGTTGTTTGTCCATGATGCATGCACATGCAAGGTGGCTGTGCCTTGAGTATTGGAACCTCACAGACACACAAATTCTGAGTATAGGTTGAGGAGGGGCTGAGGGGTAAGGGGAGAAACAAATGTAGGCTGTGAGACTCATCCCATCTGCACTCTCTGCTCCACATCCAGGCCCAGGTCAAAAGGCAGAGCTCAGCAAGGAAGGAGAAAACAGGCACTGAAAAGCCTCAGGTCCTAGCCTGGCTTCCTTGGAAAGGAGCCAGGGAGGAATCAGGAAGCCCTTGGGACTGACTACAAACCCAAGTTGTACAGCCCACACTTCACAGGCTATCTGGAACCAAATCACCCAAACTGGCAGCCAGGCCCACTTCCTAACCCAGCCTGATTAGAGAGAGAGGAAAAGCACAGGTATGGGGATGTAACCCAGGCTCTCCTGATATCCACCCTTACTTACTGACCCTGAACATCCTAGTCAGGATTAGTGCCCCAAGGCAGGGGCAGAGGGAACAGAGAAAAGCTATGTGCTGGGGAGAGAAAGGGCAGGGTAAGAAGAGACACAGTGTGGTCTACTCACTTGGGCCTGCAGGCCAGGATCTCTTTAGAGAACTGCTGTACATATGGCTCTGGCCTGGAATGAGATGTACAACCTCTCCCTTACATCTCCAAGGTCTAACAGGGTCACAGTGGATGGTGCCACGGGCACACTGTTTTCTAAGGCACAGCCCCTCTCTGTCTGAGTGTACCCACTTCAGAGTTCCCACACCCTTCTCCATCATCAGCTGAGTTACAGCACTGGATACCTCTTACCTCCCTTCTCCACAACTTCAGCTTCAGGGATCTGAACTTGTCTCTCCTTCAGTCTGCCTAGGGAGAAGGAAGCCATCCCTTGTCCCTTCAGAAAGGCACTGCCCAGTGTCTCAGGCCTGACTGAACCATGATCAATCGATGTTCAACTACTCTTCTATAATAGACTTACCAAAGTAAAGAAATGAATAAAAACAGACAACTGTGCTTAAAAAGACATATAAGCAGGACATGGTCGTACATGCCTTTATTATTCCCAGAACTCAGGAATTCAAGGGCAGCCTGGTCTACATATGAGTTTCAGGCCAGCAAGGTATACATAGTGTGATGGTGTATTAAAAACAACAACAAGATCTCATTTTAAAAAACTACAAAACACAATAAAATATAGACTTCATTGTGTTTAACATGCACTTTTGTTGTTAAAGTATTTTCAACCTTTCTACTCTAAAGAAATGATAAATGGTGTGAACTGAAGTTCTCAGGAAAAAAGCCACATCTACTTTAAACATTCTACTAGGCTGTGGACAGTTGGAATGTTACAGGACCAAACCCAAATTATCTTGGGCTATCATAACTAATCAACAGATGTGATTCATCAACCTTATAAGTACTAGGTAAATCTCAAAGGCTAAGAACAGTATTTGAAGCCTAAAGCAGAGCTTCCAATTCCCTTATTAGAACCACTGTCAAAGAAAGAAACAAGTTTCATTTCAAAGTGATAAAAGATTTCATTTTTTCTGGAGCCAAACATGAGTTATCATTGGCCCATGAACACAGATTTAGATCTCTCCAAAATACCACGTCCCAATGACATAACAATATCATAAACATTTTATAGTGACAGAACAAGAAGTCCAGAAATCAAGACACTTTTCCAAATATATCAGTGAGTACATCAGGCAAACAGGTAAGAGTAAGATCAGGAGAACCCTGTTGTGGACCTTTATGCCACCTGAAACTTCTGGTGCTTTGGTTACTGGGAAACTTGGATTTTGTTAAATTAATAGATTCCTAAATGTCTTATCTGTTTTTCAGGATGTTAGGTCTGACAGAGAGAGGGAAAAGAAAAGGCTGTTTAGTAGGCTAAAGGTCACCCAAATTGTAATTAGGTCCTGGAACTCCAACAGTCCAGCCTCTTCACAACACTGAAGAGGGCTGGATTTGTTTATTTGAGAAAAGATTTCTCTTTGCAGCCTTGGCTGTCCTAGAATTCACCATGTACAGCGGGTTGTCCTCCAACACACAGAAATCTGCCTACCACTGCTGGGATGAAGGCAGGCATCACACACACCAACATGCTCTGCAGGGTTTTAAGCAATCAATAAGCTTCTGCAGACGACTTCTTTCCAAGACTTCTCACTCATATTTGACCAACTATGTCATATACATATAACTGAAATCTGTGTTCCAGGGCCTGGGCTACTCATCTCCACACTAAACTTTCTCTTCTGTTTGAGGGGACAGTTATGTTTTTTGTGTTGACAGAAGATAGTACACAATGAATGAACAAACAAATAACACAATAAATACATTCAAGACTGACTTCTAAGTATGAAAATACAGTTGAAGAAAAACTAAAATGTGCCATTAAGTATAAAAATATTATAAAGAAATGTATAATATACTATGGCTATGGTGACTGGACACATCTGGATTCCAATTTTTCACAGTGATGTTAACTTTTGTCTATGAATCAAACAGTATGTAGTCTCAATACAAAACTAGATCCTTACATGGCAAGACAGCTATAATAACAGCACATTTAATAAAGAAAAAAATGTACTTGGTTGGAGTTACCCAGACACCAGATACTGCATAGGAAATAATCCTGAACACCCAATGGAATAGCATTTAAGGGAGAAAGAAGGAAAAAAAAAGAAGGAAAGGAAGGAAGGAAGGAAAGAATGAAGGAAAGAAAGAAAGAAAGAAAGAAAGAAAGAAAGAAAGAAAGAAAGAAAGAAAGGAAAATCAAAGGGGGAGGAGGAAAAGAAGCTCCCTTGAACTTTTTTTTTTAAGTACAAAGGGCGGGGGTGGGAGAAAGCAGGTAGCAGGCACCAGCAAGGAGCAATGTCACCATCTACTGGTCAAAAAAAACAGCAACAACAAAAACTCGCTTTAACCACATCTAAGAAAAATTGATCTTTTCCTTGGCTCTTAGATCCACAGCCCTAGAAAGGCTGTGGGACCCAGGCAGGATAAATGAGAAGACAAGCATCACAGGATGCAGGATAATGTGCACTATGCACACAGACCATAAGGGCCTCCAGTACTGCCTGAGAAGCCATAGCAAAGGCCTCAGGAAGTCCTAGACACACAGGAAATACACTAGCTAGAAAGTCATTGGATTGGAGGGCTTTGGGCCTGAGCAGTGATCCAAAGTGAGGTCCCTGTTACTGTCATTCACTCCAGGATCCTAACAACTGCCTCCTAGCACACATCAGTGAGCAGACAGCCCCTGCAGTCTCTCCTATTCATGGGCCTTCTGCTTATCCATTCCAAAGTCTCAGAGACTGCTTTTTTTGTGGTGTATCTGAGCAGAATAGGACCCCTGCCCCTGAGAAAGTTCTGTTTGTGTAAGCAACAAGTTAAAATCCCCTGGCCTACATGAGCTCAAACTTTTATCTGAGTTTAGTGCTCCAGAAAGCAAAGGAAGATGGAAGACAAAAAAATTATGAAAACGAGTAAACTTAGCATTACTAAGGCATACCAGTCACCCCAAAGTAAACTCTAAACTCCATTCTGCAGCACTGACAAGCTACTTACAGCACAAACACACACACAACCAGTGGAGCATGTACAAAGACTTGAGTTTGATACCTAGTACAAAAAATGCTATACTCCCATCATCCATTTATATACCTTTTTAAATTTTTAATTAAAATATAATTACTTCATTTCCCCCTTCCCTTCCCTCTCCCCAACCTCTCCCTTGCCCATTCTCTCTCAAGTTCATGACCTCTTTTCCTTTCATTGTTATTTTATGTTTTTTGTTTGAGGATGATTGTCCAATGGGTTTTTAAGAACTATAAAGTGTCCACACAAAACACAGCACTCACCTCAAAGCAAATAAGAGTGTTTGCTCTTAAGCAAAATGTAAGTACCCTTGGCCTAGGAAAACAGTATTCAGGGAATTCTGAATCCAACACTTTTGATGAAGTTTTTAAACCTACAGAACAACAACAACAAAAACACGTCATAAATTGGGACGTTTTTTAAAACACTTTGGCAGAAACAACACATCACAGCAAAGCAGAGAAAACCTTCACTGTGTGTCTCAGCTCCTATACAGCTGACACAGCTTTTGGGCTGCTGGAAGCTCTAGCACAGAAGCAATTCGTGAGGAAGGAATGAGGGGTACTTTACAGAAATCTTTAAAAGTGTTTCACACAGGATTAAGTCACAGAATCCAACCAAACCAATTGTGCATTTAACAAAGTCCTACGTAATAAAGTTTTCAGAAAACACAAATAGGCATCCTGCTTTAATGAAAATGTAAAATGATGTGTAAAACATAATGATAGAACCTGGCAATTTATAAAAAAGAGCTTTTCAAAAAAACTACTTGAGTTAAGTGAGATGCTCAAATAAAAAAACAGTATTACAAGCACAGTTATTTATCAATCAATATCCAAATCTGTGCATTGCAGATACTCATTTTATAAAGTGTTTCAACCTCTACTTTTGCTGTTTACAGCAAATGATACACATGCATTACTCTGGGCATGGCAAAACTGCGTATTTTAAGATTACCTTAAGCTGTAAAGTTGATTATGTGGAAAACCCAAGGCCAGCAAGACTGGAGTTCACAGTGTTCTCCTGAAGGCAGGCTAAACAAACAAGCTTACTGAAGTGACCTCGAAGTATATAACTAATGTTAGCTGTGAGGTCCAACAAAAGTTCCAGGCTTTTTAATTGTAAGAGATATTTTCTACGCATGCAAACATGCCCAGTACACACATGTGCGTGTCTGCGTGCACACATTCTCTCCCTCTCCTCCCCCTCTCTCTATGGGTAATGTATGATAATTGCAAATCTGCAAGTATTTGGAAAAATGGAGGGATTGAACTAGAGAGATAACCTAAACATTTACTGCCTCTAAACTAGTTTTATCTTGTGCATTTAACAAAGTCCTACGTAATAAAGTTTTCAGAAAACACAAATAGGCATCCTGCTTTAATGAAAATGTAAAATGATGTGTAAAACATAATGATAGAACCTGGCAATTTATAAAAAAGAGCTTTTCAAAAAAACTACTTGAGTTAAGTGAGATGCTCAAATAAAAAAATCAAAACTTTTTTAGAGTTTATATCAAAACTAAAGATAAATTCTAAACTATCGCCCTATTTGGCTCCTTCTTTATTCTTACAGGTCCCCTTGAGCCACTCTGCCCCCTTTTTTAACTCCCATGCTTACTGTAAATTCTTTTTTTTTTCAATGCAGTTTATTCAGGAACCTTGAACAATCATCTGACCCTGGGGAAAGCCAGCCCACAGCTTAAATAGCCTCTGGGTAGCCAACCCCAGCGTGCCACGTGGGCAATGCAGATAGGTCCACATACATGGAAGCAAGCCAGATCCTCAGCCTTAGCCAAATGTGGAATTGTTCGTGACAGAGAGCACTCACCATCGGGAAGGTGGAAGGCGGGAAACCAGCTCCATCTTTAAGGCACAGCATTCCGCAGCTCTCTACAATTCCCCCTTTCTGTTTTAGATGCATCAGGCAAGAGTAGAGGTCTGATCTCTGATATTAGAAATAAATTGGGACTTTGTACTGATGTTCATTTAGGTGTCATCCACCCAAAGAGCATCAGACCCGTCTGATAACTTTTTCTCAGAGGCAGAACCTGGGGCATCAACCCGCATACAATCAGACATGCTCTTCTCTGGGTCCAAAGCGGCTGACCCTGAGTGCAGTGCTTAGCCTCACATCCTGAGCATAACATTTTACCTTTTCATGGTAGCCAACCATGCGTGGGGAGAATGTCCTGCTTCAATGGTTGTAAAGGCCTGAATGGTCATGGCTGCATTACGCTGTTGTGAGACTCTAATCTTGCATATATACCACAGGCAAACCAAGGAGACCAACACCAGAAGGCCTGCTAATGCTCCCATGCCCGCCCATTCCTTCAGATGATTCATGGCTGCAGCAATCCATGATGATAATCCTGTGGCTAGTCCTGCATCCACTCTGGTAGAATTTACTGTGACAATGGCCACTCTCAGCTGCTCCATCGTAGTATCGAATTCTCCAGTCCAATTACCTAAAATATAGCTCAACAATTGTTTAGACAGATTTGCAGCACAGGAAAAATTCTCATGTTATATGCTAGTGACTCAAAGTCCAGCATTTTTCATTGACAGCCAAGTTGAGTGATTTGCCATAGGGTATCAATTTGCTCCTGCACGAGATCAATCCTCTGAATGAACACCATCAAGCTTCCCTTTAGTTGAGCATTAATTCCTTTTTGTACAACTAAGGCATGAGCTACATTGGCTAAATGATTATTCAGGGTCTGAGCAGTCTGCCCAGTATGACTCATGGCTAATGCCCCGGTGGTAGCTCCAACAGCCGCCAATGAGATGGCAGTAACAATGGTGGCTGTAGTTCCAAGATCCCTTTTCTGTCTGAAGAGAGTCATAGTGTGAGGGGCATCAACAGGCACAGGCACCCAGCGAGGCATGCAAGTAACCAGGGCATACCTAAATTTACTAGCATTCCAGCATTGGGCAAAAAAGCAAGTATCATTACCACAATTACTTGGCTCTATCTGGCTAATAATGAATAAAAATGGGGGATATAAACAAACAGGTGTGGGCTAATAGGAAATATTATGAGAAGCCTTAACCCCCTCGTTGGAACATCCTGCATCAGTTCTAGAACTAGCAGTGGTGGTGTCCGAGGTCTGAGTAGGTTCAGGAGACCATTGCCCCCAGGGGTGAGATGTGCTCCATGCCAATTGACTAACTCCATGTTTTCTTCCACTTTTGAAAGTCATTTAAGGTTCTTAAATTATTTTTTTCCCTTTTTTTAAAATTTTTCCTCAATTACACTTTATTCTTTCTGCATCCCCCATAAGCCCTTCCCTCCTCCCCTCCGAATACCACCCTCCCTCCTCCCTCTGCTTGCATGCCACTCCACAAGTCCACTGATAGGGGAGGTTCTCCTCTCCTTTCTGATCTTAGTCTATCAGTTCGCATCAAAAGTGGCTGCATTGTCCTCTACTATGGCCTGGTAAGGCTGCTCCCCCCCAGAGGGAGGTGATCAAAGAGCAGGCCAATCAGGTTATGTCAGAGGCAGTCCCTCTTCACATTACTATGTAACCCAATTGGACTCTGAACTGCCCTGAGCTACATCTGTGCAGGGGTTCTGGGTTATCTCCATGAATAGTCCTTGGTTGGAGTATGAGTCTCTGGGAAGTTCCCTGTGTTCAAATTTTCTTGTTCTGTTGCTCTCCTTGTGGAGACCCTGTCCTCTCCAGTTCTTACTATTTCCCAGTTCTTACCTAAATTTCCATTCACTCTGCCCAACAGTTGCCCATCAGGCTCAGCATCTGCTTTGATAGTCCGAAGGGCAGAGGCTTTCAAAGGCCCTCTGTGGTAGGTTCCTAGGTTGTTTCCTGTTTTCTTCTTCTTCTGATGTCCATCCTCTTTGCCTTTCTGGATGGGGATTGGACATTTTTGTTAGGGTCCTCTCTCTTGCTTAGTTTCTTTAGATGCACAGGTTTTAGTGGGTTTGTCCTATGTTGTATGTCTATATGAGTGAGTATATACCATGTGTGTCTTTTTGCTTCTGGGACAACTCACTCAGGATGATCCTTTCCAGATCCCACCATTTACCTGCAAATTTCATGATTTCCTTATTTTTCATTGCTGAGTAATATTCCATTGTATAGATGTACCACAATTTCTACATCCATTCTTCAGTTGAGGGGCATCTGGGTTGTTTCCAGCTTCTGGGTATTACAAATAAAGCTGCTACAAACATGGTTGAGCAAATGTCCTTTTTGTGTACTTGAGCCTCTTTTGGATATATGCCCAGAAGTGGTATGGCTGGATCTTGAGGAAGTGCTATTCCTAGTTGTCTGAGAAAGCGCCAGATTGATTTCCAGAGTGGTTGTACAAGTTTACATTCCCATCAGCAGTGGAGAAGGGTTCCCCTTTCTCCACAACCTCTCCAGCATGTGTTGTCACTTGAGTTTTTCATCTTGGCCATTCTCATGGGTGTAAGGTGAAATCTCAGGGTTGTTTTGATTTGCATTTCCCTAATGGCTAGTGAGGTTGAGCATTTCTTTAAGTGCTTCTCTGACATTCAGTATTCCTCTACAGAGAATTCTCTGTTTAGCTCTGTTCCCCATTTTTTAAGTGGATTACTTGGTTTGCTGCTTTTCAGCTTCTTTAGTTCTTTATATATACTGGATATGAGTCCTCTGTCAGATAAAGGGTTGGTGAAGATTCTTTCCCAATGTGTAGGCGGTCGCTTTGTTTTGATGACAGTGTCCTTTGCTTTACAGAAGCTTTTCAGTTTCATGAGGTCCCATTTATTGATTGTTGCTCTTAGAGCCTGTGCTGTTGGTGTTCTGTTCAGGAAGTTTTCCCCTGTACCAATGAGTTCTAGGGTATTTCCCACTTTTTTTTTTCAAGCCGATTTAATGTGTCTGGTTTTATGTTGAGGACTTTAATCCACTTGGACTTCAGTTTTGTGCAGGGTGACAAGTATGGATCTATTTTCATTTTTCTACATGTAGACATCCAGTTAGACCAGCACCATTTGTGGAAGATGCTATCTATTTTCCATTGTATGGTTTTGGTATCTTTGTCAAAGATCAGGTGTCCATAAGTGTGTGCATTTATTTCTGGGTCCTCTGTACGGTTCCATTGATCCACCATTCTGTTTCTATGCCAGTACCATGCAGTTTTTAAAACTGTTGCTCTATAGTACACCTTAAGATCAGGGATGGAGATACCTCCAGAAGATCTTTTATTGTAGAGGATTGTTTTAGCAATTCTGGGTTTCTTGTTATTCCAGATGAAGTTGAGAATTTTTCTTTCCAGGTCTGTAAAGAATTGTGTTGGTAATTTGATGGGCATTGCATTGAATCTGTAGATTGCTTTTGGTAAGATGGCCATTTTTACTATGTTAATCTTGCCAAGCAATGAGCATGGGAGATCTTTCCATCTTCTCATATCTTCTTCTAATTCATTCTTCAGAGATTTGAAATTATTTTCATACAAGTCTTTGACTTCCTTGGTTAGGGTTACTCCGAGGTACCTTATGTCATTTGTGGCTATTGTGAAGGGTGTTTTTTCCCTAATTTCTTTCTCAGCCCTTTTGTCTTTTGTATACAGGAGGGCTACTGATTTTTTTGAGTTAATTTTGTATCCGGCCACTTTGCTGAAGGTGTTTATCAGCTGTAGGAGTTCCCTGGTAGAGTTTTTGGGGTCACTCACATATATCATATCATCTGCAAATAGTGATAATTTGACTTCTTCCTTTCCAATTTGTATCCCCTTGATCTCCTTCAACTGTCTTATTGCTCTAGAAAGGACTTCCAGCACTATGTTGAAGAGACATGGAGAGAGTGAGCAGCCTTGTCTTGTCCCTGATTTCAGTGGGATTGCTTTAAGTTTCTCTATGTTCAGTTTGATGTTGGCTATAGGCTTGCTGTATATGCTTACCTCTGTAGATCCTGTTTTCTTCCCTAGATTCTTCCTTTCTATTATTTCTTCCATTTGTGTTTTCTTTAATTTTTCCATGGTTGAGCAAGTGTCCTTTTTGTGTACTTGAACAAACTTTGGGTATATACCTAGCAGTGGTATAGCTGGGTCTGTAGGAAGCACTATTCCTATTTGTCTGAGAAAGCGCCAGATAGCTTTCCAGAGTGGTTGTACCAGTTTACATTCCCACCAGCATTGGAGCAGGGTTCGCCTTTCTCCACAACCTCTCCAGCATGTGTTATCGCTTGAGTTTTTCATCTTGGCCATTCTGATGGGTGTAAGGTGATATCTCAGGGTCGTTTTGATTTGCATTTCCCTGATGGCTAATGAGGATGAGCATTTCTTTAAGTGTTTTTACATACTCCTCAGAAATTTTACTGGAATTGTTTTTTAAGTGGTCAGGAGTCATTTCATTGCAAGCAGGTTTTAAGTGCTCTGGAGTCATTTCGTTGCAAGCAGGTTTTTACATATTTCTCAGACATTTCACTGGAAGTGGTTTTTAAGTGCTCAAGAGTCATTTCGTTGCAAGCGAGTTTTTACATAACTCTCACACATTTCACTGGAAGCGGGTTTTTTAAGTGCTCTGAAGTCATTTCATTGCAAGCGGTTTTTTAAGTGCTCTAGAGTCATTTCGATGGAAGCAGTTCATAAGTGCTCTGGAGTCATTTCGTTGCAAGCGGGTTTTTACCTGCTCTGAGTCATTTCGTTGCAAGCAGGTTTTTACATTCTTCTCAGACATTTCACAGGAATCGGGTTTTTTTTTTTTTTTTTTTCGTTGCAAGCGGGTTTTTAAGTGCTCTGGAGTCTTTTTGTTGGAAGCGGGTTTTTAAGTGCTCTGGTGTCATTTCGTTAGAAGCGGGTTTTTATATACTTCTCAGACATTTCACTGGATGCGGGTTTTTTAAGTGCTCTGGAGTCATTTCGTTGGAGGCGGGTTTTTAAGTGCTCAGGAGTCATTTCGTTGCAAGCGGATTTTTAAGTGTTCTGGAGTTATTCGTTTGAAACAGGTTTTTAAATGCTCTGGAGTCATTTCATTTCAAGGGTGTTTTTAAGTGCTCTGGAGTCATTTCGTTTGCAGGCGGTTTTTTACGTGCTCTGGAGTCATTTCGTTGCAAGCGGATTTTTACATACTTCTCAGACATTTCAATGGATGCGGGTTTTTTATGTGCTCTGGAGTCATTTCCGTGCAAGCGGGTTTTTAAGTGCTCTGGAGTCATTTCGTTGGAGGCGGGTTTTTAAGTGCTCAGGAGTCATTTCGTTGCAAGCGGATTTTTAAGTGTTCTGGAGTTATTCGTTTGAAACAGGTTTTTAAATGCTCTGGAGTCATTTCATTTCAAGGGTGTTTTTAAGTGCTCTGGAGTCATTTCGTTTGCAGGCGGTTTTTTACGTGCTCTGGAGTCATTTCTTTGCAAGCGGGTTTTTACATACTTCTCAGACATTTCAATGGATGCGAGTTGTTTAAGTGCTCTGGAGTCATTTCGTTGCAAGCGGTTTTTACATACTTCTCAGACATTTCAATGGATGCGAGTTGTTTAAGTGCTATGGATTCATTTCGTTGCAAGCGGGATTTTACATACTTATCAACTTTTCACTGGAAGCGGGTTTTTTAAGTGCTCTGGAGTCATTTCGTTAGAAGCAGGTTTTTAAGAGCCCTGGAGTCTTTTCCCTGCAAGCGGGTTTTTACGTACTCTGGAGCAATTTTGTTGCAAGCGAGATTTTACATACTTCTCCTTCATTTCAATGCATGCGGGTGTTTTAAGTGCTCTGGAGTCATTTCCTTGCAAGCGGGTGTTTTCGTGCTCTGGAGTCATTTCATTGCAAGTGGGTTTTTAAGTGCTCTGAAGTCTTTTCTATCAAGCGGGTTTTTAAGTGCTCTGGAGTCACTTCGTTGCAAGCCTGTTTTTAAGTGCTTTGGAGTCATTTCATTGTAAGCGGGTTTTTAAGTGCTCTGGTATCATTTCGATGGAAGCGGTTCATAAGTGTTCTGGAGTTATTTACGTTGGAAGCGGGTTTTTAAGTGCTCTGGAGTCATTTCGTTGGAAGCGAGTTTTTACATACTTCTCAGACATTTCACTGTATGTGGGTTTTTTAAGTGCTGTGGAGTCATTTCGTTGAAGGCGGGTTTTTAAGTGCTCAGGAGTCATTTCGTTGCCAGGGGATTATTAAGTGCTCTGGAGTCTTGGTTGGAAGTGGGTTTTTAAGTGCTCTGGAGTCATTTCGTTGCAAGTGGGTTTGTAAGTGCTCTGGAGTCATTTCATTTCAAGGGGGTTTTTAAGTGATCTGGAGTCATTTCGTTGCAAGCGGGTTTTTATATAATTCTCAGATATTTCAATGGAAGTGGATTTCTAAGTGCTCTGGACTCATTTCTTTGGAAGCAGCTTTTTACGTACTGTGAAGTAATTTCGTTGCAAGCGGGTTTTTACGTGCTCTGGAGTCATTTCTTTGCAAGCAGGTTTTTCCATAATTCTCAGATATTTCAATGGAAGCGGGTTTTTTAAGTGCTCTGGAGTCATTTCGTTGCAAGCAGGTTTTTAAGAGCTCTGGAGTCATTTCGTTGCAAGCGGGTTTTTAAGTGCTCTTGAGTCATTTCGATTCAAGGGGTTTTTACATACTTCTCAGACATTTCAATAGATGCAGGTTTTTACGTGCTCTGGAGCCATTTCGTTGCAAGCCGGTTTTTAAGTGCTTTGGAGTCATTTCCCTGTAAGCGGGTTTTTAAGTGCTCTGGTGTTATTTCGATGGAAGTGGTTCATAAGTGTTCTGGAGTTATTTACATTGGAAGCGAGTTTTTAAGTGCTCTGGAGTCATTTCTTTGGAAGCTGGTTTTTAAGTACTCTGGAGTCATTTCGTTGGAAGCGGGTTTTTACATACTCCTCAGACATTTCACTGTATGCGGGTTTTTTAAGTGCTCTGGAGTCATTTCGTTGCAATCAGGATTTAAGTGCTCTGGAGTCATTTCGTTGGAAGCGGGTTTTTATATACTTCTCATACATTTCACTGGATGCGGGTTTTTTAAGTGCTCTGGAGTCATTTCATTGGAGGCGGGTTTTTAAGTGCTCAGGAGTCATTTTGTTGCAAGCGGATTTTTAAGTGTTCTGGAGTTATTCTTTTGAAACAGGTTTTTAAATGCTCTGGAGTCATTTCATTTCAAGGGTGTTTTTAAGTGCTCTGGAGTCATTTCGTTGCAAGCGGTTTTTTACGTGCTCTGGAGTCATTTCGTTGCAAGCGGGTTTTTACATACTTCTCAGACATTTCAATGGATGCGGGTTTTTTATGTGCTCTGGAGTCATTTCCGTGCAAGCGGGTTTTTAAGTGCTCTGGAGTCATTTCATTGCAAGTGGGTTTTTAAGTGCTCTGGAGTCATTTTGTTGCAAGCGGGTTTTTACGGGCTCTGGAGTCATTTCTTTGCAAGCGGGTTTTTACATACTTCTCAGACATTTCAATGGATGCAAGTTGTTTAAGTGGTCTGGAGTCATTTCTTTGCAAGCGGTTTTTACATACTTCTCAGACATTTCAATGGATGCGAGTTGTTTAAGTGCTATGGAGTCATTTCGTTGCAAGCGGGATTTTACATACTTATCAACTTTTCACTGGAAGCGGGTTTTTTAAGTGCTCTGGAGTCATTTCCTTGCAAGCGGGTGTTTTCGTACTCTGGAGTCATTTCATTGAATGTGGGTTTTTAAGTGCTCTGAAGTCATTTCCATCAAGCGGGTTTTTAAGTGCTCTGGTGTCACTTCGTTGCAAGCGGGTTTTTACATTCTTCTCAGACATTTCAATGGATGCGGGTTGTTTAAGTGCTCTGGAGTCATTTCATTGCAAGCGGGTAATTTATCTGCTCTGGAGTCTTTTCGTTGCAAGCGGGATTTTACATACTTCTCAGACATTACACTGGAAGCGGGTTTTTAAGTGCTCTGGAGTCTTTTCGTTGCAAGCGGGTTTTTACCTGCTCTGGAGTCATTTCGTTGCAAGCGGGTTTTACCTGCTCTGAAGTCATTTCGATGGAAGCGGTTCATAAGTGTTCAGGAGTTGTTTACGTTGTAATCGGGTTTTTAAGAGCTCTAGAGTCATTTCGTTGCAAGCGGGTTTTTACCTGCTCTGGAGTCATTTCGTTGCAAGCGGGTTTTTACATTCTTCTCAGACATTTCAATGGATGCGGGTTGTTTAAGTGCTCTGGAGTCATTTCGTTGCAAGCGGTTTTTACATACTTCTCAGACATTTCAATGGATGCGAGTTGTTTAAGTGCTATGGATTCATTTCGTTGCAAGCGGGATTTTACATACTTATCAACTTTTCACTGGAAGCGGGTTTTTTAAGTGCTCTGGAGTCATTTCGTTGCAAGCGGTTTTTACATACTTCTCAGACATTTCAATGGATGCGAGTTGTTTAAGTGCTATGGAGTCATTTCGTTGCAAGCGGGATTTTACATACTTATCAACTTTTCACTGGAAGCGGGTTTTTTAAGTGCTCTGGAGTCATTTCGTTAGAAGCAGGTTTTTAAGAGCCCTGGAGTCTTTTCGCTGCAAGCGGGTTTTTTACGTGGACTGGAGTCATTTCGTTGCAAGCGGGCTTTTACATACTTCTCCGTCATTTCAATGCATGCGGGTGTTTTAAGTGCTCTGGAGTCATTTCCTTGCAAGCGGGTGTTTTCGTACTCTGGAGTCATTTCATTGAATGTGGGTTTTTAAGTGCTCTGAAGTCATTTCCATCAAGCGGGTTTTTAAGTGCTCTGGTGTCACTTCGTTGCAAGCGGGTTTTTACATTCTTCTCAGACATTTCAATGGATGCGGGTTGTTTAAGTGCTCTGGAGTCATTTCGTTGGAAGCATGTTTTTAAGTGCTCTGGAATCATTTCGTTGCAAGCGGGTTTTTACGTGCGCTGGAGTCATTTTGTTGCAAGCGGGTTTTTACATACTTCTCAGACATTTCAATGGATGAGGGTTGTTTAAGTGCTCTGGAGTCATTTCGTTGGAGGTGGGTTTTTAAGTGCTCAGGAGTCATTTCATTGCAAGCGGATTTTTAAGTGTTCTGGAGTTATTCGTTTGAAGCAGTTTTTTAAGTGCTCTGGAGTCATTTCGTTGCAAGGGGATTATTAAGTGCTCTGGCGTCTTCGTTGGAAGCGGGTTTTTACATAATTCTCAGAAATTTCAATGGAAGCTCTGGACTCATTTCGTTGGAAGCAGCTTTTTACGTGCTCGGAGGAATTTCGTTGCAAGAGGGTTTTTATGTGCTCTGGAGTCATTTCTTTGCAAGCGGGTTTTTAAGTGCTCTTGAGTCATTTCAGTTCAAGGGGTTTTGACATACTTCTCAAACATGTCACTGGATGCGGGTTTTTTAAGTGTTCTGGAGTCATTTCATTTCAAGCAGGTTTTTAAGTGCTCTGGAGTCATTTCTTTGGAAGCGGGTTTTATTATATTCTCAGACATTTCACTGGTGCGGGTTTTTTAAGTGCTCTGCAGTCATTTCATTGGAAGCGGGTTTTTAAGTGCTCAGGAGTCATTTCGTTGCAATAGGCTTTTTAAGTGTTCTGGAGTTATTCATTTGAAGCATGTTTATAAGTGCTCTGGAGTCATTTCGTTGCAAGGGGATTACTAGGTGCTCTGGAGTCATTTCATTGCAAGCGGTATTTTACGTGCTCTTGAGTATTTCATTTCAAGCTGGTTTTTACATACTTCTCAGACATTTCAGTGCATGCGGGTTGTTTAAGTGCTCTGGAGTCATTTAGTCGCAAGCGGGTTTTTATGTGCTCTGGAGTCTTTTCGTTGCAAGCGGGTTTTTAAGTGCTCTGGAGTCATTTCTTTGCTAGCGGGTTTTTACATACTTCTCAGACATTACACTGGAAGCGGGTTTTTTAAGTGCTCTGCAGTCATTTCCTTCAGGCGGGTTTTTAAGTACTTTTCCGTTTTCCTGTTATAATAATTGAACGGGCGACACGTATGTGAATTAGTTTACAAAGTTGTGCTTTGCGTTTCTGTTCTTTCGATGGAAACTTGTTTCTGTGCCGTACAGTGCGAGATAACACTTTTCAGTTTTCCTGCATTCCTAATTGAGCGAGCGACACACATGTGATTCAGTTTACAAAGTAGTGCTTTGATTTTCTGTTCTTTCGTTGGAAACTTCTTCCTGTGTACTTCAGGGCGATATATCACTTTTCAGTTTTCCTGTTATAATAATTGAACGGGCGACACGTATGTGAATTAGTTTACAAAGTTGTGCTTTGCATTTCTGTCCTTTCGATGGAAACTTGTTTCTATGCCGTCCAGTGCGAGATAACACATTTTAGTTTTCCTGTATTCCGAATTGAGCAAACAACACACAAGTGATTCAGTTTACAAAGTAGTGCTTTTCTTTCCTGTTCTTTCTTTGGAAACTCGTGCCTGTGCAGTTCAGTGCGATATATCACTTTTCAGTTTTCCTGTTATAATAATTGAACGGGCGACACGTTTGTGAATTAGTTTACGAACTTGTGCTTTGCGTTTCAGTTCTTTCATTGGAAACTTGTTTCTGTGACACATAGTGTGAGATAAAACTTTTCAGTTTTCCTGTATTCCTAGTTGAGCGAGCCACCCACAAGTGATTCAGTTTACAAATTAGTGCTTTGTTTTTCTGTTCTTTCGTTGGAAACTTGTTCCTGTGCAGTTCAGTGCGATATATCACTTTTCAGTTTTCCTGGTATAATAATTGAACGGGCAACACCTATGTGAATTAGTTTACAAAGTTTTGCTTTGCGTTTCTGTTCTTCCGATGCAAACTTGTTTTTGTGCCACATAGTGCGAGATAAAACTTTTCAGTTTTCCTGTATTCCTAATTGAGCGAGCGACACACATGTGATTAAAATTACAAAGTAGTGCTATGCTTTTCTCTTCTTTTGTTGGAATCTTGTTCCTGTGCAGTTCAGTGCGATATATCACTTTTCAGTTTTCCTGTTATAATAATTGAACGGGCAACACGTATGTGAATTAGTTTACAAAGTTGTCCTTTGTGTTTCTGTTCTTTCGATGGAAACTTGTTTCTATGCCTTACAGTGCGAGATAACACTTTTCAGTTTTCCTGTAATCCTAATTGAGTGAGCAACACACATGTGATTCAGTTTACAAAGTAGTGCTTTGTTTTTCTCTTCTTTTGTTGGAATCTTGTTCTTCTGCAGTTCAGTGCTATATATCACTTTTCAGTTTTCCTGTTACAATAATTGAACGGGTGACACATACGTGAATTAGTTTACAAAGTAAAGTTGTGCTTTGAGTTTCTGTTCTTTCAATGCAAACATGTTTCTGTGCCACATAGTGCGAGATTAAACTTTTCAATTTTCCTGTATTCCTAATTGATCGAGCGACACACAAGTGATTCAGTTTACAAAGTAGTGCTTTTCTGTTCTTTCAGTTTAAAATTTTTCCTGTGCAGTTCAGTGCGATATATCACTTTTTAGTTTTCCTGTTATAATAATTGAACGGGCGATACGTATGTGAATTAGTTTACAAAGCTGTCCTTTGCGTTTCTGTTGTTTCGATGGAAACTTGTTTCTGTGCCATACAGTGCGAGATAACACTTTTCAGTTTTCCTGTATTCCTAATTGAGCGAGCGACAGACATGTGATTCAGTTTACAATGTAGTGCTTTGCTTTTCTGTTCTTTCATTGGAAACTTGTTCCTGTGCAGTTCAGTGCGATATATCACTTTTCAGTTTTCCTGTTACAATAATTGAACGGGTGACACGTATGTGAATTAGTTTATAAAGGAGTGCTTTGCTTTTCTGTTCTTTCGTTGGAAACTTGTTCCTGTGCAGTTCAGTGCTATATATCACTTTTCAGTTTTCCTGTTATAATAATTGAACGGGTGACACGTATGTGAATTAGTTTACAAAGTTGTACTTTGCGTTTCTGTTCTTTCGATGGAAACTTGTTTCTGTGCCTTACTGTGCGAGATAACACTTTTCAGTTTTCCTGTATTCCTAATTGAGCGAGCGACACACATGTGATTCAGTTTACAATGTAGTGCTATGCTTTTCTGTTCTTTCATTGGAAACTTGTACCAGTGCAGTTCAGTGCGATATATCACTTTTGAGTTTTCCTGGTATAATAATTGAAGGGGCGACACGTATGTGAATTAGTTTACAAAGTTGTGCTTTGCGTTTCTGTTCTTTCGATGGAGACTTGTTTCTGTGCCATACAGTGCGAGATAACACTTTTCAGTTTTCCTGTATTCCTAATTGAGCGAGCCACCCACAAGTGATTCAGTTTACAAATTAGTGCTTTGCTTTTCTGTTCTTTCGTTGGAAACTTGTTCCTGTGCAGTTCAGTGCGATATATCACTTTTCAATTTTCCTGTTATAATAATTGAACGGGCAACACGTATGTGAATTAGTTTACAAAGTTGTGCTTTGCGTTTCTGTTATTTTGATGGAAACTTGTTTCTGTGCCTTACAGTGCGAGATAACACTTTTCAGTTTTCCTGTAATCCTAATTGAGCGAGCGACACACATGTGATTCTGTTTACAAAGTAGTGCTTTGCTTTTCTCTTCTTTTGTTGGAATCTTTTTCCTCTGCAGTTCAGTGCTATATATCACTTTTCAGTTTTCCTGTTACAATAATTGAACGGGTGACACGTATGTGAATTAGTTTACAAAGTTGTGCTTTGCGTTTCTGTTCTTTCGATGGAAATTTTGTCTGTGCCGTACAGTGCGAGATAACACTTTTCATTTTTCCTGTATTCCTAATTGAGCGAGCGACACACATGTGATTCAGTTTACAATGTAGTGCTTTGCTTTTCTGTTCTTTCATTGGAAACTTGTTCCTGTGCAGTTCAGTGCGATATATCACTTTTCAGTTTTCCTGTTATAATAACTGAACAGGCAACACGTATGTGAATTAGTTTACAAAGTTGTGCTTTGCGTTTCTTTTCTTTCGATGGAAACTTGTTTCTGTGCCATACAGTGCGAGATAACACTTTTCAGTTTTCCTGTATTCCTAATTGAGCGAGCGATACACATGTGATTCTCATCCTTTCAGCCCAGATAAGTGGGTGTGAACACATATTGACAACAAATGCTTGGCCTTATTCAGGGACCCTTAAAATGAACTTTAGGGATTTTGTCTCTGTCCCTTTCCCAATACGACTACATCCAATAAAACTCCCATTTTGGCTCTTTGAATTGGCTTGAGGAAGGGTGACCAGACCTGACTTGGCATACATTGTGACCTCCAAGTTCCATGACACCTTCACATCCTAAACCAGTTTCTTACCTCTGAGAAAGCAGCCTGGTACACAATAAAAGACTGAAAAAAAACCACTAAAACCTCAGCTAATTAAAGAAAGAGAAGAAAAGGGACAGAGAAAATATTACCAAACTTAATCTCTTGTTGGGAACTAAGCCCTGGGACCCTTCCTAAGAGCCTGGCCCGCCAGATAAGCACCGGAGGTCAGCAGGCCATAGTTTCTTACGACCCATTGTTCCCGAAACTGTTTGCTTAGGGACACATCCATGACCACAGATATTATCTTTGGGCCTTGTAACTCTTTAACCCACCTTCTTAGCCTTGGGAACTTCCCACCTCCCCACCAAGGGCCTTGGTATTTTTCCACTACTACTCCCCTTTTCTCACCCCTCTCCCCCGCCCTGCCAGAGCCGTGCTTTAAAAGAAATACCAAAGCTCAATAAATCTGACACTTGACCGGCAACCGTCTGCTTGTGTCCTTTCTCTCTCTCGCCCATCTTTTCCAGGATTGACCCCCTTTGCCCCCACGAATAACTAGGTCCCGCGGGTCGGGGCAGAGTGGTGCCCAACGTGGGGCTCGAAGTACGGGTCTCTCCGGATGGACCCTGAAGCAAGGAAGAAAGCCTTTGAAACCACACAAGCGTGATCAGCTCCCTCTGACCCGGAGAGACTACATGACTTGGTAAGCTTTACATTTCCATCCCATAAAGATGGACCATTCTTTGTCTAAGGAGGCGTCATTCGTTAAGGAATTATAGGCCTCCCTCAGAGAGAGAGGAATATGGGTTAAAAGAAAAAGGGTTTAATTAAGTTCTTTGCTTTTGTGTCGGACATTTGTCCATGGTTTGCTATTGATGGGCCAGAGATAGGCCGAAAAGTGGGATCAGGTTGGAGCCTGCCCTCTCGAGGACCTTAGAGAAAGAGGTCGAGATAAAGATGGCAATCATCCCCCCGTTATTACTGTTAATTCCCTAGCTTTCCCCGTTTTTCCCAAAGAAGGCCCTGACCAATTAGACCCCTCAGAGGAGAGTGATTTAAAAGAAGAGGCTTCCAGGTACCATAACCCTGATTGGCCGCCTACACTTGGCAGTGCAAGCAAATGTTAAGAGATAGTACATAAAAAAGAGCTAGTACCAAAAAGCCTCTTAAAGAAGAGATAGACCTCATCTCATTACAAAGTGAGGATGAAACAGGGGAAGAAACTGCTAAGTCTCATAGCCTACTTCCTTTGCGCTGCTTCCCTTCCACCCAAAACAAAAAAGGCCCCTTAGGTGAGCTGGGGCAAAGGGCATGGATCGGAGCCGGAGCCATAGCACGGTGAGCAGGAGGAACTGGGACTCTACTTGTCTCCTTCCCACTCCCCTACCTAGGGCCAGGCTTGTGGAGAACTGGGTGGATGAGAACGCCCAAACCCTCAGAGGCCTAAGACCTGCCTCTGCCAGCTGCAGAGCTTAGCAAGACTGCAATTTACCCTGCCCCTCCCACCAGCTTCAGCCAGTGTCAGCTTCATCCAGCTCTCGAACAGAAACCAGAAAGATGGAGCCACTTCTAGTTTTAAAGATTAAATTGTGTTCACTGATAAATTCTGAATTTTTCTAGTTCTGACTTAAAATCATGGCTATGCTCTGTATATATATTTAAATGTTTAAAAAGCAGGTACCGGTTTTTTTTTTCTCTGTGTTTTGTTTTTGTGTGCCGGCGTAAGTGTCTAAATGCTTCTGTGCAATGTTTGTGCGTGTAGTACTTTCTGTTCTCTGTTCTTAAAATTCCTCAGAGCTCGAGGTGTCTGTATCTGGGTAGCAAGAAGTGATCAAAGTGGTCACACTGGTGGTCACAGCTGCCGAAGTTCAGGGGGACACCCCTAGCTTCATCAGTATTTTCAGTATTTTGGTGGGTAATCTGTATGCCTGGTCCCAGTGAGTGCCACTCAGTGTCTCCTGGGGCAACAGCCCACTCTTGGTGTCTTCCTGGGGCATCAGGGCCCTTGCCTCCTGCACCCAATGCAGGAGGAATCTGTATGTTCGGCCTGCCCCAGAAGAGTCAGTTTTGGTCCTGGGAAATATGGCCAGCTGCAGGTGGCAAGGGATGGTGCGCGTTTTCTTGTTGTCGCTGGCCGCGTTGCCGGCCAGCTCCAGGATCTCGGCCGTCAGGTACTCCAGCACGGCCTCCAGGTACACCGGGGAGCCGGCACCCACCCGCTCCGCGTAGTTGCCCTTGCGGAGGAGCCGGTGCACGCGGCCCACGGGGAACTGCAGCCCAGCGCAAGAGGAGAGGGTCTTGGCCTTGGTGCGGGCCTTGCCCCCCTGTTTGCTGTGTCCAGACATAATAGTTAAAACACTAAAGCTGCAAAGCAATTACAGCAAAGTTAACCATTATATATAACCATTATATAAAATATATGCCTGGCTGCCAGCACCTAAATAAATAAATTAATGCAGTTTGTTTCTGTCCTATAGATTTGATATGGCCAAAATATTCTATTTTTGCTGAGGGCTACAAGCTGAGTTTAGTTCTCTGTTTAATGCTAAATGAAACTTTTGTTCTTTATTTTTTTGCTATTGTCTTAATGCAAAATAGTAGAATTAATAAGATTTGCTAGCCCCTTTATAAACTATGTCTGATTAAAAGTTTTGCTTTGATTTTAGTTTAAAAAGAGCAGATTTAAAGTTATGCTAAAGATTATAGTTAAGTATAAGATTGAGCTTTACCTAGTCTTTTTAAGTTGTTGTTCTGTTTTCAAAAAGGTTAAATCTAAAATGGGTAACCATAAAATCTGCCTATATAGATTTACTTAAAATTTGGTTATAAAACATGCATCAAAAATATACCAAATTAGAAATTATGGCATCCTGTTTTATAGGATGCAGTTTAGAGCAGATGATAAAGATAAACAAAGAGTAACTCAAATATGTTGGCCTCCAGGCTTGTCAGAAATCTAATAAATATGGCATTTTAACATATGTAAGCTTATTATGACAAAGTCCAACATGTTGATGCATCTTTTCAAGTGTCTAGCACATCTATGCAAATAACAGAGTTACCTGCAGTATTGGCTGTGTTTTAAAGTTTTAATAAACAGTCTTTAAACATTTTTACAGGTTGTGCCTATGTAGCTTAGTCTTTGCCTAGGTTAGAGACTGCAAATTAAATTTAGACATCTTCTCCTCCTAAAATTATTTTTACAAATTCAAAATTTGATACAAACCTTTTCCTTTTACATTGGACATTTGCAAACTCATTCTAACCTTCCAGGACCTTTAACTAAAGTAATTATAAAGCTGACTTGTTTAAACAATGTCCTTCTTGTGTTGTCCTTTTGCCTACTCCCCATCTTACGGTCAATACCTGTGGCCTTGTACCTAATGTTATTTGGCAAGTGGATGTTATACATATTCCTAAATTTGGTAATTTAAAATATGTTCATGTTTTGTTGACACTTACAGTGAGTTTATATTTTCCACACTCCAAACTGTTAAAGCTGGAAAAAATGTTATTGCTCATACGCTGTCAGCAATTGCTATATTAAAACTTCCAACACAACTTAAAACAGATAATGGCCCTGGTTATGTTGAAAATATGTTTTCAAAATTTTAAGAGTGGGCCCCCAGAGACATAAGCCTCAGGTTGGTAGGGGATGAGGCACAGGGAAGTTCAGGGGTTGCCGTCCTGGTTACTCATAATTGGATGAGGGATTAGGTAGCTGACTTTCAGGTCTGGTCAGTCCTGGCCAGACACCTGAGGAATATCTGATCTTTAATTCACGTTCAGAATCTCCTGCTAGTGCGAATGTGGCTACAGCCAAAGATGGAAGAGCAATTAGCTTCAACCTGTGTCTTCTCGAAATTAATAGATATTAATTTAGAGTACTAGTAAAAACTTATACATAGTAATCCCTGAATTATGAGTTTTAAAACCAACAATCTAGTAGAACAGTGTAAAGCAATGTTAAAATTACATTTGAATTTATTATAGCAAACCTATTAGTAAGAAAGTCTAGTGGTGAACCTGGATCATAGGCAGCTCATGGCAAGAAGAACAGCATTTATTAATTCAGGAATTGATATAGACAAGGCAGTTGGATGTATATTTTTAAATTAGCTTAATTTGAATAGACTTTAATAACTTTGAAATTTAGCATCATGTAAAAATTGTTTTGAACCAGGTTTGAATCATATATATTGTAAAACATCTTTGAATTTTATAAAAATCCATATTAATTTAAAATGAGACTTGTTGCTGTCCTAGTCTAAACAGAGATAAAATGAACAGAGAATTAATTATGATTAAAATTGTCCATGGCATATGGTCACCTTAAGGTTACAGTTTAATTTTAAGCTTTTTTTTTTTTTTGAGAGTATAAAAAGAAAGCAGATAGTATTCTGGGTGAGAAAGCAGGCAGAGAGAAACAGAAAAGACTTTGAGAAAAGAGCCATAGGGAATAGTTTTCTTCTTCACAGATCACTCTTAGTTTTACTGGTATTACTGGATAAAAGACATTTGAGCAGAAAAAATATAGGTGTAGGAGCCAAAGGTTTCCCAAAGAGGAGACAGTATAATGAAGCCATTCCTGTGATTATGAAAGGGGAAATGGAAATGGACCATGTGGCTACTCAACCAAGTAACACAGCAGGTCATGGGCTTAGCCTGGCCCAACCCTAGAACCTTGGAGCCTGGTACCAGGGCTTTATCAAGAGTAAGGCAGAGTTCTCATAGAGGGAATCTCATCTGAGAGAAAGGATAAGGGTGTTGGAGAGGTGCCTCCGGCAGCTGCTTTGATATTTAAATCTCAGTGGAGAGACTTCTTTTACCAGGCCTTTACTAGTCAGGGTAGAATTTGCAAGTCCATCTCCTTTTGTTTGTGACAGCAGGTGGGATTGCTGGTGAGGATCACACCTCTTGCTCAGGCTCATCAAGGAAATTAACCCATTGTTCTGAGATGTTTCTACTCTGGCTTAGAAACTCTACAATAAAAACACAGGCCTGCAGTTGCAGCTAGGAGAGTAGCTGCTAGAGGCTTGAGGTTGCTGCTAAGGCGGCTTTTTGCTGTGGCTATGGAGTCTGGACCTTCTTAAAAAAGTCTCCTGTGTGCTGTGTGTTATTTTATTAATTTTAATCTTCACTCCCAACTCAAGAACCTTTCAAATCTGCTGGCTGGATCCCTCCAGCATAGGGAGAGATAAGTAGCTTTAGAATGGAGTAAGGTGCTCAGTGGCCTTTTAGGGTCTACAAGAGACTGAAGTTTTACAGCTCTGAAAAGAGTAGGAAAGAAACAGAGTAGTAGTAAAAGCAGCTGGCAGTGGGGAGACCACAGAGTTTTCTTGTTTGTTTTTATAACTAAGAGAGCTGCCAATCATATGACTGCCCTAAGTTAAGATGGTGGTGAAACCATGTGCTTGCCCTTAGTGGAGCTGTGGCTCCCACCTCCTTATCCCAAAATCAACATGGTGGCTATCCAGGTGGGCTGTGCGCCAATAGCGTCATAGTGAGACCAGGTACATGCTGGTGGGAAGGCTGTCTCAGCAGAGTTTGAAACTCTGCATGCATGTGGCATGGCTGTTCAGAAGTCTGTGCAACTGAAAACCCTCTTCTGCATGCTTCCTCTGGGGGCAGGTGTTCCATGGGAGATTTAAAACTTCACCCCTGGGCCAGAGAAAGTGCACAACATAGAGCCATTTATGTGTGCGCAGGGTCCCCAAGCAATTGCTTACCTAACTGCAATAGTTTAGAAGCAAGCTGTGTCTGTGTCTGAAACAGAGGTTTCAGCATCTGGCCTGAGCCTTTTAGTTTCCCCAGCTTATTTTGGTGCAGTGTGATTGACCAACATGTATGAGGTGCTCAGAGAACATGACAGGATGCTGAGTCTGAGCAGCCATGAGTAAAGGGACAGGTGTGTGTGGTATGGGCAGGGCAGTTAACGGAAAGTGTAAGTTTTAAGTCATATATGGTTAAGTGGTAGGTACAGATAGGTAGAACAGAAAAAAAGGTCTGTTGCCCTCATCATGGTCTGATTAAGTGTCCCTGGTACGCCAGACCAGGGGCTACCAGGAGAGCCTTTTCCAGTGCACTAATGTTAGGCTCAATGAAATGATGATGTGCACAATAGATTTCACATGAAAGAGCTTTATTAGATGGAGATGGAGAGTGAGAGAGAAGGAGAGAAGACATGATAGGAGGAAGAGAATGGAGTGCCCTGACAGAGAAAGGGGAGAGTACAGAAGAGTGAGAGAATAAGAGAACGAGAGGGCAAGAGGGCAAGGGAGGGATAAACTGGCTGGTTGACTCTTTTACGGAGCAACTTGACCACATTGCCAGGTGTGGCTACATGGCAGGGGACACATGATGACATCATAGGTTGCTAGGTAACCCAGAAGCAGGCTGCCTAAAAACAAACATATCTTCTGGAGGTATCTCCATCCCTGATCTCAAGCTCTACTATAGAGCAACAGTAATAAAAACTGCATGGTATTGGCAGAGAAACAGACTGGTAGATCAATGGAATCAAATCAAAGACCCAGAAATAAACGCATGCACCTATGGTCACCTGATTTTGACAAAGATGCCAAAACCTTACAATGGAAAAAAGATAGCATTTTTAACAAATGATGGGAGAATTATCTCTCCCTCTGGTGTCCTCCAACATCCTATACATCTCAGGCATCTATTCTTTTTTCCCCATCCTCTAGCTCTTCTTGGTTGTACCATAGACTCTCAGACAGTACCAGGCTGTGGTATGTCACCAGAATTTCAATAAGCCCCACAGGTCTTAGGTCATTTGTCTGGGAGCCAGGCCAGCAGACTGACAATGGAGGAGAGCAATTTGTAGGGGAAGCCAAATATCTTCTAGTAAGGTGTGGATCTCTTCTGGATAAGGATGAATTTGGTCATCTCTGGATAGACAATCATTTGCCACTGGTCATTAATCTCTCTCAATATCAATGGACTTAATTCTCCAAAAAAAAGACACAGAATGGATGCATAAACAAAACCCAGCAACCTGTTGTATACAAGAAACACACCTAAGTCACAAAGATAGACATTACCTGAGGGTAAAAGGTTGGAAGACGACTTTTACCCTCAAATGGACCCAAGAAACAAGCAGGAGTAGCCATTCTAATATCTGATAAAATAGACTTTCAACCAAAATTAATAAAAAGAGATGGGGAAGAACACTTCATACTCATCAAGGGAAAATTCCACCAGGAAGACATCACAATCCTGAACATCTATGCCCCAAATACAAGAGCAACCATATTTGTAAAAGAAACATTGAGAAAATTTAAACCACATATAGATCCCCACACATTGATAATGGGAGACTTCAACACCCCACTCTCAACAAAGGACAGGTCAACAAAACAGAAATTAAACAAAGAAACAATATCTCTGACAGAGGTCATGAATCAAATGGATGTCACAGACATTTACAGAACCTTACACCCAAACACAGAAGAATTTACCTTCTTCTCAGCACCTCATGGAACCTTCTCCAAGATAGACCATATAGTTGGTAAAAAAGCAAGCCTCAACAGATACAAGAAGATTGAAATAATCCCTTGTGTCTTGTCTGAGCACCATGGAATAAAGTTGGACATCAACAACAACAGAAATAGCAAAAAGCCTACACACACATGGAAACTGAACAACTTGTTATTAAATGACAGCTGGGTTAGGGAAGAAATAAAGAAAGAAATTAAAGTTTTCCTAGAACTCAATGAAAATGACGACACAACATACCCAAACTTGTGGGACACAATGAAAGCAGTACTAAGAGGAAAGTTCAAAGCACTAAGTGCCTTCAAGAAGAAATTCGAGACAGCTCATTCAAGCAACTTAATGGCCCCACTTAAAAACCCTAGAAAAAGAAGAAGCAGACACACCAAGAAGGAGTAGACCGCCGGAAATAATCAAAATCAGGGTTGAAATCTATCAATTGGAAACAAATAAAACAATTCAAACAATCAATGAAACCAAGAGCTGGTTCTTTGGAGATGGAGAGTGAGAGAGAAGGAGAGAAGACATGATAGGAGGAAAAGAATGGAGTGCCCTGACAGAGAAAGGGGAGAGTACAGAAGAGTGAGAGAATCACTCTTCACAACAATCACAAAAAGATTGACAAACCCTTAGCCAAGCTAACTAAAAGGCAGAGAGACACCACCCAAATTAACAAAATCAGAAATGAAAAGGGGGACATAACTACAGACACTGAGGAAATCCAAACAATCATTAGGACTTACTTCAAAAGTCTATATGCCACAAAAGTTGAAAATCTAAATGAAATGGAAAATTTTCTTGATCGATTTGACTTACCAAAGGTCAATCAGGACCAGGTAAATCAATTAAATAGTCCTATATCTCCCAAAGAAATAGAGGGAGTCATCAAAAGTCTCCCATCCAAAAAAAGCCCAGGACCAGATGGCTTTCACACAGAATTCTACCAAACCTTCAAAGAAGAGCTGAATCCAATTCTTTTCAAACTATTCCACAAAATAGAACAGAAGGAATATTACCAAACTCATTCTATGAAGCCACAGTCACCTTGGTACCTAAAACTCACAAAGACTCAACAAAGAAAGAGAATTTCAGGCCAATCTCCCTTATGAACATTGATCCAAAAATACTTAACAAAATACTTGCAAAACCAAATACTAGAACACATCAAAGATATTATCCACTATGACCAAGTAGGCTTCATCCCAGGTATGCAGGGGTGGTTCAATATATGGAAATCCATCAATGTGATCCACCATATTAACAAACTGAAAGAAAAAAACCACATGAATATCTCCCTAGATGCTGAAAAAGCATTTGACAAAATCCAACATCCATTCATGTTTAAAGTATTGGAGACATCAGGGATACAAGGCACATATCTAAACATAGTAAAGCCTATAGCCAACATCAAACTGAATTGAGAGAAACTTAAAGCAATCCCACTGAAATCAGGGACAAGACAAGGCTGCCCACTCTCCCCATATCTCTTTAACATAGTGCTGGAAGTCCTGGCTAGAGCAATAAGACAGTTGAAGGAGATCAAGGGGATACAAATTGGAAAGGAAGAAGTCAAATTATCAGTATTTGCAGATGATATGATAGTATACATGAGTGACCCCCAAAACTCTACCAGGGAACTCCTACGGCTGATAAACACCTTCAGCAAAGTGGCCGGATACAAAATTAACTCAAAAAAATCAGTAGCACTCCTGTGTACAAAAGACAAAAGGGCTGAGAAAGAAATTAGAGAAACAACACCCTTCACAACAGCCACTAATGACATAAAGTACCTTGGTGTAACCATAACCAAGCAAGTCAAAGACTTGTATGAAAAAATTTCAAATCTCTGAAGAAAGAATTAGAAGAAGATATAAGAAGATGGAAAGATCTCCCATGCTCATGCCTTGGCAGGATTAACATAGTAAAAATGGCCATCTTACCAAAAGCAATCTACAGATTTAATGCAATTCCCATCAAATTGCCAACACAATTCTTTACAGACCTGGAAAGAAAAATTCTCAACTTCGTATGGAATAACAAGAAACCAAGAATTCCTAAAACAATCCTCTACAATAAAAGATCTTCTGGATCTCCATCCCTGATCTTAAGCTGTACTATACAGCAACAGTTATATGCTCTTTGGGTGGATGACACCTAAATGAACATCAGTACAAAGTCCCAATTTATTTCTAATATCAGAGATCAGACCTCTACTCTTGCCTGATGCATCTAAAACAAAAAGGGGGAACTGTAGAGAGCTGCATAATGCCGTGCCTTAAAGATGGAGCTGGTTTCCACCTTCCACCTTCCACCTTCCCTATGGTGAGTGCTCTCTGTCACAAACAACTCCACATTTGACTAAGGCTGAGGAACTGGCTTGCTTCCATGTATGTGGACCTATCTGCATTGCCCACGTGGTACGCTGGGGTTGGCTATCCAGAGGCTATTTAAGCTGTGGGCTGGCTTCCCCAGGGTCAGATGATTGTTCAAGGTTCCTGAATAAACTGCATTGAAAAAAATATCTTCTGGAGGTATCTCCATCCCTGATCTCAAGCTGTACTATAGAGCAACAGCTATAAAAACTGCATGTACTGGCATAGAAACAGATTGGTGGATCAATGGAATCAAATCAAAGACCCAGAAATAAACTCACACACCTATGGACACCTGATTTTGATAAAGATGCCAAAACTATACAATGGAAAAAATATAGCATCTTCAACAAATGGTGCTGGTCTAACTGGATGTCTACATGTAGAAAAATGAAAATAGATCCATACTTATCACCCTGCACATAACTGAAGTCCAAGTGGATCAAAGACCTCAACATAAAACCAGACACATTAAATCGGGTAGAAAAAAAGGTGGGGAGTACCCTAGAACTCATTGTACAGGAGAGAACTTCCTGAACAGAACACCAACATCACAGGCTCTATGAGCAACAATCAATAAATGGGACCTCCTGAAACCGAAAAGCTTCTGTAAAGCAAAGGACACAGTCATCAAAACAAAGCGACCACCTACAGATTGGGAAAGAATCCTCACCAACCCTTTATCTGACAAAGGACTCTTATCCAGTACATATAAAGAGCTAAAGAAGCTGAAAAGTAGCAAACCAAGTAATCCACTTAAAAAACGGGGTACAGAGCTAAACAGAGAATTCTCTGTAGAGGAATATCAAATGGCAGAGAAGCACTTAAAGAAATGTTCAACCTCATTAGCCATTAGGGAAATGCAAATCAAAACAACCCTGAGATTTCACCTTATACCCATCAGAATGTCCAAGAAACAAAAACTCAAGTAACAACACATGCTGGAGAGGTTGTGGAGAAAGGGGAACCCTTCTCCACTGCTGATGGGAGTGTAAACTTGTACAACCACTCTGGAAATCAATCTGTCGCTTTCTCAGACATCTAGGAATAGCGCTTCCTCAAGATCCAGCCATACCACTCCTAGGCATATATCCAAAAGAGGCTCAAGTACACAAAAAGGACATTTGCTCAACCATATTTGTAGCAGCTTTATTTGTAATAGCCAGAAGGTGGAAACAGCCTTGATGCCCCTCAACTGAAGAATGGATGCAGAAATTGTGGTACATCTATACAATGGAGTATTACTCAGCAATGAAAAATAAGGAAATCATGAAATTTGCAGGTAAATGGTGGGACCTGGAAAGGATCATCCTGAGTGAGTTGTCCCAGAAGCAAAAAGACACACACGGTATATACTCACTCATATAAACATACAACATAGAATAAACCCACTAAAATCTGTACATCTAAACAAACTAAGCAAAAGAGAGGACCCTAACTAAAATGTTCTATCCCCACCCTGAAAGGCAAAGAGGATGGACATCAGAAGAAGAAGAAAACAGGAAACAACCTAGGAACCTGCTACAGAGGGCCTCTGAAAGCCAGAGGAAGAAAACAGGAAACAACCTAGGAACCTGCCACAGAGGGCCTCTGAAAGCCTCTGCCATGCAGACTGTGAAAGCAGATACTGAGCCTGATGGCCAACTGACAGGCAGAGTGAATGTAATTTTATGTAAGAAGTGGGAAATAGTAAGAGCTGGAGAGGACAGAAACTCCACAAGGAGAGCAACAGAAGAAGAAAATTTGAACACAGGGAACTTCCCAGAGACTCATACTCCAACCAAGGACTATTCATGGAGATAACCTAGAACCCTGACAATGCAGCCACTTCTGATGAGAACTGATAGGCTAAGATCAGAAAGAAGGAGAGGAAGACCTCCCCTATCAGTGGACTCGGGGAGGGGCATGCATGTAGAAGGGGGGAGGGTGGGACCGGGAGGGGAGGAGGGAGGGGCTTATGGGGGGATACAAAATGAATAAAGTGTAATTAATAAAAGTTAAAAAAAAACTCCTAATGCCAAAAAAATTTAAAAAGGTGTATAAATGTATGATGGGAGTATAGCATTTTTTGTACTATGTATCAAACTCAAGTCTTTGTACATGCTCCACTGGTTATGTGTGTGTTTGTGCTGTAAGTAGCTTGTCAGTGCTGCAGAATGGAGTTTAGAGTTTACTTTGGGGTGACTGGTATGCCTTAGTAATGCTAAGTTTACTCGTTTTCATAATTTTTTTGTCTTCCATCTTCCTTTGCTTTCTGAAGCACTAAACACAGAGAAAAGTTCGAGCTCATGTAGGTCAGGGAACTGTAACTTGTTGCTTACACAAACAGAACTTTCTCAGGGGCAGGGGTCCTGTTCTGCTCAGATATACCACAAAAAAAGCAGTCTCTGAGACTTTGGAATGAATAAGCAGAAAGCCCATGAATAGGAGAGACTGCAGGGGCTGTCTGTTCACTGATGTGTGCTAGGAGGCAAGTTGTTAGGATCCTGGAGTGAATGACAGCAACAGGGAGCTCACTTTGGATCACTGCTCAGGCCCAAAGCCCTCCAATCCAATGACTTTCTAGCTAGTGTATTTCCTGGGTGTCTAGGACTTCCTGAGGCCTTTGCTATGGCTTCTCAGGCAGTACTGCCAGGCTCTTATGGTCTGTGTGCATAGTGCACATGATCCTGCATCCTGTGATGCTTATCTCCTCATTTATCCTGCCTGGGTCCCACAGCCTTTCTAGGGCTGTGGATCTAAAAGCCAAGGAAAAGATCAATTTTCCTTAGATGTGATGTGGTTGAAGTGAGTTTTTGTTGTTGCTGTTTTTTTTGACCATTAGATGGTGACATTGCTCCTTGCTGGTGCCTGCTACCTGCTTTCTCCCACCCCTGCCCTTCGTACTTCAAAAAAAAAAAAAAAATGGGAGGGAGCTTCTTTTCCTCCTCCCCCTTTGATTTCATCCCTTTCCTTCCTTCTTTCTTTCCTTCTTTCTTTCTTACTTTCTTTTCTCTCTCTCTTTCTCTCTCTCTCTCTCTCTCTCTCTCTCTCTCTCTCTCCTTCCTTTCTTTTCTTCCTTTTTTTTCCTTCTTTCTCCCTTAAATGCTATTCCATGGGGTGTTCTGGATTATTTACTATGTAGGATCTGTTGTCTGGGTAACTCCAACTACTCACATTTTTTTCTTTATTGAATGTGCTGTTATTATAGCTGTCTTGCCATGTAAGGATCTAGTTTTGTATTGAGACCACATACTGTTTGATTCATAGACAAAAGTTAACATTGCTGTGAAAAATTTGAATCCAGATGTGTCCAGTCACCATAGCCATAGTATATTATACATTTCTTTACAAGAATTTATTCTTAATGGCATATTTTATTTTTCTTGAACTGTATTTTCATACTTAGAAGTCAATCTTGAATGTATTTATTGTGTTATTTGTTTGTTCATTCATTGTGTACTATCTTCTGTCAACACAAAAAACATAACTGTCCCCTCAAACAGAAGAGAAAGTTTAGTGTGGAGATGAGTAGCCCAGGCCCTGGAACACAGGTTTAAGTTATATGTATATGACGTAGGTGGTCAGATATGAGTGAAAAGTCTTGGAAAGAAGTCGTCTGCAGAAGCTTATTGATTGCTTAAAACCCTGCAGAACATGTTGGTGTGTGTGATGCCTGCCTTCATCCCAGCAGTGGTAGGCAGATTACTGTATGTTGGACAACCTGCTGTACATGGTGAATTCTAGGACAACCAAGGCTGCAAAGAGAAATCTTTTCTCAAATAAACAAATCCAGCCCTCTTCACTGTTGTGAAGAGGCTGGACTGTTGGAGCTCCAGGACCTAATTACAATTTGGGTGACCTTTAGCCTACTAAACAGCCTTTTCTTTTCCCTCTCTCTGTCAGACCTAACATCCTGAAAAACAGATAAGACATTTAGGAATGTATTAATTTAACAAAATCCAAGTTTCCCGGTAACCAAAGCACCAGAAGTGTCAGGTGGTATCAAGGTCCACAACAGGGTTCTCCTGATCTTACTCTTACCTGCTTGCCTGAAGTACTCACTGATATATTTGGAAAAGTGTCTTGATTTCTGGACTTCTTGTTCTGTCACTATAAAATGTTTATGATAGTGCTATGTTATTGGGACGTGGTATTTTGGGGAGATCTAAATCTGTGGTCCTGGGCCAATAATAACTCATGTTTGGCTCCAGAATAAATGAAATCTTTTATCACTTTGAAGGGAAACATGTTTCTTTCTTTGACAGTGGGAAGTTCTAATGAGGGAATTGGAAGCTCTGCTTTAGGCTTCAAATACTGTTCTTAGCCTTTGAGATTTACCTAGTACTTATAAGGTTGATGAATCACATCTGTTGACTAGAGCTCTATTTTAGATTTATGATAGCCCAAGATAATTTGGGTTTGGTCCTGTAACATGCCAACTGTCCACAGCCTTGTAGAATGTTTAAAGTAGATGTGGCTTTTTTTTCTGAGAACTTCAGTTCACACCATTTATCATTTCTTTAGAGTAGAAAGGTAGAAAATACTTTAAAAAGAAAAGTGCATGTTAAATACAATGAAGTCTATATTTTATAGTGTTTTGTAGTTTTTTAAAATGAGATCTTATTGTTGTTGTTTTTAATATACCGTCACACTATGTATACCTTGCTGGCCTGCAACCCATATGTAGACCAGGCTGCCCTTGAATTCCTGAGTTCTGGGAATAATAAAGGCATGTACCACCATGTCCTGCTTATATGTCTTTTTAAGCACAGTTGTCTGTCTTTATTAATTTCTTTACTTTGATAAGTCTATTATAGAAGAGTAGTTGAACATCGATTGATCATGGGTCAGTCAGGCCTGAGACACTGGGCAATGTCTTACTGAAGGGACAGGAGATGGCTTCCTTCTCCCTTGGCAGATTGAAAGAGAGACAGGTTCAGATCCCTGGAGCTGAAGTTGTGGAGAAAGGAGGTAAGAGGTATCCAGTGCTGTAACTCAGCTGATGATGGAGAAGGGTGTGGGAACTCTGAAGTGGGTACACTCAGACAGAGAGGGGCTGTGCCTTAGAAAACAGTGTGTCCGTGGCACCATCCACTGTGCTCCTGTTAGACCTTGGAGATGTAAGGGAGAGGTTGTACATCTCATGCCAAGTCAGAGCCATATGTACAGCACTTCTCTAAAGAGATCCTGGTCTGCAGGCCCAAGTGAGTAGACCACACTGTGTCTCTTCTTACCCTGCCCTTTCTCTCCCCAGCACATAGCTTTTCTCTGTTCCCTCTGCCCCTGCCTTGGGGCACTAATCCTGACTCAGATGTTCAGGGTCAGTAAGTAAGGGTGGATATCAGGAGAGCCTGGGTTACATTCCCATCCCTGTGCATTTCCTCTCTCTCTAATCAGGCTGGGGTAGGAAGTGGGCCTGGCTCCCAGTTTGGGTGATTTGGTTCCAGATAGCTCGTGAAGTGTGGGCTGTACAACTTGGGTGTGTAGTCAGTCCCAAGGGCTTCCTGATTCCTCCCTGGCTCCTTTCCAAGGAAGCCAGGCTAGGACCTGAGGCTTTTCAGTGCCTGTTTTCTCCTTCCTTGCTGAGCTCTCCCTTTTGACCTGAGCCTGGATGTGGAGCAGAGAGTGCAGATGGGATGAGTCTCACAAGCCTCCATTTGTTTCTCCACTTACCCCTCAGCCCCTCCTCAACATATACTCAGAATTTGTGTGTCTGTGAGGTTCCAATACTCAGGGCAGAGCCACCTTGCATGTGCATGCATCATGGAGAAAGAACCAGTTGGAGAAGCCAACTTCAGAGCATCTCAAGTTCCAGGAAACTCACAGCTCTTGTCTTTGAGCCAGAGAAATGCCAGACCCAGAGCACCTGTACCTGCTGGTGAGACTTTGGGGTCTGAAAGCAGTGAGGAAACATGGGGAGAGGAAAGATACCTCAGGTTCTATTCCTTTGGGGGATTGCAGCTTTGTGTCTTGGGCTTCCTTCTGTAGGTAAGCAGGGGATCCACAGTAGACTGGGTGTTGACAGTGCTGGATTCAGGCCACATTATGAAGTGAAGAGAATTTTGGGATGCATGACTATAAAGGGTAAGCCAATCTAACTCCAGAGGCTGGTTTTCGCTCACCAGTGATTTTACTGGTGAGCCCTGTTCATCCATTGAACTCCTTCCAGGATCTAGCTATGGTGATATTCCTGCCAGCATTGTCCCAGGACCATAATCTTAGGGCCTCATAACAACTTTATGCTGTCTTTGGGCTGCATTAAGGCAGAAATAGACCTGCCAGTAGAAGGTATTGCTGCATCAATTTAGACCCTACCAGTCCCTTCCCACTTGGCTCTCAAGTGTACTTTTTGTGTCCTCTCTCTGTCTCTGTTCTCCCTCTCTTTCTCTTTTCGAGAGTGTTTTCCTGTGTGTGTCTGCGTGTGTGTGTGTCTGTGTGTGTGTGTTTGTCTGTTTGTTTTTCAGGGGATCAGGAACTACCTCTATGTCTGCCATTCCCAGCTGGAGAGAGGCTATATCCAGCACCAGTAACACTGGGTTGCCAATAGGTAAAGCTTTCTCAGCTCTCAGAAATGCCAGCCCCAGCTAGACCCTGAGCCGACTGTCAAAGTTAACCTGAGAGTTCAACTCCTGTGCCAACTCCTGTCCTGCACCTCACAGAGAGAGTGCACCTCCTTCATGTTCAAGGTTCTTTCCCAGTCTTGTCATGGGACAGGGGGCAGTGGCAGGTGTAAGGACAAAGAGCAAGCGTGGATGGAGTAGAGAGGAGGCCAGGACACTGATGATAGACAGCCTTTCTTTTTCTTCCCTGTCTACTGGGCTAGTGTCTGATGTCACAGAAAGAAACAGAGGAACTAAAGGAACAACTAGGTATGACTGACCTGGGGTAGGAAAGACATGGGGGACAAGGCCAGAGGGGGAGCTTGGTGTTTGGGTGTAGGTGATTGTGGTAGCTTGGAGGGGGGCACTCCTGGGGGAGGTGACATCAAGCAGGCCAGGCAGGGAGTCCTCTGTGCATTTACTGCTGGGACTTTCACCTACAGGCTCTGCCCTCTAGTATGTTGGGCAGAGGAGTTTCCAGATTCCCTTCTCTGTGGGCATTTAGATGTTCCTCCTTTGTTTACCCCTGAAGTCCTGGCAGCTGCATCTTGTTGGGTGTTTGTTGTCACATGGTTTTTTGTTTGTTTGTTTGTTTGTTTGTTTTACAAGTAGGGATGGCAGTGCTGTGGCCTAGCATTTGAGGAATTACTGTCCACACTCTTCTCCTGTAGAAGACATTTCCATATAGAGCTTGGTGATGGGTGGGGGAGTCTGTCCTGAGGCTCCTTGGATGGGGGCTGGAGGGCAGTGCGGTGGCTGGTAGATCCCTTGGAGCAAAGAATGGGGCTCAGGCCCGTGGGTTCCTGTGTGTCTGTGTCTGGAATCCCCCTTTGTACCTCTGCATTTCAGCGGTCATGCAGACGCTCAATGAAAAGTTCCAGGATCGTTGAAGTGAGTGTTCTGCTATCTGCAGCTCTTCCCACACTCCTCACTGCCCCGGAAGCCAAGCCTGGCCTGACTCTGGTTTTGCCTAACAGGGTGGACCCATAGTTCCTGTAGAAGAGGCCAGATGACTGCCCATGGATCCTATTACCCCAGAGCAGTGGCTCTCACCTTCCTAAAGTTGAAGCCCCTTAATACACTTCCTCATGTTGTGTTAACTCCCAACCATAAAATTATCTTGTTGCTAGTTTGTAACCGTAGTTTTGCAAATGTTATGAATTGTAATATAAATCTCTGATATGTGAGCCTGTGGGAGCTGCTTCCACAGACTGAGAACCACTGCTCTACAGCCAGAGCTGACCGATGCCCCTGCTTTTGCTCCTGGCTGCCCCTTCTGACACCTGTTTGACATGAGGTAGTTTTTCCCTATGTTCTTCTCTTTCTCTTTTGGTGGGTGATGAGGTATAGCAACAGGATGGAAACTGTGCCTACCCCTCTAAGGACAATGTGCTCATTCACACTCTACGTTCCCCAAATACAGTTCTCATGTATGAACTTTTCAGAAACTAAATAAAGTATTTGCAGAAAGGAGGATAAAAAAAAGAGTAGTCCTGAGTGGGATGTGGGCCCCCTTCTAAGAAGGCACCATGTACCCTAGCTTAGCCAGGTGAGCTGCAGGGTCTGGGTTCTTAGGGACCAGGCCTGACACAGACTCTGCCCCTACCCTGACTTCTGCCTTCTCTGGGACAGTCTCATAAAACCCAGTTTTGTTTCCTGTCCCCTGCATTCAGCAGTCCTTTCTCCTTTCGTGGTCTTCCCTCATCCCGGTCTCTGAATTTCTGGATCATTCTCTCCCTGGGGGCACTGCACTGAAGGGGGACTGGCCTAGAATTTGCACTTCATCTTTGGGCTCCTGCATAGCCCTCCCCTTTGAAATGAATTGAGAAGTCTCCTAATTTGCCCCTGGACCATTTCAGTCAAGGGATAGAGGCCAAGATCACATCTGCATGGTTGGTAGAGTAAGTCAAGAGCACAGAAAAGTGCCTGTTTTTCTCTAGGTTGGTTGTGAAGTGAGTCTTCAG
Source organism: Meriones unguiculatus (assembly GCF_030254825.1). Taxonomy (NCBI): domain Eukaryota; kingdom Metazoa; phylum Chordata; class Mammalia; order Rodentia; family Muridae; genus Meriones; species Meriones unguiculatus. The sequence goes on along the minus strand of NW_026843706.1, from coordinate 255,394 downwards.
TGGTTCTGTGGGCCATCAGGGGAAGCTTCCCATGGCAGCAGAAGTGAGGGTCTAGGACCCAAACCACCAAATTTCCATGTCCTGGCCTGAGATGTGCTCTCATCTGACCCCCATTAGAAAAGTTGTGGTTTAAAAAAGTTTGGGTTACCTGTTTGAGTGTGAGTTGTGGAGAGGGAGGGGAAGTGAGGGGTCAGCCGGGGAGAGGGAGAGGCTCCAGTGCTATGACACTTGTGTCGAGGTCAGAGTGCAACTATTTGGGAGTTAGTTCTCTCCGTTTCTTTTATTTGAAGGAAGGTATCCTGTGCTTCTGTTTCTGTACTTTGTATGCCTGCCTAACTGGCCCTGGAGCTTCTGAGGTCTCCTATCTCTCTCTCCCATCTTATTCTAGAAAACCTGGGGTTACAGGTAGGTATTATCAGGTGCAGATGTCTTGAAGATTTATGTTTAATCACTTTTATATGGGGGGCTTAGGGATGTGAGTTTACACGTGAGTGAGGTTGTGTTGGAGAACAGAGTCATTGGATTCCCCCTGAAGCCAGAGTTTACAGGGAATTGTGAGCTTCCTGTCATAGGGATTTGATACCACAAGCTTCTGCCAGCACACACACACACACACACACACACACACACACACACACTTAAACTAGCAAAAATTCAGCTTCTTTATTAAAAAAGAAATCATAGAGTGGAGAGTGATCAAGGTAAACCTGACTTCTAGCTTCTACTGGAGTATTCACACATATGTCAATGCAACACACATGCACACACCACATGCACACATCAAAAGGAGCAATCCAGTGCTGAGGATGTAACTCAGTTATGAGAGTGCTTGCCTTGGATGCAAGGAGGCCCTGGGTGTGTCCCCCAGAACTTCATAAACCACCTGTGGAGACACAGACCTGTAATCTCAGGACTCAGGAAAAAGAAGCTGGAGAATCAGAAGTTCAGACGCATCCTCAGTTACTGGATGAATTCAAGGCAGCCTGGGCACACTTACCTTAATCTATCTTAAAAAAACAAAAGCATCCCAGTTGCTAAGTAGATGAGTTTACTGTTAAGAGAGCCAGTTTAACTGCCAACATCCATAGGATGACTCACAATTGTCTGTAACTCCAGTCCCAGGGGATTCAATGGTATCTTCTGGTCTCTGAGGAGACTGCACCCATGTACTGCACCGACATGCATACAGACAATACACCCATACACATAAATATAAAAGTTTTTAAAATGTCAGGCCTCATCTACTTTAAACAAATTTTACCTCCACATTCAGACTTTTTTAGTTTGTTTTTGAGTTTTAGTTTTTCAAGACATGGTTTCTTCTGTAGCCTTGGCTGGCCTGGACATACTTTGTGGATGAGACTGTCCTCAAACTCACAGAGGTCTGCCAGCCTCTGCCTCCCGAGTGCTGGGATTACAGGTGTATGCCAACCACTCCTGGTGTCACCTTCTCATTTCCTCTTCTTCTTCTTCTTCTTCTTCTTCTTCTTCTTCTTCTTCTTCTTCTTCTTCTTCTTCTTCTTCCTTCTTCCTTCTTCCTTCTTCCTTCTTCCTTCTTCCTTCTTCTTTCTTCTTCCTCTTCCTTTCAAGACAGGATATCTCTGTGTAGCCTTGGCTGTCCCGAACTAACTTTGTGGATCAGGCTGGCCTCAAACGCGCAGTGATCCTCCTGCCTCTGCAACTCAGAATGCTGGGACTATAGATACCCACCACCGCACCTGGCTCACATTCTGACAACAAAAACCTATAAGCAGTACATTTTGAATGTATATAGAAATGTCCGCCCTTACCTTTTCTGCATATGAAGACTGTTTTTTCTACTGCATAAATGTGCACAAATATTTGATTCCTGAGGGAAGGTTTGTATTCCTAGAATGATTTAAATTCAGTTGAGATTTCCCCCTAAAGCATCTTGTAGGATTCAGGTTGTTGTCAGTTTCTCTGATGTTTTTGCCTCTGGGTCATGAGTGTACAATTGCCCTGGGGCTTGTTTCTCTCAAACTGCCCTCACCAGCATTTCATATCTTGATAATTCTCATCTGATAACTTGAGTTGGGGAGTGGTCCTCCTTTCCAAGTTTCTACAGCAATTTGTATGAAGTTAACGTATTCATTCCAGGGTCATATGTCAAAATTCAATGGGGAAAATTTCTATAGGGAATCCTGGATTGTTTGTGCTTTCATATGAATGCCAATTTCTCTCAGAGTTCAGAAATATTGGATCCATCCCCCTGGAGCTGGAGCTATGGACAATTGTGAGCGACCTGTTGTGGGTGCCAGGATGTGAACTCTGGTTCTTTAAGAGAGCAGTAATATGCTCTTAATCATTGAGTCAACTCTCCAGCTCCTTTTAAAAAAATTTTTATAACATCAGTATTGTAGATGTAAACCTGTTTTTGTTTTATTTTGTATTGGTTTTGTTTGTTTGTGTTTTGGTCCCAAGTAGAGGAAATGGAACTGATTGAGATTGTCCACAGCAGCAAACTGTTTGCCTCATGGAGCTCTGAGAGGGGCTCTTTTGCCAGCTTCAGATAGTTTAACTCTGAGGGCTCTGGAGAGGGAATAAATGCCAGAGTCCAGAGAGTGTTGTGGGTTCTGAGAAAGAAGGAGGCTGCTGGTGCTTCCCCACTGCTGCTCCTTTTTGCTGTTGATGCAGCATGATGAGGAGAAGATGGAGATATCCTGAAGAGGATTGGACTAGCTCCAAGGAAGCTGGGGACCTTAACCAGCAGGAAGTATCTAAGGAAAACTGTGCTCCCTCTCTTCACTAACCTTTCTCTCCTACCTGGTATTGGGGTGTTGGAAGGGATTGGGGTAGAGTAGGAAGAAAGAGGCATTAAGAAATGTAAATATAATAGTTTAAAAATGTAGCACTAACACATCCCATTTTGTTTTAAATTTGAGGATCTAACTTCAGATTTCTGGGCTGCATTGATGCTCTTCCCTTGTCTTCCCAAGTAACTTTGAGTACAGGTAAATTCTATTGCACCTAGCTTTGTGTATGTGTGCACATTTAATCATTCTAGAGTTATTTATATCCTCAAAGACATTATAATACATCATTCCTAAATGTGACAGCATATATCTCCCAAGAAAAAGAATGTTTAGCTGCAAAGCCTCAATGCACTTATCACACTGACTACTTAACAGTGAGACAGGCCACTTGCCCCCTCTGTGGCCACATGTAACATTTTCTCATTGTCTCAATAATGTCCCTCATAACAGTTGGCTAAAAGTCCTCTTTCCAGTGCAAGGCCTTGCACTGCATCTGACAATCATGCCTCTTAAGTATCCTTTAAACTAGAACGTGCCCATGGGTTGTTTTTTTTTTTTTTAACCTTGCAGCAAGGGATATTTGTGCAGAACATTTGTGATTGTTTTGCAGGAAGCCCCTCCAGTATGTTAGTAACTGCTCTGTCATGAGGAGAGGGGGCATTCTACATGTGTAACATTCTCTCCTTCCACCTTCCTGATGCCAGGTATTTGCCTTGTGCCTGGTGCTGTTAACTATTACCATGTGATCAGGGAGCATGTCCAGCTTAGTCCATTGTAAGGGAACCGTTTTCCCTCTATATTTAGAAATGCACCTACTGTATCTTGCGTAGATACTCTGTGAACATTTGGTTCCCTCATGATATCCTGTTGATTTTAATATCTGCATGCTTTGAGGTAATTTTGTGGCCTTTCATTTTCTGCTATTGCCTATGGATCTAATAATTTTATTTATTCAGTTAGTTAGGTGTTGTTTTAAGGCAGAGCCTCACATAGCCTAAGATGGCCTCAAACTTACTCTGCAGCCCAGAATAACCTTGAACTCTTGATTGAGCCTGCCTTTACCTCCCATGTTCTGGTATTATAGGTGCGTTTTAACATGCCCACCCAATTTACATGTTTTCTTCATGCATATCACTAAACCTTTTACCCCTTTCATTCTTTGTCCAAGGAACAATTTTTTACTTTTCGTTTATTGGTTGACATGGACCCACAGCAATCCTCCTTCCTCAGCCTGCCTAGTACTGGGGTTGCAAGCAGGAGCCACCATCCCAGGTTTAAACAACCAACATGTGCTTGCGTCCCTTAGGGTTTGAACTTGTCTCCACGCTCAGCAATAGTACCCTCCTCACTTCCTCCTTCCCTATCTGAGGTTACACTTTGGTTCTCTCTTTTTTCTTTCTTTTGTGTGTTTGTGGTATTTGAGATTAAGCTCAGGGACCCTCACAGGAGACAGGAGCATTCTACCATTAAGTTTGTTTCTAGCTTTGCTGTTTTTTTTTTCCTACCTACTCATTAAATTTAAATTAATGGGAAGCAAAGTACTACTGAAAGGGCTATTTGGGTTCTAAAAGCCATCATCTCCAACAAGCAAGTGTTTAGGCTGTATTTGAGGCAAATCTCTGTGTAGGACTGTTAGTGTGCCATAGTGTGTCATTAATGGGGATATACAAAACACTGTCCCATAAAACAACAGGAATTAATCTTACAAGACATTGGAAAGAGTCATTTTCATAATGTGGTAGTTATCATGTCTGCCTCACGAAAAGAGGGGCCTGCGAGGTGTCTCAAGAAGATAAAGGTACTTGCTGCCAAGCCTGGTGACCTAAATTTAATCCCTGAAACCCATTCAATGGAAAGAGAGAACTGACTCCTTAACATTCTCATTTGGCCTCTACACATGTCCTGTGGCACAGACATGCTCTCTCTCTTTCTCTCTCTCTCTCTCTCTCTCTCTCTCTCTCTCTCTCTCTCACATACACACACACATACACACAGAAATATAATGAGAAAAGCTAAGACACCCCTGTAAAACAACAACCCTGTAAAATATTATGCATATTTCATAACCAAAAGCATCACTAAAATGACGTTCTTTTTAGAAGATCTCATTGAAATTGGAAATACTGTATCATTTGAAGATATAGCTTATTTTTTGTGTTTGGTTTGGTGTGTGTGTGTGTGTGTGTGTGTGTGTGTGTGTGTGTGTTTGAGAGAGGGTGTTACTCTTCATCTCAGGCTAGCCTTAAAATAATAATGTAACTGAGACTGGCCTTGAACTCCTGATCCTCCTGCCTCTACCACCCAAGAACTGGTACTATAGGCATGTGCCTCCAGAACTGACTCTGTCTTCAGACAGTTACAGATTTTTAAAGAAAAATGAGAATGATGCATACATATTTGCAATATCAACCTCAACTTCCAAGAAATATTTCCCATAGGGGTGGCACATTCTCATTAACAATATAGTTATAACTTTGTGCTGAAAACTCGCAAAAAAATGTTGCACTTGTGTTCAGGAGCTCAAAAATATTTGTCAATTCCACAACTACTTACACGTAGAGGTGTTGTGTGGTATTCACCAGAGAAGATTGCTTGGACATAGGTTCAAGCCAACACAAAGTCTTTATTAGCCAGCTGGCAACTACACTGAGTATATGGGTCCCAGTGTAGCACTGAGATTTTCTAAGGGTGAGCTTTTAAGCTCAAAAACCATATTCTTCCCTGATAGTGGTGGCACACACCTTTAATCCCAACATTCAGGAAGCAGAGACAGGCATATCTCTGAGTTTGAGGACAGCCTGCCTGGTCTACAGAGTGAGTTCCAGGACAGCCAGGACCACACAGAGAAACCCTGTCTCAAAAAACCCAACCAAAACAAAAGTATTCTAGGTTGACATACTTCAGTTAACAAAAATAGCTAGCCAGAAGCAGAACTACAGAAGCCAAAAAAGCAAGGTTAGTACATTGAGAGATTTTCCAGAAACATGAACTTTGATGGATTAAGCCCTTTGCTTCTTTTTTGGCAGGTGGTGCTGTCTATGAGCTGAGATTTACAGCCTAAATGGTACTTCCACCATGACATCAATTGTGCTATTGTCTGGGGGCCTACTAAAGTCTCAGGTCGTGTTACATTCCTTGTTGATCTTAGTGCATGAGTCACATTATGAACTCATCCTGCTCTAAAGAGATATATTTGGTTCTAAGGACCATTAATTTTACTAAACTGATACATAATTGACCATATATTTTAAGATTCAGGGGTTCATCATCAGTCCAATCAGAATGAGAATTAAAGCCCTAGCAGTGTTAATAGCAGACTAGCTAGCTAGTATCAGAGTTTTTATTTTCTTCTTTGTCTCTTTCTCTTTTTGAGTTTCTTCCAACCATGACAATTTTTTTTAATTACTCTTGTTCAGTTAGTGTAGAAACAAGTTTCTCCCCAAACTATAATACTCCTCTTTTATCTCACAAGAAGTAAATCTAAGCATCTCCAATTTTGTAGGACCATTTCTGCAAGGGAATCTAGCCGTTTTAGTTTAGAAATTTTATGTACCCCAATCACACTTACTTCTGATTCCTCCAAGATTCACCCTTAACACTGCCCCTCAAAAAAAATAAAAATAAAAATAAAAAAATAAACAGGTCCAATTTGTGTTGCCTAAGTCCTCATTGGAGTCTTTTTCCTTTGGCTGGAAGAGAAGCCGTCAAGTGTGAAGAGCTATACTTCAGAATCATTATCACAGCTTTTAAGGACTCTCAGAAACTGATCAACCTATCTGCTTAGTTTGGAAAGCATTAAAAGAGCCACATTAAGCCAAACCATTAGTACATGCCCACCAAATAGTCTCAAGGCCTCAGTAATATTGCTGTTGTCAAGATGATTTAACCCATAGGGCAGAATAGCAGGCATCAGAATAAGAGAAGGTGCCTAGGTTAAAGGTTTGAGGTGTTAGACAAGTTTCTGCCACTATATCCTCTAACACTGATTTGCGCTGATCCCAGTCACAGTGAGTTTTGTCAGACAATGGACTGACAGTCTGGTTAGTTCCTAATCCTGTAGTACAGGTGCTGAGTGTCTAAGCATAACCAGCAATCCTGGCTGAGTTTTGACTGGCAATGATTAGCTCTATCCCCAGGTTCCCCTCCTGTGGCATATTGTCTGATTCCACAGGTTTTTTCCCAAAGGCCAGAATTTTTTTAAAGGGATTTTCATAGTTTTAATTTTGTGGCCATTGGATAACATTTTCCTATTGTGAGTTTCTTGGGAGCTGCTTTTGTTCTACATATCCATCTCTGGATTTTAGGAAGCCTCTGTTTTACAACCCCAATATTTGCAATAGAAACTACTTTATTCCTGACAACTTGAGATCCCACTTAAGGGCATGCATAGAATTGTAAACTTTATTTCTATCTCAAAAGATATGCTCGGATATCTTTACTTTCTCCAGTACAACCAGGCACTTAAAGTGGCCATCAGTGAGCAAAGGTCAAGATGAATATGGTTTGCTGGTCTGTGATCACACTACCTAATATCTTCCCTGCATCTGTATTCCTCAGTTTCCAGGTCAGACCTGAGGGTAGTGGGGGTTGGACCATGACCTTGTCTTCGTATCCATAGTACAAAATTCAAGGCTCAGGAGGAGGTAGAGGGTCAGAGAGTACAAGAGCCCAAAACCCAAAAAAATTTTAATTTCAGTGGCGTCATAGTTCAGAGACAGTCCACTTGGCAATGACGTCTGTGGCTTCTGCTTTCTTGACCTAAGTGTGGTGGGTCCATGGTGTAATGCCAGCTACCTTCACTGCTATAGAAGGGGAAAAAATCACCTTTTACAGTTCTTTCCAGGTTAGTTCCAGGGACCCTTTGGCTACTTGCTTGACCTGGATGTTAACCACTGGTGGTGAACTCAGAGGTCTCTCAGATGGTCCAATGAAAGAATACCCTGTATGGAAGACTGGAGGACCTGTACTGACTTGAGAAAGGAAAGGTTAGAGAGTTCTGCCAGCTGTTGTTATCTGATCCTGGGAAGAGGATCAAATAACAACAGATGGTAGGAGAGGTCCTCAAAACATAATTTCATAGGGGATAAATCCCTCTCTGTATGGAGTGCAATGGGCCAAAGCAAAGGAAGGAGGCCTATCTATCCTTTGCTGTACTCTAATGAGAATTTTGTTAGTTTCTTTTAATGCCCTGTTTATTTGTTTTACCTGGCCAGAACTCTGAATTCTATGTGTACAATAAAGTTTTCAATCTATGTTTAATAGCTTTAGCTATTAATTAAGAGGTTTTAGGCTATGAAAGTCAAGCCATTGTTGGACCCAGATTGCTAAGGGGAGTCTGAATCAGGAGCTCAGTTCCTGGAGGAACTTTTTTAGCTACTATTTAGGCAGTTTCAGTCTCAGTGGTAAGCAGTTCTACTCACCTGGAAAAGTTGTCTTTAAAAACTAGCAAGTACTTTTAGCCTCCCCAAACAAGCCAAATCTCCGTGAAGCCGGTTTAGTTCACTGGGGTGTTGGGCTCTTATTTCAAACTCTTCCTGGGTAAGAACTTGCTGTTTTGTATTCACCTGAGGACAAAGCTGGCATCTTGCTGAGACATGATATTCTAGGTGATCCAGTCTACTAGGTATGACATACATTGTTCTGGGTAACTCAGTAAGTTTTATGGATCGCAGATGAGTAGCCTGGTGAAGGCCAGTTAGTTACCAGAATCGTGCCAGGTTTTTTTTCTGGGAGAATGATCTTTCCCTCAGGTGTCCTTCATTAGCCTGTGGGGCTTAGCCATCCATTCTTTTTCCCATCCTCTAGCTCTTCTTGGTTGTACCCTGGACTCTCAGACAAGGTTGTGGAATGTCACCAGAATTTCAATAGGACCCACAAGTCTTAGGTCATTTGTCTGGCAGCCAGGCCAGCAGAATGACAATGGAGGAGAGCAATTTGTAGGGGAATCCAAATATCTTCTAGGAAGGTGTGGGACTCTGCTGGATGAGGATGAAGTCAGTCATCTCTGGATAGACAATCATTTGCACTCCATCTATGAGGATAGAGTCCTTTTTCTCAGCAGAGTTCTGAAATGTCTCCCCTTATCTGAGTAACTCCAGGTCTTGAAATGAGGTCACATGTCCCTAAGGGCCCATTACAGGACAGACCTTCCCTTGATAAGGAAAGTGCTCTAACAAACATCTTGGAATACCTAAAAATGTCCCACCCTGCTAAGAACCTTAGTCCAGCAGCGACATTCAATTATACATGGAGATCTCCCCTATAGGATATTTAAATACTGTATTTTCCTTCTTGTGATAGGACCATTTAAGTATCCCTGGTTTCCTGAATGATAGGATGTGTAAGCAGGCATCTCTATGACCAGTCCCCAAGGGACCTGACAAATGGGACATCAGGCATTTGTGAGGCCACCTGCGGACCACATGTGACCACCTGCAACAACCTGCACATGCTCTGAGTCACCTTATGAAAGATCTTGTTTTTTCTCTCTTTCTTGTACCCTGCCCATAGATGGTCTCTGTGACCCCTCCCCCTTCCATTAAGAAAACATTAGACATGGAACCAGTCACTGTGTGATTTATGAATCTGTCATATGACTCCACTGCACAATCCTAAAACTGACCCCAGCAAATCAAACACATTCACTCTTGAAATCCCTCCCTCTACCAAGAGTTTATATTGCCCTTGATTTCACATGAATAAAGGTGCACATGTTCACACTTTCTCAGTTCAAGACCGTCTTGAGAGTCTTCATTTGTCCTGCACTGGGTCCTCCTAGTCCCATCTCACTGGGCCTGCCTTCTGGCCTGCTGGATCTGGGCCTCCCTGGGCCTGTGTCTTGGCTGCAAGGCAACCAGGCATGGGCTTTGGCCAGCACCTCTGTTGTGCTGAGCATAGAAACTTGACCAAGAGCTGTAATGCTTTGGTATTTGCCATAGGCTTTGGAGAGCCCAAGCTTCCACTGACACTGGTGACCTCATGCTAAAAGAGATGCACTGTAACACTTGTGGAAAACCTTTTCCACACCCTTAGGGCACTCAAGGCTCAACCTAAGGTGCTGTAGCTGCCCCTGAGAGAAACAGAACCCCATTCTTCATCTGGAAGCTGAGTCCCAGTATCGCAGCTGGAATCCAGGCCCCTGCCAAATGGAGAATGACAGGAAAACCTAGACTTTTTTTCTATTTTAGAAGTCGTCTTTCTCTGTAGATCATACCATAGACATGAACTGTAGTAAAAGTATGATGACTGTCCTTGTGTATGATGGTGGATGTTTCTTTTTCCCACCTGATCATTCAGTTCTGCTCTTTGAGCTGAGGTACCTGGCTTGGGCCCCCATTGTTTCTGTTAATGTAACTACTGAAGCACCCACATATCTGGTTTCTTAGGATAGTCATGGACCTATGGGTTGTCATCAAGAAACAGGGTAGCAAGACGGACAATCCAGGATTAGGGCCTAGTACTGAGTCACAGAAGCATTAGACAGCCAGTGTTCCAGGGTTCCTTGGAGAAGGGCCTCAAAGACATGAGATGTTCTGAGTGTAATATCCTAACCCAGAGTTAATTTGTTTGCTAGTTTGTTTGTTTTTCCATTAGACTAGCAGAAGCCACCACAGCTTAGACAGGTGGGCCACCTGGTGGCTACAGGGTCTAATTCTTTAGACAGTATGTCACAGGACAGTTCGAGGGAGTAAAACCTCTTTTGTCTTGCTTCACAGACAAACAGATGAAAAGGTTTTGCAGCATTTTGAAGTTCCAGGCCTAGAGCTGAAGACAGGGCTGTTTTTAAAACCTCAAATGGCTTTTGTTTAGTCTCAGAACAGATGAGGGGCTCAATGCCCCACTTTGTGCTGGTGTACTGAGGCCCTGTGAGTTCCACAAAGTTTGGTATCCAGAGGCAACAATACCTAATTGCACCTAGGAACATTTGAATCTGTCTCTTAGTCTCTGGAGTTGGTATTTGAAGGATGATGGCAACAGTCTTATTCTGAGACAGGCTCCTTTTGCCTCCCCTCAGCTGGTAACAGGATAGGAGTCTCTGACATACAAAGTTGGGCTTTTTTAGCTGACATTCTGTAGCCCACTGTCTGTAACTCTAGTAGCAGTCTCCTGGTGGCCCTTTAATAGCATTTTTTTTCCTGAGAAACTTTTGATAAAAGGAAGGGTGGTCAGCTTTTAAATCTTTGTGACAACCTGGCCCATAGAAGTTGCCTGCTGTAACCTCCCTCTGGGTCTATGGATTTAAAAGGAAATATGGGTTGGTTCATCTATTCCAACAGGAGGGTGAAGAATGCATATTTCAGGTTCAAGACAGTGTACACTTGTTTCTCTGAAAGAATCAGACTCATGAGAATCAGAGTCCCAAGTTTCTTCACATGCAGGAGAAGAGGCTCATATTCCAGGTTGACTGGCACTGCACCAGGATGCCTAAAGTCTCTTTAATATGATGTAATGTAATTTGTGTTTTTTAAAACCTCGGGTTTGCTATGTAAATATGTTTTTCTTTTAATCCCAAGTGTGGGATTTTAATTCGGCTATCCTTTGTCAACAGCTTTTAATTGTGGGGTGTGGCTTTTTCCTGCTGGTTAAGGGGGGCACAGAGAGGCGTGTGGTCTAGGACTCTGAGGACATAAACTTGAGAGCCCAAAAAGAGAAGGTATTGTGTGCACTGTTGGCATGTGGCATTGATGTGTGGCAGTTTGAGGAGACCAGAAATAGAGATGGTGTGGCAGTTTGGAGCAGACAGACAGAGAAATGTTTCAGGGCGTAACAGCTTGGAGAGACTGCTGGCTGTGTCTGCTGTTGATGGAGATTGTTGAATCCCCTAAGACCCATCGACCCTAAACAGCTGGGAGAAGTAACAGTGTCTGTACTCCCCTCCCCACTAACCTTCTATCTCCTATGTAGGTTTGGGAGGTTTGGAGGGAGGTAGAGGCCTAAACACCCCAAATAAAGTAGAGTTTTAAAAACAAGTGCTACAATATGGACCGCAAATTCCCTTTTTGTTTCCAAGGCCATTGGGTATTGTTCCAACTCGACAGAGGTAGCTGAACTGGGTAGTTAAACAATTATAGGAGCTTGGTATTGTGCCCTTCTTGTGTAAGTTGCTTTCTACCCATACTTCTGGGAATCTTTGTATCTTTGACTAGAAACAGAACTTTCAGCTAGGAGATATTGTTCTGACAGAAAGTAGGACATCAACATTTTGCTGGATATCTGTAAGTCTAACTGCATCCTATCATCAGAAAAGGTGACAGTGGCTTTCAGTTTATGCAAAAGTTCACATCCCAATCAGTTCGCTGTTGTTAAACAGCTTTCAAGTTACCTACAGCTACTGGGACCTACTTATACCTTTAAATTGTTCTCTTATTTTAGCTTTTATAACCTTTATTTTTTCCTAATATCTGGGGCCAACTGGGTGACAGAGGAAATCTTTTGAGCAACTGCCTAATCCTTCTAAAATGGACCTAGTGAAAAAATTTTAAAGTCTCCCTGGTCAGTGTTGAACAGAAGGGAAAGTCCATTCTGTCCAGGCTGTGTTGTCTGCAGTAATCTTGCTCAGTCCAGGGACAGTTTTCAACCTTTTTATCAGAGAATGATAGCATTTATGAATCATTGGTTAACAAGGAGACATAACACATGAAAAAAATAGGAGTGCAACTTTCTCTTTTTTGAGCTCAGCCCAGGGGAACTTTTTCCCATTCCTGGGGTTGCTTAGAGTAGGCCTGGAAAGGAGGGTTTGCCCACCTGGGAGAACTATTTCCCCCCCACTCTGGGCATTCAGCTTAGATTGAAGGGACCCTAGATGAAGGGTAAGGTCTCTATCCACCTCCACACAGGGACCAACCCTGACTGTGAGCAGGAGTAAAACACCAAACAAAAAGCACCTGCCCAAGATTTCACCTTACACCCATCAGAATGGCTAAGATCAAAAACTCAAGAGACAACACATGCTGGAGAGGTTTTGAAGAAAGGGGAACCCTCCTCCACTGCTGGTGGGAGGGTAAACTTATACAACCACTCTGGAAAGCAATGTGGCACTGTATCAGACAACTAGGAAGAGTGCTTCCTCAAGATCCAGCTACACCACTCCTAGACATATACCCAAAAGAGTCTCAAGTACACAATAAGAACATTTGCTCAACCATGTTTGTAGCAGCATTATTTGTAACAGCCAGAAGCTGGAAACAACCAAGATGCCCGTCAGTGGAGGAATGGATGCACAAATTGTGGTCTATCTACACATTGGAATATTACTCAGCAATAAAAAAACAAGGTAATCATGAAATTTGCAGGTAAATTGTGGGATCTGGAAAAGATAATCATGATTGAGCTATACCAGAAGCAGAAAGATGCACACGGTGTATACTCACTCATATAGACATATTATATAGGATAAACCTACTAAAATCTGTACACCTAAAGGAACTAATCAAGAGGGAGGATTCTTACTAAAATGTTCAATTCCTATCCAGAAAGGCAAAGAGGCTGGACATCAGAAGAAGGAGAAAAGAGGGAACAAGTCAGGAGCCTGACACAGAGGACCTCTGAAAGGCTCTGCCCTGCAGACTATCAATGCAGATGCTGAAAATTATGGGCAAACTTTAGGCAGCATGCAGGGAATCTTATGAAAGAAGTATGAAACAGTAAGATCTGGAGAGGACAGGAGCTCCACAAGGAGAGCAACAGAACCAAAAAATCTGAACACAGGGGTCTTTCCTGAGACTGATACTACAACAAAGGACTATGCATGGAGATAACCTAAGACGCCTGCACAGATGTAGCCCATGGCAGTTCAGTATCCAAGTGGGTTCCATTGTAATAGGAATAGGGACTGTCTCTGACATGAACTGATTGCCCTGCTCTTTAATTACCTCCCCCTGAGGGGGAAGCAGCATTACCAGGCCACAGAAGAAGATAATGCAGCCACCCTTGATGAGACCTGATAGACTAGGATAAGAAGGAAGGAAAAGAAGACCTCCCCATCAGTGGACCTGGGGAGGGGCATGCATGCAGAGGGTGGAGGAAGGGAAGGATTGGGGTGGGAGGAGGTAGGGAACCACAGGCGGGATACAAAGTGAATAAAGTGTAGTTAACAAAGAATAATAATAATAAAAAGCACCTGCCGAGTTCTGGGAGCAGGAATGCTTGCTTTTTTGTTTGTTTGTTTGTTTGTTTGTTTGTTTATCTGGGTGACCTAACAGGGCCACAAAGATTTGGGTTCCCAACAGGAGGGGGCACATATGTTAAGCCACATATGAGGAGGATCTCACACCAGAGAAAGTCATTGTTTCATACAGGGAAAAAAAAACCCGATAGAAACACAGAGAGACAGAAAGACAGACACATGTTGAGAAACATCATATGTATTGTATAAATGCAACATCTCTCAATAAAAAAAATCTGATGGTCTATAGATTAGGCTGAAAATAGGAGGTGGGACATTAAGGCAGGCAAAAAGAATTCTGGGACAGAGCTGGGATTAGGATATTCAACCATCAACATGTGAAGAGGACAGATGCATGGTACCTGAACATAGGTAACCAGCCACAGGGCAAAACATAGATTAGTATAATGGATTATTTTAAGTTATGAGGTAGTGAGAGAAGCAGCTAGCTATGTAGCTTAAGTGTTTGTAAATAATATTTTGAGTGTCATAAGTCATCATTCTGAGAGTATAGGGCTGGGAGGAGAAACCACGACACACACACACACACACACACATACACTCACACATCTGAACAGGCAGATCCAATGACATTTCACATGCATCCTGGACACTGGATCAGCAGCTGCATCAGACTGCTCCTCTTAGTCCAAACAGAAGGCACCTTAACCAGATTTACCTCCAAAGGTGACATGCTAGGCAGCTTTCTAATTTGTTTCCTTTTGAGGTGCAGGTATCAGACTTCTCTGAAACATTAAGCAGTGATTGATTAAAGAGATGCCAGGGAACCTGGGCTTACACACCCCTAGAAGCTCCTTGACGACCCAACTCTTCCCTGCTCCAAGGGACTCTGAGACCTCTAGTGTGTGGAGGTCTTGCTCTGGGATCTTGGTGGGTCCTGCAGAAATGTTGTAGGGTAATCACCAGAGAAGACTGCTCAGACATAAGTTTAAGCCAATAGAAATTCTTTATTAGCTTGCCAACAAATACACTGGGTGATCAGGCTTCTTGTGCCTTGCCTAGCCTTTCTCAGGGTGAGATGTTAACCACAATAATCATGTTCTGTGTTGACATACTTTAGTTAACAAGAACAGTTACCCAGAAATAGAACTACGTAAGCCAAAACACAAGGTTAATATATTTAGAGACTTTTCAGAACTATGGACCCTGATGGATTAGGTCTTTGTTTTAGTTTTGGCAAATAGTGCTGTCTACATGCTGAGGTTTACAGCCTGAACTATACTTCCATCATGGAGTCTGTTGTGCTAAAGTCTGGGGCCTACTAAGGTCTGGAGCCCTGTTACAGAGAGCCAAGAATCTGACAAAAAGACATGAAGGGGGCTAAAAGATGGCTCAGCAATTAAGAGCAATTGTTGCTCTTGCCGTGGACAGGGGTTCAATTCCAAGCAACCACATGGTAGTTTGCAACCATTCCTTTCTTCAGTTCCAGGAGATCCAATGTCGCCTTCTGACTTCTGCAGCACTAGTAAAACACATGGTACACACACATATGCATTAAAACACACATGCAATAAAAGGAATAAATATTTTTTGAGAAAGTGTTTCTCTAGGTAGCCTTGGATGTTCTGGAACTCATTCTGTAGTCCAGGAAGGCCTTGAATTCACAGAAATCCTCCTGCATCTGCTTCCTCAGTGCTATGATTAAAGGTGTGAGCCATCACTGCTTATTTTAATAAAGGACTACAACCCTAAATTAAGTCAAATGAAACAAGGAAGGCTCAGAACAAAAAATACACACATATGAACCCTAAATGAATTTATCTAATCAGAAAACAATGAGAAAATGGTTACAGAATTTCAGAACAGTCAAGGTGACAGGGGGTAGACATACTAAGATGGTTCAACTGGATTAGGAGTTCGTGTGTGTATCCCCAGGACTCAGGAGGACAGCAGGCTCCTAGCCAGCCTGAGTTGCATAGTGAGACCCTCACATGCCACCTCCACACCAAAAGGGAGAGATTGCCTAATGAGAACTGTGTCAGCACTAGATAGTAAAACTAAGTTCTTGTATATCACAGTAGCATAACTGCAGTTAATAATGACTATTTCAAAATGCTAGAAGAAAAGGCTTTAAATGTTTGCATCACAAACAACTGATAAATATTGTTCATTTTTTAATTTTTATCATCATGTATTGTTACATGAAATATGTTTCCAGAGGCCAGGTGTAGTGGTGCATGCCTGTAATCCCATCAGGGAGCAGCAACAGGCACATATCTGTGAGTTTAAGGTCTACATACTGAATTCCAGGAGAGCCATAGCTACGTAGTGAGACCCTATCTCAAGAAAAAAAAAAATACAAAACAAGAACAAAACAAAGGAAAAAAGAAAAAAAATATATCAGTTTTCTCTGTGTCCACTTTTTTTAAGTCACCTGCATTTTAATACCCTTTTGTTTCTGTTTTGTCTGCAGGACTGGTAACTGAAACCAGGGCTGCCTTGCCCCTGCCAGCCAGCCTTGTAATACTCTTCTAGGACCAACAGAGGGCAGTACCGCTTAGGCTGTTCTTTGGAAAGCAGGCTGCTGCCTGGGATTTCCTGCCCTTCAGTTCTTAAGCTAGAGAGGTTGACTCTGAGGTGGGCTACTGGAGCCAATTTAAGGTCAGTAGTGGAAGTTGGCAGCTGTGGTCATTGTTCTGATGCTGCATCTCAATGTCCTCTTTGACACCTCAGAGCACGAGCCTCCTACTTCCACTTCCCCTGAGACAACTTTTCCTTCCCTCTAGGCAGAAACTGATCTTCCTGGTTACTAGGGCAGGGGTGAGGCTTCCTCAGGCAGAGATAGCAGCAGGTGGATGTGTGCACTCCTTCAAGGCTTTATTGTTTTTTTTTCAGTTATTTTATTTTATTATTATTTTTTTATCAGTTACATTTTATTAACTCTGTATCCCAGCTGTGTCCCAATCCCTCATTCCCTCCCAGTCCCTCCCTCCCTCCCTCATCTCCACCGTGCCCCTTTCCAAGTCCACTGATAGGGGGGACCTCCTCCCCATTCATCTGATCCTGTTTTATCAGGTATCTTCAGGACTGGCTGCAAAGCCCTCCTCTGTGGCCTAACAGGACTGCTCCTCCCTTCGGGGGTGGGGAGACCAAAGAGCCAGTCATTGAGTTCCTGTTAGAAATAGTCCTTGTTCCCCTCACTTTGGGAAACCAATTGGTTACTGAGCTACCACAGGCTACATCTGAGCGGAGGTTCTAGGTTATATCCATACATGGTCCTTGGTTGAATGTCAGTCTCAGAAAAGACCCTGTGCCCAGATATATTTGGTCCTTGTGGAGCTCCTATCCTTTCCCCATCAGACTAACTCCCCTTCTTTCTTATGATTCCCTGTACTCTAAGGCTTTATTGTTTAGAGGGAACAAATATAAAGGAGTTATTTTTTTCTGAATATCAGCTTCCAGACCAGGCTCACAGTGAGTCTCTCTTGCTCTTTTTCTGTCAGTGCTGTGAGTGAAGGCTCCATGCTGATTTGTGACATTAACAAGGAAGGTAGGAAGAAAGTCTGATTATTTATTAATTCAGGTGATAAACTAAAAAGTAGTTTTCTGGGACCATAATCCTCTTTTTCTAAAGTAAATGGCATTTCCTGTTACAGTCACCACTTTGTTCTCTCACCCCATGTTTTAGAAATAAAGCTACCAGGAGCCAGGACTTTACCTCAGTTGGTTAGGGTACTTGCCCAGTGTACAAGAAGACCTCAATTTGATCCCAGGTAGGGAATAAACTGAAAGTGGTGGTGCATCCTTGCAATCTCAGTTCTCCAGAGGTAGAGGCAGGTAAACCAGAACTTCATGGACCTCTCCAGGTACATAGTGAGTTTGAGTCCAGTGTGGGAATATGGGATACATGAGACTCTATGCCAAAAAAGGGGAGGGGAAATATGGTTGCTCAGTGGGTAAGGGCATTGGTCACACAAACCTGGTCCCCTGAGTTCCATCACCAGTACTTAAAGATGGAGGATAGAAGTGACCTCCATACACACTGGGAGCACGCATACACAAAAATAATATTTATTTTGAAACAGAAGGAAATTGAGTAAGTCCCCTTCCTTCAGAATCGGTAGTGAGGCACAAATAAAGAATCATTTATATAGAAATTTTAAATGAAGCAGTAAACATTTAAAGGGTATTTTCAGATTTTTTTCTGAGGTTTCTCATGCCTTTAAACTGCACAGTTTTTAACTAAATAATTCCATTATGTGAATAGAAGACTATCTGTTGGTGCATCTTGGGACTCCTCCTACCCCTTTCAGAAAGATTTTAGCCCATGATTTGAGCATACAGATTAAGACTATGAACTCCTTATCCACCTGCCTCTGCCTCACAAGTGCCACCATCATGAATGAGTACCCCCATGAGTAGCTCTTATTTGCTATTTTATTTTTATATTGAGTGAGGTGTGCTTTCGTGCACATACATGATGTTAGGCCGAGCAAGAGACTAAATATAAGAAGGTATGAAGAGAACTCAGGAAATTAATCATCTATTGATGCAAAATGGCAAGAGGTTTGTTCATTTTGACCGTTGCGCAATGGGATCACCCCTGCTGGTCAGCAAGGAGTGGCACCGGGAGACAAAGTCCTTAGGTTTTTAAAAGACAAGGCACAGGGAATTATAGGGGTTTCCTTCTTGGCAATTCATGATTGGATGAGGTATTTAACTTTTAAAAGAATTGGTTGGTTCTGGGCACCCTTAGATCTGGTCAGCCCTGTCGTAAATATCTGATCATAAAGTCAGTTTGGAATTTCCTGCCATATGAGATATAGCCACAGTTAAAGGTGGGAGAATGATTAACTCATCCCCTGTCTGTTCTGAGGAGTGGGTGTTACAGGCTTTGGATCAAAGGTCAGGAGTTATTCAGGAGAAGGATTGGAGCCATTTGGCCCAGTTTCCAAACAAAGCTCATCTCACAGGCTCGAGCTGGTGATTTTCTCTCCATTTAGTAGAGATCTCTGCTTGTTTTCTTCCTTATCTCTGCCATCACAGATGGCTAATGTCAGAAACTTTTACATTCCTCGGCTCTCTGGAGAAGCACTAAGAGTCTTTAATTGACATGGGGCTAAAACTTGAAAATATAAGTTATAAGGCAATTAAAGAAACATATGTTACAAAGTTAGTCGGATTCTTTCAATGCACTTATCTGTGGAGACCAAGGCTTTATGCTAACCCTCTTCCTTTACTGCTCTCCACATTTTTTTTTGTGACAGCATCTTGCTGGGTAGCCTGAATGGCCTTGAACTCTTACAGCCTCTCTGCCTCCTGGGTGATGGGATTAAAGTTCCATGACAGCATACCAGTCCCCACTTTATTTTTCGAGACAGTCTTTCAGTAAATCTGGATCTCAGGGATTGGCTGGACTGGCTGACCAGAAAACCCTTGAGACATGACTGTAAGTCTTCCATCGCCAGAATCTAGAGCTATATAAAGGTTCCAACATGAACATGTCAAGGAGACATTTTGGAAAACTATTTCCTTCTTCATTCTAGGTCCCAAACACCTCAAGTGATTTGGTTTACCCCGTGACTTCTGTTCTAGAATGAAGGAAGTATAGACTGTTTGAGCTTGAAACACTTGGGGAGACTTCTGAACAACGTGCAAATTCACAGTGTGAGAGCCAGAAGGGCAGTCCATGACCAGACCAGCAGCCAGGGGGGCTTAGGCTCTTGAGCGGAACTTTGAGACAAAGAAGCCACTTACCTTACTCATACTCAAGCCCCGTGTTGACCAACAGCAAAGTTAGTGCTGTCCACTAGCTATCATCCGGTTTACTCTGGGGACTATCTCAGGTGAGGAAACAGGCACCTGCTTTACTCCCTGCCCCGGACCTGGAGTATGCTTGTCTCATACTAGTCTAAAGTTCTTGGCAGGCTTGAAATATGATGGGGTGAGGGAAGGGAGCACAGGCTGAAGGACCAGAAGAGCTGCTTCCTTTCTGACCTGCTGCAGCTCATTTCCCCTTTTTGAACTTACCTTTCTGTATCTGCAAAAAGCAGAAGATGGCCTAAGGCGGTGGCTCTCAAGTTGGGGCCTGTGAACTTCCTGACATTCTGTACAGGTGCAGGAGATAATGCAGGAGTCTCCCCGGGACAATGTGCAGGGTGTTCTGGGGTGTCACAAAAAGGTTCCTTTATGGTCAAAGTGCTTCTCCCATACCTAGCTGTGGAAGGCCTAGCTTCTCTGTGATGACAGAGCTTTTAGAAAAGTAATTGATTTCATTATGTTTATCCTATCTTTTAGGTCTATATAAGCGAGTATATTCCATGTTTGTCTTTCTCCTTCTGGGATACTTCACTCAGAATGATCTTTTCTAGATCCCACCATTTGCCTGCAAATTTCATGATTTCCTCCTTTTTGATTGCTGAGTAGTATTCCATTGTATAAAAATACCACAATTTCTGTATCCATTCCTCCGTTGATGGACATCTGGGTTGTTTCCAGGTTCTGGCTATTACAAATAAAGCTGCTACAAACATGGTTGAGCAAATGTCCTTATTGTGTACTTGAGCAAATTTTGGGTATATGCCTAGCAGTGGTATAGCTGGGTCTTGAGGAAGCGCTATTCCTAATTGTCTGAGAAAGCACCAGATTGACTTCCAAAGTGGTTGTACCAGTTTACATTCCCACCAGCAATGTAGGAGGGTTCCCCTCTCTCCACAACCTCTCCAACATGTGTTGTCATTTGTGTTTTTCATCTTGGCCATTCTGATGGGTGTAAGGTGAAATCTATACACCTAAAGAAGATAATCAAGAAAGCAGACACGGGGTATGATGATCTAGCCTCATTTAGAAATACAAATGGGATATGCATTGAACGTATGACAGGAGTCTACTGCAGAAAGAATCTGAAAGACGCTACCTAGCAGTGCTCCAAAATAGATACTAAGACTCACAACCAAACCTTCGGCAGAGTGCACGGAAAAATATGAAAGAAGGGGAGTTTGATGTGGAAAGGATAGGAGCTCCACAAGGACCAAATGTATCTGGGCACAGGGTCTTTTCTGAGATGGACACTCAACCAAAGACCATGAGAGGATAAAACCTAGAACCTCTGCTCGGATGTGACCTATGATAGCTCAGTAATCAATTGGTTTCCCATAGTAAGGGGAACAAGGACTATTTCTAACAGGAACTCAATGAATGGCTCTTTGACCTCCCCACATCCCAAGGGAGGAGCAATACTGTTAGGCCACAGAGGAGGACTTTGCAGCCAGTCTTGAAAATACCTGACAAAAGGGAGTCATATAAAAGGGGAGGAGGTCCTCCCCTATTAGTGGACTTGGAAAGGGGCAGGGAGGAGATGAGGGAGGGAGGGTGGTATTGGGGAGGGAATGAGGGATACAGCTGGGATACAGAATTAACAAAATGTAACTAATGAGAAAAATAAAATTATGGAGAAAAAAAAGAAAAGTAATTGATGAGGGCAGGGACCTGATCCAATGAGACTGGCATAAGAAGAAATACCAAGCTGCACTGCGTGGTCCACAACCTGCAATCTCAACACTCGGGAGGTGGTGCCAAGAGGATCCAGAGTTCAAAAGCAGACTCTTGAATGGGTAGGCGTGGGTCAGAGAGGAGAAAGCCATCCTCAAGCTAGCAAGTAGGTCTTCACCAGGAACCAAATTTGCTTGATCATTGTTTAAAGGAATTAATTTCCATTGTTTAAGTCACCAGGCTTGTGGCACTTTATCCTTGCATCTCAGCAAAGTTATATAGACCCTGTATCCCAGAAATATTCAGAGCCACTGAACCTGCTGGGCCCTAGAATTCACAGGCAATCATGTTTTACTGTAGAAGGTCCCCCGAGAATTTTCAAACTCCTGAGCTTTTGGCTTTTCTTTTACATCGTTGTGATTACAGTGTGTTTACAAATCTATTTTCTTTTTTCTCCTCAGAATTGTGCAGCAGCATATTTATTATTGTGACTGTATTTTCTGGTATAGTCATGAATTGTCTCATGACCAGGATCCACTCTGAGGCATGTGTCATTAGGCAACTTGGGCTTTGTGCAATCATCAAAGTGAACACTTCCAGGATCATTAGGCTTTGTAATCTAATGGGAACAGTGTCATACAGGAAGTCCACTGTTGACCACAACACTGTTATGTAGCACGTGTCTGTACTTGCATAACAGAACCTGATGCTACCATGTAGTAGCTGTGTGTCAGTGAGGAAGTAAACACATGTTTATGCTTTGCATATAAATTCAGGATAACTAATATGATAATAAAAGATCAAGGGTAGCCAAAGCAATCCTGAGTTAAATT
Source organism: Meriones unguiculatus (assembly GCF_030254825.1). Taxonomy (NCBI): domain Eukaryota; kingdom Metazoa; phylum Chordata; class Mammalia; order Rodentia; family Muridae; genus Meriones; species Meriones unguiculatus. Next base: position 233,171 of record NW_026843706.1, on the reverse strand, counting down.
AACAACACAGACGGTGTCATAACACCTGACTTAAATATACTGCAGACCAGCTGGTGATGTAGCTCAGTGGGTAGTGTTTGCCTAGAATGCAGGAAGACAGTTTAATCCCCAGAACTGCACAAAGCAGGCATAATGGCTCATACTTGTTACCTGGCAATTGGGAAGTGGAAGTAGGAGGATCAGAAGTTCTAGGTCATTCTTTGCTACATTGCATATGGGAGGTCAGTGAGGAACACAGGCGGTAGATAGATCCTATTTCAAAAAGTGTGTGTGTGTGTGTGTGTGTGTGTGTGTGTGTAATATAGCCCAGTGTGATGACACACCTATAATCCCAGCACTTGAGAGTGGAGGCAGAAGGATCAGTTCAAGGCCAGCCTCAACTATCTAGTGTGTTTGAGTCGGCCTGATCTATGTGATAACTGAAACACTTCTGCACAGCAAAAGAAAAAACAAAGTGAAGAAACAACCTATTGAATGGAGAAAAACTATTTTTCAGATATTGGCCTGGAAGACAGTTTATATTTATATTTATATTTATTTTTTTAATTAGTTACATTTTATTAACTCTGTATCCCACCTGTTTCTCGCTCTCTCATTCCCTCCCAAACCTTCCCTCCCTCTCTCATCTCCTCCCTGCCCCTTTCCAAGCCAATACCACTTTTGATGGCACAAGCCGGTAATCCCAGCTACATAGGGGGCTGACACAAGAACACTGAAATCTCGAAGGCTGCCTAGTCCCTTGAGTCAAGATTTCAGCCCATGTCCTAAAATCAAAGAAAAAAAAGGCTGGGGATACAGCACCATGGAAGATCATTTTACCTGGAAGATTTAACGGCCTAGGGTCATCCCCAGTATTATAAATATTAGTAGAGAACAACAACAACAACAAAACATAAAGGAAACAGTAAACAATACAAACAACATGGGCAGCGGAAGGCAACTGACACTCTCCAAATGAGGACAAACAACTGATCAGTAAGTACATGAAATACCTTTGTCACCCTGCGATTGGGAACACTCAAATCCAAGCAACATACATCATGGAGTGGAGATGCACACAGTTGGTAGAGCTTTCTCCTGGCATGCTTGAGTCAGTGGATTCAATGTCTAAAAAGAACAGAAAAATATACTGGGCATAGTGGTTCACACCTGGAATCTGCACACATGGGGGCTGAGGCAGGAAGATTTTCAGGGCCTCGGGCTTGTTTTCTCTCATACGCAGAAGGAAAGGGGTAAAGAATGTAAATATACAAGGGGAAAAGGTAGAGATAGAGAAAAGAATAGAAAAAGAACACGGGTGGGGTTGGGAACTAACAGGAATGGAAGGAGTGGATGTGATTGGGTGGTCAGGCTTGGAGGCAGGTTGCTTTAACTTCCTGAGCAAATTTGCTGGCCTAAAAAAGTTTAATAACAAAATAAATGAGCAGGACAGGTATCATGGTGATGTATGACTTAATCCCAGCTCTCAGGAGGTGGAGGCAAGAGAATCATTTGAAACACAGGGCTGTTTGAAGAACAGGGCCAATCTCAACTACATAGCAAATAGACCCTTTTTCAAAACCTGAAAAAGAAAAAAGGAAGTGAGCAGACAGTAAGTAGGTCAAGAAGCCGTGGAGTCTAGTCTTTGAAGTTAAAAGAGAGATGAGTCACCATAGAATGTTGTCTGGAGTGGAGAGCTGAGAGGGCTGTTTAAAAATGAAGGAGCTCTGAAGTGTGTTCAGTGCCCAAGTGGAAGAAGATGGCTGAGAAAGTGCCTGAGACTAAAGATAGATGATGGTTTCTGAAGCAAGCCTAGAGCAGATGCAGGGGGTGGGGAGCTTTTCTGATGATAAAGAAGATTGTATAGGAGAAAATAACTTTTCCTTCCACAAATTCACAAAGACAGTAAGAAAAGGGCTATCCGGGTGTGGAGAACACTCAAAGAAAGGCATGTAAGAATGCCAGGTTAGCAAGTATATCTTGATGAAGCTGGCCATAGGTCCTGGCTTGGCAAAGAGGAGTGGAGACAAAATGGTCTGAGGTATGAAAGATGGCTTGTGGGGCTAGAAGTCAAACACAGACAGGGTCAATTTGGTGGACAGCAGAGAAAAGAATGAACTGGCTGGAGAACAAAGCTCAGAAAAGAGAGTTGCCACATAGAAAATCTTGAAAATGTAGAGGAGGCACTGCCCTGGAGTCAATTAAAGGTGTAGGAGGTTGAATGACAGTCAAAATGGACTTTACTGAAATAGAAAGGAACAGATAGAAGGTTTCTTTTTTTTTTGAGCTTAATAAAGAAAATTTATTAAAATATACCATACATTTTAACTATTCCCCATAATTAATTAACCTCATTCTTGACATCTTAAAGCAATAAACAAGAAAAGAAACAAGTGGCATACTAATAAGAAATGGATAATTCAAACTGTTCCTCTTTGCAGATTACTCTATACATATGAGACCCTAGAATTTCCACCAGTATGCTTATAAACAGGATGCTATCTAGCGTACTCGCTTAAAAAAATAATCCAAAATAGTAATAATTCAATTTGTGTAACTTGTGATATAACCAACACTATTTTTTTTTAAATTTTTCATCAATTACACTTTATTCATTCTGCATCCCCCCATAAGCCCCTCCCTTCTCCCCTCCCAATCCCACCCTCCCTCCTCCCTCTGCTTGCATGCCACTCCCCAAGTCCACTAATAGGGGAGGTTCTCCTCTCCTTTCTGATCTTAGTCCGTCAGTTCACATCAAAAGTGGCTGCATTGTCCTCTACTATGGCCTGGTAAGGCTGCTCCCCCCCCAGAGGGAGGTGATCAAAGAGCAGGCCAATCAGATTATGTCAGAGGCAGTCCCTCTTCACATTACTATGTAACCCAATTGGACTCTAGAAGGTTTCTTATAACCCTCATTGCATACCTTGGAAACATGATGGAGAACATAAGTGGCCAATTGTCACAATGTCCAGAACTCCCTAAGTTCTGTAGTTGAAATTTGAGCCCAGATCCAAGCTTTTAATATCTAGTTGACAGTGTCACAGAAGGAACATGACGCTGTTACCAGTGCTCAGGGTCTAGGAACTAGGTGTTCCCTGGTTCTAAGCCTCCTACCCAAACAACTGAAAATAAGGTTCCCACACATATGCAAAGGAGCAGATCACTTTATTAGAGAGAAATGCACTGTCAGGATTAACTGGCCCACATGGCTGAGAGTATTCAGCAGCCCCAATTATTGTTTGGCAAGTCCTCTTAGGGAGTTTAAGAGAAGAAGCTGGTTGCTAAGGGGAATGTTTTGGGTGGCTCTCCATTTTGATTGATGGATTACACCATATATTCATTTTTCCTGCATGTCCTTTCGCGTAATGTGTCTAGTTTCAATCATATGCCTGCCCATTGTGTATAAACATAACATGGTAAATAGATACTCCCTCTAAAATTGCACTTGAAGGTCATTGTGTGTTTGGAATACTTCTTATGTACCCTAAACCAGTTCAGGACAGATCAGGCCTTCAGACACTGTGCCTGACAGTTTCAGGAGTAAACCTGAAACTGTCTAATTCTGATTCTAACTAGGAGTGGGAAAAAATCTGCATTATTGTTCAGAGGTCAGAGTGTTCGTGGGCAGAGGTAGGTGGGTGCTGAGGGCGTGCAGTGTTGTTAGCTGCACTGTGCAGGGGAGTCTGTGAAGGAGCTGCCAGATATATTAGTACAAAAGGGTGGTGACACACATAACCAAAACCCAATAGGGTCCCAGGCTAATCTGTGTCTTGTGCTTGCCTGCCTCTGGCTTTGCCATCCCTGAGAGTCCTAGTAGGGATATGGTGAAAAGACTACTCGAAGTTTAGACAGTGTCCTGTGGGTGACTAAATGTGATATTTGTTTAAATTTCTATCAGCAAGGGAGTAAGGAAGATTTAATCTGTACGAGTTCAGTTCCTAAGTTTTCAACTTCCTTTATTTTTAATACTGTGTAGCACAGGCTGGCCTCAAACTTGTTGGCCTCTTGTTTCTGTTTCTAGATTGCTGGGATTGTGGGTGGACATGATCCTGTCTGGCAGGACTGAACATTTTCATGTCATTTTTAACTAAAATGGTCCTTTGGGGGATGGACGTTGTGCAGCAAGCTGCGTCACAGGGCTCTTTCACTTCGTGAGTCACAGCTTCACACAGACTCTAGAGGGTGGGGGTACCAGCCATAAGTTTCAAGTGACATTAAATGGAGGTGGAGGCACCCTAAAGAAACTTACTCAGCCATATGCCAATTTCCATGTTATACTGGAACATGCCTTCCTAGAAAAGGCCAAAGACAAACAACTACTACTGCACTGAGGGTCCAAGGCCAGTTTCTGAAAGGAAGATAGTCCTAGCAATTAGGGCTAGAGCAGAAGGGAACAGCAGGCACAGAGGCACCTGGTTGAGCCCACTTACCCATTTATGAACAAACAACAACACGTTTCGAAAGAGGAGCCCTGTCCCCAGAGGACATTGGAAAATACTGGAGAATTTTGACCTGGAACATGATGTGCCTGGACCTGTGTCTAAGCAGTCTTTCTCTAGGAAGGAAGACTGGGGAACAGGAAAATCAGGTAGCAGAGGCTGCCCAGTAGGGCTTGGATGTTGAGAGGAAGGCTATCAAGGAGGAGGGAGCCCTGAATGAGTAGGATTTTTAAAGGGAAAGCCTGTGAGCAGGGGGTTTCCATGACAGCAAGCAGGGAGGCACATGTTTCCATGAGAGCAAGCAGGGGTGGGTGGGACATGCCTTGACATTACAGGTTCAGGTAAAAGTTAGAGAGGTGAGGTGACCTTCTCTGAGGCATGTATCACAGTGCCTAAGACATATGATCACAATTTCTATTCTTCTAAACTATATCTGAAATATTGGGGAGAATTTTCCCAGCTGATTCCCAACCGATTCTCATTGATTGCTGTCAGGGGAGATTGTATCTATTTTCTATGAAGTATTTATTCTTTGATATTTTCTGGAGGAAGTTGCTAGGAGAGTTAACTGTGTTTTCTGCGAAGTGCATATTTTGTGATATCTCCTGGTACCTGAGTTCAGCTGCCAGTCAAGATGGCTCTTTATTTCAAAATGGAGTTATACCTAGGCTAACTTAAACTCTTCATTCCCCCCTTTTCTTGTTATAAAGAGGCCAATCTTGGGCTCTTACAGTCCATGGTCAGCCTCAAACTGGCGGTACTGGGTTCTCATTACCATCAACTTTATAGTTCTAGGCTCTGCCTAATATATCCTAACAATTGTTAAGTAAGCATGATCCAAAAATGACCTAAAGCAAAAGATTCTGCCTTTGAGCTGTTATAATTCTGGCTTTGTACATCCAGGATTGCAATACCTCTTTCTGCTCCAGCTAAGCAGGTCCCCAAGATAATAGCTAATGTCAGGGAGCTCCCTTTGACTTAGCATTTCAGCCTGTTAGGTGGGATTTTGGGCCGAGGGTCTTGTCTTCTGAAACATTTTCAGCGTTGACAATAAGACTGTTGGCATCAGGGGCTAGGAAAGCTAAAATGTCAGCCAAAGGCTGGGCAATGGGGCAGTCCTCAGAAGCATCTGGTTAGGTGATCCACCTGAAGAGGCACGGAACAATCATGTCAGCCTCCAGCAAGTTCAAATCTTAGCTTGCAGTCTCAACCAGGTGAAAATCTGCTGAGATAAATTCATACTAGAAACAGAAATTAAAATTTGTCTAGTAAATGGGAAAACTAAGGAATCCCAAGATCAGGGAAAAGCTCATGTGGGGTCAGTTTGAACTATGTCAGATTCAGGTCTCATGACTTTTTGATTTCCTGAAATATACACATTTTTAGTTTGCAAAAGGGAAAACTCTGAACTTCTGGAATCTCATAGTAACATAAGCAGAACAATAGCGGGGAGGGGAGAAATATAAAGTATCTCCATTTTTTATATGCCTCAAATAATTTTTCTGTATCATTACAATTCACATTCATATACCTTAAAACATCTACTTAGCCCCTCCAATCTTTCTTGCATTTATCAACCCTGAAACATTTTCCCAGACCAGACAGCATTCTGTAGATTCTCAAAACCTAAACTTCTATATCCTCAGACCCTACATAAACTCCATTTGCTTTCTATCCAGCTATTCACCATAAGACATAGATAACTATCATGAAGCCTGTAGGCAAGGCAACCCTGTTTGCCTTTGTTAAATAGAAGAACTAGTACCTGGTAGTTTTAAGAAACTAATAAATTAAAAACATGAACTAACAATGGATCTAATTATCTGCTCTTTAGCTGCAAGACTTATCTTAGCCATCAATGTAATCAGAGAACTGAGAAGGATAAATATGTACCAATACATGTACCAATCAAAATGACAGTGACAACTAGTCAGTCCATCACTCTAGGCAGCTGTTCCTGGCTCCTGTGGTCTCACGGCATCATGAGCAGGGCGGTACAGCGACCAGGCATAGAAGATCAGAGACTGTTTCTGTGGAGAAAGAAACGAGAGAATGGCCTCACCTTTCCCTTAGCAATGTAAAACCCTGACTCTCCAGCTGTCCACAATTTTGTCCACAGTTTAGGCTGGGCCCCAGCAGTGGGCCATTTGGCACAGTCTCTCCCAGTGGTTAGCGTACCATAATCCAGAGTCGCATCGTGCCCAAATTTTCTTGGAGACCTTGGGGCAGCTACTGCCAGGATTTTGGCACTCTCTGTCATAATAAGCTTACACATGTTAAAAATGCCATAGTCATCAGATCTCTGACAAGCTTGAGGACCAGCATATCTCAATTATTCTTCATCTCTCTTTTAATTATCTATTTTAAATTGCATCCTATGAAGCAGAATGTCATAATCTCTAACTCTGCCATATCCCTTACATAAATGTTTTAGAACCATATTAATCTCAAATAAATCTATATAGGCAAACTTTATAATTACCCATCCGAGATTTATCTTTAAAAACATAAACAAAAGACTAAACAAAGTTTATTCTTATAACTAACTGCAATTATTAGCATAACTTCAAATATCTTTCTGAATTAAAATCAAAGCAAAGCTTTATTATATAGAAGGGCTAGCAAATCTTGCTCATCCTATCATATTGCATTAAAACTGAACAGCAAAAAAGCATAAAGGACAAAAGTTTTGTTTAGCACTAAGTGGAGAAATAAACACAACTGGCAACCTTAGTGGAGAAGAAGAAACATCATTAAATCACTTGTATAGGAACTGGCAACCAGCCATATATTTTCATAGTAATTAACAATGACTTCAATATAACCTTATATAACCCTGGGCTAACATGGAGCTGCAATAAAGAACGTAAAAAGCATTTTGTATTGAAGAAACATCAGGAATACCAAAATCTTTTTTCTTTCCTCCAGAGGATTGAGAAACTGTTGCAAGTTCCCTGTTAGAATGCCCAAGGTCATTGTCTAAAATGCCTGATAAACTTTAAAATGTTTTATAGCCTTAATTGTATTTTTTAAACCTGTTTTTGCAATATCAAAATAAAATACCCTCTTAAGGAATGAAGTCATAAAGTGTAACCGTAACTTTAAAAGTCAAAACCACATTTTATCAATGCAAACAATTTAATATTTTTGTTCCAATTTTAGTATATGTGCTGCCAAAGCAAGCATCAATTCAATATATTTTTTTTAAATTGTAAGTAAAAGTCGACTATTTAGAGTTACTCTTCATTGGCATTACAATAAAAAATAAAATTCTGCATTCAAAATATGACATTGGAATAACAGAGCTCTATGAGACCCTCTCCATCATATATATACATATATGTACGTATGTGTGTATATATATATATATATATATTAATTACACTTTATTCACTTTGTATTCCCCCATAAGCCCCTCCTTCTTCCCCTCCTAATCCCACCCTCCCACCCCATCCCACGCATGCCCCTCCCCAAGTGCACTGAGAGGGGAGGTCCTCTTCTCCTTCCTTCTGATCTTAGTCTATCAGATCTCATCAGGAGTGGCTGCATTGTCATCTTCTGTGACATGGTAAGGCTGTTTCCCCCTCAGGGGGAGGTGATCAAAGAGCAGGCCAATCAGATTATGTCAGAGGCAGTCCCTCTTCCCATTACTATGTAACCCATTTGAACACTAAACTGCCATGGACTACATCTGTGCAGGGTTTCTAGGTTATCTCCATGCATGGTACTTGGTTGGAGTATGAGTCTCTGGGAAGACCCCTGTGTTCAAATTTCTAGTTCTGTTGCTCTCCTTGTGGAGTTCTTGCCCTCTCCAGATCTTACTATTTCCCACTTCTTACATAAGATTCCATGCACACTGCCCAACAGCACCAAATGTATTATTTTGATGTTGGCTGTCAGCAAGAAAAGTTCTTGTATACAAACACATGGAAATGCAGTTTTAATATTTTATATAAACAGAGTTTCAAACCTTATTATTTTTATAAACCTTGTTTTTAAGACAGGGCAGAAATTATGTAAAGTCTTAATACATTTAATAATCAATAATCAGTTATAAAGACATATAGAACATAGTAAACTTATATATTCCAAACAAACAGACAAAACTATAAAACTTATTTTTTCTCCCTTTAGCTGTAATTTTAAGGGAGGAATATCTTGCTACCTGTTGAATACTATTTTTGTGACCATAGAGGCTTGCATCTTTTCTTTTTTAACCTGAGAAAATGTCCCTCTATGAGCTGTCTGCTTGCACAGAAGCCTTAAACATTTCTCATTACATGTTTTATCCGCTTCAGCAATAGCATCAGTCTTAAGATTGGGTACTATAGGGGTTGGCATCCTATATATAATCTCAAAGGGAGTTAACCCTAGCTGGTAAGGGGAATTCCTCACCCTATAAAGGGCAAAGGGCAGGAGCATCACCCAGTCAGTGCCAGTCTCCATGGTCAGTTTAATTAAGGTATCTCTTAATGTTTTATTTATTTTCTCTATCTGTCCTGAACTTTGTGGCCTATATATCCAATCTTCCCCAATAAACTTAGCTACATTCTGACTTACCTTCAACACAAATGCTGGTCCTATTTTAAAGTCTTTATTAAATCCTGCAATGTCATCTGTCCTATTGTTTCCTGTCTCTGTAATTTCTTTTTTATGTCTGGAGAAGAATTGTCAATGGAAGCCAAAGCAACTATACCTGTTCTTTCAAGGAAGGCAGCTGGACTTTCATCCGTTTCCTGTCTGACATCATACACCTTGGTCAAATTAGTGGACTGTCTTGTGGCCACCTTGAGACCTACCAATGGAGCCTGATGGTACACTAGGAAATGCTCCTTACCGCAAGTCATGTTGTAAGCCCAATCAGGCCTCTTATAGGGAAAATAATCATCAATACTGGCTTGATCTGTAGTTGGAACGCTTGTGGTGTCTGGGACATTTTTATGTGCTTGCCTCTGAAATAATATGTCCGTGCTCCTCTGTGGTAAACAAGACCTGTAAAATTTTCTGGCCATTGTCTCAGGTGGGCTGGTGGGTAAAAATAACATTTTCAAAGAGATCAATCAAATCCCTAGAATTGTTAGAGAACGTGGCATTTTGAGTTCTCCAGTTGTAAATCTGTGATGTGGCAAAAGGCCAGTAATGATGAGATTGATTGCCATTAGCATCTGGAGGGGCCTATGGCCCGTAAGGGAAGGACTTTAGAATCTGCCTCTGGTCTCCCACAGAGAGAAGCTGCCTGGAGGCTCTGGGTCCTTGGCGCTGGGCCAGATGGTTGTACAAACCTGGATAAAGGAGCCAGAGCCGGCTGATGGGTAGGAGGAGGAGGAGGTGGAAAAATTCTTTCTCGAGAGTCCCATCCTGGAAAACAGAGTTAAGGTGTTGGGCGAGGGAGCCAGGGCAGTGGCCTCTGGATTTGGAGAGCCTGTGGAAGGAGAATTGTTAGTGGGGGTCAGAAAGGACTTGATCCATGGAGGTGGATGAATCAGTAGATCCTTCCAAACTACAATATAGGGCACTTGGTCTGGGTGCCCACATGCTTTTTGAAAGACTATTTCCCATCCCAGGGAAGGTGAGAAAGTGGAAATTTTCTTCTGGGGGCCAGCCCACATTGAAGGTGTGCCATTCCGAATTGCAAAAAGTCATCATTCTTCTTTTCCTCACATAGACAGAAAGACTGTGAGCTCTAGTCTTAACTTCCCTAAAATGAGTCAGAACCCAGTCAAGGAGCTTGGAATTAATCTGTTCCATATAGTCAGTCAGAGTTTTCATAAAAAAAAAAAAAAAAAAAAAGGAGGCGGGGCAAGATGGTTGCACCGGGAAGACTCTCATTCTGACCAGCAACACAGCAGGATCAGCACAGTGACCAGCAATCAGAACTCTCGGCCATAAAACACAGTGCTTGTGTTTCCCAGGTAAGAGGATACCCCATGGTGGGGGATTCAATCAGCTTTTAACTCACCCGGCTAAACCATGGAAGAGATCCTGGTTCTGCCAGATGCTTGGATGTTGGCCACCAGCCCCAGCCCCAGCCCAGAGCCACAAGCCAGTGTCTCTGGTCACAGTCCCAGACTGAACCGTGTGCACCACACTATCAGAGACTGGAATTTTCAGTCGAGAGATAACCCCACAGTGCAAGAAACGATTGGGACCGACCTTAGGTCACCCAGACATCCCCTGGAAAAGACTCGGGTTCCACGGGTGCCCCAGGAGCCAGCCCGGGGCCAGAGCCGGGGACCCAGGCACCTGATTTGCCGCCTAGATAGAACTGTGGGCCCCAGGGCATCAGGGTACCAGAGACTCAGTTTCACTGTCGGGTGCAAATCCACAGGGAGGGAAACGGCTGGTCTGTTCTCAGAGCACTCAGCTGACACCCCCACCCCGAAAAGGTCTCGGGAAATTTACCCAGTTTAGCAGACACCCAGGCTCCCAAAGGCCGGAAAGGCAGACACAGGCAGTTTCTGCATGCCAGACAGCTGAAGGAGACTAAGCCGCCATCATTCAGTTTTGCTCCAGACACAGGCAGTTTCTGCGGCCAGCCAGCTAGCAGAGACTGAGCAGTGAGCACCAGGGCAAAAAAAAAAAAAAGAGACTGGGAGTCCCTGTCTCCAGAGAATCCACAGGGAAGGAAGGAAACTGTACTGACTTAAATCACCCAATCCTTACCTGGAAAAAGTCTAGCAGACTGGCGGGGCATATCCGCCATCACTCAGCTGTGCTCCAGACACAGGCACAAACAGGTGCTACGCGCCAGATATCCAAATGAGTCAGAGCCTCTGATCAGTAAATTTACAGCAAGAAAACCCAGAAACAGGGCAGCTGTCCTCAGGACTCCCCTGGGTGAGAGGAGAACCCTCTCGACTAACAAAGACCACAGTTACCACTCAGGTCTATATCCCTGAGGTGAACAGCAGCAACTCCTGAAAAAACACCAGCCATCCAGGGACTATACCCAAAAAGCTGAGAAGACATCCTTCAGGAAAAACCAGCTTTCTGCAAAGGGGATTCTCTCCACCACAGGATCCCCAGGAACCACCAGAAAATAACCCCAAACACCTAAGATAGCACAATGGGTAGAGGCCAGCGTAAAAGCTCAAGCAACAAAAGACAGAGCAATATGGCATCTCCAGAACCCAGTTAACCAGGGGCAAGTAGCCCTGGACACCCCAGCATAACTGAAATCCAAGAAGATGACCTGACAACTATGCTCAAGAAGATGATAATAGAAGGAACAAATAAGATACATAAAGACATAGAGGAAGATAAACTCAAACAGAATATTGCCATTCGTAAAGAAATAAAGGAAGCTGCGGCCAAACAGTTTATGACCTTTAGAAAGGAAATGCTTAAAGCACTGAATGAAATAAAAGAAACAGAGTTGAAGGAACTAAAAGAAAAACAGGAAAGTACAATCAGACAGGTGAAAGAAGTAAACAAAACAACTCAAGACCTAAAGATAGAATTGGAAAAATTAAAGAAAACACAAATGGAGGAAATAATGGAGAGGAAGAACCTAGGGAAGGAAACAGGAACTACAGAGGTAAGCATAACCGATAGACTACAAGACATGGAAGAAAGAATCTCAGGTGTAGAAGATACAATGGAAGAAATCAATGTATCTGTCAAAGAAAATGTTAAATCCAAAAAAATTCCTGACACAGACAGTCCAAAAAATCCAAGACAATATGAAAAGACAAAACCTAAGAATAATAGTTATAGAGGAAAAAGAAGATTCCCTGCTCCAAGGCCCATAAAATATTTACAACAAAATCATTGAAGAAAATTTCCCGAAGTTAAAGGAGAGGCCAATAAGAATACATGAGGCCTACAGAACACCCAACAAATTTGACCAGAAAAGAAAATCCTCCTGCGACATAATAATCAAAACAGTAAGTATACAGAAAAAAGAAAAAATACTAAAAGCTGCAAGGGAAAAAGGCCAAGTAACATATAATGTTAAACACATTAGAATCACACCTGACTTTTCAACAGAGACTATGAAAGCCAGAAGGGCCTGGATGGATATCAGGCAGACCCTAAGAGAACACAGATGTCAGCCCAGGCTACTATACCCTACAAAACTCTCAGTCCTCATAAACGGAGAAAACAAGATATTCAATGACAAAAACAAATTTCAACAATACCTACACACAAATCCAGCATTACAGAAGACACTGGAAGGGAAAATACAACCCAAAAAAATTAGCTTCTTTCAAGAAAACACAGGAAATAATTAACCTTACTACAGAAAAACTAAAAGCAACCAAGCACACAACCTGATGACCACAGCCAACAGCAAAATCAAGGGATCTAACAGCCACTGGTCATTAATCTCTCTCAACATCAATGGACTCAACTCTCCAATAAAAAGACACAGATTAACACAATGGATACCTAAACAAAACCCAGCAATCTGTTGCATACAAGCAACACACCTAAGGCACAAAGATAGACATTACCTAAGGGTAAATGGTTGGAAGACATCGTTCCAAACAAACGGACCCAAGAAACAAGTAGGAGTAGCCATTCTAATATCTGATAAAATAGACTTTCAACCAAAATTAATAAGAAGAGATGGGGAAGGACACATCATACTCATCAAAGGAAAATTCCACCAGGAAAAAATCACAATCCTGAACATCTATGCCCCAAATACAAGAGCACCCACATTTGTTAAAGAAACATTGATAAAATTTAAACCACACATAGATCCCCACACATTAATAGTGGGAGACTTCAGCACCCCACTCTCAACAAAGGACAGGTCAACAAAACAGAAATTAAACAAAGAAACAATGTCTCTGACAGAGGTCATGAATCAAATGGACCTAATAGACATTTACAGAACTTTACACCCAAACACAAAAGAATTTACCTTCTTCTCAGCACCTCATGGAACCTTCTCCAAAATAGACCATATAGTTGGTCACAAAGCAAGCCTCAACAGATACAAGAAGATTGAAATAATCCCTTGTATCTTGTCTGATCACCATGGAATAAAGCTGGACCTCAACAATAACAGAAATAGCAAAAAACCTACACACACATGGAAACTGAACAACTTGTTACTAAATGACAGCTGGGTTAGGGAAGAAATAAAGAAAGAAATTAAAGTCTTTCCAAAAATCAATGAAAATGGAGACACAACATACCCAAAGTTGTGGGACACAATGAAAGCAGTGCTAAGAGGAAAGTTCAAAGCACTAAGTGCCTTCAAGAAAAATTTGAGACAGCTCATTCAAGCAACTTAATGGCTCACTTAAAAACACTAGAAAAAGAAGCAGACACATCAAAAAGGAGTAGACGGCTGGAAATAATCAAACTCAGGGCTGAAATCAATCAACTGGAAACAAATAAAACAATTCAAAGAATCAATGAAACCAAGAGCTGGTTCTTTGAGAAAATCAACAAAATCGACAAACCCTTAGCCAAGCTAACTAAAAGGCAGAGAGACACCATCCAAATCAACAAAATCAGAAATGAAAAGTGGGACAAAACTACCGACACTGAGGAAATCCAAACAATCATTAGGACTTACTTCAAAAGTCTATATGCCACGAAATTTGAAAATCTAAATGAAATGGACAATTTCCTTGACCGATTTGACTTACCAAAGCTGAATCAGGACCAGGTAAATCGACTAAGTAGTCCTATATCCCCCAAAGAAATAGAAGCGGTCATCAAAAGTCTCCCATCCAAAAAAAGCCCAGGACCAGATGGCTTCAGCGCAGAATTCTACCAGACCTTCAAAGAAGAGCTAACACCAATTCTCTTCAAACTATTCCACAAAATAGAAACAGAAGGAACATTACCAAACTCATTCTATGAAGCCACAGTCATCTTGGTACCTAAACCTCACAAAGACTCAACAAAGAAAGAGAATTTCAGGCCAATCTCCCTTATGAAAATTGATGCAAAAATACTTAATAAAATACTTGCAAACCGAATACAAGAACACATCAAAGATATTATCCATTATGACCAAGTGGGCTTCATCCCAGGTATGCAGGGGTGGTTCAATATACGGAAATCCATCAATGTGATCCACCATATTAACAAACTGAAAGAAAAAAAAACACATGAATATCTCCCTAGATGCTGAAAAAGCATTTGACAAAATTCAACATCCATTCATGTTTAAAGTATTCGAGAGATCAGGGATACAAGGCACATATCTAAACATAGTAAAGGCGATATACAGCAAGACTATAGCCAACATCAAACTAAACGGAGATAAACTTAAAGCAATCCCACTAAAATCAGGGATAAGACAAGGCTGCCCACTCTCTCCATATCTCTTCAATATAGTGCTGGAAGTCCTTGCTAGAGCAATAAGACAGTTGAAGGACATCAAGGGGATAAAGATTGGAAAAGAAGAAGTCAAATTATCACTATTTGCAGATGATATGATAGAATATGTGAGTGACCCCAAAAACTCTACCAGGGAACTCCTACAGCTGATAAACATCTTCAGCAAAGTGGCCGGATACAAAATTAACTCAATAAAATCAGTAGCCCTCCTGTATACAAAAGACAAAAGGGCTGAGAAAGAAATTAGGGAAACAACACCCTTCATAATAGCCACAAATGACATAAAGTAGCTTGGTGTAACCCTAACCAAGCAAGTCAAAGACTTGTATGAAAGGACTTTCAAGTCTCTGAAGAAAGAATTAGAAGAAGATATGAGAAGATGGAAGGATCTTCCATGCTCATGGCTTGACAGGATTAACATAGTTAAAACAGCCATCTTACCAAAAGCAATCTACAGATTTGATGCAATTCCCATCAAATTGCCAACACAATTCTTTACAGACCTGGAAGAAAAATTCTCAACTTCGTATGGAATAACAAGAAACCCAGAATTGCTAAAACAATCCTCTACAATAAAAGATCTTCTGGAGGTATCTACATCCCTGATCTCAAGCTGTGCTATAGAGCAACAGTTATAAAAACTGCATGGTACTGCCATAGAAACAGAATGGTGGAACAGTGGAACCGAAAAGAAGACCCAGAAATAAACCCACACACTTATGGACACCTGATTTTTGACAAAGATGCTAAAACCATACAATGGAAAAAAGATTGCATCTTCAACAAATGGTGCTGGTCCAACTGGATGTCTACATGTAGAAAAGTGAAAACAGATCCATACTTATCACCCTGCACAAAACTGAAGTCCAAGTGGATCAAAGACCTCAACATAAAATCAGACACATTAAATCGGCTAGAAAAAAAAAGTGGGGAATACCCTAGAACTCATTGTACAGGAGAGAACTTCCTGAACAGAACACCAACAGCACAGGCTCTAAGAGCAACAATCAATAAATGGGACCTCCTGAAACCGAAAAGCTTCTGTAAAGCAAAGGATACTGTCATCAAAACAAAACAACTGCCTACAGATCGGGAAAGAATGTTCACCAACCCTATATCTGACAGAGAACTCATATCCAGTATATATAAAGAACTCATTAAGCTGAAAAGCAGCAAACCAAGTAATCCAGTTAAAAAATAGGGAACAGAGCTAAACAGACAACTCTCTTTAGAGGAATATCGAATGGAGGAGAAGCATTTAAAGAAAAGCTCAACCTCATTTGCCATTAAGGAAATGCACATAAAAACAACCCTGAGATTTCACCTTATACCCATCAGAAAGGCTAAGGTCAAAAACTCGAGTGACAACACATGCTGAAGAGGTTGTGGAGAAAGGGGAACCCTTCTCCACTGCTGGTGGGAATGTAAACTTGTACAGCTACTCTGGAAAGCAATCTGTCGCTTTCTCAGACAAGTAGGAATAGTGCTTCCTCAAGATCCAGCCATACCACTCCTAAGCATATATCCAAAAGAGGCTCAAGTACACAAAAAGGACATTTGCTCAACCATGTTTGTAGCAGCTTTATTTGTAATAGCCAGAAGCTGGAAACAGCCCAG
The DNA here is from genome assembly GCF_030254825.1 of Meriones unguiculatus. Lineage (NCBI taxonomy): Eukaryota > Metazoa > Chordata > Mammalia > Rodentia > Muridae > Meriones > Meriones unguiculatus. Next base: position 216,828 of record NW_026843706.1, on the reverse strand, counting down.
ATGCCCCTCAACTGAAGAATGGATGCAGAAATTGTGGTACATCTATACAGTGGAGTATTACTCAGCAATGAAAAATAAGGAAATCATGAAATTTGTAGGTAAATGGTGGGACCTAGAAAGGGTCATCCTGAGTGAGTTGTCACAGAAGCAAAAAGACACACATGCTATATACTCACTCATATAAACATACAAGATAAGATAAACCCACTAAAATCAGTACATCTAAGCAAACTAAGCAAAAGAGAAGACCCTAACTAAAACGCTCAATCCCCACCCTGAAAGGCAAATAGGATGGACATCAAGAAGAAGAAAACAGGAAACAACCTAGGAACCTACTACAGAGTGCCTCTGAAAGCCAGAAGAAGAAAACAGGAAACAACCTAGGAACCTGCCACAGAGGGCCTCGGAAAGCCTCTACCCTGCAGACTATCAAAACAGATGCTGAGCCTGATGGCCAACTGACGGGAAGAGTGAATGGAATGTTATGTAAGAAGTGGGAAATAGCAAGAGCTGGAGAGGACAGGAACTCCACAAGTAGAGCAACAGAACAAGAAAATTTGAATACAGGGAACTTCCCAGAGACTCATATACTCCAACCAAGGACTATTCATGGAGATAACCTAGAACCCCCGCACAGATGTAGCCCATGGCAGTTTAGTGTCCAAGTGGGTTACATAGTGATGGGAAGAGGGACTGCCTCTGACATAAATGATTGGCCTGCTCTTTGATCAACTCCCCCTTAGTGGGGAGCAGCCTTACCAGGCCACAAAAGAAGACAATGCAGCCATTCCTGATGTCATCTGATGGACTAAGATCAGAAGGAAGGAGAGGAGGACCTCCCCTATCAGTGGACTTGGGGAGGAGCATGCATGCAGAAAGGGGAGGAAGGGTGGGATCGGGAGGGGATGAGGGAGGGGCTTATGGGGGGTTACAAAATGAATAGAGTGTAATTAACAATAATAAAAAATGTTAAAATAAAAAAAATATAAAAACAAAGAAATGAAATGGACAATTTCAACAAACAGTAAATCACACAGATTTAGAACCAGCTGTCTCAGGCAAAAGCAAAACTAAAGACACTAAATCACAGCCTGTACCTGGGCTATTATCTAGGGACAAAACTGAAATCACAGAAGTGAAAAGAGCTGTGGCTTGAACAAAAGTAGAATCAAGCACTCTCAGGTAGGCACAAAACCACAAACAATTAATCACAGTATTGAAGCAGTAGCTCTGGCACAAAACCAAGCAATAGACAATTAATCACACAGAGAGACAAAGTGAAACCAAAAACCTGGTTTTTCCAGACTTCTCTGCCACAGAAGTTCCCGAAAGGCTAAAAGGCTAAACTACCTTCTGGTAGGTTCCAGAGAGGGTAAAACTGACTCCACTCTGGCTTCCCTGCAACAGAAGTTCTGGAGAGGAAAAAACTAATCCTGTTTCCAGCTTCCCTGCCAAAGAAGTTCTGGAGGGGAAAACTGATGAGGCTAAAAAAGTCTTTTTGACCTCAGTGGCTGTGACCCCAAAATGCGCCCATTCTACTCACATCTTGCCACTCATACAGAGACCTTGAAGCTTTTCAGAACAATGAACAGGAACAAACACTTAAAACAAACACAGAAGACATTTACCGGCAGGATTAAGCTATCCTGTTAGGGGTTCCTAGGGGTCCTGAGGAATCCTGGAAGAGCCCCCAAATGTAAGTCAGGACCACGACACCCTAAGAGAAAACCAGGAGACAACTTGATACAATAGCAAGAGAGCTTTATTACAATAGCAATGGAACTCGGGACCCAAGTCTCACTGACCCAGAGAAGTGGGAACCTGAGCCCTGAGTAAGCAGGGTTTTTAAAGGGAAAGCCTGTGAGCAGGGGGTTTCCATGACAGCAAGCAGGAAGACAAATGTTTCTATGAAAGTAAGTGGGGGCGGGGTGGACATGCCTTGACATTACAGGATCAGGTAAAAGTTAGAGAGGCGAGGTGACCTTCTCTGAGGCACATAATCACAATTGCCTAAGGCATATGATCACGATTGCTTTTCTTCTAAACTATATCTGACACATTGGGGAGAATTTGCCCAGCTGATTCCCAACCGATTCTCATTGATTGCTGCCAGGGGAGATTGTATCTATTTTCTATGAAGTATTTATTCTGTGATATATCCTGGAGGCAGTTGCTAGGAGAGTTAACTGTGTTTCCTGCGAAGTGCATATTTTGTGATATTTCCTGGTACCTGAGTTCAGCTGCCAGTCAAGATGGCTCTTTATTTCAAAATGGAGTTATACCCAGGCTAACTTAAACTCTTCACTGGAACTAAAGGTGTGCACCACTATGCTCAGCTCAGCCTGCACTCTTATACAACCCAGGACCACCAGTCCAGGGATAGCACCACCTACAATGAGCTGTGCCCTCCCCCACTGACTACTAACTAAGAAAGGACCTACATTCTTCCCTATAACCAGATCTTCTGTAGGCTTTTTCTCAGTTGCGGTCCCCTCCTTTCAGATGGCTCCAGGTTATTTCAAGTTGTCATAAGAGTAGCTAGCATACTAGGTTTTTCCATAACTTTAATTTCTGTTCTGTATCTCAGTGGTATGTGGGGACATTCAGCCTGAGTCATTCCTGTCTTCCTGATGTCAAGTGTGGTTCTATGTCAAGCGTGGCCTGTAGGAGGGAGTACGCAAAGGTTGGAGGCCCATCTGGTAATAAACTCTCAGTGTTGTTCATGACTTTCTGCTAAGGCACTTATTGTCCCCTTTCATTACTGTTTTGTCCAGAAGCTAAGGGAGTCTGTCAGTTGGTTGGAGGCTGGCTGCTTCCAGTTCATCTCCTTAAACCATCCAAGAGCCTCTTTGTGAGTACTAATAGGAAACTTGTCCAAGCAACCTTCATAGTCCCTTCTCTTCTCCTCCTAGCCAGGATGTATTCATCCCATGAGACAAGCAAGGTTTATTTTACCACAGTTTAGGGAGAAAAGGGAAAATACAAGAAGAAATACTAGGCCTTAGTCTACGGCCACTAAGAGGCTGAGATAAATAGTTGTTGAGTGGGATAATTAAAACTGATACAACATCAGAAAAAAACAATATCAGCATGTATTTATTTATTTATTTACTTACTTACTAACTTACTTACTCACTTACTTAGGTTATTGCTGTTCTGAGACAGGACTCATAGATAACCCAGGTTGGCTGTTAAAATATGCAGCACAGGCTGATCAAGAACTGGTGATCCTCTTCCCTCTTCTATGATTGATTACGGGCATGTTCCACCATAGTTGGCTCCAGTCTAACTTTAAAAATAATTTTATTGGTGGAGGGAGGAGATGGATAGATGACTCAGTGATTAAGAGCACTTGTTACTCTGGCACAGGGCACAGGTTCAGTTCCCAGCACCCACATGGTGGCTCACAGCCATCTATAAATCCAGTCAAAGGGGATCTGATGCCCTCGTCTGACCTCCATGGGTACCAGGTGTGCATATGGTGCACAACATACATTGGAGCAAAGCACTCATACATATAAATGAAATTCATTCATTAAAAAAACACTCATGCTCATAAAATAAATACATCCAAAATAGGAAGAAAGTCTATGACTTTGTTAAAGAATGTGTGGGTGTTTGCACGCATGCTAATGTTCACGTTTATGTGTGGATACCTTTGTGTACATATGTGTTTGTAGCTCCTGTCACTGCATGTGGAGGAGAGGTCAGCCTCAGTTGAGGCTCCTCCAGAGCTGCTTGTGTTGTTTTTGCTTGCTTTGACAGACAGGGTCTGTCAGTTGACCTGGAGCTCACCACCTGGAAGGATAGCTAGCTGGTCAGTGAGCCCCAGGGACCTGCCTACTCCACTCACCTAACAGTGGTATAACAAGCATGTGCCACCATGCCTGGCGTTTTCATGTGGACTCTGGAAATTGGGTTCAGGTCTTCTTGCTAGCTAGGTTATCCCCAACTTCATTTCTCTTTTTGAAACATGAAACCCTTTCTATGACTCCTTCAATCTCATTTCTTCTCCAGTCTCATTCTCCAGAATTCAGGTACTACACATGGCTCCTCTTACACACAATAAAGCCTGGCAAAGGGAACACCTGGGAATTATCACCTCCATACTGGAAGAAAGACTGCGGTCTTATTGTTTAGTTGTTTGGTTTGGATTTCTATTTTGGGATGTTTGTTTTGGGTTGGTTGGTTGGTTGATTGTTTGGTTGGTTGGTTGGTTGGTTACTTTTGTGCCTATACTGTACCAGCCTTCAGGACTAGTAATTTGTGGGGTCTTCGAAGAGGACCAGGACTGAAAGAAAAACAGGCGAAAGAGAAGAACGGACTCAAGCAAGTGTGCACTTGTCAAGAGTCAAATTTTATTGAATCGAAGCAGGCTTTTAAGGCCAACCTTAGATAGGGGCCGGGAGAGGGAGGAGCACAGTGTAGAATCCTTTTTACTCAGGGAGGGGCATGGTGGAAAAGCGCACTGTAGAGCCTACTTACTCAGGGAGGGGTAGCATGGAAATTACAAAATCTTCTTGGCCCTAGCCCTGGAACATTTAGCGGTTATTTTGAGAAGTCATGGTACAGTTAGCACATTTCTGCAACTGTCAGGCAGGATGTTGGTCAACCAGGTGCAGCAGGGTGGGGGGAATGAGAAAAGGTCAGAAGTTTCCCAGGGCTTGTCTCCAACATCTCCCCCTTCTCTGTATACAGAAAAAGGTTGTACCCACCTGCGGGACTAGTTATGCGTGGGGTCTTCGAAGAGGACCAAGCCTGAAAGAAAAACGGGCGAGAGAGAAGAAAGGACTCAAGCAAATGTGCACTTGTCAAGAGTCAAATTTTATTAAACTGAAGCAGGCTTTTAAGGCCAACCTTAGATAGGGGTGGGGCGAGGGAGGAGCACAGTGTAGAAACCTTTTTACTCAGGGAGGGGCATGGTGGAAAAGCGCACTGTAGAGCCTTCTTACTCAAGAAGGGGCAGGGTGGAAATTACAAAATCTTCTTGGCCCGGGGCCTGGAATATTTAGCGGTTATTACAGTTAGCACATTTCTGCAACTGTCAAGCAGGATGTTGGTCAACCAGGTGCAGCAGGGTGGGGGGAATGAGAAAAGGTCAGAAGTTTCTCGGGGCTTGTCTCCAACACCTATACCTAGGATTGTACATAGGACATGATGCCTATTTACAAATCCTTGTGACCTAGCCTTTGCAGTAGAAATGAACTTCTAATGATAAAGAAGAGCAAGCCAAGGCCAAGGTAGACAGTCAACAGTTTGCTACAAGTACTGTCTGCCCAACTACCAGCATGGGTATGTGTGGAAGCACTTTCTTTTAAAGTTTCATGAAGCCAACTACTCAATACATAGTTCAACTCAATACACAGCTGAGGCTAGCCTTGAAATTATGATCATCCTGCCTTTACCTCCTGAATTCTGGGATTAAACACAGGTACCACCATGCCAAGTACATGGAACCATGGAACTTTTTCATATATCATTCTGGTTTGAAGGTTGTTTGTTTTTGGTTGTTTTTTGTTTGTTTGTTTGTTTGTTTGTTTGTTTGTTTGTATGAGACATGGATTCTCTAGGAAGACTTGGCTGCCCTGAACTCCAGTTGTAGATCAGGCTGGCCTCAAACTCTACAGAGACACGACTGCCTCTGCTCCCGTGAGTATTGGGATTAAATGCGTGCACCGCCAAGTCCAGCTATATCATTATGTTTGGATAAGGCTAAATGTATTTACTGCCTAAACATTATCATTACTTTTTCTTTCAGTAGGATTTGGGGACAGGTGTTCTTTCTGAGACAGGCTGAATCCATGCAGTGTGCTCAGGCAGTTGCTCATGCTGCAGTCACCATGGTTAGCAGCCCAACTGTCAGGATACCATGTTGCTAACCTTATTTTTATTGCTGTTGGTATTCTCTATAGCTCAGGCTGACCTGGAACTCTCCATGCAGCTAGGCTGGATACAGAGTCCCAGAAGGCATTCTGTCTCGACCTTAACTTGTAACACTTGCACTAGGCCAGGCTAGGCTCTGGCCTCCAAGAACAGAGCAGTGGTGCTGGGAGTTTGGATATGCCAAAGAGATAATCCAGAGTCCTTCCTTAAATAGTGGGAAATTACAATAAACTCATTTGAGAGAAACCACATTCATGTAACTTTTATTACATGACATGGGTATAATTGTTCTATTTTTGGTTATTGTGCTTAATCTATTTAGTCTGTAAGTTTAACTTTATCACAGGTATGTATGCATAGTAAAATATGATATACATGGGGCAGAGTAGTTTCTGAAGTTCCAGGCAACAATGGGGGTCTGGGAAAAAATTCTCTCTGAACAGGGAAGACTGCCTCTACTACTTTGGAATCAATAATCTCAAAAGGGATAAATAAGTCCTTTGTGAGTAGCCAGGATACTCAGTTTGAATCTGAAGTCGACACTGAATGCTTTTGAAGAACCTCTACTGCCCCTCACATTCATGACTGTGTTGTCTGGGTTCTCCTGGGGCAAAACAGAACAGAAGCCACTGACCCCTAAGCAAAGCAAAGGACTTTATTTTTCTTAAACAAAACGGGGGAGGGAATTTAAAAAGCTGGGATTGGTGACACATGCTCGTCATCCCAGCATGTGGGAAAAATAAAAAAACACCTGAGGCTCAGAAGTTCAAGGTATTCCTCAGCTACATAATGAGTTTGAGGCTAGCCTGGGAAAGGGACCCTGGGGGTTGTGGGGGAAGCCACATATGGTTTGTGCTAAATGTACGTAATCCCAAGAGATGCAAATTGCCCAGCAGTAAAGAATTCTTGCTTCACATATATGACGACTTGAGTACAATACTCTAAAACTCACACAAAATGCTGGGAATGAAGACAGTGCCGGGCTTACTGGCCACAAGCTTAGCTTCATATCTTAAAGGACTAAGGCAGGAAGAAATAGAGGACACCTGACTTTCTCTTTTGCACCTAAACCCCCAGTAAACACAGGCATGTATGCTTTCACATACCACACACACACACACACACACACACACACACGCACACACACACAGACCAGCACACGCACACACACACACACACACACAAACAGTGCCAAAGATATAGCTCTGTTGGTAGAGTACCTAGCATTCTGGAACCCCTGAGTTTGATCCCTACCCAGCACCATAAAACTAGGTTTGGTGGCTTTGCCTGGAATCCCAGCATTCAGGAGGTGAGGATCATCCTTGACTAACGCTGTGAATTTGAGGCCAGCTTGAGCTAAAGGAGACCTTGTTTCAAAAAACAAAGGGCTAGGCATGATGGTACGAGCCTTTAATACCAGCATTTGGGAGGCAGAGGCAAGAGGAATTCTAATGAATTTGAGGCCAGCTTGGTCTACAAATCTTGTTTCAGACCAGACAGGACTCCTTAGTGGAACTCTGTCTCAAAAACCAAAAACTAAAACTAAAAATGGCAAAAAGCCAGGCACAGGGGCTTATGCCTCCAGCTCCAATACTTGGAAGCCTAAGGCTGGGGAATCTCTGGACATTTGAGCTCAGCTTGAACTTCTTAATGAGACTGCCTTAAAAAACAAACAGAAGAAAAGAAAACAGAATACCAACAACTGGGCTGTTAGAGCATTTACCTGGTAAATGTAAGGCCCTGTGTTCTCTTCTTAGTGTCCACCAACCTCTCTCTTTCTCTTTCCAGGAACTCTTGTGAACTCTTTGCAAGTTCTGTAAGTCTGCCCCTCTGTGACCCTGTGGTCTCCAATTGGTGCCTGAGCTTCTGGAACACCAATGGCTCCAGATATAGCCAGTTTAACATAGACACTAAAATATTAGTTTCTTCAATGTCAGGATAGAGTGAAGTCCTGGGCAAATGGATATTGTTGACATGGAAACAGCCACATCAGTGAATAATGCCTTAGATCCATGAGCATGTCAAAGCCTTCCTCTGGTCTCAGGTGGCTGTTTACAATGTGTATAGGATATGTCCACCATAGCTTTCTCCTTCTGGATGTTCATCACCTGAAAACTGAACCCCTAGGGAGACTAGCTATGAAGGTTAGCTAAACCTGATCCCTTGACCTGGCTGTATACTTTAGACCCCACCTCCTAGTTTATCTGTATACAATAACCTTGTCTCCTTGTTCAGATGTATATAGTGGCTCAGATTCTCTGTTCTACTGTAAATAATAAACATACTGGGCTCAGTGATGCTGTGGTTTCTCTAAGAGCCCAGACTACCTTGTCCTAGATTTGCAACGTGTTTGTGGTTTCTTCATTCCCTCAATGCCCCAGTTAAATCAGATCCTATAGCTGGGCAAAACATGGCAAGACATAATCCAAACAAGGACAAGGACAGTGGACACTGACTACAGGTGACTTGGATCAGTCAGACAAAGGACCACTCCTGAGAGAATAATAAAGGGAAAGGAGGAAACAGCAACATAAGAAAGAGATCAGCATAAAGTAAAAAAGATAGAGAGCACACATTTCAGTTTGTCAGGTGTAAAAGCCTTTGGATAAGCAGAATTCAAAGATATGCTGTATGTTAGCACTTAGAGATTTGGGGAACAAAGAGAACCTACACATAGGCAGATACGGGGGAGATTTCAAGAAACTCTGAAAGTGGGTTGATGGCATTTCAGCTTCATTGGTTCTTAGGAGGCCTACCCTTACTTTCCAGGGAAGGGGCAATGAATTTGAGTCCTGGAAATAAATGACAAAGGAGAGAAAAGCTGAGGAGTGGATACATAGCTGAGGGATTCAAGAATAGGTTTCCCATTTTCGCTTTTGGTTTACCTGCTTTCAAAGTGTTATATTTGGTTGAAATTGACCAGCATGCAGGAGGTGGAGGCCAGACCTGAAAGCTCAGTGTGGGGGAGAGGGTGATAGCAACCCCCACAGCAAGGAGATGGTTGTCCCTAGCCTGATGCCTAAGCACCAGGAAGGTGGCAGTATCCTGAAGGAGAGAAGGTGGCCAATAGCAAAGCGGCATATAGCCATAGGGGAATATTCTTAGGGACTTAAATGTTACCCATTTTTATTGTTTGGTTTTGCTTTGCTGTGTTTTGTTTTTAAGAACCTGGTTCATATGACCCACTGGCTCTGTTACTGATTTGTCTGGTAATTGTGTCCATGTCAGTCAGAGGAGAAGTTGCTGGGCTTATGCTTTTCAGTGACTTGGTTACATCCTTTGATGACTGCTTGTACTAGTTATTTTCTCTGTTTGCAGGGCGGCATTTTTCTAACCATCCAGAGTCCCAGTGGGCTCCATCCAACTGTTCGGGGCAGGTTTTAGCCCTGCAATTTAGACAGGTTTTAATATGTCACACACGTGTGTGACAGCAACTCCTGTAATAAGAGCAAATATAATTGGAATTCCTTAGGACCTGCCTCCTGGGTGCTTGGACCCACAATAATAAAGTGGCTGTGACTCAGATTTGTCAGCACATCCTAGAAAAGCAAAAGGCTTGTGACTAGATTGGTTCCTCTGCTGTTGTTGCAAAAGCATTCTTTGGTGAGCTTTGCACTTTCATTCCTGTTAAAATATCCTACTGTTTGTGTTGGGCAAGCAGCTGTCATGCTCTTCCTTGTTATCATCATTACAGTTTAGTGTCACCATTGCAGCGAAACACCCCTGGACTAAGTGTGAAGCTTCAGGCTGAACATCCAAAAATAAGAAAGGTGGAGATATAGGGAGCCTATAAAACCCTGAGTGAATGTGTTGTCATCGACATGGGCACAGCCATGTCAAGGAATGTAGTCTCAGACTCATAGAAAACTGGTAAAGACCCACTCTGCCCCTGAAATGAGGCTCAGAGTGATGCCAAGGCCTTCCCTGAGGAATTGAGTGTGAATGTTGATAGTGGGTGTGTGGAAAATGGCCTCCATAGTTTTCTCCTCCTGGGTGTTTATAGCCTGAGGTCTGCTCCTCTAGAGACTTTACCTACTGAAATTAAATAAGCATACCTCCTTGTTCAGCCATGCACCCTAAACCCTGCTTTCTTGTTCAGTGTATGTAGTAAACACGCTGAGATTCCGGGGTGCTGTGGCCTCTCCCTACTGTTCGACCCCAGGTTTTCTGTTTCTGTGTTTCTGTCATTTCTTCATTCTCTCACCAGCCCTAGTCAGGGTTCCAGGACCTAAGCTGTGCAAGAAGAGGACACTGCAGGAAATCCAGTGCTTGGGAGGAGAGCAGATTTGAGCCTCAGGACAGAGCAGCTCTGGGGAGGGATTCAGTGCCACCAGTAGCTAAGGAGTTCCCCTGCCCTTCAGGGCTCTTCACTTGGCAAAACTATGCCTGGACTAGGAGGCAGAGAGGAAGACACACTGGGAAGACACACACTCAATTACCAGCTTCTGCCAACACAAGGTATTTTTAAAATGACCATCTATTTTCACCATCACTTTCATAATACAAAAAAAATGGGATGAGGAACACATGCCAGACAAGGTCTTTGAAAATGAACAAGTATACATCCTTTGCAACTATTTGCAAATAATAGAGAAAGAGGACACAGAAATAGTTTGATTCAGTCCTCCAGTCAGGCAGTCCATAGACTTATGACAGACCTACTTGGTCCTGCCACTTGGGAGGCTGAAGCAAGAGGATCACAAGTTCAAGGCCTGCCTGAGCTATACATCTAGCTCAAGACTAGGACGGAAAGCTTGCTGGGACTCCTCTTTCAAAGACAAAAATCAGCAAAAGGAAGGCTGATGATATTGCTCAGGCAGGGTGCAATACAGTGTTTGCCTGGCACACATGAAGCCCTCAGTTCGATTTTCCACACCACAAAAATAAATAAAGAAAACCAAACAACTACTGAAGGCTAAAATGACAAAGTAATTGGACAAAGTCTGAGAAAGCTCTCACATGTATTTGTACAGAACATACTCAAAATACATCTTGTAGGTAATTATGTAGTTATGGCAACACGAGGCAGTCCCAGGTGTACTGAACAGCATGTTTTAGAAAAATACTGCCAAGAGTCGCCATGAGAACCCTGGATGCCATCAAGCAGCCAACAGCCTAGATGGCATGCTCATGGATCAAGGTGTCCCGGGAATAGATCTTGAAAGAGGAATAAAAGGAACTGTGAGCACTACAATGGGTTTTCTTCTGCTCTACTAGCCGGTAACCCCTTGATATTTACCCCCACCAAATACCGCATCTTCTCACAAAAGCATATACAGGCAGCCAAAAGGGTTGTCTTACCAGGATTCTAAGAGCTAAACTTCCACCCATGACAAGCTGGTTTGTGATTTACCTGCACCTTAAGAGGTCAGCTTTTTGGAGAGCAGCTCCAGCATATTCATCATTTTGTGGGGATTGCTAGAAATTCACCTGGGCAAGGCTTGGTTTCTTCCTTCCATCAACAATAGTGTGATCAGCATGTATGTGTGGCCAAGAGATTTGGTCAGCAGAAGCTTGGAGTAAAATAGAAATCTGAACTGGGTTCTATTATGAAAAGCATCTTAATTAAATGAATTTATTTTTTATTTACTCATTTATTTAGTATTTGTGTGTACATATATGCCCATGCCATAGCATACATTCGGAGGACAGAGGACAACTTGTGGGAGTCCAGTATTTCTTTCTGCTTACCATGCAGGTCCCAGGGATCAAATTCAGATCAGCACATTTTGTGACCCTAAGGTATCTCCTCCAACCTTAGATAAATTCCTTTTTTTGTTCAAGACAGGGATTCTTTGTGTAGCCCTGGCTGTCCTGGAACTCTCTTCAGAGCAGGCTGGCTTTGAATTTATAGTGATCTCCCTGCTTTTGCCTCCACAGTGCTTGGATTAAAGACATGCCACACCACTGCCTGGCTTAGCAGTACTCTTAACAACTGAGTTTAGAACTAGACATGCCATTTAACTTGTAACTGCATTCCTTGAAAGGCTGAACCAGGAAAATGGCCCTGAGTTAGAGATCGGTCTGTGAGATCCTTCCATAGTGAGCTCTCATCTCAAAACTACAATAACATTATTTTGTTTGCTTTAGTATCTTTGTCTTTCTGGTTTTTAAGGTCCTTTTCTGTTTAGATTTAGTTTTGTTGTTGTTGTTTTGGTTTTTTTTTCTGACTTTCTTTTCTTTTCTTTTTTTTTTTTGGAATGAGAGTGAGAGCATAAGCAAGTACAGCTAAAGTTTGGTGGGTAGTGAGGATCTGGGAGAGGGGAAAGAAAATTATCAAAATGTGTTCCATAAAAAAAATATTTTTAAAATTAAAACCACCAAAAAAAAAAATCTCAGCAGCTTATATAATCCCAGCACTGAAAGGCTGAGGCAGGATAACTACAGACTTCAAGGTCACATTGAGATAAATGGAGAGTATGAGACCAGTCTGCTCTACAGAATGAGAGCCCCCTATGTCAACCTGTAGCATAGCCCTCCCTACCAATAGAAGGTCATTCAAAGCTGGGTTGGTGTCAAACACTTAAATATAGTTCCAGCTATTCTGGAAGCTAAGATGAGAGCTCTACTTGAGCACACGGGTTCAAGAAGAGCCTGGACAACATAGTAAGATCCCAGATCAGAAACAAGACAAAAAGCCTTGATTTTTAAGAATTAATGATTGTTGTAGCTGCTATTCAATGGCAAAGCACTTATAGAGCATATGTGAGGCTCTGTTTCCTAATATGGTGGGGGCACTTGACAGAAGTAAAAAATGTGAGTAATGATTAGATCTAGAGACCCAGAGGGGAAAGAATGGTTTGAGACCCAGAGGGAAAATAATGGTTGAAGCCTGGGCTAGCAGTATAGTAGTGAGAGGCTAAATAGGAGATGTGAAGAAGGAGCAGATTACAATGTCCTGGACAACCAGGTTCTGAGCAGGAAAGCTCACAATAAATTGAGTGCAGTGTGGAGAAGAGGGCAGGGATGAGTGTCTAAACATTGGCAAATGTGAAGCTGGAGGACGGGTTCATGACTGCCTAGAGATGACATCTTGACACTTGGATATTGAGAGAATAGAGATGCTATATTTGGCAAAAAAGGGGAGGGAGCAGATGGGCCTAAAAAATGATATGTTGGATTCATTGTAATGGTGAAACATCCAATAATAATGTCCTCTAAGAAACACACAGAAGGTCTGTCCATCCAGAAATGACAGTTCAAAGCTGTGAAGCTGTGACATGGGTTGCCAGGTAGGAATACTTTAACAGGTTTTTTTTTTTATCAGAAAGACAGGGTTCTAAGGTCAGGCCACTGTATTTCTAATTTTTCAGTCACTCAATGCAAATTTTGAACAGATTTATGAAGCTATATTTAGCACAACAGGCTCCTATTTTAAATTCTATCACAAATGGCTTTTAAAGTTCATTACTCCCTTTTCCTGTGTTCCACTGGGATGTGGACTGCTACCTCCTCACTATGGGCTCTTCCATCTGGCATCTCCTTTGCAAGTCAGGGTCACCTCTCTAATCATTTCCCTGTCTTCCCCTTTATACAAAAGCAGTAATTTTGTTCTTTACTACCAGGTACTTTTCATTCAAATCCAACTACTCACTCATCTCCAGATGAATTTTGTTTCCTTTGGGATTTTACATTCCCAGTTGGTGTGGTATTGAAGGCCTGAATCAGTGTGGTTCTAAATCACTGCTTTTAGCTAGCACTTCTCCTGTGCCCAATGTGTGCAACTCAAACAATATCTGGAGTGAACTGCGATTTCCCATTTTTGTATTCAGCATCAACTCTTTCCCACGGCACAGAGTGACCCCATCTCTACTTTACTGAGAACCACCAATGGTATTCAAATATTTGCAAAGAACCTCATCTTGAAAATGAGTGTACTGAAGATCAGAAGTATCTGGCCCACAGGTCAGAGATAGGTCTTCAGACCCAAATCTCTCAGTCTTTCCATTAAACTATGATCTCTGCACCATATGTCAAGGCATACCTCAAACAGAACAAAGAATAATGCTGAACATTCAAAGCACTAATGCTCAGTCGGTACTGATTTCAGTGGAAGCAGCTTTGGATGAGCTAGGTCTTGCCACATAGGCATGGCTGGCCCTAAACTTGTGACAATCATTCTGCCTTATCTTCCTGTTGCTGGCATTTATCAGATGTGCCACCGTAGCTGGAGGGTTTTTAAAAATCATTGCTAAGAGAATAAGACAACTAAAGGAGATCAAGGGGATACAAATCGGAAAGGAAGAGGTCAAAGTGTCACTATTTGCAGATGATATGATAGTATACATGAGCGACCCCAAAAATTCAACCAGAGAACTCCTTCAGCTGATAAACACCTTCAGCAAAGTGGCAGGATACAAAATCAACTCAAAAAAATCAGAAGCCCTCCTATATACCAAAGACAAAAAGGCTGAGAAAGAAATTAGGGAAACAACACCCTTCACAATAGCCACTAATAACATAAAGTACCTTGGTGTGACTCTAACCAAGCAAGTGAAAACCTGTTTGAGAAAAACTTCAAGTCTCTGAAGAAAGAAATCGAAGAAGATATCAGAAGATGGAAAGACCTCCCGTGCTCATGGATTGGTAGGATTAACATTGTGAAAATGGCCATACTGCCAAAAGCAATCTACAGATTCAATGCAATTCCCATCAAAATACCAACTCAATTCTTTACAGACCTTGAAAAAAAAGATTCTCAGCTTCATATGGAGAAACAAAAAACCCAGAATCTCCAAAACGATCCTGTACAACAACAGATCATCTGGAGGTATCTCCATTCCTGATCTCAAGCTGTACTACAGGGCAACAATAATAAAAACTGCATGGTATTGGCATAGAAACAGAAAGGAGGATCAATGGAACCGCATAGAATACCCAGAAATAAATCCACACACCTATGAATACTCGATATTCGACAAAGAAGCCAATTCCATTCAATGGAAAAAAGACAGCATCTTTAACAAATGGTGCTGGACCAACTGGATGTCTACATGCAGAAAAATGAAAATAGATCCATATTTATCACCCTGCACAAAACTAAAGGCAAAGTGGATCAAGGACCTCAACATAAAACCAGATACCCTAAATCAATTGGAAAAAAAAAGTGGGGAACAGCCTAGAACTCATTGGCACAGGAGACAACTTCCTGAACAGAACACCAACAGCACAGGCTCTAAGAGCAACAATCAATAAATGGGACCTCATGAAACTGAAAAGTTTCTGTAAAGCAAAGGATACCGTCATCAAAACAAAACGACTGCCTACAGATTGGGAAAGAATCTTCACTAACCCTTTATCTGACAGAGGACTAATATCCAGTATATACAAAGAACTAAAGAAGCTGAAAAGCAGCAATCCAAGTAATCCAATTAAAAAATGGGGAACAGAGCTAAACAGAGAATTCTCGACAGAGGAATATCGAATGGCAGAAAAACACTTAAAGAAATGCTCATCCTCATTAGCCATCAGGGAAATACAAATCAAAACGACCCTGAGATATCACCTTACACCCATCAGAATGGCCAAGATGAAAAACTCAAGCGATAACACATGCTGGAGAGGTTGTGGAGAAAGGGGAACCCTCCTCCACTGCTGGTGGGAATGTAAACTGGTACAACCACTCTGGAAAGCTATCTGGCGCTTCCTAAGACAAATAGGAATAGTGCTTCCTCAAGACCCAGCTATACCACTGCTAGGTATATACCCAAAGTTTGTTCAAGTACACAAAAAGGACACTTGCTCAACCATGTTTATAGCAGCTCTATTTGTAATAGCCAGAACCTGGAAACAACCCAGATGTCCATCAACGGTGGAATGGGTACAGAAATTGTGGTATTTTTATACAATGGAATACTACTCAGCAATCAAAAAGGAGGAAATCATGAAATTTGCAGGCAAATGGTGGGATCTAGAAAAGATCATTCTGAGTGAAATATCCCAGAAGGAGAAAGACAAACATGGGATATACTCACTTATATAGACCTATAAGATATGATAAACATAATATGAAATCTATACATCTAAAAAAGATAATCAATTGAGCGGACATGGGGTAAGATGATCAATCCTCGTTTAGAAAGACAGATGGGATGTGCATTGAACGTATGACAGGAGTCTACTGAGCGCATCTGAAAGACTCTAACTAGCAGTGTTTTCAAAGCAAAGACTCATGACCAAACCTTTGGCAGAGTACAGGGAATCATAAGAAAGAAGGGGAGTTAGTCTGATGGGGAAAGGATAGGAGCTCCACAAGGACCAAATATATCTGGGCACAGGGTCTTTTCTGAGACTGACACTCAACCAAGGACCATGTATGGATATAACCTAGAACCTCCACTCAGATGTAGCCTGTGGTAGCTCAGTAACCAATTGGTTTCCCAAAGTGAGGGGAACAGGGACTATTTCTAACAGGAACTCAATGACTGGCTCTTTGGTCTCCCCACCCCCGAAGGGAGGAGCAATCCTGTTAGGCCACAGAGGAGGGCTTTGCAGCCAGTCCTGAACATACCTGATAAAACAGGATCAGATGATTGGAAAGGAGGTCCCCCCTATCAGTGGACTTGGAAAGGGGCACGGTGGAGATGAGGGAGGGAGGGAGGGACTGGGAGGGAATGAGGGATCGGGACACGGCTGGGATACAGAGTTAATTAAATGTAACTGATAAAAAAATAAAAAATAAAAATAAATAAATAAGTACAGGATGCAATTAATGATCTAAAGTATCAATTAAAAGTGATTATTTTACTGTGACATCAAGGAATATATGTACCCTTTAGATCTGAGTGAATTGTCCCAACCTAGCTCTGCTGCAGTGGGTGAATGCATTAAAGATAGCCGAAGAGTGATCATAATATGTGGGTTTCACAATGGGAAAGAAATCAAGGACTCCCTGTTGGTATAGTTCAATAAAGCCAAAGTTTTCACTCTCTACTATTCACACTATCTCTTATGTCTCAGTTTGGTGTTTGTCAGTAGTCTTTGTCTGTTGTATAGTTGTTTATGTGACTGCCTGAAGTCACATTCTCTGTCCTGGTTTCTATATTCCCAACCATTGGCTTTTCTCTTTATTTATTGGATACCACAGAAAGTACTGCATGGGGAAGAAAAGAGAATTATATTCTACAATTATTTAACATACTTTTACGGGATATGAAACTTCATTCATTCCAGTTGACCTAGAATCACACAGAAAAGCAAAGCTGATAAAAAAAACCAATGCAACAGTTGGTTCATAACATTTATTATGGATATTTGCTCATATCTACTTTGTACCTGTTTGTTGTTTTCAGAAAAATGAAACCATAACATATTATAACATACAGCACACACACACTAGTAAAGGCAAGGTGTGAAAGAGTTATAACTTAAGATTATGCTATGCATTTGCATATGTTGTAAATTGTAATTTCATTGGATATCAAAGTAAGCAAGTCAGGCTGCTGATAATATTGTTCTAAAGGCAGGTCAAACAAATAGGCAGAGTACCTGGGGAACATGATTCTTAAGATTTAATGGCCATAACATATATCATTAAATCTGTTGTGAAGTCCTTCAAACACTCCAGCCTCCTAGAATGTAAGTGAATGAATTTTTTTCCGTTATGTATGTTGGCTCAGAAATTGTGAAAAATGCACTCTGTATTCTAAAGTAAAAAAAAAAAAAAAAAAAAATTAAAAACTGTTGTAAAACTGATGATACCGTTAAAAACATGGTTCTCATTTTCTATGCTTTAAACTTTTTATTAACTCTCTTAGTGAAATGGAAGTAATCACCAGCTATGCCCTGGCAGTAATTTACATACTGCAAAGCCTGGACAATAGCCGCACTTGCAGGCGTGTTTTGCAATAACATTACACTTTCCCTTTAGGAAGCAGTGAGTGCTCAGTTGTGAAGCTGATGTAAGCAGGTTCCATTTTGATCTCCATAAGGTTATGCCTTGAAAATTAATGGGACAGCTATATTTGAAATCAAAATCAATTTACTGTTTTCTACAGTGCAGAATGAATGAATTATCCAATATAAAGTGGGAGCCTACAACGACTGCAATCTCATCTCACTGTTCTGCTTTTTAATAAACTGTTCATGCTTTATTCTTGCCATTTATGACATCAAAGGGACTCTTCTGTAAAATTACAGCAATAAATTCCAACTCATGCTGGGAAAAAAAAAATCATGGCTAGAGCAACCCAGTCAGATAAACGAGCCCACGGAAATAATAAAAGAAATGAGAAAAATGGGAGTTTCTGACTTCACAGGCTCCTGAGATGGAAAATTTGCCAGAGCTTTTATTAACTGCTGAAATGTGGAATAACAGCTTGTGTAAAGAACTTCGAGTGGGGAGAAAGCAAAGTAATATGTAAAACAAAAGAAGCTGCTGCGTGCTATGGCACACACCTTAATCCCACCACTTGGAGGCAGAGGAAGATGATTTCTGTGAGTTAGAGGTCAGCCTGGTTTACAGAGCAGGACCAGGACAGTCAGGGCTAGATAGACAGGTCTCAAAACAAAACAAATCAAAAGGACGCTAATTTTAGGATAGGTAGCCAGGTTTTATTCCTTTCTAGGGTTGAACTTGGTTGAAAAGAATAACATTCTTCAGTAGAGTATGACCTTCCCTAGTAGAGAAGGAGCTTTCTCAGCACGTGTATGTATGTAGCTGCACTATACTTCTAGAAGCCCCAAACACACTCTCAAGAGCCAAAGCCCAATTCAAGTGACATCAAATATTTCTGCTTTCAATCACCTAGTGATGAAAGCAGGTACATATCAGCAGAGGCAGCAGATGAAAGCCTGTGCCATCTGCCAAATTCAGCAGAGAATGGTATCTCAGTGTATACTCAGAGAAATCTAGCCTTGAGGCTTAGAAAACTTTGCCTCAGAGCTTGTGTACCCCACAGAAGAGAACTAAGAAGAACCCCCGATTGGATATATTCAACACTATGACCAGCAAGCATCCTACACAAGAACCATATGAAGCACCACAGGAGGCTCCCAGAGCAATGAAGTTCAAGAGAGATGTTCCGTTTCTGATATATTATGAGCTGACTCAATCATATCAGCCAGCTAAAGATTGGGGCTTGGGCTCCTGTTCAGGCTGCAGCTCCCACTCTGGCTCAGGCCTGGTTCTGGCTAAGGTTAAGGCTCTGGCTGCAGCTGTCCCTCTGGCTCAGGCTCAGGCTCCTGCTCTGGCTCTGGCTGCAAGTTGGGCTTGGGTTGGGGCTTGTGCTCAGCCTGTGGTTCGGTCTCTGGCAGAGGTTGCAGCTCCTGATCTGGCTCCAGCTCTGACTCTGGCAATGGCTCTGGCTTAGGCTCACTTGATGGTTGGTTGGAACTTCCATAAAGACACCACAGGTCACAAACATCAGCTGAACAAAGAATAGAATCAATACTTTGAACCACTTCTTTTTCATACTCAAGTATTTGGCCTTCATCACGGGAATCATCTGAAATTCAAGAGACATCTGTAAATACACTCCTTCTACCCACTCTGTAGATATAGACTTCAGCAGTATATTAATCACAAACTAAGCTAAAATAGTTGAATGCTTGGACATTCTGAATCACAGTTAAATATCGTAGTTGTAGATTGTTCTTTCTATTTTGTATTTTCCTGAGAGAAGTGACAGATTAACTAGCAACGAAAATATGATTCCCACTTTGAAATCATGCTGTCTAAAGAGCATGAGGTACTTGCTCAGTTGTTCCTTAACACAAATCTGATGCCATGTGGGCCATTGCAAATAAGGGCAATTGCTTCAATAAAGCAGTATTTTATCTAAATCAAGTTAAAGTTCTCTAGCTTAGAAAAGTTCTTTATTTATTCACTGTGGTCCAGCTGGGCTTTTGGTGCTTGTTGCCTTATACAATAAGGTTTGGAGTAAATAGTACATCCTTAACAATTTTCACTGTTAACGTCTCCTAACCTCAGTCTCCACCCAGCTGGAAGTGGGTCATGCTTCTTACCCTCTCCTCTTTCTTTTCCATAAAGGATGGAAAGAGAGGAAGGGAGAAGAGCTCTAGGTAGAGAGAACTCTAACCGAATCTAAGGCAACAGGAAATTGCAACTACGTTAGGAAATAAACCAAGATGCAGGGAACCAGCACAGGATGGAGAAAGAAATGGGGGCACTGGCTACAATATCATCACACACTTAGGGAATGCAGAGGCAGATCCTAACACAGCCATATGTGCCAAGGCTTCAGAGCTCAGCTGTTTCTCTAAGCAGAAATGATACTTACCTTTGTTGCTTATTTCACAGACCTTAGTTCTCTTTTCTTCAATGGGAGATCCAGTGTCAGAGTCTGAGTCAGTTACCACACAGCTAAGTTGTAAGGTAGAAAAACAAAACAAACCAAGAAAATATGAGCACAGTATTCTTCTCTTCAGGACATTTCCCCTACTTTCTACAATAAGCA
Source organism: Meriones unguiculatus (assembly GCF_030254825.1). NCBI lineage: Eukaryota > Metazoa > Chordata > Mammalia > Rodentia > Muridae > Meriones > Meriones unguiculatus. The sequence goes on along the minus strand of NW_026843706.1, from coordinate 196,528 downwards.
TTATAACTTGTTAAGTTTTGGTTGTTTCATACACCAACTCTGTTCTCCTGCATTACACTTGTTCAATCTTTCAATTATTCCTCATTTTCCATTTTTCTATACACCTTTCAACTTCTATTACCAAAAAAAGGTATCTAACAGAAGTCACAATCTGAACAAAGCAAAACCAAACTCCAACTGTGCAAGTAACTCAATGTCTAATGTCTGGTATCCAGTCATGATCATCTCCAGCGCTGTAGCATGCCTAGCTTGTCTCCTAAGATCAGAATGGCTCCACTCCATGACTACCGTTGTTCTTGGTGCTTGTTCCATGACACTGGCATCTCCAAATGGCTGGATTCTCTTGCTTCAACTGGGCTGTACTCCTACCAATAGCCTCTCCTGGGTTCTCTTTGAGAAATGCAGCTCTGCCTCACAGTGCCAAGCCTCAGCTGTTCTTTATGACACATTCATGACTAAATAAACAGTACCAACTGGGTGACTCTTGGAGACTAGCAGGTTCTGCTGCCAGCACAAGCTACAAACCAGACAACAGTCTCTGGATCACCACTTCTTTGTGCCAATTCTGAGAAGACACTTTCTAGAATATTTTACCTCAGTACTGCTGGTCTTTTCTTAGTTACTGCTAATTTCTCAGCTTCAGCTGTCCAGCATCAATTATCCCAGCAAAGGAAAGGATTTTCTTTGCTAGTATCTTGTTAATCACAGGCTAACCACAACCACAGATTCCTAACTCAAAACATGAAACAGTCCCAATAGAGTCCTTAACTGATTTCCAATCTTCACCCTGGAACTCCCCAAACCAGGTCTCCGTCATCTGCATATTTCTCAATACTAACCTTACAGGTTCCCAAAGAAGAGCTCACCAAGCATTGAACACTCAATAGATTTTCTAGCCCCCAAAGTTCCAAAGTCCTTTCAAAATCCTCCACAAAGTGGCACGGTCAGGTCTGACATATTGGGAACCACCCTGGGTACCAATTTTTGTCTTATTTAGGGTTACTATTTCTGTGCTGAAATGTCATGACCAAAAGCAACTTGAGGAGAAAGGAATTTATTTGGCTTACACTTCCTCATCAGTGCTTATCACTGAGAGAAGTAGAATAGGAAAAGGCTAAAAGCTGTAGGCAGGAGCTGAAGCAGAGCCTGCTTACCCACTGGCATGCTCAGGCTGCTTTCTTACAAAACCCCGGACTACCAGCCCAGGGATAAGCACACCCACCATAGGCTGGGCCCTCACTTCAATCACTAATTAGGAAAAATCTACACCCTTGCATACTGCCCGATCTTATGGAGGCGTTTTCTCAATTGAGACCCCCTCTTCTAAAATGATTCTAGCATGTATCAACATGACATGAAGCTCACCAGCAGCTACTCTTTAGCCCAAGATATACTGAAGTCACACAAAATTTGTTTCAGGCTTACAAGGTCTAGGTTTACAAGCATGCATCCCTGTAAGATGTACCTTTTAAAATCATCATTGTTGGGGGAGGTGTATAGTGTGTGTAATTATGCATGCACCACAACACATATGTGGAAGTTATAGGACAACTTTGTGAAGACAAGTGTCTCCTTTCACCTTTACATGGGTTCTGGGGATCAAACTCAAGTTATCAGACTTGTGTGGCAAGTACCTCAACCCAGTGATCCATCTCTGGACATGAAACACTTTTACTATGGTAGAAAAACACTCCAAATACTTGTTACAAAATTTTTCTACATCTACTATAGACACCAAGTTTAATCTACTTCTACTATGCATGTTGTCTTTAAAGCTGCCAATTTGATTAACCTTTGCTCTCCTACTTAATACTCTAGCCTAAAAGAATTTTTCTAGGCTGGGTGTGTGGCACATGCATTCAATTCCAGCATCCAGGAGGCAGAGGCGGGTAGATCTCTGTGAGTTCAGGGACAGCCTGAACATAGTAAGCCCAGGATACCCAAAACTACTTAGAGAGGACCTGCCTTAGACACATACAAACAAAATTATTGTCTTCAACGGGCTGCAAAGAAGGCTCAGCAAGTAAGAATACTTGGTGTTTTTTTTTGAAAAAGATTTTCCTATTTTATTTTATTTTTCCTTCGAGACAGGGTTTCTCTGTGTAACATCTCTGGCTATTCTGAAAACTCACCCTATAAGCCAGGCTGGCCTGGAACTCAGAGAGGCCTGCCTGCCTCTGCCTCTCTAGCACTGGGATAAAAGGCTATGTACATCACAACATCGGTCATGATTTTTAATTTTTTTCATGTGTATAGGAATTTTGCACGTGTGAATGTGCATGTACTATGTACATACAGTGTATTTGGAGTCCAGAAGAGGACACCAGATCTTTGGGACTGGAGTTAGACAGTTGTAAGCCACCATGTGGGTGTTAGGAGTCAACTTTTGTCTTCTGGAAGATCACCAAGCCATCTCTCCAGACCCCGACACTGGCTGCTCTTGCAGCATAACCTGTTCTGAGTCTCAGAACCCACACAGCAGATTATAACTGGTGGTAATTGCTTCTAGGGGGTCTAACACCTCTTCTAGGCATCATGGGTACTAGGCACATATACATACAAGTAGGTAAATGCTTCTACACATAGAAAATAAAGAAAACTATTTTTTAAAAAAACAGAATCTTCTTATTGGGCATGATGGCACATGCATTTAATTCAAGAACTGTGTTAATTTCAGACAAGCCTTCTGTATGTAGTGAGTTATGGGACAGTCAGGGCTACAAAAAGACTCTGTCTCAATAGAAAAGGAGAGAAAAGGAGAAAGGAAGGAAGGGAAAGGGAAAGGGAAAGGGAAAGGGAAAGGGAAAGGGAAAGGGAAAGGGAAAGGGAAAGGGAAAGGGAAAGGGAAAGGGAAAGGGAAAGGGAAAGGGAAAGGGAAAGGGAAAGGGAAAGGGAAAGGGAAGGGAAGGGAAGGGAAGGGAAGGGAAGGGAAGGGAAGGGAAGGAAAGGAAAGGAAAGGAAAGGAAAGGAAAGGAAAGGAAAGGAAAGGAAAGGAAAGGAAAGGAAAGGAAAGGAAAGGAAAGGAAAGGAAAAGAAGGAAAGGGAAAGGAAAGGGAAAGGCTTCTCTTAATTTCTAGCACATGGTTATCTTTTGGTACTCACTCCATTTATAATTGATCATGACTTTTTCCAGAACTTACTGGGACAGGTCTCTGGAAGCTCTAAATGCTAGGCTAAACACTTTGCTATTTATATGATGAGTGATTTGTATTGGTTGTCAATATGATCACAGTACACTTATAAGATCACCATGAGGCAAGATGCAGCCTGGATCATAAAAGAGCATATCAGGCTAAATGTCTAATTTTTTCTAAATGATTGAGATTAGAAAGTTCAAAGATGTTTTTAAAAACAAACTAGTTGAGCATGAATTCTAGAAGTTAAGAAGCTGGGGCCACAAGTGCAACGCCAACCTTTATGTATACAATAAGTTCCAGGACAGCCAGGACCACATAGTGAGACCCTGTCTCAAAAAGCCAAAATCTAGTCAGTCACGGTGATACACACCTTTAATCCCAGCAGTAGGGAGGTAGAAGCATGCAGACCTCTATGAATTAGAGGACAGCCTGGTCTGTAGAGTGAGTTCCAGGACAGCAAGACCTATACAATAAGGCTCCATATAACAAACACACACACACAAACACGCACCTATAAAAATGAAGCAAAAGCTGAAGAGTTAAACCATGGCCCAAGACAAGAATCAGATACATTAAACTGGTAATAAAGTCAGACATCCAACATGATGCTGTTGAGAAAATGTGATGTTTACTCTTAAATCTTCTTGCCCAGAACAATGGGTGATAAAAAAGAAAAGTCAAGTTCCAACAGTTCTCCTACTTACCAGGACTCTTCCTGCTCCAGCACTGTAGACTTATCTAAATCATAGAAAGAAAAAGCATTAGGAAGCATCATAAAATCTAGTAGCACATGTCTTTTACTCCTGAAAACTAGCTTATAAATTACAGCTAGTAAAATTTACATTTACCCAGGACTAGTGACAAATATCAGTGGTAGAGCACTTGATTAGAATACCTTGGACTCTATATCCAGCAACAAAGAGAAAGAGAAAGAATGGGAGGGGGAGAGAAGTATGAGCCAAAATAATCTGTTTCCTATGAAAGATAGAGAGGAAATGAAAGACCCAGGAACCAAAAAGGGGTAAAGAACACATTTAAGAAATGAATATATTCCCCTGCTCTTGAAAGCAGAGAAATAAATTTCAACAAGCCAGAAAGAACACTAGAAGGGGCCAAACATAGGACCAGATGAATCCAAGTGTCCCAAATCTCATATTAGTCATCTCTACAAAGACATTTAACACATGAACGCTCCAATCAAAAGAAGGCTCTACTTACACTCCTCAAACTCTTCATTGTTCCCGCTTATTTCCATGTTAATAATGTAACTGGAAAAAAAAAAGAGAGGATTTTAAGCTGAGGCCTACGAACAACACAGGCAATAAGATATCAACATTCTCAAATAAATGCTGGCAACAACCAGTTTCCAAAATGCAAGGTCAGAAGTAGCTTTAGGTGCTCATATGTGGCCAGGTTGGTCTCAATATCAAAAGCCTACCTCGAAACTAAGAATAGTGTCTTAGATTAGATTCTAGGCTGGCTTTAAACCCCCATGTAGTGGAAGGTGACCTTGAAGTTCTTACTGTCCTGACTCTCCCACTTGAGGGCTGGGATTCACAGCAGTGTGTCTGCCATTGATTTATGCCCTGTTGGTGTCTGAACCAAGTTTGATGCAGACTAGGCAAATACTCTACCAACTGAGCCTCATCTCAGCCCCTATATGTACTTGTCTTTTATTTTTATTTATCAATTTTTATTTTTAATTCTGTCTGTCTATATATGTCTACATATACAAGTGCATATATATAGATATATGTCTTGATAGGAGCTATGTGCTATCAAGAATGGAGTGGAAGTCATAAAACAATAGGCATGAATTTCATAAGTGTGACTTTCTAGAAATTACTCATACTTAATAAGGTATTGTGTGCTTCATATAATTATAAGCTTCTGCCTACTAATGGAGATGTATAGGGGTGTGGAATTCTAGAACCTAAGATTCTTGTTTCTTTATAATTCATATTTAAGACTAACCAATATCAATACAGTTGAAATGGCTCATGAGTAATATGTGTTTCCCAGTAAACCTAACAATCTGAATTTGATCCCAGGGACCTACATAGTAATAGGACAAAACCAATTGGGGCAAGTTATCTAATCTCTGATCTCTATACACCTACCATGGCACTTGCATTTACAAACACAAAAAATAAACAAATGTACCCTATGTTTTTTAAATTAACTGAGAAAGTAGGGAATAGTGTTTCAGACCTGAAACCCCAATACAGAGAAGGTAAAAGCAGAAAGATCCCAGGTTCAAGGCTTCAAAATAACTCTTAGTTTCAAAAACAATATGGCCAGTAGTGGTTTACAACATTAATCCCAGAATTCAGGATGAATGAATCAGAAGGCAGAGGCAGGCCAATCTCTGATTTCGAGGACAGCCTGGTCTATAGACTGAGTTCTAAGCCTGAGTTACACCAGAAAACTTTATCTAGAATATATATATATATATATATATATATATATATATATATATATATATGCCAAAAGCATGTAGTGGACCCTTTATCTACTGTGTCATATTAGTGAGGTGTAAAGACAAGTACAGCCCTCAATTTAACCCCCAGCTTTCTTTCAACATCGATAGTGTTTAATTATTAATTGTTCAACCCCTATTCTCCTGAAAGCTGCTCTCCCAGCCTTGCACCCAGAGCCAAACTCTCGCTGCAGTTCCAGCTGCCAGGATTGGTGGTCTAGTCTGGCCCAGTCCTTTGGAATGAGGTACACCAGGCCTCAACTCAGGAGGCTGTTGGCCTTACCAGCTCCTTCCACTAAGCAAAAGCCCCCTCATGTTCCCATTGGCTGCTCAGCCAGGGGCTCTCACAAGAGTCCAGTGATATTTCTCACCTCAGGCCACCCCTCCCCACGAGCCATGCCCCACCTCATTCTCCCACCTACCCTACCTGGCTCTGCCCTGTCCCACCACTGTCCTGTCCTCATGCCACCACCCATTCTCCTGACCAACGTGCTCAGTCTGTCATCCCTTCCCAACCCTGCCCCCTTCAAGTACTGTCTCAGGATCCTGGCATCTTCTAGAAACAAAACTGGAGCTTTGTCGTTTTGGCGGATAGGCGCTTCCACCTATCAGGCTTTGAGACCCCATCCCTCCAGCAGGGTCATAGGTAATATCCTGCCCATGGTGGCCATTAGTCTCCCCTCAGCCACAAAAGATCCCCTTTTTAGCAATCCTAAGCCCCAGGTTACTAGCTAGTCCTCCCAGCACAGCAACCTTTTCCTACCCCCTTGGGACATCCCACAGACGTGCAGACCATTTTCCCACAGCCCATGAAGCCTAGGCCGAAGGCTAGGCCCCAGTCCGCCCTTTTCCCCTGTCTTGGACCCAACCTCCTCTTCCTACTACCCTACCCGTGCCCGGTGCTCCCTGTGTGGGGACCAGCACTGCCTGAAGCTGCCTGGTTCCCCTGGTAACGGCCAAACATTGGAACCTTCTAAACTGCCAGTCCCTGGGTTCAGGGTTCACAGCTGCCATGTTCCCCGCCGCTCCCTTCTCCTCGCTATCACCCCCCTCTGCTTCAATGGTCCTCTGTGACGTCCATATCCCGCCCCTAACCCCATCAGAATCCTGGCCATTTGTTCTTTTCGGCAGCTCCTGGATCCATCCCAGGGCCTTCTGCACGGTTGCTGACGGCCTCGGGCCCCGATCCCAGCCCCCAGGGCTCTTTTTCTCTGTAAGGGGAAGTGTCTTACAGGATCTCAGTCCTCCTGATCCTAAGTGCCGACACGGAACCCGGCTACTCCAAAGTGGTGTCTGTACTTAAACACGTGACACTCAAAGGAGACTGGGCCCCCTTAGCCCACCATATACACATCTGCTTGTGTGCATGTCTGGCGTAGGTCCCAGCCACCCCCCTCCCCCGCTCCTCTGCTCCTCTGGAGAGCCAGCAAGGGATGTGTGAGGGCAGCGCCTTTAATAGGGCCAAGCCCCTAGGCACAATGGGAGTAGAGGACATATTCCCGCTTTTTTGGGCTCCCACCTCTCAGGAATGCCTGTAACGACGTTTCTGAATTTTCTAACCATGAGTTTGAGATACCTGCTCCAGTGCTTCTAGAATTGGACATCCCTGTTGAGATGCTACTTCTCACAGAAGGGCACCATTTCAATAGAGAGCTGTACCCAAGCCGGATATTGAGGCTAACCCTCTCTAACAACCCCCTTCTCCATGTAGTTTTTAAGAGCTGGTCCTTGTAAGCCCAGGCTGGCTAGAACTGGCCATAGTCCCACCTTTAACTTTGGAACCCTGACCATGCCCGGTTTCTAGCAACTTTCTCAGTTCACAGGAAAAAAAAACAAAAGTCTTTACATTTATTTTTTATGTTATTTTTGGGTTTTTTTTTTTTTTTTTTTTTTCGAGACAGGGTATCTCTGCATAACCCTGGCTCTTCTGGAACTCACTCTGTAGACCAGACTGGCAAATCACTCAGAGATCCACCTGCCTCTGCCTCCTCAGTGGTAGTATGGAAAACCTATACCTGGCCCAAACTAAAATAAAATAAATCTCTCTATAGGAGAACTTGAAGGCTTCTACCTTGCTTGAACGGCCGGAATGTTTGTAAAATTTCGTCTCTATGGTCTTCCAACTACCCTGAGCTCTGGCAGAAGACCATTTAGTCCCCTACAGAAGAGAAAGCGGGTGCAACCACAAAACATCTAGCTATACTGAACTCTGGTGCTGGCATCAAAACTTGTTAGACCTTGAGGAGGGAAAAAAGAATTGGTTACTTTATGTTTTCTGCTGCCCTTTGCAATCCATGAGAAAAACAAACAAACAAACAAGCCTTTTTTACACAATACCTTTCTCTGGCAGACATCAATGTACTTCTTATGCAGTTGCTTCTGGACACTAACCATTGTTCCAGGAGTTTTCTGTTTGATTAGAAATGACAGCTTAAAAAGTACAAGACCGGGCATAGTTGTACAAGCCTTTAAGCCTTTGAACCAAGGATTTGAAAGTAGAGGCAGTCAGAACTCTGATTTAGAAGCTAGCCTGGTCTACATCGTGAGTTCCAGAACAGATCTCTGATCTAAATTGTGAGCCAAGACAGGCAAGGCTACAGAGAAACCCTGTCTCAAAATAATAAACAAACAAACAAGACTTTGTTCAAATAGAGGATTTGGGTTCACTTCCCACCACCTATACAGTGTCTCACAACTACCCGTAAGTCCTGTTCCAGAAAATCCAATGCCTTCTTCCAACCTCTTCATACACCAGGCACACCCATGCTGCACAGAGAAAAATGCAAGTAAAACCGCAGACATGCAACACAAATCTCAATTTAAAAAATTAAAATCTAAATGAAGGTACTTGAGACAGACACAAAAGGCACTGTTTTTATTTCCTAGTCTCTGAGTGACTAAGCTGAGGCCAAAGGCTGCATTTTGTCTGGGAACCTGGAAGCCCAACTGCACAAGAACTTAAAATCTTCTTCCTAAAATAAAACTTCTATGTGAGGCGAGGCATGGAAACACATGCTTGTATTCCCAGCACTCAGGAAGGGAGGTGCAGGCAGATCTCAGTGTGTTCCAGGGCAGCCTTGTCTACAAAATAACCCAAGGATCACCAAAGGTACAGAGAAAAACTGTCAAAATAAAATAAAATAATATTTTAACAATCCCTTGTTCTTTCAGATGACCTGGGTTCAATTGCCATGACCCATACAGTGGCTCACAATTACCCAAAAGTCCAATTCCAGGTAATACAACACCTACTTCACACACCAGGGACAGACATGGTTCCCAGACACAAACGCATACAAAATTGCATCCATGTAACAGAAATCTAAATTTAAAAAATAAAAAAAAAGTTATAATGTAAAAAAAAGGTTCTTGAGCCAGACACAAAAGACATTGTTATTCCTCCCTAGTACCAGCTGATCACTAAGCTGTCCTAGGGGAAGGGGTGATGTGGGCTGGTTTCCTAGCAACTGTAACTCTACTGAGTAGGAAAAGAATGCAGTAAGGCTGGTTCCTCCCCACAGGTGGCTGGACATGTCTCCACCTGTCTGGCCTTTGTTCAGGCTTGTGCTTTAAACTTTATTTCAATAAACCCCTCTGCCAAAAAACTAATTTATAATGCTTTTGTCTCTCATTTCTCCCTTCCCATGATCCTTTGAAGACCCAATCTTGGGTCTTCCAGATATGACTCTTAGTGTCCTCCAGATTTATTTTCCACAATGGGATCTGAATACCATTACTATATTGCTTCAAAGCATTCCTTCATGAGAGCCATCAAATGATTTAAAATACAAGACCCAAAGGTAAAAATCAAATTGAGTAGTGGTCCCATCAGGGTGGTTATAGTATAGTAACTGAAAGAGAACTATTATAGGATTTAAACCAATCTCTGGAATCCTCTTTCTAGCATCTCTATGGTCATTTTGTCCAGTTGCTGCTCCAGCTAGGCAGGTCCCCAAAATAATAGCTAATTTCAGGGAGCCCCTTTTGACTTAGCATTTCAGCCCAATAGATGGGATTATGGGCAAAGGTCTCTTCTAAAATTGCATCAGGACTATCAATGGGCAGAGATAGTGTAGACTCAGGAAGGCTGAAAGGGTAAACAAAACCTAAGCAACAGGGCACTATCTAATCAGCCATCTCACCCCTGACCTCTGTGTTCACCAAGAGTCCTTATCAGGAATTCACTGATCTTCTTGTGAAAACCCACACCAGAGTCTCTGTTCAGAGAACCCAGGCTCCAGCTATGGCTACCACAGAAGGGTTTTTATATAAGAAAAATAAAGTGAATTAAATCTGGTGAAATTTTTGAAAATTGTTTGTTTTATTTAACTTCAGTGTTTTGTTTTTATTCTTATTTTGAGTAAAATTGATTTATTTGATGACATACAGTAGGTTGGCCTGCATGTACAACTGAAAGCCAATAGAGGGCACCAGATCTCATTATATATTTTTCAGAGCCACCCCTTGGTTGCAGGGAACTGAACTTGTTATGTCAGGTTCACGGGACCCTCAGAGACCACCAGGACAAGACTCGATGCAATTACAAGAGAGCTTTATTACTAGAGTAATTGAACTTGGGACCCAAGTCTCACTTACACAGCAGTAGAGAAGTGGAACCCTGAACTCCAAGTGAACAGGATTTTTAAAGGGAAAGTCTGGTAGCAGGGGGTTTCCATGGCAGCAATCAGGGGGGCACAAGCCTTGGCATTACAGAATTGGGTGAAGTTTAGCAGGGGAAGGTGACCTTTTCTGAGGAACACAATCACAATGGCTAAGGCATATAATCACAATGCCTATTTTTATAAACCACATCTGAAACAGTGGGGGGAATTTTCCCACCGGATTCTCAACCGATTCCCATTGATTATTGCCAGGGAGTTTGTCTCTATTTTCTATGAAGCATTTATTCTGGTATTTTTCCTGGAGGCTGTTGCTAGGAGAGTTAACTTTGTTTTCTGCCAGGTGTACATCCTGTGATATTTCCAGGTACCTGAATTCAGTTCCCAGTCAAAATCTTTATTCAGGCTAATTTAAACTCTTCAAGCTCAGGACCTCGGGAAGAGCAAGCAGTGCTCTTCAACTCTGAGCCTTCGCTCCATCACCAAAGCACTTGTTCTTATAAGGACCTGAGTTCAATTGCCAGCACCCATCTAGTGGCTCACAACTACCAGTGACTACAGTTCCAGGGAAGACAATGCCTTCTTCTAACCTCTAAATGCACCAGGCACACACATGGGAGACTGACACAAAGCCAAGCAAAACCACATACATATAACACAAATGTAAATAAAAGTATAATCATCTAAAAAAAAGGCCTTGAGCCAGACACAAAAGACACTGATGTATGTGCCTCCTCATTGCCAGAGACAGCAGAAGCTCAGAGCAATGCATTTCTTGTGTCTAGGATCCCAGGAGCCCACATGGACAACAAAGTAAAATCTTGTTTCTTTGCAAACCGAATATGAAAGTTAGGCTGTCCATGGTGGCTACCACCTGTAATCCCAGCATGTGGGGGAGGAACAGGAAGGCAGACTCATGTGAGTTCAAGGCCAATCTGGTCAACAAATTGAGCATAGGTCATCCAAGCCTACAGAGAATCCCTATATCAAAAAGTCTAATAAGAAAAAAAAAATCCTTAAAATAGACCTGTTGTTTTAGAGAAACTGGCTTCAATTCCCAACAGCCATACACTGGCTCACAACCACTGGTAACTTCAGTTTCAGGGATTCCATGCAGCCTTCCAAAATCAGTTACCATGCACACTCACGGTGCACTGGCAGAAAAACAAACAAAACCCTTTATATGCAAAGCAAATTAAAAAAATTAAATTTAAAAAAGTGTCTTGAGCCAGACACAAAAGATTCTGTAATGCCTCTTTAGTTGCAGCTATTTAAATCTCCCTTTTGTCTGGGAACCCATGATCCCACCTGCAAAACAAAGTAAAAGCTTCATCCTAAAAAATAAAAATTCAATGTGGGGCTGTGCATGGTGGACTATGCCTGTATCCCCAGCAGTCAGTAAAGCAACAGCAAACAGATCTCTGTGAGTTCCAAGACAGCCTAGTCTACATGTATGCCAAGGACAGGCAAGGCTACAGAGAAAGCCTGTCTTAAATATGAAATGAAATATTTTAAAAATTACTTGTTCTTATAAAATCTTGGGTTCAATTTGCATTAGCCATACAGTCGTTCACAACTACCAATAACTCTAGTTCCAGGGAAGACAATGCCAACTTTGAACCTCTAAAGGCACCAGGCACACACATGATGCTTAGATATTAATGCAAAGAAAACCTACTTGTAATGAAAATCTAATTTAAAACTGTTTTCTAAAAAAATAATACTAATAACTTGAGCCAGACATAAAGGGCACTGGTATAGCTGTTGGGACCCCCAAACAAGGAGAACCCCCTGTATCAGTGGGAAAACACGAGACCCCAAATGACCAATGAAGACGAGATTCTGATGCAATCAGCAAGAGGATTTATTTGCAGGTCGAAGACAAGGGGGCTTGACACTCTGATCCCTCGCAGCGGGGAGTGTGGAGCCACGAATAACAAAAGCACAGGCCTTTTAAAGGAAAAGGCTACAGAGCAGGTGGGAGTGCGGGGGTTAGGGGCTTTCTATCAGGGCAGTTACTGATTGGCTAAAGTCAGGTGCAGCAGTTCGACCAAGAGTGCTTAGGAGCTTCCTGCCTTTGTCGTTTGGGAGTTTTCCTGTTTTTATCAGTTCAGCAACAATGGTGAGCTCCCTTTTTGGAAGCGTATTGCTTCACATCCTGGTCTGTAAGTTCATAGGTTCGGGTTCCCAGGGAAGGGGCACATCCTGGTCTCACTTTTAAGTTCAGATTCCCAGGGTAAGGGCACATCCTGGTCTATTCATAGGTTCAGGTTCCCAGGGAAGGAGCACATTAAAAAGTTTTCCACTCTTACATAGCCAATTAGTTCCAACTACAGAGAAAGCTAAGGCTAATATATGGGGTCAGTCTGGGAGCCCAGGAGACCACTTGGAAAACAAAGGAAAACTGTGCTTCGATTTTTTAAAGGTTTATTTATTTTTTTATTGCAATTTATTTTTTGTATCACAGGTGTAGACCTCTCCCTAGTTCCCTCAAATCCCACCCTCCTCCCCCTGTCCACTGATAGGGAAGGTCCTCCTCCCCTCATATCTGACCTAGCCTACCAGGTCTCATCAGGACTGGCTGCATTGTCTTCCTCTGTGACCTGATTAGGCTGCTTAGCCCTCACTGTGAGGTGATCAAAGAGCAAGCCACTATGTTCCTGTCAGAGAATTTGGGCAGAGTGCAGGGATCTTATGAAAGAAGGGGAAAATGAAAGACAGGGCCTCCACAAGGAGAGCATCTGAACCAAAAAATCTGGGCACAGGGGTCTTTTCTGAGACTGATACTCCAACCAATTACCATGCATGGAGATAACCTAGAAACCCTGCCCAGATGTAGCCTATGGCAGCTCAGTCTTTAACTGGGTTCCCTAGTAAAACCATGTTTTTCGACAATTAAAATTCATAAATATTGGAATGGTGGCCCATGCCTGTAATACCAGCACTCAGGGAGGCAGGCAGGTCTCTGTGAGTTCAAGGCCAGCATGGTCTACACAGTGAGGCCAGGGCAGCCAAAAACAGAGGTAAACCCTATCTCAAAAACAAAATGAAAAAAATTTACAAAAGCAGTTGTTCATATATAGGACCTGGGTTCAATTCCCAGCACCTGTATAGTGGCCCACAACAATGGATATCTCATGTTCTAGGGAAGACAATGCCTTCTTTCAATCTAAGAAAGACTTTCTGTTGGCTTGAGCCCATTTCCAAGCAGTCTTCTCTGGTGTATACCCCGTAACACCTCCACCTCGAAGTGTGAGTAGTTCTGAAATTGACAATTATTTTTTGAGCTATTTTACCCAAATGCAACTTTTTTGTGAGTTTTCAGCACAAAGTCATAATTACATTGTAAATGAGAATGTGCTACTCCTATAGGAAATATTTCTTGGAAGTTGAGGTTGATATTGCAAATATGTGTGCATGGTTCTCATTTTTCTTTAAAAATCTGTAAGTGTCTGAAGACAGAGTCAGTTCTGGAAGCACATGCTTATCGTACGAGTTCTTGAGTGGTAGAGGCAGGAGTATCAGGAGTTCAAGGCCAGTCTCAGTTGCATTATCATTTTAAGACTAGCCTGAGATGATAAAAGGAAGGGAGGTCAGCATTTAAATCTTTGGGACAACCTGGCCCATAGAAGTTGCCTGCTGTAACCTCCCTCTGGGTCTATGTCTCAAAAAATAACTCAAAAAGCAAAAATGTCTCAAAAAAAAAAAACCCAAAAATAAATAAACAAAAGAAAAAACAATGAAAAGAAAGTAAAAGAAAATATCATTTTTCTCTGTGTCCACTTTTTTTAAGTCACCTGCATCTTAATACCTCTTTGTTACTGTTTTGTCTGCAAGACTGGGAACTGAAACCAGGGCTGCCTTGCCCCTGCCAGCCAGCCTTGTAATACTCTTCTAGGACCAAAAGAGGGCAGTGCTGCCTTGGCTGTTCTTTGGAAATCAGCCTGCTGCCTGGGATTTCCTACCCTTCAGTTCTTCAAGCTAGAGAGGTTGACTGTGAGGTGGGCTACTGGAGCCGATTTAAGGTCAGTAGTGGAAGTTGGCAGCTGTGATCATTGTTCTGATGCTGCATCTCAATTGCCTCTTTGACACTTGAGAGCACTAGCCTCCTATTTCTACTTACCCTGAAACAACTTTTCCTTCCCTCTAGGCAGAAACTGATCTTCCTGGTTACTTGGGCAGGGGTGAGGTCTCCTCAGGCAGAGACAGCAGCAGGTGGATGTGTGCACTCCTTCAAGGCTTTATTGTTTAAAGGGAACTAAGACAGAGAAGTTATTTTTTTCTGAAATGTCAGCTTCCAGACCAGACCCACAGTGAGTCTCTCTTGGTCTTTTGCTGTCAGTGCTGTGAGTGAAGGCTCCATGCTGATTTGTGACATTAACAGGGCAGGTCGGGAGACAGTCTGATTATTTGTTAATTCAGGTGATAAACTAAAAAGTGATTATCTGGGACCATAATCCTCTTCTCCTAAAGTAAATGGCATTTCCTGTTACAGTCACCACTTTGTACTCTCACCCCATGTTTTAGAAACAAAGCTATCAGGAGCCAGGACTGTAGCTCACTTGGTTAGGGTACTTGCCCAGTGTACATGAAGACCTCCTGTATATCAAAGACAAAAGGGCTGAGAAAGAAATTAGGGAAACAACTCACATTCACAATAGCCACTAATAGCATGAAGTACCTTGGTGTGACTCTAACCAAACAAGTGAAACACCAGTTTGAAAAAATCTTCAAGTCTCTGAAGAAAGAAATTGAAGATAATAAGAGATGGAAAGATCACCTGTACTCATGGATTACAGATTCAATCTCCTGTACTCATGAATCTACAGATTCAACACATTTCCCATCAAAATACCAACAAAATTCTTTACAAACATTGAAAGAAAAATTAACAGCTTCATGTGGAAAAACAAAACAAACAAACAAACGACAAACACCAGAATTCACACAACAATCCTGTACCACTACAGATTGTCTGAAGGTATCTCCATCCCTGATCTCAAGCTGTACTACTGAGCAATAGTAAGAAAAACTGTATGGTACTGGCATAGAAACATAATGGTGGTTCAATGGAACTGAATAGAAGTCCCAGAAATAAACCCATACACATATGGATACTTGATTTTTGACAATGAAGACAAAAACATACAATGGAAAAAAGACAGTATCTTCAACAGATGGTGCTGTTCTAACTGGATGTCTACATGCACAAAAATGAAAATGTATCCATGTTTCTCACCCTGCAAAAAACCAAAGGCCAAGTGGATCAAACACCAAACATAAAAACATACACACTAATTTGGGTAGAAGAATAAGTGTTGAAGAGCCTAGAACTCGTTGGCAAAGGAGACAACTTCCTGAACAGAGCAGCAACAGCACAGGTTCTAAGATCAACAATCGTTAAATGGGTCCTCATGAAACTGAAAAGCTTCCGTAAATCAAAGGACACAGTCATCAAAACAAAACGACTGCCTACAGATTGGGAAGGAATCTTCACTAACCCTGGAACACAATGAAAGCAGTGCTAAGAGGAAAGTTCATAGCACTAAGTGCCTTCAAGAAGAAATTCGAGACATCTCTTTCAAGCAACTTAATGGCTCACTTAAAACCCCTAAAAAAAGAAGAAGCAGACATACCAAAAAGGAGTAGACGGCTGGAAATAATCAAACTCGGGGTTGGAATCAATCAATTAGAAACAAATAAAACAATTCAAAGAATCAATGAAACCAAGAGCTGGCTCTTTGAGAAAATCAACAAGATAGACAAAACCTTAGCCAAGCTAATTAAAAGGCAAGAGACACCATCCAAATCAACAAAATCAGAAATGAAAAGGGGGACATAACTATAGACACTGAGGAAATTCAAACAATCATTAGGACTTACTTCAAAAGTCTATATGCCACAAAATTTGAAAATCTAAATGAAATAAACAATTTTCTTGACCGATTCCACTTACCAAAACTGAAGCAAGGCCAAGTAAATCAATTGACTAGTCCTATATCCCTTAAAGATATAAAAGCTGTCATCGAAAGTCTCCCATCCAAAAAAAGCCCAGGACCAGATGATTTCAGTGCAGAATCCTACCAGACCTTCAAAGAAGAACTAATTCCACTTCTCTTCAAACTATTCCACAAAATAGAAACAGAAGGAACATTACCAAACTCATTCTATGAAGCCACAGTCACTTTAGTACCTAAACCACACAAAGACCCAACAAAGAAAGAGAATTTCAGGCCAATCTCCCTTATGAATATTGATGCAAAAATACTCAACAAAATATTTGCAAACTGAATACAAGAACACATCAAAGATATCATCCACTATGACCAAGTAGGCTTCATCCCAGGTATGCAGGGGTGGTTCAATATACGGAAATCCTTCAATGTGATCCACCATATTAACAAAATGAAAGAAAAAAAAAACACATGATAATCTCCTTAGATGCTGAAAAGGCATTTGACAAAATCTAACATTCATTCATGTTTAAAGTATTGGAGAGAGCAGGGATACAAGGCACATATCTGAACATACTAAAGGTGATATACAGCAAACCTATAGCCAACATCAAAATGAATGGAGAGAAGCTTAAAGCAATCCCATTGAAATCAGGGACAAGACAAGGCTGCCCACTCTCACTCTCTCCATATCTCTTCAACATAGTTCTGGAAGTCCTTGCTACAGCAATAAGACATTTGAAGGAGATCAAGGGGATACAAATTGGAAAGGAAGAAGTCAAATTATCACCATTTGCAGATGATATGATATTATACGTGAGTGACCCCAAAAACTCTACCAGGGAACTCCTATAGCTGATAAACACCTTCAGCAAAGTGGCTGGATACAAAATTAACTCAAAAAAATCAGTAGCACTCCTGTATACAAAAGACAAAAGGGCTGAGAAAGAAATTAGGGAAACAACACCCTTAACAATAGCCACAAATGACATAAAGTACCTTCGAGTAACCCTATACAAGCAAGTCAAAGACTTGTATGAAAAAAATTTCAAGTCTCTGAAGAAAGAATTAGAAGAAGATATGAGAAGATGGAAAGATCTCCCATGCTCATGGCTTGGTGGGATTATCATAGTAAAAATGGCCATCTTACCAAAAGCAATCTACAGATTCAATGCAATTCCCATCAAATTATCAACACAATTCTTTACAGACCTGGAAAGAAAAATTCTCAACTTCGTATGGACTAACAAGAAACCCAGAATTGCTAAACCAATCCTCTACAATAAAAGATCTTCTGGAGGTATCTCCATCCCTGATCTTAAGCTGTACTATAGAGCAACAGTTATAAAAACTGCATGGTACTGCCATAGAAACAGAATGGTGGATCAACGGAACTGAACAAAAGATCCAGAAATAACCCCCCACACTTATGTACACCTGGTCTTTGACAAAGATTCCAAAACCATACAATGGAAAAAAGATAGCATCTTCAACAAATGGTGCTGGTCTAACTGGATGTCTACATGTAGAAAAATGAAAAGAGTTCCATACTCACCACCCTGCATAAAACTAAAGTCCAAGTGGATCAACGACCTCAACATAAAACCAGACACATTAAATTTGTTAGAAAAAAGTGGGGAATAGCCTTGAACTCATTGGCACAGGAGACAACCTCCTGAACAGAACACCACAGCACAGGCTCTAAGAGCAACAAATCAATAAATGGGACCTCATGAAACTGAAAAGCTTCTGTAAAGCAAAGGACACTGTCATCAAAACAAAACGACTGCCTACAGAATGGGAAAGAATCTTCACTAACCCTTTATCTGACAGAGGATAAAGAACTAAAGAAGCTGAAAAATAGCAAACCAAGTAATCCAATTGAAAAATGGGGAACAAAGCTAAACAGAGAAATCTCTGTAGAGGAATATCGAATGGCTGAGAAACACTTAAAGAAATGCTCAACTTCATTAGCCATTAGGTAAATGCAAATCAAAACAACCCTGAGATTTCACCTTACACCCATCAGAATGGCCAAGATGAAAAACTCAAGTGACAACACATGCTGGAGAGGTTGTGGAGAAAGGGGAACCCTTCTCCACTGCTGGTGGGAATGTAAACTTGTACAAGCACTCTGGAAAGCAATCTGGTGCTTTCTCAGACAACTAAGAATAGTGCTTCCTCAAGATCCTGCCACTTCACTTTTAGGCATATTTCCAAAGAGGCTCAAGTACACAAAAAGTACATTTGTTCAACCATGTTTGTAGCAGCTTTATTTGTAATAGCCAGAAGCTGGAAACAGCCCAGATGCCCCTAAACTGAAGAATGGATGCAGAAATTGTGGTACATCTACACAATTGAGTATCAATCAGCAATGAAAAATAAGGAAATCATGAAATTTGCAGGTAAATGGTGGGACCTGGAAATGTTCATCCTAAGTGAACTGTCCCAGAAGCAGAAAGAAACACATAGTATATACTCATTCGTATAGACATATAACATAGGATGAACCTACTAAAATCTGTACATCTAAAGAAACTAATCAAGAGAGAGGACCCTGACTAAAACGCTCAATCCCCATCCTGAAAGGCAAAGAGGATCTACATCAGAAGAATAAGAAAACAGGAAACAACCTAGGATCCTGCCACAGAAGGCCTCAGAAATCTTCTGCCCTACAGACTATCAGAGCAGACGCTGAGACTTACTGCCAACTGTTCGACAGAGTGCATAGAATCATATGTAAGAAGTGGGAAATAGTAAGAGCTGGAGAGGACAGGAACACTACAAGGAGACCAACAGTACCAGAAAATTTGAATACAGGGAACTTCCCAGAGACTCATACTCCAACCAAGGACTATTCATGGAGATAACATAGAACCCCTGCACAGATGTAGCATATGACATTTGAGTGTCCAAGTGGGTTACATAGTAATGGGAAGAGGGACTGCCTCTGACATAATCTGATTGGCCTGCTCTTTGATCACCTCCCCCTCAGGGGGGAGCAGCCTTACCAGGCCACAGAAGATGACAGTGCAACCAATCCTGATGTGATCTGGTAGACTAAGAACAGAAGGAATGAGAGGAGGACCTCCCCTATCAGTGGACTTGGGGAGGGGTATGTGTGAAGAAGGGGTAGGAAGGGTAGGATCGAGAGGGGAGGAAGGAGGGGATTATGGGGGATAGAAAGTGAATAAAGTGTAATTAATACAAAAATTAATTAATTAATTTTAAAATAATAATATAAAATGATAGATGCTGATGTAAGAATGTGACAATGCCACAAATAAAGAGAATCTAAAATAAAAAAAATAAATATATGTTAATGGTATTTCAGAATTTTTCTGAGTTTTCTCATCCCCTTAAACTAAACCTTTTTATAAACTAAATAATTCCCTTATATGATTAGAAGACAATTTTTTGGTGAATCTTGGAACTCCTCCTACCCCTTTCAGAATTTTTTGTAGCCCATGCTGGCTTTAAGCATACAGATGAAGACTTTGAACTCCTGATCTAACTGCCTCTGCCTCACAAGTGCCACCATCATGAATGAGTTTCCCCATGTGTTGGTTTAATGTTCTTTTGAAATATATACACCTTACCCTTGTTCATTCAAATGCTGATTCCCCCCCCCTCTGGTTTCAATCTGGATATTGCATTGTGATACTTATTCTAAGCATGCTATCTCAACTTTGTGCAAACAGGCCACAATAAAGCAACTAGACACAATGTTGTACAATAGGAGGAGTGAGAGGACAAGAAAGAAAGGAGGAGTCAGAGGGCAGGAAAGGAGTGGGAGGAGAAGGGGAAGAGAGAGCTAGGAGACAGAGTCAGGAAGAGATCTTGGAACAGCGTGGAGACTGAATCAGACCTAAGATTTCACAAAAAAAAAAAAAAATAAGTATAATGTGGGTAAAATCTAAATGTTAGGAAACTATGAGGGCTTAGAGGTTTCAGAGGGAGTAATTATTGCCTAGCATTGTGTTCTAGGTTAAGCAAATAAACCCAGTCTCTATGTGGTGATATGGTTATACAGCTGTTTAGGATTAACAGCAAGCATTACTAAAAGATAATTATTAGAAAATATTAATTACCACCTACAACAAATGGTGCCCAACTAATCTAAGTACCCACACCCTTTAAATCATACTTTAGTATAATTTGGTAGGGGAGATAAGCTCCCAGTGATAA
Source organism: Meriones unguiculatus (assembly GCF_030254825.1). NCBI lineage: Eukaryota > Metazoa > Chordata > Mammalia > Rodentia > Muridae > Meriones > Meriones unguiculatus. The sequence goes on along the minus strand of NW_026843706.1, from coordinate 176,151 downwards.
AACCCAAACTTTAAAACCTAAAAACTGCCAGGTCAATTACTGTCTCTTTAAGAGAGACTCTTAAACTGATCCAGGAGCAAAAGACTGCCTTCTGTGGGCAGACCTGAGACTTCCATAACAAAACTGGCTGCTGCTACAGTTTAACTGAGGGTAAACAAGCATGGCTCCTTTATACTGCGGCTGGCTCAATTGGCTCATCTCTATAGCCATGGCAGGAAAGAAAAGAAGTGGAGGCAGACAAACCTCTAGACAGAGTTTGGCCTAAACTGCATGTAAAATAAAAAATTGCCATGGCAGAGAGTGTTTTAATCTCTTTTGGCTTCATTTTGGCTGTCATAGTCATGGATCTGGTTGCAATATGTTTAATGGTGTTGGTTCTTCTCCCTGCCTTCTCCAAGAAAGTTCAAGGAGAAAATGGGGAAAAAGCCAAGTATTGGGGTACTAAGTTACAGACAATAGTACTCATCCAAATAATTAGATTAATAATGGCTACAATTCAAAGCTCTCTGGCTGCAAGGTATTTGTCAGCTCTTTCTGGTAAGGGTCTGCCAGTTCACTGAAACATCAACTAAAATAACCAACTGGGCTTTGTTTGTTACAGTGTAAATTGGCATAACTGACCCCAAACTTAAAATTTTCTTGTCTCTTTGTTTGATTTTCATTTAAAGGCTTTGAGTTACATTGATGTTAATTTGAGAAAAACATACTTAAACAAATTGGTGAAGGCACATGCCTTTCTTCCCAACACAAAGTAAAAAGATCTCTGAGTTCTGGATCAAGCTTATTTACATAATAAAAGCCAGGATGGCAACTCCTGCTGTTTAGCCACTTACAGAGATAGTCTAAGATTCAAACTGATAAAATTTTCCTTAAGGTTACCATGTAAATTCTTTTTTCTTAATAATAGTTGTTATGTCCTTACTGCTCTAAAGGTTGGATTCATACCATTTTTTAGGTTTATGTAAAGAGAGATAATGTCACACTGCTGTGGAAACTGCCTTATCCTTTTAAACATGAGACATTTTCACGGGGGAGAAATGTTGGTTGTGACAATGTAAAAAAGCCACAAGAGGCTTACAGGTGAAAAAGTACACATTAACTTAGTTTAATCCTAAAAACTAAAAAATTATATTCATATGCTTAAAAAACAAAACTGTCCATCCCATATCAAAAAAGGGGGAAGCCAAAAAATAGCCACTATCAATGTAAAGCCCTGGTACAAGATGCCTAGGGTATGCTTAAATGCTAAAGGTAGGAGGGAGTTTAAATAAAGTTTGGCTATAAAGGCATAACTGTCCATTCTATACAAATAGCTACAATATATATAAAAATCTAGGGCTAAACCTCAAAACAGGTACGAGATACCTATGGTATGCTTACATTCTAAATTTAAAAGGAGTTAATATAAAGTTTACTTAAAACATGCGTTTTCTATTGCTCAAGGCAACCAGCTTGTCTCTCTATTGGGAGGCTTCTCTAGGGAAATAGGTAGCAACTTGGCCTAATACATTAGGCACGCAAGAGCCCAAAAAGATATTTTCCTTGTTTTGATTTCAACATAATAATGATTATATTTTCAATAAAAATGGTAACATATTGCTCTGATCCCTTTACATGGGAACAACTCTAAAACTGAAACACAAAATATGTCTCCATGATATGAAACTGCCTATATCTATACCAGTTCCTAAATGAATGAATAAATGCTGTTTCTCCCCCAACAAACTACCTATAATCTGGGTTTTCCACTAGGCTTTCTGGCCAATGGATTTAGTATAATAAATTCAGATGTAACTTAAAAAAAATTATGTCTCCAAACTCCAACAATACTTGGCCAATAAATCCTTGGGTATAATATCCTCAAGATGTATTATTCTAACATTTTAATTGCATAGATAAAATTGGATTACAGTTTAGTTTCATCCTGCACATCTCATACATTTATAATTTTAGAACTCTATAATGCTTGTGATAAGTTATATGTTTGCAGAACAAAAGAACTGGACACCAGAGATGGTGGATTAAACGTGACAGGATTAATTCTTCAGCATGTTGAGACATTGACACATCTGTTCCAGAATCTTACATGTTCTAGAATTCTGCTTGTTCCTGCCTCAACTGCTTCAATTGCTGTTTCTCATGAAAGCCTGCTCCCAAAAGAACTTTGAAGAAAGCTACTAATCTTAATTGGTCCAGCATTGTAGACTGTTCCAAAGAGGACTTTTATTAAGTCTGAAATTTCTCAACATTCAAAGACTGGAACACAAATGTTATTGCTTGCTAATTAACCATTTTTTCTCAATTTTATTTGGGCCCCCTACAGGATTTCTACATGTCGAAAATGTCAGCTAGAAGAAATCCATGAGAATGTCATCCAATTTTCCTTAAAGGGGACTGGGTATTTTTTTGGTTGTTTGCTATGGCTAAGAAAGTTTTGTTGTTGTTGTTGTTGTTTGTTTTTGTTTTTGTCATTGGGAGATATTTATTATTAATGGTCTTATTCAAAGTGAAACAAAGAAAATACAGGGCTATCTTATAAGAATGGAAAAAAGATATATTATTGAATCTACTCAACTTAGAGTTTTATTTGTTCTTAAACAAGGTTAATTTTAACTCTGGTAAGGATTTTGCATATTGATGCAAAATAAGTCTATTTTTAATACATTGGTATAAGCTTTAGTATATTGGTAGAAAGTCAATGTTACTTCCAATAGTTTTAAACAGCTATTAAAAACGGGTTAAGGAATTAGGTAATGGAAGGTGTTTGCCAGTTATTGAACTCATAGTCATATCAGACACTAGTCTAATTTATCACAGGAGTATACATCTAGGATTAAAAGATATAATTTTGTAGACAGATCGATAATATAAATATAGGTAGTCTTCAAAAACTTCAGAGACCTATAGCATATGGCATTTAAAAGTGTCTTTATTATTTTAAAGATTCCTTGACGATGAGACAAGTCATTTCCTGGCAGCATCTTGCCTACCTGAAAGAAGATAATACTCATTGAAGAACCTCTATATGGAGATGGCTTCAAATGTGGCAAACAAGCCACTTGGGTAAAGAAAATACCCTCGCTTCACTACAGACAAACTGCCAAAAATGGGCAGGCTTAAATGCAGGACAAGTCGACTGCTGAACTCTACCAAGACAGGGTAAGCAAGTCCTAAATAGTTCCCATTTCACGAATATGTCTGTCAAATATTCTGAGCCAGAAGGCTGAAGATGATGCTCCATTATCAAGTGTTATGGGTGGCTGTTCAGGCAGCAAACTCTTAAGGTCAATTTTTTATTTTTTGGAAACTGCTAACATGTACTTTCTATTTACTCTAATAATTAATTTTATTCCTTCACAAGTCTCTGATGGGATTGAAGACCAAAGAGTTATAGTGCCACAATTAAGTTTGAGTTGTTCAGAAGAAATCCTTTCATATCGTTAATACCAATAAGGATAAAAGTTAATTTAGGCATAGAACTTTAACTTATCAACATAGATAAAATAATCAGATACTTTCTCCTAAGTTACTAAATAAACATGGACTGGACATTGTGCTTGTAGATTTTACATAACAGTTTTCATAATTTCATAATTATCATCATATTGAAAGAAAAGGAGCCTTTTATTGGACTTAAAGGGGGAAATGTTGGTATAATGTTCTTTTGAAATGTATACACTTTCCCATTGTTCATTCAAATGCTGATTTCTTCCCCTGCCCGGTGTCAATCTGGACATTTCATTGTGATACTTATACTAAGCATCCTGTCTCAACTTTGTGTAAACAGGCCAAAATAAAGCAACTAGCCACAATGTTGTACAATAGGAGGAGTGAGAGGACAGGAAAGAAAGCAGGAGCCAGAGGGCAGGAAAGGAGTGGGAGGAGAAGGGGGAAGAGAGCTGGGAGACAGAGGCAGGGAGAGATCTTGGAACAGGGTGGAGACTGAACCAGACCTAAGATTTCACAAAAGCAAATATAATATGGGTAAAATCTAAATGTTAGGAAACCATGAGGGCTTGGAGTCTTAAGAGAGAGTAACTATTGCCCAGCATTGTGTTCTAGGATAACTAAATAAACCCAGTCTCTGTGTGGTGATTTGGTTATACAGCTGTATAGGATTAATAGCAAGCATTACTAAAAGATAATTATTAGTAAATATTAATTACAACCTACAACACCCATGCCTAGCTCTGATTTGCTATTTTATTTTTACATATGGAGAGGGGTACTTTTGTGCACATACATGCATGTACCCGTGAAGACCAAGGCTTTATGCCAACTGTCTTCCTTTACTATTCTCCATATTTTTTTTGTGACAAGGTCTTGCTGTGTAGCCTGAATGGCCTTGAACTCTTATAGCCTCTCTGCCTCCTTGGTGATGGGAATAAGGTACATGCCAGCACACCAGTCCCCACTTTATTTTTTGAGCCATCTCTCCAGCTCACTCCTTTTCTTTTTTTAATTTAAAACAACTTTCATATTTAAATATAAAGATTCAGTCCACCTTCTGTCCTGTGCCTAAGCCCTTCAATGCATTCAAGCATGTACCTCTTTGTATTACATACCAAGTCATAAATGTTGCTATTCTAGCCATGCAAGAAACAACACCTCCCTTGACTGGGTATCTTATTTACTATTTCTGTTGCTGCAATGAAACACTATGACCAAAGTATCCTGGAGAGGAAAGAGCATATTTGGTTTACTCTTCCCCACATCACAGTTCATCATCACCAAAAGAAGTCAGGAAAGAATTCAAGACAGGGCAGGAACCTGAAGGCAGGAATTGATGAGATGGCCATAGAGGAGTGCTGCCCACTGCCTTCCTCAGTTGGCTTGCTTTATTTTCTCTTTCTTTCTCTTTTTCTTTCTTTCCTTCTTTCTTTCTTTCTTTCTTTCTTTCTTCCTTCCTTCCTTTCTTTTTTTCTTTTTCAGTTTGTTTTCTTGGTTTTTTAAGACAGGGTTTTTATGTGTAGACCTGACTGTTCTGGACTTACTTTGTAGACCAGTCTGGCCTTGAACTCTCAGCCATCCACCTGCCTCTGCTTCCCTGAGTTCTGGAACTAAAGTTGTGCACCACCATGCCCAGCTCAGCTTGCTTTCTTATACAACCTAAGACCACCAGCCCAGGGACAGCACCACCTACAGTGAGCTGAGCCCTCCCCCACTGGTTACTAACTAAGAAAATGCCCTACAGCCTTCCCCATAGCCAGATCTTCTGTAAGCATTTTCTCAGTTGAGGTCCCCTTTTTCCAGATGACTCTAGTTAAGTCAAGTTGACATAAGAGTAGCTAGCACACTAGGTTTTTGCATCACTTTAATTTCTTCTCTGTATCTCAGTGGAACATGGGGAAATTCAGCCTGAGTGATTCCTGTCCTCCTGATGTCAAGTGTGGGTCTCTGAATCTTCCACCTGGCCTGTAGGAGGGAGTACACAAAGGTTGGAGGCCCATCTGGTAATAAACTCTCAGTGTTGTTCGTGACTTTCTGATAAGCCACTTATTGTCCCCTTTCATTATTGTTTTATCCAGAAGCTAAGGAAATCTGTCAGTTGTTTGGAGGCTGGTTGCTTCTAGTTTTATCTCCTTAAACAATACAAGAACCTCTTTGCGAGTATTAGTAGGAAACATGTCCAAGCAACCTTCATAGTCCATTCTCTTCTCCTCCTAGCCAGGATGTATTCATCCCATGAGGCAAGCAAGGTTTATTTTAGACCAGTATAGGGAGAAAAGGGAAAATACAAGATGAAAAACTAGCCTCAGTCTATGGCAGCTAAGAGGCTGAGCTTATCAGCTGTTGAGTGGGATAATTAAAACTGATACAACATCAGAAAAAAGCAATATTGGCCTCTATCTATCTATCTATCTATTTTTCTATCTATTTACTTATTTATTTTGGTTATTGCTGTTCTGAGACAGGACTCATGTATAACCGAGGTTGGCTGTTAAAGTATGCAGCACAGGCTGATCTAGAACTCGTGATCCTCCTCCTTCTGCTATGACTGATTACAGGCATGTTCCACCATAGATGGCTCCAGTCTAACTTTAAAAATATAAGTATTGTTGGAGGGAGCAGATGGAGACAAGGCTCAGTGATTAAGAGCACTTGTTACTCTTTCACAGGATACAGGTTCAGTTCCCAGCACACACATGGTGGCTTACAGTCATCTATAATTCCAGTCAAAGGGGATCTGATGCCCTTGTCTGACCTCCATGGGTACCAGGTGTGCATATGGTGCACAAACATACATTTGAGCAAAACCCTCAAACATATAAAATGAAATTCATTCATTGAAAGAACACTCACACTCATAAAATAAACAGATCCAAGAAAGGAAGAAATTCTATGACTTCTCTAAAGAATGTGTGGGTGCTTGCATGCATGCTAATGCTCGCGTGTATGTGTGCATACATTTGTGTACATATGTGTTTATGTCTGTATTTGTAGCATCTGTAACTGCATGTGGAAGAGAGGTCAGCCTCAGTTGAGGCTCCTCCAGAGCTACTTGCCTTGTTTTTGCTTGCCTTGACAGACAAGGTCTCTCAGTCCTACCTGGAGCTCACCACCTGAAGGATAACTAGCTGGTCAGTGAGCCCAGGGACCTGCCTACTCCACATGCCTAGCACCGGTATAACAAGCATGTGCCACCATGCCTGGAGTTTTCATGTGGACTTTGGAAATCGGGCTCAGGTCTTCATGCTAGCTAAGACATCCCCAGCCCCATTTCACTTTTCTAAATCATTTTTTATGACTCCTTCCATCTCATTTCTCCTCCAATCTCATTCTCCAGAACTCAGGCAATACACATGGCTCTTCTTACACACAATAAAGCCTGGAAGAAGTGAACAGCTGAGATTTACACCCTCCACTCTGGAAGAAAGACTGCGGTCTTGTTGTTTAGTTGTTTGGTTGATCAGCTAGTTTGGTTTGGATTTCTGTTTGGGGACGTTTAACTTGGGTTGGTTGGTTGATTGGTTGGTTGGTTGGTTGGTTGGTTGGTTGGTTGGTTGATTGATTGGTTTTGTGCCTATACCTGGGATTGAACTTAGGACTTCATGCCTCTTTACAAATGCTGGAGAACTACATTCTCTAGCAGCAAGGCACTTCTAATGATAAACAAGAGCAAGCCAAGGTGGACAGTCATCAGTTTGCTACAAATACTGTCTGTCCAACTTCCAACCTGGGTATGTGTGGAAGCACTTTCTTTTAAATTTTCATGAAGCCAACTACTCAATACATAGCTCAACTCAATACACAGCTGAGGCTAACCTTGGAGTTATGATCATCCTGCCTCTACCTCCTGAGTTCTGAGATTAAACATAGGTACCACAATGCCAAGCACATGGAGCCATGGAACCTTTTCATATAACATTTTGGTTTTGGGAGTGTTTGTTCATTTGTTTTGGTTTTGTTTGTTTCTTTGTTTGTTTGTTTGTTTGTTTGAGACAAGGATTCTCTGTGTAGCCTTGTCTGCCCTGAACTGGATTGGTAGATCAGGCTGGCCTAAAAACTCAGAGAGATCCAACTGCCTCCGCTCCCCTGAAAACAGGAAGGAAAATAAATCTGTCCTATCAGGACCCAAGGTGTCTGAACGCCCCAGGAAGCAGGACAAAGTCTAGAACAAGATGGAGCCCACACCATCTTCTTTCTGCTTCTTGCTTTAGTTAGAAATGGACACAAATGGCATCTAAGCAGAGAAACTCAGGCCCGCTTCTAATCAGGGCCTGATTATACTTCACCGTCCCAGGGCTCTGGATGCCCAGCTCACAGGACATGGAAGGCTATGAAAGGTGGACCAGTTTGGAGTAGGGCAAGTGTATCTTTGTAGGCCATGTCACCTAGTTGACAAATAGGATCTATGTTAAGTACACATGTGAATCCCAGCCTAGATTCACCTACCCCCTAACCCTTGCTTGTCTCTCCAGAGAAAGCATCCCTGCTTATTGCAAACAGCAATAAGTAGTAAGGATTTGGGGGCAGGTGTTTCTTCTGACACAGGTTGACCTTAATTTAAAATTGTGCCTCAGCCCTCTGAGTAATGGAGTTACAAACACTTCAGTTGTGTGTGGTTGTTGTTGTGTTGTTTTGTATTTTGAGACAGAACTTTGCATGTTGTCCCGCTATCAGGCTGACCTTGAAGTCACCTGCTGGGATTAAAGGTGTGTGCCAGCATGCCTGGCTTTATGTTGAATTTCTTATGTGTGAGGAGTCCAGAAGAGGACATCACATCCCCTGCTATAGGCAGTTGAGAGCCCCCTGGCCTGGGTGCTGGCAACTGAGTTTGGGTCCTCTGGAGGAACAGCAAGTGCTCTTCACACTTAAGCAGCTCTCCAGCCCCTTGCTGTTGTTTGGAGACAGAGAGTTGCCCTGTGTCCTAGGCTATACTCACAGCCCTTCACAGCCCTTGCCCCAGCATCTCGAGTGCTGGGATTACAGCATCTACTGCCACTCCTGGCTAGTGCTGAGGGTGGAACCCAGAGCTTCCTTTGTGTTAGGCATGTCCTGTACAACTAAACTATACCCCCATCCCCAAAATTCCTTTTATTTAAAAAAGATTTTGTTTTTATTTTTACTCATGTATATCTATATGAATGTATACCTTGTGTGTTTGAATCCCGTGGACCTGGAGCAATTGTAAGTTATGAAATGTGGACCCTGGAAACCAAATTCTAGTCTTCCAGAAGAGCAGTAAGTCCTGCTATCTGCTAAGCCATCACTCTAGTTTCAGGAGTATTTCTGATAGCCAAAGATAGAAGCAGCAGCCAGAATATGGAAGCAGCCTAAATGGCCACTAATGAGTAAACTCATGAACAAAACTGACAATATCCTCTGGGATTGTAGCTCATTGGTAAAGGCATTCACTGTCCCTAGCATACCCCAAAAAACTAACACACACACAAAACTGTATATTAATAAAAGAACTTTATTAAGCCTATAAATGAAAGGAACATTTGATATGTTCTGCAACATGAATGAGACTTGAAGGACATGATGCTAAATGAAATAAGCCAGATGGAAATGGACAATTTCCACATGGAAGAAGGACCCAGAAGCCTGGAGCTGAAGTTCAGTGGTAGAACAACAGCCTTTAGTGTTGGATACACTAACATGATCTTCAGCACTGCAGAAGCAAATACCCAGAACAGTCAAGTTCATAGACAGAAAGTGAAATGGCAGTTGACAGAGGCCAGAGGCATAAAAGATTGTGACAGTGTTCTGTTATATTTAGAAAAAGGACATATCCAAGGGCTAGCCTCTGACTCATTGAACAAGTGAAAATATCCTTGAACTTCTTTCTGACCTTCCTGCTTCCACCTGCCAAGTGCTGCTCTTACAGGCATGCAGCACCATGTCTGTCTTATGTGGCGCTATGGATCAACCCCAGGATTTGCATATTCTATGCAATCATCTTATCAACTGAACCATACCCTCAGCTCAGCTCCTGTTTTTTCTTGTTTGTTTGTTTATAGGGTCTCATGTGATTCAGGTTTGAGAAGAACTCGGTATAGAACAAATGCTGGCAGAGAATTCCTCCTCCAAAAATTACAAGTATGTAGCACTAACATACATGGCATTTTTTTTGAGACAGGCTTTTACTCAGCAGCAAAATCTGGCTTGGAAGTCTCTCTGTAACAACAGTTGTTGTCAAATGCCTGGGCAATTCTCCTGCTCCAACCTCTTCCTGGTGTTGGGATCACAAGCATGAGCCTTTGTGTCCAGTATAAAGAATTAGCATTGCATGACTGCAGAATTTTAGTTTCCCAAGCTGAGAGCATTCTGATAATGGATAGTCACAGCATTAGGAACATACTTGTCTCCACTGCACTTCTGATTTTATTCTTTGTCTTACTTCACAATTGTAGTCAAGAATAAGAATGCCGGCATTCAGGAGTAGAGGAACATCCTTGACTACCATTGTAAATTTGAGGCCAGCTTGAGCTATATGAGACCTTTTTTCAAAAAAACCAAGGGCTAGGCATGATGGTGTAAGCCTTTAATACCAGCATTTGGGAGGCAGAAGCAGGAGGATCTGTAATGAATTTGAGGACAGCTTGATCTATAAATCTAGTTTCAGGCCAGACAGGACTCCTTAGTGAAAGTCTTTCTCCAAAACCAAAAACCAAAGCTAAAAATGGCAAAAATCCAGGCACAGGGGCTTGTGCCTCCAGTTTCAGTACTTTTAAGTATAAGGCTGGGGAATCTCTGTGCATTTGAGCTCAGCCTAAACTTCCGAATGAGACTGCCTTAAAAAAAAAAAAAAAAAAAAAAAAAAAAAAACCACAATAAAAGAAAACAGAATGCCAACACCTGGGCTGGTAGAGAATTTCTCTGGTACATATAAGACCCTGTGTTCTCTTCTCAGTGTCCTTCCACCTCTCTCTCTCTCTCTCTCTCTCTCTCTCTCTCTCTTCCAGGAACTTTTCTGAGCTGTTTGCAAGTTTCCGAAGTCTGCCCCTCTCTAAACCTATGGATTACAGTTGGTGCCGGAGCTTGAAGAACACCAATGTTTCCAGATATAGACAGTGTAACACAGACCCTAAAATATTAGTTTCTTCAATGTCGGGAGCAAAGGAAGTCCTGGGCAAATGTATATTGTTGACATGGAAACAGCCATATCATTGACTAATGTCTCAGATCCACGAGCATGTCAAAGTCTTCCTCTGGTCACTGGTGGATGTTTACAGTGTGTATAGGATATGTCCACCATAGCTTTCTCCTTCTGGATGTTCATCACCTGAAAACTGAACCCCTAGGGAGACTAGCTATGAAGGTTAGCTAAACCTTACCCCTTGCCCTGGCTATATACTATAGACCACGCCTCCTTGTTTATCTGTATACAATAACCGTGCCTCCTTGTTCAGCTGTATATAGTGGCTCTGATTCCCTGTTCTACTGTAAATAATAAACATACTGGGCTCAGTGCTGCTGTGGTTTCTCTAAGAGCCCAGACTACCTGGTCCTAGATTTTCTACATGTGTCTGTTGTTTCTTCATTCCCTCAATGCCCCAGTTAAATCAGACCCTAGAGCAGTGCAGAACATGGCAAAGTAAAACCCAAACAAGGACAAGGACAATGGACACTGAATACAGGTGACTTGGATCAGTCACACAAGGGATCACTCCTGAGAGAATAATAAAGGGAAAGGAAGAAACAGCAAGATAAGAAAGAGATCAGGATGAAATAAAAAAGATAGAGAGCACACATTTAAGTTTGTCAGGTGTAAAAGCCTTTGGATAAGCAGAATTCACTGATATGCTGCATATTAGCACTTAGAGATTTGGGGAACAAAGATAGCCTAGACATAGGTAGATACGGGGGAGATTTCAAGAAACTCTGAAAGTGGGTTGATGGCATTTCAGCTTCCTTGGTTCTTAGGAGGCCTACCCTTACTTTCCAGGGAAGGGGCGATGAATTTGACTCCTGGAAATAAATGAAAAGCTGAGGAGTGGATACACAGCTGGTTGATTCAAGCATGCTCTCATTTTGGCGTTTGGTTTACCTGCTTTCAAAGTGTTATATTTGGTTGAAATTGAAAAGCATGCAGGTGGTGGAGGCCAGGCCTGCAAGCTCAGTGTGCAGGAGGGTATGATAGCAACCCCTACAGCAAGAAGATGGTTGTCCCTAGCCTGATAACTCAGCACCAGGAAGGTGACAGTATACTGAAGGAGAGAAGGTGGCCAATAGCAAAGAGGCATGTACCAAAGGGGAAAAATCTCAGTGGCTTAAATGTTACCCAGTTTTTGTTTGTTTGTTTGTTTGTTTGTTTGTTTGTTTGTTTTGTTTTGTTTTTAACAACCTGGTCCATATGACCCAGTGGCTGTGTTTCTGATTTGTCTGGTAACTGTATCCATGCCAGTTAGAGGAGAAGTTGCTTGGGCTTAAGCTTTTCAGTGACTTGGTCACATCCTTTGATGACTGTTTGTACCAGTGATTCCTTCTGTTTGGAGGGGACATTTCTCTAACCATCCAGAGTCCCAGGGGGCTCCATCCAACTATTTGGGGCAGGTTTTAGCCCTGCAATTTAGAAATGATTTAATATGTCACACACGAGTGTTTCAGCAACTCGTATGATAAGAGCAAATGTAATTGGGAAGTCATTTGGACCTGCCTCCTGTGTGCTTGGACCCACAATAATAAAGTGGCTGTGACTCAGAATTGTCAGCACATCCTAGAAAAGCAAAAGGCTTGTGACCAGATTGGGTCCTCTGCTGTTGTTGCAAAAGCATTCTTTGGTGAGCTTCACAGCTTCAGTCCTGTTAAAATAGCCTACTGTTTGTGTTGGGTACAGCAGCTGTCATGCTCTTCCTTCTTATCATCATTACAGTTTAGTGTCAGATTTGCAGCAAACCACTCCTGGACTAACTGTGAAGCTTCATGCTGAACACCAAAAAATAAGAAAGGTGGAGATATAGGGAGGCTATGAAACCCTGAGTGAATGTTTGTTGTCGACAAGGGCACAGCCATGTCAAGGACTGTAGGAAACTGTCTCAGACGCATAGAAAATTGGTAAAGACCCACTCAGCCCCTGAAATGAGGCTCAGAGTGATAGCAAGGCCTTTCCTGGGGAATTGAGTGTGAATGTTGGTAGTGGGTGTATGGAAAACAGCCTCTGTAGTTTTCTCCTCCCGGGAAATTTATAGCTTGAGGTCTGCTCCTCTAGAGACTTTGCCTACTGAATTTAAGTAAGCATGCCTCCTTGTTCAGCTGTGCACCCAAAACCGTGCTTTTTTGTTCACAGTATGTAGTAAACACACTGCTTCTTCTGCTTCTGGGGTGCTGTGCCCTCTCCAGACTGTTCGATCCTGGTTTTTCTGTGTCTGTGTTTCTGTCATTTCTTCATTCTTTCACCAGCCCTAGTCAGGGTTCAGGACACAAGCTGTGCAAGGACAAGTAATTACAGGAAATCCAGTGCTTGGGAGGAGAGCAGCATTGGGCCTCAGGACAGAGCAGCTCTGGGGAGGGATTCAGTGCCACCAGTAGCAAAGGAGTTCCCCTCCTCCTCAGGGCCCTTCATGTGGCAAAACTATACATGGACTAGGAGGCAGAGAAGAATATCAGGGGAAGCCAAAGGGAAGCAAAATTAGTGAGTTCTTAAGAATGAGTATATACTTTAGATTTAAGGAGGGGAAAAATGGTAGATAAAGGAAAGGGAGAGAGAGAAAAGGTTAAGAAAATTTAATGCTCATGAAAATCATAGGTGCAGGATCCTAGAAAGAGTCACACGTAGGTGTTTTTGCAATGATTCTGTGGCTTTCTAAGTTCTTTTGTCTAAAGAATATATTTGCATCTTACCCAGGGTCCTCCTTCTTGCTTACCTTCTTTAGTTATACAGATTTTAGTATGATTATCCTATATTATGTGTAATATCCACTTATAAGTGAGTATAAACCATGTTTGTCTTTCTGCTTATGTAATAGCTCACTCAGGATGATCTTTTCTAGTTCCCACCATTTGGTTGCAAATTTCATGATTTTTTTGTTTTTAATTGCTGAGTAGTATTCCATTATGTAAATGTACTATGATTTTTGTATCCATTTCTGAACTGAGGGGCATCTGGATTGTTTCCAGGTTTTGGCTATTACAAATAAAGCTGATATGAACATGGTGTAGTAATATTTCAGCAGTCACTGGGAACACACACAGTCGATTACTGGCTTCTGTCAACACAAGCTATTTCTAAAATGACCATCTGTTTTCAACACCACTACTTTCATAAAGCAAAATGCCCTTCATTGCCCGAAAAATTAGATGAGGAACACATGTCAGACGAGGTTTTTGAAAATGAAGAAGCATATAACCTTTGCAACTATTTGCCAATAATAGAGAATAATAGAGAAAGAGGACACAGAAGTAGTTTGATTCAGTCCTCAAGTCAGGCAGTCCATAGACTTATGACAGACCTACTTGGTCCTGCCATCCTGCCACTTGGAAGGCTGAAGCAAGAGGATCACAAGTTCAAGAGCTGCCTGAGCAATTCAACTAGCTCAAGACTAGGAGGGAAAACTTGCTGGGACCCTCTTTCAAAGACAAAAATCAGCAAAAGGAAGGCTGGTGATATTGCTCAGGCAGGGTGCAATGCAGTGTTTGCCTGGCACCCATGAAGCCCTCAGTTCAATTCCCCACACCATAAAAACAAATAAAGAAAACCAAACAACTACTGAAGGCTAAAATGACAAAGTAATTGGACAAAGTCTGAGAAAGCTCTTTCCTGCATTTGCACGGAACACATTCATAATAGATCCTGTAGGTAATTATGTAGTTATGGCAATGGGTGACAGTAGGCGTCCCCAGGTATACTGAATTGCATTTTTGAGCAAGATATTGCCCAGAGTCAACATGTTAACCCTGGATGCCATCAAGCAGCCAAGAGGCTGCATGGCGTGCTCAGGGATCAAGGTGTCCAGGAATTGATCTTGAAAGAGGAATAAAAGGAACTGTGAGCACTACAATGGGTTTTCTTCTCTTCTACTGCCCAGCAACCCCTTGACTTTTACCCCCACCAAACACAGCATCTTCTCACAGAAGCATATACAGGCAGCCAGAGGGTTGCCTTACCAGGATTCTGAGAGCTAAACTCCCACACGTGACAAACTGGTTTGGGTTTTAGCCACACCTTAAGAGTTCATCTTTTGGGGGAACATCTCCAAAATATTCATCTTTTTGTGGGCGTTGGTAGAATTTTACCTGGGCAAGGTTTGGTTTCTTCCTTCTATGGACAAAAGTGGGCTCAGCATGTATGTGTGGCCAATGATTTGGTCAGCAGAAGCTTGGGGTAAAATAGAATTCTGAATTGGGCTCTATTAAGAAAAGCATCCTAATTACATGAATTTATTTACTTATTTACTATGTGTGCGTGTATATATGCACATGCCATAGCATACATGTGGATGACAGAGGACAACTTGTGGGAGTCCAGTATTTTCTTTCTGCTTACCATGCTGGTCCCAGGGATCAATCTCAGATCAGCACATTTTGTGGCCCTAAGCCATCTTACCCACCATGAGATGGACTCCTTTTTTTTAATTTTTGTTTATTAATTACACTTTATTCACTTTGTATCCTCCCTGTGGTTCGCTCCCTCCTCCCGTCCCAATCCCTCCCTGCCTCCACCCTCTGCATGCATGCCCCTCCGCAAGTTCACTGATAGGGGAGGAGTTCTTTTCCTTCCTTCTGATTCTAGTCAATTAGGTATCATCAGGAGTGGCTGCATTTTCTTCTTCTGTGGCCTGGTAGTGCTGCTTCCCCCTCAGAGGGAGGTAATTAAAGAATAGACCAATCAGTTCATGTCAGAGACAGTCCTTGTTACTATTACAATGGAACATACTTGGATACTGAACTGCCATGGGCTACATCTGAGCAGGGGTCTTAGGTTATCTCCATGCATAATCCTTGGTTGGAATATCAGTTTCAGGAAAGACCCCTGTGCTCAGATTTTTTGGTTCTCTTGCTATCCTTGTGGAGTTCCTGTCCTCTCCAGATATTGCTGTTTCCCACCTCTTTCCTAAGATTCCCTGCACTCTGCCCAAAGATTGCCCATAAGTCTCAGCATCTACATTGATAGAAATGGGGGCACTGGCTACAAAATCATCACAAAACTTAAGGTATGCAGAGGCAGATCCTAAAACAGCCACATGTGCCAAGGCTTCAGAGCTCAGCTGTTTCTCTAAGCAGAAATGATACTTGCCTTTGTTGCTTATTTCACAGATCTTAGCCCTCTGTTCTTCAATAGGAGATCCAGTGTCAGAGTCTGAGTCAGTCACCACACAGCTAAATTGTAAGGTAGAAAAACCAAACAAAGCAAACTAAGAAACTATGAGCACAATATTCTTCTCTTCAGGAAGTTTCCCCTACTTTCTACAATAAGCATGATCACTTGTTAAATTTTGGTTGTTTCCTACACCAACTCTGTTCCCCTTCATTACACTTGTTCAATCTTACAATTATTCCCCATTTTCCATCATTCTATACACCTTTCCACTGCTCTTACAAAAGTCACAATCATCTTACAGAGTCACAATGTGAACAAAGCAAAACCAAACTCCAACTGTGCAAGTAACTCAATGTCTAATGTCTGGTATCCAGTCATGATCTTCTCCAGCTTTACCCTCTGTAGCATGCCCAGCTTGTCTCCTAAGATCAGGATGGCTCCACTCCATGACTGCCGCTGTTCTTGGTGCTTGTTCCATGACACTGGCATCTCCAAATGGCTGGAGTCTCTTGCTTCAACTGGGCTGCACTCCTAACAATAGCCTCTCTGGGGTTCTCATTGAGAAATGCAGCTCTGCCTTACAATGCCAAGCCTCAGCTGTTCTTCATGACACATTCATGATTTCATAAACAGTACCAATTGGGTGACTCTTGGAGACTAGCAGGTTCTGCTGCCAGCACAAGCTACATACCAGACAACAGTCTCTGGGTCACCATTTCTGTGTGCCAATTCTGAGAAGACCCTTTCCAAAATATTTCACCTCAGTACTGCTGGTCTCTTCTTAGTTACTGCTAATTTCTCAGTTCTAGCTTTCCAGCATCAATTAGCACAACAAAGGAAAGGATTTAAGTTAGTTAGGCTAGTATCTTGTTAATCACAGCCAGTTCTTCAGCCCCAGCTACCAACAACCACAGATTCCTAACTCAAAACATGAAACAGTCCCAATAGAGTCCTTAAGTGACTTGAATCTTCCCTCTGGAACTTCCCAAACCAGGCCTCCGTCATCTGCATTTTTCTCAACACTAACCTTCCATTTTCCCAGGGTAGAGCTCACCAAGCTTTGAACACTCAATAGATTTTCTAGCCCCCAAAGTTCCAAAGTCCTTTCAAAATCCTCCACAAAGTGACACGGTCAGGTCTGACATATTGGGAACCACCCTGGGTACCAATTTCTGTCTTATAAAGGGTTACTATCGCTGTGAAGAAACATCACAACCAAAAGCAACTTGAGGAGAAAGGAGTTTATTTGGCTTACACTTCCTCATCAGTGCTTATCACTGAGAGAAGTAGAATAGGAAAATGCTAAAAGCTGTAGGCAGGAGTTGAAGCAGAGCCTACTAACCCATTGCATGCTCAGGCTGCTTTCTTATAGAACCCAGGACTACCAGCCCAGGGATAAGCACACCCACCATAGGCTGGGCCCTCTCTTCAATCACTAATTAGGAGAAATCTACAGGCTTGCATACTGCCCGATCTTATGGAGGCATTTTCTCAATTGAGACCCCCTCTTCTAAAATGATTCTAGCATGTATCAACATGAAGCTAGCCAGCAGCTACTCTTTAGCCCAAGATATACTGGAACTCACAGAAAATTTGCTTCAGGCTTCCAAGGTCTAGGTTTACAGGCATGCACCCCTGTAAGATGTACCTTTTAAATTATCATTGTTGGGGGTGGTGTGCAGTGTGTGTAGCTGTGCATCCACCACAAGACATATGTGGAAGTTATAGAACAACTTTGTGAAGTCAAGTGTCTCCTTTCACCTTTACACTGGTTCTGGGGATCAAACTCAAGTTATCAGACTTGTATGGCAAGTACCTTAAAACTGTGCTCCATCTCTGGACACAAAACACTTTCATTATGGAAGAAAAACACTCCAAATACTTGTTACAAAATTTTTCTGCATCCACTAAAGATACCAAGGTTAATCTACTTCTACCATGCATGCTGTGTTTTAAGCTGCCAATTTGATGAACTTTTGCTCTCCTACTTAATACTCTAGCCTTACAGAATCTTTCTAGGCTGGGTGTGTGGCACATGCATTCAATTCCAGCACCCAGGAGGCAGAGGTGGACAGATGTCTGTGAGTTCAAGCCCAGCCTGAAAATAGTAAACCCAGGACACCCAAAGCTACTTAGAGAGGACCTGCCTTAGACACATACAAACAAAATTGTTGTCTTTGTGGTGCTGCAGAGATGGCTCAGCAGGTAAGAATACTCGGTGTTCTTTTTGAAAAAGATTTTCCTTTTTTATTTCATTTTTCCTTTGAGACAGGGTTCCTCTGTGTAACATCTCTGGCTATTCTGAAAACTCACCCTATAGGCCAGGCTGGCCTGGAACTCAGAGGACTGCCTGCCTCTGCCTCTCTAGCACTGGTATAAAAGGTCTTTTACATTACCACATCTGTCATGATTTTTCATTTTTATTTTTTTCATGTGTATAGGAATTTTGCCCGTGTGAATGTGCATGTACTATGTGCATACAGTGTATTTGGAGTCCAGAAGAGGGCACCAGATCTTTGGGACTGGAGTTACAGACAGTTGTAAGCCACCATGTGGGTGCTAGAGGTCAAAATTTTGTCTTCTGGAAGATCACCAACACTGGCTACTCTTGCAACAGATCCTGGTCTGGAGGGGAGTGGAGGGGAGGGGAGGGGAGAGGAGGGGAGGGGGAAGGGGAGGGGAGGGGAGGGGAGGGGAGGGGGAAGGGGAGGGGAGGGGAGGGGAGGGGGGAAGGGGAGGGGAGGGGAGGGGAGGGGAGGGGAGGGGAGGGGAGGGGAGGGGGGAAGGGGAGGGGAGGGGAGGGGAGGGGAGGAAAAAGGGGAAAGATTATCTTAATTTCAAGCACATGGTTATCTTTTGGTCCTCACTTAATTTCTACCTGATCATGACTTTTTCCATAACTTACTGGGACAGCTCTCTGGAAGCTCTAAAAGCTAGGGTAAACACTCTGATATTTATATGATGAGGTATTTGTATTGGTTGTCAATATGATCACAGTACACTTATAAGATCACCATGAGGCAAAATGCAGCCTGGATCATAAAAAAGCATATCAGGCTAAATTTCTAATTTTTTTTCTAAATGATTGAGACTAGAAAGTTCAAAATAATTTTTAAAAACAAACTAGTTGAGCATGAATTCTATAAGTTAAGAATCACAGGCCACAAGTTCAAAGCCAACCTTTATGTATACAATGAGTTCCGGGACAGCCAGGACTACATAGTGAGACCCTGTCTCAAAAAGCCAAAAACTAGTCAATCATGGTGATACACATATTTAATCCCAACATTAGGGAGGCAGAAGCATGCAGATCTCTATGAATTAGAGGACAGCCTGGTTTGCAGAGTGAGTTCCAGGACAAACAGACCTATACAGTAAGACTCCATGTAACAAAAAGATAGACACACACACACACACACACACACTTATAAAAATGAGGCAACAGCTGAAGAGTTAAACCATGGCCCAGGACAAGAATCAGATACTTTAAAGTGGTAATAAAGTCAGACATCCAACATGTTGCTGTTGAGAAAATGTGATGTTTACTCTTAAATCTTCTTGTCCAGAACAATGGGTGAAAAAAAAAGAAAAGTCAAGTTCCAACAGTTCTCCTACTTACCAGGACTCTTCCTGCTCCAGCACTGTAGACTTATCTAAATCAAAGAAAGAAAAAGCGTTAAGAAGCATCATAAAATCTAGTAGTTCATGTTTTTTAGTACTGAAAACTAGCTTTTAAATTAGAACTAGTAAAATTTACATTTACCCAAGACTAGTGACATAGCTCAGTGGTAGAGCACTTTACTAGAATACCTTGGCCTCGATGTTCAGCAACAAGAAAAAGGGAAGGAGATAGAGGTAAGAACCAAAATAATCTATGTTTCCTATGAAAGACAGAGAGGAAATGAAAGACCCAGGAACCAAAATGGGGTAAATAACACATTTAAAAATTGAATATATTCCCCTGCTCTTGACAGCAGAGAAATAAATTTCAACAAGCCAGAAAGAACACTAGAAGGGGACAAACATAGGACCAGACCAATCCAAGTGTCCCAACTCTCATACCAGTCATCTCTACAAAGACATTTAACATATGCACACTCCAATCAAAAGATGGCTCAGCTTACAGTCCTCAAACTCTTCACTGCTCCTGCTTATATCCATGTTGATAATATAACTGGAAAAAAAAGAGGATTTTAAACTGAGGCCTACGAACAACACAGGCAATAAGATATCAACATTCTCAAATAAATGCTGGCAACAACCAGTTTCCAAAATGCAAGGTCAGAAGTACTTTTAGGCGCTAAAGTATGTCCAGTTTGGTCTCAATAGCAAGACCCTACCTCAAAACTAAGAATAGTGTCTTAGATTAGATTCTGGGCTGGCTTTAAACCCCCATGTAGTGGAAGGTGACCTTGAAATTTTTATTCTCCTGACTCTCCCATCTGAGAGCTGGGATTCACAGCAGTGTGTCTGCCATTGATTTATGCCCTGTTGGTGTCTGAACCAAGTTTGATGCAGGCTAGGCAAATACTCTACCAACTGAGCTACATCTCAGCCCCTATATGTACATCTCTTTGAAAAACAATTTATATTTTCTATTTTGTCTGTCTGTCTGTCTATATATGTCTACATATATGAGTGCTTATATGTACATATATGTCTTGATAGGAGCTATGTGCTATCAAGAATGGAGTGGAAGTCATATAACAGTAGGCATGAATTTCATCAGAGTGACTTTCTAGGAATTCTCATACTTAATTAGGTGTTGTGTGCCTCACAGAATTATGAGCTTCAGCCTACTAATAGAGATGTATAGGAGTAAATTGATACCCTATGGCAAATCGCTCACCTTGGCTGTCAATGGAAGTATGTTGGACTTTGTGTCACTAGCATACAATATGAGAATTTTTCCTGTGCTGCAAATCTGTCTAAACAATTGTCTAGCTATATTTTAGGTAATTGGACTGGAGAATTTGATACTACGGTGGAGCAGCTGAGAGTGGCCATTGTCACGGTAAATTTTACCAGAGTGGACGCAGGACTAGCCACAGGATTATCATCATGGATTGCTGCAGCCATGAATCATCTGAAGGAATGGGCAGGCATGGGAGCGTTAGGAGGCCTTCTGGTGTTGGTCTCCTTGGTTTGCCTGTGGTGTATATGCAAGATTAGAGTCTCACAACAGTGTGATGCAGCCATGATCATTCAGGCCTTTACAGCCATTGAAGCAGGACAGTCTCCCCAAGCATGGGAGCTAAAATGTTACGCTCAGGATGTGAGTCTAAGCACTGCACTCAGGGTCAGCCGCTTTCGACACAGAGAAGAGCATGTCTGATTGCATGCGGGTTGATGCCCCAGGTCCCGCCTCTGAGAAAAAGGTATTGGACGGGTCTGATGCTCTTTGGGTGGATGACACCTAAATGAACATCAGTACAAAGTCCCAATTTATTTCTAATATCAGAGATCAGACCTCTACTCTTGCCTGATGTGTCTAAAACAAAAAGGGGGAACTGTAGAGAGCTGCATAATGCCACACCTTAAAGATGGAGCTGGTTTCTGCCTTCCACCTTCCCGATGGTGAGTGCTCTCTGTCACAAACAACTCCATATTTGGCTAAGGCTGAGGATCTGGCTTGCTTCCGTGTATGTGGACCTATCTGCATTGCCCACGTGGCACGCTGGGATTGGCTACCCAGAGGCTATTTAAGCTGTGGGCTGGCTTTCCCCAGGGTCAGAAGATTGTTCAAGGTTCCTGAATAAACTGCATTGAAAAAAAAGAAAAGAAAAGAAAAGAATGGAGTGGAAGTCATATAACAGTAGGCATAAATTTCATCAGAGTGACTTTGTAGAAATTCTCATACTCAATAAGATATTGTATGCGTCACAGAATTATGATCTTCATCCTATTAATAGAGATGTATAAGAGTGTGGAATTCTAGAGCCTAAGATTCTTGTTTCTTTATATTCATATTTAAGACTAACCAAGATCAATACAGTTGAAATGGCTCATCAGTAATATGTGTTTGCCAGCAAACCTAACAATCTGAATTTGATCCCAGGGTCCTACATAGTAATAAATGCTCCTGTTGTTTTAGAGGACCTGCGTCCAATTCCCAACAGCCATACAGTGGCTCATGTCCACTGGTAACTCCAGTTTCAGGGATTCTAATGCAGCTTCCACAATCCTCAGGCTCCATGCACACTCACGGTGAACAGACACACACACACAAAAAAAAATCAAAACACTATACAGGCAACACAATTCTAAATTAAAAAAAAAAATTACACTCTGAAGAATTGTCTTGAGCCAGACACAAAAGGCACTGTTATGCCTCTCTAGTACAAATTATTCAGTAGGCTGAGGACAAAGGCTCACTTTTGTCTGGAAACCCTGGAGCCCTTCTGAACAACAGAATAAAATCTTCTTCTACATATAAAAATTCAAATGTAGCCTGGGCATGGTGGCACATGCCTGTAATCCCAGCACTCAGTAAAGCAGCAGCAGAGAGATCTCTGTGAGTTCCAGGACAACCTTATCTACATGTATGCCAAGGACAGACAAGGCTACACAGAAACCCTGTCACAAAAATACAATAAAATAAATTTTAAAAATTATTCGATTTTTTTAATTTAAGTGTATTTTATTTTTTTAAGATTATTTTACTTTATTATGTATACAGTGTTCTGCCTACATGTCTACCAGAACTCCAGAGGTGGGCACCAGATCTCATTATACATTATTCAGATCCACCCCTTGGTTGTAGGAAACTGAGCTCAGGACCTCTGGAAGAGCAAGCAGTGCTCTTCAACTCAGCCATCTCTCCAGCCCCAAATCATTTGTTCCTATAAGGACCTGAGTTCAATTACCAGCACCCATTTAGTGGCTCACAACTACCAGTAACTGCAGTTCCAGGGAAGACAATGCCTTCTTCTAACCGCTAAAGGCACCAGGCACACACATAGGAGACTGACACAAAGCCAAGAAAAACCTCATACATATAACACAAATGTAAATAAAAGTATAATCATCTAAAAAAAGGTCTTGAGCCAGACACAAAAGACACTGATGTATGTGTCTCCTCATTGTCAGAGACAGCAGAAGCTCAGAGAATGCATCTCTTGTGTCTGGGATCCCAGGAGCTCACATGGACAACAGTCTAAAATCTTGTTTCTTTACAAACTGAATATGAAAGTTAGGCTGTCCATGGTGGCTGCTACCTATAATCCCAGGATGTGGGGGAGGAACAGGAAGGCAGACTCATGTGAGTTTACAAAGTGAGCATAGGTCATCCAAGCCTACAGAGAATCCCTGTATCAAAAAGTCTAATCAGAAAAAAAAAATCTTTAAAATAGACCTGTTGTTTTAGAGAAACTGGCTTCAATTCCCAACAGCCATACACTGGCTCACAACCACTGGTAACTTCAGTTTCAGGGATTCCATGCAGCCTTCCAAAATCAGTTACCATGCACACTCACGGAGCACTGGCAGAAACACAAGCAAAACCCCTTATATGCAAAGCAAATAAAACAATTAAACTTAAAAAGGGGTCTTGAGCCAGACACAAAAGGTTCTGTAATGCCTCTCTAGTTCCAGCTATTTAAATCTCCCTTTTGTCTGGGAACCCATGAGCCCACCTGCACAGTAAAGTAAAAGCTACATCCTAAAAAGTAAAATTTCAACGTTGGGCTTGTTACGCCCAACAAGAGCCTAAATATAAGAAGGTATGAAGAGAACTCAGGAAACTATTCATCCATAGAAGCAAAATCGCAAGAGGTTAGTTTATTTTGACCATTGCACAATGGGGTCACCGCTGCTGGTCAGCAAGGAGTGGCACCAGGACAAAGACCTTAGGTTTTTAAAAGGCAAAATGCGGGAATCTCCTGGGGTTGCTATCTTGGCGAATCAGATCGGATAAAATGTTTAACTTTTAAAATAATTGGTTAGGTCTAGTCACCCTTAGGTCTGGTCAGTCCTGCTGTATGTCCAAGTCAGTTTGGAATTTCTTGCCATATGAGATATATCTACAATTAAAGGTGGAAGAATGATTAACTCATCCCATGTCTATTCTGAGGAGTAGGGGTTACAGGCTTTGGATCAAAAGTCAGGAGCTATGCAGGAGAAGGATTGGGGTCATTTGGATCAGTTTTCAAACAAAGTCCATTTCACAGGTGCCAATCGTTGGTTTACTCTTTATTTAGTAGGGATCTCTGCTTGTTCTTTTCCTTATCTCTGCCCTCACAGATGGCTGATGTCAGGAACTTTTACATTCCTCGGCGCTCTAGAGAAGCACTAAGAGGCTTTAATTAACATGGGCCTAAAACTTGCTAATATAAGTTATAAGCCAATTAAAAGAAAGATAGGTTACAAAGTTAGTCTGATTCTTTCAGCAGTGCGTGGTGTCCTATGCCTGTATCCCCCGCAGTCAGTAAAGCAGCAGCAGACAGATCTCTGTGAGTTCCAAGATAGCCTGGTCTACATGTACGCCAAGGACAGGCAAGGCTACAGAGAAATCCTGTCATAAATATAAAATAAAATATTTTAAAAATTACTTGTTCTCATAAAATCTAGGGTTCAATTCCCATTATCCATACAGTCTTTCACAACTATCAATAACTCTAGTTCCAGGGAAGACAATGCCAACTTCGAACCTCTAAGGGCAACCAGGCACACATATGATTCAGAGACACTAATGAAAGGAAAATCTCCTACTTGTAATGCAAATCTAATTTAAAAAGTTTTCTAAAAAAAATAGTAACTTGAGCCAGACATAAAGGGAACTGGTATAGCCAATTATTTCCACCTACAGGGAAAGCTAAGGCTAATGTAAAACTGTGTTAGGCATCTCCCTAGTTTCCTCAAAATCCCAGCCTCCTCCCCTTGTCCATTGATAGGGGAGGTCCTCTTCTCCTCATATCTGACCTAGCCTACTGGGTCTCATCAGGACTGGCTGCATTGTCTTCCTCTGTGACCTGGTTAGGCTGCTCATCCCTCACTGTGAGGTGATCAAAGAGCAAGCCACTGAGTTCCTGTCAGAGAATTTGGGCAGAGTGCAGGAAATCTTATGAAAGAAATAGAAAGTGAAAAATAAGGGCTCCACAAGGAGAGCATCAGAACCAAAAATCTGAGCACAGGGGTCTTTTCTGAGACTGATAATCCAACCAATTACTGTGCATGGAGATAACCTAGAAACCTTGCCCAGATGTAGCCTATGGCACCTCAGTCTTTAAATGGGTTCCTTAATAAAACCATATTCCTTAACAATTGAAATTCAGTGTTTGATGGGAATGGTGGCCCATGCCTGTAATACCAGCACTCAGGGAGGCAGGCAGGTCTCTGTGAGTTCAAATCGACCATGGTCTGCAAAGTGAGGCCAGTGGAGCTTAGGACAGAGAGAAACCCTAAATCAAAAACAAAATGAAAAATTTTACAAAAGCAGTTGTTCATATATAGGACCTGGGTTCAATTCCCAGCACCTGTATAGTGGCCCACAACAATGGATATCTCATGTTCTAAGGAAGACAATGCCTTCTTTCAACCTAAAAAAGACTTTCTTTTGGCTTGAGCCCATTTCCAAGCAGTCTTCTCTGGTGTATACCCCATAACACCTCCACCTCTAAGTGTGAGTAGTTCTGAAATTGACAAATGTTTTTTGAGCTATTTTACCCAATTGCAACATTTTTTGTGAGTTTTCAGCACAAAGTCATAATTACATTGTGAATGAGAATGTACTACCCTTATGGGAAATATTTCTTGGAAGTTGAGGTTGATATTACAAATATGTGTGCATTGTTCTCATTTTTTCTTTAAAAGTCTGTAAGTATCTGAAGACAGAGTCAGTTCTGGTGGCACATGCCTATAGTACCAGTACTTGGGTGGTAGAGGCTGGAGGATCAGGAATTCAAGGCCAGTCTCAGTTTGCATTATCGATTTAAGGCTAGCTTGAGATGAAGAGTGAAGAGGAAGTGAAAAGGGTACTATTGCTGAGTATGGAGACAAGTTCAAACCATAAGGGACACAAGCACTTGCTGGTTATTTAAACCTGGGATGGTCGCTCCTGCTTGCAACCCCAGTACTAGGCAGGCTGAGACAGGCGGATTGCTGTAGGTCCTGGGAAACAGAGTGAAACTCTGTGTCAACCAACAAACAAAAAGTAAGAAATTGGTTGCTTGGACAAAGAATGAAAGTGGCAAATGTTTTGGCAAGATACATGAAATAAAGAGGTAAATTGGGTGGGTATGTTAAAGCATACTTGTAATCTCAGAACATGGGAGGTAAAGGCAGGGGCAATCAAGAGTTCAAGGTTATTCTGGCTACAGAGTAAGTTTGAGGCCATCTTAGGCTATGTGAAGCTCTGCCGTAAACAAAACTAAATGAATGAAAAAAGTAAAATTTTAAAAGAAAAAAACAACTAAATAAATGTATAAATAAAATTTTAAAAGAAAAAGAATGTTAGATCCATAGGCAACAGCAGAAAATGAAAGGGCACAAAATTGCCTCAAAGCATGCAGATATTAAAGTGAACAGGATATCATGAGGGAACCAGATGTTTACAGAGTATCTATGCAAGATACAGTTGGTGCATTTCTACATATAAAGGGAAAACAGTTCCCTTCCATTGGATTAAGCTGGACATGCTCCCTGACCACATGGCAATAGTTAACAGCACCAGGCACAAGGCAAATACCTGGCCTCAGGCAGGTTTAAGGAGAGCATGTTACCCATGTAGAATGCCCCGTCTCCTCATGACAGAGCATGAGGATGAGTCTGAAATTCTGATTCTCCTGCTTCTTTTTCGAGTGCTGAGATTACAGGTCTGTGTCTCCATAGTTGGTTTATGAAGTTCTGGGGGACACACTCAGGGCCTCCTTGCATCCAAGGTAAGCATTCTAGTAACTGAGTTACATTCTCAGCACTGGATTGCTCATTTTGGTGTGTGTGTGTGTGTGTGTGTGTGTGTGTGTGTGTGTGTGTATTGCATTGATGTATGTTTGAATACTACAGTGGAAGCCAGAAGTTAGTTTTCCCTTGATCACTCTCCACTCTATTATTTTTTTAATAAAGAGGCTCAATTTTTGCTATTTCAAGTGTGTGTGTGTTTCTGGGAATGGGACTGTAAATGTACTTATGCATGTGTTTGTATGCTGGCAGAAGTGTGAGGTATCAAATCCCCTCGAGCTGTAGTTACAGACAGTTGTGAGGTGTCTGATGAGGGTGTTGGAAGTTGAACAGAGGTTGTCTGCAGGAGCAGCACAACCTCTTAAACACTGAACCTTCTCTCTATCCCTACCCAAAGTGTTACTTTTCAATACTCGTTCTGTCACTGAACATGCAGCTCACCAATTAAGTTAGGCTAGTTCTCCAGAAAGCCCCTGGAATCCATCTGTTTTCACCTACCTCCACCCCAGCACTGGGGTTACAGATGTTTGTTCCCAATTCTTGGCTTTTACACTAGAACTGTAGATCCAAACTCAGATCCTCAAGCAAGCACAGTACACATGTTACCCACTGAGCCTGCAGCCCAGGACATTTTGCATGATTATAAAAATAGTTTTTTGCTTGGGATGTAGCTCAAGCAGGAAAATACTTATCTAGCACTCAAGAAGCACTGGATTATACTCCTCTTCAGTGAACTAGGTGTGGTGTCAAACACATGAAAGTTCAGTACTTATTGTTAGGACCAATGAAATGATGATGTCACAACAGATTTTATAGGAAAAAGGTATATTAGATGGAGATGAAGAGTGAGAGAGAGAGAAGAAGAGAGCAAGACATGACAGGGGGAAGGGAGAGGGTCCTCTGACAGAGACAGTGGAGAGGGCAGGAGAGAAAGAGGTTAAGAGAACAAGAGGTCAAGAGGGCAACAAAGTGGTGGGTTGAACCTTTTCTTTCATTATTTTATTTTTATTTGTTCTTATTAATTACACTTTATTCACTTTGTATCCCCCATAAGCCCCTCCCAATCCTACCCTCCTTCTCCCTTTTTCATGCATGCCCCTCCCCAAGTCCACTGATAGGGGAGGTCCTCCTCTCCTTCCTGCTGATCTTAGTCTATCAGATCTTATCAGGAGTGGCTGCATTGTCATCTTCTGTGGCCTGGAAAATCTGTTCCCCCCTCAGGGGGAGGTGATCAAAGAGCAGGCCAATCAGATTATGTCAGAGGCAGTCCCTCTTCCCATTACTATGTAACGCCCTTGGACACTAAAGTGCCATGGGCTACATCTGTGCAGCTGTTCTGGGTTATCTCCATGCATGGTACTTGGTTTGAGTATGAGTGTCTGGGAAGGCCCCTGTGTTCAAATTTTCCGGTTCTGTTGCTCTCCTTGTGGAGTTCCTGTCCTCTCCAGATCTTACTATTTCCCACATCTTACATAAGATTCCATGTACTCTGCTCAGCAGTTGGTCATAAGTCTAAGCATCTGCATGGCAGAGCCTTTCAGAGGCCCTCCTTGGTAAGTTTCTAGCTTGTTTCCTATTTTCTTCTTCTTCTGATGTCCATCCTCTTTGCCTTTCGGAATGGAGATTGAGCATCTTAGTCAGGGTCCTCTCTCTTGATTACTTTCTTTAGATGCACAGATTTTAGTAGGTTTATCCTATATTACATGTCTATATGAGTGTGTCTATGAGTGTCTATATGAGTATATACCGTGTGTGTCTTTCTGCTTCCGGGACAGCTCACTCAGGATGATCCTTTCCAGATCACACCATTTACAAGCAAATTTCATGATTTCCTTTTTTTTCATTGCTGAGTAATATTTTATTGTGTAGATGTACCACAGTTTCTGCATCCATTCTTCAGTTGAGGGGCATCTGTGTTGTTTCCAGCTTCTGGCTATTACAAATAAAGCTGCTACAAACATGGTTGAGCAAATGTCCTTTTTGTGTGCTTGAGCCTCTTTTGGATATATGCCTAGGAGTGGTATGGCTGGATCTTGAGGAAGCGATTCCTAGCTGTCTGAGAAAGTGCCAGAGTGGTTGTACAAGTTTATATTCCCAGCAGCAGTGGAGGAGGGTTCCCTTACTCCACAGCATCTCCAGCATGTGTTGTCACTTGAGTTTTTCAACTTGGTTATTCTGATGGGTGTAAGGTAAAATCTCAGTGTTGTTTTGATATGCATTTCCCTAATGGCTAATGGCATTGAGCATTTCTTTAAGTGTTTCTCTGCCATTCGATATTCCTCTACAGAGAATTCTCTGTTTATCTCTGTTCCCCATTTTTTAAGTGGATTACTTGGTTTGCTGCTTTTCAGCTTCTTTAGTTCTTTATATATACTTGATATGAGTCCTCTGTCAGATAAAGGGTTGGTGATGATTCTTTCCCAATCTGTAGGTGGTCGCTTTGTTTTGATGATGGTGTCCTTTCCTTTACAGAAGCTTTTCAGTTTCATGAGGTCCCATTTATTGATTGTTGCTCTTAGAGCCTGTGCTGTTGGTGTTCTGTTCAGGAGGTTGTCTCCTGTAAAAATGAGTTCTAGGGTCTTTCACACTTTTTCTTCTAACTGATATAATGTGTCGGGTTTTATGTTGAGGTTTTTGATCCACTTGGACCTTAGTTTTGTGCAGGGTGATAAGTATGGATCTATTTGCATTTTTCTACATGTAGACATCCAGTTATACTAGCACCATTTGTTGAAGATGCTATCTTTTTCCATTGTACGGTTTTGGCATCTTTGTCAAAGATCAGGTGTCCATAAGTTTGTGGGTTAATTTCTGGGTCTTCTGTTCAGTTCCATTGATCCACCATTCTGTTTCTATGCCAGTACCATGCAGTTTTTATAATCTGTTGCTCTATACTACACTTTGAGATCGGGGATGGAGATACTTCCAGAAGATCTTCTATTGTAGAAGATTTAGCAGTTCTAGGTTTTAGCAATTCTGGGTTTCTTGTTATTCCAAATGAAGTTGAGAATTTTTCTTTCCTGGTCTGTAAAGAATTGTGTTGGTAATTTGATGGGAATTGCATTGAATATGTAGATTGCTTTTGGTAAGATGGCCATTTTTAATATGTTAAACCTGCCAAGCCATGAGCATGTGAGATCTTTCCATTTTCTGATATCTTCTAATTCTCTCTTCAGAGACTTGAAATTTTTTTCATACAATTTTTTGACTTGCTTGGTTGGGATTATACCAAGGTACTTTATTTCATTTGTGGCTATTGTGAAAGGTGTTGTATCCCTAATTTCTTTCTTGACACTTTTGTCTTGGGTATACAGGAGGGCTTCTGATTTTTTGAGTTGATTTTGTATCCTGCCACTTTGCTGAAGGTTTTTATCAGCTGTAGGAGTTCCCTGGTAGAATTTTTGGGGTCACTTAGGTATACTATCATATCATCTGCAAATGGTGATAATTTGACTTCTTCCTTTCCAATTTTTATCCCCTTGATCTCCTTCAAATGTCTTATTGCTGTAGCAAGGACTTCCAGAACTATGTTGAAGAGATATGGAGAGAGTGGGCAGCCTTGTCTTGTCCCTGATTTCAATGGGATTGCTTTACGTTTCTCTCCATTTAGTTTGATGTTGGCTATAGGCTTGCTGTGTATTGCCTTTTTCTATGTTTAGATATGTGCCTTGTATTCCTGATCTCTCCAGTACTTTAAACATGAATGGATGTTGGATTTTGTCAAATGCTTTTTCAGCATCTAAGAAGATTATCATGTGGTTTTTTTCTTTCAGTATGTTAATATCGAGGATCACATTGATGGATTTCCATATATTGAACCACACCTGCATACCTGTAATGAAGTCTACTTGGTCGAAGTGGATGATACCTTTGATGTGATCTTGTATCCAGTTTGCAAGTATTTTGTTGAGTATTTTTGTATCAATGTTCATAAGGGAGATTGGCCTGAAATTCTCTTTCTATGTTGGGTCTTTGTGAGGTTTAGGTACCAAGGTGACTGTGGCTTCATAGAATGAGTTTGATACTGTTCCTTCTGTTTCTATTTTTTGGAATAGTTCGAAGAGAAGTGGAATTAGTTCTTCTTTGAAGGTCTGGTAGAATCCTGGGCTTTTTTTTTGGATGGGAGACTTTTGATGACCTCTTCTATTTCTTTAGGGGATATAGGACTATTTAATTGATTTACCTGATCTTGATTCAGTTTTGCTAAGTGGAATTGATCGAGAAAATTGTTCATTTCATTTAGATTTTCAAATTTCTTGGCATACAGACTTTTGAAGTAAGTCCTAATGATTATTTGGATTGCCTCAGTGTCTATAGTTATATCCCCCTTTTCATTTCTGATTTTGTTGATTTGGATGGTGTCTCTCTGTCTTTTAGTTATTTGGCAAGGGGTTTATCTATCTTGTTGATTTTCTCAAAGAACCAGCTCTTGGTTTCATTGATTCTTTGTATTGTTTTATTTGTTTCTAATTGATTGATTTCAACCCTGAGTTTGATTATTTCCAGCCATCTACTTCTTTTTTGTGTGTCTCCTTCTTCTTTTTCTAGGGGTTTTAAGTGAGCCATTAAGTTGCTTCAATGAGCTGTCTCAAATTTCTTCTTGAAGGCACTTAGTGCTATGAACTTTCCTCTTAGCACTGCTTTCATTGTGTCCCATAAGTTTGGGTATGTTGTCTCTTCATTTTTATTGAGTTCTAGGAAGACTTTAATTTCTTTCTTTATTTCTTCCCTCACCCAGGTGTCATTTAGTAGCAAGTTGTTCAGTTTCCATGTGTGTGTAGGCTTTTTGCTATTTCTATTGTTGTTGAGGTCCAGTTTTATTCCATGGTGATCAGATAGGACACAAGGGATTATTTCAATCTTCTTATATCTGTTGAGGCTCACTTTGTGACCAACTATATGGTCTATTTTGGAGAAGGTCCATGGGATGCTAAGAAGAAGGGAAATTCTTTTTGTTTGGGTGTAAAGTTCTGTAAATGTCTGTTAGGTCCATTTGATTCATGACCTCTATTAGATACATTGTTTCTTCATTTAATTTCTGTTTTTGTGACCTGTCTTTTGTTGACAGTGGACTTTTGAAGTCTCCAACTATTAATGTGTGGGGATCTATGTGTGGTTTAAGTGTTATGAATGGTTTTTTTTACAAGTGTCGGTGCCCTTGTATTTGGGGCATAGATGTTCAGGACTGTGATGTCTTCCTGGTGAAATTTTCCCTTGATGAGAATGAAATGTCCTTCCCCATCTCTTTTGATTGATTTTGGTTGAAAGTCTATTTTATCAGGTATTAGAATGTCTATGCCTGCTTGCTTCTTGGGTCCATTTTCTTGGAAAGCAGTCTTCCAACCCTTTATCCTCAGGTAATATTTATGTTTGTGACTTAGGTGAGTTTCTTTTATGCACCAGATTGCTGGGTTTTGTTTATGCATCCATTCTGTTAGCCTGTGTCTTTTTATTGGATAATTTAGTCCATTGATGTTGAGAGAGATCAATGACCAGTGGCTGTTAGATCCTTTGATTTTGACGTTGGCTGTGATCATAAGTGTGTGTGCTTGGTTGTTTTGTTTTTGTTTTTTTTTTTTTTTTAATATAGTGAGGTTAATTATTTCCTGTGTTTTCATGAAAGTAGCTAGGTTTCTTGGGTTGTATTTTCCCTTCTAGTGTTTTCTGAAACATTGGATTTGGGTGTAGGTATTGTTGAAATTTGTTTTTGTCATTGAATATATTATTTTCTTCGTCTATGAGGACTGAGAGTTTTGCTGGGTATAGTAGCCTGGTCTGACATCTGTGTTCTCTTATGGTCTGCATGATATCAGTCCAGGCCCTTCTGGCATTCATAGTCTCTGTTGAAAAGTCCAGTGTGATTCTAATGGGTTTGCCATTATATGTTACTTGGCCTTTTTCCCTTGCAGCTTTTAGTATTTGTTGTTGTTGTTGTTGTTGTTGCTGTTCTGTACACTTACTGTTTTGATTATTATGCGGTGGAAGATGTTCTTTTCTGGTCTCATTTATTGGGTGTTCTGTAGTTCTCTTGTATTCTTATTGGCCCCTCCTTTAAGTGAGTTACATTCTGAGCCCTGGATTGCTCATTTTGATGTGTGTGTGTCTGTGTGTCTGTGTGTCTGTGTGTCTGTGTGTGTGTGTGTGTTGCACTGATGTATGTGTGAATACTCCAGGGGAAGCTAGAAGTCAGTTTTCCCTTGATTATCCTCAATTCTATTATTTTTTTTAATAAAAAAGCTGAATTTTTGCAAATTTTTTATGTGTGTTTCTGGGTATGGGACTAGAAATGTAATTATGCATGTGTTTCTATGCTAGCAGAAGCTTGACATATCAAATCCCCTGGAGCTGTAGTTACAGACAGTTGTGAGCAGTCTGATGTGGGTTTTGGAAACTATGCAATAGTTGTCTGCAAGAGCAGCACATGTTCTTAAACACTGAATATTCTGTCCAACGCCCCCCAAATCCCCGGTATTTTTCAATACTGTTTCTATAACTGAACTTGGAACTCACCAATTAAGTTAGGGTAGTCCTCCAGAAAGCCCCTGAAATCCTTCAGTTTTCACCTACCTCCACCCCAGCACTGGGGTTACAGATGTTTGTTCCCAATTCTTGGCTTTTACACTGGAGCTGCAGATCCAAACTCAGATCCTCAAGCAAGCACAGTACACATGTTACCCACTGAGCCTGCAGCCCAGGACATTTTGCATGATTAAAAAAGTAGTTTTTCTGCTTGGGATATAGCTCATGCAGGAAAATACTTACCTAGCACTCAAGAAGCACTGGATTAGACTCCTCTTCAGTGAACTAGGTGTGGTGTCCCACACATGAAAGTTAAGCACTTATTGTTAGGACCAATGAAATGATGATGTCAAAACAGATTTTATAGGAAAGAGGTTTATTAGATGGAGATGAAGAGAGAGAGAGAGAGAGAGAGAGAGAGAGAGAGAGAGAGAGAGAGAGAGAAAGGAGAGGAGAACAAGACATGATAGGGAGAAGGGAAAGGGTCCCCTGACAGAGACAAGGGAGAGGGCAGGAGAGCAAGAGAGTAAGAGAGCAAGAAAGCAATAGGGCAACAAAGTGGCAGGTTGAACCTTTGCAGGAGAAACATACCCATGTCTGCCATGTGTGCTTACCTGGTGGGCGACATGTGATGGCATCATAAGTTGCTAGGCAACTCAGAAGCAAGCTGCCTAAATACTAACATCCCTCCCTTTTTCTATAATTAAATATGAGGAGCTTGGGCTACTTCTCACATAAGGCAAGTTAAAGTACATGAATGTAGGTTAATTAGAAGCAGCTCTTTGTTGCCATGCAAGGGCCTAAGGGAAAGAGAGAGAGAGAAAAAAAAACAATAGCAACAAAATATTACATGGTCAAGATTACATGGTCAAGAAGAGGAGGGTAAGGCCCTGCCCTGGAAAGTTCATGGTAGAGGATTGCCAGTAGAGAGTTCCTAGCCACACAAGGCAGCAGGTAGGGACTGAAGAATGGTGGGAGAACCTGGAGCTACTTGTCCTGGGCCTGAAGCACACCATTCCAGACTTTTGTTAGTAATAAGTGAATAACTGGCATAGAGTCTTTTCTGTCTACTTCCTGCTGATTCTGGGCACGCTATAGGGAGGTCAAAGGCTGAAATGGTAGCCAAGTTTAGGAAGAACAGGCTGTTTGGTTGCTCTCCAGGGTCTGTGAGAATATCCATGGCTGGGACAGAAAGTGCAGGTCCGGCTTGATGGATGTCTGTGAGGTCAAAATGGAACACTTATGGTAGATCCTATGGCTCTGTTGTGCATATAGGAAACACTTGGGTCAGGTAGGAACAAATTTATAGGCAGAAGACAAAGTTAAGTGGGTTATGGAGAAAATTCCTTAAGATATATGTTTAAAATTTTGGGAGAACAAACAGCAGTGAAGGTTTTGGATCAAAGAGACTTGAACATGGGAACCTCCATTTACCTGAGGGAGCCTCCATTTACCCAGTCTCTGGTAGTAATCAAAAAGGTTTTGCTTTGGATCTGTGATCTAAGGAAATTGAGGCCAAGTTTGTTTACAGAACTATGTAAGCTTAGAGGCCATTAAAACAGGCACTAAGTGTAGAAATCTGAAATTCTCCAGAAGACATCCGAGAGGAGAACCAGTAGGAATAGACGAAAGGAATATTCCTATTGGTCAGGTAGGAGCCAGTGACCTGTCAAGGCGTCCCAAGAGCAAGGTTTGACTCAGTAGTTTAGTACAATCTGTCCCAAGAGCTTGTCAGAGTTAGCCAGCAACCAAGGGCACAGTTGCCCTTAGCAGAGATGATTTACCTAGCACTAGAATTTTCATAAAGGAGCAAGAGTGAGAGGGAGAGAAACCATGCCATTAGAGGGAAAATCTTACCAAGGGAACAGGAGGTCCTCCATGAAGGGTTTGGATGTAAGATGGTGAGAGCTGTAGGAAGCATCTGTGCCAAACAGAATGAAGATTAACCAATCGGCTGGTGTTGGGTTAAAATCATAGCAATCAAGTAGCCAGGAATTGATGCCAACCAGAAGGGAAGTCTCATAAATCAGACCTTGTTGGATGTAGGAATGTAGCAATCAAGTAGCCAGGAAGGGGAAGTCCAAAAACCATGGAAAGGGGGAGGAATCCCACCCTCTGAGATAGGCAAAAGGTGCAGTACTTATCTGGAGTTCAAATGACCTGAGAGGTGGAGTCAGGTGGATTCCCTGCAGCTTCCAAGAATTACTTTTAAGGTTTACAAAGGAGATAAAACTTTAGACATGTTAGCATCACAATTGTAATCTGCACTGAAATACACATTGTAGAAAAGGCAGTAGACATACACATTGGTGTTCACAGCATAAGCATTC
Source organism: Meriones unguiculatus (assembly GCF_030254825.1). Classification (NCBI taxonomy): domain Eukaryota; kingdom Metazoa; phylum Chordata; class Mammalia; order Rodentia; family Muridae; genus Meriones; species Meriones unguiculatus. The sequence continues at coordinate 140,700 of NW_026843706.1, read as the reverse complement.
TTTAAGGTGAGCTCTGAAAAGGCAGAAGGCTTTCGTGAAGTAGAAGGGACAAAAGCTCACTTGATCTTCACCTTTAGTATGATTACACATTATGGAGATTTAATGGAGATTCACAATCTTGAGCTTGGAACCATGATAGTAGGTAGTATACTGGAATATTTTTGTATGAGAAGTAGATTAATAAATCAGAATTCTATTGATAAAGGCCAAAGTTCTGGACAGTTAATATAACAGTAGCATAGGAACTGGAGTTAATATTAAGCATTTTTATCTATTTAGGACAAAAAGACCTTAGACCTTGCAACCTTTATAACTTGCATTTACCAGTGATAAAACAATTTAAGACACTAAAACAACATTTTCTGTAGGTCTTTGTATCGAGTTATTTACTATGAGACATAGGTGAAACTGTGTTGAATGTTTATTGTTCTTTAGCTAGAGGTATGGTAAAAGTTTCCATCTGAGGCCTGTTTCTTGAGTCTGGCAACAAGGCATATTGTGTCTAGGCCTGACAATAGCAACTCTAGGACTCAGGCTTCAGGCCTGGTCTCCTTCATATGAAGAGGAATAACAAGGCATCTGAAGTCTCCCAAGACAGAAGTTAGCAATATGGCAATGGGGCCTGAGTGTGAGGCCAAAACAGACCTGCAATGTTAACCCTGTGCTGGGCGATGGTGGTCGAAGTTACTGAATCAGGCAAAGGAGCTGGAAGGCTGGAACTGTCTGTAACCTTTGTGCTGGTTGAGCCTCCATGGCTGGGCACAGAGGACAAGCCTGCAATGGGAGCATTTTGACTTCCAAAAGCCAGTCTGACAACAGGCAGTGTGTGGCTTTTTGGGGCAGCCGTGGGACCAGTGTCCCCTTTGGCTGCATTTGAAATAGCTAGCTGGCAGAGTTGACTTTAGGCTATACCCCGGTGGGGTGGGGCATTGCAGACTTCTTATTTGGAATTTCCTGCCATCCACAGTTAAATGTGGGGGGGGGTGATTAACTCATCCCATGTCTGTTCTGAGGAGTGGGGGTTACAGGCTTTGGATCAAAGGTCAGAAGAAGGATTGGGGCTATTTGGCCCAGTTTCCAAACAAAGCCCATCTCACCAGCGCCAGCCGGTGATTTTTTCTCCATTTAGTAGAGATCTCTGCTTGTTCTCTTCCTTATCTCTGCCCTCACAGATGGCTAATGTCAGGAACTTTTACATTCCTCGGTTCTCTGGAGAAGCACTAAGAGGCTTTAATTAACATGGGCCTAAAACTTGCAAATATAAGTTATAAGGCAATTAAAAGAAACATAGGTTACAAATTTAGTCTGATTCTTTCATTTCCCCCTTCTCCTTGTAACTGCTTCAATCACGAAGCAGCTGTAGAGTGAGGATTTTATCTTAAGAAAATTTTGCCTTTTGACTCAACATTTCAGCCTGTAGAATGGGACAGTGGGTCGAAGATCCGTCTTCTGGAATTTCTTCATGCTGATGACTGGGCCGTTGATCTCTCAGTTTAAAAGAGGCTGAAATGCTGGTCAAAAGTTGGGGTGAGTACGTGGGTAGTTACCTTAGTCTGTAATTATCTGGGTTTTAGTTTTCATTCCATGCCCAGTCATATTTACTCTTTGGTAATGTTATCTTAGTGTAAGCACTTGCACTGCACTAATCTTTTTCCTAATAAACATAACCAGATGATTTACAATGCAGGGTTCAAACACTGAAAAAAAACAAACAAGCAGAGTAGCCAAGGGTCCCATTTCTTGAGTGCCCAAGGGAGTTGCTTTTAACTGAATTTCTCCTGGATCTTTAGAGCTCTCACCCAAGATACTAGAATCTCTTATTTTGATGCCAAAATCATGGCCTTTTGTCCAATTATAAGTTTTTCCTAATTTAGTAAAGATTACTAGGAGCCAGTCAAAGGCTGGTCAATGAGGCAAGGCAGTCCTTAACAGTCTCTGGTTAGTTGATTCAATTGAAGAGACAGGGAGCAGTCATGTCAGCTTCCAAAAAGTCCAGATTTCAGCTTGTAGTCCATAGCTGGTCCCGGAAATAGTCAACCAGGTGAAAATCTGCTGAGACAAATTCAGACTAGAGACAGAAGTTAAGATTTGTCTATTACATGGGAAAAATGAGGAATCCTAAGACCAGGGAATAATTCGTCTGGGATCTGTATGAGCTATGCCAGATCTAGGTCTCATGACCTTTGATTTTTATAAACTCATATGAATTTTTGGTACACAAAAGGAAATATATATTAAAAGACTCCGAAAAGTAACATATCAGCAAACCTAATACAAGAACATTCTGAGAGTAACAGGTAAAACTATATCCAATGGAATGGGCACCATTCAGCTGTTTGTTTTGTATCATTTATAAACAACTTAAGTTTGTCCACAGTATTAAAGTCTAACATTTTAATTGTGGGCCCTGTTGGTAATCAGCCATTAAAGGAGCTCAGCTACCTTTTGTACATTTAGACAGGAATACATTAATGGCTTTACTGCTAAACCCTGGATGCTCGGATTTTTCTTAACAAAGCAACTAGAAGGAGTAGGTTTAAGATATTTCTGTGTCAAAGTCTACCCAGAAATGGCAGACATTAAGAATACCATAATAAAAGCTATGACTTTTGGGTAAGATATATACATTAAACAGATGTTTTTAGCATGATGATAAATACCTTTAAATCAATTTCCAGAAAACAACCAAAGGAAATTAAAATTTCAAGCTTGTGACTGAATAGTAAGCAGTCAGTGCCCATCAACTTATCTATTGATCAATGCCAAAATTCTGAACTTCTGAAATCTTATACCAGTATAAGCACAAGGGTAGCAAAGAGAAGAAATCTAAAATATCTCCCCTTTTTAATATGTCTTAAAATCATTTTTATCATTATAACTCATTTTTATATATTTTAAAACATTTAGACTCTCTAAATTTTTTGCATTTATTAACCCTGAAACATTTTTTTAGACCAAACAACATTTTTTATTTTTATAACCTAAACTTCTGAGCATTGAGAATGTAGCTCAGTGGTAGAACACTTGCCTAGTAAGTCTGAGGTGCTAGGTTCAATTCCCAGCTCTGCAATAAATACTTAAATTATCATAACCTAAACTCCTATATCCTCAGACCCTATATAAGCTCTATATTTTTTTATCCAACTACTTATCATAAGACACAGGTAACTGATATAAAGCCTGTGAGCAGGGCAAACCTGTTTTTCTTTTTACACAAAAGATATAGTACCTAGTAGTTCTAACTAACTAATGAACTGTCCAATGAGCTGATAGTGGACCTATTTGTCTGCTCTTTAGCTGCCAAGCTACAGTTAACTTAGCCTAGCCTTCCAGCCTAGCCATCATTGTGATCAGAGACCTGAGAAGGATAAATTATGAGCTAAGTAAATGTACCAATCAAAATGACAGAGATGACTAGTTAGTCCATCACCTAGGCAGTGTCCCTGGTTCCTGTGGTCTCCTGGCTTCCTGAGCAGAGGCAATCCAGCCATCAGGCATAGAGGATGAGAAACTGCTGCTGTGGAAAGAGGAACAGGAGAGATTGACCTCACCTCACCTCAGACAATGTGAAACAAGGACTCTGCAGGTGTCCACAGCTGCATCTACAATTAGGCTGGGCTCTAGCAGTGGGCCAGTTGAGGCAGTGTTGCCCAGTGGTTAGCATACCACAATCCAGAGTCACAGTCATCTGTCGTTGTCCAAATCTTCTTGGAGACCTTGGGGAGCTACTGCCAGGATTTTGGGACTTTCTGTCACAATGAACTTACACATGTTAAAATGCCATATTCATCAGATCTCTGACAAGTTTGAGGGCCAGCATATCTGAGTTACTCTTTGTCTATTTTTATCATCTGCTCTAAATTGTGTCTTATAAAACAGAATGCTATAATCTCTAATTTGGCATATTCCTTAGATGCATGTTTTAGAATTAAATTTCAAGTAGATCCATATAGGCAAACTTCATAGTTACCAATCCTAAATTTAACCTTAGAAAAACAACCTAAACAAAAAGGACTGGGTAAAGCTTAGTCTATAGTGTAACTTTAAATCTGCTCTTTCTGACTAAAATCAAAACAAGACCTTTAATCAGGCACAATTTATAAAGGGGCTAGCAAATCTTATGAATCTCCCCATCTTTTTAAAACTTAAGAGCAAAAAGCTTTACACACTGGGATCAAATAAGTTTGAGAACCAATTGCCTAACAGAACAGTTCAGAATAAACAATAGCATAGAACAATTTTAAACTGTATGAATTATTCTGTCCACATCAAACCTGTCAGACAGATTTTTTTTAAAGAGAACATAAGAAAACATTTTGCAAAGAAGAATCATCAGCCTTTTAAATGAAGTACAAGATATTTTACAGTTTTTTCTCAAATAATATTTGCAGGTATAAAGAACCAAAGCAAATATTATTCATATGCCCCCTGGCTTTTATATACATGCACAGACCTTTTATAACATTCTGTATACCTTTTAGGTTCATAGCTTCATTTTTCTGGCTTAACCAGATACTCTTGCTTTAGACAAGCTATTTTTTTTAATATTTTTTGCTCACTCTCTCTTTCTTTTAGACAACAGAAAAACTCCCATAAAAAATTTTCTCTAATTTTTTAAAGGGTTGGGAAACTGTTCCAAGTTCGTTGTTAGACTGCCCAAGAGTTATTGCTTTAAAAATCTGATAAACTATAAACGTTTTATCATCTTAAACATTTTTAAAACTTGTCTTTACAATATCAAAACAAAGTATCTTTCTCTGGAGTAAATTCATAAAGCATAACTATAATTTTAAAAGTCAAAACCAGATTTTTAAGACCAAAATTTATCAGTGTAAACAACCCAATCATTGGAATCAATACCAACTCAGAACAAGACTTCCTTCTTATCCTAAAAGGTAATAAAATCATTTTGACTCAGAGATTTTGCAAACTTTGTTCTTTTCCTGAGCCACACCATGTGGCAATTTACATTGTTGTTATTTAAACATATGCATTTATAGACCTTATAAACACATAGGCACATATACATGTTTTAAACAAGAATTTGAATTTTAACCTTAAAACATACCCAATTATTTTTGATCATACCAACCATGTAAGACCAGTTGAAAATAATTATAAAATGGCCATATATTTAAATAGACAGACAAAACTTTTTTTTTTTTTAATTTAGACTCAGCTCTCATTCTAAACATTACAGCAACTGCAGTTTTCTTCCTACATCTTTGTTTGATCTGTAAATTGTAGTTGACTCACGCCCCCTAGGTGGGAGGAGGGAAGAGAGGAGCAAGAGGCCGTGGTGAGCTCCTGCTGCTCACTTCCCTGCTGAGCTGACTTGAAGGCAAGGAGGAGGAGTTTTTCCTCACTTTTAACGGCTGAGCAGCTCCTGTCGGGTGCTGCTCCCTGCCTAGCCACATACAAGGACTTCCACCAAGGGAGCCCACGAGCATTGCCTGCTCCCTTGGCTCTCTTGTGAGCTTCACTCTAGCTTACCTCCCCGAAGGTCCTGAACCTGTTTCCCAGCCGGGCCTCTCCCTCTTTGGCTGCCCATCACAAGGGGCCACATCAAACCCGTGCCCTGCTGGGTGTGCATTGTTATTCCACAGAGGCTCAAGTGCCCAAGCTCAGCCCCGGCAGCCAGCTCCACCACCTGAAAGCACTCCCTCCTCGGCTCCCTCGGGAGCGAGAGCACACTGCTTGGTGTCACCTGCCATGCAGCCCTCTGCCCTCCCCAGCCGAGAACAAGTCCTAATTTTAACTGTCCTCTATCCAAATTTTCGTCAGACCAAGTCTACAAAGAAACAGACACAGAAAAACACATACATACATGAGAGACACAGGAATTGCCACCTTGCCTTATTTGGCCAAGGCGCACAGACTCAGATTGTTGGGGGAGCAGCCCCCAATCCAGCTTGGAGAAGCGGAATCTCTCCGCCTCCTCCCTTTTCACAGAAAGGGGCAAGCTTAGCATCCTACAGGATGCCCCGCGGCCTCGGCATTAATGACACATCTGTCTGCCTTAATGAGACCGGTCCAGGCGAGTGGCCTCAAACCACTCAGGGGACTCGAACCCCTTCTACAGATGCTTGCGAGCCAAACCATAAACCCAACACTGCCACTGTTGGTATAACAGAACAAACATGTAACAGACAAGAGATACAGGACAAGGACAACCGCGGTACCTACTTCTGAGCTCAGATGAGTCTTCCGATAGCCAGTGTCCAGAGTTCTCCTCAGTACCTCTAAATCCAGGACGAGCCCCCATAATGTTAGGCCCAGCAAGAGCCTAAGTATAAGAAGGTATGAAGAGAACTCAGGAAACTAATCATCCATCGATGCAAAAATGCAAGAGACTCTTCTTAACCATTGTACAATGGGGTCACCCCTGCTGGTCAGCTAGGAGTGGCACCGGGAGAGAAAGAGCTTAGGTTTTTAAAAGACACAAGGTGGGAATCTCCTGGGGTTGACTTCTTGGCAAGTTAGGATTGGATGAAGTGTCTAACTTTTAAAATAATTGGTTAGTTCTGGTCAACCTTAGGTCCAGTCAGCCCTTTCGTAAATATCTGATCTTCAGGTCAGTTTGGAATTTCCTGCCATCCACAGTTAAATGTGGGGGGGTGATTAACTCATCCCATATCTGTTCTGAGGAGCAGGGGTTACAGGCTTTGGATCAAAGGTCAGGAGAAGGATTGGGGCAATTTGGCCCAGTTTCCAAACAAAGTCCATCTCACCAGCGCCAGCCCGTGATTTTTTTCTCCATTTAGTAGAGATCTCTGCTTGTTCTCTTCCTTATCTCTGCCCTCACAGATGGCTAATGTCAGGAACTTTTACATTCCTCGGGTCTCTGGAGAAGCACTAAGAGGCTTTAATTAGCATGGGCCTAAAACTTGCAAATATAAGTTATAAGGCAATTAAAAGAAACATAGGTTACAAAGTTAGTCTGATTCTTTCAGTGGGACTCTGCTGGATAAGAATGAAGTCGGTCATCTCTGGATAGACAATCATTTGCATTCCATCTATGAGGATAGAGTCCTTTTTCTCAGCAGGGCTCTGAAATGTCTCCCCTGATCTGAGTAATTTCAGGTCTTGAAATGAGGTCACATGTCCCTCGGGGCCCATTACAGGCCAGACCTTCCCTTGATAAGGAAAGGGCTCTAACAAGCATCTTGGAATACCTAAAAATGCCCCACCCTGCTCAGAACCTTAGTCCAGCAGTGACATTCAATTGTACATGGAGATCTCCCCCATGGGACATTTAAGTACTGTATTTTCCTTCGTGATAGGACCATTTAAGTATCCCTGATTTCCTTAATGATGGGATGTATAAGTAGGCATCTCTACAGCCAGTCCCCAAGGGACCTCACAAATGGGGCATCAGGCATCTGTGGGGCCACCTGTGGAACCCCTGTTACCACCTGCACAAGCTCTGGGTCACCTGATGAAAGAACGCTTTCTCTCTCTCTCTCTCTCTCTCTCTCTCTCTTGTACCCTGCCCAGAGATGGTCTCTGTGACTCCCCCCTTCCATTAAGAAAACCTTACACATGGAACCAGTCACTGTGTGATTTAAGAATCTGTCATATGACTCCAATGCACTATCCTAACACTGACCCCAGTGAATCAAACACATTCACTCCTGAAATCCCTTCCTCTGCCAAGAGTTTATATTGCCTTTGATTTCACATGAATAAAGGTACACACATTCATGCTTTCTCACTTCAAGTCCTGATGAGATTCTTCATTTATCTTCCACTGAGTCCTCTGGGTTGCAGCTCACTGGGTCTGGGCCCCACCTGGCCTCTGTCTTGGTTGCAAACGGACAGGGCATAAAGTTTGGCCCATACCTCTGCTGTTCTGAGCATAGCAGCTTGACTAAGAGCTGTAATGCTTTGGATTTGGCATAGGCTTTGGAGAGCCTGTTGGGAGCAGTTGCTCTGGCAGCTGCTTTGATATTTAAATCTCAGTGGAAAGACTGGTTTTACCAGACCTTTACTGAAGTCAGGGAAGAATTTGCAAGTCCATCTCCCTTTGTTTGTGACAGCAGGTGGGAGAGCTTGTCAAGATCACACCTCTTGTTTCACTTCCTTGTAAATTTAACCTATTGTTCTAAGCTGTTTTTACTCTGGCTTAAAAGATTTCTGCAATAAAGTCAGGCTGGCTGGCTGATCGAGTCTGGAGCCTCTCGGAAAAGTCCCGTGTGTGTTGTGTGTTAGTTTATTAATTTTAATCTTCACTCCTAACTCAAGAACTGTTCGACTCTGCTGTCGGGCTCTGGCACATTGGTGCCCAGATGTGGGGATTGAGATACAGGGACTCAGTGAAGGACACCGTGGTTTTTGGCGAGCTGGCATCATTAAGGAGACAAGGGCACGGTGAGTAAATCCGAGAGTAAAAATGGGACAGGACATTAGCCTAGTGTTTTTTGTATGGAACTTAATTAAAGATAGTCTGCATAAGCAGCAGGAAACTGAGAAAGCTAAACTTTCAGGCTCAGAGAGAAGGAAGTTAGAAAGATGGCAGGCTTCAAGAGAAAATGATATTAAACCATCAGTTCCTCCAGAGTTGTATTTCCCTCCTGATGACAGTAATTTCTTGCCAGAGGAGATTCTGAGGAAGACTTACATCCTAATGAGGTTGCAGAGTTGAAGGAAGAACCAGATCAGTATTATTTTGAGAGATACCCTACAATTCAGGCTATGCATGTTAAAAAGCATAAGAAATTAAAAGACTGGAATGGGGCTCGGAGGAGATAAACAGAAAAAAAAATAGAGAATTAACTTCTAGGGAAAATGAGGCTCAATGCCCCACTCCAACTCCATCATTGGTTGCAGGAGCTTAAGTCCGATGCAGCTTTTTGGTCTTGGTCAGGGCAGAATTTATGATTGTTTGAAGCCGGAACATCCTCCTTCTGGGGAACAACTCCTGCAAATCTTACCAGCCGTTTTGTGATCCACCTGGCTCCTTCTGAGTCCTGTGGAAAAACACAAATATTCCCTCTTCCCCATATTAATATGGGGCTGGGGCCCTGCCGTATTCCAGTAATTGGATCTTTCCATTTTACTTGGGCATAATAATCTTTGGTATTAAGATGCCACAATCGATCGGCCACAGAAAGGCCTTGTATATCCACTTTCAAAAAATTTAACATAAAGAGAGCATGAATAATATTTGGGGATATGACTCCCCTCCTCTTTTAATTTTTGCAATTGGTTCTTAAGCGATCCATGGGCAGGCTCTATAATTTTTTAGCCTTAAGGATTATATGGCCCAAAAGACAAGGGGATCTTTTTCTTTGTCCACTATACGGGCAACTGTATCCCCTTTGCAAGCTTCTTTCCAAGAAGCTAGGCAAAATGGAGAAGACATAACTGAGTTTTATGGTTTTACAGTTCTGGAGAAACCTGATGGAGAGGGTAATATGGCGAGAGTCCATTCTCCTATACCCTTTAAGCAATTAAAAGGATTAAATCTGCATGCTCTCAATATGGTCCTACAGTACTTTTCACTCAGGCTCTGTTGGAATCCTTGTCTACTGAGGCCCTCTGCCCAGGGGACTGGAAACAGTTAACAAGAGCATGCTTATCAGGAGGAGGTAATTTATTATGGAAGTCAAAATTTGCAGAGCATTGTTAAGCTATAGCTGAACTTAATCGAGCTCAGGAAATTCCTATAACTTATGACATGCTTGCTTGAGAAGGAATCTGCAGGGAAGTAGGACAATTGGATTTTGATGTGGCCATTTATGCTCATGTAAATACTGCTGCCTGGAGGGCCTGGAATAAACTTCCACAAGCAGGTAGACAGGTGGAGGATTTGTCTAAAATCTGTCAGGGATCTGATGAGTTATTTCAAGATTTTGTGGCAAGATTAATGCAAGCAGCAAACAGACTTAAAAGTGATGAAAAGTCTGGATTATTATTGGTAAAACAATTGGCTTATGAGAATGCTAACAGTGCTTGCCAAGCAGCTTTGAGACCCTTTACGAAGAATGGAGATATTTCTGATTGTATTAGGTTATGTTCAGACATCGGGCCATCTTATACTCAAGAAATAGCTATGGCTGCCACCCTACAAGGAAGGGTGAAGCCTCTTAGTTTTTCCAGTAAAAAAGCTAATGGTTAATTCTTCTACAAAGCTTCAATGGTCATAAAAAATTAGATTCAACAAATAGCAAGATGTTTTGTCTCTCTATCTGTCTTAAAGGTATAAGTTCATCATGTTCAATATGTCTTATTTATAAATTATTGGTCATTGGCTATGTTTAAAATTTATAAAATAAAGTTAACTTACTTAAAACCTAGGGTTAAAACCATTCTAAACAACAAATAGACATTACTCATATTCAAAAATTTAAAAAACTAAAATGTTTAGCTACAGTTGGTATTTCTTCCATTCTAAAGACTAATATCGGTACTACATCTATTAGTCAAGCTTCTCAACATTTTTAAAAATCACAAAACATGTATGCCATATAATCCTTAAGGCTAAAAAATTATAGAGCCTGCCCATGGATCGCTTAAGAACCAATTGCAAAAATTAAAAGAGGAGGGGAGTCATATCCCCAAATATTATTCATGCTCTCTTTATGTTAAATTTTTTGAAAGTGGATATACAAGGCCTTTCTGTGGCCGATCGATTGTGACATCTTAATACCAAAGATTATTATGCCCAAGTAAAATGGAAAGATCCAATTACTGGAATACGGCAGGGCCCCAGCCCCATATTAATATGGGGAAGAGGGAATATTTGTGTTTTTCCACAGGACTCAGAAGGAGCCAGGTGGATCACAAAACGGCTGGTAAGATTTGCAGGAGTTGTTCCCCAGAAGGAGGATGTTCCGGCTTCAAACAATCATAAATTCTGCCCTGACCAAGACCAAAAAGCTGCATCGGACTTAAGCTCCTGACCTGCCTTTGTTTCATTCTGCTCCTGGGAGAAGATGTCATGCAGGGAAACCGCTTATAAAATGGACTGGACTTGATTGTTCTCTTAATAAGGACAGTTCTCAACAAAATCAAAAAGAATGAAAAAGAGGAGTAACTGTGAAACTTTGGTCTGACTGGTTTTCAGGAGACCAAAAAAGCTTGCTTCAGAAACTCTTGGGAGGCCCTTTAACTTTCTATGTAAATTCTCCTTTTGCTTTGTTGTTTGAAAATGTTAAGATTCAAACTTTAATGTTTCTTTCCTTGAATGTAAACTAACAAACTGTATTTGTAAGCTTTCAAATCATTCTGATTGCTCAAGAACCTTTAACTATGGTTCCTGTGAATGTTTCTCAGACTTGGTAATTTACACAAGGAGTCATTTGTTAAGTCATCTTTATGGAGTGTTATTTTGGACTTGGCTTGTGATAGGAGATGCGCTCCTATCTGCGACAATGAAAACCTGCCTGAAGGCCTTTTAGAATGTCAAAGCTGAGCTGATCTGCCTAGGATCAAACCCCAGTGTCTACCCTAGCAGAGGTTGGTAGTCAGAGATGTGTAATGTTTCTCTGGGATATGTTCAACCCAAGAAAGGGCATGGATGATGGAATACATGTGCCGATGACAGGTAAGAATATATCTTACAAGAGAAACAACCTAAGACGATGGAATACATGTGCCGATGACAGGTAAGAATATATCTTACAAGAGAAACAACCTAAGACAGGCACAAACTTCTGCTCCATAACTCTCAATTTATGGCCAATTTAAAAATAAAAAATAAAAAAGGGAGACCTGTTGGGAGCCATTGCTCTGGCAGCTGCTTTGATATTTAGATCTCAGGGGAAAGACTGGTTTTACCAGGCCAACACTGAAGTCAGGGAAGAATTTGCAAGTCCATCTCCCTTTTGTGACAGCAGGTTGGAGAGCTTGTCAAGATCACACCTCTTGTTTCACCTCCTTGTAAATTTAACCCATTGTTCTAAGCTGTTTTCACTCTGGCTTAAAAGATCTCTGAAATAAAGTCAGGCTAGCTGGCTGGTCCAGTCTGGAGCCTCTTGTAAAGTCCCATGTGTATTATGTGTTAGTTTATTAATTTTAATTCTCACTCCCAACTCAAGAACTGTTCGACTCTGCTCGCAGGCTCCAGCAAGAGCCCAAGCTTCCATTGACACTGGCGACCTCATAATAAAAGACCTAAACTGTAACACTTATGGAAAACCTTTTCCACACGCCTTAGAGCATGCAGGCCTCATCAGAACCCTATTCTCCATCTGGAAGCCGAGTTCCAGGATCCCAGCTGGAATCCAGGCCCCTGCCAAATGGAGAATGACAGGAAAGCCTAGACTTCTTTTCTCCTTGAGAAGTCCTCTTTCTCTATAGATCATACCATAGACATGCACTGTAGTAAAAGTATGATGACTGTTCTTATGTATGATGGTGGACATTTCTTTTTCCCACCTGATCATTCAGTTCTGCTCTTTGAGCTGAAGTACCTGGCTTGGGCCCACATTGTTTCTGTTAAAGTAACTACTGAAGCACCCACATATCTGGTTTCTTGGGACAGTCATGGACCTGTGGGTCATAATGAAGAAACAGGGTAGAAGACTGAAGGTCCAGGATTAGGGCCTAGTACTGAGTCACAGAAGCATTAGACAGCCAGTGTTCTAGGGTTCCTTGGAGATGGGCCTCAAAGACATAAGATGTTCTGAGTGTAAGATCCTGACCCAGAGTTAACTTGTTTGTTTGTTTTTCCATTAGACTAGCAGAATCCACCACAGCTTAGACAGGTGGGCCACCCGGTGGCTACAGGGTCCAATTGTTTATGCAGTATGTCACAGGATATTTCCAGGGATTAAAACCTCTTTTGTCTTGCTTAACAGACAAACAGATGAAAAGGTTTTGCAGCATCTAGAAGTTCCAGGCCTGGAGCTAAAGGCTGAGCTGTTTCTCAAACCTCAAATGGCTTTTGTTTAGTCTCAGTACAGATGAGGGTCTCAATGCCCCATTTGTGCTGGTGTACAGAGGCCCTGTTAGTTCCACGAAGTCTGGTATCCAGAGGCAACAATACCTAACTGCACCTAGGAACATTCAAATCTGTCTCTTAGTCTCTGGAGTTGGTATTTGAAGGATGATGGCAACAGTCCTACTCTGAGAAAGGCTCCTTTTGCCTCCTTTCAGCTGGTAACAGGATAGTAGTCTCTGATATACAAAGTTGGGGTTTCTTAGCTGACATTCTGTAGCCCACTGTCTGTAGCTCTGGCAGCAGTCCCCTGGTGGCCCTTCAATAGCATTATTAACTGAGAAAATTTTGATAAATGGAGGGAGGTCAGCATTTACATCTTTGGGACATCTTGACCCATAGAAGTTGCCTGCAGTAACCTCCCTCTGGGTCTGTGCATCAAAAAATAACTCAAAAAAACAAAAATGTCTCCAAAGAACAAAAATAAATGAACAACAAAAACAAAAAACAATGAAAAGAAAGAAAAAGAAGAATATATCAGTTTTCTCTGTGTTCATTTTTTTTTAAGTTACCTGCATCTTAATACACCTTCATTACTGTTTTGTCTGCAGGACTGGGTACTGAAACCAGGGCTGCCTTGCCCTTGCCAGCCCGCCTTGTAATACTCTTCTAGGACCAACAGAGGGCAGTGCTGCCTTGGCTGTTTTTGGAAAGCAGGCTGGTGCCTGGCATTTCCAGCCCTTCAGTTCTTCAGGCTAGAGAGGTTGACTCTGAGGTGGGCTACTGGAGCCAATTTAAGGTCAATAGTGGAGGTTGGCAGCTGTGGTCATTGTTCTGAAGCTGCATCTCAATTGCATCTTTGATACCTCAGGGCACTAGCCTCCTACTTCCACTTCCCCTGAGACAACTTTTCTTCCCCTCTAGGCAGAAACTGATCTTCCTGGTTACTAGAGCAGTGGTGAGGCCTCCTCAGGCAGAGACAGCAGCAGGTGGATGTGTGCACTCTTTCAAGGCTTTATTGTTTAGAGGGAACTAAGACAGAGAAGTTATTTTTTCTGAAATATCAGCTTCCAGACCATGCCCATAGTGAGTCTCTCTTTCTCTTTTGCTGTCAGTGCTGTGAGTTAAGGTTCCATGCTGATTTGAGACATTAACAGGGCAGGTAGGAAGAAAGTCTGATTATTTATTATTTCAGGTGATAAACTAAAAAGTGATTATCTGGGACCATAATCCTCTTCTCCTAAAGTAAATGGCATTTCCTGTTACAGTCACCACTTTGTTCTCTCACCCTATGTTTTAGAAATATAAAGCTACCAGGAGCCAGGACTGTACCTCAGTTGGTTAGGGTACTTGCCCAGTGTACATGAAGACCTCAATTTGATCCCCAGTAGGGAATAAACTGGAATTGGTGGTGCATCCTTGGAATCTCAGTTCTCCAGAGGTAGAGGAAGGTAAACCAGAACTTCATGGACCTCTCCAGGTACATAGTGAGTTTGAGTCCAGTGTGGGAATATGGGATACATGAGACTCTATGCCAAAAAAGGGGAGGGGCAGTAAGGTTGCTCAGTGGGTAAGGGCATTGGCCACACAAACCTGGTCCCCTGAGTTCCATCACCAATACTTAAAGGTGGAGGAGAGAAATGACCTCCATACACACTATGAGCACACATACACATGAATAATATTTATTTTGAAACAGAAGGAAATTGAGTATGTCTCCTCCATTCAGAATGGGTAGAGAGGCCCAAATAAAAAATCATTTATGTAGAAATTTTAAATGAGGTGTTAAATATTTTAAAGGATACCTAAACAACACAAAGACCCCCCTCCAAAAAGAAAAAAAAAGAGAGAGAGAGAGAAATTCAGACCTATCTCTCTTAGGAGTATTGACACAAAAATATTCCATAAAATACTTGCAAACCAAATCCAAAAACAAATAAAAGATATTATCCACCAAGACCGAGTGGGCTTCATCCAGGCATACTGTGATGGTTCCAAGTATGCAAATCCATCAATATAATCCACCATAAAAAAAAAAAAAAAACCTGAATGAGAAAAGCCACATGATCATTTCCTTAGATGCCAAAAAAACAAGTGACAAAATCCAACACCCATTCACGTTTAACGTCTTGAAGAGATCAGGGATACAAGACACATCCCTAAACATAGTAAAGACAATATACAGCAAGCCTATAGCCAACATCAAAATGAATGAAGAGAAACCTAAATCAAGCCTACTGAAGTTGAGGACAAGGCAAGGCTGCCCACTTTTTCCATATCTCTTCCACATGGTACTTGAAGTCCTAGCTAGAACAATAAGGCAACTAAAGGAGATCAAGGGGATACAAATTGGAAAGGAAGAAGTCAAAGTATCACTGTTTGCAGATGACATGATAGTGGGTATGAGTGACCCTGAAAATTCACCCAGAGAACTCCTTCAGGTGATAAACACCTTCAGCAAATTGCTGGATATTAAATAAACTAAAAAAAAAAAAAAAAATCAGTAGTCCTCCTGTATATCAAAGACAAAATGGCTGAGAAAGAAATTAGGGAAACAACAACCTTCACAATAGTCACTAGTAACATAAAGTACCTTGTTGTGACTCTAACCAAACAAGTGAAAGACCTGTCTGAAAAAAAACTTCAAGACTCTGTAGAAAGAAATTGAAGACAACAGGAGATGGAAAGATCTCTTGTACTCATGGATAGTTAGGATTAACATAGTGAAAATGGCCATCCTGCCAAAAGCAATCTACAGATTCAATACAATTCCCATCAAAATACCAACACAATTCTTTACAGATATTAAAAGAAAAATTCTCAACTCCACGTGGAAAAACAAAAACCCCAGAATTGCCAAAACGATCCCGTACCACAACAGATCACCTTGAGGTATCTCCATCCCTGATCTCAAGCTGTACTACAGAGAAAGAATAATAAAAACTGCATGGAACTGTCATAGAAACAAAATGGTGGATCAATGGAACCAAATAGAAGACCCAGAAATAAACCCGTATACCTATGTATACTTGAGTTTTGACAAAGAAGGCAAAACCATACAATGGAAAACAGACAGCACCTTCAACTAATGGTGCTGGTCTAACTGGATATCTACATGCACAAAAATGAAAATAGATCCATATTTCTCACCCTGCACAAAACTAAAGTCCAAGTGGATCAAAGACCTCAATGTAAAACCAGACACACTAATTTGTTTAGAAGAATAAGTGTGGAAGAGCCTAGAACTCATTGGCAAAGAGAAAACTTCCTGAACAGAGCACCAACAGTACAGGTTCTAAGATCAACAATCAGTATATAGGACCTCATGAAACTGAAAGGCTTCTGTAAAGCAAAGGACACTGTCATCAGTACAAAATGACAGCCTACAAACTAGGAAAGATCTTCACCAAACCTATATCTCACAGAGGGCTAATATCCAGAATATATAAAGAAGTTAAAAAGCAACAGATCAAGTAAGCCAATTAAAAAAGAGGTACAGAGCTAAACAGAGATTTCTCAAAGAGGAATATTGAATGGCAGAGAAACACTTAAAGAAAAGATCAATATCCTTAGTTATCAGTGCAATGCAAATCAAAACAACCCTGAGATTTCACCTTATGCCCATCAGTTTGCCAACATCCAAGCCTCAAGTGACAACACATGCTGGAGAGGATGTGGAGAAAGGGGAACCCTCCTCCATTGTTGGTGGGGAAGTAAACTTGGGCAGTCACTTTGGAAATCAATCTGGTGCTTTCTCACACAATGAAGAATAGGGATACATAAAGATCCAGCTTTATCATTCCTGGGCATATATCCAAAAGCTGCTCAAGCATACAATTAGGACATTTGCTCAACCATGTCCGTAGCAGCTTTGTTTGTAATAGCCAGAATCAGGAAACAACCCAGATGTCCCTCAACAGAGGAATTGGTACAGAAATTGTGGTACATTTATACAATGGAATACTACCCAACAATTAAAAATAAGGAAATCATGAAATTTGCACGCAAATGGTGGGATCTAGTAAAGATATCCTGAATGAGGTATTCCAGAAGCAGAAAAACACACATGGGATATACTCACACATAATTGAATATTAGACATATAATATAGGACAAACATACTAAAATCTGTACACTTAAAGAAGCTAAGCAAGAAGGAGGACCCTGGGTAAGATGATCAATCCTTATGCAGAAAGACAAACAGGGTAGACATGGGAAGAAGGAGAACACAGGAAGCAGGACAGGAGCTTACCACAAAGGGCTTCTGAAAGACTGTAGCCAGCAATGTATCAAAGCAGATGCTGAGACTCTTAACCAAACTTTGGGCAGAGTGCAGGGAATCTTATGAAAGAAGGGGAAATAGAAAGACCTGGAGGGGACAGGAACTCCACAAGGAGAGCAACAGAACCAAAAAGTCTGGACACAGGGGTCTTTTCTGAGACTGATATTCCAGCCAGGGACCACTCATGGAGATAAACTAGATCATCTGCCAAAACGTAGCCGATGGCAGCTCAGTATCCAAGTGGGTTTCCTAAAATGGGGAACAGGGACTGTCTCTGACATGAACTCAGTGGCTGGCACTTTGATCACCAAACCCTGAGGAGGAAGCAGCCTTACCAGGCCACAGTGGTAGACAGTGCAGCCAGTCCTGAGGAGACCTGATAGGCTATGATCAGATGGAAAAGGAGGATGACCTCCCCTCTCAATGAACTTTGGAGAGGGACATGGGAGGAGATGACGGAGTGGGTTTGGGATTGGGAAGGAATGAGGGAGGGGGTTACAGCTGGGATACAAAGTGAATAAACTGTAATTAATATAAAATAATTAAAATTTAATATATGTTAATGGTATTTCAGATTTTTTATGAGGCTTCTCATACCATTAAACTAAACCATTTTATAACCTAAATAATTCCATTATATGATTTGAAGACAATTTGTTGGTGAACCTTAGGACTCCTCCTACCCCTTTCAGAATATTTTGTAGCCCAGGATGGCTTTGAACATACAGATGAAGACTTTGAACTCCTGATCCACCTGCCTCTGACTCACAAGTGCCACAATGATGAATGAATGCCCCCATGCCTACTCTTACTTGCTAATTTATTTTTGTATATGGTGAGGTGTGCTTTTGTGCTCATACATGCATGTACCTGTGGAGACCAAGGCTTTTTGCCAACTGTCTTCCTTTACTGCTCTCTCCAATTTTTTGTGAGAGGATCTTGCTGTGTATCCTGAATGGCCTTGAACTCTTACAGCCTCTCTGCCTCCTGGGTGATGGGATTAAAGTACATGCCAGCACACCAGTCCCCACTTTATTTTTTGAGCCCTCTCTCCAGCTCACTCCTTTTCTTTTTTAAAACAACTTTCATATTTAAATATAATTATCCACTCCCCCTTCTGCCCTGTGCCTAAGCCCTTCAATGCATTCAATCCTGTGCCTCTTTGTATTACATACCAAGTCATAAATATTGCTATTCTAGCCATGCAAGAAACAACACCTCCCTTGACTGGGTACCTTATTTACGATTTCTGTTGCTGCAATGAAACACTATGACCAAAGTATCCTGGAAAGGAAAGAGCATATTTGGTTTACTCTTCCCCACATCACAGCTCATCACCACCAAAAGATGTCAGGGCAGAAGTCAAGACAGGGCAGGAACCTGAAGGCAGGAACTGATGAGAAGGCCATAGAGGACTGCTGCTTACTGCCTTATTCAATCAGCTTGCTTTTCTTTCTTTCTCTCTTTCCTTCTCTTTCTTTCTTTCTTTCTTTCTTTCTTTCTTTCTATCTATCTTTCTCTGTTTGTTCTCTTGGTTTTTTGAGACAGTTTTTTTTTTTTCTGTGTACCCCTGACTGTCCTGGACTTCCTTTGTAGACCAGTCTGGCTTTGATCTCACAGCAATTAACCTGCCTCTACCTCCCTGAATGTTGAAACTAAGGAGTGCACCACCATACCCAGCTCAGCTTACTTTCTTATACAACCCAGGACCACCAGTCCAGGGATAGCACCACCTACAATGAGATGGGCCCTCCCCCACTGATTACTAACTAAGAAAATGCCCTATAGCCTTCCCCTAGCCAGATCTTCTGTAGGCATTTTCTCAGTTGAGGTCCCCTCTTTTCAGATGACTACAGTTTATGTCAAGTTGACATAAGTGTAGTTAATTCACTAGGTTTTTCCATCACTTTAATTTCTGTTCTGTATCTCAGTGGAATGTGGGGACATTCAGCCTGAGTCATTACTGCCATCCTGATGTCAAGTGTGGGTCTCTGAATCTTCCATCTGGCCTGTAGGAGGGAGTACACAAACACACACAAATTGTATATTAATAAGAGAACATTATTAAGCCTTAAAATGAAAAGAACATTTGATATGTTCTGCAGTATGAATGAGAATGAAGGACATGATGCTAAGTGAAATAAACCAGATGGAAATGGACAATTTCCACATGGAAGAAGGACCCAGAAGCCTGGAGCTGAAGTTCAGTGGTAGAACAAGAGCCTTTAGTGTTGGTAACACTAACATGATCTTCAGCACTACAGAGGAAAATACCCAATTCTGTCAAGTTCATAGACAGAAAGTTCAGTGGTAGTTGACAGAGGCCAGAAGCATGAAAGATTGTAACAGTATTCTGTTAGATTTTGAGAAAGGACATATCCAAGGGCTAGCCTCTGACTCACTGAACAAGTGAGAATGTCCTTGAACTTCTTTCTGACCTTCCTGCTTCCACCTGCCAAGTGCTGCTCTTACAGGCATGCAGGACCATGTCTGTTTTATGTGGCGCTATGCATCAAACCCAGGATTTGCACATTCTATGCAATCATCTTATCAACTGAACCATAGCCTTAGCTCAGCTCCTGTTTTTCCTTGTTTGTTTGTTTGTTTATAGGGTCTCATGTGATTCAGGTTTGACAAGAACTCTGTATAGAGCCAAGGGTGGCAGAGAATTCCTCATCCTCCTCCTAAAATTACAAGCATGTACCACTACCGTACATGGCAATTTATTTATTTTTATTTTTATTTTATTTTTTGAGACAGGCTCTTACTCAGCAGCAAAAGCTGGCTTGGAAGTCTTTCTGTAATAAGGGTTGTTCTCAAATGCCTGGGCAATTCTCCTGCTCCAACCTCTTCCTGGTGTTGGGATAACAAGCATGAGCCTTTGTGCCCAGTGTAAAGAATTAGCATTGCATGAATGCAGAATTTTAGTTTCCCAAGGTGAGATTGTTTTGATAGTGGATGGTCACAGCATCGGGAATATACTTGCCACCACAGGAATTCTGGTTTTATTCTTTGCCCTACTTCACTATTGTAGCCAAGAATAAGGTATAATGTTCAATAGTGTATTCTTCCTGGTATTTAAAATGATTCCAAAGCATGAAGAGTTTAGAAAAAGCAACTCTGAACCTGTCGTCCCATGTCATGTCCAAGATACACTGAACTTGGGAATTGAAGGTAAGCAAAATATTCTCTTTTTGTTTGTTTGCTTGTTTTGTTTTTCAAGACAGGGTTTTCCTGTGTCTGTCCTGGAACTTGCTAGGCCAGGCTGACTTTGATTCCTCAAAGATCCACCTGCTTCTTCCTCTCAAGTGCTTGGATTAAGGGTGTGCACCACCACTGCCTGGCTGGTAACTACAATATTTTATATGAAATGAATACATTGATATCACAAAGTATGTCTGTGAATCCAAGAACTCTTTAATATGGTAAGCCTCATATCATGCATATTTTTTGACAATCAAAAATCAAGGAATAAAAAGGGTCTGGAGAGTTGGCTCTGTTGCCCTGGACCAGCAGGGCTTCAACGGGGTTCCTAAGGGAGGAGAGTGGAAGGAATTGGGGGTGGAGAATAAGAGACGCAAGAAATGAAAGCCAAGTCTGTTCATCTGATCAAGGCTTCATTTATTAGGAATTTTTACCCAACTTATATAGGGAGAAGGCAGGAAAGGGGGAAGGTAATTAGCTGCTGCAGGAGACAGGAAGAGTGCTTTCATGGGTTAAATAGGGTGCCTGCAAGATAACTTAGGGATGTTTTCTCAAGGATGCTCTAGCCTGATGCGTCTAAAACAAAAAGGGGGAACTGTAGAGAGCTGCGGAATGCTATGCCTTAAAGATGGAGCTGGTTTCCGCCTTCCACCTTCCCGATAGTGAGTGCTCTCTGTCACAAACAATTCCACATTTGGCTAAGGCTGAGGATCTGGCTTGCTTCCATGTATGTGGACCTATCTGCACTGCACACGTGGCACGCCTGTGTTGGCTACCCAGAGGCTATTTAAGCTGTGGGCTGGCTTTCCCCAGGGTCCGAGGATTGTTCAAGGTTCCTGAATAAACTGCATTGAAAAAAAAAAAAAAGAAGAGAGGCAAAAAAATAATAATAATAAAAAATAAATTCCCCTTACAATCTAAAAAAAAAAAAAAAAAAAGGATGCTCTAACAAACAGATGTCCTCACAGTCTCTCACCCATGAGTTAGGGTCCTAGATAACTTTCACTAAATAGCTTTAGGTCTCCACTAAATGACCTTTGCTCACTATTTGGCTTTGGCCTAGCAAACACCTTTTGTCTCCATTAGATAGCTTTGACTTTGGCTTCCATAGATAGCCTTGGCTCACTAATTGAGTTTGGCTTCCGTAGATACCTTTGTCTTCACTAGATAGCTTTGGCTTTGGCTTCCATAGCTTTGGCTTTGGCTCCCGGCACTCTGTGGCTAAGAGTACTGGCCACTTTTCCAGAGGACCAGGGTTCGATTCCCAGCAGCCACGTGGAAGCTCACAACTGTCTGTAACTCTACTTCCAGGGACTCCAACATCCTCTTCTCCTTCTACAGACACCAGGCATGCATTTGGTTCACATCATTTATAAGGGTGAAATACTTACATAAATATATATATATATATAAAATAATAAAATATTTTTAAAGGAATAGAAAAATCTGCCTGCCTTACCTTTCTAGGCAGCAGCTGAGAGATGTAGGAATCCAGTGGCTAGAAAACCATGATTCCAATTGAGGAGAAAGAAGAAAGGCTGTTATCATCCTTAGTTTTGCTTTTTATGATTTCAGTTATCTATGGACAAACTTGGTCTGAAAATATAAAAATGAATATTCCAGAAATAATTCACGAGTTTTATACCATTCCATTTTTCCTTGTTATCTGAGGGACTAATTTAAAAATTTTAAAACCTGTCCCCTCAGAGTGGTGTAATAAAAATCTCATGCCACCCACTTTCCTGAGCACAGGAACCACATCTTCACAGGTGAATCCATGCAGTGTGCTCAGGCAATTACTCTTGCTGCAGTCACCATAGTTAGCAACCCAACTGTCAAGCTACCATGTTGCTAACCTTATTCTTATTGCTGTTGGTATTCTCCATAGCTCAGGCTGAACTGGAACTCTCCATGCAGCTAGACTGGCCACAGAGTCCCAGAAGGCATTCTGTCTCGACCTTAACTTGTAACACTTGCACTAGGCCAGCCTAGGCTCTGGCCTCCAAGCACAGAGAAGTCATGCTGGGAGTTTGGATATGCCAAAGAGATAATCTAGATTCCTTCCTTAAATAGTGGGAAATTACAATAAACTCTTTAGAGAGAAACCACATTCATATAACTTTTATTACAGGACATTGGTATAATTGTTCTATTTTTGTTTATTGTACTTAAACTATTTAGTTTGTAAGTTTATCATAGGTATGTATGTATTGTAAAATATGATATACATGGGGCAGAGTAGTTTCTGAAGTTCCAGGCAACAATGGGGGTCTTGGTAAAAATCCTCCCTGGACAGGGAAGACTGCCTGTACTTCTTTGGAAGCAATAACCTCAAAAGGGTTAAATAAGTCCTTTGTGAGTAGCCAGGATACTCAGCTTGAACCCGAAGTGGACACTGAATGATTTCATTTAGCCCAACCTAAAGATCACCTTCTCTCAAAGAGGGAAAGCTATTGAAAAGCTTCTGCAGCCCCTCAGCACACATTCAGCAACATGTTACAACACTTGAGAAAAACTCCTTTTAAACCAGAACCTAGCAGGGAGGAGCCACTCTAACTCATGACTGCATAGAGGCATTGACAGTTATCCAGAGGGGATGGGCAATGACCCAGAATATCATCAGGACAGGGAATTCAGAAAAAAAAGCACCCCAGGGGAACTGAACTTTAAATGCATATTGGAGCATAAGGAAAAGGTTAGTAGTTGATTTGTATAATGGAAATTGATTCCATCAAGCAATTGAGAGAATTGGAAGCTCAAGAAGAGCTCTCGAAGGCTAGCACAGGGCAGCACCTATCAAGACTGCGTGGGCAGGCTGCATACTGCTACTTTCTGAGTGACTCTATTTAGGGCCACCAACCACCAGCTGAGTGAGCTGAGTAAACACTGTCACAGGTACAGTGAACTACCACGAGGGTCCTTGGAGGCTCGGTTGCATGAGAAACTAGGACTAGTATAGTCTAAGGATTGATATGGTATTAGCACATGTCCCCAGCAGCACCTTCACCCAATTTGCAAGTCACACCTTGACTTTTGCCTTCTTCCAGAACAGATAGTGCCAATAACTCTAGCCAGAGACTTAGGCACCAAGAGTATCATTTATTTATTTATTAAAATTAAACTTGTTACATGCCACTCATGAGGCTAGACCCTCAGAGAATAAATCACGAACAGTCCTCTTATGACTGGAAACATTCAGCAACATGTTACAACATGTAGGAGGGAAGAGCCACTCTAACTCATGGCTACATAGAGGGATTGACAATTATCCAGAGGGGATGGGCAATGTCCCAGAATATCATCAGGTCAGGGAATTCAGAAAAAAGCACTCCAGGGGAATTGAACTGTAAATGCATGTTGAGGCATAAGGAAAATGGACATGGGAGCCTCCACGTCCACTTGAGACACTTTTCACTTTCGTGGTCGTGCCCCTTTGCCTCTCCCCTTACTTAATGCGGTGTTTTCAGCAGCATGAACAGGTTGGCCCAGTGACATGGGCACATCAGGAGACCTAGGCTTTGCATATGCACTTGGCAGGCTGGGCTCATTCTGTGAGTGTAGCTTACGGCGTTTCCTTCGTGGCTTACCCTGTGACATACATATAAATCTATTTTTTCTCTTTCTCCTTCGTTGGGCCAGCAGATACACAGCCCGACGCTCCTTGGCCTTTTTGTCGGTAATATTTTGCTCAGATCCAGACTCAGGCTCCTGCTTGGGTGCAGGCTCCAGCTGTGGCTGGGCCTTGGCCTCTGCCTCTTCCTTGGGCTCAGGCTCAGGCTGGGGCTTAGGCTCTTGCTCTGGGTGGGGCTGTGGCTCAGGCAGAGGCCCAGGCCCAACCCTACGACGTTTCCTACATGGCTTACCCTGTGACATACATATAAATCTGTTTTTCCTCTTTTTCCTTTGTTTGGCCAGCAGATATGCAGCCCACCTCTCCTCAGCCTCCTTGTTGGTAATATTTTGCTCAGATTGACAATCAGGCTCCTGCTCTGGCTCGGGCTCCAGCTGGGGCTCCGACTTAGGCTCAGGCTGGGTCTTGGGCTCCAGCTCTGGCTGAGCCTCTGCCTCAGGGTCGGGCTCATGCTCAGGTTCCTGCTCTGGCTGGGGTTTGGCCTCTGTCTCAGCCTCTGTCTCAGTATCGCGCTGTGTCTCTGGCTCAGGCTGGGTCTCGGCCAAAACCTCTGGCTCAGGGTCAGGCTGCCTCTCAGGCTCAGACTGGGGCTTGGCCTCCTGCTCTGGCTGGGGCTCATTCTCTTGGTGCAGCTCCCCCTCTGGCTCTGGCTCTGGCTCTGGCTCTGGCTCTGGCTCTGGCACTGGCTCTGGCTCTGGTTCTGGCTCTGGCTCTGGCTCTGGCTGCAGCGTGGGCTTCAGCTCAACCTGCAGCTCTCCCTCTGGCTCGGTCACAGGCTCCTGCTCTGGCTCTGGCTGTGGCTTGTGCTCAGGTCGGGGTTTTTTTTCAGCCTGAGGCTCGGTCTCTGGCTGAGGTTGCAGCTCTGGGTCTGGCTCCAGCTTTGCCTCTGCCTCTGGCTCTGGCTTAGGCTCACTTGATGGATAGTTGGAAGTTCCATAAAGATCCCACAGGTCGCAATCATCAGCTGAACTGAGAATGGAATTAATACTTTGAAGCAGTTCTCTTTCATACTCAAGTATTTGGTCCTCATCACGGGAATCATCTGAAATTCAAGAGACATATGTAAATACGCTTCTTCTACCCACTCTGTACATACAGACATCAGCAGGATATTGAACACAAACTAAACTGAAGTAGTTGAATGTTTGGACATTCTGAATCACAGTTAAAAACATAGTTTTAGGTAGTGCCCTCTATTCTGTATTTTCCTGAGAGAAATGACTGATAAACTAGCAATGAAAATATGATTCCCACTTTGAAATCCTACTGTCTAAAGAGCATGAGGTACTTGCTCAATTGTTCCTTAACACAAATCTGATGCCTTGTGGGCCATAGCCGAATAAGGGCAATTGCTCCAATAAAGCAGTATTTCATGTATATCAAGTTAAAATTCTCTAGCTTATAAAAGTTCTTAATTTATTCACTGTAGTCCAACTGGACTTTTGGTGCTT
Source organism: Meriones unguiculatus (assembly GCF_030254825.1). NCBI lineage: Eukaryota > Metazoa > Chordata > Mammalia > Rodentia > Muridae > Meriones > Meriones unguiculatus. The sequence continues at coordinate 115,249 of NW_026843706.1, read as the reverse complement.
GCTGATTTATACAATAAGGTATGGAGTAGATAGTAGATCTTTAACAGTTTTCACCGTTAATCTCTGCTAACCCCAGTCTCCACCCAGCTGGAAAGCAGGAAGAGTAATGCTTCTTACTCTCTCCACTTTCTTGTCCACAAAGGATGAAAAGAGAAGAAGAGAGAGGAGCAGTGTTTTAGGCAGATAGAACTCTAACCATATCTAAGGCAACAGGAAGTCGCAGTTGTGTTAGGAAATAAACCATGGTGTAGGGACCCCAGCACATGATGGAGAAAGAAAAGGGGGCACTGGCTACAAAGTCATCGCAAAATTAAGGTTTGCAGAGGCAGATCCTAAAACAGCCACATGTGCCAAGGCTTCAGAGCTCAGCTGTTTCTCTAAGCAGAAATGATACTTGCCTTTTTTGCTCATTTCATAGATCTTAGCTTTCTTTACTTCAATAGGAGATCCAGTGTCAGAAACTGAGTCAGTCACCACACAGCTAAGTTGTAAGGTAGAAAAAGAAACAAAGAAAATATGAGCACAGTATTCTTCTCTTCAGGACATTTCCCCTACTTTCTACTATAAGCATGATCACTTGTTAAATTTTGGATTTTGCCTACACCAACTCTCTTCCCCTTCACTAGATTTGTTAAATCTTTCAATTTTTCCTCATTTTCCATGTTTCTATACACCTTTCCACTGCTCTTACAAAAGGAGGTATCTTACAGAAGTCACAATCTGAACAAAGCAAAACTAAACTCCAACTGAGCAAGTAACTCAATGTCTAATGTCTGGTATCCAGTCATGATCTTCTCCAGCTCTGTAGCATGCCCAGCTTATCTCCTAAGATGAGGATGGCTCTGCTCCATGACTGCCGTTGTTCTTGGTGCTTGTTCCATGACACTGGCATCTCCCAATTGCTGGAGTCTCTTGCTTCAACTGGGCTGCACTCCTACCAATAGCCTCTCCTGGGTTCTCTTTGAGAAATGCAGCTCTGCCTCACAGTGCCAAGCCTCAGCTGTTCTTCATGACACATTCATGACTAAATAAACAGTGCTGATTGGGTGACTCTTGGAGACTAGCAGGTTCTGCTGTCAGCACAAGCTACAAACCAGACAACAGTCTCTGGATCACCACTTCTGTGTGCCAATTCTGAGAAAACACTTTCCAGAATATTTCACCTCAGTACTGCTGGTCTCTTCTTAATTATGTCTAATTTCTCAGCTCCAGCTGTCCAGCATCAATTATCCCAGCAAAGGAAAGGATTTTTCTTTAGTTAGGCTAGTATCTTGTTACTCACAGCCAGTTCTTCAGCCCCAGCTACCCACAACCACAGATTCCTAACTCAAGACATGAAACAGTCCCAATAGAGACCTCAAATAACTTCCAATCTTCCCTCTGGAACTTCACAAACCAGGCCTCCATCATCTGCATTTTTCTCCACACTAACCTTCTGTGTTCCCAGGAAAGAGCTCACCCATCTTTGAACACTCAATAGATTTTCTAACCCTCAAAGTTCCAAATTCCTTTCAAAATCCTCCACAAAGTGACACTGTCAGGTCTGTCATATTGGTAACCACCCTGGTTACCTTTTCTGTCTCATTTAGGGTTTCTGTTGTTGTGCTGGAACATCATGTCCAAAAGCAACTTGAGAAAAAAGGAGTTTATTTGGCTTACACTTCCTCCTCAGTGCTTATCACTGAAAGAAGTAGAATAGGAAAAGGCTAAAAGCTGTAGGCAGGAGCTGAAGCAGAGCCTGCTTACCCACTTGGCATGCTCAGGCTGCTTTCTTACAGAACCCAGGAGTACCAGTCCAGCGATAAGCACACCCACAATAGGCTGGGCCCTCACTTCAATCACTAATTAGGAAAAACCTACAGGCTTGCATACTGCCCGATCTTATGAAGGCATTTTCTCAATTGAGACCTCCCTATTCTAAAATGATTCTAGCCTGTGTCAATGTGCCATGAAGCTAGCCAGCAGCTACTCTTTAGCCCAAGATATACTGGAAGTCACAGAAATTTTTCGTCAGGCTTCCAAGGTCTAGGTTTACATGCATGCATCCCTGTATGATGTGCATTTTATAATCATCATTGTTGGGGGAGGTGTATAGTGTGAGTAATTATGCATGCACCACAACACATATGTGGAAATTATAGGACAACTTTGTGAAGTCAAGTGACTCCTTTCACATTTATATGGGTTCTGGGGATGAAAATCAAGTTATCAGACTTGTGTGGCAAGTACCTTAACCCAGTGATCCATCTCTGGACATGAAACACTTTTACTATGGAAGAAAAACACTCCAAATCCTTGTTACAAAATATTTCTGCATCCACTGTACATACAAATGTTAATCTATTTCTACCATGCATGTTGTCTTTTTTTAGCTGCCAATTTGATGTACCTTTGTTCTCCTACTTACTACCCTAGCCTGAAAGAACCTTTCTAGCCTGGGTGTGTGGCACATGCATGCAATTCCAGCACCCCGGAGGCAGAGCTGGGCAGATCTCTCTGAGTTCAAGGCCAGCCTGAACATAGTAAGTGCAGGACACCCAAAGCTACTTAGAGAGGACCTGCCTTAGACACATACAAACAAAATCATTGTCTTCGAGGGGCTGCAGAGAAGGCTCAGCAGGTAAGAATACTTGCTTTTCTTTTTGAAAAAGATTGTCCTATTTTATTTTATTTTTCCTTCGAGACAGGGTTTCTCTGTGTAACATCTCTGGCTATTCTGAAAACTCACCCTATAAGCCAGCCTGGCCTGGAACTCAGAGAGACCTGACTGCCTCTGCCTCTCTAGCACTGGGATAAAAGGCTGTGTACATCATCACATCCGTCATGATTTTTAATTTTTTTCATGTGTATAGTAATTTTGCACGTGTGAATGTGCATGTACTATGTGCATACAGTGTATTTGGAGTCCAGAAGAGGACAGCAGATCTTTGGGACTGGAGTTACAGACAGGTGTAAGCCACCATGTGGGTACTAGGAGTCAAACTATTGTCTTCTGGAAGATCACCAAGCCATCTCTCCAGTCCCAACACTGGCTGCTCTTGCAGCAGACCATGGTCTGATTCTCAGCACCCACACAGCAGATTATAACTGGTGGTAACTGGTTCTAGGGGGTCTAACACCTCTTCTAGGCATCATGGGTACTAAGCACATATACATACAAGCAGGCAAATGCTTCTACACGTAAAGTAAAGACAACTATGTTTTTTAAAACAATATTCTTGTTGGTCATGATGGCACATGCATTTAATTCCACAACTCTGTTAGTTTGAGACCAGCCGTAAGTATGTAGAGAGTTATGGGACAGTCAGGGCTACAAAGAGACTCTGTCTGAAAAGAAAAGGAAAGAAAAAGAGAAAGGAAGGAAGGAAGGAATGGAAAGGAAAGGAAAAGGAAAGACTTCTCTTAATTTCTAGCACATGGTTATCTTTTGGTTCTCACTCCATTTCTACCTGACCATCACTTTTTCCACAGCTAACTGGGACAGCTCTCTGGAAGCTCTAAAAGCTAGGCTAAACACTCTGATATTTATATGATGAGTTATTTGTATTGGTTGTCAATATGATCACAGTACACATATAAGATCACCATGAGGCAAGATGCAGCCTGGATCATAAAAGAGCATATCAGGCTAAATGTCTAATTTTTTCTAAATGATTGAGATTAGAAAGTTCAGAGACATTTTTAAAAACAAACTAGTTGAGCATGAATTCTAGAAGTTAAGAAGCAGAGCCCACAAAAGCAAAACCAACCTTTATCTATACAATGAGTTCCAGGACAGCCAGGACTACATAGTGAGACCCTGTCTCAAAAAGCCAAAAACAATTCAATCATGGTGATACACACCTTTAATAGCAACAATAGGGAGGCAGAATCATACAGATCTCTGTGAGTTAGAGCCCAGCCTGGCTTCTAGAGTGAGTTCCAGTACACTGATATATGTGCCTCCTCATTGCCAGAGACTCTAGAAGCTCAGAGCAATGCATCTCTTTTGTCTGGGATCCCAGGAACCCACATGGACAACAAAGTAAAATGTTGTTTCTTTACAAACTGATTATGAAAGTTAGGTTGTCCATGGAGTTCCAGGATAGTCAGTCCTATACAGTAAGACTCCATGTAAAAAAAGATACACACACACACACACCGCTCTATAAAAATGAAGCAACAACTGAAGAGTTAAATAATGGCCCAAGGCAAGAATCAGATACTTTAAACTGGTAATAAAGTCAGACATCCAATATGATGCTGTTGAGAAAATGTGATGTTTACTCTTAAATCTTCTTGCCCAGGACAATGGGTGAAAAAAAAGAAAAATCAAGTTCCAACAGTTCTCCTACTTACCTGGACTCTTCCTGCTCCAGCACTGTAGACTTATCTAAATCATAGAAAGAAAAAGCATTAGGAAGCATCATAAAATCTAGTAGCACATGTCTTTTACTCCTGAAAACTAGCTTATAAATTACAGCTAGTAAAATTTACATTTACCCAAGACTAGTGACATAGATCTGTGGTAGAGCACTTGATTAGAATACCTTGGACTCTATATCTAGCAACAAAGAGAAAGAGAAAGAATGGGAGGGAGAGAGAAGTATGAGCCAAAATTATCTGTTTCCTATGAAAGATAGAGAGGAAATAAAAGACCCAGGAACCAAAAAGGGGTAAAGAACACATTTAAGAAATGAATATATTCCCCTGCTCTTGAAAGCAGAGAGATAAATTTCAACAAGCCAGAAAGAACACTAGAAGGGGCCAAACATAGGACCAGATGAATTCAAGTGTCCCAAATCTCATATCAGTCATCTCTACAAAGACATTTAACACATGAACACTCCAATCAAAAGAAGGCTCTACTTATACTCCTCAAACTCTTCATTGTTTCCTCTTATATCCATGTTAATAATGTAACTGGAAAAAAAGAGGATTTTAAACTGAGGCCTACCAACAACAGAGGCAATAAGATATCAACATTCTCAAATAAATGCCGGGAACAACCAGTTTCAAAAATGCAAGGTCAGAAGTAGCTTTAGGCCCTAACGTGTGTCCCGTTTATTCTCAATAGCAAGAGCCTACCTCAAAACTAAGAATAGTGTCTTAGATTCTGGGCTGGCTTTAAATCCACATGTAGTGGAAGTTGACCTTGAAGTTTTTACTGTCCTGTCTCTCCCACTTGAGGGCTGGGATTTATAGCAGTATGTCTGCCATTGATTAATGCCTTGTTGGTATCTGAGCCAAGTTTGATGCAGGCTAGTCAAATACTCTACCAACTAAGCTACATCTCAGCCCCTATATGTACTTGTCTTTTATTTTTATTTCTCAATTTTTATTTTTAATTCTGTCTGTCTATATATGTCTACATATATGAGTGCATATATATAGATATATGTCTTGATAGGAGCTATGTGCTCTCAAGAATGGAGTGGATGTCATATAACAGTAGGCATGAATTTCATAAGTGTGACTTTCTAGAAATTACTCAAACTTAATAAGGTATTGTGTGCTTCATATAATTATAAGCTTCTGCCTACTAATGGATATGTATAGGGGTGTGGAATTCTAGAACCTAAGATTCTTGTTTCTTTATAATTCATATTTAAGACTAACCAATGTCAATACAGTTGAAATGGCTCATCAGTAAGATGTCTTTCCCATCAAACCTAACAATCTGAATTTGATCCCAGGGACCTACATAGTAATAGGAGAAAACCAATTGCTGCAAGTTATCTAATCTCTGATCTCTATACACCTACCATGGTCCATATCTCGCCCCTAACCCCATCATAATCCTGGCCGTTTTTTCCTTTCGGCAGTGCCTGCATCCATCCCAGGGCCTTCTCATGGTTGCTGACGGCCTCGGCCCCGATCCTGGCCCCCAGGGCTCTTTTTCTCTGTAGGGGGAAGTGTCTTACAGGATCTCAGTCCTCCTGATCCCAGGTTCCAACACGGAACTCGGCTACTCCAAAGTGGTGTCTCTAATTAAATCCTCGACACTCAAAGGAGACCGGGCCTCCTTAGCCCACCCCATACACACCTGCTTGTGCGCATGCCTGGCGCAGGTCCCAGACACCCCCCCCCCCCGCTCCTCCACTCCTCTGGCGAGCCAGCAAGGGATGTGTGCAGGCAGCGCCTTTAATAGGGCCAAGCCCCTAGGCACCATGGGAGTAGAGGACATTTTCCCGCCTTTTTGGGCTCCCACCTCTCAGGAATGCCCGTTAGGACGATTCTGAATTTTGCAACCATGAGTTTGAGATACCTGCTCCAGTGCTTCTAGAATTGGACATCCCTGTTGAGATGCTACTTCTCACAGAAGGGCACCATTTCAATAGAGAGCTGTACCCAAGACGGATATTGTGGTTAACCCTCTCTAACAACCCCCTTCTCCATTTAGTTTTTAAGAGCTGGTCCTTGTAAGCCCAGGTTGGCCTGGAACTGGACATAGTCCCACCTTTAATTTTGGAGCCCGGACCATGCCCGATTTCTAGCAACTTTCTGAGTTCACAGGAAAAAAAAAGTCTTTACGTTTATTTTTTATGTTATTTTTTTATTTTTATTTTTTCAAGACAGGGTATCTCTGCATAACCCTGGCTCTTCTGGAACTCACTCTGTAGACCAGACTGGCAAAACACTTAGAGATCCATCTGCCTCTGCCTCCCCGGTGGTGGTATTAAAAACCTATACCTGGCCCAAACTAAAATAAAAAAAAAAATTAATCTATTTATAGGAGAACTTGAAGGCTTCTACCTTGCTTAAACGGCTGGAATGTTTTTAAAATTTCGTCTCTATGGTCTTCCATCTACCTTGAGCCCTGGCAGAAGACCATTAAATCCCCTATAGAAGAGAAAGCAGGTGCAACCGCAAACCATCTAGCAATACTGAACTCTGGTGCTGGCATCAAAACTTGTTAGACCCTGAGGAGGGAAAAAAGAATTGGTTATTTTATGTTTTCTGCTGCCCTTTGCAATTCATGAGAAAAACAAACAAACAAACAACAAACAAGCCTTTTTTACACAATACCTTTCTCTGGCAGACATCAATGTACTTCTCATTCAGTTGCTTTTGGACGCTAGCCATTGTTCCAGGAGTTTTGTGTTTGATTAGAAATGACAGCTTAAAAAGTACAAGACAGGGCATAGTTGTGCAAGCCTTTAAGCCTTTCAACCAAGGATTTGAAAAGTAGGGGCAGTCAGAACTCTCATTTAGAAGCTAGCCTGGTCTACATTGTGAGTTCCAGAACAGATCTCTGATCTAAATTGTGAGCCAAGACAGGCACGGCTACAGAGAAACCCTGTCTCAAAATAATAAACAAACAGACAAGACTTTGTTCAAATAAAGGATTTGGGTTCACTTCCCACCACCCATACAGTCTCTCACAACTACCCATAAGTCCTGTTCCAGAAAATCCAATGCCTTCTTCCAACCTCTTCATACACCAGGCACACCCGTGCTGCACAGACACAAATGCAAGTAAAACCCCAGACATGCAACACAATGTAAATTAAAAAATTAAAATCTAAATAAAGGGACTTGAGACAGACACAAAAGTCACTGTTTTACTTCCTAGTCTGTATGAATCACTAAGCTGAGGCCAAAGGCTGCATTTTGTCTGGGAACCTGGGAGCCCAACTGCACAACTTATAATCTTCTTCCTAAAATAAAACTTCTATGTGAGGCGGGGCATGGTAGCACATGCCTGTATTCTCAGCACTCAGGAAGGGAGGTGCACGCAGATCTCAGTGAGCTCCAGGGCAGCCTTGTCTACAAAGTAACCCAAGGATCACCAAGGGTACAGAGAAAAACTGTGAAAATAAAATAAAATAATATTTTAAAAATCCCTTGTTCTTGTAGATGACCTGGGTTCAATTGCCATCACCCATACAGTGGCTCACAATTACCAAAAAGTCCAATTCCAGGTAACACAATACCTACTTCACACACCAGGGACAGACATGGTTCCCAGACACAAATGCATACAAAACTCCATCCATGTAAAAGAAATCTAAATAAAAAAAGTTATAATGTAAAAAAAGGTTCTTGAGCCAGACACAAAAGGCATTGTTTTTCCTCCCTAGTACCAACTGATCAATAAGCTGTCTTAGGGGAGGGGGTGATCTGGGCCAGTTTCCTAGCAACTGTAACTCTACTGAGTAGGAAAAGAATGCAGTAAAGCTGGTTCCTCCCCATAGGTGGCTGGACATGTCTCCACCTGTCTGGCCTTTGTTCAGTCTTGTGCTTTAAACTTTAATTCAATAACCCCCTCCGCCAAAAAACTAATTTATAATACTTTTGTCTCCCATTTCTTCCTTCCCATGATCATTTGAAGACCCAATCTTGGGTCTTCCAGATATGACTCTTAGTGTTCTCCCGATTTATTTTCCACAATGGGATCTGAATACCATTAGTATATTGCTTGAAAGCATTCCTTCATGAGAGCCATCAAATGATTTAAAATACAAGACCCAAAGTTAAAAATCAAAATGAGTAGTGGTCCCATCAGTGTGATTATAGGATAGTAACCGAAGGAGAACTATTATAGGATTTTAACCAACCTCTGGAATCCTCTCTTTCTAGCATCTCTATGGGCATTTTGTACAGTTGCTGCTCCAGCTAGGCGGGTTCCCCGAAATTATAGCTAATTTCAGGGAGCCCCTTTTGACTTAGCATTTCAGAACATTAGATGGGATTATGGGCAAGGGTCTCTTCTAAAATTGTGTCAGGACCATCAGTAGGGCAGACATAGTGTAGACTCAGGAAAGCTGAAAGGGTAGTCAAAACCTAAGCAACAGGACACTATCTAATCAGCCATCTCACCCCTGATCTCTGTGTTCACCAAGAGTCCTTATCAGGAATTCACTGAACTTCTTTTGAAAACCCACTCCACAGTCTCTGTTCATAGGACTCAGGCTCCAGCTGTGGCTACCACAGAAGGGTTTTTATGTAATAAAAACAAAGTGAATTAAATCTGTTGAAATTTTTGTAAGTTGTTTGTTTTAATGTAATTTCAGTTTTTTGTTTTTATTCTTACTTTTTTTAAGATTTATTTATTTGATTACATACACAGTATTTTTTGCCTGCATGTACACCTGAAAGCCACAAGAGGGCACCAGATCTCATTATACATTTTTCAGAGCCACCCCTTGATTGCAGGGAACTAAGCTTGTTATGTAAGGTTCATGGGATCCTGAGAGACCACTAGGAGAAGACTTGATGCAATTGCAAGAGAGCTTTATTACGAAAGTAATCGAACTCAGACACCAAGTCTCACTTACACAGCAGTATAGAAGTGGGACCCCGAGCTCTGAGTGAACAGGGTTTTTAAAGGGAAAGTCTGTGAGCAAGGGGTCTTCATGGCAGCAAGCAGGGGGGCACAAACCTTGGCGTTACAGAATTGGGTGAAGTTTAGCAGGGCGGGGTGACCTTTTCTGAGGCACACAATCACAATGGCTATTTTTCTAAACCACATCTGAAATATTGGAGAGAATTTTGCCACCCAATTCTCAACCAATTCCCATTGATTATTGCCAGGGAGTTTGTCCCTATTTTCTATGAAGCATTTATTCTGTTATATTTCCTGGAGGCTGTTGCTAGGAGAGTTAACTTTGTTTTCTGCCAGGTGTACATCCTGTGATATTTCCAGGTACATGAATTCAGTTCCAGTCAAAATCTATATTTCAAAATGGGATTATGTTCAGGCTAACTTAAACTCTTCAAGCTCAGGACCTCGGGAAGAGCAAGCAGTGCTCTTCAACTCTGAGCCATCTCTCCAGACCCAAATCACTTGTTTTTATAAGGACCTGAGTTCAATTGCCAGCACCCATCTAGTGGCTCACAACTACCATTAACTGCAGTTCCAGGGAAGACAATGCCTTCTTCCAACCTCTAAAGGCACCAGGCACACTCATAGTAGACTGACACAAAACCAAGAAAAACCACATACATATAACATAAATGTAAATAAAATTATTGTCATCTATAAACAAGGTCTTGAGCCAGACACAAAGGACACTGATGTATGTGCCTCCCCATTGCCAGAGACTTCCGAAGCTCAGAGCAATGCATCTCTTGTGTCTGGGATCCCAGGAGCCCACATGGACAACAAAGTAAAATCTTGTTTCTTTACAAACCGAATATGAATGTTAGGCTGTCCATGGTGGATGCTACCCGTAATCCCAGCATGTGGGGGAGGAACAGGAAGGCAGACTCATGTGAGTTCAAGGCCAGTCTGATCTACAAAGTGAGAATAGGTCATCCAAGCCTACAGAGAATCCCTGTATCAGAAAGTCTAATCAGAAAAAAATATCATTAAAATAGACCTGTTGTTTTAGAGAAACTGGCTTCAATTCCCAACAGCCATACACTGGCTCACAACCACTGGTAACTTCAGTTTCAGGGATTCCATGCAGCCTTCCAAAATCAGTTCCCATGCACACTCATGGTGCACTGGTAGAAACACAAGCAAAACCCCTTATATGCAAAGGAAATAAAAACAATTAAACTTAAAAAGGGGTCTTGAGCCAGACACAAATGTTTCTGTAATGTCTCTCTAGTTCCAGCTATTTAAATCTCCCTTTTGTCTGGGAACCCATTAGACCACCTACACGATAAAGTAAAACCTTCATCCTAAAAAATAAAAATTAAATTGAATGTTGGGCTGTGCATGGTGGCCTATGCCTGTATCCCCAGCAGTCAGTAAAGCAGCAGCAGACAGATCTCTGTGAGGTCCAAGACAGGCTGGTCTACATGTACACCAAGGACAGGCAAGGCTACAGAGAAAGCCTGTCTTAAATATGAAATAAAATATTTAAAAAATTACATGTTCTTATAAAATCTTGGGTTCAATTTGCATTACCCATACAGTTGTTCACAACTACCAATAACTCTAGTTCCAGGGAAAACAATGCCAACTTCAAAACTCTAAGGGCACCAGGCACACACATGATGCTTAGACACTAATAAAAGGAAAACTTCCTAATTGTAAAAAAATCTAATTTAAAACTGTTTTCTAAAAAAATAATAATAATAACTTGAGCCACATAAAGGGCACTGATATAGCCAATTAGTTCCAGCTACAGGGAAAGCTAAGGCGAATGTATGGGGTCACTCTGGGAGCCCAGGTGACCACTTGCAAAACAAAGGAAAAGTGTGCTTCGATTTTTTAAAGGTTTATTTATTTTTTATTACAATTTATTCTTTGTATTACAGGTGTAGCCCTCTCCCTATTTCCCTCAAATCCCACCCTCCTCCTCCTGGCCACTGATAGGGGAGGTCCTCCTCCCCTCATATCTGACTCTAACCTACCAGGTCTCATCAGGACTGGCTGCCTTGTTTTCCTCTGTGACCTGATTAGGCTGCTCAGCCCTCACTGTGAGGTGATTAAAGGGCAAGCCACTGATTTCCTGTCAAAGAATTTGGGCAGAGTGCAGGGAATCTTATGAAAGAAGGAGAAAATGAAATACAGGGGCTCCACAAGGACAGCATCAGAACCAAAAAAACCTGGGCACAGGGGTCTTTTCTGAGACTGATACTCCAACCAATTACCATGCATAGAGATAACCTAGAAACCCTGCCCAGATGTAGCCTCTGGCAGCTCTGTCTTTAACTGGGTTCTCTAGTAAAACTGTGCTCCTTGACAATTAAAATTCAGTGTTTGATGAGAATGGTGGCCCATGCCTGTGATACCAGCACTCAGGGAGGCAGGCAGGTCTCTGTGAGTTCAAGGCCAGCATGGTCTACACAGTGAGGCCAGGGCAAGGACAGAGAGCAACCCTATTTCAAAAACAAAATGAAAAAATTTTACAAAAGCCCTTTTTCATTTATAGGACCTGGGTTCAATTCCCAGCACCTGTATAGTGGCCCACAACAATGGATATCTCATGTTGTAGGGAAGACAATGCCTTCTTTCAACCTAAGAAAGACTTTCTGTTGGCTTGAACCCATTTCCAATCAGTCTTCTCTCTTGTATACAACATAACACCTCCACCTCTAAGTGTGAGTAGTTCTGAAATTGACAAATACTTTTTGAGCTATTTTACTCAAGTGCGACATTTTTTGTGAATTTTCAGCACAAAGTCATAATTACATTGTGAATGAGAATGTACTACCCTTATGGGAAATATTTCTTGGAAGTTTAGGTTGATATTGCAAATATGTGTGCATCGATCTCATTTATTCTTTAAAAATCTGTAAGTGTCTGAAGACAGAGTCAGTTCTGGTGGCACATGCCTATAGTACCAGTACTTGGGGAGTAGAGGCTGGAGGATCAGGAATTCAAGGCCAGTCTCAGTTTGCATTATTGATTTAAGGCTAGCCTGAGATGAAGAGTGAAGAGGAAGTGAGGAGGGTACTATTGACGAGCATGGAGACAAGTTCAGACCCCAATGGGCTCAAGAACATTCTCGTTGTTTAAACCTGGGGTGGTGGATCCTGCTTACAACCCCAGTACTAGGCAGGCTAAGTTAGGAGGATTGCTGTGGGTCCTGGGAAACAGAGTGAAACCCTGTGTCAACCAACAAACAAAAAGTAAGAAATTGGTTGCTTGGACAAAGAATGAAATTGGTAAAATTTTTGGTGAGACACATGAAGAAAACAGGTAAATTGGGTGGGCATGTTATCTCAGAACATGGGAGGTAAATGCAGGGGCAATCAAGAGTTCAAGGTGATTTTGGGCTACAGAGTAAGTTTGAGGCCAGCATAGGCTATGTGAGGCTCTGCCGTAAAATAACAACTAAATAAATGGAAAAAAAATAAAATTTTAAAAGAAAAAGAATGTTAGATCCATAGGCAGTAGCAGAAAATGAAATGCCACAAAATTACCTAAAAGCACACAGATAATAAAATCAACAAGATATCATGAGGAAACCAGATGTTCCCAGAGTATCTATATGCAAGATATGGTTGGTATATTTCTAAATATAGAGGGAAAATGGTTCCCTTCCATTGGACTAAGCTGGACATGCTCCCTGACCACATGGTAATAGTTAACAGCATCAGGCATAAGGCAAACACCTGGCATCAGGGAGGTGGAAGGAGAGCATGTTACCCATGTAGAATGCCCCGTCTCGTCATGACAGAGCATGAGGATGAGTCTGAACTTCTGATTCTCCTGCTTCTTTTTCCTGAGTGCTGAGATTACAGGTCAGTGTCTCTACAGTTGGTTTATGAAGTTCTGGGGGACACACTCAGGGCCTCCTTGCATCCAAGGCAAGCAATCTAGTAACTGAGTTACATTCTCAGCACTGGATTGCTTGTTTTGATGTGTGTGTATGTGTGTGTGTTGCATTGATGTATGTGTGAATACTCCAGTGGAAGCTAGAAGTCAGTTTTCCCTTGATCACTCTCCACGCTATTATTTTTTTAATAAAGTGGCTGAATTTTTGCTATTTTAAGTGTGTGTGTGTTTCTGGGAATGGGAATGCAAATGTCCATATGCATGTGTTCCTATGCTGGCAGAAGTTTGAGCTATCAAATCTCTGGAGCTTTATTTACAGACATTTGTGAGCTGTCTGATGAGAGTGTTGGAAATTGAACAGGGGTCATCTGCAAGAGTAGCACAAGCTCTTAAACACTGAACCTTCTCTCTACCGCTACCCACAGTGTTATTTTTCAATACTGGTTCTGTCACTGAACTTAGAGCTCACCAATTAAGTTAGGCTAGTTCTCCAGAAAGCCCCTGGACTCCATCTGTTTTCACCTACCTCCACCCAAGCACTGGGGTTACAGATGTTTTTTCCCAATTCTTGGCTTCTACAATGGAGAGGTAGATCCAAACTCAGATCCTCAGGCAAGCATAGTACACAAATTGCCCACTGAGCCTGCAGCCCAGGCCATTTGCATGATTATAAAAATAGTTTTTCTGCTTGGGATATAGCTCAAGAAGGAGATACTTACCTGGCATTCAAGAAGCACTGGATTAGACATCTCTTCAGTGAACTAGGTGTGGTGTCCTACACATGAAATTTCAGTGCTTATTGTTAGGACCAATGAAATGATAATGTCACAACAGATTTTATAGGAAAGAGGTTTATTAGATGGAGATGAAGAGAGAGAGACAGACAGAGAGAGAGAGAGTGAGAAAGAGAGAGAGAGTGAGAAAGAGAGAGAGAGAAGAAGAGAGCAAGACTTGATAGGGGAAAGGGAGAGGGTCCCCTGACAGAGACAGGGAAGAGGGCAAGAGAGCAAGAGAGTAAGAGAGCAAGAGCGCAATAGGGCAACAAAGTGGCAGGTTGAACCTTTGCAGGAGAAACTTAGCCATGTCTGCCATGTGTGGTTACCTGGTGGGTAACACATGATGACATAGTAGGTTGCTAGGCAACCCAGAAGCAAGCTGCCTAAATACTAACATACCTCCATTTTTGTATAATTAAATATGAGGAGCTAGGGCTGATTCTCACATAAGGCAATTTAAAGTACATAAATGTAGGTTAATTGGAAGCAGCTCTTGGTTGCCATGCAAGGGCATAAGGGAGAGAGAGAGAAAAAAAATAGCAACAAAATGTTATATGGTCAAGATTACATGGTCAAGAGGAGGAGGGGAAGCCCCTGCCCTGGAAAGATCATGGTAGAGGATTGCCAGTACAGAGTTCCTAGCCATGAAAGAGAGCAGGTAGGGACTGAAGAATGGTTGGAGAACCTGGAGCTACTTGTCCTGGGCCTGAAGCACACCATTCCAGACTTTTCTTAGTAATAAGTGAATAACTGGCATAGAGTCTTTTCTGGCTACTTCCTGCTGATTCTAGGGACGCTATAGGGAAGTCAAAAGGCTGAAATGGTGGCCAAGTCCAGGAAGAACAGACTGTTTGGATGCTCTCTAGGGTCTGCTCTCTAGGGTCAGTCCCATGGCAGGGACTGAAAGTGCTGGTCCGGCTTAATAGGTGTCTGTGAGGTCAGACTGGAACACTTGTGGTAGATGCTTTGGCTCTGTTATGCATATAGGAAACAATTAAGTCAGGCAGGAACCTATTTATAGGCAAAAGACAAAGTTAAGTGGGTTATGGAGAAAATTCCTTAAGGTGTATGTTTAAAACTTTGGGAGAACAAACAGCAGTGAAGGATTTGGATCAAAGAGACTTGAACATGGGAACCTCCATTTACCTGAGGGAGCCTCCATTTACCTAGTCTCTGGCAGTATTTAAAAAGGTTTTGAATTGGATCTGTCATCTAAGGAAATTGAAGCCAAGTTTGTTTACAGAACTGTGTAAGCTTAGAGGCCATTAAAACAGGCACTAAGTGTAGAAATCTGAAATTCTCCAGAAGACATCCCAGAGGAGAATCTGTAGGAATAGACGAATTGACTATTCCCATTGGGCAGGTAGGAGACAGTCACCTGTCAAGGTGCCCCAAGAGCAAGGTTTGACTCAGTAGTTTAGTACAATCTGTCCCAAGAGCTTGTCAGAGTTAGCCAGCAACCAAGGGCACAGTTACCATTAGCAGACATGGTTTACCTAGCACTAGCATTTTCATAGAGGAGCAAGAGCGGGAGGGAGAGAAACTGTGCCATTAGAGGGAAAATCTTACCAAGGGAAAAAGAAGTCCTAGATGAAGGGTTTGGAGGTAGGATGGTGAGAGCGGTAGGAAGCATCTGTGCCAACCAGAATGAAGTTTCACCAATCAGCTGGTGTTGGGTTAAAATTGTAGCAGTCAAGAAGCCAGGAATTGATGCCAACCAGAAGTTAAGTCTCACCAATCAGCACTTGTTGGATGTGGGAATGTAACAATCAAGTAGCCAGGAAGGGGGAGTCCAAAAACCATGGAAAGGGGAGGAATCCCACCCTCCTAGATAGACAATAGGTGCAGTACATATCTGAAGCCCAACTGACCTGAGAGGTGGAGTCACGTGGATTCCCTGCAGTTTCCAAGAATTACTTTTAAGTTTTACAAAGGAGATAATACTTTAGAGATGTTAGTATCACAATTGTAATCTGCACTGAAATATACATTGTAGAAAAGGCAGTAGACATACATATTGGTGTTCAGTGCATAAACATTCTTTAAGGTGAGCTCTGAAAAGGCAGAAGGCTATCGTGAAGTAGAAGGGACAAAAGCTCACTTGATCTTCACCTTTAGTATGATTACACATAATGGAGATTTAAAGGAGATTCACAATCTTGAACTTGTAACCATAATACTAGGAGGTATAGTGGAATGTTTTTGTATTAGAAGTAGATTAATAAATCAGAATTCTATTGATAAAGGCCAAAGCTCTGGACAGTTAATATAATAGTAGCATAGGAACAGGAGAAAATAGTAAGCATTTTTATCTATTTAGGATAAAATCACCTTAGACCTTGCAACCTTTATAACTTTCATTTAGCAACCTTAAAACATTTTAAGACCCTAAAACAACATTTTCCTTAGGCCTTTGTATCTAGTTATTTGCTATGAGACATAGGTGAGACTGCTATGAACGTTTATTGTCCTTTAGCGAATGGAATGATAAAAGGTTCCATCTGAGGCCTGTTTCTTGAGTCTGGCAACAAGGCATATTGTGTCTAGGCCTGACAATAGCAACTCTAGGACTTAGGCTTCAGACCTGGCCTCCTTCATACAAAGATGACTGAGAAGACATCTGAAGTCTCCCAAGACAGAAGTTGGCAATATGTCCATGGGGCCTGAGTGTGAGGCCAAAACAGACCTGCAATGTTACCTGGGCTCGGCAATGGTGGTAGAAGTCACTGAATCAGGCCAAGGAGCTCGAAGGCTGGAACTGTCTGTAGCCCTTGTGCTGGTTGAGCCTCCATGGCTGGGCACAGAGGACAAGCCTGCAATAGGAACATTTTGACTTCCAAAAGCCAGTCTGCCAGCAGGCAGTGTGAGGCTTGTTGGGGCAGCCGTGGGACCAGTGTCCCCTTTGGCTGCATTTGAAATAGCTACCTGGCAGAGTTGACTTTAGGCTATACCCCAGTGGGGTCGGGCATTGCAGACCTCTTGTTTTTTGTGAGGGAATACCAACAGCCTCAGAGAAGCAGCCAAGGTCTAGAGCATAGTTTTTGCTGTAGATGAGCCTGATGGGAAGACTCCTCTCTTATTATTTAAACCAACTCCTGCATGGTGACTCAGGGAAAATCCTCAGCTCTTAAATTAGGTAAGCAGTGAGACTATTTCTGCATCTGTAGCACTATAAATACATTTTTCAACATGTGAAAGGCCTTGATCATCTATGAGATAACTGACTATAAACTTGCATTTCTTAACCATTAACTATTAGGACTTTCTGTTTGTCCCTGTTAAGTTGGAGTCTTAAAAGTTATAAATATAGTCCATTAAAGTGAGAGCATGATAGTTTCTGTTTGAATTAGTATATAAAAAGTTCATAGTTAAAAAAGTCTAAGACTATACCATAGATTCATAATATTACCATTTTTAGTTAAGTAGACCAAGCATATTATAACCTTTTGATAACGAAGTTATAGCACAATGACCAAGTTTTAACATAAATAAATCCTCAAAATCAATAGATCTTAATATACAATACTGGTGAAAACTTGTACATAGTAATCCCTGATTTATGAGTTTTAAAAACAACAATATAGTAGAACAATGTAAAGCAATATTAAAATCACATTTGAATTTATTATCGCAAACCTGTTACTAAGAAATACTAGTTGTGTGTCATAGGCAGCTCATGGCAGGAGGAACAGCATTTATTAATTCAGGATTTGATAGAGACCTAGGCAGTTGAACATAACATTTTTAAATTAGCTTAATTTAATAGACCTTTATAACTTTGAATTTTTAGTATCATGTAAAATTATTTTGAACCAGGTTTAAATCATATATATTGTAAAACATAACTTTGAACTTTTATAAAAATCCATACCAATTGAAATGAGACTTGTTGCTGTCCATGTGTGGTGTGTGACCATAGCGTCATAGCGAGACCAGGTGCATGCTGGTGGGAAGGCTGTCTCGGCAGAGTTTGAAACTCTGCATTTATATGGCATGGCTGATCAGAAGTCTGTGCAACTGAAAACCCTCTTCTGCATGCTTCCTCTGGTGGCAGGTGTCCCATGGGAGATTTAATGCCTTGCCCCTGGGCCTGAGGCAGTGGCACAACATACAGCCATCTGTGTGTGCGCAGGGTTCCCAACAATTGCTTTTCTAACAAAAATAGTTTAGAAGCAGCAGTTTCAGCATCTGACCTGAGCCTTTTAGTTTCCCCAGCTGATTTTGGTGCAGCGTGAATGTCCACCATGTCTGTGGTGCTCAGAGCATATGGCAGGATGCTGAGTCTGAGCAGCCATGAGCAGAGGGACAGGTGTGTGTGGTAAGCACAGGGCAGTTGAGGGAGAGTGTAAGTTTTAAGTTGTATATGGTAAAGTGGAGGTTAGGAATAGGGAGATCAGAAAAAACGATCTGTTGCTGGCATCAAGTTCTAATTAAGGGTCTCTGGTATAACAAACCAGGGACTACCAGGTGAGCCTTTTCCAATGCACTAATGTTAGGACCAATGAAATGATGATGTGCACAACAGATTTCATATGAAAGAGGTTTATTAGATGGAGATGGAGAGTGAGAGAGAAGGAGAGAAGACATGATAGGAGGAAGAGAAAGGAGTGCCCTGACAGAGAAAGGGGAGAGAACAGGAGAGTGAGAGAGTAAGAGAGCAAGAGGGCAAAAATGCAAGAGAGGGACAAAGAGGCTGGATGATTCTTTTAAGGAGCAACTTGAACACAGTACCAGGTGTGGCTACATGGCAGGTGACACATGACGACATCATAGGTTGCTAGGTAACCCACAAGCAGGCTGCCTAAAAACAAACATATCTTCTGGAGGTATCTCCATCCCTGATCTCAAGCTATACTATAGAGCAACAATAATAAAAACTGCATGGTATTGGCATAGAAACAGACTGGTGGATCAATGGAATTAAATAGAAGACCCAGAAATAAACGCAACACCTATGGACACCTGATTTTGATAAAGATGCCAAAACAATACAATGGAAAAAAGATAGCATCTTTAATAAATGGTGGGAGAATGATCTCTCCCTCTGGTGTCCTCCATCAGCCTATATGGCTCAGGCATCTATTCTTTTTTTCCCCATCCTCTAGCTCTTCTTGTTTGTACCATGGACTCTCAGACAGTACCAAGCTGTGGTATGTCACCAGAATTTCAATAAGCCCCACAGGTCTTAAGGTCATTTGTCTGGCAGCCAGGCCAGCAGACTGACAATGGGGGAGAACAATTTGTAGGGGAAGCCAAATATGTTCTAGGAAGGTATGGGACTCTGCTGGATAAGGATGAAGTCGGTCATCTCTGGATAGCCAATCATTTACACTCCATCTATGAGGATAGAGTCCTTTTTCTCAGCAGGGTTCTGAAATGAATGCCCTGATCTGAGTAACTCTAGGTCTTGAAATGAGGTCTCATGTTCCTCAGGGCCCATTACAGGCCAGTCCTTCCCTTTATAAGGAAAGTGCTCTAAAAAGCATCTTGGAATACCTAAAAATGTCCCACCCTGCTAAGAACCTTAGTCCAGCAGTGACATTCAATTGTATTTGGAGATCTCCCCCATAGGATATTTAAGTAGTGTATTTTCCTTCTTGTGATAGGACCATTTAACTATCCCAGATTTCGTGAATGTGGGGACGTGTAAGCAGGCATCTCTATGGCCAGTTCCCAAGGGACCTGACAAATGGCACATCAGGCATCTGTGAGGCCACCTGTGGACCACCTGCTATCACCTGCACAAGGTCTGGGTCACCTGATGAAAGAAGTCGTACTCCTCCCTTTCTCTCTCTCTTTCTTGTACCCTGCCCAGAGATGGTCTCTGAGACACCCTCCCCTTTCCATTAAGAAAACCTCACACATGGAACCAGTCATTGTGTAATTTAAGAGTCTGCTGAATGGTGCCCATTCCGTTGGATATAGTTTTGCCTGTTACTCTCAGAATGTTGTTGTATTAGATTTGTTGATATGTTACTGTTCTGAGATTTTTAATATATATATTTACTTTTGTGTACCAAATATTCATATGAGTTTATGAAAATCAAAAGGCCATGAGACATGGATTTGGATTATGTTAAACAGATCCCAGATGAGTTTTTCCCTGTTCTTGGGATTCCTCATTTTTCCCATTTAATAGACAAATCTCAACTTCTGTCTATAGTCTGAATTTGTCTCAGCAGATTTTCACCTTATTGACTCTATTTCCAGGATCAGCTATGGACTGCAAGCTGAAATCTGGACTTTTTGGAAGCTGACATGACTGCTCCCTGTCTCTTCAATCAGATCAACTAACCAGAGACTGTTAAGGACTGCCTCATTGACCAGACTTTGATTGGCTCCTAGTAATGTTTATTAAATTAGGAAAAACTTGTGATTGGATAAAAGGCTATGATTTTGGCATCAAAGTAAGAGATTCTAGCATCTTGGGCAGGAGCTCTAAAGATCTGGGAGAAATCCTTAAAATTCAGTTGGAAGCAACTCCCTTGGGCACTCAAGAAATGGGACCCTTACCTACTTTGCTTGTTTTTTTAATGTTTGAACCCTGCATTATAAATCATCTGGTTGCGTTTATTAGGGAAAAGATTAGTGCAGTGTAAGTGCTTACACTAGACAACATCACCAAAGAGTAAATATGACATGAAATGGAAACAAAAACCCAGATAATTACAGGCTAAGATAACTACCCATGTACTTGCCCCAACTTTTGACCAACATTTCAGACTCTTTCGAACTGAGATATCAACAGTCCAATTATCAACATTGAAGAAATTCCAGGATTTGCATCTCCAGCCCATTGTCCCATTCTACAGGCTGAAATGTTGAGTCAAAAGGGAAAATTTTTCTTGAGATAGAATCCTCACTGTACAGCTGCTTCATGATTGAAACAGTTACAAGGAGAAGGGGGAAATGAAAGAATCAGATTAATTTTGTAACCTATGTTTCTTTTAATTGTCTTATAACTTATATTTTCAAGTTTTAGGCCCATGTTAATAAAAGCCTCTTAGTGCTTCTCTAGAGAGCTGAGGAATGTAAAAGTTCCTGACATTAGCCATCTGTGAGGGCAAAGAAAAGGAAGAGAACAAGCAGAAATGTCTACTAAATGGAGAGAAAATCACCATCTGTCGCCTGTGAGATGAGCTTTGTTTGGAAACAGGGCCAAATGGCCCCAATCCTTCTCCTGAATAGCTCCTGACCTTTGATCCAAAGCTTTTAACCCTACTCCTCAGAACAGACACGGGATGAGTTAATCACTCTCCCACCTTTAACTGTGGCTATAGCTCAGATGGCAGGAAATTCCAAACTGACTTGAAGATTTATTTACGACAGGGTTGACTGGACCTAAGGATTCCCAGAACCAACCATGAGGTAAAAGTTAAATACCTCATGAAATCCTGAATCACCAGGATCGCAACTCCAGGAGATCCCAGTGCTTTGTCTTTTAAAAACCCAAAGTCTTTTTCTCCTGCGACCACTCCTTCCTGACCAGCAGGAGTGACCCATTGTGCAATGCTCAAAATAAATAAACCTCTTTCGATTTTGCATCGATGATTAGTTTCCTGGGTTCTCTTCATACCTTCTTATATTTAGGCTCATGCCAACTCACCAAAAGCAATCTACAAATTCAATGCAATTCCCATCAAATTACCAAAACAATTTTTTACAGACCTAGAAAAAAAAATTCTCTACTTCATATGGAATAACAAGAAACCCAGAATTGCTAAAAAAAAATCGTCTACAATAAAAGATTTTCTGGAGGTATCTCCATCCCTCATCTTAAGTTGTACTATAGAACAACAGATTTTAAAAATTGCATGGTCCTGGCATAGAAACAGAATGGTGGATCAATGGAACCAAACAAAAGACCCAGAAATAAACCCACACACTTATGGACACCTGATCTTTGACAAAGATACCAAAACCATACAATGGAAAAAAGATAGCATCTTCAACAAATGGTGCTTGTCTAACTGGATGTCTACATGTAGAAAAATGCAAATAGATCCATACTTATCACCCTGCACAAAACTAAAGTCCAAGTGGATCAAAGACCTCAAAATAAAACCCGACACTTTAAATCAGTTAGAGGAAAAAGTGGGGAATACCCTTGAACTCATTGGCACAGGAGACAACTTCCTGAACAGAACACCAACAGGCTTTAAGGGCAACAATCAATAAATGGGACCTCATGAAACTGAAAATCTTCTGTAAAGCAAAGGAAACCGTCATCAAAACAAAACGACCATGTACAGATTGGGAAAGAATCTTCACCAACCCTTTATCTGACAGAGGACTAATATCAAGTATATATAAAGAACTAAAGAAGTTGAAAAGCAGCAAACCAGATAATCCAATTAAAAAATAATGGGGAACAGAGCTAAACAGAGAACTCTCTGTAGAGGAATATCGAATGGCAGAGAAGCACTTAAAGAAATGCTCAACGTCATTGGCCATTAGGGAAATGCAAATCAAAACATCCCTGAGATTTCACCTTACACCCATCAGAATGATCAAGATAAAAAACTCAGTTGACAACACATGCTGGAGAGGATGTGGAGAAAGCAGAAACCTCTTCCGATGCTGGTGAGGATGTAAACTTGTAGTGCCACTCTGGAGATCAATCTGGCACTTTCTCAGACAACTAGGAGTAATGTTTCCTCAAGATCCAGCCATACCACTCCTAGGCATATATCCCAAAAAGAGGCTCGGATACACAATAAGGACTTTTGCTCAACCATATTTGTAGCAGCTTAATTTGTAATAACCAGAAGGTGGAAATAGCCCAGATGTCCCTCAACTGAAGAATGGATGCAGAAATTGTGGTACATCTACACAATGGAGTATTACTCTGCAATGAAAAATAAGGAAATCATGAAATTTTCAGGTAAATGGTGGGACCTAGAAAGGATCATCCTGAGTGAGCTGTACCAGAAGCAGAAAGTCACACACGGTATATACTCACTCATATAGACATATAACATAGCATAAATCTTCTAAAAGCTGTACACCTAAAGAAACTAATCAAGAGAGATGACCATAACTAAAATGCTCAATCCCCATCCCAAAAGGCAAAGAAGATGAACATTAGAAGCAGAAGAAAACAGGAAATAATCTAGGAACCTGCCACAGAGGGCCTCTGAAAGCCTCTGCTGAGACTTATTGCCAACTGCTGGGCAGAGTACATGGAATCTTATGTAAGATGTGGGAAATAGTAAGAGCTGGAGAGAATGGGAACCCCACAAGAAGAGCAACAGAACCAGAAAATTTGAACACAGGGGACTTTCCAGAGACTCATACTCCTAACAAGGACTATTCATGGAGATAACCTAGAACCCCTGCACAGATGTAGACCATGGCAGTTTAGTGTCCAAGTGGGTTACATAGTAATGGGAAGAGGGACTGCCTCTGACATAATCTGATTGGCCTGCTCTTTGATCACGTTCCCCTCTCCAGGGAGCAGAGTTACCAGGCCACAGAAGATGACAATGCAGCCGTTCCTGATGGGATATGATATACTAAGATCAGAAGGAAGGAGAAGAGGACCTCCCCTATCAATGGACTTGGGGAGGGGAATGCATGAAGAAGGTGGAGGGAGTGTGGGATTGTGAGGGGAGGCAGAGTCGGCTTATGGGGGATACAAATTGAATAAAGTGTAAATAATAAAAAAACAAAAAATGACAAGTAAAAATAAGAATAATAATGATAATAAAAATTAAAATTAAAAATACAATTATGTAACACTACTATACATGGCAATTGCATTTCTTTCTTTTTCATTCTTTCTCTCTTTCTTTCTTTCTCTCTTTCTTTCTTTCTATCTTTCTTTCTTTTGAGAAAGGCTATTACTCAGCAGCAAAAGCTGGCTTGGCAGTCTCTCTGTAACAGGGGTTGTTTTCAAAAGTCTTGGCAATTCCCTGCTCCAACTTCTTCCTGGTGTTGGGATCACAAGCATGAGCCTTTGTTTCCAGTGTAAAGAATTAGCGTTGCATGAATGCAGAATTTTAGTTTCCCAAGGTGAGAGGGTTCTGATAATGGATAGTCCCAGCATTGGGAACGTACTTGCCTCCACTGCACTTCTGATTTTATTCTTTTTCCTATTTCACAATTGTAGTCAAGAATAAGAATGCCAGCATTCAGGAGTTGAGGAACATCCATGACTACCATTGTGAATTTGAGGCCAGCTTGAGCTATGTGAGACCTTGTTTAAAAAGAGCCAAGGGCTAGGCATGATGGTGCAAGCCTTTAATACCAGCATTTGGGAGGCAGAGGCAGGAGGAACTCTAATGAATTTGAGGCCAGCTTGGTCTATAAATCTAGTTTCAGGCCAGACAGGATTAGTTGGTGGAAGTCTGTCTCAAGAAACAAAAACCAAAACTAAATATGGCAAAAAGCCAGGCACAGGGGCTTGTGCCTCCAGTTCAATACTTGGAAGCCTAAGGCTGGGGAATCTCTGTGCATTTGAGCTCAGCCTGAACTTCCGAATGAGACTGCCTTAAAAAAACAACCACAATAAAAGAAAACAGAATACCAACAACTGGGCTGTTAGAGCATTTACCTGGTACATGTAAGGCCCTGTTTTCTCTTCTCAATGTTCTCCCACCTCTCTCTCTCTCTCTCTCTCTCTCTCTCTCTCTCTCTCTCTCTCTCTCTCTCTCTCTCTCTCATTCCAGGAACTCTTGTGAGATATTTGCAATTCCCTAAGTCTGCCCCTCTGTGACCCTGTGGTCTCCATTTGGTGCCTGAGCTTCTGGAACACCAATGGCTCCAGATATAGCCAGTTTAACATAGACACTAAAATATTAGTTTCTTCAATGTCTTTAGCAAGTGAAGTCCTGGGAAAATGTAAATCGCTGACCTGGACACAGCCATATTAGTGATTAATGTCTAAGATCCATGAACATGTCAAAGTTTTCCTCTGGTCTCTGGTGGCTGTTTACAGTGTGTATAGGATATGTCCAACATAGCTTTCTTCTTCTGGATGTTCATCACCTGAAAACTGAATCTCTAGGGAGACTAGATATGAAAGTTAGCTAAACCTGACCCCTTGACCTGGCTATATACAATAGACACCGCCTCCTTCTTTATCTGTATAAAATAACTTTGCCTCTTTGTTCAGCTGTATGTAGTGGCCCCGAATCTCTGTGCTAACATAAATAACAAACATACTGGGCTCAGTGCTGCTGTGGTTTCTCTAAGAGCCCAGACTATGTGGTCCTAGATTTTCTATGTGTGTCTGTGGTTTCTACATTCCCTCAATACCCCAGTTAAATCACACCCTATAGCTGAGCAGAACATGGCAAAGCAGAACCCCAACCAGGACAAGGACAGTGGACACTGAATACAGGTTACTTGGATCAGTCAGACAAATGACCACTCCTGAGAGAATAATAAAGGGAAAGGAGGAAACAGCAACATAAGAAAGAGATCAGGATAAAGTAAAAAAGATAGAGAGCACACATTTCAGTTTGTCAGGTGTAAAAGCCTTTGGATAAGCAGAATTCAGAGATGTGCTCCATGTTATCACTTAGAGATTTGGGGAACAAAGAGAACCTAGACATAGGTAGATACGGGGGTGATTTCAAGAAGGTCTGAAAGTGGGTTGATGGCATTTCAGCTTCACTGGTTCTTAGGAGGCCTACCCTTACTTTCCAGGGAAGGGGTGATGAATTTGACTCCTGGAAATAAATGACAAAGGAGAGAAAAGCTGAGGAGTGGTTACCAGCTGAGGGATTCAAGCATGTTCCCATTTTCCCTTTCAAAGTGTTATATTTAGTCGAAATTGACCAGGATATAGGTGGTGGAGACCAGGCCTGCAAGCTCAATGTTGGGGAGAGGGTGATAGGAACCCACACAGCAAGGAGATGGTTGTCCCTAGCCTGATGCCTCAGCACCAGGAAAGTGGCAGTATGCTGAAGGAGAGAAGTTGGCCAATAGCACAGAGGCATGTAGCCAAAGGAGAATAATCTCAGTGGCTTAAATGTTACCCAGTTTTTTGTTTTGTTTTGTTTTGTTTTGCATTGTTTTGTTTTTAACAACCTGGTTCATATGACCCAGTGGCTCTGTTACTGATTTGTTTGGTAATTGTATCCATTCCAGTCAGAGGAGAAGTTGCTGGGCTTATGCTTTTCAGTGACTTGGTTACATCCTTTGATGACTGCTTGTACTAGTTATTTTCTCTGTTTGCAGGGCGGCATTTTTCTAACCATCCAGAGTCCCAGTGGGCTCCATCCAACTGTTGGGGGCAGGTTTTAGCCCTGCAATTTAGACAGGTTTAATATGTCACACACGTGTGTGACAGCAACTCCTGTATTAAGAGCTAATATAATTGGGAATTCCTTAGGACCTGCCTCCTGGGTGCTTGGACCCACAATAATAAAGTGGCTGTGACTCACATTTGTCAGCACATCCTAGAAAAGCAAAAGGCTTGTGACCGGATTGGTTCCTCTGCTCTTGTTGCAAGAGCATTCTTTGGTGAGCTTCGCAGCTTCAGTCCTGTTAATATATCCCACTGTTTGTGTTGGACACAGCAGCTGTCATGCTCTTCCTTCCTATCATCATTATAGTTTAGTGTCACCGTTGCAGAGTACCACCCCTGGACTAAGTGTGAAGCTTCAGTCTGAACATCCAAAAATAAGAAAGGTGGAGATATAGGGAGCCTATGAAACCCTGAATGAATGTGTGTTATCGACACGGGCACAGCCATGTTAAGGACTGTAGTCTAAGACTCATAGAAAACTGGTAAAGACCTACTCTTCCCCTGAAATGAGGCTCAGAGTGATGGTAAGGCCTACCCTGGGGAATTGAGTGTGAAGGTTGATAGTGGGTGTGTGGAAAATCTCCTCTGTAGTTTCTCCTCCCGGGTGTTTATAGCCTGAGGTCTGCTCCTCTAGAGATTTTGCCTAGTGAGATTAAATAAGCATGCCTCATTGTTCAGCCATGTACCCTAAACCCTGCTTTCATGTTCAGTGTATGTAGTAAACACGCTGAGCTTCTGGAGTGCTGTGGCCTCTCCCAACTCTTGGACCCTAGTTTTTCTATGTCTGTGTTTCTGTCATTTCTTCATTTTCTCACCACCCCTAGTCAGGGTTCAGAACACAAGCTGTGCAAGGGCAGGACACTACAGGAAATCCAGTGCTTGGGAGGAGAGCAGCTTTGAGCCTCAGGACAGAGCAGCTCTGAGGAGGGATTCAGTGCTACCAGTAGCTAAGGAGTTCCCCTCCCCCTTAGGGCTCTTAATTGGCAAAACTATGCCTGGACTAGGAAGCAGAGAAGAATATCAGGGTAAGCCAAAGGGAAGCAAAGTTATTGAGTTCTTAAGAATGAGTATATACTTTAGATTTAAGGAGGGGGAAAATCGTAGGTAAAGTCAAGGGAGAGAGAGAGAAAGGGTTAAGAAAATTTAATGCTCATGAAAAACATAGGAGCAGGATCCTAGAAAGAATCACAAGTAGGTGTTTTTACGATGACTCTGTGGCTTTCTATGTTCTTTTATCTAAAAAATATGTTTGCATTTACCAAGCGTACTCCTTCTTGCTTACCTTCTTTAGCTGTACTGATTTTAGTATGATTATCCTATATTATGTGTAATATCCACTTATAAGTGAGTATCAACCATGTTTGTCTTTCTGCTTATGGGGTAGATCACTCAGGATGATCTTTTCTAGTTCCCACCATTTGCCTGAAAATTTCACGATTTTGTTGCTTTTAATTGCAGAGTAGTATTCCATTGTGTAAATGTACTATGGTTTTTGTATCCATTCCTCAACTGAGGGGCATCTGGGTTGTTTACAGGTTTCTGCTATTATGAATAAATTTGCTACAGACATGGTGTAGTAAAATTTCAGCAGCTTCAACAGCCACTGGGAAGACACACACTCGATCACCAGCTTCTGCTAAAACAAGGTATTTCTAAAATGACCATCTGTTTTCACCACCACTCCTTTCATAAAGCAAAAGTCCTCTTTACTGCCTGAAAAATGGGATGAGGAACACATGCCAGATGAGGTCCTTGAAAATGAACAAGTATACAACCTTTGCAACTATTTGCCAGTAATAGAGAATAATAGAGAAAGAGGACACAGAAATAGTGTGATTCAGTCCTCAATTCAGGCAGTCCATAGACTTATGACAGACCTACTTGGTCCTGCCACTTGGAAGGCTGAAGCAAGAGGATCACATGTTCAAGGCCTGCCTGAGCTATACAGCTAGCTGAAGACTAGCATGGAAAACATGCTGGGACCCTCTTTCAAAGACAAAAATCAGCAAAAGGAAGGCTGGTGATATTGCTCAGGCACAGTGCAATGCAATGTTTGCCTGGCACACATGAAGCCTTCCCCAAACCACAAAAACATATAGAAACCAAACAACTACTGAAGGCTAAAATGACAAAGTAATTGGACAAAGTCTGAGAAAGCTCTCACCTGTATTTGTACAGAACACATTTATAACAGACCCTGTAGGTAATTATGTAGTTATGGCAACATGACACAGCCCCAGGTGTACTGAATTGCATTTTTGAGCATGATATTGCCCAGAGTCAGCATGAGAACCCTGGATGCCATCAAGGAGCCAAGAGGCTGCATGGTGTGCTCAGGGATCAAGGTGTCCAGGAATTGATCTTGAAAGAGGAATAAAAGGAACTGTGAGCACTACAATGGGTTTTCTTCTGTTCTACTGCCCCACAACCCCTTGACTTTTACCCCACCAACACAGCATATTCTCACAGAAGCATATATATACAGGCAGCCAGAGGGTTGCCTTACCAGGATTCTGAGAGCTAAACTCCTACCCATGACAAGCTGGTTTGGGTTTTAGCTGCACCTTCAGAGGTCAGCTTCTGGGGGAACAGCTCCAGCATATTCATCTTTTTGTGGGCATTGCTAGAAATTCACCTGGGCAAGGCTTGGTTTCTTCCTTCTATGGAGAAAAGTGGGCTTCTATGGAGAAAAATGTGTGGACAAGAGATTTGGTCCACAGAAGCTCGGGGTAAAATAGAGATCTGAAATGGGTTTTATTAAGAAAAGCCTCCTAATTAAAGGAATTTATTTATTTATTTACTCATTTATTTAATGTGTGAGTGCATATATGCAAATGCCATAGCATACATGTGGAGGACAGAGGACAACTTGTGAGAGTCCAGTATTTTCTTTCTGCTTACCATTCATGTCCCAGGAATCAAACTCAGATCAGCACATTTTGTGGCCCTAAGCCATCTCACCTACCCTTAGATAGACTCCTTTTTTTGTCCAAGACAGGGTTTCTCTTTGTAGCCCTGGCTGTTCTGGAACTCTCTCTAGAGCAGGCTGGATTTGAATTTATAGTGATCTCCCTGCCTCTGCCTCCACAGTGCTTGGATTAAACACATGCCCCACCAATGCCTGGCTTAGCTGGACTCTTAACAACTAACTGAGTTTAGACTAGAAATGCCATTTAACCTGTAACTGTAGTCCTTGAGAGGCTGAACGGGAAGATGGCCCTGAGTCAGAGATCAGTCTGTGAGATCCTTCCATAGTGAGCTCTTATCTCAAAACAATAATAACATTGTTTTGTTTGCTTTAACATTCTTGTCTTTCTGGTTTTTAGGGTCCTTTTCTGTTTTGATTCAGTTTTTCTTGTTTTCTTACTTACTTTCTTTCTTTTTTTTTTTTTTTTTTGAATGAGAGTGAGAGCATAAGCAAGTACACCTAAAGTTCCGTGGGTAGGAAGGATATGGGAGAGGGGAAAGAAAATTATCAAAATGTGCTGCATAAAAATACATTTTTAAAATTAAAACCACCAAAAAAAAAATGTCAGCAGCTTATATAATCCCAGCACTGAAAGGCTGAGGCAAGATGACTACAGAATTCAAGGTCACCTTGAGCTAAATAGTGAGTATGAGACCAGCCTGCTCTACAGATTGAGAGCAACCTATGTCAACCTGTACCATAGTCCTCCCCACCAAAAGAAGGTCATTCAAAGCTGGGTTGGTGGCAGACACTTAAATATAGTTCCTGCTACTCAGGAAGCTGAGATGAGAGTTCTGCTTGAGCCCAGGGTTTCAAGAAGAGCCTTGACAACATAGTAAGATCCCAGACCAAAACAAGATAAAAAGCTTTGATTTCTAAGAATGAATAAGGGTTGTAGCTGCTATTCAATGGCGAAGCACTTATAGAGCACATGTGAGGCTCTGTTTCCTAATATGGTGGGGGCACTTGATAGAAGTAAAAAATGTGAGTAATGATTGGATCTAGAGACCCAGAGGGAAAAGAATGGTTGAAGCCTGGGCTAGCAGTATAGTAGTGAGAGGCTAGATAGGAGATGTGGAGAAGGAACAGATTACAATGTCCTGGACAACCAGGTTCTGAGCAGGAAAGCTCACAATAAATCGAGTGCAGTGTGGAGAAGAGGGCTGGGATGAGTGTCTAGACATTGGAAAATGTGAAGCTGGAGGACGGGTTCATGACTGTCTAGAGATGACATCTTGACACTTGGATACTGAGAGAATGGAGATGCTAGATTTGGAAAAAAAAAAGTGGTCAGATGGGCCTAAAAAAATAATCTGATATGTTGGATTCATTGGAATGGTGAGATATCCAATAATAATGTCCCCTAAGCAACACACAGAAGGTCTGTCCATCCAGAAATGACAGTTCAAAGTTGTGACATAGGATGCCAGGTAAGAGTAATTTAACAGGATTTTTTTAATCAGAAGGACAGGGTGCTGAGGTCAGGCCACCATATTTCTGATTTTTCAGTTATGCATTGCAAATTTTGAAAAGATTTATGAAGCTATATATAGCATAACAGGCTCCTATTTTAAATTCTTTCACAAATGGCTTTTGAAGTTCATTTCTCCCTTAACCTCTGTTCAACTCAGATGTGGACTGCTACCTCCTCGCTATGGGCTCTTCCAGTCAGCATCTCCTTTGCAAGTCAGGGTCACCTTTCTAATCATATGCCTGTCCTCCCCTTTATACAAAAGCTCTAATTTTGTTCTTCACTACCAGTTTCTTTATATTCAAATCCAACTACTAACTCACCTCCAGATGAATTTTGTTTCCTTCAGGATTTTACATCCCCAGTTGGCCTGGTATTGAAGGCCTGAATCAGTGTGGTTCTAATTCACTGTTTCTAGCTAGAACTTCTCCTGTGCCCAAAGTGTGCAACTCAAACAATATCTGGAGTGAACTGCAATTTCCCATTTTTGTATATAACATCAACTCTTTCCCATGACACAGAGTGACCCAATCTCTACCTTTACTGAGAACCACCAATGGTATTTCAAGGTTTGCAAATAACCTCATCTTGAAAATGAGTTCACTGAAGCTCAGAGTTATCTGGCCCAAAGATCAGAGATGGGTCGTCAGACCCAAATCTCTCAGTCTTTCCATTAAACCATGATCTCTGCACCATATGTCAAGGAGTATCTCCTCCAGAACAAAGAATAATGCTGAACAAACAAAGGGCTAATGCTCAGCCACTACTGATTTCAGTGGAAGCAGCTTTGTATGAGCTAGGTGTTGCCACATAGGCATAGCTGGCCCTAAACTCGTGACAATCATTCTGCCTTATCTTTCCTGTTGCTGGGATTTATCCGATGTGTCACCATAGCTGGAGGCTTTTTAAAAATCATGGCTAGAGCAACTGGGTCAGAGAAACAAGCCCACAGAGATAATAAAAGAAATGACAGTATGGGGAGTTTCTGACTTCACAGGCTTCTGAGATGGAAAATTTGCCAGAGCATTTATTAACTACTGAAATGTAGAATAACAGCCTGTATAAAGAACTTGGCGTGGGAAGAAAGCAAAGCAATAAATAAAACAAAGGAAGCTGCTAGGTTCTATGGCACATATCTTAATCCCACCACTCTGAGGCAGAGGCAGATGGATTTCTGTAAGATGGAGTTCAGCCTGGTATATAGAGTAGGTCCAGGACAGTTAGGGCAAGACAGACAGTTGTCTAAACAAAACAAATCAAAACAAAACAAAAGGAAGCTAATTTAAGAATGGGTAGCCAGGTTTTAATCCTTTCTAGGGCTGCACTTCGTTGAAAAGAATAACCTTCTTCAGTAGAGTATGACCTTCCCTAGTAAAGGAGGAGCTTTCTCAGCAAGAGTGTGTGTGTAGCTGCACTATACTTCTAGAAGCCCCAAACACACTCTCAAGAGCCAAAGCCCAATTCAAGTGACATCACACATTTCTGCTTTCAATCACCTAGTGATGAAAGCAGGTCCATATCAGCAGAGGCAACAGATGAAAGCCTGTGCCATCTGCCAGATCCAGCAGAGAATAGGATCTCAGTATATACTCAGAGAAAGCTAGCCTTAAGGCTTAGAAAACTTTGCCTCAGAGCTTGTGTACTCCACAGCAAGAGAACTAAGAAGACCCCCAGATTGGATATATTCAACACTATGACCAGCAAGCAGCCTACACAGGAACCATATGAAGCACCATAGGAGGCTCCCAGAGCAATGAAGTACAAGACAGAGGTAAAAGTTCAAACTGGCTGGTCACCTTCAGATGAAGGGTCGTGAGAAGGACACTGAGAGGCAGCTCCTCCTTTCTTCTGTCTGTCTCTATCTAGCAAAGCAACCTGGATATTGTCAAGAGAAGCATCCCTATAGGCAAACAGTTTAAATATGAATAGACTCCAGAGATAATCCCTTACTGATAAATGATGAGCTGACTCAATCACATCAGCAAGGTAAACAGCACAGGGACACAGAGCCTCTCTCAGAACTAAGCTGATCTCCCCTGCCCCACACCTGACACACCACTCTTTTTCCCTTCTTCTCCCTGAACACCATTTTTTTTCCTCCCAAAATACAGGCTTAAAAATATCACCACACTGAAGAAGTTCAGTGGTTGAATACTTGTATGGTATGCATGAGGCCTCAGTTCCAGCCCCAGCACCACAAAACAAAAACAAAAAACATACACACCAAAAAAATCCAAATGCTCCCACACGCACACAAATATGCTCAAGTTTTTGTCAACTATCAGCTGAAAGGTTAATAGTTGATTTGTGTAATGAAAATTGATTCTATCAAGCAATTGAGAGAAATGGAAGCTCAAGAAGAGCTCTCGAAGGCTAGCACAGGGCAGCACCTATCAAGACTGCGTGGGCAGGCTGCATACTGCTACTTTCTGAGTGACTCTATTCAGGGCCACCAACCACCAGCTGAGTGAGCTGAGTAAACACTGTCACAGGTACAGTGAACTACCACGAGGGTCCCTGGAGGCTCAGTTGCATGAGCAACTAAGATGAGTATAGTCTAAGGATTGGTATGGTATTAGCACATGTCCCCAGCAGCACCTTCACCCAATTTGCAAGTCACACCTTGCCTTTGCCTTCTTCCAGAACCCATAGTGCCATAACTCTAGTCAGAGACTTAGGCACCAAGAGTATCATTTATTTATTTATTAAAATTAAACTTGTTACATGCCACTCATGAGGCTAGACCCTCAGAGAATAAATCATGAACAGTCCTCTTATGACCGGAAACATTCAGCAACATGTTACAACATGTAGGAGGGAGGAGCCACCCTAACTCATGGCTGCATAGAGGGATTGACAATTATCCAGAGGGGATTGGCAATGACCCAGAATATCATCAGGATAGGGAATTCAGAAAAAAAGCACTCCAGGGGAATTGAACTGTAAATGCATGTTAGGCATAAGGAAAATGGACATGGGAGCCCCCATGTCCACTTGAGACAATTTTCACTTTCGTGGTCGTGCCCCTTTGCCTCTCCCCTTACTTAATGCGGTGTTTTCAGCAGCATGAACAGGTTGGCCCGGTGACATGGGCATATCAGAAGACCTAGGCTTTGCATATGCACTTGGCAGGCTGGGCTCATTCTGTGAGAGTAGCCTATGGCGTTTCCTACGTGGCTTACCCTGTGACGTAGGGTAAAAAATATAAATCTATTTTTTTCTCTTTTTCCTTCGTTGGTCCAGCAGATACACAGCCCAACTCTCCTTGGCTTTTTTGTCGGTAATATTTTGCTCAGATTCAGACTCAGGCTCCTGCTCTGGCTCAGGCTCCAGCTGGGCCTCAGATTTAGGCTCAGGCTGGGTCTTGGGCTCCAGCTCTGGCTGAGCCTCTGCATCAGGGTCGGGCTCAGGCTCACGTTTCTGCTCTGGCTGGGGTTTGGCCTCTGCCTCAGCCTTTGTCTTTGTTTCAGGCTGTGGCTGTGGCTCGGGCTGCAGCTTGGGCTCAGGCTGTGTCTTGGGCTCCAGCTCTGCCTGCAGCTCTCCCTCTGGCTCTGGCACAGCGTCCTGCTCTGACTCTGGCTGTGGTTTGTACTCAGGTTGGGGCTTGTGCTCAGTCTGGGGCTCAGTCTCTGGCTGAGGTTGCAGCTCTGGGTCTGGCTCCAGCTCTGCCTCTGCCTCTGGCTCTGGCTTAGGCTCCCTTGATGGTTGGTTGGAAGTTCCATAAAGATCCCACAGGTTACAATCATCAGCTGAACTGAGAATAGAATCAATACTTTGAAGCACTGCTTTTTCATACCCAAGTATTTGGCCCTCTTTAGAGGAATCTTCTGAAATTGAAAAGACATCTGTAAATACACTCCTTCTACCCACTCTGTCCATACAGACATCAGCAGGATATTGAACACAAACTAAGCTGAAGTAGTTGAATGCTTGGACATTCTGAATCACAGGTAAAAATTCTAGTTGTAGATTTTCCCCTCTATTTTGAGTTTTACTGAGAGACGTGACTGATAAACTAACAATGAAAATATGATTCTCACTTTGAAATTCTATTGTCTAAACAGCATGAGGTACTTGCTCAGTTGTTCCTTAACACAAATCGATGCCTTGTGGACCATAGCAAATAAGGGCACTTGCTTCAATAAAGGAGTATTTGATCTAAATCAAGTTAAAGTTCTCTAGCTTAGAAAAGTTCTTTATTTAGTCACTGTGGTCCAGCTGGACTTTTGGTGCTTGCTGCCTTATACAATAAGGTATGCAGTAGATAGTAGATCTTTAACAGTTTTCACTGTTAACCTCTGCTAACCTCAGTCTCCACCCAGCTGGAAAGAAGTTAGAGTAATGCTTCTTACTCTCTCCTCTTTCTTGTCCATAAAGGATAAAAAGAGATGAAAACGAGGAGCAGAGATATAGGCAATAGAACTCTACCCAAATCTGGAAACCCAGTAGCGCACCTGCACAACAGGATAAAATCTTCTTTCTGAAATATAAAAATTCAAATTTAGCCTTTGCATGGTTGAGCATGCCTGTATTTCCAGCATTCAGTAAAGCAGCAGCAGACATATCCCTGTGAGTTCCAGGACAGCCTGGTCTACATGACAGCCTGGTCTACATGTATGCCAAGGACAGTCAAGGCTACAGAGAAAGCCTGTCACAATGATAAAATAAAAAATATTTTAAAAATTATTTGTTTTTAAATTTTAAGTGTTTTTTATTTTGCTTATTTTTTATAAGATTTATTCATTTGATTATGTATACACTAATTTGCCTGCATGTACACCTGAAAGCCAGAAGAGGCCACCAAATCTCATTATACATTTTTCAGAGCCCCACCCCTTGGTTGCAGGGAACTGAGCTCAGGACCTCGGGAAGAGCAAGCAGTGCTCTTCAACTCTGAGCCATCTCTCCAGCACCAAATCACTTGTTCTTATAAGGACCTGAGTTCAATTGCCAGCACCCATCCAGTAGCTCACAACTACCTGTACCTCCAGTTTCAGGGAAGACAATGCCTTCTGCCAAACTCTAAACACACCAGGCACACTCATAGGAGACTGACACAAAGCCAAGCAAAACCTCATAGATGTAACACAAATGTAAATGAAAATGTTACCATTTATAAAAATGTTCTTGAGCCAGACACAATGAACACTGGTGTGACTCCTCAGTGCCAGAGACTCAAGAAGCTCAGAGCAAAGGATCCTTTGTGTGTGGCAACCCCAGACACCACGTGGACCACGTATTATACATTCTTAATTATAATTTCAATATTGTGCTTTGCCTGGTGGCTCTAGCCTGTAATGCCAGCCTTTTTGGTCTTGTTAAGCTGCTCAGCCTTCATGTGGAGGTGATCAAAGAGCAAGCCACTGAGTTCAGGTCAGATACTTTGGGCAGAGTGCAGGGAATCTTATGAAAGAAGGGGGAGATGAAAGACCTGGAGTGGACAAGAGCTCCACAAGGAGAGCAACAGGACCCAAAAGTCCTGGCATAGCTGACTGTTCTGAGATTCATCCTCCAAACAATTACCATGCATGGAGACAAACTAGAACCCCTGCCCAAATGTAGCCCATGGCAGCTAAGTCTCCATGTGTGTACCCTCATCAAACTGTGTGTCTTAAGATTGAAAATTCAATATTAGGTGGTAAATATTAGGTGGTAAATGTTGGACTCTGCATATAATACCAGCATTCAGGGAGGGAGAGGCAGGCATGTCCCTCTGCCTTCAAGGACAGCCTGGCCTACAAAGTGAGCCCAGGGCAGCTATGGCTACATATAAACCTTAGATCCAAAAGCAAAAAAAAAAAAAAAAAAAAAAAAAAAAAAAGAAAAGAAAGAAGGAAAGAAAAATAATATTAGAAAAGCACTTGTTCTTTTAGAGGACCTGGGTTCAATTCCCAGCAGCAATACCCTGGCTCACAACCACTGATAACTCGAATTCCATGGATTACAATGCAATCTTCCAAAATAATCAAGGACATGGCACACCCATGGTGCATAGACACAAATGTAAGTTGTTAGTATTTTGGAACAAAACCTGCTTCTGGGGTGCCTAGCAACTTATGATGTCATCATGTGTTGCCAGCCAGGTGGCCACACCTCTAAGGCCTGGTTACCTTGCCCCTTAAAGGGACAACCCATCACGTGATCTTTCCCTCTTCCTCTTCTCTCTTGCTCTCTCTCTCAGGGCATCCCCCCTTCTCTCCATCATGTCCTGCTCTCCCTTCCCCCCTTCCCTTCATATCCACCTAATAAACCTCTTGCATTGAAGATCGGTTGCCAGCCTCATCTTTAATTAATAGATCTAACATTGGTCTGTGGCTGTGAAAGGGTCTCTCCTGGTTTTGCCAGGACTCCTTTCGGACTACTTATAATCTAATAGGACCATGGATGGCTTCAACCAACTTTCTCTGCTCTATACCTAACCATCCTTCCTAAAAATCTTCACTTTTCTCTCAACTGCCCTCATGCTTGCATGGCAGTTCAGGCTTAAAGTGGGTTGCCTTGTAAAACTGTGTTTCTTGACAATTAAAATTCAGTGTTTTATGAGAATGGTGGCCCATGCCTGTAATACCAGCACTCAAGGGAGGCAGGCGGGTCTCTGTGAGTTCAAGGCCAGCATCGTCTACAGAGTGAGGCCAGTGCAGCTAAGGACAGAGAGAAACCTTATCTCAAAAACAAAATGAAAAAATTTTACAAAAGCACTTGTTCATATACAGGACCTGGGTTCAATTCCCAGCACCTGTATAGTGGCCCACAACAATGGATATCTCATGTTCTAGGGAAGACTGTGCCTTCTTTCAACCTAAGAAAGACTTTCTGTTGGTTTGAGCCCATTTCCAAGCAGTCTTCTCTGGTATATACCCATAACACCTCCACCTCTAAGTGTGAGTAGTTCTGAAATTGACAAATATTTTTTGAGCTATTTTACCCAAGTGCAACATTTTTTGTGAGTTTTCAGCACAAAGTAATAATTACATTGTGAATGAGAATGTACCAGCCCTATAGGAAATATTTCTTGGAAGTTGAGGTTGATATTGCAAATATGTGTGCATGGTTCTCATTTTTTCTTTAAAAATCTGTAAGTGTCTGAAGACAGAGTCAGTTCTGGTGGCACATGCCTATAGTACCAGTACTTGGGTGGTAGAGGCTGGAGGATCAGGAATTCAAGGCCAGTCTCAGGTTGCTTTATGATTTAAACCTAGCCTGAAATGAAGAGTGAAGAGGAAGTGAGGAGGGTACTATTGCTGAGCGTGGAGAAAAGTTCAAAACCTAATGGACGCAAGAACATGCTGGTTGTTTAAACCTGGGATGGTGGTTCCTGCTTGCAACCCCAGTACTGGGCAGGCTGAGACAGGAGGATTGCTGTGGGTCCTGGGAAATAGAGTTAAAATCTGTGTGTCAACCAACAAACAAATGTAAGAAATTGGTTGCTTGGACAAAGAATGAAAGTGGCAAAAGTTTTGGTGAGATGCACTAAGAAAACAGGTAAATTGGGTGGGCATGCTAAAGCATACCTGTATTCTCAGAACATCGGAGGTAAAGGCAGGGGCAATCAAGAGTTCAAGGTTATCCCGGGCTGTAGAGTAAGTTTGAGGCCAGCTTATGCTATGTGAGGCTCTGCTGTAAAATAACAACTAAATAAATGAAAAAATAAAATTTTAAAAGATAAAGAATGTTAGATCCATAGGCAATAGCAGAAAATGAAAGGGCACAAAATTACCTCAAAGCATGCAGATATTAAAGTGAACAGGATCATGAGGGAACCAGATGTTCACAGAGTATCTATGCAAGATACAGTTGGTGCATTTCTAAATATAGAGGGTAAACGGTTCCCTTCCATTGGACTAAGCTGGACATGCTCCCGGACCACATGGTAATACTTAACAGCACCAGGCACAAGGCAAATACCTGGCATCAGGCAGGTGGAAGGAGAGAATGTTACACATATAGAATGCTCCCTCTCCTCACGACAGAGCAGTTACTAACATACTGGGAGGGGCTTCCTGTAAAATAATCACAAATTATCTGAACAAATGTCCCTGTGCTACAAGGTTTAAAAAAAAAAAAAAGCATGGGTACATTCTAGTTTAAAAGATACTTAAGAGGCATGATGGTCAGATGCAGTGCAAGGCCTTGCACTGGAAAGAGGACTTTTAGCCAACTGTTATGAGGGACATTACTGAGACAATGAGAAAATGTTTCATGTGGCCATAGACGGGGCAAGTGGCCTGTCTCACTGTTAAGTAGTCAGTGTGATAAGTGCATTGAGGCTTTGCAGCTAAACATTCTTTTTCTTGGGAGATATATGCTGTCACATTTAGGAATGATGCATTATAATGTCTTTGAGTATATAAATAACTCTAGAATGATTAAATGTGCACACATACACAAAGCTAGGTGCAATAGAATTTACCTGTAGTCAGAGTTACTTGGAAAGATAAAGGAAGAACATTAATGCAGCCCAGGAATCTGAGGTTAGATCCTCAAATTTAAAACAAAATGGGATGTGTTAGTTCTACATTTTTAAACTATTATATTTACATTTCTTAATGCCTCTTTCTTCCTACTCTACCCCAATCCCTTCCAACACCCCAATACCAGGTAGGAGAGAAAGGTTAGTGAAGAGAGGGAGCACAGTTTTCCTTAGATACTTCCTGCTGGTTAAGGTCCCCAGCTTCCTTGGAGCTAGTCCAATCCTCTTCAGGATATCTCCATCTTCTCCTCATCATGCTGCATCAACAGCAAAAAGCAGCAGCAGTGGGAAAGCACCAGCAGCCTCCTTCTTTCTCAGAGCCCACAATACTCTCTGGACTCTGGCATTTATTCCCTCTCCAGAGCCCTCAGATTTAAACTATCTGCAGCTGGCAAAAGAGCCCCTCTCAGAGCTCCATGAGGCAAACAGTTTTC
The DNA here is from genome assembly GCF_030254825.1 of Meriones unguiculatus. Lineage (NCBI taxonomy): Eukaryota > Metazoa > Chordata > Mammalia > Rodentia > Muridae > Meriones > Meriones unguiculatus. The sequence continues at coordinate 75,715 of NW_026843706.1, read as the reverse complement.
TGCTGTGGACAATCTCAATCAGTTCCATTTCCTATACCTGAGACAAAAACACAAACAAACAAACAAAACCAATACAAAACAAAACAAAAACATGTTTACATCCACAATACTGATGTGATGAAATTAAAAAAAAAAAAAAAAAGAGCTAAAGAGTTGACTCAGTGGTTAAGAGCATATTACTGCTCTCTTAGAGAACCAGAGTTCACGTCCTGGCACCCACAACAGGTCCCTCACAATTGTCCATAACTCCAGCTCCAGGGGAATGGATCCAATATTTCTGATCTTTGAGAGAAACTGGCATTCATACGTAAGCACAAACAATCCAGGATTCCCTATTGAAACTTTTCCCACTGAATTTTGACATATGACCCTGGAATAAATACGCTAACTTCATACAAATTGCTGTAGAAACGTGGAAAGGAGGACCACTCCCCAGCTTAAGTTATCAAATGAGAATTATCAGGATATGAAATGCTTGAGAGAAACAAGCCTCAGGGCAATTGTACACTCATGACCCAGAGGCAAAAACCTCAGAGAGACAACAACCTGAATCCTATAAGATTCTTTAGGGGAAAATCCCAACTGAATTGAATTCATTCTAGGAATACAAACCTTCCCTCAGGAATCAAATATCTGTGCACATTTACGCAGTAGAAAAAAAAAAATACAGTCTTCATATGTAGAAAAGGTAAGGGGCGACATTTAAATATACATTCAAAATGTATTGCTTATAGGTTTTAAAAAATTCTTTATTAATTACACTTTAATCACTTTTATCCCCCCTGTGGTTCCCTTCCTCCTCTCGTCGCAGTCCCTCCCTTCCTTTGCCCTCTGCATGCATGCCACTCCCCAAGTCCACTGATAGGAGAGGTCTTCTTTTCCTTCCTTCTCATCCTAGTCTATCAGATCACATCAGGAGTGGCTGCATTGTCTTCTTCTGTGGCCTGGTAATGCTGTTCCCTCCTCAGGGGGGACTGTCTCTGACATGAACTGATAGGCTTATAGGTTTTTGTTGTTACTAAGAAGTCAGAATGTGAGCCAAATGCGGAGGTGCATGTCTACAGTCCCAGCATTCTGAGTTGCAAAGGCAGGAAGATCACTGTGCGTTCGAGCCCAGCCTGGTCTACAAAGATAGTTCGGGACAAGCCAAAGCTACACAGAGATATCCTGTCTTGAAAGGACCAAAAGAAACACAAATCAAAGAGGAGGAGCAGAAAGAGGAGGAGGAGGAAGAAGAAGAAGAAGAGGAAGAAGAGGAGGAAGAAGAAGAGGAGGAAGAAGAAGAAGAGGAGGAAGAAGAAGAGGAGGAAGAAGAAGAAGTCAAAAGGTGACACCAGGAGTGGTTGGCACACACCTGTAATCCCAGCACTCAGGAGGCAGAGGCAGGCAGATCTTTATGAGTTTGAGGCCAGTCTCATCCACAAAGTGAGTCCAAGCCAGCCAAGGCTACAGAAGAAACCATGTTTGAAAAACCAAAAGCCCAATCCCTATTCAGAAAGGCAAAGAAGAGGGACATCAGAAGAGGGAGAAAACAGGGAACAGGACAGGAACGTAACACAAGCTCTACCCTGCAGGGTATTGAGGCAGATGCTGAGACTCATAACCAAACTTTGGGCAGAGTACACTTATGAAAGAAGTAGGAGATAGTAAGACCTGGAGAAGACAGGAGCTCCATAAGGACAGCAACAGATCCAAAAAGTCTGGGCACAGGGGTCATTTCTGAAACTGATACTCCAGCCATGGACCACTCATGGAGATGGCCTGGAACCCCTGCACAGAGGTAGCCCATGGCAGTTCAGTATCCAAGTGGCCTCCATAGTAATGGGAACAGAGACTGTCTCTGACATGAACTGATTGGTCTGCTCTTTGATCACGTCCCCCTGAAGGGGGAGCAACCTTACCAGGCCACAGAGCAATGTACCCACTCCTGATGTGACCTGATAGACTAAGATCAGTGGGAGAGGAGGACCTCCCCTATCAGTGGACTGGGAGAGGGACATGGGTGGGGAAGAGGGAGGGTGGGATTGGGAGGGGAGAAGGAAGGGAAGTACAAGGGGGATACAAAGTGAATAAAATGTAATTAATAAAAAATAAAAATAATTAAATAAAAAAGAAATTACTAAAATATTCCTTTAAAGCATGATGGAGTTATGAGTTATGTAATAGTGTCTCAGCCAGCTATAGTCTGCAGAGGACAGTGGAGGTGCTGCAGGAATATAACAGGGGTGCCACTTTGCCATGCTGTAGCCATTGAAAAATTTGGTAATACGAGTTCTGTTTCTGGTACTGCTGGTATCAACACATTTGCTGTGGTTCCACTCACACAAAACTACAAAAGAGTCTCATGACTCTTGGTAATGACAATGGTGGCACTTGTTGTTCTGTGTCCTTTACTGTGCTTTGTATTGTTTTCTTTCAGTACTGGGGACTGAACCTAGAATCTCTTGATTGCTAGCTAAGTGCTCTACCGCTGACCTACACCCCATTCCTTACTGTTATTTTAGAATTTTATGCTTCTACTTACATAAAACAAAACAATATGCTATTCTGTGCAGGCTCTAGCCTCAGACATCGCTGAAATTTTGAATCTCTCTAGTGCATCATTCTGTCTGATGTTTGATTTAAGCATAAGTTTTGTTATTCCTAGCTGTAGGAGCAATAGGGCATGAGAAAAAAAAAAAAAGGAAAACTAAAACCCAAAACAAACCAAAAAAGTCTGAATGTGGAGGTAAATTTTGTTTAAAGTCGATGAGGCCTGACACTTTAAAAACTTTTATATTTATGTGTATGGGTGTATTGTCTGTATGCATGATGGTGCACTACATGGATGCAGTCTCCTCAGAGACCAGAAGATACCATTGAATCCCCTGGGACTGGAGTTACAGACAATTGTGAGTCATCCTATGGATGTTGGCAGTTAAACTGGCTCTTTTAACAGTAAACTCATCTACTTAGCCCCTGGGATTCTTTTGTTTTTTTTTAATATAGATTAAGGTAAGTGTGCCCAGGCTGCCTTGAACTCATCCAGTAACTGAAGATGAGTCTGAACTTCTGATTCTCCAGCTTCTTTTTCCTGAGTGCTGAGATTACAGGTCAGTGTCTCTACAGTTGGTTTATGAAGTTCTGGGGGACACACTCAGGGCCTCCTTGCATCCAAGGCAAGCAATCTAGTAACTGAGTTACATTCTCAGCACTGGATTGCTCGTTTTGGTGTGTGTGTGTGTGTGTGTGTGTGTTGAACTGATGTATGTGTGAATACTCTAGTGGAAGGTAGAAGTCAGTTTTCCCTTGATCACTCTCCACTCTATTATTTTTTTTTAATAAAGAGGCTGAATTTTTGCTATTTTTAAGTGTGTGTGTGTTTCTGGGAATGGGATCGTAATTGTCCATATGCATGTGTTTATATGCTGTCAGAAGCTTGAAGCTTGAGGTATCAAATCCACTTGAGCTGTAGTTACAGACAGTTGTGAGGTGTCTGATGAGGGTGTTGGAAGTTGAACAGAGGTCATCTGCAAGAGCAGCACACACTCTTAAACACTCAACCTTCTCTCTACCCCCACCCACCCTGTTATTTTTCAATACTCGTTCTGTCACTGAACTTGGAGTTCACCAATTAAGTTAGGCTAGTTCTCCAGAAAGCCCCTGGAATCCATCTGTTTTCACCTACCTCCACCCCAGCACTGGGGTTACAGATGTTTGTTCCCAATTCTTGGCTTTTACACTGGAGCTGCAGATCCAAACTCAGATCCTCAAGCAAGCACAGTACACATGTTACCCACTGAGCCTGCAGCCTAGGCCATTTTGTATTATTATAAAAATAGTTTTTCTGCTTGGGATATAGCTCAAGCAGGAGAATACTTACCTAGCATTCAAGATGCCGGGAGCCAAAGCTATCTACGGAAGCCAAAGCCAAAGCTATCTAGTGAAGACAAAGGTATCTACGGAAGCCAAAGTCAATTAGTGAGCCAAGGCTATCTACGGAAGCCAAAGTCAAAGCTATCTAGTGGAGACAAAGGTAGTTACTGAAGCCAAAGCCAAGTAGAGAGCAAAGGTCATTTAGTGGAGACCTAAAGCTATTTAGTGAAAGAGTTATCTAAGACCCTAAATCATGGGTGATAGATTGTGAGGACATCCTTTGTTAGACCATCCGTAAGATATCTTAAAAGAACATCTTTATGGTATCTTGCATGTACAATATTTAACCCATGAAAGCACTCTTCCTATTTCCTGCAGGAGTAGATTAACCTTCCCCCTTTCCTGTCTTCTCCCTATATAAGTTGGGTAAAATTTTCTAATAAATGGAAGCCTTGGTCAGATGAACAGACTTGGCTTTCATTCCTGCTTCTCTTGTTCCTTTTCCCCCCATTCCTTCCAATCTCTCCACCTTAAAAACCCCGTTGAAGCCCCGTGGGTCGGGGCATCAAGAAGCACTGGATGACACTCTCCTTCAATGAACTAGGTGTGGTGTCCCACACATGAAAGTTAAGCACTTATTGTTATGACCAATGAATTGATTATATCACAACAGATTTTATAGGAAAGAGGCTTATTAGATGGAGATGAAGAGAGAGAGAGAGAAGGAGAGAACAAGATATGATAGGGGAAAGGGAGGTCTCCTGACAGAGACAGGGGAGAGGGCAGGAGAGCAATTGAGTAAGAGAGCAAGAGGGCAAGAAGGCAACAAAGTGGCAGGTTGATCTTTTTAAGGAGACACTTAACCACACTTGCCAGTGTGGCTACTGGGCAGGGGACACAGGATGACATCCTAGGTTGCTAGGCAACCCAGAAGCAAGCTGCTTAAATACTAACATTCCTTTCTTTTTCTATAATTAAAAATTGAAGAGCTTGGGCTGCTTCTCACATAAGACAAGTTAAAGTATAAAAATGTAGGTTCATTGGAAGCAGCTCTTGGTTGCCATGCAGGGGGGTAAGACAGATAGAGATAGATAGATAGATAGATAGATAGATAGATAGATAGATAGATAGATAGATACATAGATAGATACATAGATAGATACATAGATACATAGATAGATACATAGATAGATAGATACATAGATAGAAATAATAGCAACAATACATCCAGATTACATGGTCAAGAGGAGGAGGGGAAGCTCCAGCCCTGGAAAGTTCATGGTAGAGGATTGCCAGTAGAGAGTTCCTAGCCACACAAGGCAGCAGGTAGGGACTGAAGAATGGTGGGAGAACCTGGAGCTACTTATCCTGGGATTAAGCACACCATTTCAGACTGTTATTAGTAATAAGTGAATAACTGGCATAGTTTTTCTTCTGGATACTTCCTGCTGATACTGGGGGCTCTAAAGGGAGGTCAAAAGGCTGAAATGATGGCTAAGCTCAGGAAGAACAGGCTGTTTGGATGCTCTCCAGGGTCTGTGAGAATGTCCATGACTGGGACAGAAAGTGCAGGTCGGGATTGATGGAGGTCAGACTGGAACACTTGTGGTAGATGCTTTGGCCCTGTTGTGGAATTTGGAAACACCTGGACCTGGCAGGATATTAGAGCATATTTATAGGCAGAAGACAAAGTTAAGTGGATTATGGAGAAAAATCTTTTAGGTGTATGTTTAAAACTTTTGGGAGAGCAAACAGAAGGGAAGGGTTTGGATCAAAGAGAATTGAACATGGGGACCTCCATTTACCTGAGGGAGCCTCCATTTACCCAGTCTCTGGCAGTATTTAAAAAGGTTTTGCTTTGGATCTGTCATCTAAGGAAATGGAGGCCAAGTTTGTTTACAGAACTGTGTAAGCTTAGAGGCCATTAAAAAGGCACTAAATGTAGAAATCTGAAATTCTCCAGAAGATATCCCAGAGGAGACTCTGTAGGAAGAGACGAATGGACCATTCCCACTGGGCAGGTAGGAGTCAGTGACCTGTCAAGGTGTCCCAAGAGCAAGGTTTGACTCAGTAGTTTAGTACAATCTGTCCCAACAGCTTGTCAGCGTTAGCCAGCAACCGAAGGCACAGTTGCCCTTAGCAGACATGGTTTACCTAGCACTAGCATTTTCATAGAGGAGCAAGAGCGGGAGGGAGAGAAACTGTGCCATTAGAGGGAAAATCTTACCAAGGCAGAAGGAGGTCCTAGATGAAAGTTTTGGATGTAGGATGGTGAGAGTGGTAGGAAGCATCTGTGCCAACCAGAATGAAGATTCACCAATCAGCTGGTGTTGGGTTAAAATTGTAGCAACCAAGTAGCCAGGAATTAATGCCAACCAGAAGAGAAGTCTCACCAATCAGTGCTTGTTGGATGTAGGAATGTAGCAATCAAGTAGCCAGAAAGAGGAAGACCCAAAACCAGGGAAAGGGGAGGAATCCCAACCTCTGAGATAGGCAATAGGTGCAGTACCTATCTGGAGCTCAAATGACCCAAGAGGTGGAGTCAGGTGGATTCCCTGCAGTTTCCAAGAATTACTTTTTTTTTCTTTTTTTTTTAATTTTTCATCAATTACACTTTATTCATTCTGCATCCCCCCATAAGCCCCTCCCTCCTCCCCTCCCAATCCCACCCTCCCTCCTCCCTCTGCTTGCATGCCACTCCCCAAGTCCACTAATAGGGGAGGTTCTCCTCTCCTTTCTGATCTTAGTCTATCAGTTCACATCAAAAGTGGCTGCATTGTCCTCTACTATGGCCTGGTAAGGCTGCTCCCCCCCAGAGGGAGGTGATCAAAGAGCAGGCCAATCAGGTTATGTCAGAGGCAGTCCCTCTTCACATTACTATGTAACCGAATTGGACTCTGAACTGCCCTGGGCTACATCTGTGCAGGGGTTCTGGGTTATCTCCATGAATAGTCCTTGGTTGGAGTATGAGTCTCTGGGAAGTTCCCTTTGTTCAAATTTTCTTGTTCTGTTGCTCTCCTTGTGGAGACCCTGTCCTCTCCAGCTCTTACTATTTCCCAGTTCTTACCTAAAATTCCATTCACTCTGCCCAACAGTTGCCCATCAGGCTCAGCATCTGCTTTGATAGTCTGAAGGGCAGAGGCTTTTAGAGGCCCTCTGTGGTAGGTTCCTAGGTTGTTTCCTGTTTTCTTCTTCTTCTGATGTCCATCCTCTTTGTCTTTCCGGATGGGGATTGGACATTTTAGTTAGGGTCCTCTCTCTTGCTTAGTTTCTTTAGATGCACAGGTTTTAGTGGGTTTGTCCTATGTTGTATGTCTATCCAAGAATTACTTTTAAGGTTTACAAAGGAGATAAAACATTACACATCTTAGCATCACAATTGTAATCTTCACGAACTACACACTGTAGAAAAGGCAATAGACATACACATTGGTGTTCACAGCAGAAGCATGCTTTAAGGTGAGCTCTGAAAAGGCAGAAGGCTTTCGTGAAGTAGAAGGGACAAAAGCTCACTTGATCTTCACCTTTAGTATGATTACACATTATGGAGATTTAAAGGAGATTCACAATCTTGAGCTTGGAACCATGATAGTATGTGGTATAGTGGAATGTTTTTGTATTAGAGTTAGATTAGTAAATCAGAATTTTATTGAAAAAGGCCAAAGCTCTTGACAGGCAATATAACAGTAGCATAGGAACAGGAGGAAATAGTAAGCATTTTTATCTATTTAGGATAAAATCACCTCAGACCTTGCAACCTTTATAACTTGCATTTAGCAACCTTAAAACATTTTAAAACCCTAAAACAACATTTTCCTTAGGCCTTTGTATCTAGTTATTTACTATGAGACATAGGTGAGACTGCTATGAACGTTTATTGTCCTTTAGCGAATGGGATGATAAAAGGTTCCATCTGAGGCCTGTTTCTTGAGTCTGGCAACAAGGCATATTGTGTCTAGGCCTGACAATAGCAACTCTAGGACTTAGGCTTCAGACCTGGCCTCCTTCATACAAAGATGACTGAGAAGACATCTGAAGTCTCCCAAGACAGAAGTTGGCAATATGTCCATGGGGCCTGAGTGTGAGACCAAAACAGACCTCCAATGTTACCTGGGCTGGGTGATGGTGGTAGAAGTCACTGAATCAGGCCAAGGAGCTCGAAGGCTGGAACTGTCTGTAACATTTGTGGTGGTTGAGCCTCCATGGCTGGGCACAGAGGACAAGCCTGCAATGGGAACATTTTGACTTCCAAAAGCCAGTCTGACAACAGGCAGTGTGTGGCTTGTTGGGGCAGCCGTGGGACCAGTGTCCCCTTTGGCTGCTTTTGAAATAGCTACCTGGCAGAGTTGACTTCAGGGTATACCCTGGTGGGGTGGAGCATTGAAGACCTCTTGTTTTTTGTGAGGGAATACCAACAGCCTCAGATTAGCATCCAAGGTCTGGAGCATAGTTTTTGCTGTAGATGAGTCTGATGGGAAGACTCCTCTCTTATTATTTAAACCAACTCCTGTATGGTGACTCAGGGAAAATCCTCAGCTCTTAAATTAGGTAAGCAGTGAGACTATGTCTGCATCTGTAACACTATAAATACGTTTTTGAACATGTGAAAGTTCTTGATCATCTATGAGATGACTGACTATAAACTTTCATTTCTTAACCATTAAATATTAGGATTTTAGGTTTTGTTCCTGTTAAGTTGGAGCCTATACTATAGATTAATATTACCATGTTTTAGAAAAGTAGACCAAGCATATTTTAACATTTTTATAGTGACAATATAGCACAATGATTAAGTTTTAACATAAATAAATCCTCTAATATTAATAGATTTTATTTTAGAGTTCAGGTAAAAATTTGTACATAGTAATCCCTGAGTTATGAGTTTTAAAACCAACAATGTAGAACAATGTAAAGCAATTTCAAAATTACATTTGAATTTATTATCCCAAACCTATTACTAAGAAAGACTAGTGGTGGACCTGGATCATAGGCAGCTCATGGCAGGAGGAACAGCATTTATTAATTCAGGAACTGAAAAAGACATAGGTAGTTGAATGCACATTTTTAAAGTAGCTTAATTTGAATAGACTGTTATAACTTTGAAATTTTAGCATTATATAAAAATCATATTGAACCAGGGTTGAATCATATATCTTGTAAAATGTAACTTTAAATTATTATAAAATTTCATAAAAATGAGAATTGTTACTGTCCTAGTCTAAAAGGAGATAAAATGAACAGAGAATTAATTATGGTTAAAATTGTTTTTACCATGTGGTCACATCAAGGTTTACAGTTTACTTTTCAGATTTTTTTTTTCTTTTTGAGAGTATAAAAAGAAACCAGAGAGTATTCTTAGTGAGATAGCAGGCAGAGAGAAACAGACAAGACTTTGAGAAAAGAGCCATAGGGAATAGTTTTCTACTTCACAGACGGCTCTTAGTGTTACTGGTATTACTGGATATAAGACATTTGAGTAGGGCAAATATAGGTGTAGGAGCCAAAGGTTTCCCTAAGAGGAGACAGTATAATGAAGCCTTTCCTGTGATTATGAAAGGGGAAATGGAAATGGACCATGTGGCTACTCAACCAAGTAACACAGCAGGTCATGGGCTTAGCCTGGCCCAGCCCTAGAACCTTGGTGCCTGGTACCAGGGCTTTATCAGGTGTAAGTCTGAGTTCTCATAGAGGGAATTCATCCTCAGGAAAGGATAGGGGCAGATAGGTAGCTTTAGAATGGAGTAAGGTGCTCAATGGCCTTTTAGGGTCTACAGGAGACTGCAGTTTTGCAGCTCTGAAAAGAGTGGGACAGAAACAGATTAGTAGTAAAAGCAGCTGGCAGTGGGGAGACCACAGAGTTTTCTTGTTTGTTTGTTTTTATAACTAAGAGAGCTGCCAATCATATGACTGCCCTAAGTTAAGATGGTGGTGAAACCATGTGCTTGCCCTAGTGGAGATGGCAGTGAAGCTGTGGCTCCACCCTCCTTATCCCCAAATCAACATGGCGGCTAATCATGTGTGATGTGGGACTATAGCAGCATAGCAAGACCAGGTGCTTGCTGGTGGGAAGGCTGTCTCGGCAGAGTTTGAAACTCTGCATGCATGTGGCATGGTTGATCAGAAGTCTGTGCAACTGAAAACCCTCTTCTGCAATCCTCCTCTGCTGGCAGGTGTTCCATGGGAGATTTAAAACTTCACCCCTGGGCCAGAGGAAGTGGCACAATCTACAGCCATCTGTGTGTGCACAGGGTCCCCAGCAATTGCTTACCTAACTGCAATAGTTTAGAAGCAGGCTGTGTCTGTGTCTGAAGTAGCAGTTTCGGCATCTGACCTGAGCCTTTTACTTTCCCCAGCTGATTTTTGTGCATCATGAGTGTCCACCATGTCTGCAGTGCTCATAGCACATGACAGGATGCTGAGTCTGAGCAGCCATGAGCAGAGGGACAGGTGTGTGTGGCAATGGCAGGGCAGTTGAGGGACAGTGTAAGTTTTAAGTCATATATGGTTGAGTGGTGGTTAGGGATAGGTAGAACATTAAAAAAAAATCTGTTGCCAGCATCATGGTCTGATTAAGGGTCCCTGGTATACCAGACCAGGGGCTACCATGAGAGCCTTTCCCAACGCACTAACATTAGGAACAATGAAGTGATGATGTGCACAACAGATTTCATATGAAAGAGGTTTATTAGATGGAGATGGAGAGTGAGAGAGAAGGAGAGAACAAGACACGATAGGGGAAAGAGAGTGGAGTACCCTGACAGAGAAAGGGGAAAGAACAAGAGAGTGAGAAAATAAGAGAGCAAGAGGGCAAGACGACAAGAGAGCAGAAAAAGTGGCTGGTTGATTCTTTTGAGGAGCAACTTGACCACACTGCCAGGTGTGGCTACATGACAGGGTATACATGAAGACATCATAGGTTGCTCGGTAACCCACAAGCAGGCTGCCTAAAAACAAACACTTACATCTTCTAAAGGTATGTCCATCCCTGATCTCAAGCTATACTATAGAGCAACAATAATAAAAACTGCATGGTACTGGTATAGAAACAGACTGGTGGATCAATGGAATCAAATAAAAGACCCAGAAATAAATGCACATACCTATGGACACCTGATTTTGACAAAGATGCCAAAACCATACAATGGAAAAAAGATAGCATCTTCAACAAATGGTGGGAGAATGATATCTCCCTCTGGTGTCCTCCATCAGCCTATATGGCTCAGGCATCTATTCTTTTTTTACCCCATCCTCTAGCTCTTCTTGTTTGTACCATGGACTCTCAGACAGTACCAGGCTGTGGTATGTCACCAGAATTTCAATAAGCCCCACAGGTCTTAAGGTCATTTGTCTGGCAGCCAGGCCAGCAGACTGACAATGGGGGAGAACAATTTATAGGGGAAGCCAACTATGTTCTAGGAAGGTATGGGACTCTGCTGGATAAGGATGAAGTTGGTCATCTCTGGATAGACAATCATTTGCACTCCATCTATGAGGATAGAGTCCTTTTTCTCAGCAGAGTTCTGAAATGTCTCCCCTTATCTGAGTAATTCCAGGTCTTGCAATGAGGTCACATGTCCCTAAGGGCCCATTACAGGCCAGACCTTCCTTTGATAAGGAAAGTGCTCTAACAAGCATCTTGGAATACCTAAAAATGCCCCACCCTGCTAAGAACCTTAGTCTAGCAGTGACATTCATTTGTACATGGAGATCTCCCCCATAAGATATTTAAATACTGTATTTTCCTTCTTGTGATAGGACCATTCAAGTGTCCCTGATTTCCTGAATGTTGGGATGTGTAGGCAGGCATCTCTATGGCCAGTTCCCAAGGGACCTGACAAATGGGGCAACTTTTTCCCATTCTTGTGGCTGCTTAGAGTAGGCATGGAGATGAAGGGATGTCCACCTGGGAGAACTATCCCCCCCCCCCCCCACACTGTGTGCATTCAGTTTATATTGCAGGGGACCTAGATTAAAGGCAAGGCCTCTATTCACCTCTACACAGGGACCAACCCTGACTGTGAGCAGGAGTAAAACACCAAAACAAAAGCACCTGCCCAGTTCTGGGAGAAAGAATGCTTGCTTCTTTTGTTTGTTTGTTTGTTTCTCTGGGTGACCTAGCAGAGCCACAGGATTTGGGTTCCCAACAGGAGGGGGCATATATTTTAAGCCAGGTAGGGAAGGATCTCATACCAGAGAAAGTCACTGACCCATACAGGGAAATAAAACTGATAGAAATACATAGAGAGACAGAGAGACAGACACATGTTGAGAGAATATCTTATGTATTGTATAAATGCAACATCTGTCAATAAAAATATCTGATGGCCTACAACTTAGTCTGAAAATAGGAGGTGGGACATTAAGGTAGACAGAGTGGATTCTGGGATAGAGCTGGGAGAAAGAGATTCAGCCAGCAACATTTGAAGAGAACAGATACATGGTATCTGAACATAGATAACCAGCCACAGGGCAAAATGTAGATTAGTATAATAGGTTATTTTAAGTTATGAGATAGTCCTAGAATCACATAGGTATATGGCCTCGGTATTTGTAAATAATATTTTGAGTCTCATGAGTCATCATTCTGGGAGTATAAGGCTGGGATGAGAAGCCACAACAAACAGAAAAAAAGACACACACAAACAGAGACACACACACACACATATGCAGAGAGAGAGAGAGAGAGAGAGAGAGAGGGAGAGAGAGAGAGAGAGAGAGAGAGAGAGAGAGAGAGAGAGAGAGAGAGAGAGAAAGAGTAAAAACAACCATGGTGGCCACCACACATTCATATATCTTAACAGATACAGAGCTCCAATGACATTTCACATGCATCTTGGACACTGGATCAGCAACTGCATTTGACCGCTCCTATGTGTCCAAACAGAAGGCTCCTTAACCAGACGTACCTCCGAAGATGACATTTTAGGCGACTTTCTAATTTGTTTCCTTTTGAGGTGCAGGTATCAGACTTCTCTCAAACATTAAGCAGTGATTGATCAAAGGGATGCCAGGGAACCCAGACTTACACAACTGAAGAAGCTCCTTGACCACCCAACTCTTCCCTGCTCCAAGAGACTCTGAGACCTCTGGTGTGTGGAGGTCTTGCTCTGGGATCTTGGCGGGACCTACAGAAATGTTGTAAGGTAACCACCAGAGAAGGCTGCCCAGACATGGGTTTAAGCCAATAGGAAGACTTTATTAGCTGGCCAGCAACTACACTGGGTGTTTAGGATTTCAGTGTTGCACCTAGTCTTTGTCAGGGTGAGATTTTAAGCACAAAAATCTGTTCTGTGTTGACATACTTTAGTTAACAAGAACAGTTACCCAGAAACAGAACTACAGAAGCCAAAACACAAGGTTAATATATTTAGAGACTTTCCAGAACTATGAACAGTGATGGATTAGGTCTTTGTTTTAGTTTTGGCTGGTGGTACTGTCCACATGCTGAGTTTTACAGCCTGAACTATACTTCCATCATGGAGTCTGTTGTGCTAAGGTCTGGGTCCTACTAGGGTCTGGAGCCCTGTTACAGAGCGCCAAGAGCCTGACAAAAAGACATCAAGGGGTCTAAAAAGATGGCTCAGCATTTAAGAGCAATTGTTGCTCTTGCATTGAACCTGGGTTCAATTCCAAGCAACCACATGGTAGTTTGCAACCATTCCTAACTGGATCTCAGTTCCAGGAAATCCAATGCCCTCTTCTGACTTCTGGGGCACTAGGAAAACACATGGTACACACACATACATGCATTAAAACACACATGCAATAAAAGGAATAAATATTTTTTAGGGAGGATTTCTCTATGCAGCTTTGGCTGTTCTGGAACTCCTTCTGTAATCCAAGCTGGCCTTGAATTCACAGAGATCCTCCAGTGTCTGTGCCCTGAGTGCTAGGATAAAAGGTGAGCCATCACTGCCTAGATACTTTTATTATTTTAATAAAGGACAACAACCAGAATTTGGGAACACTCAAGATGTGTCAGGGGCCTTCTGGCACCTTGCTGCCCCCTGAATTTTGGCATCTGGCTTGACCTGACTACTGCCCAGATACAATAGTGCATTCCTGGCTGACCTGGGGCTTTCGATAAGATCATCTTCCTGAAATACCTTAAATCCTCCTCTGCCTCAGGGCTTCCTAAGTAACTCTTCTGAGGAACTTTCCAAATTACTGTTATTAACATGTCTTGGTGGGCCATCCTGTGATTTATAGTCACTTTGTAACCCTGCCAAAGGCAATTACATTCCTTCTGCTTGTGCCTATATAGTTGCATGGAAAACTCAAATAAAAGGAGACTTTGATCAGAGATACTGTATTGGTCTTCATTTCTTGCTCCCTTGTCCTCCTTTTCATTCCCACTCCCCCAATCAGGATCTCCGGTGACAGACCTGCAGGACGAGTCAAAGATGAAAAGGGATAGAGATAATTACTGGTTCAACTGGGTTAGGATTATGTGTATGTAACCCTAGGACTCAGGAGGGCAGCAAGCTCCTAGCCAGCATGAGTTGTGTAGTGAGACCCTCACATACCACCACCACCACGAAAAGGGAGAGATTGCCTAATGAGAACTGTGTCAGTACTAGATAGTAAAACTAAGTTCTATTATATCACAGTAGCATAACTGCAGTTAATAATGACTATTTCAAAATGCTAGAAGAAAGTGCTTTAAATGTTTGCATCACAAACAACTGATAAATATTATTCATTTCTTTGACTTTTATCATTAGACATTGTTACATGAAATATGTTTCCAGAGGCCAGGTGTAGTGGTGCATGCCTGTAATCCCAGCAGGGAGCAGAGACAGGCAGATCTGTGGGAGTCTGAGGCCAGCCAGCCTGATCTACAAACTGAATTCCAGGACAGCCATGGCTACATAGTGAGACCCTGTCTCAAAAAAACAAAAATTAAAACAACAAAAACTAAAACAAAAATAATGGAAAGAAAGAAAAAGAAAAAAAAAATATCAGTTTTCTCTGTGTCGACTTTTTTTTAAGTCACCTGCATCTTAATACCCTTTTGTTACTGTTTTGTCTGCAGGACTGGAAACTGAAACCAGGGCTGACTTGCCCCTGCCAGCCAGCCTTGTAATACTCTTCTAGGACCAACAGAGGGCAGTGCTGCCTTGGCTGTTCTTTGGAAATCAGCCTGCTGCCTGGGATTTCCTGCCCTTCAGTTCTTCAAACTAGAGAGGTTGACTGTGAGGTGGGCTACTGGAGCCAATTTAAGGTCAGTAGTGGAAGTTGGCAGCTGTGGTCATTGTTCTGATGCTGCATCTCAATTGCCTCTTTGACATCTCAGGGCACTAGCCTCCTACTTCCACTTCCCCTGAGACAACTTTTCCTCCCCTCTAGGCAGAAACTGATCTTCCTGGTTACTAGGGCAGGGGTGAGGCCTCCTCAGGCAGAGACAGCAGCAGGTGGATGTGTGCACTCCTTCAAGGCTTTATTGTTTAGAGGGAACAAAGATAGAGGAGTTATTTTTTCTGAAATGTCAGCTTCCAGACCAGGCCCACAGTGAGTCTCTCTTGCTCTTTTGCTGTCAGTGCTGTGAGTGAAGGCTCCATGCTGATTTGAGACATTAACAGGGCAGGTAGAAGAAAGTCTCATTATTTATTAATTCAGGTGATAAACTAAAAAGTGATTATCTGGGACCATGATCCTCTTCTCCTAAAGTAAATGGCATTTCCTGTTACAGTCACCACTTTGTTCTCTCACCCCATGTTTTAGAAATAAAGCTACCAGGAGCCAGGACTGTACCTCAGTTGGTTAGGGTACTTGCCCATTGTACATGAAGACCTCAATTTGATCCCCAGTAGCGAATAAAAAGGAAGTGGTGGTGCATCCTTGGAATCTCAGTTCTCCAGAGGTAGAGGCAGGTAAACCAGAAGTTTATGGACCTCTCCAGCTACATACTGAGTTTGAGTCCAGTGTGGGAAAGTGGGATACATGAGACTCCATGCCCAAAAAGGGAAAGGGCAGTAAGGTTGCTCAGTGGGTAAGGGCATTGGCCACACAAACCTGGTCACCTGATTTCCATCACCAGTACTTAAAGGTGGAGGAGAGAAGTGACCTCCATACACACTGTGAGCACACATACACACAAATGATATTTATTTTGAAACAGAAGGAAATTGAGTAAGTCACCTCCCTTCAGAATGGGTAGTGAGGTAAAAATACAGAATCTTTTATGTGGAATTTTAAATGAGGCATTAAGTATTTCAAGGGATACCTAAACCACACAAAGACCCAACAAAAAATGAGAACTTCAGATATGTCTTTCTTAAGAACATTAATGCAAAAGCAAAAATACTCAATAAAATACTTGCGAACCGAATCCAAGAACACATAAAAGATATAATCCACCATGACCAAATAGGCTTCATCTCAGGCATGCAAGCGTGGTTCAATATATGGAAATCTATCAATGTAATCCACCATGTATACAAACTGAAGGAGAAAAACCACATGAACATCTCCTTAGATACCAAAAAAGTATTTGACAAAATCCAACACCCATTCCTTTTTAAAGTCTTGGAGAGATCAAGGATACAAAGCACATACCTAAACATAGTAAAGACAATAAACAGCAAGCCTATAGCCAACATCAAAATAAATGGAGAGAAACTTACATCATGCCCACTGAAGTCAGGGACAAGGCAAGACTGCCCACTCTCTTCACATCTCTTCCACATAGTACTTGAATGAGACAAAGGAGATCAAGGAGATACAAATCAGAAAGGAAGAACTTAAAGTACCAATATTTACAGATGATATGATCGTCTACATGAGCAACCCCAAATATTCAACCAGAGAACTCCTTCAGGTGATAAACACCTTCAGCAAAGTGGCTGGATCCTAAATTAATTAAAAAAAATCAGAAGCCCTCCTATATATCAATGAAAAAAAGGGCTGAGAAAGAAATTAGGGAAACAACACCCTTAACAATAGCCACTAATAACATAAAGTACCTTAGTGACTCTAACCAAGTGAAAGACCTGTTTGAAAAAAAAAAAAAACTTAAAGTCTCTGAAGAAAGATATTAAAGATGATATCAGGAAATGGAAAGAACTCTTGTGCTCATGGATTGGTAGGATTAACATAGTGAAAATGGCCATCCTGCCAAAAGCAAGCTACAGATTCAATACAGTGCCCATCAAAATACCAACATATTTCTTTACAGACCTTGAAAGAAAAATTCTCAACTTCATATGGAAAAATGACAAACCAGAATTGCCAAAACGATTCTGTACCACAACAGATTGTCTGGAGGCATCTCCATCCCTGATATCAAGCTGTACTACAGAGCAATAGTAATAAAAACTGCATGGTACTGGCATAGAAACAGAATGGTGGATCAATGAGAAGACCCAGAAATAAACCCACATACCTACGGATACTTGATTTCTGATAAAGAAGCCAAAAGCTACAATGGAAAACAGACAGCATCTTCAACAAATGGTGCTGGTCTAACTGGATGTCTACATGCACAAACATGAAAATAGATCCATATTTATCACCCTGCACAAAACTAAAGTCCAAGTGGATCAAAGACCTCAATATAAAACCAGATACACTAATTTGGTTAGAAAAATAAATGGGGAAGAGCCTAGAACTCATTGGCACAGGAGACAACTTTCTGAACAGAACACCAACAGCACAGGTTCTAAGATCAACAATCAAGAAATGGGACCTTATGAGAGCGAAAAGCTTTGATAAAGCAAAGAACACTGTCATCAGAACAAAATGACAACCTACAAACTGGGAAAGGATCTTCACCAACACTAGATCTGACAGAGGGCTAATATCCAGAATATATAAAAAACTCAAGAAGTTAAAAAGCAACAAATCAAGTAATCCAATTAAAAAATGGTGTACAAAACTAAAGAGAGAATTCTCAATAGAGGAATATTGAATGACAGAGAAACAAAGATCAACATTCTTAGCTATCGGAAATGCAAATCAAAACTACCCTGAGGTTTTACCTTACACCCATCAGAATGGCTAAGATGCAAACCTCAAGTGACAACACATGCTGGAGCAGATGTGGAGAAAGGGGAAGCCTCCTCCATTGCGTGTAGGAATGTAAACTTATACAACCAATTTGGAAATCAATCTGATGCTTTCTCCGACAATTATGAATAGTGCTACCTCAAGATACAGCTATACCACTCCTGGGCATATATCCAAAAGATGCTGAAGTATACAAAAAGGACATTTGCTCAGCCATGTTCATAGCAGCTTTATTTGTAATAGCCAGAATCTGGAAACAACCCAGATGTCCCTCAACAGAGGAATGGATAAATAAATTGTGGGACATTTATACAATGGAATACTACTCAGCAATTAAAAACCAGGAAATCATGAAATTTGCAGCCAAATGGTGGGATCTAGAAAAGATCATCCTGAATGAGGTATCCTAGAGCCAGAAAGACACACATGGTTTATACTCACTTATAAGTGGATATTAGACCTATAATATAGGATAAACCTACAAAAAACTGAACACCTAAAGTAGCTAAGAAAGAAGGAGGACCCTGGGTAAGATGATCAATCCTCAGTTAGAAAGACAAATGGGATGGACATGGGAAGAAGGAGAAAACAGGAAACAGGACAGGAGCCTACCACAGAGGGCTTCTGAAAGACTGTAGCCAGCAGTGTATCAAAGCAGATGCTGAGACTCATAACCAAACTTTGGTCAGAGTGCAGGGAATCTTAAAAAAGAAGGGGAAATAGATAGAAAAGGAGGTGAAAGGAGCTCCACAAGGAGAGCAACCAGGAACAAAAAGTCTGGGCACAGGATTCTTTTCTGAGACTTATACTCCTACCAAGGACCATTCATGGATATAAGCTAAAACACCCGCTCAGATGTAGCCCATGGCAGCTCAGTATCCAAGTGTATTCTATAATAAGGGGAACAGGGAGTGTCTCTGACATGAACTCAGTGGCTGGCTCTTTGATCACCAACCCCTGAAGGGAGATCACCCTTACCAGGCCACAGAGGAAGACAATGCAACCAGTCCTGATGAGACATGATAGGCTATGATCAGATGGAAAGGGAGTATGACCTCCCCTATCAGTGAACTTTGGAGAGGAGCATGGGAGGAGTTGAGGGAGGAGGGTTGGTACTGGGAAGGAATGAGGGAAGGGGTTACAGCTGGGATACAAAGTGAATAAAGTGTAATTAATATAAAAAATATAAATGTAAAATATATTCTAAGGACATTTCAGATTTTTTTCCTGAGGTTTCTCATCTCATTAAACTATATAATTTTTTAAACTAAATAATTCCATTATACGATTAGAAGACAATTTATTGGTGGATCTTGGGACTCCTCCTACTCCTTCCAGAATTTTGGTAGAATAGGATGGCTTTGAGCATGAAGAGGAAGTCTTTGAACTCCTGATCCACCTGCCTCTGCCTCACAAGTGCCTGAGTAACCCCATGCCTAGCTATGATATGCTATTTTTATATATGGTGAGGTGTGCTTTCGTGCTCATACATTCATGCACTTGTGGAGAAAAAGGCTTTATGCCAACTGTCTTCCTTTAGTGCTATCAACTTTGTGTGTGTGTGTGTGTGTGTGTGTGTGTGTGTGTGTGTTTGTGTGTGTGTGTGTGAGACAGAATCTTGCTGTGTAGCCTGGATGACCTTGAACTCTTACAGCCTCTCTGCCTCCTGGGTGATGGGATTAAAGGTGCATGCCAGCACACCAGTCCCCACTTAATTTTTCGAGACAATCTCTCAGTAAATCTGGATCTCAGAGATTGGCTGGACTGGCTGACCAGAAAACCCTTGGGACATGACTGTATGTCTTCCATCGCCAGAATCTAGAGCTATAGACAGGTTCCACCATGAACATGTCTAGAAGACATTTTGAAAAACTATTTCCTTCCTCATTCTAGGTCTCAAACACCTCAAGTGATTTGGTTTACTCTGTAACTTCTGTTCTAGAATGAAGGAAGTATAGACTGTTTGAGCTTGAAACACTTGGGGAGACTTCAGAACAATGGGCAAATTCACAGTGTCAGAGCCAGAAGGGCAGTCCATGACCAGACCAGCAGCCAGGAGGGCTTTGGCTCTTGAGCGGAACTTTGAGACAGAGAAGCCACTTACCCTACTCATACTCAAGCCCTGTGCTGACCAACAGCAAAGTAGTGCTGTCCACTATCTATCATCCGGTTTACTCTGGGAACTATCTCAGGTGAGGAAGCAGGCACCTGCTTTACTCCCTGCCCAGTACCTGGAGTATGCTTGTCTCATACTAGTCTAAAGTTCTTGGCAGGTTTGAAATATGATGGGGTGAGGGAAGGGAGCACAGGCTGAAGGACCAGGAGAGCTGCTTCCTTTCTGACCTGCTGCAGCTCATTTCCCCTTTCTGAACCTTCCTTTTTGCACCTGTGAAAAGCAGAAGACGGCCTAAGGTGGTGGCTTGCAAGTTGGGGTCTGTGAACTTCCTGACATTCTGTACAGGTGCAGGAGATAACACAGATGTCTCCCCAGGACAGTGTGCAGGGTGTTCTGGGGTGTCAAGAAAAGGTCCCTTCATGGTCAAAGTGCTTTTCCCATACCAAGCTGTGGAAGGCCTAGCTTCTCTGTGATGACAGAGCTTTTAGAAAAGTAATTGATGAGGGCAGGGTTCTGATCCAATGGGACTGGCATAAGAAGAAATACCAGGCTGCACTGCGTGTTCCACAACCTGCAATCTCAACACTCAGGAGGTGGTGCTAAAGGGATGCAGAGGTCAAAAGCAGACTCTTGGATGGGTAAGGGTGGGTGAGAGATGAAAAAGCCATCCTCAAGTTAAGAAGTAGGTCTTCACCAGGAACTAAATTTGCTTGATCATTGTTTAAAGGAATTAATTTCCGTTGTTTAAGTCTCCAGGCTTGTGGCACTTTATCATTGCATCTCAGAAAACTAATATAGTCCCTCTAACCCAGAAAGATTCAGAGCCACTGAACCTGCTGGGCGCCAGAATTCACAGGCAATCATGTTTGACTGTAGAAGGTCCCCCAGGAATTTTCAGACTCCTTGACCTTTTGGCTTTTCTTTTACATAGCTGTGATTACAGTGTGTCTGCAAATCTATTTTCTTTTTTCTCCTCAGAATTCTGCAGCAGCATATTTATTATTGTGACTGTATTTTCTGGTATAGTCATGAATTGCCTTGTGACCAGGATCCACTCTGAGGCATGTGTCATTAGGCAACTTGGGCTTTGTGCAATCATCAAAGTGAACACTTCCAGGATCATTAGGCTTTGTAATCTAATGGGAACAGTGTCATACAGGAGGTCCACTGTTGACCACAACACTGTTATGTAGCACGTGTCTGTACTTCTATAACTGAACCCGATGCTACCATGTAGTAGCTGTGTGTCAGTGAGCAAGTAAGCACATGTTTATGCTTTGCATATAAATTCAGGATAACTAATATGAAAATAGAAGATTGAGGGTAGCCAAAGCAATCCTGACCTAAATTAACAACACAGAAGGTGGAATACCACCTGACTTAAATATATTGCAGACCAGCTGGTGATGTAGCTCAGTGGGTAGTGTTTGCCTAGAATGCAGGAAGACAGTTTAATCCCCAGCACTGCATGAAGCAGGCATAGTGGCTCATACTTGTGACCTGGCAATCGGGAAGTAGAAGTAGGAGGATCAGAAGTTCAAGGTCATTGTTTTCTACATTGCATATGGGAGGTCAGTGAGGAACACAAGAGGCAGATAGATCCTATTTCAAAAAGTGTGTGTGTGTGTGTGTTTATGTGTGTGTGTGTGTGTGTGTGTTATAGAGCCCAGTGTGATGACACACACCTATAATCTCAGCACCTGAGAGTGGAGGCAGAAGGATCAGTAAAGGCCAGCCTCAACTATCTAGTGAGTTTGAGGTCAGCCTGATCTATGTGATCATTGAAACACTTCTGCACAGCAAAAGAAACAACAAAGTGAAGAAACAACCTACTGAATGGAGAAAAACTATTTTCCAGAGATTTGCCCGGAAGGCAGTTTATATTTATATTTATATTTATTTTTTTAATTAGTTACATTTTATTAACTCTGTATTCCAGGTTTATCTTGCTCCCTCATTCCCTCCCAAGCCCTCCCTCCCTCTTTCATCTCTTCCTTGCCCCTTTCCAAGTAAATACCACTTCTGATGGAACAAGCCTGGAATCCCAGCTACATAGGGGTTTGAAGTCTCAAAGGCTGCCTAGTCCCTTGAGTCAAGATTTAAGCCCATGTCCTAAAATCGAAAGTAAAAAAAAGGCTGGGGATACAGCACCATGGTAGATCATTTTACCTGGAAGATTTAACAGCCTAGGGTCATCCCCAGTATTATAAATATTAGTAGAGAACAACAACAAAACAGAAAGGAAATAGTAAACAATACAAACAACATGGGCAGCGGAAGGCAACTGACACTCTCCAAATGAGGACAAACAACTGATCAGTAAGTACATGAAATACCTTTTTGTCATCCTGCCGTTGGGGACACTCAAATCCAAGCAACATACATCGTGGAGTGGAGATGCAGACAGTTGGTAGAGCTTTCTCCTAGCATGCTTGAGTCAGTGGATTCAATGTCTAAAAAGAACAGAAAAATATATTGGTCATAGTGGTTCACACCTGGAATCTGCACACATGGGGGCTGAGGCAGGAAGATTTTCAGGGCCTCGGGCTTGTTTTCTCTCATACGCAGAAGGAAAGGGGTAAAGAATGTAAATATACAAGGGGAAAAGGTAGAGATAGAGAAAAAAATAGAAAAAGAACACGGGTGGGGTGGGGAACTAACATAATGGAAGGAGTGGATGTGATTGGGTGGTCAGGCTTGGAGGCAGTTGCTTTAACTTCCTGAGCAAATTTGCTGGCCTAAAAAAGTTTAATAAAAAAAATAAACAAGCCTGACAGGTATCATGGTGACGTATGACTTAATCCCAGCTCTCAGGAGGTAGAGGCAAGAGAATCATTTGTAACACAGGGCTGTTTGAAGAACAGGGCCAATCTCAACTACATAGCAAATAGACCCTTTTTCAAAACCTCAAAAAAAAAAAAAAAAGGAAGTGAGCAGACAATAAGTAGGTCAAGATGCCTTGGAGCCTAGTCTTTGAAGTTAAAAGAGAGATAAGTCGCCATAGAATGTTGTCTGGAGTGGAGAGCTGAGAGGGTGGTTTAAAAATGAAGGAGCTCTGAAGTGTGTTCAGTGCCCAAGGTGAAGAAGATGGCAGAGAAAGTGCCTGAGAGGAAAGATAGATGATGGTTTCTGAAGCAAGCCTAGAGCAGGTGCTCGGGGTGGGGAGCTGGGGTGACTGAGACTGTTGGTGAGGGCAATGATGACTCCTCACCCAGAGCAGGAGAAGGCTGAAGAGAGTCAGGGAGCTTTTCTGATGATAAAGGAGATGCTATAGGAGAAAATAACTTTTCCTCCCACAAATTCATAAGCCAAGACAGTAAGAAAAGGGCTATCCGGGTGTGGAGAGCACTCAAAGAAAGGCATGTAGGACTGCCAGGTGAGCAAGTGCATCTTGATGAAGCTGGCCATGGGTCCTGGCTTGGCAAAGAGGAGTGGAGACAAAATGGTCTGAGGTAAGAAAGATGGCTTATGGGGCTAGAAGTCAAACACAGACAGGGTCAATTTGATGGACAGAAGAGGAAAGAATGAACTGGCTGGAGAACAAAGCTCAGAAAAGAGGGTTGCCAATTATAAAATCTAGAAAATGTAGAGGAGGCACCGCCCTGGAGTCAATTAAAGGTGTAGGAGCCTGAATGACAGTCAAAATGGACTTTACTGAAATAGAAAGGAACAGTTAGAAGGTTTCTTATAACGCTCATTGCATACCTTGGAAACATGATGGAGAGCATAAGTGGCCAAATGTCACAATGTCCAGAACTCCCTAAGTTCTGGAGTTGAAATTTGAGTCCAGATTCAAGCTTTTAATATCTAGTTGACAGTGTCAGAGAAGGAACATGATGCTGTTACCATTGCTCAGGGTCTAGGAATTAGGTGTTCCCTGGTTCTAGGCCTCCTACCCAAACAACTGAAAATAAGGCTCCCACACATATGCAAAGGAGCAGATCACTTTATTAGAGAGAAATGCACTGTCAGGATTAACTGGCCCACATGGCTGAGAGTATTCACCAGTCCCAATTATTGTATGGCACATCCTCTTGGGGAGTTTAAGAGAAGAAGCTGGTTTTTAAGGGGAATGTTTTGGGTGGCTCTCTATTTTGATTGATGGAATACACCATATATTCATTTTTCCTGCATGTCCTTTCCCACAATGTGTATGGTTTCAATCATATGCCTGCCCATTGTGTATAAACATAACATGGTAAATAGGATAGTCCCTCTAAAATTTCACTTGAAGGTCATTGTGTTTTTGGCATACTTCTCATACTTCTTATGTACCTTAAACCAGTTCAGGACAGATCAGGCCTTCTAGCCCTGTGCCTGACTACTTCAGGAGTAAACCTGAAACTGTCTAAGTCTGATTCTAACTAGGAGTGGGAAAAATCTGTATTATTGTTCAGAGGTCAGACTGTGCTTGGGCAGAGGCAGGAGGGTGCTGAGGGGTTGCAGTGTTGCTAGCTGCACTGTGGAGGGGATTCTGTGAAGGAGCTTCCTCATACATTAGTACAAAAGGGGTGTGACACATATAACCAAAAGCCAGTAGGGTCCCAGGCTAATCTGTGTCCTATGCTTGCCTGCCTCTGTCCTTTGCCATCCCTGAGAAGCCTAGTAGGGATATGGTGAAAAGACTACAAGAAGAGTAGACAGTGCCCTGTGGGTAATTAATCGTGATATTAGTTTAAATTTCCATTGGCAAGGGAGTAAGGAAGATTTAATCTGTACGAGTTCAGTTCTTAGCGACTTCCTTTATTTTTAATACAAGCTCTTGCTGTGTAGCCCAGGCTGGCCTCAAACTCGTTGGCCTCTTGTTTCTGTTTCTAGATTGCTGGGATTGTGGGTGGACAGGATCCTGTCTGGCAGGACTGAACATTTTCATGTCATTTTTAACTAAAATGGTCCTTTGGGGGATGGACGTTGTGCAGCAAGCTGAGTCACAGGGCTCTTTCACTTCGTGAGTCACAGCTTCACACAGACTCTAGAGGGTGGGGGTACCAGCCATAAGTTTCAAGTGACATTAAATGGAGTTGGAGGCACCCTAAAGAGACTTGCAGAGCCATATGCTAATTTCCATGTTATCCTGGAACCTGCCGTCTTAGAAAAGGCCAAAGACAAACAATTAGTATTGCACTGAGGGTCCAAGGCCAGTTTCTGAAAGGAAGATAGTCCTAGCAGTTAGGGTTAGAGCAGAAGGGAACAGCAGGCACACAGGCACCTGGGTGAGCCCACTTACCCATTTATGAACAAACAACGACACCTTTGGAAAGAGTAGCCCTGTCCCCAGAGGACATTGGAAAATACTGGAGAATTTTGACCTGGAACGTGATGTGCCTGAACCTCTCTTCTAAGAAGTCTTTGTCTAGGAAGGCAGAATGGGGAATAGGAAAGTCAGGTAGGAGAGGCTGCCCAATGGGGCTTGGATGTTGGGAGGAAGGCTATTGAGGAGGAGGGGACCCTGAATGAACAGGATTTTTGAAGGGAAAGTCTGTGAGGAGAGGTTTTCCATGACAGCAAGCAGGGGGGCACATGTTTCCATGACAGCAAGTGGGGGGGGCATGTCTTGACTTTAGAGGATTAGGTAAAAGTTAGAGGGGCGAGGTGACCTTCTCTGAGGCAAGTAATCACAGTGCCTAAGGCATATGATCACAATTGCTATTCTTCTAAAATGTATCTGGAATATTGGGAAGAATTTTCCCAGCCGATTCCCAACTGATTCTCATTGATTGCTGCCAGGGGAGATTGGTTCTATTTTCTATGAAGTATTTATTCTTTGATATTTCCTGGAGGTGGTTGCTAGGAGAGTTAATTGTGTTTCCTGCAAAGTGAATATTTTGTGATATTTCCTGGTACCTGATTTCAGCTGCCAGTCAAGATGGCTCTTTATTTCAAAATGGAGTTATACCTAGGCTAACTTAAACTCTTCATCCCCCCCTTTTCTTGTTATAAAGAGGCCAAACTTGGGCTCTTACAGTCCATGGTCAGCCACAAACTGGCAGTATTGGGTTCTCATTACCATCAACTGTATAGCCCCTAGTCTTTGCCTAATATAGCCTAACAATTGTTAAGCAAGCATGATCCAAAAATGACTAAAGCAAAATATTCTGCTTTTGAGCTGTTATAATTCTGGCTTTGTACATCCTGGATTGCAATACCGGTTTCTGCTCCAGCTAAGCAGGTCCCCAAGATAATAGCTAATGTCAGGGAGCTCCCTTTGACTTAGCATTTCAGCCTGTTAGGTGGGATTTGGGGCTGAGGGTCTTGTCTTCTGAAACTCTTTCAGCATTGACAATAGGACTGTTGGTATCAGGGGCTAGGAAAGCTGAAATGCCAGCCAAAGCCTGGGCAATGGGGCAGTCCTCAGAAGTGTCTGATTAGGTGATCTACCTAAAGAGGCAGGGAGCAATCATGTCAGCTTCCAGCAAGTTCAAATCTTAGCTTGCAGTCTCAACCAAGTGAAAATCTGCTGAGGTAAATTCATACCAGAAACAGAAATTAAAATTTGTCTAGTAAATGGGAAAAGTAAGGAACCCCCAAACCAGGAAAAAGCTCATCTGGGGTCCGTTTGAGCTATGTCAGATTCAGGTCTCGTGACTTTGATTTCTTGAAACATATATATTTTTAGTTTGCAAAAGGCAAAACTCTGAACTTCTGGAATCTTAAAGCAACCTAAGCACAGCAATAGTGGTGGTGGGGGGTGAAATTTAAATTATATCCCTTTCTTAATATGCTTCAAATCATTTGTCTGAATCATTACAATTCACATTCATACACCTTAAAACACCTATTTAGACCCTCCCATCTTTCTTGCATTCATCAACCCTGAAACATTTTCCCAGATCAAACAGCATTCTTTAGATTCTCAAAACCTAAACTTCTATATCTTCAGACCCTACATAAACTCCATTTGCTTTCTAACTATTCACCATAAGACATAGGTAATTATCATGAAGCCTGTAGGGAAGGCAACCCTTCTTGATTTTTTAAATAAAAGACCTAGTACCTGGTAGTTTTAAGTAACTAATAAATTAAATAAATGAACTATCAATGGATCTAATTATCTGCTCTTTAGCTGCAAGGCTATCATTGGCTTATCTTAGCCATCCATGTAATCAGAGACCTGAGAAGGATAAATATGTACCAATCCATGTTCCAATCAAAATGACAGTGACAACTAGTCAGTCCATCACTCTAGGCAGCTGTTCCTGGCTCCTGTGGTCTTATGGCAGCATGAGCAGGGCAGTCCAGCGACCAGGCACAGAAGATGAGAGAGTTTTTCTGAGGAGAAAGAAGTGAGAGAATAGCCTCACCTCGCCCTTAGCAATGTAAAACCTTGACTCTCCAGCTGTCCACAGTTTTGTCCATAGTTTAGGCTGGGCCCCAGCAGTGGGCCATTTGGCACAGTCTCTCCCAGTGGTTAGCGTACCATAATCCAGAGTCGCATCGTGCCCAAATTTTCTTGGAGACCTTGGGGGAGCTCCTGCCAGGATTTTGGGACTCTCTGTCATAATAAGCTTACACATGTTAAAATGCCATAGTCATCAGATCTCTGACAAGCTTGAAGACCAGCATATCTGAATTATTCTTCATCTCTCTTTTAATTATCTATTTTAAATTGCATCCTATGAAGCAGAATGTCATAATCTCTATTTCTGCCATATCCCTTGAATAAAAGTTTTAGAACCATATTTATCTCAAATAAATCTATATAGGCAAACTTTACAATTACCCATTCTAGATTTAACTTTAAAAACATAAACAAAAGACTAAACAAAATTTATTCTTATAACTAACTGCAATTATTAGCATAACTTCAATTATCTTTCTGAACTAAAATCAAAGCAAAACTTTCAATCAGATGCAATATATAGAAGGGTTAGCAAATCCTGCTCATCCTATCATATTGCATTGAAACTGAACAGCAAAAAAGCATAAAGGATAAAAGTTTTGTTTAGCACTAAGTGGAGAAATAAACACAACTGGCAACCTTAGTGGAGATGGACAATTCTGGCCATTTCAAACCTATCGACCAGAAGAAACATCATTAAATCATTTGTATAGGAACTGGCAACCAGCCATATATTTTCATAATAATTAACAATGACTTCCTGGGCTAACATGGAGCTGCAATAAAGAACACAAAAAGCATTTTGTATTGAAGAAAATCAGGAGTACCAACGTCTTTTGTCCTTCCCCCAGAGGATTGAGAAACTGTTCCAAGTTCCCTGTTAGAATGTCCAAGGTCATTGTCTAAAATGCCTGATAAACTTTGAAATGTTTTATAGCCTTATTTGTATTTTTTTAAAGCCTGTTTTTGAAATATCAAAATAACATACCCTCTTAAGGAATGAAGTCATAAAGTGCAACCATAACTTTAAAAGTCAAAATCAAATTTTATCAATGCAAACAATTTAATATTTTTGTTCCAATTTTAGTATATGTGCTGCCAAAGCAAGCACCAATTCAATATATATTTTTTTAAATTGTAAGTAAAAGGTGACTCTTTAGAGTTACTCTTTATTGGCATTACAATAAAAAATAAAATTCTGCATTCAAAATGCAACATTTGAATAGAAGAGCTCTATGATACCCTCTCCATCATATATATACATATATATATATCTTAAGATTTTTTCTCTTTTTTATTAATTATAATTTATTCATTTTGTATCCCCCCATAAGCCCCTCCTTCTTCCCCTCCTGATCCCACCCTCCCACCACCTTCTTCACATATGCCCCTCCCCAAGTCCACTGATAGGGGAGGTCCTCCTCTCCTTCCTTCTGATCTTAGTCTATCAGATCTCATCAGGAGTGGCTCCATTGTCATCTTCTGTGGCCTGGTAAGGCTGCTTCCCCCTCAGGGGGAGGTGATCAAAGAGCAGGCCAATCAGATTATGTCAGAGGCTGTCCCTCTTCCCATTACTATGTAACCCACTTGGACACTAAACTGCCATGGGCTACATTTGTGCAGGGGTTTTAGGTAATCTCCATTCATGGTACTTGGTTGGAGTATGAGTCTCTGGGAAGACCCCTGTGTTCAAATTTCTGGTTCTGTTGCTCTCCTTGTGGAGTTCCTATCCTCTCCAGATCTTACTATTTCCCAATTCTTACATAAGATTCCATGCACATTGCCCAACAGCACCAAATGTATTATTTTGATGTTGGCTGTCAGCAAGAAAAGTTCTTGTATACAAACACATGGAAATGCAGTTTTAATATTTTATATAAACAGAGTTTCAAACCTTATTATTTTTATAAACCTTGTTTTTAAGACAGGGCAGAAATTATGTAAAGTTTTAATACATTCAATTAACAATGATTAGACATAAAGATACATAGAATATATTTAACTTATATATTCCAAACAAACAGACAAAACTATAAAACTTATTTTTACTCCCTTTAGCTGTAATTTCAAGGGAGGAATATCTTGCTACCTGTTGAATCCAATATTTATGACCATACAGGCTTGCATCTTTTTTTTAACCTGAGAAACTGTCCCTCTGCGAGCTGTCTGCTTGTACAGAAGCCTTAAACATTTCTCAAAACTTGTTTTATCCACTTCAGCAGTAGCATCAGTCTTAAGATTGGGTACTATAGGGGCTGGCATCCCATATATAATCTCAAAGGGAGTTAACCCTAGCTGGTAAGGGGAATTCCTCACCCTATAAAGGGCAAAGGGCAGGGGCATCACCCAGTCAGTGCCATTCTCCATGGTCAGTTTAGTTAAGGTATCTCTTAATGTTTTATTTATGTTTTCTATCTGTCCTTAACTTTGCGGCCTGTATATTCAATCTGCCCCAATAAACTTAGCTACATTCTGACTTACCTTCAACATAAATGCTGGTCCCGGTTTAAAGTCTTTATTAAATCCTGCAATGTCATCTGCCCTATTGTTTCCTGTCTCTGTAATTTCTTTTTTAAGTCTGGAGCAGACTTGTCGATGAAAGCCAAAGCAACTGTACCTGTTCTTTCAAGGAAGGCAGCTGGACTTTCATCCGTTTCCTGTCTGAGATCATACACCTTGGTCAAATTAGTGGGCTGTCTTGTGTCCACCTTGAGACCTGCCAACGGAGCCTGATGGTATACTAGGAAATGCTACTTATCTGAAGCCGTGTTGTAAGTCCAATCAGGCCTCTTATAGGGAAAGTAATCTTCAATATGGGTTTGATCTGTAGTTGGAACTCTTGTAGTGTCTGGGACATTTTTACGTGCTTGCCTCTGAAATAATATGTCCGTGCTCCTCTGTGGTAAACAAGACCTGTAAAATTTTCTGGCCATTGTCTCAGGTGGGCTGGTGGGTAAAAAGAACACTTTCAAAGAGATCAATCAAATCCCTAGAATTGTTAGAGAACGTGGCATTCTGAGTTCTCCAGTTATAAATCTGTGATGTGGCAAAACGCCAGTAATGATGAGATTGATTGTCATTAGCATCTGGAGGGCCCTGTGGCCCATAAGGGAAGGAATTTAAATTCTGCCTCTGGTATCCCACAGACAGAAGCTGCCTGGAGGCTCTGGGTCCTTGGCGCTGGGCCAGATGGTTGTTCCAACCTGGATAATGGAGCCAGAGCCGGTGAGGAGTGGGAGGAGGAGGAGGTGGAAAAATTAATTCCATAGGAGTCCCATCCTGTAAAACAGAGTCACGGGGTGGGGCAAGGGAGCCAGGGCAGTGGCCTCTGGATTTGGAGAGCCTGTGGAAGGTGGATTGTTAGTGGGGGTCAGAAAGGACTTGATCCATGGAGGTGGATGAATCACTAGATCCTTCCAAACTACAATATAGGGCACTTGGTCTGGGTGCCCACATGCTTTTTGAAAGTCTATTTCCCATTTCAAGGAAGGTGAGAAAGTGGAAAGTTCCTTCGGGGGAACTAGCCCACATTGAAGGTGGGCCATTCCGACCTGCAAAAATTCATCATTCTTCTTTTCCTCACATCAACAGAAAGACTGTGAGCTCTAGTCTTAACTTCCTTAAAATGAGTCAGAACCCAGTCAAGGGGCTTGGAAGTGGTCTGTCCCATATAGTCAGTCAGAGTGTTCATAAAAATTAAAAACAAAACAAAGAAATAAAACGGACAATTTCAACAAAAAGTAAATCACACAGTGTCAGAACCAGCTATCTCAGGCAAAAGCAAAATGAAAGATAATAAATCACAGATTGTTCCTGGGCTATTATCTAGGGACAAAACTGAAATCACAGAAATGAAAAGAGCCGTGGCTTTGAACAAAAGTGGAATCAAGCACTCTCAGGTAGACACAAAACCACAAACAATTAATAACAGAACTGAAGCAGTAGCTTCTGGCTCAAAACCAAGCAATGGACAATTAATTACACAGAGAAACAAAGTGAAACCAAAAACCTGGCTTTTTCCAGACTTCTCTGCCACAGAAGTTCCAGAAAGGTTAAAAGAGATTCCTACCTTCTGGTAGGTTCCAGAGAGGGTAAAACCACTCTGGCTTCCCTGTATAAGAAGTTGCGGAGAAGAAAAAACTGATCCTGTTTCCAGCTTCCCTGCCAAAGAAGCTCTGGAGAAGAAAATTGATGAGGCCAAAAAAGTCTTTTTGACCTCAGTGGCTGTGACCCCAAAATGCTTCCATTCTAGTCAAATCTTGCCACTCACACAGACACCTTGAGGCTTTTCAGAACAATGTACAGAAACAAACACTTAAAGCAGATGGACAACACAGAAGACAATTACCGGCAGGATTAAGCTATCCTGTTAGGGGTTCCTAGGGGTCCCTAGGAATCCTGGAAGAGCCCCCAAATGGAAGTCAGGATCATGAGACCCTCAGAGACAACCAGGAGACAACTCGATACAATAGCAAGAGAGCTTTATTACGACAGCAATGGAACTCAGGACCCAAGTCTCACTGATGCAGAGAAGTGGCAACCCAAGCCTTGAAGGAGCAGGATTTTTAAAGGGAAAGCCTGTGAGCAGGGGGTTTCCATGACAGCAAGCGGGGGGGGGGCACCTGTTTCCATGACAGCAAGCTGGGGCTGGGGGGGGGACATGCCTTGACATTACAGGATCAGGTAATTGTTACAGAGGTGAGGTGACCTTCTCTGAGGCACATAATCATGATTGCTTAATGCATATGATCACAATTGTTTTTCTTCTAAACTATATCTGAAACATAGGGGAGAATTTTCCCAGCTAATTCCCAAACCGATTCCCATTGATTGCTGCCAGGGGAGATTGTTTCTATTTTCTATGCAGTATCTATTCTGTGATATTTCTTGGAGGCTGTTGCTAGGAGAGTTAACTGTGTTTTCTGCGAAGTGCATATTTTGTGATATGTCCTGGTACCTGAGTTCAGCTGCCAGCCAAGATGGCTTTTTATTTCAAATTGGAGTTATACCTAGGCTAACTTAAACTCTTCACTGGAACTAAAGGTGTGCACCACCATGCTCAGCTCAGCCTACACTCTTATACAACCCAGGACCACCATTCCAGTGATAGCACCACCTACAATGAGCTGTGTCCTCCCCCACTGACTACTAACTAAGAAAGGACCTACATTCTTCCCTATAACCAAATCTTCTGTAGGCATTTTCTCATTTGAGGTCCCCTCCTTTCAGATGATTCCAGTTTATGTCAAGGTGACATAAGAGTAGCTAGCACAGTAAGTTTTTCCATCACTTTAATTTCTGTTCTGTATCTCAGTGGAATGTGGGAACATTCAGCCTGAGTCATTCCTTCCTTCCTGATGTCAAGTGTGGTTCTATGTCAAATGTGGCCTGTAGGAGGGAGTACACAAAGGCCCATCTGGTAATAAACTCTCAGTGTTGTTCATGACTTTCTGCTAAGCCACTTATTGTCCCCTTTCATTACTGTTTTGTCCAGAAGCTAAGGGAGTCTGTCAGTTGGTTGGAGGCTGGCTGCTTCCAGTTCATCTCCTTAAATCATCCAAGAGCCTCTTTGTAAGTACTAGTAGGAAACATGTCCAAGCAACCTTCATAGTCCCTTCTCTTCTCCTCTTAGCCAGGATGTATACATAGCATGAGGGGAACAAGGTTTATGTTAGTCCAATATAGGGAGAAAAGGGAAAATACAAGAAGAAAAACTAGACCTTATTCTATGGAAGCTAAGAGGCTGAGCTAATCAGCTGTTGAGTAGGATAACTAAAACCAGTACAACATCAGAAAAAAGCAATATTGGCATTGATTGATTGATTGATTGATTTAGGTTATTGCTGTTCTGAGACAGGACTCATAGATAACCCAGGTTGGCTGTAAAAGTATGTAGCACAGGCTAACCTAGAACTCGTGATCCTCCTCCCTCTGCTATGATTGATTACAGGCATGTTCCACCATAGCTGGCTCCAGTCTAACTTTAAAAATATTTGTATTGGTGGAGGGAGCAGATGGAAAGATGGCTCAGTGATTAAGAGCACTTGTTACTCTTGCACAAGACACAGGTTCAGTTCCCAGTATACACATGGTGGCTCATGGCCATCTATAATTCCAGTCAAAGGGGATCTGATGCCCTTGTCTGACCTCCATGGGTACCAGGTGTGCATATGTTGCACATACATTTGAGCAAAGCACTCACACATATAAAATCAAATTCATTCATTAAAAAAAATGTCATACTCATAAAATAAATAGATCCAAGAAAGGAAGAGATTCTATGACTTCTTTAGAGAATGTGTGGGGGTTTGCATGCATGCTAATGCTCGCGTGTATGTGTGGATTCGCTTGTGTACATATGTGTTTGTGTCTGTGTTTCTGGCATCTGTAACTGCATGTGGAGGAGAGGTCAGCCTCAGTTGAGGCTCCTCCAGAGCTTCTTGCATTGTTTTGCTTGCTTTGACAGACAAGGTCAATCAGTCGACCTGGAGCTCACCACCTGGAAGGATAGCCAGCTGGTCAGTGAGCCCCAGGTACCTGCCTTCTCCAGTCACCTAACAGTGGTATAACAAGCATGTACCACCATACCTTGTGTTTTCATGTGGACTCTGGAAATTGGGTTCAGGTCTTCCTGCTAGCTAGGCCATCCCCAGCTTTATTTCTCTTTTTGAAACCTGGAACCCTTTCTATGATTCCTTCCATCTCATTTCTCCTCCAGCCTCATTTTCCAGAATTCGAGTACTACTCATGGCACCTCTTACACACAATAAAGCATGGCATAGGGAACAGCTGGGATTTACAACCTCCATTCTGGAAGAAAGACTGGGGTCCTGTTGTTTTAGTTGTTTGGTTTATCAGCTAGTTTGGTTTGGATTTCTGTTTGGGGATGTTTAACTTGGGTTGGTTGTTTGATTGGTTGGCTTTGTGCCTATACCTGGGATTGAACCTAGGACCTCATGCCTCTTTACAAATGCTGGAGACCTAGCCTCTGCAGCAGAAATGCACTTCTAATGATAAAGAAGAGCAAGCCAAGGCCAAGGTAGACAGGCAACAGTTTGCTACAAGTAATGTCTGCCCCACTACCAGCCTGGGTATGTGTGGAAGCATGTTGGAAGCCGCGTGGTCGTCCCGCCAGCAGAAACGTACGCAGACACAAGGATCCTTCCGCAACAAGCCTTTATTACAGTTAAGCGATGAAAGGAGGAGAGGAGAGGGAGAGCCCCGATGTGGCGCTGTTTATATAAGCCCTGGTCGCACCTAAGTGACATGTCAATACCCTGATTGGCTGCTCACTCTTTACCCCGTCTGATGACTCGGGCTTTGCGTGCTTAGCGTGCTTACGCCACCCGTGCATGCGTACTGGAGGTTGTTTACAGTTTTGAGGGCAGAATGTCAGCGCCATCTGGTGGCGTCTGAGTCTCAGCTCTCCACATCCCCCTTTTGTTTTAATAAATGAAAACTGCCTTAAAGCCTTGTGAATGCGACACAAGAGAGCCCTAAGCTCGATCAAGCGAACTCCTTCTTTGGGGAGTAATCGATCAAGAGCTTTAGATTACTCCCTTACCCCACCAGGTGCAATGGAGACAGGTCCTCTGGGTGCAGGGGCTAAGGGAGAAGATTAAAGAAGGAGGTGACACCCATTCCCGTGCAATGGAATAAAATTCCAGGGAGTGTAAGGGCTGTCATCCTCCTATCTAGGTACCATAGCCGCTTAGGCAAAGGCAACATTGACTTGGATCACTCATCGACTCAGTGCAATGGGTAAAACCTCTGAGGTGCATCGACTGAGTGTTACAGTCTGTTTTAATTTTTTAACATGGATAACCAAATTTTGGGAGATGATCCTTGTTTCAAGGCCACAAGTGTTTGCGCGATCGTGACCTAGTCACGTTTGTGTTGGGTATTGAGTTTGCAGAACAACCAGAGTAAAAACACTAAGCCACAACATAGTGCTGCACCAAAATTCCAACCCCCACCCAATCTTAAAGTAAGAAAAGGCAGAAGAAACCCGGATAATAAGCCATCTGTGAGCGATGAATCCACTCGAGTAGAATTAATGGTCATCCTCGCCGCCCTTGACTCTTCAAGTAGTAGCAGGTGTATCTGTTGAAAGATCATCTTCAGCTGTCATGAGCTTTCTCGTGAGGCGCTCCGGTACCCAGAATGGATTGTTTTCTTCCTGTGGGAAAACACAGACAGCTCCCCTGGATCTTATTAAGATAGGATTCGGGCCTTTCCATTGACCAGTCAAGACATAGTTCCATTTGATCATTTCCTTGGGCCTATCAGGCCCTAAGCAGTGGCGATCAGCCGCCGAATGGCCTTGACTGTCCAAATTTAAAAAATTGAGAGTAAAGAGTGCCAAGGAAACGGTCACTCGTGGCACTGAGGGCAGAGTCTCCTCGACTCCTCCCTTTTGTTTTATTAAGTAAGATTTTAGGGTGCGATGAGCATGTTCAATAATACCCTGACTTTGAGGGTTATATGGGAGACCCGTTAGATGGGTCACTTTCATTTGATGACAAAACTGTCCAAATTTTTGAGAAGTATAGACCGGCCCATTGTCAGTTTTTAGAATTTTGGGCTTTGCCCAGGCACTCCATGCCTCTAGGCAATGTTGAATAACATGGGCTGCCTTTTCTCCAGTCAGGGGAGAAGCAAACATAACTCCAAAGCAAGTATCAACAGAAACATGCAAATATCAAAGTTTACCAAAAAATGAAATGTGGGTAACATCCATCTGCCACACTTGTAGTGGGCGGATTCCTCTGGGATTAATCCCAACATGAGGCATAGGTAAGAACTGACAACAATTTTGACATTGGGTAACAATATCTCTAGCTTTTTTTCTAGTTATGTCAAATCGATGACGCAATGTCTCAGCTGTAACATGAAATTTTTTATGAAACTCCTTAGCCAATTCTAAATTTGAAAGGAGGGCAAATACAATCATCTTTGTGGCTCGATCTGCCAGGTCATTTCCATGGGACATGGGCCCCAGTAGACCGGAATGAGCCCTAATATGTGTAATAAAAACAGGGGATCTTCTGGTAATTAAGGCAAACTGAATCCTTTGAAAAATTTTTGCAAGCTTGCTAGATGTTTTAATCAATCCAGCAGCCTCTAAGATTTTGGTTGCATTTACCACATAACTAGAATCAGAAACAATACTTAAAGGACCTGGAAATTTTTCCAAAACTTCTAGCACTACTAAACATTCCACAATTTGAGGCGAGGTCTCATGATATTGCTTAGAAACAACTTTATTATTAACCACATAAGCTCCTACTCCTGTTTTTGACCCATCTGTATAAACTACCAGTCCATCCCGAAGTGGTTCCTGGGACGAGAAAGGAACCTACTTTTGAAATTTGGACCTTTTTAGTGGCAATATGCAATCCCCATTGCTGCAGGGTTTTTTGCAACAAAGGATATGGCATTAAAATTGAACAGTACCTGAACAACATGGTGGCAAACTTATAGCTCCACCCTCTTTATCTCCAGACCAGTGTGGCGGCTGACCACGTGTAACTGAACTCATCTGGAAACCCTAAACAAACATGGCAGCCAAACTATAGCTTTACGTGTTTTTTATTGCTGAACCATCATGGCGGCAGGCCATGTGCTAGCATTAGCAGGCTGTGACTGACAACACCAAGTATAGCCACTAGGTGTTGCTGATATAGTAAACACTGTGAAGCATCTATAATCCCCCACAACCAAAAGTTTTTAGTGATTAAACAAGCTTTAAAATTAACTGCTTAACAGAACAATTTTAAACTGTAAGAATTATTTTAGCCATACCAAACCTATCAGCTAGAATTTTTTCCTTAAGAGAGCATAAAAAACATTTTGTAATGAACAATCACCAGTCCTTTAAATGAATTATGTGGAGAGCACATGGGAGGCAGGGCCTCCTAGCCCGAATCAAAGATGGCGCTGGCCACGTGGGGCAGGGTGTCCTTGCCCGAACTAAAGATGGCGCCGACCACATGGAAACCGCTGATATTCCTAAGGTCCCGCCCATTTTTCCCAAAGCCAAGATGACTGCGCCCAGTTACCGGCCACGTGGAAGCCTCTGATGAAAGCCAAAATGGCTGCGCCCAGGCATTTAGCGGGAATTTTAATCTTATTGGATAAAGAGGCTTTTTTATTGGGTTTTTTCTTCTCCTTTTACTTTTTATTCCCAGGGCGTTCTTTCCCTTATCTCTCACTTCCATGGCTTTAACATCCACAGAAGGGTCTTTTTTCTTAGAGACGTCTCTATTTCTATCCATTGGGGCCCCTAATCTTTCATCATGTCCTGTTTCTGGCATGTCGTCTCGCATCTCCCCTACCCTTAGCCTTTTGCTAATCCCTTTTCTTCTGAGGCTGCCCTCGAGTTTGCACGAAACCAAAAGAAAGAGGACTACGACAGCTATTACAGCAGGGAAGGCCATAAGGGCTTCTACTAGCTGAAATGAAAAACGAGATAAATCAAGATCGAACATGTCTTTCAGGACAAACCTCAATGTTGTGGTTCTGAATCCCTCCCTGCGAATGGGGGCTCTCCTCGGTAGCACGGGCGGTGGCAGGCTCCCTGCCTCCCGGGTTTCGGCACCAGATGTTGGAAGCCGCGTGGTCGTCCCGCCAGCAGAAACGCATGCAGACACGAGGATCCTTCCGCAACAAGCCTTTATTACAGTTAAGCGATGAAAGGAGGAGAGGAGAGGGAGAGCCCCGATGTGGCGCTGTTTATATAAGCCCTGGTCGCACCTAAGTGACATGTCAATACCCTGATTGGCTGCTCACTCTTTACCCCGTCTGATGACTCGGGCTTGGCATGCTTAGCGTGCTTACGCAATTTGCGTATGCATACTGGAGGTTGTTTACAGTTTTGAGGGCGGAGTGTCAGCGCCATCTGGTGGTGTCTGAGTCTCAGCTCTCCACAGAAGCACTTTCTTTTAAAGGTTCATGAAGCCCACTATGCAATACATAGCTCAACTCAATACCACAGTTGAGGCTAGCCTTGAAATTATGATGATTCTGCCTCTACCTCCTGAATTCTGGGATTAAACACAGGTACCACCATGCCAAGCACATGGAACCATGGAACTTTTTCATATATCATTCTGGTTTGAAGGTTGTTTGTTTGTTTTTGGTTTTGTTTGTTTGTTTGTTTGTTTGAGACAAGGATTCTCTATGAAGTGCTGGCTGCCCTGAACTCCAGTTGTAGATCAGGCTGGCCTCAAACTCACAGAGACCGGACTGCCTCTGCTCCCTTGAGCGTTGGGATTAAATGCGTGCACCACCATGTCCAGCTATATCATTGTGTTTTGATTAGGATAAATGCATTTACTGCCTAAACATTATCATTACTTTTTCTTTCAGTAGGATTTGGGGACAAGTGTTCTTTCTGAGACAGGCTGAATCCATGCAGTGTGCTCAGGCAGTTGCTCATGCTGCAGTCACCATGGTTAGCAGCCCAACTGTCAGGATACCATGTTGCTAACCTTATTTTTATTGCTGTTGGTATTCTCCATAGCTCAGGCTGACCTGGAACTCTCCATGCAGCTAGGCTGGATACAGAGCCCCAGAAGGCATTCTGTCTCGACCTTAACTTGTAACCCTTGCACTAGGCCAGGCTAGGCTCTGGCCTCCAAGCACAGAGCAGTGGTGCTGGGAGTTTGGATATGCCAAAGAGATAATCCAGAGTCCTTCCTTAAATAGTGGGAAATTACAATAAACTCATTTGAGAGAAACCACATTCATGTAACTTTTATTACAGGACATGGGTATAATTGTTCTATTTTTGGTTATTGTGCTTAATCTATTTAGTCTGTAAGTTTAACTTTATCACAGGTATGTATGCATAGTAAAATATGATATACATGGGGCAGAGTAGTTTCTGAACAATGGGGGTCTGGGAAAAAAATCCTCACTGGACAGGGAAAACTGCCTATACTTCTTTGGAAGTGATAACCTCAAAAGGGTTAAATAAGTCCTTTGCAAGTAGCCAGGCCACTCAGCTTGAACCCGAAGTGGACACTGAATGTTTTGAAGAACCTCTGCTGCCCCTCACAGTCATGACTGTGTTGTCTGGGTTCTCCTGGGGCAAAACAGAACAGAAGCCACTGACCCCTGAGCAAAGCAAAGGACTTTATTTTTCTTAAACAAAACAGGGGAAAGAATTTAAAAAGCTGGGTTTGGTGAGACATGCTTGTCATCCCAGCATGTGGAAAAAAAAAAAGACCTCAGGCTCAGAAGTTCACTGTATTCCTCAGCTACATAATGAGTTTGAGGCTAGCCTGGGCAAGGGACCCTGGGGGTTGTGGGGGAAGAAGCCACATATGGTTTGTGGTATATGTATGCAATCCCAAGAGATGGAAATTGCCCAACAGCAAAGAATTCTTGCTTCACATACATGATGGCTTGAGTTCAAATCCCTAAAACTCACACAAAAAGCTGGGAAGGAAGACAGTGCTGTGGGGGTGAAAACAGTATGCACACTGGGCTAGCTGGCCACAAGCCTAGCTTCATATCTTAAAGGACTATGGCATGAAGAGATAGAGGACACCTGACCTTCTCCTCTGCAAATGAACCCCCAGTAAACACAGGCATGTATGCTTTCATACAGCACATATACACACACACTCTCTCTCTCTCACACACACACACTCACACACACAAACACAGTGCCAAAGATACAGCTCAGTTGGTAGAGTACCTAGCATTCTGAAATCCCTGAGTATGATCCCTACCCAGCACCATAAAACTAGGTTTGCATAAAACTTCCATTTGCCCTGCATGGAATCCCAGCATTCAGGAGGTAAGGATCATCCTTGACTACCATTGTGAATTTGAGGCCATCTAGAGATATATGAGACCTTGTTTCAAAAAAACCAAGGGATAGGCATGATGGTGAAAGCCTTTAATACCAGCATTTGAGAGGCAGAGGCAGGAGGAACTCTAATGAATTTGGGGACAGCTTGGTCTATAAATCTAGTTTCAGGCCAGATGGGACTCCTTAGTGGAAGTCTGTCTCAAGAAACAAAAACCAAAACTAAAAATGGCAAAAAGCCAGGCACAAGGGCTTGTGCCTCCAGCTCCAATACTTAGAAGCCTATGGCTGGGGAATCTCTGTGCATCTGAGCTCAGCCTGAACTTCTTAATGAGACTGCCTTAAAAAAACCACCACAATAAAAGAAAACAGAATACCAACAACTGGGTTGTTAGAGCATTTACCTGGTACATATGAGGCTCTGTGTTCTCTTCTCACTGTTCTCCAACTTCTCTCTGTCCCTTTCCAGGAACTCTTGTGAGCTCTTTGCAAGTTCCCTAAGTCTGCCCCTCTGTGACCCTGTGGTCTCCATTTGGTGCCTGAGCTTCTGGAACACCAATGGCTCCAGATATAGCCGGTTTAACATAGACACTAAAATGTTTCTTCAATGTTGGGAGCAAGTGAAGTCCTGGGCAAATGTAAATCGCTGACATGGACACAGCCACATCAGTGATTAGTGTCTTAGATCCACGAGCATGTCAAAGCCTTCCTCTGGTCTCTGGTGGAAGTTAACAATGTGTATAAGATATGTCCACCAAAGCTTTCTTCTTCTGGATGTTCATCACCTGAAAACTGAACCCCTAGGGAGACTAGCTATGAAGGTTAGCTAAACCTGATCACTTGACCTGGCTATATACTATAGACCCCGCCTTCTAGTTTATCTGTATACAATAACTTTCTCTCCTTGTTCAGCTGTATATAGTGGCTCTGATTCTCTGTGCTAACATAAATAATAAACATACTAGGCTCAGTGCTGCTGTGGTTTCTCTATGAGCCCAGACTACCTTATCCTAGATTTTTTACGTATGTCTGGGGTTTCTTCATTCCCTCAATGCCCCAGTTAAATCAGACCCTAGAGCTGTGCATAACATGGCAAAACAGAACCCAACCAAGGACAAGGACTGTGGACACTGACTACAGGTGACTTGGATCAGTCACACAAGGGACCACTCCTGAGAGAATAATAAAGGGAAAGGAGGAAACAGCAACATAAGAAAGAGATCAGCATAAAGTAAAAAACATAGAGAGCACATATTTCAGTTTATCAGGTGTAAAAGCCTTTGGATAAGCAGAATTCAGAGATATGCTGTATGTTAGCACTTAGAGATTTGGGGAACAAAGAGAACCTAGACATAGGCAGATATGGGGGAGATTTCAAGAAACTCTGAAAGTGGGTTGATGGCATTTCAGCTTCATTGGTTCTTAGGAGGCCTACCCTTACTTTCCAGGGAAGGGGCAATGAATTTGACTCCTGGAAATAAATGACAAAGGAGAGAGAAGCTGAGGAGTGGATACATAGCTGAGGGACTCAAGCATGTTCCCACGTTTGCTTTTGGATTACCTGCTTTCAAAGTGTTACATTTGGTTGAAATTGACCAGCATGCAGGTGGTGGAGGCCAGACCTGAAAGCTCAGTGTGGGGGAGAGGGTGATAGCAAGGTGAGGTATCAGGCTAGGTACAACCATCTCCTTGCTGTGGGGAGATGCATGAAGGTGGCTGTATACTGAAGGAGAGAAGGTGGCCAATAGCAAAGAGGCATGTAGCCATAGGGGAATAATCTCAGTGGCTTAAATGTTACCCAGTATTATTGTTTTGTTTTGTTTTGCTTTGTTTTTAACAACCTGGTTCATATGAACAGTGGCTCTGTTACTGACTTGTCTGGTAATTGTATCCATTCCAGTCAGAAGAGAAGTTGCTGGTCTTATGCTTTTCAGTGACTTGGTCACATCCTTTGACAACTGTTTGTACTAGTGATTTTCTCAGTTTGGAGGGGGGCATTTTTCTAGCCATCCAGAGTCCGAGTGGGCTCCATCCAACTGTTGGGGGCAGGTGTTAGCCATGCAATTTAGACAGGTTTTCATATGTCACAAACGTGTGTGACAGTAACTCCTGTAATAAGAGCAAATATTATTGGGAATTCCTTAGGACTTGCCCAGGGTCCTCCTTCTTGCTTTCCTTCTTTAGGTGTACAGATTTTAGTATGATTATCCTATATTATGTCTAATATCCACTTATGAGTGAGTATCAACCATGTTTGTCTTTCTGCTTATGGGGTAGATCGCTCCGGATGATCTTTTCTAGTTCCCAACATTTGCCTGCAAATTTCACAATTTTCTTGCTTTTAATTGCAGAGTAGTACTCCATTGTGTAAATGTACTATGATTTAATATCCATTCCTCAACTGATGGTCATGTGGGTTATTTCCAGGTTTCTGCTATTATGAATAAAGCTGCTACGGACATGGTGCAGTTATATTTCAGCAGCCACTGGGAAGACACACACTCGATCACCAGCTTCTGCCAACACAAGCTATTTTAAAATGGCCATCTGTTTTCACCACCAATCCTTTCATAAAGCAAAAGTCCTCTTTACTGCCCAAAAAATGGGATGAGGAACACATGCCAGACGAGGTCCTTGAAAATGAACAAGTATACAACCTTTGCAACTATTTGCCAATAATAGAGAATAATAAAGAGGACACAGAAACAGTGTGATTCCGTCCTCAGTTCAGGCAGTCCATAGACTTATGACAGACTTGGTCCTGCCACTTGGGAGGCTGAAGCAAGAGGATCACATGTTCAAGGCCTGCCTGAGCTATACAGCTAGCTGAAGACTAGCATGGAAAACATGCTGGGACCCTCTTTCAAAGACAAAAATCAGCAAAAGGAAGGCTGGTGATATTGCTCAGGCAGGGTGCAATGCAGTGTTTGCCTGGCACACATGAAGCCCTCAGTTCCATTCCCCACACCACAAAAACAAATAAAGAAAACCAAACAACTACTGAAGGCTAAAATGACAAAGTAATTGGACAAAGTCTGAGAAAGCCCTTACCTGTATTTGCACAGAATACATTCATAACAAATCCTGTAGGTAATTATGTAGTTATGGCAATGGGTGACAGTAGGCGTCCCCAGGTGTACTGAATTGCATTTTTGAGCATGATATTGCCCAGAGTCAGCATGAGAACCCTGGATGCCATCAAGCAGCCACGAGACTGCATGGCGTGCTAAGGGATCAAGGTGTCCTTGGAATTGATTTTGAAAGAGGAATAAAAGGAACTGTGAGCACTACAATGGGTTTTCTTCTGTTCTACTGCCCAGCAACCCCTTGACTTTTACCCCACCAAACACAGCATCTTCTCACAGAAGCATATACAGGCAGCCAGAGGGTTGCCTTACCAGGATTCTGAGAGCTAAACTTCCACACATGAGAAGCTTGTTTGGGTTTTGGCTACACCATAAGAGGTCAGCTTCTGGGGGAGCAGCTCCACCATATTCATCTTTTTGTGGGCATTGCTAGAAATTCAACTGGGCAAGGCTTGATTTCTTCCTTCTGTGGTTAAAAGTGGGCTCAGCATGTATGTGTGGCCAAGAGATTTGGTCAGCAGAAGCTTGGGGTAAAATAGAAATCTGAACTGGGTTCTATTATGAAAAGCATACGAATTAAAGGAATTTATTTATTTATTTGTTCATTCATTTAGTATTTTATATGCATATACACACATGCCATAGCATACCTGTAGAGGACAGAGGACAACTTGTGGGAGTCCCGTATTTTCTTTCTGCTTACCATGCAGGTCCCAGGGATCAAATTCAGATCAGCACATTTTGTGGCCCTAAGGAATCTCCTCCAACCTTAGACTCTTTTTTTTTGTTCAAGACAGGGTTTCTCTGTGTAGCCCTGCCAGGCCTGGAACTCTCTTTAGAGCAGGCTGGCTTTGAATTTATAGTGATCTCCCTGCTTCT
Source organism: Meriones unguiculatus (assembly GCF_030254825.1). NCBI lineage: Eukaryota > Metazoa > Chordata > Mammalia > Rodentia > Muridae > Meriones > Meriones unguiculatus. The sequence continues at coordinate 31,613 of NW_026843706.1, read as the reverse complement.
GCCTCTACGGTGCTTGGGGATTAAAGACATGTCCCACCACTGCCTGGCTTAGCTGGACTCTTAATAAGTGAGTTTAGAATTAGAAAGGCCATTTAACCTATAACTGCAGTCCTTGAGAGGCTGAACCAGGAAGATGGCCCTGAGTTAGAGATTGGTCCGTGAGATCCTTCCATAGTGAGCTCTTATCTCAAAACAACAATAACATTGTTTTGTTTACTTTAGTATTTTTGTCTTTCTCGTTTTTAATTTCCTTTTCCTGTTTTGATTCAGATTTTTCTTGTTGTTTTCCTACTTCCTTTTTTTTTTTTTTTTTTGAATGAGAGTGAGAGCATAAGCAAGTACACCTAAAGTTCAGTGGGTAGGGAGGATCTGGGAGAGGGGAAAGAAAATTATCAAAATGTGTTGCATAAAAAAACATTTTTAAAATTAAAACCACCAAAAAAAAAATGTCAGCAGCTTATATAATCCCAGCACTGAAAGGCTGAGGCAGGATGACTACAGAATTCAAGGACACCTTGAGCTAAATGGAGAGTATGAGACCAGCCTGCTCTACAGAATGAGAGCCCCTTATGTCAACCTGTAGCATAGCCGTCCCTACCAAAAGAAGGTCATTCAAAGCTGGGTTGGTGGCAGATACTTAAATATAGTTCCTGCTACTCAGTAAACTGAGATTAGAGCTCTGCTTGAGCCCAGGGGTTCAAGAAGATCCTGGACAACATAGTAAGATCCCAGATCAGAAACAAACCAAAAAGCCTTGATTTCTAAGAATTAATGATTGTTGTAGCTGCTATTCAATGGCAAAGCACTTATAGAGCATATGTGAGGCTCTGTTTCCTAATATGGTGGGGGCACTTGAAAGAAGTCAAAAATTGAGTAATGATTGGATCTAGAGACCCAGAGGGAAAAGAATGGTTTGAGACCCAGAGGGAAACAATGGTTGAAGCCTGGGCTAGCAGTACAGTAATGAGAGGCTAGATAGGAGATGTGAAGAAAGAACAGATTACAATGTCCTGGAAACCAGGTTCTGAGCAGGAAAGCTCACAATAAATTTAGTGCAGTGTGGAGAAGAGGGCTGGGATGAGTGTCTAGACATTGGTAAATGTGAAGCTGGAGGACATGTTCATGACTGTCTAGAGAGGACATCTTGACACTTGGATACTGAGAGAATGGAGATGCTGGATTTGGCCAAAAAAAAAAAAAAAAGTGAGCAGATGGGCCTAAAATATAATCTGATATCTTTGATTCATTGGAATGGTGAGATATGCAATAATAATGTCCTCTAAGCAACACACAGAAGGTCTGTCTATCCAGAAATGACAGTTCAAAGCTGTGACATAGGCTGCCAGGTTAGAGTAATTTAACAGGTTTTTTTTTTTTTTATCAGAAGGACAGGGTTCTAAGTTCAGGCCACCATATTTCTGCTTTTGCCGTTATTCAATGCAAATTTTGAACAGATTTATAAAGCTATATTTAGCATAACAGGCTCCATATTTAAAATTCTATCACAACTGGCTTTTGAAGTTCATTTCTCCCTTACCCTGTGTTCCACTGGGATGTGGACTGCTACCTCCTCACTATGGGCTCTTCCATCTGGAATGTCCTTTTTAGTCAGGATCACCTCTCTAATCATATCCTTGTCCTCCTGTTTATACAAAAGCAGTAATTTTGTTCTTTACTACCAGGTTCTTTACATTCAAATCCAACTACTCACTCACCTCCAGATGAATTTTGTTTCCTTCGGGATTTACCTTCCCAGTTGGCCTGGTATTGAAGGCCTGAATCAATGTGGTTCTAAATCACTGCTTTTAGCTAGCACTTCTCCTGTGCTCAAAGCGTGCAACTCAAACAATGCCTGGGGTGAACTGTGATTTCCCATTTTTGTATACAACATCAACTCTTTCCCATGACACAGAGTGACCCTATCTCTACCTTTACTGAACCACCAATGGTATTTAAATATTTGCAAGAACCTCATCTTGAAAATGAGTGTACTGAAGCTCAGAGGTATCTGGCCCAAAGATCAGATATAGGTCTTCAGACCCAAATCTCTCAGTCTTTCCATTAAACCATGATCTCTGCACCATATGTCAAGGAGTACCTCAATCAGAACAAAGAATAATGCTGAACATACAAAGGGCTAATGCTCAGTCAGTACTGATTTCAATGGAAGCAGGTTTTTTTATGAGCTAGGTCTTGCCACATAGGCATGGCTGACTGTAAACTCATGACAATCATTCTGGCTGGGATTTATCAGATGTGCCACCATACCTGGAGGCTTTTTAAAAATCAAGGCTAGAGAAACTTGTTCAGAGAAATGTGCCCACAGAGATAATAAAAGAAATGACAATATGGGGAGTTTCTGACTTCACTGGCTCCTGAGATGGAAAATTTGCCAGAGCTTTTATTAACTACTGAAATGTGGAATAAAATCCTGTGTAAAGAACTTGGAGTGGGAAGAAAGCAAAGTAATAAATAAAAAAAAAAGGAAGCTTCTGGGTGCTATGGCACACACCTTAATCCCACCATTCTGAGGCAGAGGCAGATGGATTTCTGTGAGTTAGATGTCAGCCTGGTTTACAGAACAGGTCCAGGATAGTCAGAGCTATACAGACAAGTGTCAAAACAAAACAGTACAAAACAAAATAAAAGAAAGCTAATTTGAGGATAGGTAGCCAGGTTTTATTCCTTTCTAGGTTTGAACTTGGTTGAAAGAATAACATACTTCAGTAGAGAATGACCTTCCCTAGTAGAGGAGGAGCTTTCTCAACAAGCGTCTGTGTGTAGCTGCACTATACTTCTAGAAGCCCCAAACACACTCTAAAGAGCCAAAGCTCAATTCAAGTGACATCAAATATTTCTGCTTTCAATCACCTAGTGATGAAAGCAGGTCCATATCAGCAGAGGCAGCAGATGAAAACCTGTGCCATCTGCCAGATTCAGCAGAGAATGGGATTTCAGTGTATCCTCAGACAAAGCTAGCCTTGAGGCTTAGAAAACTTTGCCTCAGAGCTTGTGTACTCCACAGCAAGAGAACTAAGAAGACCCCTAGATTGGATATATTCAACACTATGACCAGCAAGCAGCCTATACAGGAACCATATGAAGCACCATAGGATGTTCCCAGAGCAATGAAATTCAAGAGAGATGATCCCTTCTTGATATATTATGAGCTGACTCAATAATATCAGCCAGATAAAGACTGGGGCTTGGGCTCCTATTCAGGCTACAGCTCCTTCTCTGGCTCAGGCTGTGGCTCTGGCTAAGGTTTTGGCTCTGGCTTGGGCTTGGGCTGCAGCTTGGTCTCAGGCTGGCATTTGGGCTCCTGCTCTGGCTGCAGCTCTCCCTCTGGTTCAGGCTCCTGCTCTGGATCTGGCTGCAAGTTGGTCTCAGGTTGGCGCTTGTGCTCAGCCTGTCGTTCGTTCTCTGGCTGAGGTTGCAGCTCCTGATCTGGCTCCAGCTCTGCCTCTGGCTCTGGCTTAGGCTCATTTGATGGTTGGTTGGAAGTTCCATAAAGATACCACAGGTCACAATCATCAGCTGAACTGAGAATAGAATCAATACTTTGAACCACTTCTTTTTCATACTCAAGTATTTGGCCTTCATCACGGGAATCATCTGAAATTCAAGAGACATCTGTAAATACACTCCTTCTACCCACTCTGTAGATATAGACTTCAGCAGTATATTGAACACAAGCTAAGCTGAAATAGTTGAATGCTTGAACATTCTGAATCACAGTTAAAAATCCTGGGTGTAGATTTTGTATTTTACTGACAGAAGTGACCGATTAACTAGCAATGAAAATATGATTCCCACTTTGAAATCCTACTGTCTAAACAGCATGAGGTACTTGTGCAGTTGTTCCTTAACACAAATCTTATGTCATGTGGGCCATTGCAAATAAGGGCACTTTCTTCAATAAAGCAGTATTTGATCTAAATCAAATTAAAGTTCTCTAGCTTAGAAAAGTTCTTTATTTAGTCACTGTGGTCCAGCTGGACTTTTGGTGCTTGCTGCCTTATACAATAAGGTATGGAGTAGATAGTAGATCTTTAACAGTTTTCACTGTTAACCTCTCCTAACCCCAGTCTCCACCCAGCTGGAAAGAAAGTAGAGTCATGCTTCTCACTCTCTCCTCTTTCTTTTCCATAAAGGATGACAAGAGAGGAAGGGAGAAGAGCTCTAGGCAGACAGATCTCTACCCAAATCTAAGGCAAAAGGAAGTTGCAACTATGTTAGGAAATAAACCAAGGTGCAGGGAACAAGCACATGATGGAGAAAGAAATGGGGACACTGGCTACAAAATCACCATAAACTTAAGGTTTGCAGAGGCAGATCCTAAAACAGCCACATGTGCCAAGGCTTCAGAGCTCACCTGTTTCTCTAAACAGAAATGATACTTGCCTTTGTTGCTTATTTCACAGATCTTAGCTCTATTTTCTTCAATGGGAGAACCAGTGGTAGAGTCTGAGTCAGTCACCACACAGCTAAGTTGTAAGGTAGAAAAAGAAACCAAGAAAATATGAGCACAGTATTCTTCTCTTCAGGACATTTCCCCTACTTTCTACAATAAGCATGATCACTTGTTAAATTTTGGTTGTTTCCTACACCAACTCTGTTCCCCTTCATTACACTTGTTCAATCTTTCAATTATTCCTCATTTTCCATCTTTCTATACACCTTTCAACTTCTCTTACAAAAGGAGGTGTCTAACAGAAGTCACAATCTGAACAAAGCAAAACCAAATTCCAACTGTGCAAGTAACTCAATGTCTAATTTCTGGTATCCAATCATGATCTTCTCCACCTCTGTAGCATGCCCAGCTTGTCTCCTAAGATCAGAATGGCTCCACTCCATGACTGCCGCTGTTCTTGTTGCTTGTTGCAAGGCACTGGCATCTCCAAATGGCTGGATCTCTTGCTTCAACTGGGCTGCACTCCTACCAATAGCCTCTCCTGGGTTCTCTTTGAGAATTGCAGCTCTGCCTCACAGTCCCAAGCCTCAGCTGTTCTTTATGACATATTCATGATTTCATAAACAGTACCAATTGGGTGACTCTTAGAGACTACCAGTTTCTGCTGCCAGCACAAGCTACATACCAGACAACAGTCTCTGGATCACCACTTCTATGTGCCAATTCTAAAAAAAACACTTTCCAGAATATTTCACCTCAGTACTGCTGGTCTCTTCTTAGTTACTGCTAATTTCTCAGCTCCAACTGTCCAGCATCAATTAGCACAACAAAGGAAAGAGTTAAGTTATTTAGGCTAGTATCTTGTTACTCACAGCCAGTTCTTCAGCACCAGGTACCCACAACCACAGATTCCTAACTGAAAACATGAAACAGTCCCAAGAGAGTCCTTAACTGACTTCCAATCTTTCCTCTGGAACTTCCCAAACCAGGTCTCCAACATCTGCATTTTCTCAACACTAACCTTCCAAGTTCCGAGGGAAGAGCTCACCAAGCATTGAACACTCAATAGATTTAATTGCCACCACATTTCCAAAGTCCTTTCAAAATCCTCCACAAAGTGGCAGGATCAGTTCTGTCCTATTGGAAACCCCCTGGGTACCAATTTCTGTCTTATTTAAGGTTACTATTGCTGTGCTGAAATATCATGACCAAACGAGGAGAAATGAGTTTATTTAGCTTACACTTCTTTATCAGTGTTTATCACTGAAAGAAATAGAATAAGAAAAAGATAAAAGCTATAGTCAGGAGCTGAAGCAGAGCCTGCTTGCTTAACCACTGGCATGCTCAGGCTGCTTTCATACAGAACCCATGACTACCAGTCCAGGGATAAGCACACCCACCATAGGCTGGGCCCTCACTTCAATCACTAATTAAGAAAAACCTACAGACTTGCATACTGCCTGATCTTATGGAGGCATTTTCTCAATTGAGACCTCACTATTCTAAAATGATTCTAGCGTGTGTCACATGACATGAAGCTAGCCAGCAGCTTCTCTTTAGCCCAAGATATACTGGAAGTCACAAAATTTTTTTTCAGGCTTCCAAGGTCTAGGTTTACAGGTATGCACCCCTGTAAGATGGACCTTTTAAATTATCATTGTTGGGGGAGGTGTATAGTGTGAGTAATTATGCATGCACCACAACACATATGTGGAAGTTATAGAACAACTTTGTGAAGTCAAGTGTCTCCTTTCTCCTTTACACTGGTTCTGGGGATCAAACTCAAGTTATCAGACTTGTGAGGCAAGTACCTTAACCCAGTGATCCATCTCTGCACAGGAAACCCTTTTACTATGGAAGAAAAACACTCCAAATATTTGTTACAAAATTTTTCTGCATCCACTATACACACAAATGTTAATCAAATTCTACCATGCATGTTGTCTTTTAAGCTGCCAATTTGATGAACCTTTGCTCTCCTACTTACTGCCCTAGCATTAAGGAACCTTTCTAGGCTGGGTGTGTGGTACATGCATTCAATTCCAGCACCCAGGAGGCAGAGGTGGGCAGATCCCTGTGAGTTCAAGGCCAGTGTTAACATAGTCAGCCCAGGACACCCAAAGCTACTTAGAGAGGACCTGCCTTAGACACATACAAACAAAATTATTGTCTTCTAGGGGCTGCAGAGAAGGCTCACCAAGTAAGAATACTTGGTGTTCTTTTTGAAAAAGATTTTCCTATTTTATTTTATTTTTCCTTCGAGACAGGGTTTCTCTGTGTAACATCTCTGGCTATTCTGAAAACTCACCCTATAGGCCAGGCTGTCCTTGAACTCAGAGAGGTCTGCCTGCCTCTGCCTCTCCAGGACTTGGATAAAAGGCCGTGTACACCACCATATATATCATGATTTTTCATTTGTATTTTCTTCATGTTTATAGGTATTTTGCCCGTGTGAATGTGCATGTACTATGTGCATACAATGTATTTGGAGTCCAGAAGAGGACAGCAGATCTTTGGGACTGGAGTTACAGACAGTTGTAAGCCACCATGTGGGTGCTAGGAGTCAAACTTTTGTCTTCTGGAAGATCACCAAGCCATCTCTCCAGCCCCCAACACTGGCTGCTCTTGCAGCAGACCCTGGTCTGATTCTCAGCACCCACACAGCAGATTATAAATGGTGGTAACTGGTTCTAGGGGGTCTAACACCTCTTCTAGGCATCATGGGTACTAAGCACATATACATACAAGCAGGTAAATGGTTCTACACAAAAAAAATAAAGAAAATTATTTTTAAAAAAACAGAATTTTCTTATTGGGCCTGATGGCATATGCATTCAATCCCAGAACTCTGTTAGTTCCAGACCAGCCTTGTGTATGTAGTGAGTTATGGGACAGTCAGGGCTACAAAAAGACTCTGTCTCAATAGAAAAAGAACGACAAAGAGAAAGTAAGGAAGGCAAAAGAAAGGAAAGGAAAGAAAAAGGCTTCTCTTAATTTCTAGCACATGGTTATCTTTTGGTTCTCACTCCATTTCTACTGATCATGACTTTTTCCACAACTTACTGGGATAGCTCTCTGGAAGGTCTAAATGCTAGCCTAAAACACTCTGATATTTATATGATGAGTTATTTGTATTGGTTGTCAATATCATCACAGTACACTTATAAGATCACCATGAGGCAAGATGCAGCCTGGATCATAAAAGAGCATATCAGGCTAAATGTCTACTTTTTTTCCTAAATGATTGAGACTAGAAAGTTCAAAGACATTTTTAAAAAACAAACTAGTTGAGCATGAATTCTAGAAATTAAGAAGCAGAGGCCACAAGTGCAAAGCCAACCTTTATGTATACAATGAGTTCCAGGACAGCCAAGACTACATAGTGAGACTCTGTCTCAAAAAGCCAAAAACTAGTCAATCACAGTGATACACACTTTTAATCCCAACATTAGGGAGGCAGAAGCATGCAGATCTCTATGAATTAGAAGCCAGCCTGGTCTGTAGAGTGAGTTCCGGGACAGCAAGATCTATACAATAATGCTCCATGTAACACACACACACACACACACACAGACACTCACAAACACACAAACGTGCACCTATAAAAATGAAGCAACAGCTGAAGAGTTAAACCATGGCCCAAGACAAGATTCAGATACTTTAAACCAGTAATAAAGTCAGACATCCAACATAATGGTGTTGAGAAAATGTGATGTTTACTCTTAAATCTTCTTGCCCAGAACAATGGGTGAAAAAAAAGAAAAGTCATGTTCCAACAATTCTCCTGATTACCTGGACTTTTCCTGCCCAGGCACAGTAAGCTTATCTAAATAAAAAAAAAAAAAAAAAAAAAAAAAAAAAAGAAAAAGAAAAAGCGTTAGGAAGCATCATAAAATCTAGTAGCCCATGTCTTTTACTCATGAAAACTAGCTTTTAAATTACAGCTAGTAAAATTTACATTTACCCAAGACTAGTGACATAGGTGGTAGAGCACTTGATTAGAATACCTTGGACTCGATGTCCAGCAACAAAGAAAAATACAAAGAAAGGGAGGGAGATGGAGGTAAGAGAAAAAATAATCTATATTTCCTATGAAAGATAGAGAGGAAATGAAAGACCCAGGAACCAAAAAGGGGTAAAGAACACATTTAAGAAATGAATATATTCCCCTGCTCTTGACAGCAGAGAAATAAATTTCAACAAGCCAGAAAGAACACTAGAAGTGGCCAAACATAGGACCAGTTGAATCCAAGTGTCCCAAATCTCATATCAATCATCTCTACAAAGACATTTAACACATGAACACTCCAATCAAAAGAAGGCTCTACTTACACTCCTCAAACTCTTCATTGTTACCTCTTATATCCATGTTAATAATGTAACTGGAAAAAAAAAGAGAATTTTAAACTGAGGCCTACCAACAACACAGGCAATAAGATATCAACATTCTCAAATAAATGCCGGGAACAACCAGTTCCAAAATGCAAGGTCAGAAGTAGCTTTAGGCCCTAACATGTGTCCTGTTTGGTCTCAATAGCAAGAGCCTACCTCAAAACTAAGAATATTGTCTTAGATTCTGGGCTGGCTTTAAACCCCCATGTAGTGGAAGGTGACCTTGAAGTTTTTACTGTCCTGACTCTCCCATCTGAGCAAGCTGGGATTCACAGCAGTGTGTCTGCCATTGATTTATGACGTGTTGGTGTCTGAGCCAAGTTTGATGCAGGCTAGGCAAATACTCTACCAACTGAGCTACATCTCAACCACTATATGGAATTCTCTTTGAAAAAAAATATTTTTAATTCTGTCTGTCTATATATGTCTACATATAGGAGTGCTTATATATAGATATATGTCTTGATAGGAGCTATGTGTTATCAAGAATGGAGTGGAAGTCATATAACAGTAGGCATGAATTTCATCAGAGTGACCTTGTAGAAATTACTCATACTTAATAAGGTATTGTGTGCTTCATGTAATTATGAGCTTCTGCCTACTAATAGATATGTATAGGAGTCTCGAATTCTAGAACCTAAGATTCTTGTTTCTTTATAATTCATATTTAAGACTAACCAAGATCAATACAGGAAATGGCTCATCAGTATGATGTGTTTGCCAGCAAACCTAACAATCTGAATTTTATCCCAGGGACCTACATAGTAAAAGGAGAAAACCAATTGCTGCAAGTTGTCTGATCTCTGATCTTTATACACCTACCATGGCAGTTGTATGACCAAACACAAAAAAAATAAACAAATGTACTCTATGCTTTTTAAATTAACTGAGAAATTAGGGCATAGTGGTTAATACCTGAAACCCCAATACTGAGAAGGTTAAAGCAGAAAGATCCTAAGTTGAAGGTCAGCCTGGGCTACAAAGCAAGTCTTTCACAAAACAATATGCCTAATGATGGTTTACAACTTTAATGCCAACACTCAGGAGGTAGGTGCAGGTAGATCTCTGAGTTCGAAGCCAGCCTGGTCTACAGAGTGAGTTCCAGGACAGACAAGGCTAAACAGAGAAACCCTCTCTCGAAAAAAAAAAGAACAAAAAACCAAAAGAAAACAAAAAACCCTAATAAATCAATGAAATGAAAGAAAGAAAGAATAAATGAATGAATCAGAAGGCAGAGACAGGCCAATGTCTGAGACTGAGGACAGCCTAATCTACAGAGTGAGTTCTAAACTTGAGACTAGTGGCCTAGTCTGGCCCAGTCCGTTGGAATGAGCTACACCAGGCCTCAACACAGGAGGCTGCTGGCTTTACCAGCTCCTTCCTCTAAGTAAAAGCCCCCTCATGTTCCCATTGGCCACTGAGCCAGGGGCTCTCAAAGGAGTCCAGTGATATTTCCCACCTCAGGCCACCCCTCCCCACGAGCCATGCCCCACCCCATTCTCCTGCCCTGCCTGGCTCTGCCCTGTCCCACCACCATCCTCATGCCCACCATGCCCCCAACCATTAGCCCAGCCCCGGCTCGACAGCCCCATCTCTCAGCCCTCCCAACCCTGCCCCGTTCAAGTACTGTCACAGGTTCCTGGAATCTTCTAGAAACAAAACTGGAGCTTTGCCTTTTTGGCATATATGTACTTCCAACAATCAGGCTTTGAAAACCAATCCCTCCTGCTGGGCCATAAACTAATATCCTGCCCATGGTGGCCATTAGTCTCCCCTCGGCCACACAAGCCCCCCTTTTTAGCAATCCTAAGCCCCAGGTTACTAGCTAGTCCTCCAAGCACAGCAACCTTCTCCTACCCCCTTGGAACATCCCACAGACGTGCAGACCATTCTCCCACAGCCCATGAAGCCTAGGCCGAAGGCTAGGCCCCTGTCCACCCTTGTCCTCTGTCCTAGACCCAACCTCCTCTTACCACTACCCTACCCGTGCCCGGTGCTCCCTGTGTGGGAACCAGCACTGCCTGAAGCCACCTGGTTCCCCTGGTAACGGCCAAACATTGGAACCTTGTAAACCGCCAGTCCCTGGGTTCAGGGGTCATAGCTGCCATGTTCCCGGCCGCTCCCTTCACCTCGCCATCACCCCCTCTGCTTCTATGGTCCTCTGTGACGTCCATGTCCCACCCCTAATCCCATCAGAATCCTGGCCGTTTGTTCTTTTCTGCAGCGCCTGCATCCATCCCAGGGCCTTCTGTATGGTTGCTGACAGCCTCAGGCCCCGATCCCGGCCCCCACGGCCCTTTTTCTCTGTAAGGGGAAGTGTCTTACCGGATCTCAGTCCTCCTGATCCCAAGTGCCAACATGGAACCCAGCTACTCCAAAGTGGTGTTTCTACTTAAACCCGCGACACTCAAAGGAGACCGGGCCCCCTTAGCCCACTGTATACACACCTGCTTGTGCGCATGTCTGGTGCAGGTCCCAGCCACCCCCACCCCGCTCCTCTGTTCCTCTGGAGAGCCAGCAAGGGATGTGTGCAGGCAGCAACTTTAATAGGGCTAAGCCCCTAGGCACCATGGGATTAGAGGACATATTCCCGCCTTTTTGGGCTCCCACCTCTCAGGAATGCCTGTAACGACGTTTCTGAATTTTCTAACCATGAGTTTGAGATACCTGCTCCAGTGCTTCTAGAATTGGACATCCCTGTTGAGATGCTACCTCTCACAGAAGGGTACCATTTCAATAGAGAGCTGTACCCAAGCCGGATATTGAGGCTAACCCTCTCTAACAACTTCCTTCTCCGTTTAGTTTTTAAGAGCTTGTCTTTGTAAGCCCAGGCTGGCTGGAAATGGCCATAGCCCACCTTTAACTTTGGAGCCTGGACCATGCCCGCTTTCTAGCAAGTTTCTGAATCGATAGAAAAGAAAAAAAAAACTTTTCGTTTATACTTATTTATTATTTTATTTTATTATCTTATTTTATTTTATTTATTTTATTTTATTTTATTATTTTCGAGACCGGATACCTCTGCATAACCCTGGCTCTTCTGGAACTCACTCTCTAGACCAGACTGGCAATTCACTCAGAGATCCACCTGCCTTTGCCTCCCCAGTGGTGGTATTAAAAACCTATACCTGGTCCAAACTAAAATAAAAAAAAAAAAATAAATCTATTTATAGGAGAACTTGAAGGCTTCTACCTTGCTTGAACTGCTGGAATGTTTTTAAAATTTGTCTCTCTGGTCTTCCAACTACCCTGAGCTCTGTCAGAAGACCATTTAGTTCCCTACAGAAGAGAAAGCAGGTGCAACCGCAAAACATCTAACAATACTGAACTCTTGTGCTGGCATCAAAACTTGGTAGACCCTGAGGAGGGTAAAAGAATTTGTTACTTTATGTTTTCTGCTTCCCTTTGCAATCCATGAGAAAAACAAACAAACAAACAAACAAACAAGCCCTTTTTACACAATACCTTTCTCTGGCAGACTTCAATTTACTTATCATGCAGATGATTCTGGACTCTAGGCATTGTTTTGGGAGTTTTGTTTGTGCTTAGAACTTATAGCTTAAAAAGTACAAGACAGAGCATAGTTGTTCAAGCCTTTAAGCCTTTCAATCAAAGACTTGAAAAGTAGAGGCAGTCAGAAATCTGATTTAGAAGCTAGCCTGGTCTACATCGTGAGTTGGAGAACGCATTTTTGATCTAAAAATTGAGCCAAGACAGGCAAAGCTAAAGAGAAACCCTGTCTCAAAATGATAAACAAACAAACAAACAATACTTTGTTCAAATAGAGAACCTGGGTTCACTTCCCACCACCCATACAGTGTCTCACAGCTATCTGTAAGTCCTGTTCCAGAGAACACAATGCCTTCTTCCAACCTCTTCACACACCAGGAACACATATGGTTCCCAGACACAAATGCACACAAAACTCCATCCATGTAACACAAATCTAAATAAAAAAAAATTACAAACTATAAAAAAGGTTCTTGAGCCAGACACAAAAGGCATTGTTATTCCTCCCTAGTCCCAGCTGATCACTAAGCTGTCCTAGGGGAGGGGGTGATGTGGGCCGGTTTCCTAGCAACTGTAACTCTACTGAGTAGGAAAAGAATGCAGTAAGGCTGGTTCCTCCCCACAGGTGGCTGGACATGTCTCCACCTGTATGGCCTTTGTTCAGGCTTGTGCTTTAAACTTTAATTCAATAACCCCCCTACCTTCCCCCCCCAAAAAAAACCCTAATTTTTAATGGTGTTGTCTCTCATTTCTCCCTTCCCATGATCATTTGAAGACCCAATCTTGGGTCTTCCAGATAGGACCCCTGGTGTCCTCCAGATTTACCTTCCACAATGGGATCTGAGTACCATTACTCTATTGCTTCAAAACATTCCTTCATGAGAGACATCATGTGATTTAAAATATAAGACCCAAAGATAAAAATCAAAATGTGTAGTGGTCCCATCAGGGTGGTTATAGGATAGTAACTGAAGAAGAACTATTATAGGATTTAAACCATCCTCTGGAATCCTCTCTTTCTAGCATCTCTATGGGCATTTTGTCCAGTTGCTGCTCCAGCTAGGCAGGTCCCCAAAATAATAGCTAATTTCAGGGAGCCCCTTTTGACTTAGCATTTCAGCCCATTAGATGGGATTATGGACAAAGGTCTCTTCTTCTAAAATTGCTTCATTACCATCAATGGGGCAGAGCTAATGGAGACTCAGGAAGGCTGAAAGGGTAGCCAAAACCCAAGCAACAGGGCACTATCTAATCAGCTACCTCACCCCTGACCTCTGTGTTCACCAAGAGTCCTCATCAGGATTTCACTGAACATCTTGTGAAAATCCACACCAGAGTCTCTGGTCAGAGGACCCAGGCTCCAGCTATGGCTACCACATAAGGGTTTTTATATAAGAAAAATAAAGTGAATTAAATCTTATGAAAAAATTTTAAATTATTTGTGTATAATTTCAGTGTTTTATTTTCTTATTGTTTGTAAGATTTATTTATCTGATTACATACACAGTATTTTTGGCAAGCATGTACACCTGAAAGCCACAAGAGGGCATCAGATCACATTATACATTTTTCAGAGCCACCCCTTGGTTGCAGGAAATTGAGCTCAGGACCTCTGGAAGAGCTTGCTCTTCAACTCTGAGCCCTCTCTCCAGCCCTAAATCACTTGTTCTTATAAAGACCTGAGTTCAATTGCCAGCACCCATCCAGTAGCTCACAACTACCAGTGACTGCAGTTCCAGGGAAGACAATGCCTTCTTCCAACCTCTAAAGGCACCAGGCACACTCATAGGACACTGAAACAAAGCGAAGAAAAACCACATACATGTAACATAAATGTAAATAAAAGTATTATCATCTAAAAAAAGGCCTTGAGCCAGACACAAAGAACACTGATATATGTGCCTGCTCATTGCCAGAGATGGCAGAAGCTCAGAGCAAAGAATCCATTTTGTCTGGGATCCCGGAGCTCACATGGACAGCAAAGTAAAATCTTATTTCTTTATAAACCAAATATGAAAGTTAGGCTGTCCATGGTGGCTGCTACCTGTAATCCCAGCATGTGGGGGAGGAACAGGAAGGCAGACTCATGTGAGTTCAAGGCCAGTCTGATCTACAAAGTGAGCATAGGTCATCCAAGCCTACAGAGAATCCCTGTATCAAGAAGTCTAATCAGAAAAAATAATCCTTAAAATAGACCTGTTGTTTTAGAGAAACTGGTTTCAGTTTCCAAAAGTCATACACAGGCTCACAATCACCGGTGACTTCAGTTTCAGGGATTCCATGCAGCCTTCCAAAATCAGTTACCATGCACACTCACGGTGCACTGGCAGAAACACAAACAAAACCCCTTATATGCAAAGGAAATAAAAATATTAAATTTAAAAAAAGGGTCTTGAGCCAGACACAAACGGATCTGCAATGCCTCTCTAGTGCCAACTATTTAAATCTTTTTTTCTGGGAACCCATGAGGCCACATGCACAATAAAGTAAAAGCTTCATCCTAAAACATAAACATTCAATGTTGGGCTGTGCATGGTGGCCTATGCCTGTATCCCCAGAAGTCAGTAAAGCAACAGCAAACAGATCTCTGTGAGTTCCAAGACAGCCTGGTCTACATGTGTGCCAAGGACAGGCAAGGCTACAGAGAAAGCTTGTCTTAAATATAAAATAAAACATTTTAAAAATAACTTGTTCTTATAAAATCTTGGGTACAATTTGCATTACCCATACAGTCGTTCAGAACTACCAATAACTCTAGTTCCAGGGAAGACAATGCCAACTTCAAACCTCTAAAAGCACCAGGCACACACATGATGCTTAGACACTAATGCAAGGAAAACCTACTTGTAATGCAAATCTAATTTAAGACTGTTTTCTGAAAAAATAATAATAATAACTTGAGCCATACATAAAGGGCACTGGTATAGCCAATTAGTTCCAGCTACAGGGAAAGCTAAGGTTAATATATGGGGTCAGTCTGGGAGCCCAGGAGACCACTTGCAAAACAAAGGAAAACTGTGTTTCCATTTTTTAAAGGTTTATTTATTTTTTATTACAATTTACTCTTTGTATCACAGGTGTAGGCCTCTCCCTAGTGTCCTCAAATCCCACCCTGCTCCCCCTGGACACTGATAGGGGAGGTCATCCTCCCATCATATCTGACCCTAGCGTACAAGGTCTCATCAAGACTGGCTGCATTGTCTTCCTCTGTGACCTGGTTAGGCTACTCAGCCCTCACTGGGACGTGATCAAAGAGCAAGCCACTGAGTTCCTGTCAGAGAATTTGTGCAGAGTTCAGGGAATCTTATGAAAGAAGGAGAAAATGAAAGACAGGGGCTCCACAAGGAGAGCATCAGAACCAAAAGATCTGGGTACAGGGGTCTTTTCTGAGACTGATACTCCAACCAATTGCCATGCATGGAGATAACCTAGAAACCCTGCCCAGATGTAGCCTATGGCAGCTCAGTCTTTAACTGGGTTCCCTAGTAAAACCACGTTCCTCGATAATTAAAATTCATAAATATTGGAATGGTGGCCCATGCCTGTAATACCAGCACTCAGGGAGGCTGGCAGGTCTCTGTGAGTTCAAGGCCAGCATAGTCTACACAGTGAGACCAGGGTAGCTAAGGATAGAGGGAAACCCTATCTCAAAAACAAAATGAAAAAATTTTACAAAAGCCCTTGTTCATATACAGGACCTGGGTTCAATTCCCAGCCCCTGTACAGTGGCCCACAACAATGGATATCTCATGTTCTAAGGAAGACAATGCCTTCTTTCAACCTAAGAAATACTTTCTGTTGGCTTGAGCCCATTTCCAAGCAGTCTTCTCTGTTATATACCCCATAACACCTCCACCTCTAAGTGTGAGTAGTTCTGAAATTGACAATTACTTTTTAAGCTATTTACCCAAGTGCAACTTTTTTTGTGAGTTTTCAGCCCAAAGACATTATTACATTATTAAATGACAATGTACCACCCTTATGGGAAATATTTCTTAGAAGTTGAGGTTGATATTGCAAATATGTGTGCATGGCTCTGTTTTTTCTATAAAAATCTGTAAGTGTCTGAAGACAGAGTCAGTTCTGGTGGCACATGCCTATAGTACCAGTACTTGGGTGGTAGAGGCTGGAAGATCAGGAATTCAAGGCCAGTCTCAGTTTGCATTATGACTTAAGGCTAGCCTGAAATGAAGAGTGAAGAGGAAGTGAGGAGGGTACTATTGTTGTGTGTGGAGACAAGTTCAAACTTTTGGGACACAAGAACATGCTGGTTGATTAAAACTGGGTTGGTGGCTCCTGCTTGAAACCCCAGTACTGGGCAGGCTGAGGCAGGAGGACTGCTGTGGGTCCTGGGAAACAGAGTGAAACTCTGTGTCAACCAACAAACAAAAAGTAAGAAATTGGTTGCTTGGACAAAGAATGAAAGTGGTAAAAGTTTTGGTGAGATACACGAAGAAAACATGTAAATAGGGTGGGCATGTTAAAGCATACCTGTAATCTTAGAACATGGGAGGTAAATGCAGGGGCAATCAAGAGTTCAAGGTTATTCTGGGCTACAGAGTAAGTTTGAGGCCAGCTTACACTATGTGAGGCTCTGCTGTAAAAAAACTAAATAAATGAATAAAATTTTAAAAGAAAAAGAATGTTAGATACATAGACAATAGCAGAAAATGAAAGGACACAAAATCACCTCAAAGAATGCAGTTATTAAAGTGAACAAGATATCATAAGGAAAGTAGATGTTCACAGAGTATCTATGCAAGATACAGTTGGTGCATTTCTAAATATAGAGGGAAAACTGTTCCCTTCCATTGGACATGCTCCCTGACCACATGGTAATAGTTAACAGCACCTGGCATCAGGCAGGTGGAAGGAGAACATGTTACCCATGTAGAATGTCTCCTCATAACAGAGCATGAGGGTGAGTCTGAACTTCTGATTCTCCTGCTTCTTTTTTCTGAGTGCTGAGATTACAGGTCTGTGTCTCCACAGTTGGTTTATGAAGTTCTGGGGGACACACTCAGGGCCTCCTTACATCCATGGCATGCATTCAGGAAACCTACTTACATTCTCCACACTGAATTTCTCACTTTGATGTGTGTGTGTGTGTGTGTGTGTATTGCACTGATGTATGTGTGAATACTCCAGTTGAAGCTAGAAGTCAGTTTTCCCATAATCACTCTCCAATCTATTATTTTTTTTAATAAAATGGCTGAATTTTTTTCTATTTTAAGTGTGTGTGTGTTTCTGGGAATGGGACTGCAAATGTCCTTATGCATGTGTTCGAATGCTGGCAGAAAAGTGAAGTATCAAATCCCCTGAAGCTCTAGTTACAGACAGTTGTGAGGTGTCTGATGAGGGTGTTGAAAGTTGAACAGAGGCCGACTGCAAGAGCAGCACAAGCTCTTAAACACTGAACCTTCTCTCTACCCCTACCCACAGTGTTACTTTTCAATACTTGTTCTTTCACTGAACTTGGAGCTCACCAATTAAGTTAGGCTAGTTCTCCACAAAGCCCCTGGAATCCATCTGTTTTCACCTACCTCCACCCCAGCACTGGGGTTACAGATGTTTGTTCCCAATTCTTGGCTTTTACACTGGAGCTGCCGATCCAAACTCAGATCCTCAAGCAAGCACAGTACATATGTAACCCACTGAGCGTGCAACCGAGGCCATTTTGCATGATTATAAAAATAGTTTTTCTGCTTGGGATATAGCTCCAGCAGGAGAATACTTACCTAGCATTCAAGAAGCACTGGATTAGACTCCTCTTCAGTGAACTAGGTGTGGTTTCCCACACATGAAATTTCTGCACTTATTGTTAGGACCAATGAAATGATTATGTCACAACAGATTTTATAGGAAAGAGGTTTATTAGTTGGAGATGAAGAGAGAGAGAGAAGAGAGGAAGACACGATAGGGGGAAAGGAGAGCGTACCCTGACAGAGAGAGGGGAGAGGGCAGGAGAGCAAGAGAATTAGAGAAGAAGAGGGCAAGAGGGCAACAAAGTGGCTGGTTGAAACTTTTCAGGAGAAACTTAACCATACCTGCTATGTGTGGCTACATGGTAGGCGACTCATGATGACATCATATGTTGCTAGGCAACCCAGAATCCAGCTGCCTAAATACTAACATCCCTCCCTTTTTCTATAATTAAATATGAGGAGTTTGGGCTGCTTCTCACATAAGGCAAGTTAAAGTACACAAATGCAGGTTCATTGGAAGCAGCTCTTGGTTGCCATGAAAGGGCATGAGGGAGAAAGAGAGAGAAAAAAAAACAATATCAACAAAATATTACATGGTCAAAATTACATGGTTAAGAGGGGGAGGGGAAGCCCCTGCCCTGGAAAGTTCAGTAGAGAGTTCTTAGCGATACAAGGCAGCAGGTAGGGACTGAAGCGTGGTGGGAGAACCTGGAGATACTTGTCCTGAGCCTGAAGCACACCATTCCAGACTTTTGTTTGTAATAAGTGAGTAACTGGCATAGAGTCTTTTCTAGCTACTTCCTGCTGATTCTGGGGACGCTATAAGGAGGTCAAAAGGCTGAAATGGTGGCCACATCCAGGAAGAACAGGCTGTTTGGATGCTCTCCAGGGTCTGTGAGAATATCCATGGCTGGGACAGAAAGTGCAGGTCCGGCTTGATGGGTGTCTGTGAGGTCAGACTTGAACACTTGTGGTAGCTGCTTTGGCTCTGTTATGAATATAGGAAACAATTAAGTCAGGTAAGAGCATATTTATAGACAGAAGACAAAGTTAAGTGGGTTATGGAGAAAACTCTTTAAGGTGTATGTTTAAAACTTTTGGGAGAACAAATAGCACTGAAGGTTTTGGATCAAAGAGAATTGAACATGGGGACCTCCATTTACCTGAGGGAGCCTCCATTTACCCAGTCTCTGGCAGTAATTAAAAAGGTTTTGCGTTGGACCTATGATCTAAGGAAATTGAGGCCAAGTTTGTTTACAGAACTGTGTAAGCTTAGAGGCCATTAAAACAGGCACTAAGTGCAGAAATCTGAAATTCTCCAGAAGACATCCCAGAGGAAAATCTGTAGGAATAGATGAATGGACTATTCCCATTGGGCAGGTAGGAGACAATGACCTGTGAAGGTGTCCCAAGAGCAAGGTTTGACTCAGTAGTTTAGTACAATCTGTCCCAAGAGCTTGTCAGAGTTAGCCAGCAACCAAGGGCACAGTTGCCCTTAGCAGACATGGTTTACCTATCACTAGCATTTTCATAGAGGAGCAAGAGCGGGAGGGAGAGAAACTGTGCCATTAGAGGGAAAATCTTTCCAAGGGAGAAGGAGGGCCTATATGAAGGGTGTGGATGTAGGATGGTGAGAGCAGTATGAAGCATCTGTGCCAACCAGAATTAAGATTCACCAATCGGCTGGTGTTGAGTTACAAAATAGCAGTCAAGTAGCCAGGAATTGATGCCAACCAGAAGGGAAGTCTCACCAATCAGAGCTTGTTGGATGTAGGAATGTAGCAATCAAGTACCCAGGAAGGGGAAGTCCCAAAACCAGGGAAAGGGGAGGAATCCCACCCTCTGAGATAGGCAATAGGTGCAGTAATTATCTGGAGCCCAATTGACCTGAGAGGTGGAGTCAGGTGGATTCCCTGCAGTTTCCAAGAATTACTTTTAAGGTTTACAAAGGAGTTAATACTTTAGACATGTTAGCATCTCAATTGTAATCTGCACTGAAATACACGTTGTAGAAAAGGCAGTAGACATACACATTGTTGTTCACAGCAGAAGCATGCTTTAAGGTGAGCTCTGAAAAGGCAGAAGGCTTTCGTGAAGTAGAAGGGACAAAAGCTCAGTTGATCTTAATCTTTAGTATGATTACACATTATGGAGATTTAAAGGAGATTCACAATCTTGAAATTGAGCTTGGAATCATGGTAGTAGGTGGGATAGTGGAATGTTTTGTATTAGAAATAGATTAATAAATCAGAATTCTATCGATAAAGGCAAAGCTCTGGACAGTCAATATAACAGTAGCATAGGAACAAGAGGAAATAGTAAGCATTTTTTATCTATTTAGGATAAAATCACCTTAGACCTTGCAACCTTTATAACTTGCATTTAGCAACCTTAAAACATTTTAAGACCCTAAAACAACATTTTCCTTAGGCCTTTGTATCTAGTTATTTGCTATGAGACATAGGTGAGACTGCTATGAACGTTTATTGTCCTTTAGCGAATGGAATGATAAAAGGTTCCATCTGAGGCCTGTTTCTTGAGTCTGGCAACAAGGCATATTGTGTCTAGGCCTGACAATAGCAACTCTAGGACTCAGGCTTCAGGCCTGGTTTCCTTCATACAAAGAGGACTGAGAAGGCATCTGAAGTCTCCCAAGACAGAAGTTGGCAATATGTCTGTGGGGCCTGAGTGTCAGGCCAAAACAGACCTGCAATGTTACCCTGGGCTAGGCGATGGTGGTAGAAGTCACTGAATCAGGCCAAGGAGCTTGAAGGCTGGAACTGTCTGTGGCCCTTGTGCTGGTTGAGCCTCCATGGCTGGGCACAGGGGAGAAGCCTGCAATGGGAACATTTTGACTTCTAAAAGCCAGTCTGCCAGGAGGCAGTGTGAGGCTTGTTGGCGCAGCCGTGGGACCAGTGTCCCCTTTGGCTGCATTTGAAATAGCTAGCTGGCAGAGTTGACTTTAGGCTATACCCCGGTGGGGTGGGGCATTGCAGACCTCTTGTTTTTTGTGAGGGAATACCAACAGCCTCAGAGAAGCAGCCAAGGTTTAGAGCACAGTTTTTTTGAAGATGTCCCTGATGGGAAGACTCCTCTCTTATTATTTAAACCAACTCCTGTATGGTGACTCAGGGAATATCCTTAGCTCTTTAATTAGGTAAGCAGTGAGACTATGTCTGCATCTGTAGCACTATAAATACGTTTTTGAAAATGTGAAAGGACTTGATCATCTATGAGATGACCGACTATAAACTTGCATTTCTTAACCATTAAATATTAGGACTTTAGGTTTTATCCCTGTTAAGTTGGAGACTTAAAAGTCATAAATATAGTCCATTACAGTGAAAGTACAATAGTTTCTATTTGATTTAGTATATCAAAAATTCATAGTTTATAAAAATCTAAGGCTATACCATGGATTCATAATATTACCATGTTTAGTTAAGTAGACTAAGCATATTTTAACCTTTGATAGTGAAGTTATAGCACAATGATTAAGTTTTAACATAAATAAATCCTCTAAAATTAATAGTTCTTAATTTATAGTACTGGTGAAAACTTGTACATAGTAATCCCTGGGTTATGATTTTTAAATCAATAACAGAGTAAAGCAAATTTAAAATTTCATTTGAATTTATTATCGCAAACCTATTACTAAGAAAGACTATTGGTGGAACTGGATCATAGGCAGCTAATAACAGGAGGAACAGCATTTATTTATTCAGCATTTGATAGAGATCTAGGTAGTTGGACATACATTTTTAAATTAGCTTAATTTGAATAGACCTTTATAACTTTGAATTTTTGCATCATGTAAAAATTACTTTGAACCAGGTTTGAATCATATATATTGTAAAACATAACTTTGAATTTTTATAAAAATCCATACCCATTTAAAATGAGACTTGTTGCTGTCCTAGTCTAAACAGAGATAAAATGAACAGAGAATTAATTATGATTAAAATTGTTCATGCCATGTGGTCACCTTAAGGTTTACATTTTAATTTTAAGATTTTTTTTTGAGAGTATAGAAAGAAAGCAGAGAGTATTCTGGGTGAGATAGCAGGCAGAGAGAAAGAGACAAGGCTTTGAGAAAAGAGCAATAGGGAAAAGTTTTCTACTTCAAAGATTGCTCTTAGTGTTACTGGATATTACCTGATATAAGACATTTGAGTAGGGCAAATATAGGTGTAGGAGCCAAAGGTTTCCCTAAGAGGAGAGAGTATAAGGAAGCCTTTCCTGTGATTATGAAAGGGGAAATGGAAATGGACATGAGGCTAGTCAGCCAAGTAGCACAGCAGGTCATGGGCTTAGCTTGGCCCTGCCCTAAAACCTTGGTGCCTGGTACCAGGGCTTTATCAGGAGTAAGTCCGAGTTCTCATAGAGGGAATTCATCCTCAGGAAAGGATAGGGGCAGATAGGTAGCTTTAGAATGGAGTAAGGTGCTCAGTGGCCTTTTAGGGTCTACAGGAGACTGCAGTTTTGCAGCTCTGAAAAGAGTGGGACAGAAACAGAGTAGTAGTAAAAGCAGCTGGCAGTGGGGAGACCACAGAGTTTTCTTGTTTGTTTGTTTTTATACCTAAGATAGCTGCCAATCATATGACTACCCTAAGTAAAATAGTGGTGAAACCATGTGTTTGCCCTTAGTGGAGATAACAATGAAGCTGTGACTCCACCCTCCTTATCCCAAAATCAACATGGCGGCTATCCATGTGTGGTGTGTGACCATAGAGTCATAACGAGACCAGGTGCTTGCTGGTGGAAAGGCTGTCCCAGACAATTTTGAAACTCTGCATGCATATGACGTGGCTGATCAGAAGTCTGTGCAACTGAAAACCCTCTTCTACAAGCTTCCTCTGGTGGCAGGTGTCCCATGGGAGACTTAAAACCTCGCCCCTGGGCCTGAGGCAGTGGCACAACATACAGCCATCTGTGTGTGCGCAGGGTCCCCAGCAATTGCTTACCTAACTGCAATAGTTTAGAAACAGGCTGTGTCTGTGTCTGAAGCAGCAGTTTCAGCATCTGGCCTGAGCCTTTTAGTTTCCCCAGCTGATTTTGGTGCAGCGTGAGTGTCCACCATGTCTACAGTGCTCAGAGCACATGACAGGATGCTGAGTCTGAGCAGCCATGAGCAGAGGGACAGGTGTGTGTGGCAATGGCAGGGCAGTTGAGGGAAAGTGTAAATTTTAAGTCATATATGGTTGAGTGGTGGTTAGGGATGGGTAGAACAGAAAAATAGATCTGTTGTTAGCATCATGGTCTGATTAATGTCCCAGGTATACCACACCAGGTGCTACCAGGTGAGCCATTCTCAATGCCCTTTTGCTAGGACCAATGAAATGATGATGTGCACAACAGATTTCATATGAAAGAAGTTTATTAGATGGAAATAAAGGGTGAGAGAGAAGGAAAGAAGAAGACATGATAGGAGGAAGAGAACAGAGTGCCCTGACAGAGAAAAGGGAGAGAACAGGACTGCGAGAAAGTAAGAGAGCAAGAGTGCAAGAGGACAAAATGGTTGGCTGATTCTTTTAAGGAGCAACTTGACCACACTGCCAGGTGTATTACAAAACAGGGAATACATGATGACATCATAGGTTGCTAGGTAACCCAGAAGCAGAATGCCTAAAAACAAACACTTACATCTTCTGAAGGTATCTCCATCCCTGATCTCAAGCTATACTATAGAGCAACAATAATAAAAACTGCATGGTACTGGCATAGAAACAGACTGGTGGATCAATGGAATCAAATCGAAGACCCAGAAATAAATGCACATACCTTTGGACACCTGATTGTGAAAATGATGCCAAAACCATACAATGGAAAAAAGATAGCATCTTCAACAAATGGAGGGAGAGTTATCTTTCACTCTAGTGTCCTCCATCAGCTTATGAGGCTCAGTTATTTATTCTTTCTTTTTCCCCATCCTCTAGCTCTTCTTGGTTGTACCATAGACTCTCAGGCAGTACCAGGCTGTAGTATGTCACCAGAATTTCAATAGGACCCACAGGTCTTAGGTCATTTGTCTGGCAGCCAGGCCAGCAGACTGACAATGGAGGAGAACAATTTGTAGGGGAAGCCAAATATCTTCTAGGAAGGTGTGGGACTCTGCTGGATAAGGATGAAGTCGGTCATCTCTGGATAGACAATCATTTGCACTCCATCTATGAGGATAGAGTCCTTTTTCTCAGCAGGGTTCTGAAATGTGTCCCCTGATCTGAGTAACTCCATTTCTTGAAATGAGGTCTCATGTCCCTCAGGGCCCATTACAGGCCAGACCTTCCCTTGATAAGGAAAGTGCTCTAACAAGCATCTTGGAATACCTAAAGATGCCCCACCCTGCTAAGAACCTTAGTCCAGCAGTGACATTCAATTGTACTTGGAGATCTCCCTCATAGGACATTTAAATACTGTATTTTCCTTCTTGTGATAGGACCATTTAAGTATCCCTGATTTCCTGAATATTGGGATGTGTAAGCAGGCATCTCTATGGCCAGTCCCCAAAAGACCTGACACATGGGCCATCAGGCATCTATGAGGCCACCTGCGGATCACCTTTGGAACCCCTGCTACCACCTGCACAAGCTCTGGGTCACCTGATGAAAGAACTCTCTCTCTCTCTTTCTCTCTCTCTTGCACCCTGCCCAGAGATGGTCTCTATGACACCCTCCCCCTTCCATTAATTAAACTTTACAAATGGAACCATTCACCTGTGTGATTTATGAATCGGCCATAAGACTCCACTGTACTAACCTAACACTGACCTCAGCGAATCAAACACATTCACTCCTGACATCCCTCCCTCTGCCAAGAGTTTATATTGCCATTGATTTCACATGCATGAAGGTACACACATTCATGCTTTCTCAATTCAAGACCAGATGAGAATCCTCATTAATCTTCCACTTAGTCCTCTTGTTTGCATCTCACTGTGTTCGGGCTTTGCCGGGCCTGTATTTGGCTGCAAACAGACAGGGCATAACGTCTGGCCCACACCTCTGTTGTGCTGAGCATAGCAACTTGACCAGGAGCTATAACGCTTTGGTATCTGGCATAGACTTTGGAGAGCCCAAGCTTCCATTGACCCCGGTGACCTCACGCTAAAAGAGCTAAACTGTAACACTTATGGAAAGCCTTTTCCACACCCCTTACAGCACTCAAGCCTCAACCTAAGGTGCTCTAGCTGCCCCTGAGAGAAACAGAACCCCATTTTTCACCTGGAACCCGAGTTCCAGGATCCCAGCTGGAATCCAGGCCCCTGTCAAAAGGAGAATGACAGGAAAGCCTAGACTTCTTTTCTCCTTGAGAAGTCCTCTTTCTTTGTAGATCATACCATAGACATGCACTGTAGTAAAAGTATGATGACTGTCCTTATGTATGATGGTGGATGTTTCTTGTTCCCACCTGATCATTCAGTTCTGCTCTCTGAGCTGAGGTACCTGGCTTGGGGCCCCATTGTTTCTGTTAAAGTAACTACTGAAGCGCCCACATATCTGGTTTTTTGGGACAGTCATGGACCTGTGGGTCGTCATCAAGAAACAGGGTAGCAAGACTGACAGTCCAGGATTAGGTCTTAGGACTGAGTCACAGAAGCATTAGACAGCCAGTGTTCCAGGGTTTCTTGGAGAAGGGCCTCAAAAACATGAGATGTTCTGAGTGTAAGATCCTGACCCAGAGTTAACTTGTTTGTTTTTCCATTAGACTAGCAGAAGCCACCACAGCTTAGACAGGTGGGCCACCAGGTGGCTACAGGGTTCAATAGTTTAGACAGTGTGTCACAGGACATTTCCAGGGATTAAAACCTCTTTTGTCTTGCTTCACAGACAAACAGATGAAAAGGTTTTGCAGCATCTGTAAGGTCTAGGCCCAGAGATGATGGCAGAGCTGTTTTTAAAACCTCAAATGCCTTTTGTTTAGTCTCAGTATAGATGAGGGGCTCAATGTCCCACTTTGTGCTGGTGTAGTGAGGCCCTGTTAGTTCCACAAAGTCTGGTATCCAGAGGCAACAATACCTAACTGCACCTAGGAACTCTTAAATCTGTCTCTTAGTCTCTGAAGTTGGTATTTGAAGGATGATGGCAGCTTCCTACTCTGAGACAGGCTCCTTTTGTCTCCCCTCAGCTGGTAACAGGATAGGAGTCTCTGATGTACAAAGTTGGGCTTTCTTAGCTGACATTCTGTAGCCCACTGTCTAACTCTGGCAGTAGTCCCCTGCTGCCCCTTTAATAGCATTTTTTCTTTAGAAATGTTTAATAAAAAGAAGAGAAGTCAGCCTTTAAATCTTTGGTACAAGCTGGCCCATAGAAGTTGCCTGCTGTAACCTCCCTCTTGGTTTATGCCTCAAACAACAACAACAACAACAAAACTGTTTCAAAAAATAAAAATAAAAAACAAAAAACGAACAACAAAACAAAAACAATGGAAACAAAGAAAAAGAAAAAAATCAGTTCTCTCTGTGTAATTTTTTTTAAGTCACCTGCATCTTAATACCCCTTTGTTACTGTTTCTTCTGCTGGAATGGGAACTAAAACCAGGGCTGCCTTGTCCCTGCCAGCCAGCCTTGTAATACTGTTCTAGAACCAACAGAGGGCAGTGCTGCCTTGGCTGTTCTTTGGAAAGCAGGCTGCTGCCTGGCATTTCCTGCCCTTCAGTTCTTCAGGCTAGAGAGGTTGACTCTGAGGTGGGCTACTGGAGCCAATTTAAGGTCAGTAGTGGAAGTTGGCAGCTGTGGTCATTGTTCTGATGCTGCATCTCAATGTCCTCTTTGACACCTCAGTTCACTAGCCTCCTACTTCCACTTCCCCTGAGACAACTTTTCCTTCCCTCTAGGCAGAAACTGATCTTCCTGGTTACTAGGGCAGGTGTGAGGCCTCCTCAGGCAGAGATAGCAGCAGGTGGATGGGTGCACTATATCAAGGCTTTATGGTTTAGAGGGAACAAAGACAGAGGAGTTATTTTTTCTGAAATATCTGCTTCCAGACCAGGCCCACAGTGAGTATCTCTTGCTGTCAGTGCTGTGAGTGAAGGTTCCATGCAGATTTGTGACATTAACAGGACAGGTAGGAAGAAAGTCTGATTATTTATTAATTCAGGTGACAAACTAAAAAGTGATTATCTGGGACCATCCCCTTCTCCTAAAGTAAATGGCATTTCCTGTTACAGTCACCACTTTGTTCTCTCACCCTATGTTTTAGAAATATAAAGCTACCAGGAGCCAGGACTATACCTCAGTTGGTTAGGGTATTTGCCCAGTGTACATGGAGACCTCAATTTGATCCCCAGTAGGGAATAAACTGGAATTGGTGGTGCATCCTTGGAATCTCAGTTCTCCAGAGGTAGAAGTTCATGGACCTCTCCAGCTACATAGTGAGTTTGATTCCAGTGTGGGAATATGGGATACATGAGACTCTATGCCAAAAAAAGAGGAGGGGTAGTAAGGTTGTTCAGAGGGTAAGGGCATTGACCACACAAACCTGGTCCCCTGAGTTCCATCACCAGTACTTAAAGGTGGAGGAGATAAGTGACCTCCATACACACTGTGAGCATGCATACACAAAAATAATATTCATTTTGAAACAGAAGGAAATTGTCGTCTCCCTTCAGAATGGGTAGAGAGGCACAAATAAAAAACATTTTTGTAGAAATTTTAAATGAGGTGTTAAATACTGTAAGGGATACCTAAACCACACAAAGACATTCCCCAAGAAAGAGAGAGAGAACTTCAGACCTATCTCTCTCAGGAACATTGACACAAATATTCAACAAAATACTTGCAAACCGAATCCAAGAACACATAAAAGATATCATCCACCGTGACCAAGTATGCTTCATTACAGGCATGCAGGGGTGGTTCAACATATGAAAATCCAATAATGTGATCCACCATAAAAAAAAACCTGAAGGAGAAAAACCACATGATCATCTACTTAGATGCCAAAAAAGTAAGTGACAAATCCAACATGCATTCATGTTTAAAGTCTTGAAGAGATCAAGGATAAAAGACACATAAATAAACATAGTAAAGACAATATACAACAAGCCTATAGCCAACATCAAAATGAATGAAGAGAAATTTAAATCAAGCCCACTGAAATCAGGGACAAGGAAAGGCTGCCCACTCTCTCCATATCACTTCCACATAGCACTTGAAGTTCTAGCTAGAACAATAAGGCAACTAAAGGAGATCAAGGGGATACAAATTGGAAAGGAAGAAGTCAAAGCATCTTTGTTTGCAGATGATGTGATAGAATGCATGAACGACCCCGAAAATTCACCTAGAGAACACCTTCAGCAAATTGCTGGATATTAAATAAACTAAAACAAAACAAAACAAAACAAAACAAAAAAAACAACTCAGTAGCCCTCCTGTATATCAAAGACAAAAGGGCTGAGAAAGAAATTAGGGAAACAACAACCTTCACAATAGTCACTAATAACATAAAGTACCTTGGTGTGACTCTAACCAAACAAATGAAAGACCTGTTTGAAAAAAGCCTTCAAGTCTCTGAAGAAAGAAATTGAAGATAACAGGAGATGGAAGGATCTCTTGTACTCATGGATTGGTAGGATTAACATAGTGAAAATGGCCATCCTGCCAAAAGCAATCTACAGATTCAATACAATTCCCATCAAAATATCAACACAATTCTTTACATACATTGAAAGATAAAATCTCAACTCGATGTGGAAAAACAAAAAACTGAGAATTGCCAAAACGATCCTGTAACACAACCGATCATCTTGAGGTATCTCCATCCCTAAACTCAAGCTGTACTACAGAGCAATAGTAATAAAAACTGCATGGTACTGGCATAGAAACAGAATGGTGGATCAATGGAACCAAATAGAAGACCCAGAAATAAACCCATATACCTACAGATACTTGATTTTTGACAAAGAAGGCAAAAACATACATTGGAAAAAAGAAAGCATCTTCAACAAATGTTGCTGGTCTAACTGGATATCTATATGCACAAAAATGAAAATAGATCCATATTTATCACCCTGCACAAAACTAACGCCCAAGTGGATCAAATATCTCAACATAAAGCCAGACACACTAATTTGGTTAGAAAAATAAGTGGGGAAGAGTCTAGAACTCCTTGGCCAAGGAGACAACTTCCTGAAGAGAGCACCAACAGCACAGGTTCTAAGATCAACAATCAGTAAATGGGACCTCATGAAACTGAAAAACTTTGATGAAAAAAGGACAATGTCATCAGTACAAAATGACAGCCTACAAACTGGGAAAGGATCTTCACCAACCCTATATCTCACAGAGGGCCAATATCCAAAATATATAAAGAATTAAGAAGTTAAAAGGCAACAAATCAAGTAATCCAATTGAAAAATGGGGTACAGAGCTAAACAGAGAATTCTCAAAGAGGAATATTGAATGGCAAAGAAACATTTAAAGAAAGGATTAACATCCGTAGTCATCAGTGAAATGCAAATCAAAACAACGCTGAGATTTCATCTACACCCCTCAGAATGTTTAAGATCCAATACTCAAGTGACAACACATGCTGGAGAGGATGTGGAGAAAGGGGAACTCTCCTCCATTGCTGGTGGGAATATAAAATTGGACAGTCACTTTGGAAATCAATCTCGTGCTTTCTCACATAATAAAGAATAGGGCTACCTAATGATCCAGCTCTATCATTCCTGGGCATATATCCAAAAGATGCTCAAGCATACAACTAGGACATTTGCTCAACCACATCCATAGCAGCTTTATTTGTAATTTCTGAAATCAGGAAACAATCCAGATGTCCCTCAACAGAGGAATGGGTACAGAAATTGTGGTACATTTACACAGTGGAATACTACTCAGCAATTTAAAACAAGGAAATCATGAAATTTTCAGGCAAATGGTGGGATCTAGTAAAGATCATCCTGATTGAGGTATTTCAGAAACAGAAAGACACACATGGGATACTCACTCATAAGTGAATATTAGACATATAATATAGGGTAAACATACTAAAATCTGTACACCTAAAGAAGCTAAGCAGGAAGGAGGACCCTGGGTAAGATGATCAATCCTCACTCAGAAAGACAAATAGTGTGGACATGGGAAGAAGGAGAAAACAGGAAACAGGACTGGAGCCTACCACAGAGGGCTTCTGAAAGACTGTACCCAGCTGTGTATCAAAGCAGATGCTGAGACTCATAACCAAACTTTGGGCAGAGTGCAGGGAATCTTATGAAAGAAGGGGAAATAGAAAGACCTGGAGGGGACAGGAGTTCCACAAGGAGAGCAACAGAACCAAAAAGTCTGGGCACAGGGGTCTTTTCTGAGACTTATATTCTAATCAGGGGCCACTCATGGAGATAAACTAGATCAACTGCCCATGGCAGCTCAGTATCCAAATGGGTTCCCTAAAAAGGGGAACAGGGACTGTCTCTGACATGAACTCAGTGGCTGGCACTTTGATCACCAACCCCTGAGGGGGAAGCAGCCTTACAAGGCCACAATGGAAGACAGTGCATCCAGTCCTGATGAGACCTGATAGGCTATGATCAGATGGAAAGGGAGGATGACCTCCCCTATCAGTGAACTTTGGAGAGGGGCATGGGAGGAGATGAGGGAGGGAGTTTGGTATTGGGAAAGAATGAGAGAGGGGTTTAGAGCTAGGATACAAAGTGAATAAAATTTAATTAACATAAAAAAGTAAAAATTTAAAATAGATGTTAAGGGTATTTCAGATTTTTTCTGAGGTTTCTGATCCTGTTAAACTAAACATTTTTATAAACTAAATAATTCCATTTTATGATTAGAAGACAATTTGTTGGTGGATCATGGGACTCCTCCTACCCCTTTCAGAATATTTTGTAGCCCAGGATGTCTTTGAGCATACAGATGAAGACTTTGAACTCCTGATCCACCTGCCTCTGCCTCACAAATTCCAGCATCAGGAATGAGTGCCTCCATGCCCAGCTCTTATTTGCTATTTTATTTTTATATATGGTGAGGTGTGCTTTCGTGTTTAT
This sequence comes from Meriones unguiculatus, assembly GCF_030254825.1. Classification (NCBI taxonomy): domain Eukaryota; kingdom Metazoa; phylum Chordata; class Mammalia; order Rodentia; family Muridae; genus Meriones; species Meriones unguiculatus. The sequence goes on along the minus strand of NW_026843706.1, from coordinate 596 downwards.
ACATGCATATACATGTGGAGACCAAGGCTTTATGCCAACTGTCTTCCTTTAGTGTTGTCCATTTTTTCAATAACAGGATCTTGCTGTGTATCCTGAATGGCCTTGAACTCTTACAGCCTTTCTGCCTCCTGGGTGATGGGATTAAAGGTACATGCCAGCACACCAGTCCCCACTTAAATTTTCGAGCCATCTCTCCAGCTCACTCCTTTTCTTTTTTTAATTTAAAACAACTTTCATATTTAAATATAAAGATCCACTCCACCTTCTGTCCTGTGCCTAAGCACTTCAACACGTTCAAGTATGTGCCTCTTTGTATTATATACCAAGTCATAAATATTGCTATTCTAGCCATGCAAGAAACAACAACTCCCTTGACTGGGTATCTTATTTACGATTTCTGTTGCTGCAATGAAACACTATGACCAAAGTATCCAGGAGAGGAAAGAGCATATTTGGTTTACTCTTCCACACATCACAGCTCATCATCACCAAAAAAATCAGGACAGAAGTCAAGACAGGGCAGGAACCTGAAGACAGGAACTGATGAGAATGCCATATAGGAATGCTACCTACTGCCTTACTCAGTTGGCTTGCTT